>NC_073244.2:78904583-80302500 GCF_029281585.2 Gorilla gorilla gorilla
TTTCCGTATTTATAGAGACAGCTGTGTAGATATTTCCATTGATATACAGATTGCTGTGTAGATATTTGCATGTTCATACAGATAGCGGTGTAGATATTTCCATGTTCGTACAGATAGCGGTGTAGATATTTCCATGTTCATACAGATAGCGGTGTAGATATTTCCATGTTCATACAGATAACGGTGTAGATATTTCCACGTTCATACAGATAGCGGTGTAGATATTTCCATGTTCATACAGTTAGTGGTGTAGATATTTCCATGTTCATACAGATGGCGGTGTAGATATTTACATGTTCAGACAGATGGCGGTATAGATATTTCCATGTTCGTACAGATGGCGGTGTAGATATTTCCATGTTCATAGAGATGGCGGTGTAGATATTTCCATGTATTTGCAGTTAGCGGTATAGATAATTCCATGTTTATACAGATGGTGCTGTAGATATTTCCATGTTTATAGAGATGGCTGTCTAGATATTTCCATGCTTACAGAGACAGTGGTGTAGTTATTTCCAAGTTTATAGAGACAGCGGTGTAGATATTTCCATGTTTATACAGATAGCAGTGTAGATATTTCCATGTTTATAGAGATAGTGTTGTAGATAATTTCAATTTCAAACAGAGAGCAGTGTAGATATTTCCAAGTTCATACAGATAGCGGTGTAGATATTTCCACGTTTATAGAGATGGCGGTGTAGATATTTCCATGTTCATACAGAGGACGGTGTAGATACTTCCATGTTTATAGGGATGGCCGTGTAGATATTTTCATGTTTACACAGATGGCGGTGTAGATATTTCCATGTTTACACAGATAGCGGTGTAGACATTTCCATGTTTACACAGATAGCGGTGCGGATATTTCCATGTTTATTCAGATAGCGGTGCACATATTTCCATGTTTATACAGATATTTGGGCAGATATTTCCATGTTTATACAGATGGTGGTGTAGATATTTCCATGTTCATACAAATGGCGGTGTAGATATTTCCAAGTTCATAGAGATGGCGGTGTAGATATTTCCATGTTCATACAGAGGACGTTGTAGATATTTCCATGTTTATAGGGATGGCCGTGTAGATATTTTCATGTTTACACAGATGGCGGTGTAGATATTTCCATGTTTACACAGATAGCGGTGTAGACATTTCCATGTTTACACAGATAGCGGTGCGGATATTTCCATGTTTATTCAGATAGCGGTGTAGATATTTCCATGTTCATACAGATGGCGGTGTAGATATTTCGAAGTTTATAGAGATAGCGATGTAGTTATTTCCATATTTATAGAGAAATCTGTGTAGATATTTCCATGCATATTCAGATAGCTGTGTAGATGTTTCCTTCTTCATGCAGATTACGGTGTAGATATTTCCACGTTCATCCAGATGCCGCTGTACATATATCCATGTTCATACAGATGGCGGTGAAGATATTTCCATGTTCATACAGATGGCGGTGTAGGTATTTCCATGTTCATACAAATGGCGGTGTAGATATTTCCATGTTCATAGAGATGACGGTGTAGATATTTACAGGTTCATACAAATGGCGGTGTAGATATTTCCATGTTCATAGAGATGGCGGTGTAGATATTTCCATGTTTATACAGATAGCAGTGTAGTTATTTCCATGTTTATAGAGATACCAATGTGGATATTTCCATTTATATACAGATAGCTGTGCAGATATTTACATGTTCATACAGATAGCGGTGTAGATATTTCCATGTTCATACAGTTAGCGGTGTAGATATTTCCGTGTTCATACAGATGGCGGTGTAGATATTTCCATGTTCATACAGATAGCGGTGTAGAGATTTCCATGTTCATACAGATAGCGGTGTAGATATTTCCATGTTCATACATATAGCGGTCTAGATATTTCCAGGTTCATACCAATAGCGGTGTAGACATTTCCATGTTCACACAGTTAGCGGTGTAGATATTTCCATGTTCATACAGATGGCGGTGTAGATATTTACATTTTCATACAGATGGCGGTGTAGATATTTCCATGTTTGTACGGATGGCATTGTAGATATTTCCATGTTCATACAGGTGGCGGTGTAGATATTTCCATTTTTATACAGATAGCAGTGTAGTTATTTCCATCTTTATAGAGACAGCTGTGTAGATATTTCCATTGATATACAGATTGCTGTGTAGATATTTGCATGTTCATACAGATAGCGGGGTAGATATTTCCATGTTCGTACAGATAGCGGTGTAGATATTTCCATGTTCATTCAGATAGCGGTGTAGATATTTCCATGTTCATACAGATAACGGTGTAGATATTTCCACGTTCATACAGATAGCAGTGTAGATATTTCCATGTTCATACAGTTAGTGGTGTAGATATTTCCATGTTCATACAGATGGCGGTTTAGATATTTACATGTTCAAACAGATGGCGGTATAGATATTTCCATGTTCGTACAGATGGCGGTGTCGATATTTCCATGTTCATAGAGATGGCGGTGTAGCTATTTCCATGTTTTTGCAGTTAGCGGTATAGATATTTCCATGTTTATACAGATGGTGCTGTAGATATTTCCATGTTTATAGAGATGGCTGTCTAGATATTTCCATGCTTACAGAGACAGTGGTGTAGTTATTTCCAAGTTTATAGAGACAGCGTTGTAGATATTTCCATATTTATACAGATAGCAGTGAAGATATTTCCATGTTTATACAGATAGCGGTGTAGATATTTCCATCTTTATACAGATAGCAGTGTAGATATTTCCATGTTTATAGAGATAGTGTTGTAGATAATTTCAATTTCAAACAGAGAGCAGTGTAGATATTTCCATGTTCATACAGATGGCGGTGTAAATATTTCCATGTTTATAGGGATGGCGGTGTAGATATTTTCATGTTTACACAGATGGCAGTTTAGATATTTCCATGTTTACACAGATAGCGGTGTAGACATTTCCATGTTTACACAGATAGCGGTGTGGATATTTCCATGTTTATGCAGATAGCAGTGTAGATATTTCCATGTTTATACAGATAGCGGTGCGGATATTTCCATGTTTATACAGATAGTTGGGCAGATATTTCCATGTTTATACAGATAGCGGTGTAGATATTTCCATCTTAATACAGATGGCGGTGTAGATATGTCCATGTTTGTACAGATGGCGGTGTAGATATTTCCATGTTCATACAGATGGCGGTGTAGATATTTCGAAGTTTATAGAGATAGCGCTGTAGTTATTTCCATATTTATAGAGAAATCTGTGTAGATATTTTCGTGTATATTCAGATAGCTGTGTAGATATTTCCATGTTCATGCAGATAGCGGTGTAGATATTTCCATGTTCATCCAGATGCCGGCGTACATATATCCATGTTCATACAGATGGCGGTGAAGATATTTCCATGTTCATACAGATGGTGGTGTAGATATTTCCATGTTCATACAAATGGCGGTGTAGATATTTCCAAGTTCATAGAGATGGCGGTGTAGATATTTCCATGTTCATACAAATGGCGGTCTAGATATTTCCGTGTTCATAGAGATGGCAGTGTAGATATTTCCATATTTATACAGATAGCAGTGTAGTTATTTCCATGTTTATAGGGATAGCAGTGTAGATATTTTCATTGATATACAGATAGCTGTGTAGATATTTGCATGTTCATACAGATAGCGGTCTAGATATTTCCATGTTCATACAGATAGCGTTGTAGATATTTCCATGTTCATACATATAGCGGTGTAGATATTTCCATGTTCATACAGATAGCGGTGTAGATATTTCCATGTTCATACAGATAGCGGTGTAGATATTTCCATGTTCATACAGTTAGCGATGTAGATATTTCCATGTTCATACAGATGGCGGTGGAAATATTTCCATGTTTATAGGGATGGCGGTGTAGATATTTCCATGTTTACACGGATGGCGGTGTAGATATTTCCATGTTCATACAGAGGACGTTGTAGATATTTCCATGTTTATAGGGATGGCCGTGTAGATATTTTCATGTTTACACAGATGGCGGTGTAGATATTTCCATGTTTACACAGATAGCGGTGTAGACATTTCCATGTTTACACAGATAGCGGTGCGGATATTTCCATGTTTATTCAGATAGCGGTGCAGATATTTCCATGTTTATACAGATATTTGGGCAGATATTTCCATGTTTATACAGATAGCGGTGTAGATATTTCCATCTTAATACAGATGGCGTTGTAGATATGTCCATGATCGTACAGATGGCGGTGTACATATTTCCATGTTCATACAGATGGCGTTGTAGATATTTTGAAGTTTATAGAGATAGCGCTGTAGTAATTTCCATATTTATAGAGAAATCTGTGTAGATATTTCCGTGTATATTCAGATAGCTGTGTAGATATTTCCATGTTCATGCAGATAGCGGTGTAGATATTTCCATGTTCATCCAGATTCCGGTGTACATATATCCATGTTCATACAGATGGCGGTGAAGATATTTCCATGTTCATACAGATGGTGGTGTAGATATTTCCATGTTCATACAAATGGCGGTGTCGATATTTCCAAGTTCATAGAGATGGCGGTGTAGATATTTCCATGTTCATACAAATGGCGGTCTAGATATTTCCATGTTCATAGAGATGGCGGTGTAGATATTTCCATATTTATACAGATAGCAGTGTAGTTATTTCCATGTTTATAGGGATAGCAGTGTAGATATTTTCATTGATATACAGATAGCTGTGTAGATATTTGCATGTTCATACAGATAGCGGTCTAGATATTTCCATGTTCATACAGATAGCGGTGTAGATATTTCCATGTTCATACAGATAGCGGTGTAGATATTTCCATGTTCATACAGATAGCAGTGTAGATATTTCCATGTTCATACAGATAGCGGTGTAGATATTTCCATGTTCATACAGTTAGCGGTGTAGATATTTCCATGTTCATACAGATGGCGGTGTAGATATTTACATGTTCATACAGATGGCGGTGTAGATATTTCCATGTTCATACAGATGGCGGTGTAGATATTTCCATGTTCATACAGATGGCGGTGTAGATATTTCCATGTTCATACAGATGGCGGTGTAGATATTTCCATGTTCATACTGATGGCGGTGTAGATATTTCCATGTTCATACAGATAGCGGTGTAGATATTTCCATGTTCATACCGATAGCGGTGTAGATATTTCCATGTTCATACAGTTAGTGGTGTAGATATTTCCATCTTCATACAGATGGCGGTGTAGATATTTACATGTTCATACAGATGGCGGTGTAGATATTTCCATGTTTTTGCAGTTAGCGGTATAGATATTTCCATGTTTATACAGATGGTGCTGTAGATATTTCCATGTTTATAGAGATGGCTGTCTAGATATTTCCATGCTTACAGAGACAGTGGTGTAGTTATTTCCAAGTTTATAGAGACAGCGTTGTAGATATTTCCATATTTATACAGATAGCGGTGAAGATATTTCCATCTTTATACAGATACCGGTGTAGATATTTCCATGTTTATACAGATAGCAGTGTAGATATTTCCATGTTTATAGAGATAGTGTTGTAGATAATTTCAATTACAAACAGAGAGCAGTGTAGATATTTCCATGTTCATACAGATGGCGGTGTAAATATTTCCATGTTTATAGGGATGGCGGTGTAGATATTTTCATGTTTACACAGATGGCGGTGTAGATATTTCCATGTTTACACAGATAGCGGTGTAGACATTTCCATGTTTACACAGATAGCGGTGTGGATATTTCCATGTTTACGCAGATAGCAGTGTAGATATTTCCATGTTTATACAGATAGCGGTGCGGATATTTCCATGTTTATACAGATAGTTGGGCAGATATTTCCATGTTTATACAGATAGCGGTGTAGATATTTCCATCTTAATACAGATGGCGGTGTAGATACGTCCATGTTTGTACAGATGGCGGTGTAGATATTTCCATGTTCATACAGATGGCGGTGTAGATATTTCGAAGTTTATAGAGATAGCGCTGTAGTTATTTCCATATTTATAGAGAAGTCTGTGTAGATATTTCCGTGTATAAACAGATAGCTGTGTAGATATTTCCATGTTCATGCAGATAGCGGTGTAGATATTTCCATGTTCATCCAGATCCCGGTGTACATATATCCATGTTCATACAGATGGCGGTGAAGATATTTCCATGTTCATACACATGGTGGTGTAGATATTTCCATGTTCATACAAATGGCGGTGTAGATATTTCCAAGTTCATAGAGATGGCGGTGTAGATATTTCCATGTTCATACAAATGGCGGTCTAGATATTTCCATGTTCATAGAGATGGCGGTATAGATATTTCCATATTTATACAGATAGCAGTGTAGTTATTTCCATGTTTATAGGGATAGCAGTGTAGATATTTTCATTGATATACAGATAGCTGTGTAGATATTTGCATGTTCATACAGATAGCGGTCTAGATATTTCCATGTTCATACAGATAGCGGTGTAGATATTTCCATGTTCATACAGATAGCGGTGTAGATATTTCCATGTTCATACAGATAGCGGTGTAGATATTTCCATGTTCATACAGATAGCGGTGTAGATATTTCCATGTTCATACAGTTAGCGGTGTAGATATTTCCATGTTCATACAGATGGCGGTGGAAATATTTCCATGTTTATAGGGATGGCGTTGTAGATATTTCCATGTTTACACAGATGGCGGTGTAGATATTTCCATGTTTACACAGATAGCGGTGTAGACATTTCCATGTTTACACAGATAGCGGTTTGGATATTTCCATGTTTACGCAGATAGCAGTGTAGATATTTCCATGTTTATACAGATAGCGGTGCGGATATTTCCATGTTTATACAGATAGTTGGGCAGATATTTCCATGTTTATACAGATAGCGGTGTAGATATTTCCATCTTAATACAGATGGCGGTGTAGATATGTCCATGTTTGTACATATGGCGGTGTAGATATTTCCATGTTCATACAGATGGCGGTGTAGATATTTCGAAGTTTATAGAGATAGCGCTGTAGTTACTTCCATATTTATAGAGAAATCTGTGTAGATATTTCCGTGTATATTCAGATAGCTGTGTAGATATTTCCATGTTCATGCAGATGGCGGTGTAGATATTTACATGTTCATACAGATGGCGGTGTAGATATTTACATGTTCATACAGATGGCGGTATTGATATTTCCATGCTCGTACGGATGGCAGTGTAGATATTTCCGTGTTCATACAGGTGGCGGTGTAGATATTTCCATGTTTATACAGATAGCAGTGTAGTTATTTCCATGTTTATAGAGACAGCTGTGTAGATATTTCCATTGATATACAGATAGCTGTGTAGATATTTGCATGTTCATACAGATAGCGGTGTAGATATTTCCATGTTCGTACAGATAGCGATGTAGATATTTCCATGTTCATACAGATAGCGGTGTAGATATTTCCATGTTCATACAGATAACGGTGTAGATATTTCCACGTTCATACAGATAGCAGTGTAGATATTTCCATGTTCATACAGTTAGCGGTGTAGGTATTTCCATGTTCATAAAGATGGCGGTGTAGATATTTACATGTTCATACAGATGGCGGTATAGATATTTCCATGTTCGTACAGATGGCGGTGTAGATATTTCCATGTTCATAGAGATGGCGGTGTAGATATTTCCATGTTTTTGCAGTTAGCGGTATAGATATTTCCATGTTTATACAGATGGTGCTGTAGTTATTTCCATGTTTATAGAGATGGCGGTCTAGATATTTCCATGTTTACAGAGATAGTGGTGTAGTTATTTCCAAGTTTATAGAGACAGCGTTGTAGATATTTCCATATTTATACAGATAGCGGTGAAGATATTTCCATGTTTATACAGATAGCGGTGTAGATATTTCCATGTTTATACAGATAGCAGTGTAGATATTTCCATGTTTATAGAGATAGTGTTGTAGATAATTTCAATTTCAAACAGAGAGCAGTGTAGTTATTTCCAAGTTCATACAGATAGCGGTGTAGATATTTCCACGTTTATAGAGATGGTGGTGTAGATATTTCCATGTTCATACAGAGGACGGTGTAGATATTTCCATGTTTATAGGGATGGCCGTGTAGATATTTTCATGTTTACACAGATGGCGGTGTAGATATTTCCATGTTTACACAGATAGCGGTGTAGACATTTCCATGTTTACACAGATAGCGGTGCGGATATTTCCATGTTTATTCAGATAGCGGTGCAGATATTTCCATGTTTATACAGATATTTGGGCAGATATTTCCATGTTTATACAGATAGCGGTGTAGATATTTCCATCTTAATACAGATGGCGGTGTAGATATTTCCATGATCGCACAGATGGCGGTGTAGATATTTCCATGTTCATACAGATGGCGGTGTAGATATTTCGAAGTTTATAGAGATAGCGCTGTAGTTATTTCCATATTTATAGAGAAATCTGTGTAGATATTTCCGTGTATATTCAGATAGCTGTGTATATATTTCCATGTTGATGCAGATAGCGGTGTAGATATTTCCATGTTCATTCAGATGCCGGTATACATATATCCATGTTCATACAGATGGCGGTGAAGATATTTCCATGTTCATACAGATGGTGGTGTAGATATTTCCATGTTCATACAAATGGCGGTGTAGATATTTCCAAGTTCATAGAGATGGCGGTGTAGATATTTCCATGTTCATACAAATGGCGGTCTAGATATTTCCATGTTCATAGAGATGGCGGTGTAGATATTTCCATATTTATACAGATAGCAGTGTAGTTATTTCCATGTTTATAGGGATAGCAGTGTAGATATTTTCATTGATATACAGATAGCTGTGTAGATATTTGCATGTTCATACAGATAGCGGTCTAGATATTTCCATGTTCATACAGATAGCGGTGTAGATATTTCCATGTTCATACAGATAGCGGTGTAGATATTTCCATGTTCATACAGATAGCAGTGTAGATATTTCCATGTTCATACAGATAGCGGTGTAGATATTTCCATGTTCATACAGTTAGCGGTGTAGATATTTCCATGTTCATACAGATGGCGGTGTAGATATTTACATGTTCATACAGATGGCGGTGTAGATATTTCCATGTTCATACAGATGGCGGTGTAGATATTTCCATGTTCATACAGATAGCGGTGTAGATATTTCCATGTTCATACAGATAGCGGTGTAGATATTTCCATGTTCATACCAATAGCGGTGTAGATATTTCCATGTTCATAGAGATGGCGGTGTAGATATTTCCATGTTCATACAGATGGCGGTGTAGATATTTACATGTTCATACAGATGGCGGTATAGATATTTCCATGTTCGTACAGATGGCGGTGTAGATATTTCCATGTTCATAGAGATGGCGGTGTAGATATTTCCATGTTTTTGCAGTTAGCGGTATAGATATTTCCATGTTTATACAGATGGTGCTGTAGTTATTTCCATGTTTATAGAGATGGCGGTCTAGATATTTCCATGTTTACAGAGATAGTGGTGTAGTTATTTCCAAGTTTATAGAGACAGCGTTGTAGATATTTCCATATTTATACAGATAGCGGTGAAGATATTTCCATGTTTATACAGATAGCGGTGTAGATATTTCCATGTTTATACAGATAGCAGTGTAGATATTTCCATGTTTATAGAGAAGGTGTTGTAGATAATTTCAATTTCAAACACAGAGCAGTGTAGATATTTCCAAGTTCATACAGATAGCGGTGTAGATATTTCCACGTTTATAGAGATGGCGGTGTAGATATTTCCATGTTCATACAGAGGACGTTGTAGATATTTCCATGTTTATAGGGATGGCCGTGTAGATATTTTCATGTTTACACAGATGGCGGTGTAGATATTTCCATGTTTACACAGATAGCGGTGTAGACATTTCCATGTTTACACAGATAGCGGTGCGGATATTTCCATGTTTATTCAGATAGCGGTGCAGATATTTCCATGTTTATACAGATATTTGGGCAGATATTTCCATGTTTATACAGATAGCGGTGTAGATATTTCCATCTTAATACAGATGGCGTTGTAGATATGTCCATGATCGTACAGATGGCGGTGTACATATTTCCATGTTCATACAGATGGCGTTGTAGATATTTCAAAGTTTATAGAGATAGCGCTGTAGATATTTCCATATTTATAGAGAAATCTGTGTAGATATTTCCGTGTATATTCAGAAAGCTGTGTAGATATTTCCATGTTCATGCAGATAGCGGTGTAGATATTTCCATGTTCTTCCAGATGCCGGTGTACATATATCCATGTTCATACAAATGGCGGTGAAGACATTTCCATGATCATGCAGATGGCGGTGTAGGTTTTTCCTTTTTCATACAAATGGCGGTGTAGATATTTCCATGTTCATAGAGATGGCGGTGTAGATATTTCCAGGTTCAAACAAATGGCGGTGTAGATATTTCCATGTTCATAGAGATGGCGGTGTAGATATTTCCATGTTCATACATATAGCGGTCTAGATATTTCCAGGTTCATACCAATAGCGGTGTAGACATTTCCATGTTCATACAGTTAGCGGTGTAGATATTTCCATGTTCATACAGATGGCGGTGTAGATATTTACATTTTCATACAGATGGCGGTGTAGATATTTCCATGTTTGTACGGATGGCATTGTAGATATTTCCATGTTCATACAGGTGGCGGTGTAGATATTTCCATGTTTATACAGATAGCAGTGAAGTTATTTCCATGTTCATACAGGTGGCGGTGTAGATATTTCCATGTTTATACAGATAGCAGTGTAGTTATTTCCATGTTTATAGAGACAGCTGTGTAGATATTTCCATTGATATACAGATAGCTGTGTAGATATTTGCATGTTCATACAGATAGCGGTGTAGATATTTCCATGTTCGTACAGATAGCGGTGTAGATATTTCCATGTTCATTCAGATAGCGGTGTAGATATTTCCATGTTCATACAGATAACGGTGTAGATATTTCCACGTTCATACAGATAGCAGTGTAGATATTTCCATGTTCATACAGTTAGCGGTGTAGATATTTCCATGTTCATACAGATGGCGGTGTAGATATTTACATGTTCAAACAGATGACGGTATAGATATTTCCATGTTCGTACAGATGGCGGTGTCGATATTTCCATGTTCATAGAGATGGCGGTGTAGCTATTTCCATGTTTTTGCAGTTAGCGGTATAGATATTTCCATGTTTATACAGATGGTGCTGTAGATATTTCCATGTTTATAGAGATGGCTGTCTAGATATTTCCATGCTTACAGAGACATTGGTGTAGTTATTTCCAAGTTTATAGAGACAGCGTTGTAGATATTTCCATATTTATACAGATAGCGGTGAAGATATTTCCATGTTTATACAGATAGCGGTGTAGATATTTCCATGTTTATACAGATAGCAGTGTAGATATTTCCATGTTTATAGAGATAGTGTTGTAGATAATTTCAATTTCAAACAGAGAGCAGTGTAGATATTTCCATGTTCATACAGATGGCGGTGTAAATATTTCCATGTTTATAGGGATGGCGGTGTAGATATTTTCATGTTTACACAGATGGCAGTTTAGATATTTCCATGTTTACACAGATAGCGGTGTAGACATTTCCATGTTTACACAGATAGCGGTGTGGATATTTCCATGTTTATGCAGATAGCAGTGTAGATATTTCCATGTTTATACAGATAGCGGTGCGGATATTTCCATGTTTATACAGATAGTTGGGCAGATATTTCCATGTTTATACAGATAGCGGTGTAGATATTTCCATCTTAATACAGATGGCGGTGTAGATATGTCCATGTTTGTACAGATGGCGGTGTAGATATTTCCATGTTCATACAGATGGCGGTGTAGATATTTCGAAGTTTATAGAGATAGCGCTGTAGTTATTTCCATATTTATAGAGAAATCTGTGTAGATATTTTCGTGTATATTCAGATAGCTGTGTAGATATTTCCATGTTCATGCAGATAGCGGTGTAGATATTTCCATGTTCATCCAGATGCCGGTGTACATATATCCATGTTCATACAGATGGCGGTGAAGATATTTCCATGTTCATACAGATGGTGGTGTAGATATTTCCATGTTCATACAAATGGCGGTGTAGATATTTCCAAGTTCATAGAGATGGCGGTGTAGATATTTCCATGTTCATACAAATGGCGGTCTAGATATTTCCATGTTCATAGAGATGGCGGTGTAGATATTTCCATATTTATACAGATAGCAGTGTAGTTATTTCCATGTTTATAGGGATAGCAGTGTAGATATTTTCATTGATATACAGATAGCTGTGTAGATATTTGCACGTTCATACAGATAGCGGTCTAGATATTTCCATGTTCATACAGATAGCGTTGTAGATATTTCCATGTTCATACAGATAGCGGTGTAGATATTTCCATGTTCATACAGATAGCGGTGTAGATATTTCCATGTTCATACAGATAGCGGTGTAGATATTTCCATGTTCATACAGTTAGCGGTGTAGATATTTCCATGTTCATACAGATGGCGGTGGAAATATTTCCATGTTTATAGGGATGGCGGTGTAGATATTTCCATGTTTACACGGATGGCGGTGTAGATATTTCCATGTTCATACAGAGGACGTTGTAGATATTTCCATGTTTATAGGGATGGCCGTGTAGATATTTTCATGTTTACACAGATGGCGGTGTAGATATTTCCATGTTTACACAGATAGCGTTGTAGACATTTCCATGTTTACACAGATAGCGGTGCGGATATTTCCATGTTTATTCAGATACCGGTGCAGATATTTCCATGTTTATACAGATATTTGGGCAGATATTTCCATGTTTATACAGATAGCGGTGTAGATATTTCCATCTTAATACAGATGGCGTTGTAGATATGTCCATGATCGTACAGATGGCGGTGTACATATTTCCATGTTCATACAGATGGCGTTGTAGATATTTCGAAGTTTATAGAGATAGCGCTGTAGTAATTTCCATATTTATAGAGAAATCTTTGTAGATATTTCCGTGTATATTCAGATAGCTGTGTAGATATTTCCATGTTCATGCAGATAGCGGTGTAGATATTTCCATGTTCATCCAGATGCCGGTGTACATATATCCATGTTCATACAGATGGCGGTGAAGATATTTCCATGTTCATACAGATGGTGGTGTAGATATTTCCATGTTCATACAAATGGCGGTGTCGATATTTCCAAGTTCATAGAGATGGCGGTGTAGATATTTCCATGTTCATACAAATGGCGGTCTAGATATTTCCATGTTCATAGAGATGGCGGTGTAGATATTTCCATATTTATACAGATAGCAGTGTAGTTATTTCCATGTTTATAGGGATAGCAGTGTAGATATTTTCATTGATATACAGATAGCTGTGTAGATATTTGCATGTTCATACAGATAGCGGTCTAGATATTTCCATGTTCATACAGATTGCGGTGTAGATATTTCCATGTTCATACAGATAGCGGTGTAGATATTTCCATGTTCATACAGATAGCGGTGTAGATATTTCCATGTTCATACAGATAGCGGTGTAGATATTTCCATGTTCATACAGTTAGCGGTGTAGATATTTCCATGTTCATACAGATGGCGGTGTAGATATTTACATGTTCATACAGATGGCAGTGTAGATATTTCCATGTTCATACAGATGGCAGTGTAGATATTTCCATGTTCATACAGATGGCGGTGTAGATATTTCCATGTTCATACAGATGGCGGTGTAGATATTTCCATGTTCATACTGATGGCGGTGTAGATATTTCCATGTTCATACAGATGGCGGTGTAGGTATTTCCATGTTCATACCGATAGCGGTGTAGATATTTCCATGTTCATACAGTTAGTGGTGTAGATATTTCCATCTTCATACAGATGGCGGTGTAGATATTTACATGTTCATACAGATGGCGGTGTAGATATTTCGAAGTTTATAGAGATAGCGCTGTAGTTATTTCCTTATTTATAGAGAAGTCTGTGTAGATATTTCCGTGTATAAACAGATAGCTGTGTAGATATTTCCATGTTCATGCAGATAGCGGTGTAGATATTTCCATGTTCATCCAGATCCCGGTGTACATATATCCATGTTCATACAGATGGCGGTGAAGATATTTCCATGTTCATACAGATGGTGGTGTAGATATTTCCATGTTCATACAAATGGCGGTGTAGATATTTCCAAGTTCATAGAGATGGCGGTGTAGATATTTCCATGTTCATACAAATGGCGGTCTAGATATTTCCATGTTCATAGAGATGGCGGTATAGATATTTCCATATTTATACAGATAGCAGTGTAGTTATTTCCATGTTTATAGGGATAGCAGTGTAGATATTTTCATTGATATACAGATAGCTGTGTAGATATTTGCATGTTCATACAGATAGCGGTCTAGATATTTCCATGTTCATACAGATAGCGGTGTAGATATTTCCATGTTCATACAGATAGCGGTGTAGATATTTCCATGTTCATACAGATAGCGGTGTAGATATTTCCATGTTAATACAGATAGCGGTGTAGATATTTCCATGTTCATACAGTTAGCGGTGTAGATATTTCCATGTTCATACAGATGGCGATGGAAATATTTCCATGTTTATAGGGATGGCGTTGTAGATATTTCCATGTTTACACAGATGGCGGTGTAGATATTTCCATGTTTACACAGATAGCGGTGTAGACATTTCCATGTTTACACAGATAGCGGTTTGGATATTTCCATGTTTACGCAGATAGCAGTGTAGATATTTCCATGTTTATACAGATAGCGGTGCGGATATTTCCATGTTTATACAGATAGTTGGGGAGATATTTCCATGTTTATACAGATAGCGGTGTAGATATTTCCATCTTAATACAGATGGCGGTGTAGATATGTCCATGTTTGTACAGATGGCGGTGTAGATATTTCCATGTTCATACAGATGGCGGTGTAGATATTTCGAAGTTTATAGAGATAGCGCTGTAGTTATTTCCATATTTATAGAGAAATCTGTGTAGATATTTCCGTGTATATTCAGATAGCTGTGTAGATATTTCCATGTTCATGCAGATGGCGGTGTAGATATTTACATGTTCATACAGATGGCGGTGTAGATATTTACATGTTCATACAGATGGCGGTATTGATATTTCCATGTTCATACGGATGGCAGTGTAGATATTTCCGTGTTCATACAGGTGGCGGTGTAGATATTTCCATGTTTATACAGATAGCAGTGTAGTTATTTCCATGTTTATAGAGACAGCTGTGTAGATATTTCCATTGATATACAGATAGCTGTGTAGATATTTGCATGTTCATACAGATAGCGGTGTAGATATTTCCATGTTCGTACAGATAGCGATGTAGATATTTCCATGTTCATACAGATAGCGGTGTAGATATTTCCATGTTCATACAGATAACGGTGTAGATATTTCCAAGTTCATACAGATAGCAGTGTAGATATTTCCATGTTCATACAGTTATCGGTGTAGATATTTCCATGTTCATAAAGATGGCGGTGTAGATATTTACATGTTCATACAGATGGCGGTATAGATATTTCCATGTTCGTACAGATGGCGGTGTAGATATTTCCATGTTCATAGAGATGGCGGTGTAGATATTTCCATGTTTTTGCAGTTAGCGGTATGGATATTTCCATGTTTATACAGATGGTGCTGTAGTTATTTCCATGTTTATAGAGATGGCGGTCTAGATATTTCCATGTTTACAGAGATAGTGGTGTAGTTATTTCCAAGTTTATAGAGACAGCGTTGTAGATATTTCCATATTTATACAGATAGCGGTGAAGATATTTCCATGTTTATACAGATAGCGGTGTAGATATTTCCATGTTTATACAGATAGCAGTGTAGATATTTCCATGTTTATAGAGATAGTGTTGTAGATAATTTCAATTTCAAACAGAGAGCAGTGTAGATATTTCCAAGTTCATACAGATAGCGGTGTAGATATTTCCACGTTTATAGAGATGGCGGTGTAGATATTTCCATGTTCATACAGAGGACGGTGTAGATATTTCCATGTTTATAGGGATGGCCGTGTAGATATTTTCATGTTTACACAGATTGCGGTGTAGATATTTCCATGTTTACACAGATAGCGGTGTAGACATTTCCATGTTTACACAGATAGCGGTGCGGATATTTCCATGTTTATTCAGATAGCGGTGCAGATATTTCCATGTTTATACAGATATTTGGGCAGATATTTCCATGTTTATACAGATAGCGGTGTAGATATTTCCATCTTAATACAGATGGCGGTGTAGATATTTCCATGATCGTACAAATGGCGGTGTAGATATTTCCATGTTCATACAGATGGCGGTGTAGATATTTCAAAGTTTATAGAGATAGCGCTGTAGTTATTTCCATATTTATAGAGAAATCTGTGTAGATATTTCCGTGTATATTCAGATAGCTGTGTAGATATTTCCATGTTCATGCAGATAGCGGTGTAGATATTTCCATGTTCATTCAGATGCCGGTATACATATATCCATGTTCATACAGATGGCGGTGAAGATATTTCCATGTTCATACAGATGGTGGAGTAGATATTTCCATGTTCATACAAATGGCGGTGTAGATATTTCCAAGTTCATAGAGATGGCGGTGTAGATATTTCCATGTTCATACAAATGGCGGTCTAGATATTTCCATGTTCATAGAGATGGCGGTGTAGATATTTCCATATTTATACAGATAGCAGTGTAGTTATTTCCATGTTTATAGGGATAGCAGTGTAGGTATTTTCATTGATATACAGATAGCTGTGTAGATATTTCCATGTTCATACAGATAGCGGTCTAGATATTTCCATGTTCATACAGATAGCGGTGTAGATATTTCCATGTTCATACAGATAGCGGTGTAGATATTTCCATGTTCATACTGATAGCAGTGTAGATATTTCCATGTTCATACAGATAGCGGTGTAGATATTTCCATGTTCATACAGTTAGCGGTGTAGATATTTCCATGTTCATACAGATGGCGGTGTAGATATTTACATGTTCATACAGATGGCGGTGTAGATATTTCCATGTTCATACAGATGGCGGTGTAGATATTTCCATGTTCATACAGATAGCGGTGTAGATATTTCCATGTTCATACAGATAGCGGTGTAGATATTTCCATGTTCATACCAATAGCGGTGTAGATATTTCCATGTTCATACAGTTAGTGGTGTAGATATTTCCATGTTCATACAGATGGCGGTGTAGATATTTACAAGTTCATACAGATGGCGGTGTTGATATTTCCATGTTCGTACGGATGGCAGTGTAGATATTTCCCTGTTCATACAGGTGGCGGTGTAGATATTTCCATGTTTATACAGATAGCAGTGTAGTTATTTCCATGTTTATAGAGACAGCTGTGTAGATATTTCCATTGATATACAGATAGCTGTGTAGATATTTGCATGTTCATACAGATAGCGGTGCAGATATTTCCATGTTCGTACAGATAGCGGTGTAGATATTCCCATGTTCATACAGATAGCGGTGTAGGTATTTCCATGTTCATACAGATAACGGTGTAGATATTTCCACGTTCATACAGATAGCAGTGTAGATATTTCCATGTTCATACAGTTAGCGGTGTAGATATTTCCATGTTCATACAGATGGCGGTGTAGATATTTACATGTTCATACAGATGGCGGTATAGATATTTCCATGTTCGTACAGATGGCGGTGTAGATATTTCCATGTTCATAGAGATGGCGGTGTAGATATTTCCATGTTTTTGCAGTTAGCGGTATAGATATTTCCATGTTTATACAGATGGTGCTGTAGTTATTTCCATGTTTATAGAGATGGCGGTCTAGATATTTCCATGTTTATAGAGATAGTGGTGTAGTTATTTCCAAGTTTATAGAGACAGCGTTGTAGATATTTCCATATTTATACAGATAGCGGTGAAGATATTTCCATGTTTATACAGATAGCGGTGTAGATATTTCCATGTTTATACAGATAGCAGTGTAGATATTTCCATGTTTATAGAGATAGTGTTGTAGATAATTTCAATTTCAAACAGAGAGCAGTGTAGATATTTCCAAGTTCATACAGATAGCGGTGTAGATATTTCCACGTTTATAGAGATGGCGGTGTAGATATTTCCATGTTCATACAGAGGACGTTGTAGATATTTCCATGTTTATAGGGATGGCCGTGTAGATATTTTCATGTTTACACAGATGGCGGTGTAGATATTTCCATGTTTACACAGATAGCGGTGTAGACATTTCCATGTTTACACAGATAGCGGTGCGGATATTTCCATGTTTATTCAGATAGCGGTGCAGATATTTCCATGTTTATACAGATATTTGGGCAGATATTTCCATGTTTATACAGATAGCGGTGTAGATATTTCCATCTTAATACAGATGGCGTTGTAGATATGTCCATGATCGTACAGATGGCGGTGTACATATTTCCATGTTCATACAGATGGCGTTGTAGATATTTCGAAGTTTATAGAGATAGCGCTGTAGTTATTTCCATATTTATAGAGAAATCTGTGTAGATATTTCCGTGTATATTCAGATAGCTGTGTAGATATTTCCATGTTCATGCAGATAGCGGTGTAGATATTTCCATGTTCATCCAGATGCCGGTGTACATATATCCATGTTCATACAGATGGCGGTGAAGATATTTCCATGTTCATACAGATGGTGGTGTAGATATTTCCATGTTCATACAAATGGCGGTGTCGATATTTCCAAGTTCATAGAGATGGCGGTGTAGATATTTCCATTTTCATACAGAGGACGGGGTAGATATTTCCATGTTTATAGGGATGGCGGTGTAGATATTTTCTTGTTTACACGGATGGCGGTGTAGATATTTCCATGTTTACACAGATAGCGGTGTAGACTTTTCCATGTTTACACAGATAGCGGTGCGGATATTTCCATGTTTATTCAGATAGCGGTGCGGATATTTCCATGTTTATACAGATAGTTGGGCAGATATTTCCATGTTTATACAGATAGTTGGGCAGATATTTCCATGTTTATACAGATAGTGGTGTACATATTTCCATCTTAATACAGTTGGCGGTGTAGATATGTCCATCATCGTACAGATGGCGGTGTAGATATTTCCATGTTCATACAGATGGCGGTGTAGATATTTCGAAGTTTATAGAGATAGCGATGTAGTTATTTCCATATTTATAGAGAAATCTGTTTAGATATTTCCATGTATATTCAGATAGCTGTGTAGATGTTTCCATGTTCATGCAGATTACGGTGTAGATATTTCCATGTTCATCCAGATGCCGGTGTACATATATCCATGTTCATACAAATGGCGGTGAAGATATTTCCATGTTCATACAGATGGCGGTGTAGGTATTTCCATGTTCATACAAATGGCAGTGTAGATATTTCCATGTTCATAGAGATGGCGGTGTAGATATTTCCAGGTTCATACAAATGGCAGTGTAGATATTTCCATGATCATAGAGATGGCGGTGTAGATATTTCCATGTTTATACAGATAGCAGTGTAGTTAATTCCATGTTTATAGAGATACCAGTCTGGATATTTCCATTGATATACAGATAGCTGTGTAGATATTAGCATGTTCATACAGATAGCGGTGTAGATATTTCCATGTTCAAACAGATAGCAGTGTAGATATTTCCATGTTCATAGAGATAGCGGTGTAGATATTTCCATGTTAATACAGATAGCGGTGTAGATATTTCCATGTTCATACAGATAGCGGTGTAGATATTTAAATGTTCATACAGTTAGCGGTGTAGATATTTCCATGTTCATACAGATGGCGGTGTAGATATATACATGTTGATACAGATGGCGGTGTAGATATTTCCATGTTCATACAGATAGCGGTGTAGATATTTGCATGTTCATACAGATAGCGGTGTAGATATTTCCATGTTCATACAGATAGCGTTGTAGATATTTCCATGTTCATACAGATAGCGGTGTAGATATTTCCATGTTCATGTAGACAGCGGTGTAGATATTTCCATCTTAATACAGATGGCGGTGTAGATATGTCCATGTTTCTACAGATGGCGGTGTAGATATTTCCATGTTCATACAGATGGCGGTGTAGATATTTCGAAGTTTATAGAGATAGCGCTGTAGTTATTTCCATATTTATAGAGAAATCTGTGTAGATATTTCCATGTATATGCAGATAGCTGTGTAGATATTTCCATGTTCATGCAGATAGCGGTGTAGATATTTCCATGTTCATCCAGATGCTGGTGTACATATATCCATGTTCATACAGATGGCAGTGAAGTTATTTCCATGTTCATACAGATGGTGGTGTAGGTATTTCCATGTTCATACAAATGGCTGTGTAGATATTTCCATGTTCATAGAGATGGCGGTGTAGATATTTCCATGTTCATACAAATGGCGTTGTAGATATTTCCATGTTCATAGAGATGGCCGTGTAGATATTTCCATGTTTATACAGATAGCAGTGTAGTTATTTCCATGTTTATAGAGATACCAGTGTGGATATTTCCATTGATATACAGATAGCTGTGTAGATATTTCCATGTTCATACAGATAGCGGTGTAGATATTTCCATGTTCATAGAGATAGCGATGTAGATATTTGCATGTTCATATAGATAGTGGTGTAGATATTTCCAAGTTCATACAGTTAGCGGTGTAGATATTTCCATGTTCATACAGATGGCGGTGTAGATATTTCCATGTTCATACTGATAGCGGTGTAGAGATTTCCATGTTCATACAGACAGCGGTGTAGATATTTCTATGTTCATACAGATAGCAGTCTAGATATTTCCAGGTTCATACCAATAGCGGTATAGACATTTCCATGTTCATACAGTTAGCGTTGTAGATATTTCCATGTTCATACAGATGGCGGTGAAGATATTTCCATGTTCATACAAATGGCGGTGTAGATATTTCCATGTTCATAGAGATGGCGTTGTAGATATTTCCTTGTTTATGCAGATAGCTGTATAGATATTTCCATGTTTATACAGATGGTGGTGAAGATATTTCCATGTTTATAGAGATGGCGGTCTAGATATTTCCATGTTTACAGGGATAGTGGTGTAGTTATTTCCAAGTTTATAGAGACAGTGTTGTAGATATTTCCATGTTTATACAGATAGCGGTGAAGATATTTCCATGTTTACACAGATAGCGGTGTAGATATTTCCATGTTTATACAGATAGCAGTGTAGATATTTCCATGTTTATAGAGATAGTGTTGTAGATAATTTCATTTTCATACAGAGAGCAGTGTAGCTATTTCCAAGTTCATACAGATAGCGGTGTAGATATTTCCACGTTTATAGAGATGGTGGTGAAGATATTTCCATGTTCATACAGATGGCGGTGTAGATATTTCCATGTTCATACAGATAGTGGTGTAGATATTTCCATGTTCATACCAATAGCGGTGTAGGCATTTCCATGTTCATACATTTAGCGGTGTAGATAATTCCATGCTCATACAGATGGCGGTGAAGATATTTACATGTTCATACAGATGGCGGTGTAGATATTTCCATGTTTGTACGGACGGCAGTGTAGATATTTCCATGTTCATACAGGTGGCGGTGTAGATATTTCCATGTTTATACAGATAGCAGTGTAATTATTTCTATGTTAATAGAGATAGCGTTGTAGATATTTCCATTGATATACAGATAGCTGTGTAGATATTTGCATGTTCAGATAGCGGTGTAGATATTTCCATGTTCTTACAGATAGCGGTGTAGCTATTTCCATGTTCATACAGATAGCGGTGTAGATATTTCCATGTTCATAGAGATAGCGGTGTAGATATTTGCGTGTTCATATAGATAGCGGTGTAGATATTTCCATGTTCATACAGTTAGCGGTGTAGATATTTCCATGTTCATACAGTTAGCGGTGTAGATATTTCCATGTTCATACAGATGGCGGTGTAGATATTTCCATGTTCATACAGATAGCGGTGTAGAGATTTCCATGTTCATACAGATAGCGGTGTAGATATTTCCATGTTCATACAGATAGCGGTCTAGATATTTCCAGGTTCATACCAATGGCGGTGTAGACATTTCCATGTTCATACAGTTAGCGGTGTGGATATTTCCATGTTCATACAGATGGCGGTGTAGATATTTACATTTTCATACAGATGGCGGTGTAGATATTTCCATGTTTGTACGGATGGCATTGTAGATATTTCCATGTTCATACAGGTGGCGGTGCAGATATTTCCATGTTTATACAGATAGCAGGGTAGTTATTTCCATGTTTATAGAGACAGCTGTGTAGATATTTCCATTGTTATACAGATAGCTGTGTAGATATTTGCATGTTCACACAGATAGTGGTGTAGATATTTCCATGTTCATACAGATAGCGGTGTAGATATTTCCATGTTCATACAGATAGCGGTGTAGATATTTCCATGTTCATACAGATAACGGTATAGATATTTCCATGTTCATACAGATAGCGGTGTACATATTTCCATGTTCATACAGTTAGCGGTGTAGATATTTCCATGTTCATACAGATGGCGGTGTAGATATTTACCTGTTCATACAGATGGCGGTATAGATATTTCCATGTTCATACAGATGGCGGTGTAGATATTTCCATGTTCATAGAGGTGGCGTTGTAGATATTTCCATGTTTATGCAGATAGCGGTATAGATATTTCCATGTTTATACAGATGGTGGTGTAGATATTTCCATGTTTATAGAGATGGCGGTCTAGATATTTCCATGTTTACAGAGATAGTGGTGTAGTTATTTCCAAGTTTTTAGAGACAGTGTTGTAGATATTTCCATGTTTATACAGATAGCGGTGAAGATATTTCCATGTTTATACAGATAGCGGTGTAGATATTTCCATGTTTATACAGATAGCAGTGTAGATATTTCCATGTTTATAGAGATAGTGTTGTAGATAATTTCAATTTCATACAGAGAGCAGTGTAGATATTTCCAAGTTCATACAGATAGCGGTGTAGATATTTCCACGTTTATAGAGATGGCGGTGTAGATATTTCCATGTTCATACAGAGGACGGGGTAGATATTTCCATGTTTATAGGGATGGCGGTGTAGATATGTCCATGTTTCCACAGATGGCGGTGTAGATATTTCCATGTTTACACAGATAGCGGTGTAGACTTTTCCATGTTTACACAGATAGCGGTGCGGATATTTCCATGTTTATTCAGATAGCGGTGCGGATATTTCCATGTTTATACAGATAGTTGAGCAGACATTTCATGTTTATACAGATAGTTGGGCAGATATTTCCATGTTTATACAGATAGCGGTGTAGATATTTCCATCTTAATACAGTTGGCGGTGTAGATATGTCCATCATCGTACAGATGGCGGTGTAGATATTTCCATGTTCATACAGATGGCGGTGTAGATATTTCGAAGTTTATAGAGATAGCGATGTAGTTATTTCCATATTTATAGAGAAATCTGTGTAGATATTTCCATGTATATTCAGATAGCTGTGTAGATGTTTCCATGTTCATGCAGATTACGGTGTAGATATTTCCATGTTCATCCAGATGCCGGTGTACATTTATCCATGTTCATACAAATGTCGGTGAAGATATTTCCATGTTCATACAGATGGCGGTGTAGGTATTTCCATGTTCATACAAATGGCGGTGTAGATATTTCCATGTTCATAGAGATGGCGGTGTAGATATTTCCAGGTTCATACAAATGGCAGTGTAGATATTTCCATGATCATAGAGATGGCGGTGTAGATATTTCCATGTTTATACAGATAGCAGTGTAGTTAATTCCATGTTTATAGAGATACCAGTCTGGATATTTCCATTGATATACAGATAGCTGTGTAGATATTAGCATGTTCATACAGATAGCGGTGCAGATATTTCCATGTTCGTACAGATAGCGGTGTAGACTTTTCCATGTTTACACAGATAGCGGTGCGGATATTTCCATGTTTATTCAGATAGCGGTGCGGATATTTCCATGTTTATACAGATAGTTGAGCAGACATTTCATGTTTATACAGATAGTTGGGCAGATATTTCCATGTTTATACAGATAGCGGTGTAGATATTTCCATCTTAATACAGTTGGCGGTGTAGATATGTCCATCATCGTACAGATGGCGGTGTAGATATTTCCATGTTCATACAGATGGCGGTGTAGATATTTCGAAGTTTATAGAGATAGCGATGTAGTTATTTCCATATTTATAGAGAAATCTGTGTAGATATTTCCATGTATATTCAGATAGCTGTGTAGGTGTTTCCATGTTCATGCAGATTACGGTGTAGATATTTCCATGTTCATCCAGATGCCGGTGTACATTTATCCATGTTCATACAAATGTCGGTGAAGTTATTTCCATGTTCATACAGATGGCGGTGTAGGTATTTCCATGTTCATACAAATGGCGGTGTAGATATTTCCATGTTCATAGAGATGGCGGTGTAGATATTTCCAGGTTCATACAAATGGCAGTGTAGATATTTCCATGATCATAGAGATGGCGGTGTAGATATTTCCATGTTTATACAGATAGCAGTGTAGTTAATTCCATGTTTATAGAGATACCAGTCTGGATATTTCCATTGATATACAGATAGCTGTGTAGATATTAGCATGTTCATACAGATAGCGGTGCAGATATTTCCATGTTCGTACAGATAGCGGTGTAGATATTCCCATGTTCATACAGATAGCGGTGTAGGTATTTCCATGTTCATACAGATAACGGTGTAGATATTTCCACGTTCATACAGATAGCAGTGTAGATATTTCCATGTTCATACAGTTAGCGGTGTAGATATTTCCATGTTCATACAGATGGCGGTGTAGATATTTACATGTTCATACAGATGGCGGTATAGATATTTCCATGTTCGTACAGATGGCGGTGTAGATATTTCCATGTTCATAGAGATGGCGGTGTAGATATTTCCATGTTTTTGCAGTTAGCGGTATAGATATTTCCATGTTTATACAGATGGTGCTGTAGTTATTTCCATGTTTATAGAGATGGCGGTCTAGATATTTCCATGTTTATAGAGATAGTGGTGTAGTTATTTCCAAGTTTATAGAGACAGCGTTGTAGATATTTCCATATTTATACAGATAGCGGTGAAGATATTTCCATGTTTATACAGATAGCGGTGTAGATATTTCCATGTTTATACAGATAGCAGTGTAGATATTTCCATGTTTATAGAGATAGTGTTGTAGATAATTTCAATTTCAAACAGAGAGCAGTGTAGATATTTCCAAGTTCATACAGATAGCGGTGTAGATATTTCCACGTTTATAGAGATGGCGGTGTAGATATTTCCATGTTCATACAGAGGACGTTGTAGATATTTCCATGTTTATAGGGATGGCCGTGTAGATATTTTCATGTTTACACAGATGGCGGTGTAGATATTTCCATGTTTACACAGATAGCGGTGTAGACATTTCCATGTTTACACAGATAGCGGTGCGGATATTTCCATGTTTATTCAGATAGCGGTGCAGATATTTCCATGTTTATACAGATATTTGGGCAGATATTTCCATGTTTATACAGATAGCGGTGTAGATATTTCCATCTTAATACAGATGGCGTTGTAGATATGTCCATGATCGTACAGATGGCGGTGTACATATTTCCATGTTCATACAGATGGCGTTGTAGATATTTCGAAGTTTATAGAGATAGCGCTGTAGTTATTTCCATATTTATAGAGAAATCTGTGTAGATATTTCCGTGTATATTCAGATAGCTGTGTAGATATTTCCATGTTCATGCAGATAGCGGTGTAGATATTTCCATGTTCATCCAGATGCCGGTGTACATATATCCATGTTCATACAGATGGCGGTGAAGATATTTCCATGTTCATACAGATGGTGGTGTAGATATTTCCATGTTCATACAAATGGCGGTGTCGATATTTCCAAGTTCATAGAGATGGCGGTGTAGATATTTCCATTTTCATACAGAGGACGGGGTAGATATTTCCATGTTTATAGGGATGGCGGTGTAGATATTTTCTTGTTTACACGGATGGCGGTGTAGATATTTCCATGTTTACACAGATAGCGGTGTAGACTTTTCCATGTTTACACAGATAGCGGTGCGGATATTTCCATGTTTATTCAGATAGCGGTGCGGATATTTCCATGTTTATACAGATAGTTGGGCAGATATTTCCATGTTTATACAGATAGTTGGGCAGATATTTCCATGTTTATACAGATAGTGGTGTACATATTTCCATCTTAATACAGTTGGCGGTGTAGATATGTCCATCATCGTACAGATGGCGGTGTAGATATTTCCATGTTCATACAGATGGCGGTGTAGATATTTCGAAGTTTATAGAGATAGCGATGTAGTTATTTCCATATTTATAGAGAAATCTGTTTAGATATTTCCATGTATATTCAGATAGCTGTGTAGATGTTTCCATGTTCATGCAGATTACGGTGTAGATATTTCCATGTTCATCCAGATGCCGGTGTACATATATCCATGTTCATACAAATGGCGGTGAAGATATTTCCATGTTCATACAGATGGCGGTGTAGGTATTTCCATGTTCATACAAATGGCAGTGTAGATATTTCCATGTTCATAGAGATGGCGGTGTAGATATTTCCAGGTTCATACAAATGGCAGTGTAGATATTTCCATGATCATAGAGATGGCGGTGTAGATATTTCCATGTTTATACAGATAGCAGTGTAGTTAATTCCATGTTTATAGAGATACCAGTCTGGATATTTCCATTGATATACAGATAGCTGTGTAGATATTAGCATGTTCATACAGATAGCGGTGTAGATATTTCCATGTTCAAACAGATAGCAGTGTAGATATTTCCATGTTCATAGAGATAGCGGTGTAGATATTTCCATGTTAATACAGATAGCGGTGTAGATATTTCCATGTTCATACAGATAGCGGTGTAGATATTTAAATGTTCATACAGTTAGCGGTGTAGATATTTCCATGTTCATACAGATGGCGGTGTAGATATATACATGTTGATACAGATGGCGGTGTAGATATTTCCATGTTCATACAGATAGCGGTGTAGATATTTGCATGTTCATACAGATAGCGGTGTAGATATTTCCATGTTCATACAGATAGCGTTGTAGATATTTCCATGTTCATACAGATAGCGGTGTAGATATTTCCATGTTCATGTAGACAGCGGTGTAGATATTTCCATCTTAATACAGATGGCGGTGTAGATATGTCCATGTTTCTACAGATGGCGGTGTAGATATTTCCATGTTCATACAGATGGCGGTGTAGATATTTCGAAGTTTATAGAGATAGCGCTGTAGTTATTTCCATATTTATAGAGAAATCTGTGTAGATATTTCCATGTATATGCAGATAGCTGTGTAGATATTTCCATGTTCATGCAGATAGCGGTGTAGATATTTCCATGTTCATCCAGATGCTGGTGTACATATATCCATGTTCATACAGATGGCAGTGAAGTTATTTCCATGTTCATACAGATGGTGGTGTAGGTATTTCCATGTTCATACAAATGGCTGTGTAGATATTTCCATGTTCATAGAGATGGCGGTGTAGATATTTCCATGTTCATACAAATGGCGTTGTAGATATTTCCATGTTCATAGAGATGGCCGTGTAGATATTTCCATGTTTATACAGATAGCAGTGTAGTTATTTCCATGTTTATAGAGATACCAGTGTGGATATTTCCATTGATATACAGATAGCTGTGTAGATATTTCCATGTTCATACAGATAGCGGTGTAGATATTTCCATGTTCATAGAGATAGCGATGTAGATATTTGCATGTTCATATAGATAGTGGTGTAGATATTTCCAAGTTCATACAGTTAGCGGTGTAGATATTTCCATGTTCATACAGATGGCGGTGTAGATATTTCCATGTTCATACTGATAGCGGTGTAGAGATTTCCATGTTCATACAGACAGCGGTGTAGATATTTCTATGTTCATACAGATAGCAGTCTAGATATTTCCAGGTTCATACCAATAGCGGTATAGACATTTCCATGTTCATACAGTTAGCGTTGTAGATATTTCCATGTTCATACAGATGGCGGTGAAGATATTTCCATGTTCATACAAATGGCGGTGTAGATATTTCCATGTTCATAGAGATGGCGTTGTAGATATTTCCTTGTTTATGCAGATAGCTGTATAGATATTTCCATGTTTATACAGATGGTGGTGAAGATATTTCCATGTTTATAGATATGGCGGTCTAGATATTTCCATGTTTACAGGGATAGTGGTGTAGTTATTTCCAAGTTTATAGAGACAGTGTTGTAGATATTTCCATGTTTATACAGATAGCGGTGAAGATATTTCCATGTTTACACAGATAGCGGTGTAGATATTTCCATGTTTATACAGATAGCAGTGTAGATATTTCCATGTTTATAGAGATAGTGTTGTAGATAATTTCATTTTCATACAGAGAGCAGTGTAGCTATTTCCAAGTTCATACAGATAGCGGTGTAGATATTTCCACGTTTATAGAGATGGTGGTGAAGATATTTCCATGTTCATACAGATGGCGGTGTAGATATTTCCATGTTCATACAGATAGTGGTGTAGATATTTCCATGTTCATACCAATAGCGGTGTAGGCATTTCCATGTTCATACATTTAGCGGTGTAGATAATTCCATGCTCATACAGATGGCGGTGAAGATATTTACATGTTCATACAGATGGCGGTGTAGATATTTCCATGTTTGTACGGACGGCAGTGTAGATATTTCCATGTTCATACAGGTGGCGGTGTAGATATTTCCATGTTTATACAGATAGCAGTGTAATTATTTCTATGTTAATAGAGATAGCGTTGTAGATATTTCCATTGATATACAGATAGCTGTGTAGATATTTGCATGTTCAGATAGCGGTGTAGATATTTCCATGTTCTTACAGATAGCGGTGTAGCTATTTCCATGTTCATACAGATAGCGGTGTAGATATTTCCATGTTCATAGAGATAGCGGTGTA
Organism: Gorilla gorilla gorilla; assembly: GCF_029281585.2. Classification (NCBI taxonomy): domain Eukaryota; kingdom Metazoa; phylum Chordata; class Mammalia; order Primates; family Hominidae; genus Gorilla; species Gorilla gorilla. Next base: position 78,933,722 of record NC_073244.2, read on the forward strand.
GATATTTGCGTGTTCATATAGATAGCGGTGTAGATATTTCCATGTTCATACAGTTAGCGGTGTAGATATTTCCATGTTCATACAGATGGCGGTGTAGATATTTCCATGTTCATACAGATAGCGGTGTAGAGATTTCCATGTTCATACAGATAGCGGTGTAGATATTTCCATGTTCATACAGATAGCGGTCTAGATATTTCCAGGTTCATACCAATGGCGGTGTAGACATTTCCATGTTCATACAGTTAGCGGTGTGGATATTTCCATGTTCATACAGATGGCGGTGTAGATATTTACATTTTCATACAGATGGCGGTGTAGATATTTCCATGTTTGTACGGATGGCATTGTAGATATTTCCATGTTCATACAGGTGGCGGTGCAGATATTTCCATGTTTATACAGATAGCAGGGTAGTTATTTCCATATTTATAGAGACAGCTGTGTAGATATTTCCATTGTTATACAGATAGCTGTGTAGATATTTGCATGTTCACACAGATAGTGGTGTAGATATTTCCATGTTCATACAGATAGCGGTGTAGATATTTCCATGTTCATACAGATAGCGGTGTAGATATTTCCATGTTCATACAGATAACGGTATAGATATTTCCATGTTCATACAGATAGCGGTGTACATATTTCCATGTTCATACAGTTAGCGGTGTAGATATTTCCATGTTCATACAGATGGCGGTGTAGATATTTACCTGTTCATACAGATGGCGGTATAGATATTTCCATGTTCGTACAGATGGCGGTGTAGATATTTCCATGTTCATAGAGGTGGCGTTGTAGATATTTCCATGTTTATGCAGATAGCGGTATAGATATTTCCATGTTTATACAGATGGTGGTGTAGATATTTCCATGTTTATAGAGATGGCGGTCTATATATTTCCATGTTTACAGAGATAGTGGTGTAGTTATTTCCAAGTTTTTAGAGACAGTGTTGTAGATATTTCCATGTTTATACAGATAGCGGTGAAGATATTTCCATGTTTATACAGATAGCGGTGTAGATATTTCCATGTTTATACAGATAGCAGTGTAGATATTTCCATGTTTATAGAGATAGTGTTGTAGATAATTTCAATTTCATACAGAGAGCAGTGTAGATATTTCCAAGTTCATACAGATAGCGGTGTAGATATTTCCACGTTTATAGAGATGGCGGTGTAGATATTTCCATGTTCATACAGAGGACGGGGTAGATATTTCCATGTTTATAGGGATGGCGGTGTAGATATGTCCATGTTTCCACAGATGGCGGTGTAGATATTTCCATGTTTACACAGATAGCGGTGTAGACTTTTCCATGTTTACACAGATAGCGGTGCGGATATTTCCATGTTTATTCAGATAGCGGTGCGGATATTTCCATGTTTATACAGATAGTTGAGCAGACATTTCATGTTTATACAGATAGTTGGGCAGATATTTCCATGTTTATACAGATAGCGGTGTAGATATTTCCATCTTAATACAGTTGGCGGTGTAGATATGTCCATCATCGTACAGATGGCGGTGTAGATATTTCCATGTTCATACAGATGGCGGTGTAGATATTTCGAAGTTTATAGAGATAGCGATGTAGTTATTTCCATATTTATAGAGAAATCTGTGTAGATATTTCCATGTATATTCAGATAGCTGTGTAGATGTTTCCATGTTCATGCAGATTACGGTGTAGATATTTCCATGTTCATCCAGATGCCGGTGTACATTTATCCATGTTCATACAAATGTCGGTGAAGATATTTCCATGTTCATACAGATGGCGGTGTAGGTATTTCCATGTTCATACAAATGGCGGTGTAGATATTTCCATGTTCATAGAGATGGCGGTGTAGATATTTCCAGGTTCATACAAATGGCAGTGTAGATATTTCCATGATCATAGAGATGGCGGTGTAGATATTTCCATGTTTATACAGATAGCAGTGTAGTTAATTCCATGTTTATAGAGATACCAGTCTGGATATTTCCATTGATATACAGATAGCTGTGTAGATATTAGCATGTTCATACATATAGCGGTGTAGATATTTCCATGTTCATACAGATAGCAGTGTAGATATTTCCATGTTCATAGAGATAGCGGTGTAGATATTTCCATGTTAATACAGATAGCGGTGTAGATATTTCCATGTTCATTCAGATAGCGGTGTAGATATTTAAATGTTCATACAGTTAGCGGTGTAGATATTTCCATGTTCATACAGATGGCGGTGTAGATATATACATGTTGATACAGATGGCGGTGTAGATATTTCCATGTTCGTACAGATAGCGGTGTAGATATTTCCATGTTCATACAGATAGCGTTGTAGGTATTTCCATGTTCATAACAATAGCGGTGTAGACATTTCCATGTTCATACATTTAGCGGTGTAGATATTTCCATGTTCATACAGATGGCGGTGAAGATATTTACATGTTCATACAGATGGCGGTGTAGATATTCCCATGTTTGTACAGATGGCAGTGTAGATATTTCCATGTTCATACAGGTGGCGGTGTAGATATTTCCATTTTTATACAGATAGCAATGTAGTTATTTCTATGTTAATAGAGATAGCGGTGTAGATATTTCCATTGATATACAGATAGCTGTGTAGATATTTGCATGTTCATACAGATAGCGGTGTAGATATTTCCATGTTCTTACAGATAGCGGTGTAGATATTTCTATGTTCATACAGATAACGGTGTAGATATTTCCATGTTCATACAGACAGCGGTGTAGATATTTCCGTGTTAATACAGTTAGCGGTGTAGATATTTCCATGTTCATCCAGATGCCGGTGTACATATATCCATGTTCATACAGATGGCGGTGAAGATATTTCCATGTTCATACAGATGGTGTTGTAGGTATTTCCATGTTCATACAAATGGCGGTGTAGATATTTCCATGTTCATAGAGATGGCGGTGTAGATATTTCCAGGTTCATACAAATGGCGGTGTAGATATTTCCATGTTCATAGAGATGGTCGTGTAGATATTTCCATGTTTATACAGATAGCAGTGTAGTTATTTCCATGTTTATAGAGATACCAGTCTGGATATTTCCATTGATATACAGATAGCTGTGTAGATATTTACATGTTCATACAGATAGCGGTGTAGATATTTCCATGTTCATAGAGATAGCGGTGTAGATATTTGCATGTTCATATAGAAAGCGGTGTAGATATTTCCATGTTCATACAGTTAGCGGTGTAGATATCTCCATGTTCATACAGATGGCGGTGTAGATATCTCCATGTTCATACAGATAGCGGTGTAGATATTTCCATGTTCATACAGATAGCGGTGTAGATATTTCCATGTTCATTCAGATAGCGGTGTAGATATTTCCATGTTTATAGAGATGGCGGTCTAGATATTTCCATGTTTACAGAGATAGTGGTGTAGTTATTTCCAAGTTTATAGAGACAGCGTTGTAGATATTTCCATGTTCATACAGATAGCGGTGTAGATATTTCCACGTTTATAGAGATGGCGGTGTAGATATTTCCATGTTCATACAGAGGATGGTGTAGATATTTCCATGTTTATAGGGATGGCGGTGTAGATATTTTCATGTTTACACAGATGGCGGTGTAGATATTTCCACGTTTACACAGATAGCGGTGTAGACATTTCCATGTTTACACAGATAGCGGTGTGGATATTTCCATGTTTATTCAGATAGCGGTGCGGATATTTCCATGTTTATACAGATAGTTGGGCAGATATTTCCATGTTTATACAGATAGTTGGGCAGATATTTCCATGTTTATACAGATAGCGGTGTAGATATTTCCATCTTAATACAGATGGCGGTGTAGATATGTCCATCATCGTACAGATGGCGGTGTAGATATTTCCATGTTCATACAGATAGCGGTGTAGATATTTCCATGTTCATACCAATAGCGGTGTAGGCATTTCCATGTTCATACATTTAGCGATGTAGATAATTCCATGTTCATACAGATGGCGGTGAAGATATTTACATGTTCATACAGATGGCGGTGTAGATATTTCCATGTTCATACAGTTAGCGGTGTACATATTTCCAACTTTATACAGATGGTGATGTAGATATTTCCATGTTTATAGAGATGGCGGTCTAGATATTTCCATGTTTACAGAGATAGTGGTTTAGTTATTTCCAAGTTTGTAGAGACAGCGTTGTAGATATTTCCATGTTTATACAGATAGCGGTGGAGATATTTCCATGTTTATACAGATAGTGGTGCAGATATTTCCATGTTAAAACAGAGACAAGTGTAGATATCTCCATGTTTATAGAGATAGTCGTGTAGATAATTTCAATTTTATACAGAGAGCAGTGTAGATATTTCCAAGTTCATAGAGATAGCGCTGTAGATATTTTCACGTTTATAGAGATGGCGGTGTAGATATTTCAATGTTCATACAGATGGCGGTGTAGATATTTCCATGTTTATAGGAATGGCGGTGTAGATATTTTCATGTTTACACAGAAGGCGGTGTAGATATTTCCATGTTTACTCAGATAGCGGTGTAGACATTTCCATGTTTACACAGATAGCAGTGTGGATATTTGCATGTTTATACAAATAGTTGGGCAGATATTTCCATGTTTATACAGATAGCGGTGTAGATATTTCCATGTTCATACAAATGGCGGTGTAGATATGTCCATGTTTGTACAGATGGCGGTGTAGATATTTCCATGTTTATACAGATGGCGGTGTAGATATTTCGAAGTTTATAGAGATAGCGCTGTAGTTATTTCCATATTTATAGACAAATCTGTGTAGATATTTCCATGTATGTTCAGATAGCTGTGTAGATATTCCATGTTCATGCAGATAGCCGTGTAGACATTTCCATGTTCATCCAGATGCCGGTGTACATATATCCATGTTCATACAGATTGCGGTGAAGATATTTCCATGTTCATACAAATAGCGGTGTAGATATTTCCATGTTCATACAGATGGCGGTGTAGATATTTACATGTTCGTACGGATGGTGGTGTAGATATTTCCATGTTCATACAGATAGCGGTGTAGATATTTCCATGTTCATACAGATAGCGGTGTAGATATTTCCATGTTCATACAGATAGCGGTGTAGATATTTCCATGTTCATACCAATAGCGGTGTAGATATTTCCTTGTTCATACAGTTAGCGGTGTAGATATTTCCATGTTCATTCAGATGGCGGTGTAGTTATTTACATGTTCATACAGATGAGGGTGTAGATATTTCCATGTTCGTACGGATGGCAGTGTAGATATTCCCATGTTCATACAGGTGGCGGTGTAGATATTTCCCTGTTTATACAGATAGCAGTGTAGTTATTTCCATGTTTATAGAGATAGCAGTGTAGGTATTTCCATTGATATACAGATAGCTGTGTAGATATTTGCATGTTCATACACATAGCGGTGTAGATATTTCCATGTTCGTACAGATAGCGGTGTAGATATTTCCATGTTCATACAGATAACCGTGTAGATATTTGCATGTTCCTACAGATAGCGGTGTAGATATTTCCATGTTCATACAGGTAACGGTGTAGATATTTCCATGCTCATACAGATGGCGCTGTAGATATTTACATGTTCATACAGATGGCAGTGTAGATATTTCCACGTTCGTACAGATGGCGGTGTAGGTATTTCCATGTTTATACAGATAGCGGTGCAGATATTTCCATGTTTATACAGATAACCGTGTAGATATTTCCATGTTTATAGAGATAGTGGTGTAGATAATTTCAATTTTATACAGATAGCAGTGTAGATATTTCCAAGTTCATATAGATAGTGGTGTAGATATTTCCCCGTTTATAGAGATGGCGGTGTAGATATTTCCATGTTCATCCAGATGGCGGTGTAGATATTTCCATGTTCATACAGATGGCGTTTAAGATATTTCCATGTTCATACAGATGGCGGTGTAGATATTTCCATGTTCATACAAATGGCGGTGTAGATATTTCCATGTTCATAGAGATGGCGGTGTAGATATTTCCATGTTCATACCAATGGCTGTGTAGATATTTATATGTTCATATAGCTGTCGGTGTAGATATTTCCATGTTTATACAGATAGCAGTGTAGTTATTTCCATGTTTATAGAGATAGCAGTGTAGATATTTCCATTGATATAGAGATAGCTGTGTAGATATTTTCATGTTCATACAGATAGCGGTATAGATATTTCCATGTTCATGCAGATAGCGGTGTAGATATTTCCATGTTCATACAGATAGCGGTGTAGATATTTCCATGTTCATACAGATAGCGGTGTAGATATTTCCATGTTCATACAGATAGCGGTGTAGATATTTCCATGTTCATACAGATAGCGGTGTAGATATTTCCATGTTTATAGAGATAGTGGTGTAGTTATTTCCAAGTTTATAGAGACAGGGTTGTAGATATTTCCATGTTTATACAGATACCGGTGAAGATATTTCCATGTTTATACACATAGCGGTGTAGATATTTCCATGTTTATACAGATAGCAGTGTAGATATTTCCATGTTTATAGAGATAGTGGTGTAGATAATTTCAATTTTATACCGAGAGCAGTGTAGATATTTCCAAGTTCATACACATAGCGGTGTAGATATTTCCACGTTTATAGACATGGCGCTGTAGATATTTCCATGTTCATACTGATGGCGGTGTAGATATTTCCATGTTTATAGAGATGGCGGTGTAGACATTTCCATGTTTACACAGATAGCGGTGTAGACATTTCCATGTTTACACAGACAGCGGTGTGGATATTTCCATGTTTATGCAGATAGCGGTGTAGATATTTCCATGTTTATAAAGATAGCGGTGCATATATTTCCACATTTATACAGATAGTTGGGCAGATATTTCCAAGTTTATACAGATAGCGGTGTAGATATTTCCATCTTAATACAGATGGAGGTGTAGATATGTCCATGTTCATACAGATGGCGGTGTAGATATTTCAATGTTCGTATAGATGGCGTTGTAGATATTTCGAAGTTTATAGAGACAGCGCTGTAGTTATTTCCATATTTATAGAGAAATCTGTGTAGATATTTCCGTGCATATGCAGACAGCTGTGTAGATATTTCCATGTTCATGCAGATAGCGGTGAAGATATTTCCATGTTCATGCAGATAGCGGTGTAGATATTTCCATGTTCATCCAGATGCCGGTGTAGATATATCCATGTTCATACAGATGGCGGTGAAGATATTTCCATGTTCATACAGATGGCGGTGTAGATATTTCCATGTTCATACAAATGGCGGTGTAAATATTTCCATGTTTATAGAGATGGCGGTGTAGATATTTCCATGTTCATGCAGAAGCGGTGTAGATATTTCCATGTTCATACAGATAGCGGTGTAGATATTTCCATGTTCATACAGTTAGCGGTGTAGATATTTCCATGTTCATACAGATGGCGGTGATGATATTTCCATGTTCATACAGATAGCGGTGTAGATATTTCCATGTTCATACAGATAGCGGTGTAGATATTTCCATGTTCATACAGATAGCGGTGTAGATATTTCCATGTTCATCCAGATGCTGGTGTACATATATCCATGTTCATACAGATGGCGGTGAAGATATTTCCATGTTCATACAGATGGCAGTGTAGATATTTCCATGTTCATACAAATTGCGGTGTAGATATTTCCATGTTCATAGAGATGGCGGTGTAGATATTTCCATGTTCATATAGATAGCAGTGTAGTTATTTCCATGTTTATAGAGATAGCAGTGTAGATTTTTCCATTGATATACAGATAGCTGTGTAGATATTTGCATGTTCATACAGATAGCGGTGTAGATATTTCCATGTTCATTCAGATAGCGGTGTAGATATTTCCATGTTCATACAGATAGCGGTGTAGATATTTCCATGTTCATACAGATAGCGGTGTAGATATTTCCATGTTCATACAGATCGCGGTGTAGATATTTCCATGTTCATACAGATGGCGGTGTAGATATTTCCATGTTCATACAGTTAGCGGTGTAGTTATTTCCATGTTCATACAGATGGCGGTGTAGATATTTACATGTTCAGACAGATGGCTGTGTAGATATTTCCATGTTCATACAGATAGCGGTGTAGATATTTCCATGTTCATACAGATAGCGTAGTAGATATTTCCATGTTTATGCAGATAGCGGTATAGATATTTCCATGTTTATACAGATGGTGGTGTAGATATTTCCGTGTTTATAGAGATAGTGGTGTAGTTATTTCAAAGCTTATAGAGACAGCATTGTAGATATTTCCATGTTTATACAGATAGCGGTGAAGTTATTTCCATGTTTATACAGATAGCGGTGAAGTTATTTCCATGTTTATACAGATAGCGGTGTAGATATTTCCATGTTTATACAGATAGCGGGGTAGATATTGCCATGTTTATAGACATAGTGGGGTAGATAATTCCAATTTTATACAGATAGCAGTGTAGATATTTCCAAGTTCATACTGATAGCAGTGTAGATATTTCCACGTTTATAGCATGGTGGTGTATATATTTCCATGTTCATACAGATGGCGGTGTAGATATTTCCATGTTTATAGAGATGGCGGTGAAGATATTTTCATGCTTACACAGATGGCAGTGTAGATATTTCCATGTTTACACAGATAGCAGTGTAGACATTTCGATGTTTACAAAGATAGCGGTGTGGATATTTCCATGTTTATGCAGATATCGGTGTAGATAATTTCAATTTTATACAGATAGCAGTGTACATATTTCCAAGTTCATATAGATAGCGGAGTAGAGATTTCCATGTTCATACAGATAGCGGTGTAGACATTTCCATGTTCATACAGTTAGCCGTGTAGATATTTCCATGTTCATACAGATGGCGGTGTAGATATTTACATGTTCATACAGATGGCGGTGTAGATATTTCCATGTTCGTACGGATGGCAGTGTAGATATTTCCATGTTCATACAGGTGGCGGTGTAGATATTTCCATGTTTATACAGATAGCAGTGTAGTTATTTCCATGTTTATAGAGATAGCAGTGTAGGTATTTCCATTCATATACAGATAGCTGTGTAGATATTTGCATGCTCATACAGATAGCGGTGTAGATATTTCCATGTTCGTACAGATAGCGGTGTAGATATTTCCATGTTCATACAGATAGCGGTGTAAGTATTTCCATGTTCATACAGATAACGGTGTAGATATTTCCATGTTCATACAGATAGCTGTGTAGATATTTCCATGTTCATACAGTTAGCGGTGTAGATATTTCCTTGTTCATAGAGATGGCGGTGTAGATATTTCCATGTTTATGCACATAGCGGAATAGATATTTCCATGTTTATACAGATGGTGGTGTAAATATTTCCATGTTTATAAAGATGGCGGTCTAGATATTTCCATGTTTACAGAGATACTGGTGTAGTTATTTCCAAGTTTATAGAGACAGCGTTGTAGATATTTCCATGTTTATACAGTTAGCGGTGAAGATATTTCCATGTTTATACAGATAGCAGTGTGGATATTTCCATGTTTATAGAGATAGTGGTGTAGATAATTTCAATTTTATACAGAGAGCAGTGTGGATATTTCCAAGTTCATACAGATAGAGGTGTAGATATTTCCACGTTTATAGAGATGGTGGTGCAGATATTTCCATGTTCATACAGAGGACGGTGTAGATATTTCCATGTTTATAGGGATGGCGGTGTAGATATTTTCATGTTTACACAGATGGCGGTGTAGATATTTCCATGTTTACACAGATAGCGGTGTAGACATTTCCATGTTTACACAGACAGCGGTGTGGATATTTCCATGTTTATGCAGATAGCAGTGTAGATATTTCCATGTTTATACATATAGCGGTGCGGATATTTCCATGTTTATTCAGATAGCGGTGCGGATATTTCCATGTTTATACAGATAGTTGGGCAGATATTTCCATGTTTATACAGATAGCGGTGTGGATATTTCCATCTTAATACAGATGGCGGTGTAGATATGTCCATGTTTGTACAGATAACGGTGTAGATATTTCCATGTTCATACAGATGGCGGTGTAGATATTTCGAAGTTTATAGAGATAGCGCTGTAGTTATTTCCATATTTATAGAGAAATCTGTGTAGATATTTCCGTGCATATGCAGACAGCTGTGTAGATATTTCCATGTTCATGCAGATAGCGGTGAAGATATTTCCATGTTCATGCAGATAGCGGTGTAGATATTTCCATGTTCATCCAGATGCCGGTGTAGATATATCCATGTTCATACAGATGGCGGTGAAGATATTTCCATGTTCATACAGATGGCGGTGTAGATATTTCCATGTTCATACAAATGGCGGTGTAAATATTTCCATGTTTATAGAGATGGCGGTGTAGATATTTCCATGTTAATGCAGAAGCGGTGTAGATATTTCCATGTTCATACAGATAGCGGTGTAGATATTTCCATGTTCATACAGTTAGCGGTGTAGATATTTCCATGTTCATACAGATGGCGGTGATGATATTTCCATGTTCATACAGATAGCGGTGTAGATATTTCCATGTTCATACAGATAGCGGTGTAGATATTTCCATGTTCATACAGATAGCGGTGTAGATATTTCCATGTTCATCCAGATGCTGGTGTACATATATCCATGTTCATACAGATGGCGGTGAAGATATTTCCATATTCATACAGATGGCAGTGTAGATATTTCCATGTTCATACAAATTGCTGTGTAGATATTTCCATGTTCATAGAGATGGCGGTGTAGATATTTCCATGTTCATACAGATAGCAGTGTAGTTATTTCCATGTTTATAGAGATAGCAGTGTAGATTTTTCCATTGATATACAGATAGCTGTGTAGATATTTGCATGTTCATACAGATAGCGGTGTAGATATTTCCATGTTCATTCAGATAGCGGTGTAGATATTTCCATGTTCATACAGATAGCGGTGTAGATATTTCCATGTTCATACAGATAGCGGTGTAGATATTTCCATGTTCATACAGATCGCGGTGTAGATATTTCCATGTTCATACAGATGGCGGTGTAGATATTTCCATGTTCATACAGTTAGCGGTGTAGTTATTTCCATGTTCATACAGATGGCGGTGTAGATATTTACATGTTCAGACAGATGGCTGTGTAGATATTTCCATGTTCATACAGATAGCGGTGTAGATATTTCCATGTTCATACAGATAGCGTAGTAGATATTTCCATGTTTATGCAGATAGCGGTATAGATATTTCCATGTTTATACAGATGGTGGTGTAGATATTTCCGTGTTTATAGAGATAGTGGTGTAGTTATTTCAAAGCTTATAGAGACAGCATTGTAGATATTTCCATGTTTATACAGATAGCGGTGAAGTTATTTCCATGTTTATACAGATAGCGGTGAAGTTATTTCCATGTTTATACAGATAGCGGTGTAGATATTTCCATGTTTATACAGATAGCGGGGTAGATATTGCCATGTTTATAGACATAGTGGGGTAGATAATTCCAATTTTATACAGATAGCAGTGTAGATATTTCCAAGTTCATACTGATAGCAGTGTAGATATTTCCACGTTTATAGAGATGGTGGTGTATATATTTCCATGTTCATACAGATGGCGGTGTAGATATTTCCATGTTTATAGAGATGGCGGTGAAGATATTTTCATGCTTACACAGATGGCAGTGTAGATATTTCCATGTTTACACAGATAGCAGTGTAGACATTTCGATGTTTACAAAGATAGCGGTGTGGATATTTCCATGTTTATGCAGATATCGGTGTAGATAATTTCAATTTTATACAGATAGCAGTGTACATATTTCCAAGTTCATATAGATAGCGGAGTAGAGATTTCCATGTTCATACAGATAGCGGTGTAGACATTTCCATGTTCATACAGTTAGCGGTGTAGATATTTCCATGTTCATACAGATGGCGGTGTAGATATTTACATGTTCATACAGATGGCGGTGTAGATATTTCCATGTTCGTACGGATGGCACTGTAGATATTTCCATGTTCATACAGGTGGCGGTGTAGATATTTCCATGTTTATACAGATAGCAGTGTAGTTATTTCCATGTTTATAGAGATAGCAGTGTAGGTATTTCCATTCATATACAGATAGCTGTGTAGATATTTGCATGCTCATACAGATAGCGGTGTAGATATTTCCATGTTCGTACAGATAGCGGTGTAGATATTTCCATGTTCATACAGATAGCGGTGTAAGTATTTACATGTTCATACAGATAACGGTGTAGATATTTCCATGTTCATACAGATAGCTGTGTAGATATTTCCATGTTCATACAGTTAGCGGTGTAGATATTTCCTTGTTCATAGAGATGGCGGTGTAGATATTTCCATGTTTATGCACATAGCGGAATAGATATTTCCATGTTTATACAGATGGTGGTGTAAATATTTCCATGTTTATAAAGATGGCGGTCTAGATATTTCCATGTTTACAGAGATACTGGTGTAGTTATTTCCAAGTTTATAGAGACAGCGTTGTAGATATTTCCATGTTTATACAGTTAGCGGTGAAGATATTTCCATGTTTATACAGATAGCAGTGTGGATATTTCCATGTTTATAGAGATAGTGGTGTAGATGATTTCAATTTTATACAGAGAGCAGTGTGGATATTTCCAAGTTCATACAGATAGAGGTGTAGATATTTCCACGTTTATAGAGATGGTGGTGCAGATATTTCCATGTTCATACAGAGGACGGTGTAGATATTTCCATGTTTATAGGGATGGCGGTGTAGATATTTTCATGTTTACACAGATGGCGGTGTAGATATTTCCATGTTTACACAGATAGCGGTGTAGACATTTCCATGTTTACACAGACAGCGGTGTGGATATTTCCATGTTTATGCAGATAGCAGTGTAGATATTTCCATGTTTATACATATAGCGGTGCGGATATTTCCATGTTTATTCAGATAGCGGTGCGGATATTTCCATGTTTATACAGATAGTTGGGCAGATATTTCCATGTTTATACAGATAGCGGTGTGGATATTTCCATCTTAATACAGATGGCGGTGTAGATATGTCCATGTTTGTACAGATAACGGTGTAGATATTTCCATGTTCATACAGATGGCGGTGTAGATATTTCGAAGTTTATAGAGATAGCGCTGCAGTTATTTCCATATTCATAGAGAAATCTGTAGATATTTCCATGTATATTCAGATAGCTGTGTAGATAGATCCATGTTCATGCAGATAGCGGTGTAGATATTTCCATGTTCATCCAGATGCCGGTGTACATATAACCATGTTCATATAGATGGCGGTGAAGATATTTCCATGTTCATACAGATGGTGGTGTAGATATTTCCATGTTCATACAAATGGCAGTGTAGATATTTCCATGTTCATAGAGATGGCGGTGTAGATATTTCCATGTTCATACAAATGGCGGTGTAGATAATTCCATGTTCGTACGGATGGCAGTGTAGATACTTCCATGTTCATATAGGTGGCGGTGTAGATATTTCAATGTTTATACAGATAGCAGTGTAGTTATTTCCATGTTTCTAGAGATAGTAGTGTAGATACTTCCATTGATATACAGATAGCTGTGTAGATATTTCCATATTCATAGAGATAGCGGTGTAGATATTTCCATGTTCATACAGTTAGCGGTGTAGATATTTCCATGTTCATACAGATGGCGGTGATGATATTTCCATGTTCATACAGATAGCGGTGTAGATATTTCCATGTTCATACAGATAGCGGTGTAGATATTTCCATGTTCATACAGATAGCGGTGTAGATATTTCCATGTTCATCCAGATGCTGGTGTACATATATCCATGTTCATACAGATGGCGGTGAAGATATTTCCATGTTCATACAGATGGCAGTGTAGATATTTCCATGTTCATACAAATTGCGGTGTAGATATTTCCATGTTCATAGAGATGGCGGTGTAGATATTTCCATGTTCATACAGATAGCAGTGTAGTTATTTCCATGTTTATAGAGATAGCAGTGTAGATTTTTCCATTGATATACAGATAGCTGTGTAGATATTTGCATGTTCATACAGATAGCGGTGTAGATATTTCCATGTTCATTCAGATAGCGGTGTAGATATTTCCATGTTCATACAGATAGCGGTGTAGATATTTCCATGTTCATACAGATAGCGGTGTAGATATTTCCATGTTCATACAGATCGCGGTGTAGATATTTCCATGTTCATACAGATGGCGGTGTAGATATTTCCATGTTCATACAGTTAGCGGTGTAGTTATTTCCATGTTCATACAGATGGCGGTGTAGATATTTACATGTTCAGACAGATGGCTGTGTAGATATTTCCATGTTCATACAGATAGCGGTGTAGATATTTCCATGTTCATACAGATAGCGTAGTAGATATTTCCATGTTTATGCAGATAGCGGTATAGATATTTCCATGTTTATACAGATGGTGGTGTAGATATTTCCGTGTTTATAGAGATAGTGGTGTAGTTATTTCAAAGCTTATAGAGACAGCATTGTAGATATTTCCATGTTTATACAGATAGCGGTGAAGTTATTTCCATGTTTATACAGATAGCGGTGAAGTTATTTCCATGTTTATACAGATAGCGGTGTAGATATTTCCATGTTTATACAGATAGCGGCGTAGATATTGCCATGTTTATAGACATAGTGGGATAGATAATTCCAATTTTATACAGATAGCAGTGTAGATATTTCCATGTTCATACAGATAGCGGTGTTGATATTTCCATGTTCATACAGATAGCGGTGTAGATATTTCCATGTTCATACCAATAGCGGTGTAGACATTTCCATGTTCATATATTTAGCGGTGTAGATATTTCCATGTTCATACAGGTGGCGAAGATATTTCCCTGTTCATACACATAGCGGTGTAGATATTTCCATGTTCATACAGTTAGTGGTGTAGATATTTCCATGTTCATACAGATGGCGGTGAATATATTTCCATGTTCATAGAGATGGCGGTGTAGATATATCCATATTTATACAGATAGCAGTGTAGTTATTTCCATGTTTATAGAGATAGCAGTGTAGATATTTCCATTGATATACAGAAAGCTGTGTATATAATGGCATGGTCATACAGATAGCGGTGTAGATATTTCCATGTTCGTACAGATAGCGGTGTAGATATTTCCATGTTCATAAAGATAGCGGTGTTGATATTTCCATGTTCATACAGATAACGGTGTAGATATTTCCATGTTCATACAGATAGCGGTGTAGATATTTCCATGTTCATACAGTTAGCGGTGTAGATATTTCCATGTTCATACAGTTAGCGGTGTAGATATTTCCATGTTCAAACAGATGGCGGTGTAGATATTTAAATGTTCATACAGATGGCGGTGTAGATATTTCCATTTTCATAGAGATGGCCGTGTAGATATTTCCATGATTATACAGATAGCAGTGTAGTTATTTCCATGTTTATAGAGATACCAGTGTGGCTATTTCCATTGATATACAGATAGCTGTGTAGATATTTACATGTTCATACAGATAGCGGTGTAGATATTTCCATGTTCATACAGATAGTGGTGTAGATATTTCCATGTTCATACAGATAGCGGTGTAGATATTTCCATGTTTATAGAGATAGTGGTGTAGATAATTTCAATTTTATACCGAGAGCAGTGTAGATATTTCCAAGTTCATACAGATAGCGGTGTTGATATTTCCACGTTTATAGAGATGGCAGTGTTGATATTTCCATGTTCATTACTGATGGCGGTGTAGATATTTCCATGTTCAAACAAATGGCGGTGTAGATATTTCCATGTTCATAGAGATGGCGGTGTAGATATTTCCATGTTTATACAGATAGCACTGTAGTTATTTCCATGTTTATATAGATGGCAGTGTAGGTATTTTCATTGATATACAGATAGCTGTGTAGATATTTGCATGTTCATACAGATAGCTGTGTAGACATTTCCATGTTCATACACATAGCGGTGTAGATATTTCCATGTTCATACAGATAGCGGTGTAGATATTTCTTTGTTCATACAGATAGCGGTGTAGATGTTTCCATGTTCATACAGTTTGCGGTGTAGATATTTCCATGTTCATAAAGATGGCGGTGTAGATATTTACATGTTCATACAGATGGCGGTGGAGATATTTCCATGTTCGTACGGATTGCAGTGTAGGTATTTCCATGTTCATACAGGTGTCGGTTTATATATTTCCATGTTTATACTGATAGCAGTGTAGTTATTTCCATGTTTATAGAGATAGCAGTGTAGATATTTCCATTGATATACTGATAGCTTTGTAGATATTTCCATGTTCATACAGATAGCGGTGTAGATATTTCCAAGTTCATACAGATAACGGTGTAGATATTTCCATATTAATACAGATAGCGGTGTAGATATTTCCAAGTTCATATAGATAACGGTGTAGATATTTACATGTTCATACAGATAGCAGTGTAGATATTTCCATGTTTATAGAGATAGCAGTGTAGATATTTCCATTGATATACAGATAGCTGTGTAGATATTTGCATGTTCATACACATAGCGGTGTAGGTAATTCCATGTTCATACAGATAGCGGTGCAGATATTTCCATGTTCGTACAGATGGCGGTGTAGATATATCCATGTTTATAGGGATGGCGATGTAGATATTTTCATGTTTACACCGATGGCGGTGTAGATATTTCCATATTTACACAGATAGCGGTGTAGACATTTCCATGTTCACACAGATAGCGGTGTGGATATCTCCATGTTTATGCAGATAGCGGTGTAGATATTTCCATGTTTATACAGATAGCGGTGCGGTTATTTCCATGTTTATACAGATAGTGGTGGAGATATTTCCATGTTTATACAGATAGCGGTGTAGATATTTCCATCTTATTACAGATGGCGGTGTAGATATGTCCAAGTTCGTACAGATGGCGGTGAACATATTTCTATGTTCATACAGATGGCGGTGTAGATATTTCGAAGTTTATAGAGATAGCGCTGTTGTTATTTCCATATTTATAGAGACATCTATGTTGATATTTCCATGTATATGCAGATAGCTTTGTAGATAGTTCCATGTTCATACAGATAGCAGTGTAGATATTTCCATGTTCATAGAGATAACGGTGTAGATATTTACATATTCATACAGATAGCGGTACAGATATTTCCCTGTTCATACAGTAAGCGGTGTAGATATTTCCATGTTCATACAGATGGCAGTGTAGATATTTACATGTTCATACAGATGTCGGTGTGGATATTTCCACGTTTATAGAGATAGTAGTGTAGTTATTTCAAAGTTTATAGAGACAGCGTTGCAGATGCTTCCATGTTTATAGAGACAGCGTTGTAGATATTTCCATGTTTATAGAGATAGCGGTGAAGATATTTCCATGTTCATACAGATAGCGGTGTAGATATTTCCATGTTCAAACAGATGGCGGTGTAGATATTTCCATGTTTATACAGATAGCGGTGTAGATATTTCCATGTTCATACAGTTAGCGGTGTAGATATTTCCATGTTCATACAGATGGCGGTGTAGATATTTACATGTTCATACAGATGGCGGTGGAGATATTTCCATGTTCGTACGGATGGCAGTGTAGGTATTTCCATGTTCATACAGGTGTCGGTTTATATATTTCCATGTTTATACTGATAGCAGTGTAGTTATTTTCATGTTTATAGAGATAGCAGTGTAGATATTTCCATTGATATACAGATAGCTGTGTAGATATTTGCATGTTCATACAGATAGCGGTGTAGATATTTCCATGTTCGTACAGATAGCGGTGTAGATATTTCCATGTTCATACAGATAGCGGTGTAGATATTTCAATGTTCATACAGTTAGCGGTGTAGGTATTTCCATATTCATACAGATGGCGGTGTAGATATTTACATGTTCATACAGATGGCGGTATAGATATTTCCATGTTCGTACAGATGGCGGTGTAGATATTTCCATGTTCATAGAGTTGGCGGTGTAGATATTTCCATGTTTATGCCGATGGCGGTATAGATATTTCCATGTTTACAGAGATAGTGGTGTAGTTATTTCCAAGTTTATAGAGACAGCGTTGTAGATATTTCCATGTTTATACAGATAGCGGTGAAGATATTTCCATGTTTATACAGATAGCGGTATAGATATTTAAATCTTTATACAGATAGCAGTGTAGATATTTCCATGTTTATAGAGATAGTGGTGTAGATAATTTCAATTTTATACAGAGAGCAGTGTAGATATTTCCAAGTTCATACAGATAGCGGTGTAGATATTTCCACATTTATAGAGATGGCGGTGTAGATATTTCCATGTTCATACAGACGGCGGTGTAGATATTTCCATGTTTATAGGGATGGCGGTGTAGATATTTTCATGTTTAAAAAGATGGCAGTGTAGATATTTCCATGTTTACACAGATAGCGGTGTAGACATTTCCATGTTTACACAGATAGCGGTGTGGATATTTCCATGTTTATGCAGATAGCAGTGTAGATATTTCCATGTTTATACATATAGCGGTGCGGATATTTCCATGTTTATACAGATAGTTGGGCAGATATTTCCATGTTTATACAGATAGCGGTGTAGATATTTCCATCTTAATACAGATGGCGGTGTAGATATATCCATGATTGTACAGATGGCGGTGTAGATATTTCCATGTTCATACAGATGGCGGTGTAGGTATTTCGAAGTTTATAGAGATAGCGCTGTAGTTATTTCCATATTTATAGAGAAATCTCTGTAGATATTTCCATGTATATTCAGATAGCTGTGTAGATATTTCCATGTTCATGCAGATAGCGGTGTAGATATTTCCATGTTCATCCAGATGCCGGTGTACATATATCCATGTTCATACAGATGGCGGTGAAGATATTTCCATGTTCATACAGATGGCGGTGTAGATATTTCCAAGTTTATAAGGATGGCGGTGTAGATATTTTCATGTTTACACAGATGGCATTGTAGGTGTTTCCATGTTTACACAGATAGCGGTGTAGACATTTCCATGTTTACACAGATAGCGGTGTGGATATTTCCATGTTTATGCAGATAGCAGTGTAGATATTTCCATGTTTATACAGATAGCGGTGCGTATATTTCCATGTTTATACAGATAGTTGGGCAGATATTTCCATGTTTACACAGATAGCGGTGTAGATATTTCCATCTTAATACAGACGGCGGTGTAGATATGTCCATGTTTTTACAGATGGCGGTGTAGATATTTCCATGTTCATACAGATGGCGGTGTAGATATTTCGAAGTTTATAGAGATAGCGCTGTAGTTATTTCTATATTTATAGAAAAATCTCTGTAGATATTTCCATGTATATTCAGATAGCTGTGTAGATATTTCCATGTTCATGCAGATAGCGGTGTAGATATTTCCATGTTCATCCAGATGCTGGTGTACATATATACATGTTCATACAGATGGCGGTGAAGGTATTTCCATGTTCATTCAGATGGTGGTGTATATATTTCCATGTTCATACAAATGGCAGTGTAGATATTTAAATGTTCATAGAGATGGCGGTGTAGATATTTCCATGTTCATACAAATGGCGGTGTAGATATTTCCATGTTCACAGAGATGGCGGTGTAGATATTTCCATATATATACAGATAGCAGTGTAGTTATTTCCATGTTTATAGAGATAGCAGTGTAGATATTTCCATTGATATACAGAAAGCTGTGTAGATATTTGCATGTTCATACAGATAGCGGTGTAGATATTTCCATGTTCATACAGATAGCGGTGTAGATATTTCCATGTTCATACAGATAGCGGTGTAGATATTTCCATGTTCATACAGATATCAGTGTAGATATTTCCATGTTCATACAGTTAGCGGTGTAGATATTTCCATGTTCATGCAGATGGCGGTGTAGATATTTCCATGTTCATAGAGATGGCGGTGTAGATATTTCCATATTGATACAGATAGCAGTGTAGTTATTTCCATGTTTATAGAGATAGCAGTGTAGATATTTCCACTGATATACAGATAGCTGTGTAGATATTTGCAAGTTCATATAGATAGCGGTGTAGATATTTCCATGTTCGTACAGATAGCGGTGTAGATATTTCCATGTTCATACAGATAGTAGTGGAGATATTTCCATGTTCATACAGATAACGGTGTAGATATTTCCATGTTCATACAGATAGCGGTGTAGATATTTCCATGTTCATACAGATGGCGGTGTAGATATTTACATGTTCATACATATAGCGGTATAGATATTTCCATGTTCGTACAGATGGCGTTGTAGATATTTCCATGTTCATGCAGATAGCGGTATAGATATTTCCATGTTTATACAGATGGTGGTGTAGATATTTCCATGTTTATAGAGACGGCGGTGTCGATATTTCCATGTTCATACAGATGCCGGTGTAAATATTTCCACGTTTATAGGGATGGCGGTGTAGATATTTTCATGTTTACACAGATGGCGGTGTAGATCTTTCCATGTTTACACAGATAGCGGTGTAGATATTTCCATGTTCATACAGTTAGCGGTGTAGATATTTCCATGTTCATGCAGATAGCGGTGTATATATTTCCATGTTCATCCAGATGCCTGTGTACATATATCCATGTTCATACAGATGGCGGTGAAGATATTTCCATGTTCATACAGATGGTGGTGTAGATATTTCCATGTTCATACAAATGGCGGTGTAGATATTTCCATGTTCATAGAGATGGCGGTGTAGATATTTCCATGTTCATACAAATGGCAGTGTAGATATTTCCATGTTCATAGAGATGGAGGTGTAGATATTTCCATATTTATACAGATAGCAGTGTAGTTATTTCCATGTTTATAGGAATAGCAGTGTAGATATTTTCATTGATATACAGATAGCTGTGTAGACATTTGCATGTTCATACAGATATCGGTCTAGATATTTCCATGTTCATACAGATAGCAGTGGAGATATTTCCATGTTCATACAGATAGCGGTGTAGATATTTCCATGTTCATACAGATAGCGGTGTAGATATTTCCATGTTCATACAGATAGCGTTGTAGATATTTCCATGTTCATACAGTTAGCGGTGTAGATATTCCCATGTTCATACAGATGGCGGTGTAGATATTTACATGTTCATACAGATGGCGGTGTAGATATTTCCATGTTCATACAGATGGCGGTGTAGATATTTCCATGTTCATACAGATAGCGGTGTAGTTATTTCCATGCTCATACAGATAGCGGTGTAGATATTTCCATGTTCATACCAATAGCGCTGTAAACATTTCCATGTTCATACATTTAGCGGTGTAGATATTTCCATGTTCATACAGATGGCGGTGAAGATATTTATATGTTCATACAGATGGCGGTGTAGACATTTCCATGTTTGTACGGATGGCAGTGTAGATATTTCCATATTCATACACGTGGCGGTGTAGCTATTTCCATGTTTATACAGATAGCAGTGTAGTTATTTCCATGTTAATAGAGATATCTGTGTAGATATTTCCATTGGTATACAGATAGCTGTGTAGATATTTGCATGTTCATACACATAGCGGTGTAGATATTTCCATGTTCGTACAGATAGCGGTGTAGATATTTCCATGTTCATACAGATAGCGGTGAAGATATTTCCATGTTTATACAGATAGCGGTGTAGATATTTCCATGTTTATACAGATAGCATTGTAGATATTTCCATGTTTATAGAGATAGTGGTGTAGATAATTTCAATTTTATACAGAGAGCAGTGTAGATATTTCCAAGTTCATACAGATGGCGGTGTAGATATTTCCACGTTTATAGAGATGGTGGTGTAGATATTTCCATGTTCATACAGAAGGAGGTGTAGATATTTCCATGTTTATAGGGATGGCGGTGTAGATATTTTCATGTTTAAACAGATGGCAGTGTAGATATTTCCATGTTTACACAGATAGCGGTGTAGACATTTCCATGTTTACACAGATAGCGGTGTAGACATTCCCATGTTTACACAGATAGCGGTGTGGATATTTCCATGTTTATAGAGATAGTGGTGTAGATAATTTCAATTTTATACAGAGAACAGTGTAGATATTTCCAAGTTCATACAGATGGTGGTGTAGATATTTCCACGTTTATAGAGATGGCGGTGTAGATATTTCCATGTTCATGCAGACGGAGGTGTAGATATTTCCATGTATATAGGGATGGCGGTGTAGATATTTTCATGTTTAAACAGATGGCAGTGTAGATATTTCCATGTTTACACAGATAGCGGTGTATACATTTCCATGTATACACAGATAGCTGTGTAGATATTTCCATGTTCATGCAGATAGCGGTGTAGATATTTCCATGTTCATCCAGATGCCGGTATACATATATCCATGTTCATACAGATGGCGGTGAAGATATTTCCATGTTCATACAGATGGTGGTGTAGATATTTCCATGTTCATACAAATGGCGGTGTAAATATTTCCATGTTCATAGAGATGGCGGTGTAGATATTTCCATATTTATACAGATAGCGGTGTAGTTATTTCCATGTTTATAGGCATAGCAGTGTAGATATTTTCATTGATATACAGATAGCTGTGTAGATATTTCCATGTTCATACAGATAGCGGTGTAGATATTTCCATGTTCATATAGATAGCGGTGTAGATATTTCCATGTTCATACCAATAGCGGTGTAGATATTTCCATGTTCATACAGTTAGCGGTTTAGATATTTCCATGTTCATACAGATGGCGGAGTAGTTATTTACATGTTCATACAGATGGCGGTGTAGATATTTCCATGTTCGTACGGATGGCAGTGTAGATATTTCCATGTTCATACAGGTGGCCGTGTATATATTTTCCTGTTTATACAGATAGCAGTGTAGTTATTTCCATGTTTATAGAGATTGCAGTGTAGGTATTTCCATTGATATACAGATAGCTGCGTAGATATTTGCATGTTCATACAGATAGCGGTGTAGATATTTCCATGTTCGTACAGATAGCGGTGTAGATATCTCCATGTTGATACAGATAACGGTGTAGATATTTCTATGTTCATACAGATAGCGGTGTAGATATTTCCATGTACATACATTTAGCGGTGTAGATATTTATATGCTCACACAGATGGCGGTGTAGATATTTACATGTTCATGCAGATGGCAGTGTAGATATTTCCATGTTCGTACAGATGGCGGTGTAGATATTTCCATGTTCATAGAGATGGCGGTGTACATGTTTCCATGTTTATGCAGATAGCATTATAGATATTTCCATGTTTATACAGACGGTGGTGTAGATATTTCCATGTTTATAGAGATGGCGGTCTAGATATTTCCATGTTTATAGAGATAGAGGTGTAGTTAGTTCCAAGTTTATAGAGACAGCGTTGTAGATATTTCCATGTTTATACAGATAGCGGTGAAGATATTTCCATGTTTATACAGATAGCGGTGTAGATATTTCCATTTTTATATAGATAACAGTGTAGATATTTCCATGTTTATAGAGATAGTGGTGTAGATAATTTCTATTTTATACAGATAGCAGTGTAGATATTTCCAACTTCATATAGATAGTGGTGTAGATATTTCCACGTTTATAGAGATGGCGGTGTTGATATTTCCAGGTTCATCCAGATGGCGGTGTAGATATTTCCATGTTCATACAAATGGCGGTGTAGATATTTCCATGTTCACAGAGATGGTGGTGTAGATATTTCCATGTTTATACAGATAGCAGTGTAGTTATTTCCATGTTTATTGAGATAGCAGTGTAGGTATTTCCAATGATATACAGATAGCTGTGTAGATATTTGCATGTTCATACAGATAGCGGTGTAGATATTTCCATGTTCATACAGATAGCGGTGTAGATATTTCCATGTTCATACAGATAGAGGTGTAGATATTTCCATGTTCATACAGATAGCGGTGTAGATATTTCCATGTTCATAGAGATAGCGGTGTAGATATTTCCATGTTCATACAGTTAGCGGTGTAGATATTTGCATGTTTATAGAGATAGTGGTGTGGTTATTTCCACGTTTATAGAGACAGCGTTGTAGATATTTCCACGTTTATACAGACAGCGTTGTAGATATTTCCATGTTTATACAGATAGCGGTGAAGATATTTCCATGTTTATACACTTAGCGGTGTAGATATTTCCATGTTTATACCGATAGCAGTGTATATATTTCCAAGTCCATACAGATAGCGGTGTAGATATTTCCACGTTTATAGAGATGGCAGTGTAGATATTTCCATGTTCATACTGATGGCGGTGTAGATATTTCCATGTTTATAGAGATGGCGGTGTAGATATTTTTATATTTACACAGATGGAGGTGTAGATATTTCCATGTTTACACAGATACCGTTGTAGACATTTCCATGTTTACACAGATAGCGGTGTGGATATTTCCATGTTTATGCAGATAGCGGTGTAGATATTTCCATGTTTATAAAGATAGCGGTGCGGATACTTCCATGTTTATACAGATAGTTGGGCAGAGATTTCCATGTTTATACAGATAGCGGTGTAGATATTTGCATGTTCATACAGAAAGCGGTGTAGATATTTCCATGTTCATAGAGATGGCGGTGTAGATATTTCCATGTTCATACAGATAGCGGTGTAGATATTTCCATGTTCATACAGGCAGCGGTGTAGATATTTCCATGTTCATACAGATAGCGGTGTAGATATTTCCATGTTCATACAGAGAGCAGTGTAGATATTTCCATGTTCATACCGATAGCGGTGTAGATATTTCCATGTTCATACAGTTAGCGGTGTAGATATTTCCATGTTCATACAGACGCGGGGTAGATATTTATATGTTCATACAGATGGCGGTGCAGATATTTCCATGTTCATACGGATGGCAGTGTAGATATTTCCTTGTTCATACAGGTGGCGGTGTAGATATTTCCATGTTTATACAGATAGCGGTGTAGTTATTTCCATGTTTATAGAGACAGCTGTGTAGATATTTCCATTGGTATACCGATAGCTGGGTAGATATTTGCATGTTCATACTGATAGCGGTGTAGATATTTCCATGTTCGTACAGATAGCGGTGTAGATATTTCCATGTTCATACAGATAGCGGTGTAGATATTTCCATGTCCATACAGATAGCGGTGTAGATATTTCCATGTTCATACAGTTTGCGGTGTAGATATTTCCATGTTCATACAGATGGCGGTGTAGATATTTACATGTTCATACAGATGGTGGTGTAGATATTTCCATGTTCATACAGATAGCGGTGTAGATATTTCCATGTTCATACAGATAGCGGTGTAGATATTTCCATGTTCATACAGATAGCGGTGTAGATATTTCCATGTTCATACCAATAGCGGTGTAGATATTTCCTTGTTCATACAGTTAGCGGTGTAGATATTTCCATGTTCATTCAGATGGCGGTGTAGTTATTTACATGTTCATACAGATGAGGGTGTAGATATTTCCATGTTCGTACGGATGGCAGTGTAGATATTTCCATGTTCATACAGGTGGCGGTGTAGATATTTCCCTGTTTATACAGATAGCAGTGTAGTTATTTCCATGTTTATAGAGATAGCAGTGTAGGTATTTCCATTGATATACAGATAGCTGTGTAGATATTTGCATGTTCATACACATAGCGGTGTAGATATTTCCATGTTCGTACAGATAGCGGTGTAGATATTTCCATGTTCATACAGATAACCGTGTAGATATTTGCATGTTCCTACAGATAGCGGTGTAGATATTTCCATGTTCATACAGGTAACGGTGTAGATATTTCCATGCTCATACAGATGGCGCTGTAGATATTTACATGTTCATACAGATGGCAGTGTAGATATTTCCACGTTCGTACAGATGGCGGTGTAGGTATTTCCATGTTTATACAGATAGCGGTGCAGATATTTCCATGTTTATACAGATAACCGTGTAGATATTTCCATGTTTATAGAGATAGTGGTGTAGATAATTTCAATTTTATACAGATAGCAGTGTAGATATTTCCAAGTTCATATAGATAGTGGTTTAGATATTTCCCCGTTTATAGAGATGGCAGTGTAGATATTTCCATGTTCTTCCAGATGGCGGTGTAGATATTTCCATGTTCATACAGATGGCGTTTAAGATATTTCCATGTTCATACAGAT
The DNA here is from genome assembly GCF_029281585.2 of Gorilla gorilla gorilla. Classification (NCBI taxonomy): domain Eukaryota; kingdom Metazoa; phylum Chordata; class Mammalia; order Primates; family Hominidae; genus Gorilla; species Gorilla gorilla. The sequence continues at coordinate 78,959,943 of NC_073244.2, forward strand.
GGCGGTGTAGATATTTCCATGTTCATACAAATGGCGGTGTAGATATTTCCATGTTCATAGAGATGGCGGTGTAGATATTTCCATGTTCATACCAATGGCGGTGTAGATATTTATATGTTCATATAGATGTCGGTGTAGATATTTCCATGTTTATACAGATAGCAGTGTAGTTATTTCCATGTTTATAGAGATAGCAGTGTAGATATTTCCATTGATATAGAGATAGCTGTGTAGATATTTGCATGTTCATACAGATAGCGGTGTAGATATTTCCATGTTCATGCAGATAGCGGTGTAGATATTTCCATGTTCATACAGATAGCGGTGTAGATATTTCCATGTTCATACAGATAGCGGTGTAGATATTTCCATGTTCATACAGATAGCGGTGTAGATATTTCCATGTTCATACAGATAGCGGTGTAGATATTTCCATGTTTATAGAGATAGTGGTGTAGTTATTTCCAAGTTTATAGAGACAGGGTTGTAGATATTTCCATGTTTATACAGATACCGGTGAAGATATTTCCATGTTTATACACATAGCGGTGTAGATATTTCCATGTTTATACAGATAGCAGTGTAGATATTTCCATGTTTATAGAGATAGTGGTGTAGATAATTTCAATTTTATACCGAGAGCAGTGTAGATATTTCCAAGTTCATACACATAGCGGTGTAGATATTTCCTCGTTTATAGACATGGCGGTGTAGATATTTCCATGTTCATACTGATGGCGGTGTAGATATTTCCATGTTTATAGAGATGGCGGTGTAGACATTTCCATGTTTACACAGATAGCGGTGTAGACATTTCCATGTTTACACAGACAGCGGTGTGGATATTTCCATGTTTATGCAGATAGCGGTGTAGATATTTCCATGTTTATAAAGATAGCGGTGCATATATTTCCACATTTATACAGATAGTTGGGCAGATATTTCCATGTTTATACAGATAGCGGTGTAGATATTTCCATCTTAATACAGATGGAGGTGTAGATATGTCCATGTTCATACAGATGGCGGTGTAGATATTTCAATGTTCGTATAGATGGCGTTGTAGATATTTCGAAGTTTATAGAGACAGCGCTGTAGTTATTTCCATATTTATAGAGAAATCTGTGTAGATATTTCCATGCATATGCAGACAGCTGTGTAGATATTTCCATGTTCATGCAGATAGCGGTGAAGATATTTCCATGTTCATGCAGATAGCGGTGTAGATATTTCCATGTTCATCCAGATGCCGGTGTAGATATATCCATGTTCATACAGATGGCGGTGAAGATATTTCCATGTTCATACAGATGGCGGTGTAGGTATTTCCATGTTCATACAAATGGCGGTGTAAATATTTCCATGTTTATAGAGATGGCGGTGTAGATATTTCCATGTTCATGCAAAAGCGGTGTAGATATTTCCATGTTCATACAGATAGCGGTGTAGATATTTCCATGTTCATACAGTTAGCGGTGTAGATATTTCCATGTTCATACAGATGGCGGTGATGATATTTCCATGTTCATACAGATAGCGGTGTAGATATTTCCATGTTCATACAGATAGCGGTGTAGATATTTCCATGTTCATACAGATAGCGGTGTAGATATTTCCATGTTCATCCAGATGCTGGTGTACATATATCCATGTTCATACAGATGGCGGTGAAGATATTTCCATGTTCATACAGATGGCGGTGTAGATATTTCCATGTTCATACAAATTGCGGTGTAGATATTTCCATGTTCATAGAGATGGCGGTGTAGATATTTCCATGTTCATACAGATAGCAGTGTAGTTATTTCCATGTTTATAGAGATAGCAGTGTAGATTTTTCCATTGATATACAGATAGCTGTGTAGATATTTGCATGTTCATACAGATAGCGGTGTAGATATTTCCATGTTCATTCAGATAGCGGTGTAGATATTTCCATGTTCATACAGATAGCGGTGTAGATATTTCCATGTTCATACAGATAGCGGTGTAGATATTTCCATGTTCATACAGATCGTGGTGTAGATATTTCCATGTTCATACAGATGGCGGTGTAGATATTTCCATGTTCATACAGTTAGCGGTGTAGTTATTTCCATGTTCATACAGATGGCGGTGTAGATATTTACATGTTCAGACAGATGGCTGTGTAGATATTTCCATGTTCATACAGATAGCGGTGTAGATATTTCCATGTTCATACAGATAGCGTAGTAGATATTTCCATGTTTATGCAGATAGCGGTATAGATATTTCCATGTTTATACAGATGGTGGTGTAGATATTTCCGTGTTTATAGAGATAGTGGTGTAGTTATTTCAAAGCTTATAGAGACAGCATTGTAGATATTTCCATGTTTATACAGATAGCGGTGAAGTTATTTCCATGTTTATACAGATAGCGGTGAAGTTATTTCCATGTTTATACAGATAGCGGTGTAGATATTTCCATGTTTATACAGATAGCGGCGTAGATATTGCCATGTTTATAGACATAGTGGGATAGATAATTCCAATTTTATACAGATAGCAGTGTAGATATTTCCATGTTCATACAGATAGCGGTGTTGATATTTCCATGTTCATACAGATAGCGGTGTAGATATTTCCATGTTCATACCAATAGCGGTGTAGACATTTCCATGTTCATATATTTAGCGGTGTAGATATTTCCATGTTCATACAGGTGGCGAAGATATTTCCCTGTTCATACACATAGCGGTGTAGATATTTCCATGTTCATACAGTTAGTGGTGTAGATATTTCCATGTTCATACAGATGGCGGTGTAGATATTTCCATGTTCATACAGATAGCGGTGTAGTTATTTCCATGCTCATACAGATAGCGGTGTAGATATTTCCATGTTCATACCAATAGCGCTGTAAACATTTCCATGTTCATACATTTAGCGGTGTAGATATTTCCATGTTCATACAGATGGCGGTGAAGATATTTATATGTTCATACAGATGGCGGTGTAGACATTTCCATGTTTGTACGGATGGCAGTGTAGATATTTCCATATTCATACACGTGGCGGTGTAGCTATTTCCATGTTTATACAGATAGCAGTGTAGTTATTTCCATGTTAATAGAGATATCTGTGTAGATATTTCCATTGGTATACAGATAGCTGTGTAGATATTTGCATGTTCATACACATAGCGGTGTAGATATTTCCATGTTCGTACAGATAGCGGTGTAGATATTTCCATGTTCATACAGATAGCGGTGAAGATATTTCCATGTTTATACAGATAGCGGTGTAGATATTTCCATGTTTATACAGATAGCATTGTAGACATTTCCATGTTTATAGAGATAGTGGTGTAGATAATTTCAATTTTATACAGAGAGCAGTGTAGATATTTCCAAGTTCATACAGATGGCGGTGTAGATATTTCCACGTTTATAGAGATGGTGGTGTAGATATTTCCATGTTCATACAGACGGAGGTGTAGATATTTCCATGTTTATAGGGATGGCGGTGTAGATATTTTCATGTTTAAACAGATGGCAGTGTAGATATTTCCATGTTTACACAGATAGCGGTGTAGACATTTCCATGTTTACACAGATAGCGGTGTAGACATTCCCATGTTTACACAGATAGCGGTGTGGATATTTCCATGTTTATAGAGATAGTGGTGTAGATAATTTCAATTTTATACAGAGAACAGTGTAGATATTTCCAAGTTCATACAGATGGTGGTGTAGATATTTCCACGTTTATAGAGATGGCGGTGTAGATATTTCCATGTTCATGCAGACGGAGGTGTAGATATTTCCATGTATATAGGGATGGCGGTGTAGATATTTTCATGTTTAAACAGATGGCAGTGTAGATATTTCCATGTTTACACAGATAGCGGTGTATACATTTCCATGTTTACACAGATAGCTGTGTAGATATTTCCATGTTCATGCAGATAGCGGTGTAGATATTTCCATGTTCATCCAGATGCCGGTATACATATATCCATGTTCATACAGATGGCGGTGAAGATATTTCCATGTTCATACAGATGGTGGTGTAGATATTTCCATGTTCATACAAATGGCGGTGTAAATATTTCCATGTTCATAGAGATGGCGGTGTAGATATTTCCATATTTATACAGATAGCGGTGTAGTTATTTCCATGTTTATAGGCATAGCAGTGTAGATATTTTCATTGATATACAGATAGCTGTGTAGATATTTCCATGTTCATACAGATAGCGGTGTAGATATTTCCATGTTCATATAGATAGCGGTGTAGATATTTCCATGTTCATACCAATAGCGGTGTAGATATTTCCATGTTCATACAGTTAGCGGTTTAGATATTTCCATGTTCATACAGATGGCGGAGTAGTTATTTACATGTTCATACAGATGGCGGTGTAGATATTTCCATGTTCGTACGGATGGCAGTGTAGATATTTCCATGTTCATACAGGTGGCCGTGTATATATTTTCCTGTTTATACAGATAGCAGTGTAGTTATTTCCATGTTTATAGAGATTGCAGTGTAGGTATTTCCATTGATATACAGATAGCTGCGTAGATATTTGCATGTTCATACAGATAGCGGTGTAGATATTTCCATGTTCGTACAGATAGCGGTGTAGATATCTCCATGTTGATACAGATAACGGTGTAGATATTTCTATGTTCATACAGATAGCGGTGTAGATATTTCCATGTACATACATTTAGCGGTGTAGATATTTATATGCTCACACAGATGGCGGTGTAGATATTTACATGTTCATGCAGATGGCAGTGTAGATATTTCCATGTTCGTACAGATGGCGGTGTAGATATTTCCATGTTCATAGAGATGGCGGTGTACATGTTTCCATGTTTATGCAGATAGCATTATAGATATTTCCATGTTTATACAGACGGTGGTGTAGATATTTCCATGTTTATAGAGATGGCGGTCTAGATATTTCCATGTTTATAGAGATAGAGGTGTAGTTAGTTCCAAGTTTATAGAGACAGCGTTGTAGATATTTCCATGTTTATACAGATAGCGGTGAAGATATTTCCATGTTTATACAGATAGCGGTGTAGATATTTCCATTTTTATATAGATAACAGTGTAGATATTTCCATGTTTATAGAGATAGTGGTGTAGATAATTTCTATTTTATACAGATAGCAGTGTAGATATTTCCAACTTCATATAGATAGTGGTGTAGATATTTCCACGTTTATAGAGATGGCGGTGTTGATATTTCCAGGTTCATCCAGATGGCGGTGTAGATATTTCCATGTTCATACAAATGGCGGTGTAGATATTTCCATGTTCACAGAGATGGTGGTGTAGATATTTCCATGTTTATACAGATAGCAGTGTAGTTATTTCCATGTTTATTGAGATAGCAGTGTAGGTATTTCCAATGATATACAGATAGCTGTGTAGATATTTGCATGTTCATACAGATAGCGGTGTAGATATTTCCATGTTCATACAGATAGCGGTGTAGATATTTCCATGTTCATACAGATAGAGGTGTAGATATTTCCATGTTCATACAGATAGCGGTGTAGATATTTCCATGTTCATAGAGATAGCGGTGTAGATATTTCCATGTTCATACAGTTAGCGGTGTAGATATTTGCATGTTTATAGAGATAGTGGTGTGGTTATTTCCACGTTTATAGAGACAGCGTTGTAGATATTTCCACGTTTATACAGACAGCGTTGTAGATATTTCCATGTTTATACAGATAGCGGTGAAGATATTTCCATGTTTATACACTTAGCGGTGTAGATATTTCCATGTTTATACCGATAGCAGTGTATATATTTCCAAGTCCATACAGATAGCGGTGTAGATATTTCCACGTTTATAGAGATGGCAGTGTAGATATTTCCATGTTCATACTGATGGCGGTGTAGATATTTCCATGTTTATAGAGATGGCGGTGTAGATATTTTTATATTTACACAGATGGAGGTGTAGATATTTCCATGTTTACACAGATACCGTTGTAGACATTTCCATGTTTACACAGATAGCGGTGTGGATATTTCCATGTTTATGCAGATAGCGGTGTAGATATTTCCATGTTTATAAAGATAGCGGTGCGGATACTTCCATGTTTATACAGATAGTTGGGCAGAGATTTCCATGTTTATACAGATAGCGGTGTAGATATTTGCATGTTCATACAGAAAGCGGTGTAGATATTTCCATGTTCATAGAGATGGCGGTGTAGATATTTCCATGTTCATACAGATAGCGGTGTAGATATTTCCATGTTCATACAGGCAGCGGTGTAGATATTTCCATGTTCATACAGATAGCGGTGTAGATATTTCCATGTTCATACAGAGAGCAGTGTAGATATTTCCATGTTCATACCGATAGCGGTGTAGATATTTCCATGTTCATACAGTTAGCGGTGTAGATATTTCCATGTTCATACAGACGCGGGGTAGATATTTATATGTTCATACAGATGGCGGTGCAGATATTTCCATGTTCATACGGATGGCAGTGTAGATATTTCCTTGTTCATACAGGTGGCGGTGTAGATATTTCCATGTTTATACAGATAGCGGTGTAGTTATTTCCATGTTTATAGAGACAGCTGTGTAGATATTTCCATTGGTATACCGATAGCTGGGTAGATATTTGCATGTTCATACTGATAGCGGTGTAGATATTTCCATGTTCGTACAGATAGCGGTGTAGATATTTCCATGTTCATACAGATAGCGGTGTAGATATTTCCATGTCCATACAGATAGCGGTGTAGATATTTCCATGTTCATACAGTTTGCGGTGTAGATATTTCCATGTTCATACAGATGGCGGTGTAGATATTTACATGTTCATACAGATGGTGGTGTAGATATTTCCATGTTCATACAGATAGCGGTGTAGATATTTCCATGTTCATACAGATAGCGGTGTAGATATTTCCATGTTCATACAGATAGCGGTGTAGATATTTCCATGTTCATACCAATAGCGGTGTAGATATTTCCTTGTTCATACAGTTAGCGGTGTAGATATTTCCATGTTCATTCAGATGGCGGTGTAGTTATTTACATGTTCATACAGATGAGGGTGTAGATATTTCCATGTTCGTACGGATGGCAGTGTAGATATTTCCATGTTCATACAGGTGGCGGTGTAGATATTTCCCTGTTTATACAGATAGCAGTGTAGTTATTTCCATGTTTATAGAGATAGCAGTGTAGGTATTTCCATTGATATACAGATAGCTGTGTAGATATTTGCATGTTCATACACATAGCGGTGTAGATATTTCCATGTTCGTACAGATAGCGGTGTAGATATTTCCATGTTCATACAGATAACCGTGTAGATATTTGCATGTTCCTACAGATAGCGGTGTAGATATTTCCATGTTCATACAGGTAACGGTGTAGATATTTCCATGCTCATACAGATGGCGCTGTAGATATTTACATGTTCATACAGATGGCAGTGTAGATATTTCCACGTTCGTACAGATGGCGGTGTAGGTATTTCCATGTTTATACAGATAGCGGTGCAGATATTTCCATGTTTATACAGATAACCGTGTAGATATTTCCATGTTTATAGAGATAGTGGTGTAGATAATTTCAATTTTATACAGATAGCAGTGTAGATATTTCCAAGTTCATATAGATAGTGGTTTAGATATTTCCCCGTTTATAGAGATGGCAGTGTAGATATTTCCATGTTCTTCCAGATGGCGGTGTAGATATTTCCATGTTCATACAGATGGCGTTTAAGATATTTCCATGTTCATACAGATGGCGGTGTAGATATTTCCATGTTCATACAAATGGCGGTGTAGATATTTCCATGTTCATAGAGATGGCGGTGTAGATATTTCCATGTTCATACCAATGGCGGTGTAGATATTTATATGTTCATATAGATGTCGGTGTAGATATTTCCATGTTTATACAGATAGCAGTGTAGTTATTTCCATGTTTATAGAGATAGCAGTGTAGATATTTCCATTGATATAGAGATAGCTGTGTAGATATTTGCATGTTCATACAGATAGCGGTGTAGATATTTCCATGTTCATGCAGATAGCGGTGTAGATATTTCCATGTTCATACAGATAGCGGTGTAGATATTTCCATGTTCATACAGATAGCGGTGTAGATATTTCCATGTTCATACAGATAGCGGTGTAGATATTTCCATGTTCATACAGATAGCGGTGTAGATATTTCCATGTTTATAGAGATAGTGGTGTAGTTATTTCCAAGTTTATAGAGACAGGGTTGTAGATATTTCCATGTTTATACAGATACCGGTGAAGATATTTCCATGTTTATACACATAGCGGTGTAGATATTTCCATGTTTATACAGATAGCAGTGTAGATATTTCCATGTTTATAGAGATAGTGGTGTAGATAATTTCAATTTTATACCGAGAGCAGTGTAGATATTTCCAAGTTCATACACATAGCGGTGTAGATATTTCCTCGTTTATAGACATGGCGGTGTAGATATTTCCATGTTCATACTGATGGCGGTGTAGATATTTCCATGTTTATAGAGATGGCGGTGTAGACATTTCCATGTTTACACATATAGCGGTGTAGACATTTCCATGTTTACACAGACAGCGGTGTGGATATTTCCATGTTTATGCAGATAGCGGTGTAGATATTTCCATGTTTATAAAGATAGCGGTGCATATATTTCCACATTTATACAGATAGTTGGGCAGATATTTCCATGTTTATACAGATAGCGGTGTAGATATTTCCATCTTAATACAGATGGAGGTGTAGATATGTCCATGTTCATACAGATGGCGGTGTAGATATTTCAATGTTCGTATAGATGGCGTTGTAGATATTTCGAAGTTTATAGAGACAGCGCTGTAGTTATTTCCATATTTATAGAGAAATCTGTGTAGATATTTCCATGCATATGCAGACAGCTGTGTAGATATTTCCATGTTCATGCAGATAGCGGTGAAGATATTTCCATGTTCATGCAGATAGCGGTGTAGATATTTCCATGTTCATCCAGATGCCGGTGTAGATATATCCATGTTCATACAGATGGCGGTGAAGATATTTCCATGTTCATACAGATGGCGGTGTAGGTATTTCCATGTTCATACAAATGGCGGTGTAAATATTTCCATGTTTATAGAGATGGCGGTGTAGATATTTCCATGTTCATGCAAAAGCGGTGTAGATATTTCCATGTTCATACAGATAGCGGTGTAGATATTTCCATGTTCATACAGTTAGCGGTGTAGATATTTCCATGTTCATACAGATGGCGGTGATGATATTTCCATGTTCATACAGATAGCGGTGTAGATATTTCCATGTTCATACAGATAGCGGTGTAGATATTTCCATGTTCATACAGATAGCGGTGTAGATATTTCCATGTTCATCCAGATGCTGGTGTACATATATCCATGTTCATACAGATGGCGGTGAAGATATTTCCATGTTCATACAGATGGCGGTGTAGATATTTCCATGTTCATACAAATTGCGGTGTAGATATTTCCATGTTCATAGAGATGGCGGTGTAGATATTTCCATGTTCATACAGATAGCAGTGTAGTTATTTCCATGTTTATAGAGATAGCAGTGTAGATTTTTCCATTGATATACAGATAGCTGTGTAGATATTTGCATGTTCATACAGATAGCGGTGTAGATATTTCCATGTTCATTCAGATAGCGGTGTAGATATTTCCATGTTCATACAGATAGCGGTGTAGATATTTCCATGTTCATACAGATAGCGGTGTAGATATTTCCATGTTCATACAGATCGTGGTGTAGATATTTCCATGTTCATACAGATGGCGGTGTAGATATTTCCATGTTCATACAGTTAGCGGTGTAGTTATTTCCATGTTCATACAGATGGCGGTGTAGATATTTACATGTTCAGACAGATGGCTGTGTAGATATTTCCATGTTCATACAGATAGCGGTGTAGATATTTCCATGTTCATACAGATAGCGTAGTAGATATTTCCATGTTTATGCAGATAGCGGTATAGATATTTCCATGTTTATACAGATGGTGGTGTAGATATTTCCGTGTTTATAGAGATAGTGGTGTAGTTATTTCAAAGCTTATAGAGACAGCATTGTAGATATTTCCATGTTTATACAGATAGCGGTGAAGTTATTTCCATGTTTATACAGATAGCGGTGAAGTTATTTCCATGTTTATACAGATAGCGGTGTAGATATTTCCATGTTTATACAGATAGCGGCGTAGATATTGCCATGTTTATAGACATAGTGGGATAGATAATTCCAATTTTATACAGATAGCAGTGTAGATATTTCCATGTTCATACAGATAGCGGTGTTGATATTTCCATGTTCATACAGATAGCGGTGTAGATATTTCCATGTTCATACCAATAGCGGTGTAGACATTTCCATGTTCATATATTTAGCGGTGTAGATATTTCCATGTTCATACAGGTGGCGAAGATATTTCCCTGTTCATACACATAGCGGTGTAGATATTTCCATGTTCATACAGTTAGTGGTGTAGATATTTCCATGTTCATACAGATGGCGGTGAATATATTTCCATGTTCATAGAGATGGCGGTGTAGATATATCCATATTTATACAGATAGCAGTGTAGTTATTTCCATGTTTATAGAGATAGCAGTGTAGATATTTCCATTGATATACAGAAAGCTGTGTATATAATGGCATGGTCATACAGATAGCGGTGTAGATATTTCCATGTTCGTACAGATAGCGGTGTAGATATTTCCATGTTCATAAAGATAGCGGTGTTGATATTTCCATGTTCATACAGATAACGGTGTAGATATTTCCATGTTCATACAGATAGCGGTGTAGATATTTCCATGTTCATACAGTTAGCGGTGTAGATATTTCCATGTTCATACAGTTAGCGGTGTAGATATTTCCATGTTCAAACAGATGGCGGTGTAGATATTTAAATGTTCATACAGATGGCGGTGTAGATATTTCCATTTTCATAGAGATGGCCGTGTAGATATTTCCATGATTATACAGATAGCAGTGTAGTTATTTCCATGTTTATAGAGATACCAGTGTGGCTATTTCCATTGATATACAGATAGCTGTGTAGATATTTACATGTTCATACAGATAGCGGTGTAGATATTTCCATGTTCATACAGATAGCGGTGTAGATATTTCCATGTTCATACAGATAGCGGTGTAGATATTTCCATGTTTATAGAGATAGTGGTGTAGATAATTTCAATTTTATACCGAGAGCAGTGTAGATATTTCCAAGTTCATACAGATAGCGGTGTTGATATTTCCACGTTTATAGAGATGGCAGTGTTGATATTTCCATGTTCATTACTGATGGCGGTGTAGATATTTCCATGTTCAAACAAATGGCGGTGTAGATATTTCCATGTTCATAGAGATGGCGGTGTAGATATTTCCATGTTTATACAGATAGCACTGTAGTTATTTCCATGTTTATATAGATGGCAGTGTAGGTATTTTCATTGATATACAGATAGCTGTGTAGATATTTGCATGTTCATACAGATAGCTGTGTAGACATTTCCATGTTCATACACATAGCGGTGTAGATATTTCCATGTTCATACAGATAGCGGTGTAGATATTTCTTTGTTCATACAGATAGCGGTGTAGATGTTTCCATGTTCATACAGTTTGCGGTGTAGATATTTCCATGTTCATAAAGATGGCGGTGTAGATATTTACATGTTCATACAGATGGCGGTGGAGATATTTCCATGTTCGTACGGATTGCAGTGTAGGTATTTCCATGTTCATACAGGTGTCGGTTTATATATTTCCATGTTTATACTGATAGCAGTGTAGTTATTTCCATGTTTATAGAGATAGCAGTGTAGATATTTCCATTGATATACTGATAGCTTTGTAGATATTTCCATGTTCATACAGATAGCGGTGTAGATATTTCCAAGTTCATACAGATAACGGTGTAGATATTTCCATATTAATACAGATAGCGGTGTAGATATTTCCAAGTTCATATAGATAACGGTGTAGATATTTACATGTTCATACAGATAGCAGTGTAGATATTTCCATGTTTATAGAGATAGCAGTGTAGATATTTCCATTGATATACAGATAGCTGTGTAGATATTTGCATGTTCATACACATAGCGGTGTAGGTAATTCCATGTTCATACAGATAGCGGTGCAGATATTTCCATGTTCGTACAGATGGCGGTGTAGATATATCCATGTTTATAGAGATGGCGATGTAGATATTTTCATGTTTACACAGATGGCGGTGTAGATATTTCCATATTTACACAGATAGCGGTGTAGACATTTCCATGTTTACACAGATAGCGGTGTGGATATCTCCATGTTTATGCAGATAGCGGTGTAGATATTTCCATGTTTATACAGATAGCGGTGCGGTTATTTCCATGTTTATACAGATAGTGGTGGAGATATTTCCATGTTTATACAGATAGCGGTGTAGATATTTCCATCTTATTACAGATGGCGGTGTAGATATGTCCAAGTTCGTACAGATGGCGGTGAACATATTTCTATGTTCATACAGATGGCGGTGTAGATATTTCGAAGTTTATAGAGATAGCGCTGTTGTTATTTCCATATTTATAGAGACATCTATGTTGATATTTCCATGTATATGCAGATAGCTTTGTAGATAGTTCCATGTTCATACAGATAGCAGTGTAGATATTTCCATGTTCATAGAGATAACGGTGTAGATATTTACATCTTCATACAGATAGCGGTACAGATATTTCCCTGTTCATACAGTAAGCGGTGTAGATATTTCCATGTTCATACAGATGGCAGTGTAGATATTTACATGTTCATACAGATGTCGGTGTGGATATTTCCACGTTTATAGAGATAGTAGTGTAGTTATTTCAAAGTTTATAGAGACAGCGTTGCAGATGCTTCCATGTTTATAGAGACAGCGTTGTAGATATTTCCATGTTTATAGAGATAGCGGTGAAGATATTTCCATGTTCATACAGATAGCGGTGTAGATATTTCCATGTTCAAACAGATGGCGGTGTAGATATTTCCATGTTTATACAGATAGCGGTGTAGATATTTCCATGTTCATACAGTTAGCGGTGTAGATATTTCCATGTTCATACAGATGGCGGTGTAGATATTTACATGTTCATACAGATGGCGGTGGAGATATTTCCATGTTCGTACGGATGGCAGTGTAGGTATTTCCATGTTCATACAGGTGTCGGTTTATATATTTCCATGTTTATACTGATAGCAGTGTAGTTATTTTCATGTTTATAGAGATAGCAGTGTAGATATTTCCATTGATATACAGATAGCTGTGTAGATATTTGCATGTTCATACAGATAGCGGTGTAGATATTTCCATGTTCGTACAGATAGCGGTGTAGATATTTCCATGTTCATACAGATAGCGGTGTAGATATTTCAATGTTCATACAGTTAGCGGTGTAGGTATTTCCATATTCATACAGATGGCGGTGTAGATATTTACATGTTCATACAGATGGCGGTATAGATATTTCCATGTTCGTACAGATGGCGGTGTAGATATTTCCATGTTCATAGAGTTGGCGGTGTAGATATTTCCATGTTTATGCCGATGGCGGTATAGATATTTCCATGTTTACAGAGATAGTGGTGTAGTTATTTCCAAGTTTATAGAGACAGCGTTGTAGATATTTCCATGTTTATACAGATAGCGGTGAAGATATTTCCATGTTTATACAGATAGCGGTATAGATATTTAAATCTTTATACAGATAGCAGTGTAGATATTTCCATGTTTATAGAGATAGTGGTGTAGATAATTTCAATTTTATACAGAGAGCAGTGTAGATATTTCCAAGTTCATACAGATAGCGGTGTAGATATTTCCACATTTATAGAGATGGCGGTGTAGATATTTCCATGTTCATACAGACGGCGGTGTAGATATTTCCATGTTTATAGGGATGGCGGTGTAGATATTTTCATGTTTAAAAAGATGGCAGTGTAGATATTTCCATGTTTACACAGATAGCGGTGTAGACATTTCCATGTTTACACAGATAGCGGTGTGGATATTTCCATGTTTATGCAGATAGCAGTGTAGATATTTCCATGTTTATACATATAGCGGTGCGGATATTTCCATGTTTATACAGATAGTTGGGCAGATATTTCCATGTTTATACAGATAGCGGTGTAGATATTTCCATCTTAATACAGATGGCGGTGTAGATATATCCATGATTGTACAGATGGCGGTGTAGATATTTCCATGTTCATACAGATGGCGGTGTAGGTATTTCGAAGTTTATAGAGATAGCGCTGTAGTTATTTCCATATTTATAGAGAAATCTCTGTAGATATTTCCATGTATATTCAGATAGCTGTGTAGATATTTCCATGTTCATGCAGATAGCGGTGTAGATATTTCCATGTTCATCCAGATGCCGGTGTACATATATCCATGTTCATACAGATGGCGGTGAAGATATTTCCATGTTCATACAGATGGCGGTGTAGATATTTCCAAGTTTATAAGGATGGCGGTGTAGATATTTTCATGTTTACACAGATGGCATTGTAGGTGTTTCCATGTTTACACAGATAGCGGTGTAGACATTTCCATGTTTACACAGATAGCGGTGTGGATATTTCCATGTTTATGCAGATAGCAGTGTAGATATTTCCATGTTTATACAGATAGCTTTGCGTATATTTCCATGTTTATACAGATAGTTGGGCAGATATTTCCATGTTTACACAGATAGCGGTGTAGATATTTCCATCTTAATACAGACGGCGGTGTAGATATGTCCATGTTTTTACAGATGGCGGTGTAGATATTTCCATGTTCATACAGATGGCGGTGTAGATATTTCGAAGTTTATAGAGATAGCGCTGTAGTTATTTCTATATTTATAGAAAAATCTCTGTAGATATTTCCATGTATATTCAGATAGCTGTGTAGATATTTCCATGTTCATGCAGATAGCGGTGTAGATATTTCCATGTTCATCCAGATGCTGGTGTACATATATACATGTTCATACAGATGGCGGTGAAGGTATTTCCATGTTCATTCAGATGGTGGTGTATATATTTCCATGTTCATACAAATGGCAGTGTAGATATTTAAATGTTCATAGAGATGGCGGTGTAGATATTTCCATGTTCATACAAATGGCGGTGTAGATATTTCCATGTTCACAGAGATGGCGGTGTAGATATTTCCATATATATACAGATAGCAGTGTAGTTATTTCCATGTTTATAGAGATAGCAGTGTAGATATTTCCATTGATATACAGAAAGCTGTGTAGATATTTGCATGTTCATACAGATAGCGGTGTAGATATTTCCATGTTCATACAGATAGCGGTGTAGATATTTCCATGTTCATACAGATAGCGGTGTAGATATTTCCATGTTCATACAGATATCAGTGTAGATATTTCCATGTTCATACAGTTAGCGGTGTAGATATTTCCATGTTCATGCAGATGGCGGTGTAGATATTTCCATGTTCATAGAGATGGCGGTGTAGATATTTCCATATTGATACAGATAGCAGTGTAGTTATTTCCATGTTTATAGAGATAGCAGTGTAGATATTTCCACTGATATACAGATAGCTGTGTAGATATTTGCAAGTTCATATAGATAGCGGTGTAGATATTTCCATGTTCGTACAGATAGCGGTGTAGATATTTCCATGTTCATACAGATAGTAGTGGAGATATTTCCATGTTCATACAGATAACGGTGTAGATATTTCCATGTTCATACAGATAGCGGTGTAGATATTTCCATGTTCATACAGATGGCGGTGTAGATATTTACATGTTCATACAGATAGCGGTATAGATATTTCCATGTTCGTACAGATGGCGTTGTAGATATTTCCATGTTCATGCAGATAGCGGTATAGATATTTCCATGTTTATACAGATGGTGGTGTAGATATTTCCATGTTTATAGAGACGGCGGTGTCGATATTTCCATGTTCATACAGATGCCGGTGTAAATATTTCCACGTTTATAGGGATGGCGGTGTAGATATTTTCATGTTTACACAGATGGCGGTGTAGATCTTTCCATGTTTACACAGATAGCGGTGTAGATATTTCCATGTTCATACAGTTAGCGGTGTAGATATTTCCATGTTCATGCAGATAGCGGTGTATATATTTCCATGTTCATCCAGATGCCTGTGTACATATATCCATGTTCATACAGATGGCGGTGAAGATATTTCCATGTTCATACAGATGGTGGTGTAGATATTTCCATGTTCATACAAATGGCGGTGTAGATATTTCCATGTTCATAGAGATGGCGGTGTAGATATTTCCATGTTCATACAAATGGCAGTGTAGATATTTCCATGTTCATAGAGATGGAGGTGTAGATATTTCCATATTTATACAGATAGCAGTGTAGTTATTTCCATGTTTATAGGAATAGCAGTGTAGATATTTTCATTGATATACAGATAGCTGTGTAGACATTTGCATGTTCATACAGATATCGGTCTAGATATTTCCATGTTCATACAGATAGCAGTGGAGATATTTCCATGTTCATACAGATAGCGGTGTAGATATTTCCATGTTCATACAGATAGCGGTGTAGATATTTCCATGTTCATACAGATAGCGTTGTAGATATTTCCATGTTCATACAGTTAGCGGTGTAGATATTCCCATGTTCATACAGATGGCGGTGTAGATATTTACATGTTCATACAGATGGCGGTGTAGATATTTCCATGTTCATACAGATGGCGGTGTAGATATTTCCATGTTCATACAGATAGCGGTGTAGTTATTTCCATGCTCATACAGATAGCGGTGTAGATATTTCCATGTTCATACCAATAGCGCTGTAAACATTTCCATGTTCATACATTTAGCGGTGTAGATATTTCCATGTTCATACAGATGGCGGTGAAGATATTTATATGTTCATACAGATGGCGGTGTAGACATTTCCATGTTTGTACGGATGGCAGTGTAGATATTTCCATATTCATACACGTGGCGGTGTAGCTATTTCCATGTTTATACAGATAGCAGTGTAGTTATTTCCATGTTAATAGAGATATCTGTGTAGATATTTCCATTGGTATACAGATAGCTGTGTAGATATTTGCATGTTCATACACATAGCGGTGTAGATATTTCCATGTTCGTACAGATAGCGGTGTAGATATTTCCATGTTCATACAGATAGCGGTGAAGATATTTCCATGTTTATACAGATAGCGGTGTAGATATTTCCATGTTTATACAGATAGCATTGTAGATATTTCCATGTTTATAGAGATAGTGGTGTAGATAATTTCAATTTTATACAGAGAGCAGTGTAGATATTTCCAAGTTCATACAGATGGCGGTGTAGATATTTCCACGTTTATAGAGATGGTGGTGTAGATATTTCCATGTTCATACAGACGGAGGTGTAGATATTTCCATGTTTATAGGGATGGCGGTGTAGATATTTTCATGTTTAAACAGATGGCAGTGTAGATATTTCCATGTTTACACAGATAGCGGTGTAGACATTTCCATGTTTACACAGATAGCGGTGTAGACATTCCCATGTTTACACAGATAGCGGTGTGGATATTTCCATGTTTATAGAGATAGTGGTGTAGATAATTTCAATTTTATACAGAGAACAGTGTAGATATTTCCAAGTTCATACAGATGGTGGTGTAGATATTTCCACGTTTATAGAGATGGCGGTGTAGATATTTCCATGTTCATGCAGACGGAGGTGTAGATATTTCCATGTATATAGGGATGGCGGTGTAGATATTTTCATGTTTAAACAGATGGCAGTGTAGATATTTCCATGTTTACACAGATAGCGGTGTATACATTTCCATGTTTACACAGATAGCTGTGTAGATATTTCCATGTTCATGCAGATAGCGGTGTAGATATTTCCATGTTCATCCAGATGCCGGTATACATATATCCATGTTCATACAGATGGCGGTGAAGATATTTCCATGTTCATACAGATGGTGGTGTAGATATTTCCATGTTCATACAAATGGCGGTGTAAATATGTCCATGTTCATAGAGATGGCGGTGTAGATATTTCCATATTTATACAGATAGCGGTGTAGTTATTTCCATGTTTATAGGCATAGCAGTGTAGATATTTTCATTGATATACAGATAGCTGTGTAGATATTTCCATGTTCATACAGATAGCGGTGTAGATATTTCCATGTTCATATAGATAGCGGTGTAGATATTTCCATGTTCATACCAATAGCGGTGTAGATATTTCCATGTTCATACAGTTAGCGGTTTAGATATTTCCATGTTCATACAGATGGCGGAGTAGTTATTTACATGTTCATACAGATGGCGGTGTAGATATTTCCATGTTCGTACGGATGGCAGTGTAGATATTTCCATGTTCATACAGGTGGCCGTGTATATATTTTCCTGTTTATACAGATAGCAGTGTAGTTATTTCCATGTTTATAGAGATTGCAGTGTAGGTATTTCCATTGATATACAGATAGCTGCGTAGATATTTGCATGTTCATACAGATAGCGGTGTAGATATTTCCATGTTCGTACAGATAGCGGTGTAGATATCTCCATGTTGATACAGATAACGGTGTAGATATTTCTATGTTCATACAGATAGCGGTGTAGATATTTCCATGTACATACATTTAGCGGTGTAGATATTTATATGCTCACACAGATGGCGGTGTAGATATTTACATGTTCATGCAGATGGCAGTGTAGATATTTCCATGTTCGTACAGATGGCGGTGTAGATATTTCCATGTTCATAGAGATGGCGGTGTACATGTTTCCATGTTTATGCAGATAGCATTATAGATATTTCCATGTTTATACAGACGGTGGTGTAGATATTTCCATGTTTATAGAGATGGCGGTCTAGATATTTCCATGTTTATAGAGATAGAGGTGTAGTTAGTTCCAAGTTTATAGAGACAGCGTTGTAGATATTTCCATGTTTATACAGATAGCGGTGAAGATATTTCCATGTTTATACAGATAGCGGTGTAGATATTTCCATTTTTATATAGATAACAGTGTAGATATTTCCATGTTTATAGAGATAGTGGTGTAGATAATTTCTATTTTATACAGATAGCAGTGTAGATATTTCCAACTTCATATAGATAGTGGTGTAGATATTTCCACGTTTATAGAGATGGCGGTGTTGATATTTCCAGGTTCATCCAGATGGCGGTGTAGATATTTCCATGTTCATACAAATGGCGGTGTAGATATTTCCATGTTCACAGAGATGGTGGTGTAGATATTTCCATGTTTATACAGATAGCAGTGTAGTTATTTCCATGTTTATTGAGATAGCAGTGTAGGTATTTCCAATGATATACAGATAGCTGTGTAGATATTTGCATGTTCATACAGATAGCGGTGTAGATATTTCCATGTTCATACAGATAGCGGTGTAGATATTTCCATGTTCATACAGATAGAGGTGTAGATATTTCCATGTTCATACAGATAGCGGTGTAGATATTTCCATGTTCATAGAGATAGCGGTGTAGATATTTCCATGTTCATACAGTTAGCGGTGTAGATATTTGCATGTTTATAGAGATAGTGGTGTGGTTATTTCCACGTTTATAGAGACAGCGTTGTAGATATTTCCACGTTTATACAGACAGCGTTGTAGATATTTCCATGTTTATACAGATAGCGGTGAAGATATTTCCATGTTTATACACTTAGCGGTGTAGATATTTCCATGTTTATACCGATAGCAGTGTATATATTTCCAAGTCCATACAGATAGCGGTGTAGATATTTCCACGTTTATAGAGATGGCAGTGTAGATATTTCCATGTTCATACTGATGGCGGTGTAGATATTTCCATGTTTATAGAGATGGCGGTGTAGATATTTTTATATTTACACAGATGGAGGTGTAGATATTTCCATGTTTACACAGATACCGTTGTAGACATTTCCATGTTTACACAGATAGCGGTGTGGATATTTCCATGTTTATGCAGATAGCGGTGTAGATATTTCCATGTTTATAAAGATAGCGGTGCGGATACTTCCATGTTTATACAGATAGTTGGGCAGAGATTTCCATGTTTATACAGATAGCGGTGTAGATATTTGCATGTTCATACAGAAAGCGGTGTAGATATTTCCATGTTCATAGAGATGGCGGTGTAGATATTTCCATGTTCATACAGATAGCGGTGTAGATATTTCCATGTTCATACAGGCAGCGGTGTAGATATTTCCATGTTCATACAGATAGCGGTGTAGATATTTCCATGTTCATACAGAGAGCAGTGTAGATATTTCCATGTTCATACCGATAGCGGTGTAGATATTTCCATGTTCATACAGTTAGCGGTGTAGATATTTCCATGTTCATACAGACGCGGGGTAGATATTTATATGTTCATACAGATGGCGGTGCAGATATTTCCATGTTCATACGGATGGCAGTGTAGATATTTCCTTGTTCATACAGGTGGCGGTGTAGATATTTCCATGTTTATACAGATAGCGGTGTAGTTATTTCCATGTTTATAGAGACAGCTGTGTAGATATTTCCATTGGTATACCGATAGCTGGGTAGATATTTGCATGTTCATACTGATAGCGGTGTAGATATTTCCATGTTCGTACAGATAGCGGTGTAGATATTTCCATGTTCATACAGATAGCGGTGTAGATATTTCCATGTCCATACAGATAGCGGTGTAGATATTTCCATGTTCATACAGTTTGCGGTGTAGATATTTCCATGTTCATACAGATGGCGGTGTAGATATTTACATGTTCATACAGATGGTGGTGTAGATATTTCCATGTTCATACAGATAGCGGTGTAGATATTTCCATGTTCATACAGATAGCGGTGTAGATATTTCCATGTTCATACAGATAGCGGTGTAGATATTTCCATGTTCATACCAATAGCGGTGTAGATATTTCCTTGTTCATACAGTTAGCGGTGTAGATATTTCCATGTTCATTCAGATGGCGGTGTAGTTATTTACATGTTCATACAGATGAGGGTGTAGATATTTCCATGTTCGTACGGATGGCAGTGTAGATATTTCCATGTTCATACAGGTGGCGGTGTAGATATTTCCCTGTTTATACAGATAGCAGTGTAGTTATTTCCATGTTTATAGAGATAGCAGTGTAGGTATTTCCATTGATATACAGATAGCTGTGTAGATATTTGCATGTTCATACACATAGCGGTGTAGATATTTCCATGTTCGTACAGATAGCGGTGTAGATATTTCCATGTTCATACAGATAACCGTGTAGATATTTGCATGTTCCTACAGATAGCGGTGTAGATATTTCCATGTTCATACAGGTAACGGTGTAGATATTTCCATGCTCATACAGATGGCGCTGTAGATATTTACATGTTCATACAGATGGCAGTGTAGATATTTCCACGTTCGTACAGATGGCGGTGTAGGTATTTCCATGTTTATACAGATAGCGGTGCAGATATTTCCATGTTTATACAGATAACCGTGTAGATATTTCCATGTTTATAGAGATAGTGGTGTAGATAATTTCAATTTTATACAGATAGCAGTGTAGATATTTCCAAGTTCATATAGATAGTGGTTTAGATATTTCCCCGTTTATAGAGATGGCAGTGTAGATATTTCCATGTTCTTCCAGATGGCGGTGTAGATATTTCCATGTTCATACAGATGGCGTTTAAGATATTTCCATGTTCATACAGATGGCGGTGTAGATATTTCCATGTTCATACAAATGGCGGTGTAGATATTTCCATGTTCATAGAGATGGCGGTGTAGATATTTCCATGTTCATACCAATGGCGGTGTAGATATTTATATGTTCATATAGATGTCGGTGTAGATATTTCCATGTTTATACAGATAGCAGTGTAGTTATTTCCATGTTTATAGAGATAGCAGTGTAGATATTTCCATTGATATAGAGATAGCTGTGTAGATATTTGCATGTTCATACAGATAGCGGTGTAGATATTTCCATGTTCATGCAGATAGCGGTGTAGATATTTCCATGTTCATACAGATAGCGGTGTAGATATTTCCATGTTCATACAGATAGCGGTGTAGATATTTCCATGTTCATACAGATAGCGGTGTAGATATTTCCATGTTCATACAGATAGCGGTGTAGATATTTCCATGTTTATAGAGATAGTGGTGTAGTTATTTCCAAGTTTATAGAGACAGGGTTGTAGATATTTCCATGTTTATACAGATACCGGTGAAGATATTTCCATGTTTATACACATAGCGGTGTAGATATTTCCATGTTTATACAGATAGCAGTGTAGATATTTCCATGTTTATAGAGATAGTGGTGTAGATAATTTCAATTTTATACCGAGAGCAGTGTAGATATTTCCAAGTTCATACACATAGCGGTGTAGATATTTCCTCGTTTATAGACATGGCGGTGTAGATATTTCCATGTTCATACTGATGGCGGTGTAGATATTTCCATGTTTATAGAGATGGCGGTGTAGACATTTCCATGTTTACACAGATAGCGGTGTAGACATTTCCATGTTTACACAGACAGCGGTGTGGATATTTCCATGTTTATGCAGATAGCGGTGTAGATATTTCCATGTTTATAAAGATAGCGGTGCATATATTTCCACATTTATACAGATAGTTGGGCAGATATTTCCATGTTTATACAGATAGCGGTGTAGATATTTCCATCTTAATACAGATGGAGGTGTAGATATGTCCATGTTCATACAGATGGCGGTGTAGATATTTCAATGTTCGTATAGATGGCGTTGTAGATATTTCGAAGTTTATAGAGACAGCGCTGTAGTTATTTCCATATTTATAGAGAAATCTGTGTAGATATTTCCATGCATATGCAGACAGCTGTGTAGATATTTCCATGTTCATGCAGATAGCGGTGAAGATACTTCCATGTTCATGCAGATAGCGGTGTAGATATTTCCATGTTCATCCAGATGCCGGTGTAGATATATCCATGTTCATACAGATGGCGGTGAAGATATTTCCATGTTCATACAGATGGCGGTGTAGGTATTTCCATGTTCATACAAATGGCGGTGTAAATATTTCCATGTTTATAGAGATGGCGGTGTAGATATTTCCATGTTCATGCAAAAGCGGTGTAGATATTTCCATGTTCATACAGATAGCGGTGTAGATATTTCCATGTTCATACAGTTAGCGGTGTAGATATTTCCATGTTCATACAGATGGCGGTGATGATATTTCCATGTTCATACAGATAGCGGTGTAGATATTTCCATGTTCATACAGATAGCGGTGTAGATATTTCCATGTTCATACAGATAGCGGTGTAGATATTTCCATGTTCATCCAGATGCTGGTGTACATATATCCATGTTCATACAGATGGCGGTGAAGATATTTCCATGTTCATACAGATGGCGGTGTAGATATTTCCATGTTCATACAAATTGCGGTGTAGATATTTCCATGTTCATAGAGATGGCGGTGTAGATATTTCCATGTTCATACAGATAGCAGTGTAGTTATTTCCATGTTTATAGAGATAGCAGTGTAGATTTTTCCATTGATATACAGATAGCTGTGTAGATATTTGCATGTTCATACAGATAGCGGTGTAGATATTTCCATGTTCATTCAGATAGCGGTGTAGATATTTCCATGTTCATACAGATAGCGGTGTAGATATTTCCATGTTCATACAGATAGCGGTGTAGATATTTCCATGTTCATACAGATCGTGGTGTAGATATTTCCATGTTCATACAGATGGCGGTGTAGATATTTCCATGTTCATACAGTTAGCGGTGTAGTTATTTCCATGTTCATACAGATGGCGGTGTAGATATTTACATGTTCAGACAGATGGCTGTGTAGATATTTCCATGTTCATACAGATAGCGGTGTAGATATTTCCATGTTCATACAGATAGCGTAGTAGATATTTCCATGTTTATGCAGATTGCGGTATAGATATTTCCATGTTTATACAGATGGTGGTGTAGATATTTCCGTGTTTATAGAGATAGTGGTGTAGTTATTTCAAAGCTTATAGAGACAGCATTGTAGATATTTCCATGTTTATAGAGATAGCGGTGAAGTTATTTCCATGTTTATACAGATAGCGGTGAAGTTATTTCCATGTTTATACAGATAGCGGTGTAGATATTTCCATGTTTATACAGATAGCGGGGTAGATATTGCCATGTTTATAGACATAGTGGGGTAGATAATTCCAATTTTATACAGATAGCAGTGTAGATATTTCCAAGTTCATACTGATAGCAGTGTAGATATTTCCACGTTTATAGAGATGGCGGTGTATATATTTCCATGTTCATACAGATGGCGGTGTAGATATTTCCATGTTTATAGAGATGGCGGTGAAGATATTTTCATGCTTACACAGATGGCAGTGAAGATATTTCCATGTTTACACAGATAGCAGTGTAGACATTTCGATGTTTACAAAGATAGCGGTGTGGATATTTCCATGTTTATGCAGATATCGGTGTAGATAATTTCAATTTTATACAGATAGCAGTGTAGATATTTCCAAGTTCATATAGATAGCGGAGTAGAGATTTCCATGTTCATACAGATAGCGGTGTATACATTTCCATGTTCATACAGTTAGCGGTGTAGATATTTCCATGTTCATACAGATGGCGGTGTAGATATTTACATGTTCATACAGATGGCGGTGTAGATATTTCCATGTTCGTACGGATGGCAGTGTAGATATTTCCATGTTCATACAGGT
Source organism: Gorilla gorilla gorilla (assembly GCF_029281585.2). Lineage (NCBI taxonomy): Eukaryota > Metazoa > Chordata > Mammalia > Primates > Hominidae > Gorilla > Gorilla gorilla. The sequence continues at coordinate 78,984,765 of NC_073244.2, forward strand.
GGCGGTGTAGATATTTCCATGTTTATACAGATAGCAGTGTAGTTATTTCCATGTTTATAGAGATAGCAGTGTAGGTATTTCCATTCATATACAGATAGCTGTGTAGATATTTGCATGCTCATACAGATAGCGGTGTAGATATTTCCATGTTCGTACAGATAGCGGTGTAGATATTTCCATGTTCATACAGATAGCGGTGTAAGTATTTCCATGTTCATACAGATAACGGTGTAGATATTTCCATGTTCATACAGATAGCTGTGTAGATATTTCCATGTTCATACAGTTAGCGGTGTAGATATTTCCTTGTTCATAGAGATGGCGGTGTAGATATTTCCATGTTTATGCACATAGCGGAATAGATATTTCCATGTTTATACAGATGGTGGTGTAAATATTTCCATGTTTATAAAGATGGCGGTCTAGATATTTCCATGTTTACAGAGATACTGGTGTAGTTATTTCCAAGTTTATAGAGACAGCGTTGTAGATATTTCCATGTTTATACAGATAGCGGTGAAGATATTTCCATGTTTATACAGATAGCAGTGTGGATATTTCCATGTTTATAGAGATAGTGGTGTAGATAATTTCAATTTTATACAGAGAGCAGTGTGGATATTTCCAAGTTCATACAGATAGAGGTGTAGATATTTCCACGTTTATAGAGATGGTGGTGCAGATATTTCCATGTTCATACAGAGGACGGTGTAGATATTTCCATGTTTATAGGGATGGCGGTGTAGATATTTTCATGTTTACACAGATGGCGGTGTAGATATTTCCATGTTTACACAGATAGCGGTGTAGACATTTCCATGTTTACACAGACAGCGGTGTGGATACTTCCATGTTTATGCAGATAGCAGTGTAGATATTTCCATGTTTATACATATAGCGGTGCGGATATTTCCATGTTTATTCAGATAGCGGTGCAGATATTTCCATGTTTATACAGATATTTGGGCAGATATTTCCATGTTTATACAGATAGCGGTGTGGATATTTCCATCTTAATACAGATGGCGGTGTAGATATGTCCATGTTTGAACAGATAACGGTGTAGATATTTCCATGTTCATACAGATGGCGGTGTAGATATTTCGAAGTTTATAGAGATAGCGCTGTAGTTATTTCCATATTCATAGAGAAATCTGTAGATATTTCCATGTATATTCAGATAGCTGTGTAGATAGATCCATGTTCATGCAGAGAGCGGTGTAGATATTTCCATGTTCATCCAGATGCCGGTGTACATATAACCATGTTCATATAGATGGCGGTGAAGGTATTTCCATGTTCATACAGATGGTGGTGTAGATATTTCCATGTTCATACAAATGGCGGTGTAGATATTTCCATGTTCATAGAGATTGCGGTGTAGATATTTCCATGTTCATACAAATGGCGGTGTAGATAATTCCATGTTCGTACGGATGGCAGTGTAGATACTTCCATGTTCATATAGGTGGCGGTGTAGATATTTCAATGTTTATACAGATAGCAGTATAGTTATTTCCATGTTTCTAGAGATAGTAGTGTAGATACTTCCATTGATATACAGATAGCTGTGTAGATATTTCCATATTCATAGAGATAGCGGTGTAGATATTTCCATGTTCATACAGATAGCGGTGTAGATATTTCCATGTTCATACAGAAAGCGGTGTAGATATTTCCATGTTCATACAGATAGCGGTGTAGATATTTCCATGTTCATACAGTTAGCGGTTTAGGTATTTCCATGTTCATACAGATGGCGGTGTAGATATTTACATGTTCATACAGATGGCGGTGTAGTTATTTCCGTGTTCATACAGATAGCGGTGTTGATATTTCCATGTTCATACAGATAGCGGTGTTGATATTTCCATGTTCATACAGATGATAGCGGTGTAGATATTTCCATGTTCATACCAATAGCGGTGTAGACATTTCCATGTTCATATATTTAGCGGTGTAGATATTTCCATGTTCATACAGGTGGTGAAGATATTTCCCTGTTCATACACATAGCGGTGTAGATATTTCCATGTTCATACAGTTAGTGGTGTAGATATTTCCATGTTCATATAGATGGCAGTGAATATATTTCCATGTTCATAGAGATGGCGGTGTAGATATATCCATATTTATACAGATAGCAGTGTAGTTATTTCCATGTTTATAGAGATAGCAGTGTAGATATTTCCATGGATATACATAAAGCTGTGTAGATAATGGCATGGTCATACAGATAGCGGTGTAGATATTTCCATGTTCGTACAGATAGCGGTGTAGATATTTCCATGTTCATAAAGATAGCGGTGTTGATATTTCCATGTTCATACAGATAACGGTGTAGATATTTCCATGTTCATACAGATAGCGGTGTAGATATTTCCATGTTCATACAGTTAGCGGTGTAGATATTTCCATGTTCATACAGTTAGCGGTGTAGATATTTCCATGTTCAAACAGATGGCGGTGTAGATATTTACATGTTCATACAGATGGCGGTGTAGATATTTCCATTTTCATAGAAATGGCCGTGTAGATATTTCCATGATTATACAGATAGCAGTGTAGTTATTTCCATGTTTATAGAGATACCAGTGTGGCTATTTCCATTGATATACAGATAGCTGTGTAGATATTTACATGTTCATACAGATAGCGGTGTAGATATTTCCATGTTCATACAGATAGCGGTGTAGATATTTCCATGTTCATACAGATAGCGGTGTAGATATTTCCATGTTTATAGAGATAGTGGTGTAGATAATTTCAATTTTATACCGAGAGCAGTGTAGATATTTCCAAGTTCATACAGATAGCGGTGTTGATATTTCCACGTTTATAGAGATGGCAGTGTTGATATTTCCATGTTCATTACTGATGGCGGTGTAGATATTTCCATGTTCAAACAAATGGCGGTGTAGATATTTCCATGTTCATAGAGATGGCGGTTTAGATATTTCCATGTTTATACAGATAGCACTGTAGTTATTTCCATGTTTATATAGATGGCAGTGTAGGTATTTTCATTGATATACAGATAGCTGTGTAGATATTTGCATGTTCATACAGATAGCTGTGTAGACATTTCCATGTTCATACACATAGCGGTGTAGATATTTCCATGTTCATACAGATAGCGGTGTAGGTATTTCTTTGTTCATACAGATAGCGGTGTAGATATTTCCATGTTCATACAGTTTGCGGTGTAGATATTTCCATGTTCATAAAGATGGCGGTGTAGATATTTACATGTTCATACAGATGGCGGTGGAGATATTTCCATGTTCGTACGGATTGCAGTGTAGATATTTCCATGTTCATACAGGTGTCGGTTTATATATTTCCATGTTTATACTGATATCAGTGTAGTTATTTCCATGTTTATAGAGATAGCAGTGTAGATATTTCCATTGATATACTGATAGCTGTGTAGATATTTCCATGTTCATACAGATAGCGGTGTAGATATTTCCAAGTTCATACAGATAACGGTGTAGATATTTCCATATTAATACAGATAGCGGTGTAGATATTTCCAAGTTCATATAGATAACGGTGTAGATATTTACATGTTCATACAGATAGCAGTGTAGATATTTCCATGTTTATAGAGATAGCAGTGTAGATATTTCCATTGATATACAGATAGCTGTGTAGATATTTGCATGTTCATACACATAGCGGTGTAGGTAATTCCATGTTCATACAGATAGCGGTGCAGATATTTCCATGTTCGTACAGATGGCGGTGTAGATATATCCATGTTTATAGAGATGGCGATGTAGATATTTTCATGTTTACACAGATGGCGGTGTAGATATTTCCATATTTACACAGATAGCGGTGTAGACATTTCCATGTTTACACAGATAGCGGTGTGGATATCTCCATGTTTATGCAGATAGCGGTGTAGATATTTCCATGTTTATACAGATAGCGGTGCGGTTATTTCCATGTTTATACAGATAGTGGTGGAGATATTTCCATGTTTATACAGATAGCGGTGTAGATATTTCCATCTTATTACAGATGGCGGTGTAGATATGTCCAAGTTCGTACAGATGGCGGTGAACATATTTCTATGTTCATACAGATGGCGGTGTAGATATTTCGAAGTTTATAGAGATAGCGCTGTTGTTATTTCCATATTTATAGAGACATCTATGTTGATATTTCCATGTATATGCAGATAGCTTTGTAGATAGTTCCATGTTCATACAGATAGCAGTGTAGATATTTCCATGTTCATAGAGATAACGGTGTAGATATTTACATCTTCATACAGATAGCGGTACAGATATTTCCCTGTTCATACAGTAAGCGGTGTAGATATTTCCATGTTCATACAGATGGCAGTGTAGATATTTACATGTTCATACAGATGTCGGTGTGGATATTTCCACGTTTATAGAGATAGTAGTGTAGTTATTTCAAAGTTTATAGAGACAGCGTTGCAGATGCTTCCATGTTTATAGAGACAGCGTTGTAGATATTTCCATGTTTATAGAGATAGCGGTGAAGATATTTCCATGTTCATACAGATAGCGGTGTAGATATTTCCATGTTCAAACAGATGGCGGTGTAGATATTTCCATGTTTATACAGATAGCGGTGTAGATATTTCCATGTTCATACAGTTAGCGGTGTAGATATTTCCATGTTCATACAGATGGCGGTGTAGATATTTACATGTTCATACAGATGGCGGTGGAGATATTTCCATGTTCGTACGGATGGCAGTGTAGGTATTTCCATGTTCATACAGGTGTCGGTTTATATATTTCCATGTTTATACTGATAGCAGTGTAGTTATTTTAATGTTTATACAGATAGCAGTGTAGATATTTCCATTGATATACAGATAGCTGTGTAGATATTTCCATGTTCATACAGATAGCGGTGTAGATATTTCCATGTTCATACAGATAGCGGTGTAGATATTACAATGTTCATACCAATAGCGCTGTAAACATTTCCATGTTCATACATTTAGCGGTGTAGATATTTCCATGTTCATACAGATGGCGGTGAAGATATTTATATGTTCATACAGATGGCGGTGTAGACATTTCCATGTTTGTACGGATGGCAGTGTAGATATTTCCATATTCATACAGGTGGCGGTGTAGATATTTCCATGTATGTACAGATAGCATTGTAGTTATTTCCATGTTAATAGAGATATCTGTGTAGATATTTCCATTGATATACAGATAGCTGTGTAGATATTTGCATGTTCATACAGATAGCGGTGTAGATATTTCCATGTTCGTACAGATAGCGGTGTAGATATTTCCATGTTCATACAGATAGCGGTGTAGATATTTCAATGTTCATACAGTTAGCGGTGTAGGTATTTCCATATTCATACAGATGGCGGTGTAGATATTTACATGTTCATACAGATGGCGGTATAGATATTTCCATGTTCGTACAGATGGCGGTGTAGATATTTCCATGTTCATAGAGTTGGCGGTGTAGATATTTCCATGTTTATGCCGATGGCGGTATAGATATTTCCATGTTTACAGAGATAGTGGTGTAGTTATTTCCAAGTTTATAGAGACAGCGTTGTAGATATTTCCATGTTTATACAGATAGCGGTGAAGATATTTCCATGTTTATACAGATAGCGGTATAGATATTTAAATCTTTATACAGATAGCAGTGTAGATATTTCCATGTTTATAGAGATAGTGGTGTAGATAATTTCAATTTTATACAGAGAGCAGTGTAGATATTTCCAAGTTCATACAGATAGCGGTGTAGATATTTCCACGTTTATAGAGATGGCGGTGTAGATATTTCCATGTTCATACAGACGGCGGTGTAGATATTTCCATGTTTATAGGGATGGCGGTGTAGATATTTTCATGTTTAAAAAGATGGCAGTGTAGATATTTCCATGTTTACACAGATAGCGGTGTAGACATTTCCATGTTTACACAGATAGCGGTGTGGATATTTCCATGTTTATGCAGATAGCAGTGTAGATATTTCCATGTTTATACATATAGCGGTGCGGATATTTCCATGTTTATACAGATAGTTGGGCAGATATCTCCATGTTTATACAGATAGCGGTGTAGATATTTCCATCTTAATACAGATGGCGGTGTAGATATATCCATGTTTGTACAGATGGCGGTGTAGATATTTCCATGTTCATACAGATGGCGGTGTAGATCTTTCGAAGTTTATAGAGATAGCGCTGTAGTTATTTCCATATTTATAGAGAAATCTCTGTAGATATTTCCATGTATATTCAGATAGCTGTGTAGATATTTCCGTGTTCATGCAGATAGCGGTGTAGATATTTCCATGTTCATCCAGATGCCGGTGTACATATATCCATGTTCATACAGATGGCGGTGAAGATATTTCCATGTTCATACAGATGGCGGTGTAGATATTTCCAAGTTTATAAGGATGGCGGTGTAGATATTTTCATGTTTACACAGATGGCATTGTAGGTGTTTCCATGTTTACACAGATAGCTGTGTAGACATTTCCATGTTTACACAGATAGCGGTGTGGATATTTCCATGTTTATGCAGATAGCAGTGTAGATATTTCCATGTTTATACAGATAGCGGTGCGTATATTTCCATGTTTATACAGATAGTTGGGCAGATATTTCCATGTTTATACAGATAGCGGTGTAGATATTTCCATCTTAATACAGACGGCGGTGTAGATATGTCCATGTTTTACAGATGGCGGTGTAGATATTTCCATGTTCATACAGATGGCGGTGTAGATATTTCGAAGTTTATAGAGATAGCGCTGTAGTTATTTCTATATTTATAGAAAAATCTCTGTAGATATTTCCATGTATATTCAGATAGCTGTGTAGATATTTCCATGTTCATGCAGATAGCGGTGTAGATATTTCCATGTTCATCCAGACGCTGGTGTACATATATCCATGTTCATACAGATGGCGGTGAAGGTATTTCCATGTTCATTCAGATGGTGGTGTATATATTTCCATGTTCATACAAATGGCAGTGTAGATATTTCCATGTTCATAGAGATGGCGGTGTAGATATTTCCATGTTCATACAAATGGCGGTGTAGATATTTCCATGTTCACAGAGATGGCGGTGTAGATATTTCCATATATATACAGATAGCAGTGTAGTTATTTCCATGTTTATAGAGATAGCAGTGTAGATATTTCCATTGATATACAGAAAGCTGTGTAGATATTTGCATGTTCATACAGATAGCGGTGTAGATATTTCCATGTTCATACAGATAGCGGTGTAGATATTTCCATGTTCATACAGATAGCGGTGTAGATATTTCCATGTTCATACAGATATCAGTGTAGATATTTCCATGTTCATACACTTAGCGGTGTAGATATTTCCATGTTCATGCAGATGGCGGTGTAGATATTTCCATGTTCATAGAGATGGCGGTGTAGATATTTCCATATTTATACAGATAGCAGTGTAGTTATTTCCATGTTTATAGAGATAGCAGTGTAGATATTTCCACTGATATACAGATAGCTGTGTAGATATTTGCAAGTTCATATAGATAGCGGTGTAGATATTTCCATGTTCGTACAGATAGCGGTGTAGATATTTCCATGTTCATACAGATAGTAGTGGAGATATTTCCATGTTCATACAGATAACGGTGTAGATATTTCCATGTTCATACAGATAGCGGTGTAGATATTTCCATGTTCATACAGATGGTGGTGTAGATATTTACATGTTCATACAGATAGCGGTATAGATATTTCCATGTTCGTACAGATGGCGTTGTAGATATTTCCATGTTCATGCAGATAGCGGTATAGATATTTCCATGTTTATACAGATGGTGGTGTAGATATTTCCATGTTTATAGAGACGGCGGTGTCGATATATCCATGTTCATACAGATGCCGGTGTAAATATTTCCACGTTTATAGGGATGGCGGTGTAGATATTTTCATGTTTACACAGATGGCGGTGTAGATATTTCCATGTTTACACAGATAGCGGTGTAGATATTTCCATGTTCATACAGTTAGCGGTGTAGATATTTCCATGTTCATGCAGATAGCGGTGTATATATTTCCATGTTCATCCAGATGCCTGTGTACATATATCCATGTTCATACAGATGGCGGTGAAGATATTTCCATGTTCATACAGATGGTGGTGTAGATATTTCCATGTTCATACAAATGGCGGTGTAGATATTTCCATGTTCATAGAGATGGCGGTGTAGATATTTCCATGTTCATACAAATGGCAGTGTAGATATTTCCATGTTCATAGAGATGGAGGTGTAGATATTTCCATATTTATACAGATAGCAGTGTAGTTATTTAAATGTTTATAGGAATAGCAGTGTAGATATTTTCATTGATATACAGATAGCTATGTAGACATTTGCATGTTCATACAGATAGCGGTCTAGATATTTCCATGTTCATACAGATAGCAGTGTAGATATTTCCATGTTCATACAGATAGCGGTGTAGATATTTCCATGTTCATACAGATAGCGGTGTAGATATTTCCATGTTCATACAGATAGCGTTGTAGATATTTCCATGTTCATACAGTTAGCGGTGTTGATATTCCCATGTTCATACAGATGGCGGTGTAGATATTTACATGTTCATACAGATGGCGGTGTAGATATTTCCATGTTCATACAGATGGCGGTGTAGATATTTCCATGTTCATACAGATGGCGTTGTAGATATTTCCATGCTCATACAGATAGCGGTGTAGATATTTCCATGTTCATACCAATAGCGCTGTAAACATTTCCATGTTCATACATTTAGCGGTGTAGATATTTCCATGTTCATACAGATGGCGGTGAAGATATTTATATGTTCATACAGATGGCGGTGTAGACATTTCCATGTTTGTACGGATGGCAGTGTAGATATTTCCATATTCATACACGTGGCGGTGTAGCTATTTCCATGTTTATACAGATAGCAGTGTAGTTATTTCCATGTTAATAGAGATATCTGTGTAGATATTTCCATTGGTATACAGATAGCTGTGTAGATATTTGCATGTTCATACACATAGCGGTGTAGATATTTCCATGTTCGTACAGATAGCTGTGTAGATATTTCCATGTTCATACAGATAGCGGTGAAGATATTTCCATGTTTATACAGATAGCGGTGTAGATATTTCCATGTTTATACAGATAGCATTGTAGATATTTCCATGTTTATAGAGATAGTGGTGTAGATAATTTCAATTTTATACAGAGAGCAGTGTAGGTATTTCCAAGTTCATACAGATGGCGGTGTAGATATTTCCACGTTTATAGAGATGGCGGTGTAGATATTTCCATGTTCATACAGACGGAGGTGTAGATATTTCCATGTTTATAGGGATGGCGGTGTAGATATTTTCATGTTTAAACAGATGGCAGTGTAGATATTTCCATGTTTACACAGATAGCGGTGTAGACATTTCCATGTTTACACAGATAGCGGTGTAGACATTCCCATGTTTACACAGATAGCGGTGTGGATATTTCCATGTTTATAGAGATAGTGGTGTAGATAATTTCAATTTTATACAGAGAACAGTGTAGATATTTCCAAGTTCATACAGATGGTGGTGTAGATATTTCCACGTTTATAGAGATGGCGGTGTAGATATTTCCATGTTCATACAGACGGAGGTGTAGATATTTCCATGTTTATAGGGATGGCGGTGTAGATATTTTCATGTTTAAACAGATGGCAGTGTAGATATTTCCATGTTTACACAGATAGCGGTGTAGACATTTCCATGTTTACACAGATAGCTGTGTAGATATTTCCATGTTCATGCAGATAGCGGTGTAGATATTTCCATGTTCATCCAGATGCCGGTATACATATATCCATGTTCATACAGATGGCCGTGAAGATATTTCCATGTTCATACAGATGGTGGTGTAGATATTTCCATGTTCATACAAATGGCGGTGTAAATATTTCCATGTTCATAGAGATGGCGGTGTAGATATTTCCATGTTCATACAAATGGCGGTGTAGATACTTCTATGTTCATAGAGATGGCGGTGTAGATATTTCCATATTTATACAGATAGCGGTGTAGTTATTTCCATGTTTATAGGCATAGCAGTGTAGATATTTTCATTGATATACAGATAGCTGTGTAGATATTTCCATGTTCATACAGATAGCGGTGTAGATATTTCCATGTTCATATAGATAGCGGTGTAGATATTTCCATGTTCATACCAATAGCGGTGTAGATATTTCCAGGTTCATACAGTTAGCGGTTTAGATATTTCCATGTTCATACAGATGGCGGAGTAGTTATTTACATGTTCATACAGATGGCGGTGTAGATATTTCCATGTTCGTACGGATGGCAGTGTAGATATTTCCATGTTCATAGACGTGGCGGTGTATATATTTTCCTGTTTATACAGATAGCAGTGTAGTTATTTCCATGTTTATAGAGATTGCAGTGTAGGTATTTCCATTGATATACAGATAGCTGTGTAGATATTTGCATGTTCATACAGATAGCGGTGTAGATATTTCCATGTTCGTACAGATAGCGGTGTAGATATCTCCATGTTGATACAGATAACGGTGTAGATATTTCTATGTTCATACAGATAGCGGTGTAGATATTTCCATGTACATACAGTTAGCGGTGTAGATATTTATATGCTCACACAGATGGCGGTGTAGATATTTACATGTTCATGCAGATGGCAGTGTAGATATTTCCATGTTCGTACAGATGGCGGTGTAGATATTTCCATGTTCATAGAGATGGCGGTGTACATGTTTCCATGTTTATGCAGATAGCATTATAGATATTTCCATGTTTATACAGACGGTGGTGTAGATATTTCCATGTTTATAGAGATGGCGGTCTAGATATTTCCATGTTTATAGAGATAGAGGTGTAGTTAGTTCCAAGTTTATAGAGACAGCGTTGTAGATATTTCCATGTTTATACAGATAGCGGTGAATATATTTCCATGTTTATACAGATAGCGGTGTAGATATTTCCATTTTTATATAGATAACAGTGTAGATATTTCCATGTTTATAGAGATAGTGGTGTAGATAATTTCTATTTTATACAGATAGCAGTGTAGATATTTCCAACTTCATATAGATAGTGGTGTACATATTTCCACGTTTATAGAGATGGCGGTGTTGATATTTCCAGGTTCATCCAGATGGCGGTGTAGATATTTCCATGTTCATACAAATGGCGGTGTAGATATTTCCATGTTCACAGAGATGGTGGTGTAGATATTTCCATGTTCATACCAATGGCGGTGTAGATATTTCCATGTTCATAGAGATGGTGGTGTAGATATTTCCATGTTTATACAGATAGCAGTGTAGTTATTTTCATGTTTATTGAGATAGCAGTGTAGGTATTTCCAATGATATACAGATAGCTGTGTAGATATTTGCATGTTCATACAGATAGCGGTGTAGATATTTCCATGTTCATACAGATAGCGGTGTAGATATTTCCATGTTCATACAGATAGAGGTGTAGATATTTCCATGTTCATACAGATAGCGGTGTAGATATTTCCATGTTCATACAGATAGCGGTGTAGATATTTCCATGTTCATACAGTTAGCGGTGTAGATATTTGCATGTTTATAGAGATAGTGGTGTGGTTATTTCCACGTTTATAGAGACAGCGTTGTAGATATTTCCACGTTTATACAGACAGCGTTGTAGATATTTCCATGTTTATACAGATAGCGGTGAAGATATTTCCATGTTTATACACTTAGCGGTGTAGATATTTCCATGTTTATACCGAGAGCAGTGTATATATTTCTAAGTCCATACAGATAGCGGTGTAGATATTTCCACGTTTATAGAGATGGCAGTGTAGATATTTCCATGTTCATACTGATGGCGGTGTAGATATTTCCATGTTTATAGAGATGGCGGTGTAGATATTTTTATATTTACACAGATGGAGGTGTAGATATTTCCATGTTTACACAGATACCGTTGTAGACATTTCCATGTTTACACAGATAGCGGTGTGGATATTTCCATGTTTATGCAGATAGCGGTGTAGATATTTCCATGTTTATAAAGATAGCGGTGCGGATACTTCCATGTTTATACAGATAGTTGGGCAGAGATTTCCATGTTTATACAGATAGCGGTGTAGATATTTGCATGTTCATACAGAAAGCGGTGTAGATATTTCCATGTTCATAGAGATGGCGGTGTAGATATTTCCATGTTCATACAGATAGCGGTGTAGATATTTCCATGTTCATACAGATAGCGGTGTAGATATTTCCATGTTCATACAGAGAGCAGTGTAGATATTTCCATGTTCATACCGATAGCCGTGTAGATATTTCCATGTTCATACAGTTAGCGGTGTAGATATTTCCATGTTCATACAGAAGCGGGGTAGATATTTATATGTTCATACAGATGGCGGTGCAGATATTTCCATGTTCATACGGATGGCAGTGTAGATATTTCCTTGTTCATACAGGTGGCGGTGTAGATATTTCCATGTTTATACAGATAGCGGTGTAGTTATTTCCATGTTTATAGAGACAGCTGTGTAGATATTTCCATTGGTATACCGATAGCTGGGTAGATATTTGCATGTTCATACTGATAGCGGTGTAGATATTTCCATGTTCGTACAGATAGCGGTGTAGATATTTCCATGTTCATACAGATAGCGGTGTAGATATTTCCATGTTCATACAGATAACGGTGTAGATATTTCCATGTTCATACAGATGGCGGTGTAGATATTTACATGTTCATACAGATGGCGGTGTAGATATTTCCATGTTCGTACGGATGGCAGTGTAGATATTTCCATGTTCATACAGGTGGCGGTGTATATATTTTCCTGTTTATACAGATAGCAGTGTAGTTATTTCCATGTTTATAGAGATCGCAATGTAGGTATTTCCATTGATATACAGATAGCTGTGTAGATATTTGCATGTTCATACAGATAGCGGTGTAGATATTTCCATGTTCGTACACATAGCGGTGTGGATATCTCCATGTTGATACTGATAACGGTGTAGATATTTCCATGTTCAGATAGCGGTGTAGATATTTCCATGTACATACAGTTAGCGGTGTAGATATTTATATGCTCACACAGATGGCGGTGTAGATATTTACATGTTCATACAGATGGAAGTGTAGATATTTCCATGATCGTACAGATGGCGGTGTAGATATTTCCATGTTCATACAGATGGCGTTGTAGATATTTACATGTTCATACAGTTAGCGGTGTAGATATTTCCATGTTCATACAAATGGCGTTGTATATATTTCCATGTTCATAGAGATGGCGGTGTAGATATTTCCATGTTCATACAAATGGCGGTGTAGATATTTCCATGTTCATAGAGATGGCGGTGTAGATATTTCCATATTTATACAGATATCAGTGCAGTTATTTCCATGTTTATAGAGATAGCAGTGTAGATATTTCCATTGATATACAGATAGCTGTGAAGATATTTGCATGTTCATACAGATAGCGGTGTAGATATTTCCATGTTCATTCAGATAGCGGTGTAGATATTTCCATGTTCATACAGATAGCGGTGTAGATATTTCCATGTTCATACAGATGGCGGTGTAGATATTTCGAAGTTTATAGAGATAGCGCTTTAGTTATTTCCATATTTATAGAGAAATCTGTGTAGATATTTCCATGTACATTCAGATAGCTCTGTAGATATTTCCATGTTCATGCAGATGCCTGTGTACATATATCCATGTTCATACAGATGGCGGTGAAGATATTTCCATGTTTATACAGATGGTGGTGTAGATATTTCCATGTTCATACAAATGGCGGTGTAGATATTTCCATGTTCATAGAGATGGCGGTGTAGATATTTCCATATTTATAGAGATAGCAGTGTAGTTATTTCCATGTTTATAGAGATAGCAGTGTAGATATTTCCATTGATATACAGATAGCTGTGTAGATATTTGCATGTTCATAGAGATAGCGGTGTAGATATTTGCATGTTCATAGTGATAGCGGTGTAGATATTTCCATGTTCATACAGATAGCGGTGTAGATATTTCCATGTTCATACAGATAGCGGTGTAGATATTTCCATATTCATAAAGATAGCGGTGTAGATATTTCCATGTTCATACCAATAGCGGTGTAGACATTTCCATGTTCATACATTTAGCGGTGTAGATATTTCCATGTTCATACACATGGCGGTGAAGATATTTATATGTTCATACAGATGGGGGTGTAGACATTTCCATGTTTGTACGGATGGCAGTGTAGATATTTCCTTGTTCATACTGGTGGCGGTGTAGATATTTCCATGTTTATACAGATAGCAGTGTAGTTATTTCCATGTTAATGGAGATAGCTGTGTAGATATTTCCATTGATATACAGATAGCTGTGTAGATATTTGCAAGTTCATACAGATAGCGGTGTAGATATTTCCATGTTCGTACAGATAGCGGTGTAGATATTTCCATGTTCATACAGATAGCGGTGTAGATATTTCCATGTTCATACAGATAACGGTGTAGATATTTCCATGTTCATACGGACAGCGGTGTAGATATTTCCATGTTCATACAGTTAGCGGTGTAGATATTTCCATGTTCATACAGATGGCGATGTAGATATTTACATGTTCATACAGATGGCGGTATAGATATTTCCATGTTCGTACAGATGGCGGTGTGGATATTTCCATGTTTATAGAGATGGCGGTCTAGATATTTCCATGTTTACAGAGATAGTGGTGTAGTTATTTCCAAGTTTATAGAGACAGCGTTGTAGATATTTCCATGTTTATACAAATAGCGGTGAAGATATTTCCATGTTTATACAGATAGCAGTGTAGATATTTCCATGTTTATAGAGATAGTGGTGTAGATAATTTCAATTTTACACAGAGAGCAATGTAGATATTTCCAAGCTCATACAGATAGCCGTGTAGATATTTCCACGTTTATAGAGATGGCGGTGTAAATATTTCCATGTTCATACAGATGGTGGTGTAGATATTTCCATGTTTATAGGGATGGCGGTGTAGATATTTTCATGCTTACACAGATGGCAGTGTAGATATTTCCATGGTTACACAGATAGCGGTGTAGACATTTCCATGTTTACACAGATAGCGGTGTGGATATTTCCATGTTTATGCAGATAGCAGTGTAGATATTTCCATGTTTATACAGATAGCGGTTCGGAGATTTCCATGTTTATACAGATAGTTGGGCAGATATTTCCATGTTTATACAGATGGCAGTGTAGATATTTCCTTCTTAATACAGATGGCGGTGTAGATATGTCCATGTTTGTACAGATGGCGGTGTAGATATTTCCATGTTCATACAGATGGCGGTGTAGATATTTCCATGTTCATACAGTTAGCGGTGTAGATATTTCCATGTTCATACAGATGGCGGTGTAGATATTTCCATGTTCATACAGATGGCGGTGTAGATATTTCGAAGTTTATAGAGATAGCGCTGTAGTTATTTCCATATTTATAGAGTAATCTGTGTAGATATTTCCATGTATATTCAGATAGCTGTGTAGATATTTCCATGTTCATGCAGATAGTGGTGTAGTTATTTCCAAGTTCACCCAGATGCCGGTGTACATATATCCATGTTCATACAGATGGCGGTGAAGATATTTCCATGTTCATACAGATGGCGGTGTAGATATTTCCATGTTCATACAGTTAGCGGTGTAGATATTTACATGTTCATACAGATGGCGGTGTAGATATTTCCATGTTCATACAGATAGCGGTGTAGATATTTCCATGTTCATACAGATAGCGGTGTAGATATTTCCATATTCATACAGATAGTGGTGTAGATATTTCCATGTTCATACCAATAGCGGTGTAGACATTTCCATGTTCATACATTTAGCGGTGTAGATATTTCCATGTTCATACACAACGCGGTGAAGATATTTATATGTTCATACAGATGGGGGTGTAGACATTTCCATGTTTGTACGGATGGCAGTGTAGATATTTCCTTGTTCATACTGGTGGCGGTGTAGATATTTCCATGTTTATACAGAAAGCAGTGTAGTTATTTCCATGTTAATGGATATAGCTGTGTAGATATTTCCATTGATATACAGATAGCTGTGTAGATATTTGCAAGTTCATACAGATAGCGGTGTAGATATTTCCATGTTCATACAGATAGCGGTGTAGATATTTCCATGTTCATACAGATAGCGGTGTAGATATTTCCATGTTCATACAGATAACGGTGTAGATATTTCCATGTTCATACAGACAGCGGTGTAGATATTTCCATGTTCATACAGTTAGCGGTGTAGATATTTCCATGTTCATACAGATGGCGGTGTAGATATTTACATGTTCATACAGATGGCGGTATAGATATTTCCATGTTCGTACAGATGGCGGTGTAGATATTTCCATGTTCATAGAGATGGCGGTGTGCATATATCCATGTTTATGCAGATAGCGGTATAGATATTTCCATGTTTATACAGATGGTGGTGTAGATATTTCCATTTTCATACAGATAGTAGTGTAGATATTTTCATGTTCATACAGATTGCGGTGTAGATATTTCCATGTTCCTAGATATGGCGGTGTAGATATTTCCATGTTCATACAGACGGGGTTGTAGATATTTCCATGTTCATACGGATGGCAGTGTAGATATTCCCACGTTTATAGAGATGGTGGTGTAGATATTTCCATCTTTGTACAGATAGCTGTGTAGATTTTCCATGTTTATACAGATGGTGGTGTTGATATTTCAACCTTTATAGGGATAGCGGTGTAGATATTTCCATGTTCCTTCAGATGGCGGTTTAGATATTTCCTTGTTTATAGAGATGGCGGTATAGATATTTCCATGTTTATACAGATGGCGGTGTACATATTTCCATGTTTATAGAGATAGCGATGTAGATATTTCCATGTTTCTACAGATAGCGTGGTAGATATTTCCATGTTTATAGAGACAGCGGTGTAGATATTTCTATATTTATAGAGATAGCGGTGTAGTTATTTCCATGTTTATACAGATAGCGGTGTAGGTATTTCCATGTTTATACAGGTAGCAGTGTAGATATTTCCATGTTTGTAGAGGTAGCGGTGAAGACATTTCCATATTTATACAGGTAGCGGTGCAGATATGTGAATTCATAAAACCTCTTCTTCTTTATAAATTACCCTGTCTTGGGTATGTCTTTATCAGCAGCATGAAAATTGACCTATACACTCACTGTCCATGAATGATTCTCTGTTAGCCCATTTGCATTGTTATAAAGAAATACCTGAGGCTGGGTGGTTTATAAAGAAATGAGGTTTATTTGGCTCCTTGTTCTGAAGGCTGTACATGAAGCATAGTACTGGCACCTGCTTCCAGGGAGGGCCTCAGGAACCTTCCAAGCATGGTGGAAGGTGAAGGGAAACCAGCATATCACATGGTGTGAGAGGAAGCAAGAGAGACAGGGAGGAGGTGTCAGTCTCTTTTAAACAACCAGATATCGCATGAACTCACAGGGTAAGAACTCATTCATTACCAAGAGGACAGCACCAAGCCATTCAGGAGGCATCTGTCTCCAACATTGGGGATCACATTTTAACGTGAGATTTGAAGGGGACAAACATCCAAACTATGTCAGATACCAAAGCTGACAATGCTTAGGATCTTTAGCTGTTCCAGGTCCTGGGAAAAGGGAGAGAGTTAGCTTCCCTCGTTTAAGCTGTGCTACTGCATA
Source organism: Gorilla gorilla gorilla (assembly GCF_029281585.2). Classification (NCBI taxonomy): domain Eukaryota; kingdom Metazoa; phylum Chordata; class Mammalia; order Primates; family Hominidae; genus Gorilla; species Gorilla gorilla. The sequence continues at coordinate 79,002,542 of NC_073244.2, forward strand.
TTATATTAGCAATTATTGTTCTCTAAAGGTTCTCAAAAGCAAATAAACAAATGCAAGGCAAAACATATGATATACAAGGCAAAACATACGAAATGCAAGGCAAATGCATTAAAAACTTTTGAGTGTTAATGTATAGATTTTATTTTATCTTTTTAATTTCTTTTGCTTAACCAAATAGATTATGTAGTTTTGATTAACTGGCCATGAAATAGCTCTGCCTACATAGAATTTCCCATGAATAATTATTTGTGGAGACTTTTGTGTGTGACCCAAATCCTCCCTCAAAACTGAAGTTTGCCCAGCTATTGGGAGTGTTAGCAAATCATGCCTCTCAGCTGATTCTCTCTAGAATTTATTCTCAGGAGATCTAATTAATAACTTGTCAAGCTGATGTCCATCCTTGGGGACAACTCGTATCTGAAGAATGGCCAGTGAAAGGTATTAAACTCCATATTCCTGCCTCAATTTAGGGCAACTCTGAAGGGTCACCCCAGCTTCTCAGCTCCCCCTTGAGATTAGCTGAGGTATTTGTTGTGACTGCCTCACATCTCAACTCCCTTTATCCAATTCAGCTTTTTCGCCACAGTTGTTGGTTCCTAGGATTTTACCCAGTTAAATGTTCTCTACACAAATCTCTATCTCAAATCTGCTTTACAGGGAATGTGACCTCTGACAGGTTTTCATTAGGTTCTGGACATAACTCTCATTAGTCATTGATATGATTCGGCTGTGTCTCTGCCCAAATCTCACCTTGATTGTAATTATCCCCGCATGTCAAGGATGGAGTCAGGTGGAGATAATTGAATCATAGGGGCGGGTTCCCCCTACTGTTCTCCTGGTAGCGAATAAGTCTCACGAGATCTGATGGTTTTCAAATGGGAGTTTCCCTACACAAGCTTTCTTCTCTGCTACCATTTAAGATGTGCCTTTGCTTCTTTTTTGCCTTCTGCCGTGACTGTGAGGCCTCCCCAGCCATGTGGAATTGTGAGTTCATTAAACCTCTTTCCTTTATAAATTACCCGGTCTTGGGTAGGACTTTATTAGCAGCATGAGAACAAACTAGTACAGTCTGTTCTATAAGCCCAAGTCGGATCACAGTGTCCCGATTTCTGTTTCTTTTTTTTTCTAGCCCATATTTCTACTAAAACTTGACTCATTAAGATCAAAACAAAATAATTAAGCATGGCTAATATTTATTTAATATTTTATACGTGTCAGGTACTGTATTTTGTAACTTATCTTTTAATAATCTTTCCAAATCTCTAAAAGGAGAATTCTGCTTTTTTATAGAGAAAATAAGGATGGCTCTGAAAATGTTAGTAGTAGGGGAAGCAGGGTGAGGGACATAGGGGGCACTTTGTGTTATTTGTGCATTTTACCATCAGTCTAAAATCAGGTCAAAATAAAAAAAAATGAGAAGTAGAAGCAGGTTGTTAAGATTTTCAGTGTGACTCTAGAATTTTTTTGTTTGTTGTTTGTTTTGGAGTGTAGTGGTAAGATCTCTGCTCACTGCAACCTCCACTTCCCAGGCTCAAGCAATTCTCCTGCCTCAGTCTCCCAAGTAGCTGGGATTATAGGTGCCTGCCACCACACCCAGCTAATTTTTCTATTTTTTTTTTTAGTAGAGATGGGGTTTCAGCATGTTGGCCAGGCCAGTCTCCAACTCCTGACTTCAAGTCATCCGCCCGCCTCAGCCTCCCGAAGTGCTGGGATTATAGGCATGAGCCACCACTCCTGGCCCAAAGTTCATATTTTAACTACTAACCTAAATTATTTTAAAAACAAAAGTCTCCTTGGACTCAAACCAGGTCAGAGTGACATGATCATGTGCCTGTTTTGTGCAGGGTGAAGTGAGATTATTATCTAGGAATTAGCTGAAATGTCTTGTTGTGGGCATAATTATTTCATATAAATTCTAAGCTTCATATTAGCACTTAGATTATAATTATCTAAAGAATAGAGAACAATTTCATATAATTTTCAGTGTATCAGGTGAATCAACAGTATACATACAAGCATGCAGATGAATTTCAGTGAATATAGTGGTGACAATGCTCAACAGAATAAGTGTCCCCCACCCCAACCCTGCATCTTGCTCTTTCACTGTCCTAAAGATAGAACAAAATGGTTCAGGCATCCAGCTTGTCCCCTCCACACTTCACACTTTTACTTAATAGCAGCTTATCTTTAACACTTTGTCATCTTTAAGATGTTGCTAATTCTTTCTGGTAGATCCCAGGACTGAGGATGAGGAAGAATGATTTTATTTAAATAAGGTTGCTTAATTAAAAAACAATTTTTTTAGTTTTAAAATATTTTCATTATTTTATAAAATGTTTGTGGGTACAAAGGAGGTTTATATATTTGTGGGGTACAGGAGATGTTTTAATACAGGCATGCAGTGTGAAATAATCACATCATGAGGAATGGGCTTTCCATCCCCTCAAGCATTTATCCTCTGAGTTAAAAACTATTCAATTGGCTGGGCGCGGTGGCTCACGCCTGTAGTCCCAGCTCTTTGGGAGGCCGAGGTGGGCGGATCGCCTGAGGTCAGGAGTTTGAGACCAGCCTGGCCAACATGATGAAACCCCATCTCTACTAAAAATACAAAAATTAGCCAGGTGTGGTGGCGAGTGCCTGTCATCCCAGCTACTCGGGAGGCTGAGACAGGAGAATCATTTGAACCTGGGAGGTGGAGGTTACAGTGAGCCGAGATCATGCCATTGTACTCCAGCCTGAGTGACAAGAGTGAAACTCCATGTCAAAAACAAACAAAAATCAATTACATTCTTTAAGTTATTAAAATTAAACATTGTAAATGATATTTTTTCCCAAAGCTTTTTCAAAGAAAAAAAAAAGTAGGAACAAAGACACTTTCTACTGATTTCCAGCATGGTGACTCTGTATTTCTAGCATGTGTTAAGGTGAAAAATTGATTTTATGTTTAATACAAAACATAGCATAATGTAATGAAAAGCAAGATTGTAATGATAAAGGAAAATAACACTAGTGCTAATTTTTTTCAATTTGAAGCATTGGATTAAAATGAATTAGGTTATATTCCAACATGTTTATATTGAATTTCTTTTTTCTCCAATTGGTTTCTTTTTATTAATGGGGGAGTGTTGCATTTGTATAAGGTTTCCCTATTATATTCAATTGTTTAGAGATGCTTTTAATATGAAGTTTTTATGTTTTCTTTTTGATGTATACATGTTATGCTTTTATGCTGAATTTGATAATTGGTGCTGTATGTGCAAAGCAAATGTAATTTCCCAGCTTTTATTTTTTAAAGCCCTGGGAAGCAACATAATAAAGTAGAAATAGTATCAAGACAAGAGTTAGAATACCTGGATTCTAAAATTTAAATTAAATTAGGATCTAGTGACATTATAGGTGTTCCTTGATCTTCTGATGACCTGGTTCCTCAAAAGAAAAATAAAATAATCTATAAATTGTTTCTAATTCTAAAACTCTATCAATCCTATTTTTAAAATTATAATTAGTTGAACTCTATAAGGTCACAAAAATCCCTAAGAAACTAAAATACAATTTTATCCTATCTTAAAAATACTCTGATCTTTTTTTATATGCTGACATGAATTCTAATTATTTTTGAGCCCCTAAAAAACATTTAAGATCACAGTTTATGTTTTATTATTGACTTTCAGATAATTAACATTTTACTGATAGATATGAACAAATCTACTCTAACAGAGATAGTCATTAGTTTATTTCTCTCTTTTCAGTATCAATAAAAAGTATCGATTTACCAATAACAATGAATTAATTGCCTGAAATAAATGAAACGTAAGCAGCAAAAGTGAACCTTTTAGTATAACTCTTCTTGTAAACATTGACTTAGTTCAAAGGGAGCTTATCTTTAAAAAAAAAAGCGCTAATTCATGTCTATTGGTATAGATATAATCTTTTGTTCCTTGAAAATAGATCCTACTATACTCCAGACACTATGCCACTTGGTGCAGATATTAACACAAATAGCAGGTGATCATTGTCCTCATGGAGTTTATTTTAAAGAGAACAAAGTGAGACAAAGGCACACAAGCAAAGAACTACAATACAAAGGGGATGGCATCTGACTCAGCATGGAGGTGTCACGGAAGGTGTTGTTTTGCTTAGGTTTTGAAGTGTGGGTAGGAGATGGCCCATGTTGAGAGTGGGAACTGGGAATTAAAAAGATGAGGAGGTCTCTGCAAATCTACATGGATGGGAAGTAGCATGCTGATGTGGGAAACAACTAAAAAGTTCCAGAATGCATGGTTTATAAAGCGTGAGTCAGAGAGGGCTAGACCAGTAGCCAGATCAAGGATATCTCACATGTTATAGTCATGAATTAGTGCATTGACCTGCAGGCCATGGGAGTCACTGAAGGTTTCAGTCAGGTAAGTGAGCTGATCAGAACAGTCCTTTAGATAGGCCGCTCTTTTGGCTGTAAGGGGGACACGTTTGAAGTAGGGCTATAGCTAAAAATATACAGACACTTCCTCTTGTCTACAGCCCTGCTGGCATCTGTTGTATTTTGACTTTTTAATAATAGCCATTCCAACCGGTATGAAATGGTATCTCATTGTGTTTTGATTTGCATTTTTCTGATGATTAGTGATTCTAAGCATTTTTTTTTTCGTGTATTTGTTGGCCATTTGTATATGTTCTTTTGAGAAGTGTTTGTTCATGTCCTTTGCCCATTTTTTAATTGGGTTATTTTTTTTTCTAATTGATTTAAGTTCCCTGTAGATTCTGGATACTAAAAAACAAACAAAAACCAGAAGTAAATAAATTCTCAGGACACATACACCCAGACCCACACCCACAGAGAGAGAGAGAGAGAGAGAGCGCCTCGGTAACAGGCCAACAACCACCAGGGTCTAAACTGGGAACACTTTCTAGTACAGAATGAATGGAAAGGATTCATGAAATATCTAGAAAGTAACGTTAATGAGATTTACATGTATGGAGTGAATGAGGAGAAACGGATCATTCAGGATCCTGGTGGGAATAACAGGGGGAGCCATTAGTTGAAATTTTGAAGTGGGAGAAGGAGAGGCAGTTTTAGGGAGAAAGATGAGTTTTTTTTAGGTATTTCAAACCCTTGAAGCTTCTATGGGACATCGAAGTGGAAATAACAGTCTGTGGGTTGGGACAATAAAGAAAGAAATTGGTTGAAGACTAGGGGAAGAGTATAGAGCAAAGAAATATTTAAGATAATAAACATAGAGAGATAGCTGAAAATGTGGGACTGGATTACAAAGGAAGAATGATTTAGTTATGAAGCCCAAGGGCTGACAGGAATGGGTGACTACTCGAGGAGTTCATATGCATCTGTTATTGTATGAATAAAAAAAATTATCTGTTCCTTCCTAAAGATATTTTCAACCTGTTTTTGGATACATATGGGCACTGCTTTTCATTCTCTTAGCCCCATTTCTTATTTTAGCCTCTGCTGTAGCAATCAGTTCTGCACAGGCTTTGACCCAGGCTTTGACTAGTTGGTGCAGGTGTGATATGACACTTACCTGGAATGGCCCACAGTTTGTGGCTGCTCTCACTTAAGCAGGTGGGATGCTCATGTAGGTGTAACCTAGAAGCTTGGTAGAGTTTATGCCCATGGGGCAACCTGTGACCACTCAAAAATAAAGCCCTTTCCTCCTCCCAGATTGAGGAGTCTTGCATTATGTAATAAAACTCCTTAGAAGGCCTATTAGGTTCCAATACAGCATTAGGCAACTTGATAAGGTATCCCATCATCAGCCTTCCTTTCTTCCCTCATTCCTCTGCCTCTCACTCTTTCTTCCTAAGTTAACTTCTTAGATAAAATGCCAACTTTCTATATTTTGTTTCACATCAGGGAAAATAATTGTATATCCCATTTCAAAAGCACATAAAAAGGTTACTGTATAGAAAATTTGTCTTTAATAGATTAAGGTGTAATTTTCCAAATACTTTAAAATTTTATTTCAGATACGTTTTTCATTTTTATAAGCTTCATCTAAAAGCAGAGTTCACCTAAGAATATACCTAAGAGCATATTATATAAAATATATTTTATATTTCAGTAGTTTAGCTAGGATTCTTTCAAAATTGAGAGGATCTACAAATATTTCTAACACATTAGTTTTCAGTCTTAAGGCTGAGTCAAGAACAAAGCTCCTAAACTTTGCATTGGTGATTGAGAACATTTTAAAATTGTTATTTAATTCATTAACTTATTTTTAAAAAATTTTCACATTGTAATCATATAGATTTATAGGATACAATTTGATGTTTCAATGAATATGTATGTTGTCTAATGATCCAATAAGGATAGTTAGTGTATTAATTACCTCATGCATTTATCATTTCTTTTTCATAAGAAATTTCAAAATCCTTTCTTCTAGATACTTTGTAATATACAATACTTTACTTTTAACTATAGTCACCCTGCTTTGCAAAGAACACTTCAACTTATTCTTCCTATATAATTGTGATTTCATAACTGTTAACCAATCTATCTCCATTTTGCCCTCCCCACTTCTTCCTCACTGTTTGGTAACCACTATTCTACTCTACTTCTCTATTAACATTTTTTTTTTTTAAGATTCCACATATGAGAGAGATCATGCGGTATTTGCTTTCTGTGTCTGGCTTATTTCACCTAACATTGTATCCTACAGGGTCATGCATGTTGTTGCAACTGGCAGAATTTCATTCTTTTTTTATTGCTGAATAGTATTTCATTGTCTGTGTGTCCATATATATATATTATATATAATAATATGTATAATTATAATTACACATAAAATTATATATAATTATAATTAATTTTATGTATAATTATAATTACACATAAAATTATATATAATTATAATTATAATTATATATAATTATACATATAATAATAATATATATTATATGTAATATATAATATACATAACGTATATTATATATAATATACATAACGTATATTATATATAATATACATAACGTATATTATATATATTATACATAATGTATATTATATATTATACATGATATATATTATGTATAATATACATGATATATATTATACATAATATACATGATATATATTATATATAATATACATAATATATATTATGTATAATATACATAATATATATTATATATATATAATTCACTTCTTTGTTTTTAGACACATAGGTTGATTCCATATCTGATTATTAGAAATAGTGCTACAGTAAACATAAGAGTGCAGATATTTTTCAAACACAATGATTTCATTTCCTATGGATATATACCCAGTAGTGGGATTGCTGGGTTATGTGATCGAATAATTGTTTTTTTGTTTTTTTTTATTTTTTAGCGAACTTCCATAAAGTTTTGCTTAATGGTTGTACTAGTTTACAACTCCATCAACAGTGTGTAAGTGTTCCCTTTTCTCCACTTCCTTGCCAACTCTTGTTATCTTTTACCTTTTTGGTAATAGCCATTCTAATGGGTGAACTGGTATCTCATTGTGGTTTTGATTTGCATTTCCCTGATGGTTAGTGATGTTGAACATGATTTTATTATGTATTCGTCTTGACCATTTCTATATTTTCTCTTGTGGCATGTCTTTTAGTTTATTTTGTCCTTTTTTTTTTTTTGAGAAGGAGTCTTGCTCTGTTGCCCAAGCTGGAGTACAGTGGTGCAATCGGGGCTCACGGCAGCCTCCATCTCCCTCTTTCAAGCAATTCCCCTGCCTCAGCCTGCTGAGTAGCCGGGGTTACAGGCACACGCCATCATGTTTGGCTAAATTTTTGTATTTTTAGTAGAGAAATGATTTCACCATATTGGTCAGGCTGGTCTCAAACTCCTGACCTCAGGCAATCCACCTGCCTCAGCCTCCCAGTTTTGCCCATTTTTAAATAAGTTTTTTATGTTTTTGCTGTTGAGTTGTTTAAGTTTCTTATATAATCTGGGCATTAACTCCTTAGCAGATGTATAGTTTGCAAATAATGTATCCCATTCTGTAAGTTGTTTTTTCACTCTGTTAAGTTTCCTTTGCTGTGCAAAAGCATTTTAGTTTGATGAAACCCCATTTATCTATTTTTGCTTTTGTTGTCTGTGCTTTTGACGTCTCATTTAAAAAATCCTTGTACAACCCAAAGTTATAGAGAATTTCCCACATGTTATCTTCTAGTAGTTTTTCATAGTTTTCAATCTTACCTTTAGGTCTTTAATCGCATTTGAGTTGATTTTGTATAAGGTAAAAGATAGGGGTCTAATTTCATTATCCCACATATAAATATCCAATCTTCTCAGTACCATTTAATGAAGACACTGTCTTTACCCCTGTGTGTGCTCTTGACTCCTTTTTTGAAAATCAGTTGACTTTAGGTATGAGAATTTATTTCTGAGCTGTATATTCTCTTCCATTGGTCTATGTGTTTGCTTTATGGCAGTGCCATGCTGTTTTGCTTACTATGGCTTTGTAGTATATTTTGAAGTCAGGTAGTGTGGTGCCTCCAGCTTTGTTATTTTTGCACAGGATTGCTTTGGTTATTTGGGGTCTTTTCTGGTTTCATACAAATTTTAGGGTATTTTTTTCTATTTCTGTGAAGAATTTCATTGTTATTTTGATAGGGATTGCATTGAATCTGTAGGACATTTTGTTAGTATGGTCATTTCAATAGTATCAATTCTTCCATTCCATGAGTATATAGTGTCCATTTTTTGTGTATCGTAAATTTTTCCATCAGTGTGTTATAGTTTTCATTGAAGAGATCTTTCATGACCTTGATTAAATTTATCTGCAGATTTCTTGGTAGCTATTGTAAATGGAATTCCTTTCTTGATGACTTTTTCAGATAGTTCACTATTAGTGTATAGAAACACCACTGAATTTTCTGTGTTGATTTTGTATACTACAACTTTACTGAATTTATTTATGATTTCTAGTAGTTTTTGGTCAAGTCTTTAGGGTTCTCACTCTATATAAGTATATATAGAAAGAACCCTAAAGAGAGAGAGATCATATATATCTATATGATCATATATATAGATGTATACATATGTATGTGAGATCACATTTTCTACAAACAGAAACAATCTGACTTCCTTCTTTCCAGTTTGGATCCCTCTTATTTATTTCTTTTGTCTAATTGCTCTGGCTCTGACCTCCAGTACTATGCTAAATAGAAGTGGTAGAAGTTGACATCCTTGTCTTCCTCCATATCATAGAGGAAAAGCATTTATCTATTCACCATAAATAAGATGTTAGCTGTGGGTTTGTCACATATGGCCTTTACTGCGTTGAGGTACACTCCTATACCTACTTTCTTGACAGTTTTTATCATAAAGGAATGTTGACTTTTGTCAAGTGTTCTTTTTGCATCTGTTGAAATGATCACATGGTTTTTGTTTTTCTTTCTATTGTGGTGGTGTATCATATTTACTGATTTGTGCATGTTAAGCCATCCTTTCATCCCTGGGATGAATCCCACTTGATTATAGTGAATACTCTTTTTAGTGTGCTGTCGAAGTCAGTTCACTTGTATCTTGTTGAGAATTTTTGTATCTATGTTCTCCAGGAATATTGGCCTGTTATTTTCATTTTGTGCATGTCTTTGTCTGGTTTTAGAATCAGGATATTGCGAGCCTCATAAGATGAGTATGGAAGTATTCCTTCCTCATTACTTTTGTGGAAAAGTTTGTGGAGAATTGGTAGTTATTCTTTAACTGTTTGGTAAAATTCAGCAGTGAAGACATCAGGTCCTGGGTGTTGGTTGTTGTTGTTGTTGTTTTGATGGAAGATGTTTTATTATTGATTCAAATTCCAAACTCATTATTGATGTGTTCAGATGTTATATTTCCTCACAATTTAATCTGGGTAGTTGTATGTGTGCAGAAATTTATTCATTTTATTCTACATTATCAAATTTGTTGGCATATAGTTATGAGTAATGTCTTACAATCCCTTATATTTCTGTGGTGTATCAGTTGTAATGTCTCCTTTTTCATCTTTTATTTCTTTGAATTTTCTCTCCTTTTGTCTTAGTTTAGCTAAAGGTTTGTCAGTTTTACCTTTACACTTTGTCTTATTTATCTTTTGAAATATTTTTTAGTGTCTGTTTCCTTTATATCTGCTGTGAGCTTTATTATTTCCTTCCTTCTACCAATTTTGGGTTTAGTTTGTTTTTGATGTTCTAGTTACTTGAAGTGTATAATTTTGCTTTGTGATTTGAAAATCTTTCTTCATTTTTGGTGTAGGCTTTTATTGCTATAAATTTCCCTCTTAGAACTGCTTTTGCTACGTTCCATAGGTTTGGGTATGTTGGATTTTCATTCTTACTTGTCTCAGCGACTTTTGAAATTTTCCTATTAATGTCTTAATGAGACCTATTGATTTCTTGGGTGCATGCTATTTAATTTCCATGTTTTTATAAAATTTCCAAGGGCTTTCCTGTTGTTGATTTCTGGCTTTATATCACTGTAATCAGAAAAGATACTTCATATGATATCTGTCTTCTTAAGTTTGTTAAGACTTATTATGTGTCATAATGTATGATTGGTCCTAGAGAATGTTTGGTGTACAGTTGAGAATAATTTGTATTCTGCAGCTGCTGGATGATGTATTAGTCTGTTTTCATACTGCTGATAAAGACATACCCGAGACTGGGTAATTTACAGAGAAAAAGAGGTTTAGTGGACTCATAGTTCCACGTGGCTGGGGAGGTCTCCCAATCATGATGGAAGGTGAAAGGCACATCTTACATGGTAGCAAACAAAATAGAATTGAGAACCAAGTGAAAGGGTTCCCCCTTATAAAACCATCAGATCTTGTTAGACGTATTCACTACCACAAGAACAGTATGGGAGAAGCCGCCCCCATGATTCAATTATCTCCCACTGGTTCCCTCCCACAACATGTATGAATTATGGGAGCTATAATCAAGATGAGATTTCGGTGGGGATATACAGCCAAACCATATCAGGTGAGATCTTCTTTACCTGCTAGGTCCATTTGGTCTATGGTATAGTTTGAGTCTGTCATTTTTTGGTTGATTTTCTCTTCATATAATCTGTCCATTTTTAAAGTGGAGTGTTGAAATTTCCTACTAATATTGTATTGCAGTCAATCTCTACCTTTAAATCTAATATTTGCTTTATATATCTGGTTGTTCTGGTGTTGGGTACATATATAGTTACACCTAAGTATTATATATGTTATGTCCTCTTATTGAATTGGGCCTTTTATCATTTCATTATACAGCGACATTCTTTTTTTATATAGTTTTTTTATTTAAAGCCTTTTAAAATATGACATGACTGTGGCTACTCCTGCTTGCTTTTCATTTGTTTGCATAAAATATATTTTTCCATCTCTTCACTTTCAGTCTAGTTATCTTTAATAGTGAGGTAAGTATCATGTAGGCAGCATATAGGTGGGTTTTGCTATCTGAATCCATTCATCCACTTTATATCTTTTAACTAGAGTTTAATCCACTTCTATTGAAGTTTATTATTGATAAATTAGGACTTCCTTCTACCATTTCATTAGTTGTTTTTTAGATTACTTGTTCACTTCTTCCTTTCTTATTGTTTATCTCTCTAGTTTGGTGGTTTTCTGTGGTGCTAAGCTTTGTTTCTTTTCCCTTTTTTGGTGTGTGTGTGTGTATCTGCTGTAATTTATTTCTTTCTGGTTAGTGAAACTAACATACAGAGTCCTGTATTTGTAACAGACTATTTTACACTGATAACAACTTAACTTCTGTCACATAAAAATACTCTTTACTTCTCCCCCCCCACACACACAATTTATATTTTTGTTACGTTACATTGCATCTTTATGAATGGTAGACTCAATGGAACATAGGATCTATGTCACAACTAAATCAATTATTTAATGGCAGCATTAAAGCAGCCCAAAGAATGTGAAAAACTGGTGTGGGTGTATTTAACTTTTTAAAAACTATGTTTCATAATGTTTTCATTAAAAAGTCTTTATCAGTTTGCTAATGCCTAATTTTTACAACCAGCCACCATAGATTTTACAGGATAAATATATTATTTCAGTGGTAATTGAAGCAGAATTTTTGTTGCTCTTCTTACCCTTAGAGATTGTGTATTATCCTCAGACGTAATTCTTTGATTTTTTTTTCTTTTCATGTTGTTACACATAGTTACCAACAATCAACGTGAGAATAACCTTTGAATATTTTCAAGCATTAAGATTTGTTTATACAGCTGCACAATTAGACAACAAACACTCTTGGGTCTTTACCTCTCAGCATACACCTGATTATTAACTTAAAGGTATGATGGGAAAAGTATCAATTTTTCTTGGTCACCTAGATTTAGAAATATGTAATAACTGTAAGCTTGGGTCTGCTTCTTCAGAAGCCTAGGAAGTGGAGTGATGGTTCTCTGAAGAGGCTGGAAACAAAGTATGTGTTTCCAGAAGGCTTAATAGAATATGTTGAGACATAGGCCATTAACACAAAAGTGAAAGAAATGCAAAAAATGTATGAAAGTAAGGATTTGAGAAGGGAAATTTTATTTTTCCGTCTAAAATTCCTATGAATTATATGAAAGTAAATGTCCTATCCTTAAAATTAGCCAAAGGAAGCACTTTACTTATCAATATGATATGACTTTTCATACTCTTATCTAAAGATATCCTAAACTAAGATCCAGTTTTCTAAGAAAAGACTTTTTACTCATGCTTTAAAGCATGCTAGATGATTCCTACCACATCACATAATGTTGTTTACATGTATGATTTAAACTGCATATATTCTTCAACTCACTGGTTCCTTAGGCTTCTTATCTTTCCTTGCACGCTTAGATAATTTTATGTAAAATTGATTTTTAGAAGTTTAGTTGCTGGGCGTAGTGGCTGTCACCTGTAAACCCAGTACTTTGGGAATTCAAGGCAGGTGGATTGCTTGAGTCTTGGAGTTTGAGGCCTGCCTGGGAAAGAAGACAAACCCCATTTGTACAAAAATAAAAATATTAGCTGGATATGGTGGCACATGCCTGTGGTCCCAGCTACTCCAAGGCTGAGGTGGGAGGATGACTTGAGTCCGAGAGGCAGAGGTGTGAGCCAAGATCATGCCCTGCTCTTCAGCCTGGGCAAAGAAGCCAGACCCTGTTTCAAAAAAAAAAATCTAGTGAGATTTGATTTCTATTTCTATGTGATTCAAAACTAGGAGAGCTTCAAGGCTAATGACTATTAAAAAATGGCCATTGCTACTTGCATTTTCTATGAAGCCAGCATACACAGCAACGTGCAACCTAAAAACCAAGCTATTTAATATGTAGCTTAGATTTCAGGTTTGATTGTCTTTGAGGTTTGATTATTGCAGAGATCAATTGCCAGACCAAATATAGACTAATTCTGTATTTGGTCTTTTTATCATATGAAACATCCCAGCCTTGGGTATAAATTAAGAGCAAGTACGGATGTTTATACCGATAGCGGTGTAGATATTTCCATGTTTATACAGATAGCGGTGTAGATATTTTCATGTCTATACAGATAGCGGTGTGGATGTTTCCATGTTTATACAGATAGTGGTGTAGATATTTCCATGTTTATAGAGATAGCGGTGTAGATATTTCCATGTTTCTACAGATAGCGTGGTAGATATTTCCATGTTTATAGAGACAGCGGTGTGGATATTTCTATATTTATAGAGATAGCGGTGTAGTTATTTCCATGTTTATACAGATAGCGGTGTAGATATTTCCATGTTTATACAGGTAGCAGTGTAGATATTTCCATGTTTGTACAGGTAGTGGTGAAGATATTTCCATATTTATACAGGTAGCGGTGCAGATATGTGAATTCATTAAACCTCTTTTTCTTTATAAATTACCCAGTCTTGGGTATGTCTTTATCAGCAGCATGAAAATTGACTAATACACTCACTGTCCATGAATGATACTCTGTTAGCCCATTTGTATTGTTATAAAGAAATACCTGAGGCTGGGTAATTTATAAAGAAATGAGGTTTATTTGGCTCCTTGTTCTGAAGGCTGTACATGAAGCATAGTACTGGCACCTGCTTCCAGGGAGGGTCTCAGGAACCTTCCAATCATGGTGGAAGGTGAAGGGAAACCAGCATATCACATGGTGAGAGAGGAAGCAAGAGAGACAGGGAGGAGGTGTCAGTCTCTTTTAAACAACCAGATATCGCATGAACTCACAGGGTAAGAACTCATTCATTACCAAGAGGACAGCACCAAGCCATTCAGGAGGCATCTATCTCCAACATTGGGGATCACATTTTAACGTGAGATTTGAAGGGGACAAACATCCAAACTATGTCAGATACCAAAGCTGACAATGCTTAGGATCTTTAGCTGTTCCAGGTTCTGGGAAAAGGGAGAGAGTTAGCTTCCCTCGTCTATGCTGTGCTACTCCATATTATATTGGTAATTATTGTTCTCTAAAGGTTCTTAAAAGCAAATAAACAAATGCAAGGCAAAACATTTGAAATGGAAGGCAAAACACAAGAAATGCAAGGCAAATGCATTAAAAACTTTTGAGTGTTAATATATAGATTTTATTTTATCTTTTTAATTTCTTTTGCTTAACCAAATAGATTATGTAGTTTTGATTAACTGGCCATGAAATAGCTCTGCCTACATAGAATTTCCCATGAATAATTGGTTGTGGAGACTTTTGTGTGTGACCCAAATCCTCCCTCAAAACTGAAGTTTGCCCAGCTATTGGGAGTGTTGGCAATTCATGCCTCTCAGCTGATTCTCTCTAGAATTTATTCTCAGGAGATCTAATTAATAACTTGTCAAGCTGATGTCCATCCTTGGGGACAACTCGTATCTGAGGAATGGTCAGTGAAAGGTATTAAAACTCCATACTCCTGCCTCAATTTAGGGCAACTCTGAAGGGTCACCCCAGCTTCTCAGCTCCCCCTTGAGATTAGCTGAGGTATTTGTTGTGACTGCCTCACTTCTCAACTCCCTTTATCCAATTCAGCTTTTTTGCCACAGTTGTTGGTTCCTAGGATTTTACCCAGTTAAATGTTCTCTACACAAATCTCTATCTCAAATCTGCTTTACAGGGAATGTGGCCTCAGACAGGTTTTCATTAGGTTCTGGACATAACTCTCATTAGTCATTGATATGATTCGGCTGTGTCTCCGGCCGAATCTCACCTTGATTGTAATTATCCCCGCATGTCAAGGATGGAGTCAGGTGGAGATAATTGAATCATAGGGGCGGGTTCCCCCTACTGTTCTCCTGGTAGCGAATAAGTCTCACGAGATCTGATGCTTTTAAAATGGGAGTTTTCCTACACAAGCTTTCTTCTCTGCTACCATTTAAGATGTGCCTTTGCTTCTTTTTTGCCTTCTGCCGTGACTGTGAGGCCTCCCCAGCCATGTGGAATTGTGAGTTCATTAAACCTCTTTCCTTTATAAATTACCCGGTCTTGGGTAGGACTTTATTAGCAGCATGAGAACAAACTAGTACAGTCTGTTCTATAAGCCCAAGTCGGATCACAGAGTCCCGCTTTCTTTTTTTTTTTTTCTAGCCCATATTTCTACTAAAACTTGACTCATATAGACTTAAAACAAAATAATTAAGCATGGCTAATATTTATTTAATATTTTATACGTGTCAGGTACTGTATTTTGTAACTTATCTTTTAATAATCTTTCCAAATCTCTAAAAGGAGAATTCTGCTCTTTTATAGAGAAAATAAGGATGGCTCAATCTTTTGATTTTTATTACAAGCTTTATTTTGTATAACATATAATAAACTAAAAATATTGAAAGTTTAGAAACCATCAGCACACAATCGAGGTGATGGAAATATACTTCACCTCCAGTTTCCTGATGCCTCTTTATAATACATTTCTCTGGCCCCTCATTCCTGGCCCTTAAAAACCATCAAACTGCTTTCTGTCACTGGACAGTAATTTATACAGTCAAAAAATGTATATAAATACAGTTTTACACTATGCACTTTTTTGTCTGACATTTTATGTTTTTTTCTCTGCATGTTTTACCTCTAGAGTCTGCCTTGTTTCACTTAGTATAATTATTTTGAGATTCATTCATGTTATAGTATGTATCCATAATTAATTCGGATAAAGCAAGTTAATTCATTAATGTATTGATTGATATTTAGATTGTTTCTAGTTTGGGCTATTATGAATACATGTGCTATGAACATTTGTGTTGATATCATTATATGAACACCTACTTTTATCTCTCTTGGGTAAATACCCAGGAGTGCAATGGCTGAGTCTTACGGCAGAAGTATGTTTAACTTTTTAAGGGACTCTTGAACTGTTTTTCAAAGGTTACACTTTTTTGTATTCCCATCAGCAGTGTATGAGAGTTTCAGCTTCTCCACATCCAAGCCAGTGCTTGGCTATTATCAGTCATGCTAATCTTAGCTATTTAAAAATAGATAGTGGCGTCTCATTTTGGTTTTAATTTGCATTGCCCTAAGCATTAATTATGTTGAGCATATGTGCTTATTTACCAAACAAATGTCTACTTTGAAATGTCTGTTCCAGTCTTTCACCCAAGTTTTAAATGGGGTTGTTTGTTTTTCATTATTAAATTTTGAGCTTTTAAAATATATTTTTGATGCAAGCCTTTTATCAGATATATGAGTTGCAAATATTTTCTCCCAGCCTGCAGCTTGTCTTTTCAGTCTCTTAATAGATTCTTTTGAAGAGCAGATTCTTTTTTTTAAATTTGATGAGTTCTTCTTATCAATATATTATTATATAAATCATGCTGTGGGGTCATATCAAAGAAAGCTTTGCCTGACTCAAAGTCCCAAATGTTTTCACATCTTCCCTCTCCTCTCCTTTGGGAACTGAGATTACACGTAAATTCAGTTACTTGAAATGTACTGTCTACTATTGCTCTGTTCATGTTTTTTAAAAATTTATTTTCTCTCTATATTTTATTTTGAGAGGTGTCTATCTTTTCTTCTTTAATGACTAATGTGCTATCAGCCTACCATGTAGCTGGGACTACAGCCGCATGCTACTATGTCCCGCTAATTTTTGTATTTTTAGTAGAGATGGGATTTCACCATATTGGTCAGGCTGGTCCTGAACTCCTGACTTCGTGATCCACCTGCCTCGGCCTCGCAAAATGCTGAGATTACAGGCGTGAGCCACTGCGCCCAGCCTCCTTTAGTGTATCTTGCATGTCTCTATTTTAGAACATATAGAATACTGTTTCAATAAGCATTTTAATGTTCTTAACTGATAACTCTGGCACCTTGATTTACTCTGGATCAGTTCTGACTCAGTGATTTTTCTCCTTATTATGAGCCACGTTCTTCTGTCTTTGTTGTGACTGTTGCGTCTCTGCTAAACTGTGTCTGGATGTCAGATACGGTGACTTTTATCTTATTGAGTGCTGGAAGTATATATAAATATTCTTGATCTTTGTATTGGTATGTATTTAAGTTTAGTTGGAAAGAGTTTGACTCTTTTTGGTCTTGCTTTAAAAATTCATTAGGTGGGATCAGACCAGTTCTCATTTTAGAGCTAATCACTCCCAACTAGTGAGGCAAGATCCTTCTGGGTATCCCTGGGAATCTTGAGGTGTTTCTGGGTTGGCTGATAAAATAAGCACTATTACTGGACCTTGGTGAGCATGTGTACTGTTACTTTTCATCTTATCTGTGTGTTGTTTCCCCAACCGTAGGTACTTTTCTCTAGGCCTGTCCTAACAATTACTTAGCTATGTACTTTAGGGGGACCCTTTGCAGAGCTCTGGAGTTCTCTTTCTGTGCAGCCCCTTCTTCTCGGAAACCTTGTCCTGAGAGCTCATGTCAACATGGTTTCTGTGGACTCTCAGCTCTGTCCCCTCAGCTCAGGGAGAACAATGGGCTCCTCTTTGGCTCTTCTCCTGGAGTAGTGGGCTGGAAAACTTTCTCCAGGCATAAATTAGGGCAGTTGATAGGCTCACCTTGTTTGAGACTGACTTTACAGGGTCTTGCAAACTTTTGTGGCATACATTTTGGCCATTTTTTTGGTTGTTTCAGGAGGGAGAGAAAGTCTAGTTCTTGTTACTCCATCATGGTCATTGCAGAAGTCAACCTAACTGATATTTATCAATACAGTCTGTTGCTACACATTGAACTTGCTTAAGATAATTTTTAGATGGCACAGAACTTTCTGTCCATTGAATGAGACTCTCTGCTTATTTTGCAAGTGCTCATTTGTATGGAGACATTTGTATGGAGAAACTTCAAAAAGTTTGTGGAAAAATGAAGTTAAAAGATAAACATTGAAAATGTGATCTTCGGTTTTCATCCCTAAAGAACTGATGGTCCTGGGAACTTAACAATGTCAATGCAGTCTCTTATACATTATTAACTTAAGAAAAATGGGTGCCCTTTCCACATTTGTTGAGATTGGGAAACAAAAAGAAGTCAGAAGGAGCCAAATCAGAGCTGTAAGGTGGATGCCTGACAATTTCCCATTGAGACTCTCACAAAATTGCCTTTGCTCGATGACAGGAATGAGCAGAAACATTGTGGTATTAGAGGACTGTCTGCTAAAGCTTTCCCAGGTATTTTGCCCTAAAACTTTGGCTAACTTATTCAAAACACTCTCATGATATGCAGATATTATTGTTCTTTGACCTTCCACAAAGTCAACAAGCAAAATGCCTGGAATGTCCCCA
Organism: Gorilla gorilla gorilla; assembly: GCF_029281585.2. Lineage (NCBI taxonomy): Eukaryota > Metazoa > Chordata > Mammalia > Primates > Hominidae > Gorilla > Gorilla gorilla. Next base: position 79,021,190 of record NC_073244.2, read on the forward strand.
AAAAACTGTTGCCGTGACCTTTGCTCTTGAGTGATCCCCTTTTGCTTTGACTGGACCACTTCCACCTTTGGTAGCCATTGCTTTGATTGTGTTTTGCCCTCAGGATCATACTGGGAAAGCCATGTTTTATCTTCTGTTACAATTCTTCAAAGAAATCCTTCAGGATCTTGACCCTAGTTCTTTAAAATTTCCATTGAGAGCTCTCCTCTTGTCTGCAGCTGATCTGAGCACAACACTTTTGGCACCCATGCAGTGGAAAGTTGGTTCAACTTTAATTTTTTAGTCAGAACTGTGTAAGCTGAACCAATTAAGATGTCTACGATGCTGGCTATTGTTTGTGCTGTTGATTATCAGTCCTCTTCAATTAGGGCACAAACAAGATTAATTTTTTTCCTTGAAAATTGATATGGATGATCTGTCCCTGTGGACTTCATCTTCCACATCATCTCGTTTCTTCTTTAAAAAAGCTGTCCGCTTGTGAACTACTGATTTCTTTGGTGCATTGTCCCCTCAAGCTTCTTGTAAAGCATCAGTGATTTCACCATTCTTTCACTCAAGCTTCATCATAATCTAATGTTTGTTCTTGCTTCAATTTTAGCAGAATTTACATTGCTCTGCTAGGAGCTCTTTTCAAACTAATGTCTACTCCTTCTTACTGTCTCAAACTAGATCCTGTTCAAACATGCTATAATAAATTAGTATGAGTTTATTTTGCTGCCAATATTGAAACCTTTGCATAGTTTTTTTCATAATATACATTTTCCATGAACTTTTTAAGGCCTCTCACGTATCCACAGGTAGAGTGCCTTACCTATTCTGACTTCAGTCAATTATTCAAGACCTTTCCTTGTCAGTGACACATTAGAAAGGTAGAGTATTGAAAAATAAGAGTAGCTTCTGCTGATTAAGAAATACTATATCTTTTTCTACTTCTTTCTTTTTTTTTTTTTTTTTTCTTGAGACAGCATCTTTCTCTGTCACCCAGGCTGGAGTGCAGTGGTGTGATCTCAGCTCACTGCAACCTCTGCCTCCCAGGGTCAAGTGATTCTCCTGCCTCAGCCTCCCGAGTAGCTGGGACTATAGGTGCCTGCCACCACACCCAGCTAATTTTTGTATTTTTAGTGGAGACAAGGTTTCACCATATTGGCCAGGCTGGTCTTGAACTCCTGACCTTGTGATCTGCCTGACTCGGCCTCCCAAAGCGCTGGGATTACAGTCATGAGCCACTGTACCTAGCTTTCTACTTCTTTCTTATTATTTTCCTCCTCTCTCATTCCTATATTCTCTCCTTTCTCCTACTTTCCTCCCCACTCCCTGTTTCCTTCCTTTCATCTTTCCTATTTTCAGGACTTAATATTTCTTGAACCTCAGATGTTATCATAGTATGTTATTTGTTTAATTTTCACATAACAATAATAGTTTAAATACAAATAATATTTATTTTCATCCCCATGTTATCAGTATAACAGTAAAGATGTGGAGAGGCCAGCTGGGCATGGTGGCTCAAGCCTGTAATCCCAGCACATTGGGAGGCCGAGGTGGGTGGATCACGAGGTCAGGAGATCGAGACCATCCTGGCTAACACGGTGAAACCCCATCTCTACTAAAAAATAGAAAAAATTAGCTGGTCGTGGTGGCGCGTGCCTGTAGTCCCAGCTACTCGGGAGGCTGAGGCAGAAGAATAGTGTGAACCCGGGAGGCAGAACTTGCAGTGAGCCAAGATCACGACACTGCACTCCAGCCTTGGTGACAGAGCGAGACTCTGTCTCAAAAAAAAATAAATAAATAAATGAAAATAAAATTAAAAAAAATGATGTGGAGAGGCCAAACCAATGGCTCTTATATCCACGTTATTTCTTCTAAATGATTTCACCTTAGTTTTGGTCTGCATCTCTAACCATAGCTAGTTGCAGTAGGACCTTCTATCTGGCCTTGCTGCTCTCATTTTTGGACCTCCTCACTGAAATCAAATTGATCTTTCTAAAATGCAAACCCGGTCTTAGTATTTTATTACTTAAAACCCATTGGTGGCTTTCCATGATTTATGGAATAAAGTCAAAATTCCTGTTTTTGCCCACGTTTCTGTGTGCCTCTCATCCCTACATTTACTGATTCCTGTGTGCCATAAATTGCCAGTTGTCCAGAGTTCATTCTCTTTTTGTACTTGGGAGGACTTCTGCATCCTGCAACTTTTCCCCTGAAACATGCTTGGAAAATACCTACTCATTTTTTTCAGATTCAGGTTAGCTTTTTACTTCAGTTTCTTTTCCTGAAGCTTATACTGACTGCTCCATATGGCTTTGGGGATTAGCTACTCATTCCTTTGTGCCCTTTTGTAGATACACATTTATCATGGAGTCTTTTTTTTTTTTTTTTGAGACAGAGTCTCACTCTGTCACCAGGCTGGAGTGCAGTGGTGTGATCTCAGCTCACTGCAACCTTTACCTTCCAGGTTCAATTGATTCTCTTGCCTCAGCCTCCCAAGTAACTAAAGCCATGCACCACCGTGCCCAGCTAATTTTTGTATTTTTAGTAGAGACGGGGTTTCACTATGTTGGCCAGGATGGTCTCGATCTCTTGACCTCGTGATCTGCCCACGTTGGCCTCCCAAAGTGCTGAGATTACAGGCATGAGCCACCACTCCCAATCAGTCATGCAGTCTTTATACTTACTTGTTTACTTGCCTGTGAGCTCACTGAATGCAGGGAATATTTCCTTGTTGCTCTAGCACCTACACCAGTACCTGGTATCCAGAAGCTGTATGCTAAATGTTTGTTGAGTGGCTGTTTGACTGAATGATTGTACTCCTAATTAGTAGATAGAAAGCCATGAACTTCCCAGTTCATCATTCTTTGTGCTCAATTCTGGTTTCTTTATTGTGTTCAAAAGAGTTCCTTAGTGACATAAAACTATGGAGCTAGTATGTCAGCTCATTTAAGCAATGATTGGTTTATGTATATAAGAGGCTTCAATAATTATATATTTTTATTTCAGTTTCAATAAATGATCAATTGATTAATTTTCTCTGTTTTGGTTTATTGTTCACATTTAATATCAAAAGTGTTTTACTTAAAATTATTCATGCCAATTATGACAGTTAGGTGAATATTACTTTGATTTACATTCCAGTAGTAGTTTTGGTTGAACCCTGAATATGCTAAGACGTCACTTTTCTTTTTTCTTATGAACAGGCTACTGTGTTTACATATATTATTAAAATCTTCTTTGAAAATACGAAATGTTACATTTCTTATATTTAGTTCTCTGTGCTTCAGAATTCCTGTGATACTTGCACTTAACTCCTACTGAGCAGTTGATGTTAATATTTATGTGGTTAATTTCATGAAACATGGTGGTTTTCATTTCTATCATTAATTTATACAGGAGATAGACTGTTTTCCAGGTGTAAGCTCAGTCATATAATTAGAAAATTTATAAGCAGAAGGGAGTTATTTGGTCTAACCCATTTATTCTACAGATAGAGAAATTAGAGTCCAGAAACTCTGTCTTCTTTAAAGTCTTACAGGTATTTAAGAAAAAAGAATAGACTTGAGGTTTCTGTGTTCTGAACCCAGTGATCTTGACACTGTAATGATCTTCATCCATATTATTCACAGAAGTAAATATAATCACATATTAAATAAGAAACACAAATACTAAGGAGATATTATACTGAAAAATGAAATAATATTATCTTAATTATTTTGATCAGATTCAATATATAGCAGCTTGAAGGCTAATAATTCCAATGATTCTCTGAATAAACCATTTTTCTAATAAGATTACAGGTATTAGTAATCTAATTATTTTGACTGATGCAAATGTTACCCCGCCAGTCTGAAAAATGTGTTTATTTATATGTCATAAAGAATAATTTATTCCAAAAAGGCTAATTTTCAAAATATATGTATCTTCTGAAACTGTATCTATTTTTTTCCCACGTTTTCTAAATATAGTTTAGAGGGCGTTTGTAGATTTTCATGGTGCTGAAAAATTAAGGTATAATGGTCTCATGAAGGAGAATAATGTCATTTAGACATTGTAATTTTGGAGGATCACAATACTTTTTGGAATGTGGTTGTTGCAGCACTGGTCACTTATACTAATTATATAATAACATACTATACTAATGCAATAATATACCATATGAAATTATTAAATGGTAAATTTGTCTTAAATCCTCTAGAATACTGCAAAGAAATAGTTTATATAAGAAAGAGTACCATAGCATATGTGAACACAATGTTTCCTATTTTTTTCTTCTTTTTTATTTTTTTGAAGACAAGTTCTCACTCTGTTGCCCAGACTGGAGTTCAGTGCCATGTTCATAGTTCACTGCAACCTCAAACTCCCAAGCTCAAGTGATCCTCTTGATTCAGCCTCTGAAGTAGCTGTGCCTATAGGTGTGCACCACCACACTGGCTAATTTTTAAAATTTTTTATAGATATGTTGCCCAAGCTGGTCTCAAATTCTTGAGCTCAAGAGATCTTCTCACCTTGGCCTCCCAGAGTGTTGGGATTACAGGCATGAGCCACCATACTCAGCCAATATTTCTTTTCTAAAAGACATTTTCTAACATACTTCTCATTTTAACTAACATAATATTCAAAGTGTAGATCTGAGAAAGAGATAGTGCCTGCAGATCTGGGATCCTACATGCTAATATTATGGGATGCATTCAGATTCGATCAGCAGATATTCCATTTATTCTAGAACACCACCAGCAGAAGAATGTAATTACGTCTATCACTAAAACTTTGTGTCAATACAGACTACTGTATTTGTTATCATAGATGGTCCTTGGATGGCAGCCTTAAGCAATTTTAAACCTAGACAGGTGATGTACTTTTTCTTCTTGGATAATTTTCATTGTTTTATCTAATTTGGTTGTAACTAATGTGTTTAATATGGCTTGCTTGTTTTTTAAAAAGTTGTTCAGTATCCTTAGAACTCAGTGCTGATTTCTTTTTCTAGCAGGCCTTTTATATAGGACATCTCACTTTCTCCTGGCTCTCTACTACTAGCATGAGGTCTCTGAAAAAATCAAGACAGCCAAATAATTTGTTATAGAATAGCCTATGTAGAGGGACAGGGGAGGAGTCATATTCCAAGAGGGAAAGACCTTTGAGCCAGGCTCAATTTGTAGAGGCTGTTGAATGAAAATGAGAGAGAGAGAATGCACACTTTATTGCACTATTAAAGCAAAATTCTGACAATAACTTCTAAAAATGATTCCACTCTTATACACTGAGAATATGACAGACCTTCCAAAAGTATAATTTCTTACATGAACGTCCAGGTATATAAGGAAAAATAACTATTTCATACCAATATCTTCAGCCGCCTTTATTGTTGGTTCACCACATAGATTTTTATCAGAATCGCAGAACATTAATTTTTTTAATTAGCTACCATTACAACTAGCTTGAGAAGAACTTTCTTTTTAATAATTCGACCCAGATGCATTCTAGATACTCCAGTGTTACGAATCGATGGCTTCATGAGGAGCCGCTGTTGACTCATGCTATCTCTGGACACACTGACAGGAAATGTTTTCTTACACCTGTTTTCCTCCTGCTTTTCCTTGGTAGGACTTAGTGCCTTGGCATAGTTCAGTATCAATGGCAGTCATAGAGAAGTGTTACAAAAACCCAGCTTATTCCAACTTGTGAATTATTTGGCACCCAGGAACCAGGTCTTACAATCTTCAACCCACTTTTTCCTAACATGGCCCCTTTTCTGAAATGTTTATTTATATATGATGTAGGCCTGGGGAAAGGACATGGACTTTCAAAGAAAATATTCTGCAATAGATCTCTCAACTCCAGAGAACCTTCTGACTAAATCTGAAAGAATTCCACTGTGCTCTGATAACATCCTTTAATAATGAAGGAAAAGATATTTTTCCCCCAGGAGGATTTTGTAGTGAAAGAGATGGCATAATTTTTTTTAAATGTTGTTTATAATCTAATTTGTTTTTTCATTTGTGGGGTGTGTCTTAAATCCTAAATGGTACATCCTTTTTAAAATACTTCTAGTAATAAAATGTTTCTGAAGTTATGTTGTAAATATCATTGGACTATGTTTAATAATGTTAAGTTGATCCCACTTCCCCTGAAATTATATACATAAATGCTGAAAGTATAAATTTACATATACAACTTCATGGAACATTTTTCTTCCAAGTGTGCATTTGCTAGAATTTGCATTGAAAGGTTTTGGAAGGAGCCTGTTGGTATGAATCCTGTGTGAGCAACACTCAGATTTGTTGCATACTGAACAGCATGCTAAATCTCACTTCACAATCTTAGATTTCTCATCTACCATCTTGAGCTGAATTTAAAATATAACTGCAGTTTATTATGTCACCTGTTCGTCAAACACTGATGCAAAGCTTAGTTTTCAGTGTGAAGAACCCATGACTAGAGAAGGGAAGAAGAAAGGGTCAAGCAGACCTCATTAAAGAGTGTATGGGCAAGAAAACACATCAGATGTCTTGATAGGTTTTTTAAAGTCCTGTTAGACTTGTCATGATTTCCAAAACACTAAATGCCATCTAGTATTTTGGACCCTCCAAAATTACAGTAGAATATTATTATGGGTCATCTTAATTGGAAATATACAGGAAAATCCTGATGATTAATGTAGACTAGTGATAGCTCTCACACATTTATATAACCTATGTTGAAAAGAAAGAAGAAAGGCAGGAAGGAAAGAAGGAAAAAGAGCGGAGAGAGAGGAACAAGAAAACACGTGGATTTGTGGAAATGAAAATTTTTAAATTACTAATTTGCAAGAATGGGTAAGAAAAATACCGAGTATGAACATAAGTGCTTTCAATTCCGTTTGTCTCTTAATCCTTCTCAGTCCGTGGCCAGTTTTGAAACTTGGTGTAACTTCCTTCCTTTATTCCTCCCTCCCTTGCTCCCTCCATCCCTTCTTGCCAGCCTCCTTCCCTTCCTCTCTCCTTGAGTTTCCTTCTTCTTTCTTGTTCCCTCCCTCCCTCCCTCTCTCTTTTTTTCCCTTAGTTTCCCCGGAAGCACATATACCAGCCATTTGAATGCTTTCTGCTCATAGATACTGCCAAGCCCCCTCACCCAGACTGCTGACTAGATTTGGTAGAATGGAATGAGAAACATAGACTTTGTGTCTGTGGCAGCCACCTCTGATGTTGCAGATTTTTGCCGTGATTATGCACTCCAGCCGAGGGACGCTAGAGAGGTTGAAATTTCAACTGTGGGATTTGCCATTTTGGAATTTGCAGTAATGTACTGGATATGCTAACAGCAGCCTGGCTAGCCGCCACTTCACAAGGAAGTATTTAAATATACACGTGTAATATGAAGAAAATTGCATTAGATCATAAGGGATGAATTATTTTGTAAATGACTATACCATCAAATACCATACCTGATACAAATCATCTTCATCAGACAGTATCTGTGTATGTAAGTAGATAAACAAAAAAGCAGGAGTTTATTTCTCTCTAATGTATCCTTGACTCTCTAGCGGTGACCTCTGAAATGTCTCTTCTGATCCAGACTTGTTTGAATCATGTGCAACATTTTAGATTTGTCTTTTCTCTGCAAGTTTTTTTTTGTTAAGTACCATAACATATTGAACCAAATAGTTTTGCTTGCTTTCTATTGATGACACATGATTTTGGCTTTTATCTTCAGTGGAAAATCAATGTGTCACATGGCGTTCACTAAGAAAAAGGTATGGGGCCTCTTTGTAATTCTTTGTCAGATGGTTGCTTTATCTTGATTTATGCCTTCAAACTTTTTCCCATTCAGCAGAAAATATTGTGTCGCTATCTGTGAGAGCAAAGCGATCTATACCAATTTATGCTCTAAGTGTAGCCTCCTTCCAGAACTGCTTATGGAACATATCAACTCACTATAGATTAGGGACATAATGGATTCTTCTTTCTTAAAAGTGGCAGATTGACAATTTTAGTTCATATACAAGCTTTTATATTAACATTAAAACAATATTTCTATGTAAAGTAAAATATTGTAGTTGATTATTATTCGAGGGCCTCCCAGAATTTCAAGGTCTGAAAATAAATTCAATGTTCCTGGTGGTAACAAAATTGCTCCTACTTCCTTGTATCAGGACTGCCATTTGGAACTGCTGGGGAAGCTCTTTTCAGAAATTATTTTCAAAACAGCATTGTTGCCTTTTGCCAAACTGAAATCTGGTTGTAAACTTTTGAAAACTAGTTCCTTGGAATGGAATTCAAGTTGTCTTCTAAGCAATTTTTTTTAACTCAAACATACATTCTATCTTGCTTTATTATGTCACTATTTGTGTAGGAAACATATTTCTATTTTTACCATTTTCAATTTATTTACATTTACATTTACATTTGTGTGTATATATATATACACACATACATACACTTTAAGTTCTGGGATACATATGCAGAACTTGCAGTTTTGTGAAATAGGTATACATGTGCTGTCGTGGTTTGCTGCACCCATCAACCCGTCATCTACATTAAGTATTTCTCCTAATGCTATCCCTCCTCTTTCCTTCCTACCCACTGACAGGCCCCAGTGTGTGATGTTCCCCTCCCTGTGTCTATGTGTTCTCTTTGTTCAACTCCCACTTATGAGTGAGATCATGTGGTGTTTGGTTTTCTGTTCTTGTGATAGTTTGCTGAGAATGATGGTTTCCAGCTTCATCCATGTCTCTGCAAAAGACATTAATCCATCCTTTTTTATAGCTGCATAGTATTCCATGGTGTATATGTGCCACATATTCTTTATCCAGTCTATCATTGATGGGCATTTGGGTTGGTTCCTAGTCTTTGCTATTGTGAATAGTGGTGCAATAAACTTATGTGTGAATGTGTCTTTATAGTAGAATGATTTATAATCCTTTGGATGTGTACCTAGTAATGAGACTGTTAGGTCAAATGGTATTTCTAGTTCTGGATCCTTGAGGAATTGCTACACTGTCTTCCACAATGGTTGAACTAATTTACACTCCCACCAACAGTGTAAAAGCATTCCTATTTCTCCACATCCTCTCTAGCACCTGTTGTTTCCTGACATTTTAATGATTGCCATTCTAACTGGCGCGAGATGGTATCTCATTGGACCAGGGGTGATGAGCTTTTTTTTTTTTTTTCTTCGAGACAGCCTCACTCTGTCACCCAGGGTGGAGTGCAGTGGCACAATTTCGGCTCACTGCAACCTCCACCTAATGGGTTCAAGCAATTCTCCTGCCTTAGCCTCTTGAGTAGCTGGGATTACAGATATATACCACCACGCCTGGCTAAAGTTTTTTTTGTGTGTTTTTGGTAGAGACAGAGTTTCACCGTAGTGGCCAGGCAAGTCTCAAACTCCCGACCTTGTGATCCACTCGCCTTGGCCTCCCAAAGTGATGGGATTACAGGCGTGAGCCACCACGCCCAGCCTATGATGAGCTTTTTTTCATGTGTTTATTGGCCGCATAAATGTCTTCTTTTGAGAAGTGTCTGTTCATATCCTTTTCCCACTTTTTGATGGGGTTGTTTTTTTCTTGTAAATTTGTTTAAGTTCCTTGTAGATTCTGGATATTAGCCCTTTGTTAGATGGATAGATTGCAAAAATTTTCTCCCACTCTGTAGGTTGTGTGTTCACTCCGATGATAGTGTCTTTTGCTGTGCAGAAGCTATCTTTAGTTTAATTAGATCCCGTTTCTCAATTTTGGCTTTTGTTGCCACTGCTTTTGGTGTTTTAGTCATGAAGTCTTTGCCTATGCCTATGTTCTGAATGGTATTGGCTAGGTTTTCTTCTAGAGTTTTTATGGTTTTAGATCTTATGTTTAAGTCTTTAATCCATCTTGAGTTAATTATTTTATAAGGTGTAAGGAAGGGGTCCAGTTTCAGCTTTCTTCATATGGCTAGCCAGTTTTCCCATCACCATTGATTAAATAGTCAATCTTTCCCCATTGTTTGTTTTCGTCAGGTGTGTCAGAGATATGTTGTATATTTCATGGTACAATGCCTTCTGTCAATGGGGAAAAATAACAAGCATATATGGGATGAATGAAGTCTGCTATGGTTAAGGTTGAGAATATTTACTGATCCTTGAGTTCAGTCTCCAGGAATGTTGGAAATAGAGAATGGAGATAATGGAGATAAAGAAAAGTTCTGAAAATGACACTTCCCATAGTGTCAAAATTGTGATCTATTGGAGAATTCTGTGATACATCAAAATCTCTGTTTATACTGATGTTTGTTATTGTGTATGAGCATATCTTTATCAGGTGTAGGCTATTTCTATACTTTCATGTCTTTAAATCAATGTTTCTATTCACATATGTATATGTGCAAATAGAAGCATGTTAATATTATATATATATATATTTTTTTCTGTCATTACCATGATTGCTATGATTATCATTAGCATGTATTATTAGTGTGACCGAAGTATCATCAGTATCAGTTTCTTTCTAACTGCAGTGCTCCTGTAATGCTTCATTTCTACAGAGCCAACCTACACCCACCGTTTCCCTGACTATAACTTTACCTAAAGTATAAGCCCTTATAAAGCCATGAAAGCCTACCAAGAATTGTCAAAGAAGCTAGGCAGCAGCCAGGCTCTGCCTTAGGAAAAGACTTTACTTTTTATTATCATGTGCAGTACTTAACTACTTGTTTTGACCTCTAAGATTTTGCTCTCCTATATTTCTATCCCCTGGCTTTCTGATATTTCATGTGATTATATTTGAAATTTTAACCTTGCTTTTCTTTTTGGAATCTCTGATATCTCTGCTGCCACAGGTAATGACAGGTTCCTCTCTAACTGTTGGTGTTATCCCTGGTCAGATTATTACTGATGACAGAAGTAGATGTTTTACGTGGATTCTCTCGATATCAGAAACAAATACAGATATCACAACTCAAAAATGACAGACTGATAACCATTATGAACTTAGATGCAACATTCTTAATACAATATTAGCAAAGTGAGTCTAGGAATATTTAAAAATGATAATGTGTTTTAACCAAGTGGGGCTTATCTCAAGTTGGTTTCAACAACTGAAAATCTACCATGCTGACAGAAAAAAGAAAAATCACGTGACACTCTCAATAGATGCAAAAAAGGAATTTACAAAATGTAACACATTTTTTAAATTAAAAACTCCCAGCAAACTGAGGATAGAAAAGTACATTTTCAAACTGATTATGTGTTTACAGAAAATCTATAGCAAACATCTTACTTAAAATGGTGAAAGCCTTAATACTTTCTACATAAGATTATGAAAAATGCAATGATGTCCTCTCTCCCTAGTTCTTTAAAGTATTGCATTCAATATTAAATAAGTGGAAATATATACCAAGTTCATTGATAAATATTTAATACTTATGAGATGATAATTCTCCTGAAATTGATCTCTAGATTCAGTGGAATTCCCATGAAACCTTATAGGTCCTTTTGGATAAATTACAAAACTGATTCTAAAACAGGGAGAAAGAAAGAAGGGAAGGAAGGAGGAATGGACAGAAAGAAGAAAGAAATAAAGAGAAAAGAAAAGAAAATAAGAAATAAGTGACACCCAAGTTGGGAAGAAAGAAAAATACTATTCTCACATGATGTAAACATATACACAGAAAATCCTTAGGCATCTGCAGAAGTGTGCTAGAGGTATGAAGTGAATTTAACAAAGTTGTAGGATGAAAGATCAATAAATAAAATCAATTGTGTTTCTATACACAATCAACACCAATTAGAAAATAAAATTATGTAAGCAATTTAACTTATAATAGCCTCAAAAATAATAAAATAATTCAGAATAAATTTAATAAAAGGTATGCTGATCCAAAATTTCTAAATCACTAATACGAGAGATTGAATAGGTAGAAATATGTATCAAGTTCATTGGTAAATATACATGTCATACTTATTAGATGATAATTCTTCTGAAACTGATCTCCAGATTTGGCACAATCCCAATCAAACCTATAGGCCTTTTTGGAGAAATTACAAAGCTGATTCTAATTTTTTTTTTTAAATATGGAAGTCCTAGAATAGCCAGAGCATGTTTTAGAAAGAAGAATAAAGTTGGAAAACTTTCCAAATTTCAAGACATATTGTAAAGCTACACTAACCAGTACAGTAAACTTACTGGCATGAAGAAGACATATATATCAGTGAAACAGAATAAATAATTTAGAAATATATCCAGCCTTACATGGCCAAAGTTGCCAAAATAATTCAATAAGGAAATCAATGTCTTTATAAAGATGGTACTAATAAAATTGGATATTAAACGGAGAATATGAACTTCAGAATTACCTCACACCATATCCTCAAGTTAACTCAACATGTATTTTATACATAATGTAAATATAAAAAGTATAAAGCTTACTGAATAGGAAAAATTTTTAATAATCTTACTATAGCTAAAAATTTTTTAGATAAGAAAAGGATGGATGAAAATGGAAAAAAATAGTAAGTTGGACTTCATGAAATTAAGACTTTTGCAATTTAAAACATAGCATCAAAAAATGAAAAGGCAAACCACAGATTGGGACAGAATAATTTTAAATATGTCTGATAAAGAACTTTCATCTAGAATGTACACATAACTAAAAAACTAAATAACAAAACACAAATAACTCATTTAACATAATATTTTGACCTAAATGGACCAAATATTTGTACAGATATTTTAATTTAAAAAGAGATGATGTCCAATACACAAATGAAAAGATACTTAACATTACCTGTCATCAGGGAAATGCAAGTTAAAACCACATTGAGGTACCACTGTACGCCCACTGGAGTGGCTGACACGAGCAGAACTGACCATACCACATGATGTGAAGAATTGCTATTCACACCTGGCTAGTGGGACTTCAAAATGGTACAGACATTTTGGAAAGCAGTTTGGCAGTTTCTTTTAATGTTAAACTTAGTACTGATCATATAACCAAATAATTCCACTGTGACTCAAAATAAATAAAAACATATCCGTACCAAGCCTCATCCTTGAAGTTCATAGCAGATGTGTCCATCAACTTGTAAATGGATAAACCAGTTGTAGATGGAGTACCACTCAACAATAAAAAGGAGCAAACTGATACAACAGCAATATAAATGAATATCAAAAGCATTATGCTCAGTGAAAGAAGCTAGACATGAAAGACACCAATGTATCATTCCACTAATAGGATACTCTAGAAAATGCAAACTGTAGAAAAAGAAGCAGATTAGTGGTTGCCTGTGTTCAGGAATGGAGAAAAGATCAAATGCAAAACAGCAAAAGAAAACATTTTGTGATGATGCAGATTTTCTGTATCTTGATCATGATTGTGGTCAAATGATGATATTCATCTGCCATAACCCATTAAATTGCACATTGAAAAGGGTGAATTTTACTGTGTGTACATTATACTTAAATGGAGCTGTAAATATGTTTGGAGCTTATCTGTGAACATTAGTTGCAGAGCAGGAGTTATTTTTATAGAGTGGAAATCTGCTAAGTGCCAACTTGAGAAGGGTTGAGAAAAATTAGAACCTTCTTCCAACACATTTCAGTTAGAACACTCTTAGGATGTCGTTACAGCTGTGCTCTATATTGGAGTCTCTGATGAAATCACATGTCTAACAATCTCAGCATGCCTTTAATCAACAGAATATACACGTGTTTTCTTTTTTTACTATAAAGGATATACCAAACAACTTTTTCAAGACTTTACTTCAAAAAGGCACGTAGTTTTGCAACATTTTTGGTAAGTCTTTAATTATTTCAAAATGAAAAATTGAAAATAAAATGCAATTATTTACTCAGGCCCCCCACAAAAAAGGCCTGTACGGGGAATGCATGTGGTGTGTGTGTGTGTGTGTGTGTGTGTGTGTGTGTGTGTGTGTGTAAGTGTGTGATTTGAAGAATTGAAAAAATTTTAGTGGGGTTTTGTAGCATCACGTTGATAGCATCCTGTAATTTTGAATTGTGTTAGAAATAAAAATAAAGTGAATACACTGATAAAAGAATTTGAAAAGAATTTGCATTATTGCCTAAATTATGTGTGGTTTCCACAGTGGCATGAATCGAGCATCTTTAACCTACATAACAATATATCAGAATGTATTAGGTAAAAAATAAGTAAACTAGTATAACAAAGTTAAATATTTCTAAAGGAAAATTATAGCTTTATTTTTTTTCCTGAACTGTTTTGAGGAGATATTTACACCAAAAGATATTATCATTGATCAATGAAACTTTTTCAGAATTTGCTTGTGTCCCACCAATATTTGATTACATAGTGCTTCTGTGAGTTCCATTTCATTAATTTAGCATTGACAGGAGAGAAGGCAATGGCTCTGCAGCCTCTCTTGATGTGGCATGATCCTGGTTCCGCTGGCTGATATCTATTAGAACCATGGCCTTAATCATGCCTTTCATGCTTCTAACTTGATTTGCATTTGTTGTGTAATCCAAATTTATTCTCTCGTTTAGTCGCTTCCACCCATAGAAAAGCAGGTCTTTTTCATTTCTCCTTCACCATTGCCCCCATTTTTTCTTTTTGTCCTCCCATGATGAAAAACAAGACAGAAACAAACTATAACAACAACAGACACCTTTTGTCTGTGGTCACCAATGCATTGTAGCACTAAACTTTGTTCAAAATCTCTAGATCTGACCTCTATATCTGCTGTTCCCAGAGTTTTTCAATGTATTCTCTAGACTGCTGTGACCCATTGACAGAACGTCTAGCTATATTTAATTGAAAGTTATTACTGTCTGATATGGCTTGGCTGTGTCTGCACCGAAATCTCATCTTGCACTGTAGCTCCCATAATTCACATGTTGTGGGAGGGACCCAGTGAGAGGTAAGTGGATCATGGGGGCAGTTTTCCCCACACTGTTCTAGTGGTAGTGAATAAGTCTCATGAGATCTGATGGTTTTATAAGGGGAAACCCCTTTCGCCTTTCACTTGGTTCTCATTTGCTAAATCATGCCTCTCAGCTGATTCTCTCTAGAATTTATTCTCAGGAGATCTAATTAATAACTTGTCAAGCTGATGTCCATCCTTGGGGACAACTCGTATCTGAAGAATGGCCAGTGAAAGGTATTAAAACTCCATACTCCTGCCTCAATTTAGGGCAACTCTGAAGGGTCACCCCAGCTTCTCAGCTCCCCCTTGAGATTAGCTGAGGTATTTGTTGTGACTGCCTCACATCTCAACTCCCTTTATCCAATTCAGCTTTTTCGCCACAGTTGTTGGTTCCTAGGATTTTACCCAGTTAAATGTTCTCTACACAAATCTCTATCTCAAATCTGCTTTACAGGGAATGTGGCCTCAGACAGGTTTTCATTAGGTTCTGGACATAACTCTCATTAGTCATTGATATGATTCGGCTGTGTCTCTGCCCAAATCTCACCTTGATTGTAATTATCCCCGCATGTCAAGGATGGAGTCAGGTGGAGATAATTGAATCATAGGGGCGGGTTCCCCCTACTGTTCTCCTGGTAGCGAATAAGTCTCACGAGATCTGATGGTTTTCAAATGGGAGTTTCCCTACACAAGCTTTCTTCTCTGCTACCATTTAAGATGTGCCTTTGCTTCTTTTTTGCCTTCTGCCGTGACTGTGAGGCCTCCCCAGCCATGTGGAATTGTGAGTTCATTAAACCTCTTTCCTTTATAAATTACCCGGTCTTGGGTAGGACTTTATTAGCAGCATGAGAACAAACTAGTACAGTCTGTTCTATAAGCCCAAGTCGGATCACAGTGTCCCGCTTTCTGTTTCTTTTTTTTTCTAGCCCATATTTCTACTAAAACTTGACTCATAAAGACTCAAAACAAAATAATTAAGCATGGCTAATATTTATTTAATATTTTATACGTGTCAGGTACTGTATTTTGTAACTTATCTTTTAATAATCTTTCCAAATCTCTAAAAGGAGAATTCTGCTTTTTTATAGAGAAAATAAGGATGGCTCTGAAAATGTTAGTAGTAGGGGAAGCAGGGTGAGGGACATAGGGGGCACTTTGTGTTATTTGTGCATTTTACCATCAGTCTAAAATCAGGTCAAAATAAAAAAAAATGAGAAGTAGAAGCAGGTTGTTAAGATTTTCAGTGTGACTCTAGAATTTTTTTGTTTGTTGTTTGTTTTGGAGTGTAGTGGTAAGATCTCTGCTCACTGCAACCTCCACTTCCCAGGCTCAAGCAATTCTCCTGCCTCAGTCTCCCAAGTAGCTGGGATTATAGGTGCCTGCCACCACACCCAGCTAATTTTTGTATTTTTTTTTTTTAGTAGAGATGGGGTTTCAGCATGTTGGCCAGGCCAGTCTCCAACTCCTGACTTCAAGTCATCCGCCCGCCTCAGCCTCCCGAAGTGCTGGGATTATAGGCATGAGCCACCACTCCTGGCCCAAAGTTCATATTTTAACTACTAACCTAAATTATTTTAAAAACAAAAGTCTCCTTGGACTCAAACCAGGTCAGAGTGACATGATCATGTGCCTGTTTTGTGCAGGGTGAAGTGAGATTATTATCTAGGAATTAGCTGAAATGTCTTGTTGTGGGCATAATTATTTCATATAAATTCTAAGCTTCATATTAGCACTTAGATTATAATTATCTAAAGAATAGAGAACAATTTCATATAATTTTCAGTGTATCAGGTGAATCAACAGTATACATACAAGCATGCAGATGAATTTCAGTGAATATAGTGGTGACAATGCTCAACAGAATAAGTGTCCCCCACCCCAACCCTGCATCTTGCTCTTTCACTGTCCTAAAGATAGAACAAAATGGTTCAGGCATCCAGCTTGTCCCCTCCACACTTCACACTTTTACTTAATAGCAGCTTATCTTTAACACTTTGTCATCTTTAAGATGTTGCTAATTCTTTCTGGTAGATCCCAGGACTGAGGATGAGGAAGAATGATTTTATTTAAATAAGGTTGCTTAATTAAAAAACAATTTTTTTAGTTTTAAAATATTTTCATTATTTTATAAAATGTTTATGGGTACAAAGGAGGTTTATATATTTGTGGGGTACATGAGATGTTTTAATACAGGCATGCAGTGTGAAATAATCACATCATGAGGAATGGGCTTTCCATCCCCTCAAGCATTTATCCTCTGAGTTAAAAACTATTCAATTGGCTGGGCGCGGTGGCTCACGCCTGTAGTCCCAGCTCTTTGGGAGGCCGAGGTGGGCGGATCGCCTGAGGTCAGGAGTTTGAGACCAGCCTGGCCAACATGATGAAACCCCATCTCTACTAAAAATACAAAAATTAGCCAGGTGTGGTGGCGAGTGCCTGTCATCCCAGCTACTCGGGAGGCTGAGACAGGAGAATCATTTGAACCTGGGAGGTGGAGGTTACAGTGAGCCGAGATCATGCCATTGTACTCCAGCCTGAGTGACAAGAGTGAAACTCCATGTCAAAAACAAACAAAAATCAATTACATTCTTTAAGTTATTAAAATTAAACATTGTAAATGATATTTTTTCCCAAAGCTTTTTCAAAGAAAAAAAAAAGTAGGAACAAAGACACTTTCTACTGATTTCCAGCATGGTGACTCTGTATTTCTAGCATGTGTTAAGGTGAAAAATTGATTTTATGTTTAATACAAAACATAGCATAATGTAATGAAAAGCAAGATTGTAATGATAAAGGAAAATAACACTAGTGCTAATTTTTTTCAATTTGAAGCATTGGATTAAAATGAATTAGGTTATATTCCAACATGTTTATATTGAATTTCTTTTTTCTCCAATTGGTTTCTTTTTATTAATGGGGGAGTGTTGCATTTGTATAAGGTTTCCCTATTATATTCAATTGTTTAGAGATGCTTTTAATATGAAGTTTTTATGTTTTCTTTTTGATGTATACATGTTATGCTTTTATGCTGAATTTGATAATTGGTGCTGTATGTGCAAAGCAAATGTAATTTCCCAGCTTTTATTTTTTAAAGCCCTGGGAAGCAACATAATAAAGTAGAAATAGTATCAAGACAAGAGTTAGAATACCTGGATTCTAAAATTTAAATTAAATTAGGATCTAGTGACATTATAGGTGTTCCTTGATCTTCTGATGACCTGGTTCCTCAAAAGAAAAATAAAATAATCTATAAATTGTTTCTAATTCTAAAACTCTATCAATCCTATTTTTAAAATTATAATTAGTTGAACTCTATAAGGTCACAAAAATCCCTAAGAAACTAAAATACAATTTTATCCTATCTTAAAAATACTCTGATCTTTTTTTATATGCTGACATGAATTCTAATTATTTTTGAGCCCCTAAAAAACATTTAAGATCACAGTTTATGTTTTATTATTGACTTTCAGATAATTAACATTTTACTGATAGATATGAACAAATCTACTCTAACAGAGATAGTCATTAGTTTATTTCTCTCTTTTCAGTATCAATAAAAAGTATCGATTTACCAATAACAATGAATTAATTGCCTGAAATAAATGAAACGTAAGCAGCAAAAGTGAACCTTTTAGTATAACTCTTCTTGTAAACATTGACTTAGTTCAAAGGGAGCTTATCTTTAAAAAAAAAAGCGCTAATTCATGTCTATTGGTATAGATATAATCTTTTGTTCCTTGAAAATAGATCCTACTATACTCCAGACACTATGCCACTTGGTGCAGATATTAACACAAATAGCAGGTGATCATTGTCCTCATGGAGTTTATTTTAAAGAGAACAAAGTGAGACAAAGGCACACAAGCAAAGAACTACAATACAAAGGGGATGGCATCTGACTCAGCATGGAGGTGTCACGGAAGGTGTTGTTTTGCTTAGGTTTTGAAGTGTGGGTAGGAGATGGCCCATGTTGAGAGTGGGAACTGGGAATTAAAAAGATGAGGAGGTCTCTGCAAATCTACATGGATGGGAAGTAGCATGCTGATGTGGGAAACAACTAAAAAGTTCCAGAATGCATGGTTTATAAAGCGTGAGTCAGAGAGGGCTAGACCAGTAGCCAGATCAAGGATATCTCACATGTTATAGTCATGAATTAGTGCATTGACCTGCAGGCCATGGGAGTCACTGAAGGTTTCAGTCAGGTAAGTGAGCTGATCAGAACAGTCCTTTAGATAGGCCGCTCTTTTGGCTGTAAGGGGGACACGTTTGAAGTAGGGCTATAGCTAAAAATATACAGACACTTCCTCTTGTCTACAGCCCTGCTGGCATCTGTTGTATTTTGACTTTTTAATAATAGCCATTCCAACCGGTATGAAATGGTATCTCATTGTGTTTTGATTTGCATTTTTCTGATGATTAGTGATTCTAAGCATTTTTTTTTTCGTGTATTTGTTGGCCATTTGTATATGTTCTTTTGAGAAGTGTTTGTTCATGTCCTTTGCCCATTTTTTAATTGGGTTATTTTTTTTTCTAATTGATTTAAGTTCCCTGTAGATTCTGGATACTAAAAAACAAACAAAAACCAGAAGTAAATAAATTCTCAGGACACATACACCCAGACCCACACCCACAGAGAGAGAGAGAGAGAGAGAGCGCCTCGGTAACAGGCCAACAACCACCAGGGTCTAAACTGGGAACACTTTCTAGTACAGAATGAATGGAAAGGATTCATGAAATATCTAGAAAGTAACGTTAATGAGATTTACATGTATGGAGTGAATGAGGAGAAACGGATCATTCAGGATCCTGGTGGGAATAACAGGGGGAGCCATTAGTTGAAATTTTGAAGTGGGAGAAGGAGAGGGAGTTTTAGGGAGAAAGATGAGTTTTTTTTAGGTATTTCAAACCCTTGAAGCTTCTATGGGACATCGAAGTGGAAATAACAGTCTGTGGGTTGGGACAATAAAGAAAGAAATTGGTTGAAGACTAGGGGAAGAGTATAGAGCAAAGAAATATTTAAGATAATAAACATAGAGAGATAGCTGAAAATGTGGGACTGGATTACAAAGGAAGAATGATTTAGTTATGAAGCCCAAGGGCTGACAGGAATGGGTGACTACTCGAGGAGTTCATATGCATCTGTTATTGTATGAATAAAAAAAATTATCTGTTCCTTCCTAAAGATATTTTCAACCTGTTTTTGGATACATATGGGCACTGCTTTTCATTCTCTTAGCCCCATTTCTTATTTTAGCCTCTGCTGTAGCAATCAGTTCTGCACAGGCTTTGACCCAGGCTTTGACTAGTTGGTGCAGGTGTGATATGACACTTACCTGGAATGGCCCACAGTTTGTGGCTGCTCTCACTTAAGCAGGTGGGATGCTCATGTAGGTGTAACCTAGAAGCTTGGTAGAGTTTATGCCCATGGGGCAACCTGTGACCACTCAAAAATAAAGCCCTTTCCTCCTCCCAGATTGAGGAGTCTTGCATTATGTAATAAAACTCCTTAGAAGGCCTATTAGGTTCCAATACAGCATTAGGCAACTTGATAAGGTATCCCATCATCAGCCTTCCTTTCTTCCCTCATTCCTCTGCCTCTCACTCTTTCTTCCTAAGTTAACTTCTTAGATAAAATGCCAACTTTCTATATTTTGTTTCACATCAGGGAAAATAATTGTATATCCCATTTCAAAAGCACATAAAAAGGTTACTGTATAGAAAATTTGTCTTTAATAGATTAAGGTGTAATTTTCCAAATACTTTAAAATTTTATTTCAGATACGTTTTTCATTTTTATAAGCTTCATCTAAAAGCAGAGTTCACCTAAGAATATACCTAAGAGCATATTATATAAAATATATTTTATATTTCAGTAGTTTAGCTAGGATTCTTTCAAAATTGAGAGGATCTACAAATATTTCTAACACATTAGTTTTCAGTCTTAAGGCTGAGTCAAGAACAAAGCTCCTAAACTTTGCATTGGTGATTGAGAACATTTTAAAATTGTTATTTAATTCATTAACTTATTTTTAAAAAATTTTCACATTGTAATCATATAGATTTATAGGATACAATTTGATGTTTCAATGAATATGTATGTTGTCTAATGATCCAATAAGGATAGTTAGTGTATTAATTACCTCATGCATTTATCATTTCTTTTTCATAAGAAATTTCAAAATCCTTTCTTCTAGATACTTTGTAATATACAATACTTTACTTTTAACTATAGTCACCCTGCTTTGCAAAGAACACTTCAACTTATTCTTCCTATATAATTGTGATTTCATAACTGTTAACCAATCTATCTCCATTTTGCCCTCCCCACTTCTTCCTCACTGTTTGGTAACCACTATTCTACTCTACTTCTCTATTAACATTTTTTTTTTTTAAGATTCCACATATGAGAGAGATCATGCGGTATTTGCTTTCTGTGTCTGGCTTATTTCACCTAACATTGTATCCTACAGGGTCATGCATGTTGTTGCAACTGGCAGAATTTCATTCTTTTTTTATTGCTGAATAGTATTTCATTGTCTGTGTGTCCATATATATATATTATATATAATAATATGTATAATTATAATTACACATAAAATTATATATAATTATAATTAATTTTATGTATAATTATAATTACACATAAAATTATATATAATTATAATTATAATTATATATAATTATACATATAATAATAATATATATTATATGTAATATATAATATACATAACGTATATTATATATAATATACATAACGTATATTATATATAATATACATAACGTATATTATATATATTATACATAATGTATATTATATATTATACATGATATATATTATGTATAATATACATGATATATATTATACATAATATACATGATATATATTATATATAATATACATAATATATATTATGTATAATATACATAATATATATTATATATATATAATTCACTTCTTTGTTTTTAGACACATAGGTTGATTCCATATCTGATTATTAGAAATAGTGCTACAGTAAACATAAGAGTGCAGATATTTTTCAAACACAATGATTTCATTTCCTATGGATATATACCCAGTAGTGGGATTGCTGGGTTATGTGATCGAATAATTGTTTTTTTGTTTTTTTTTATTTTTTAGCGAACTTCCATAAAGTTTTGCTTAATGGTTGTACTAGTTTACAACTCCATCAACAGTGTGTAAGTGTTCCCTTTTCTCCACTTCCTTGCCAACTCTTGTTATCTTTTACCTTTTTGGTAATAGCCATTCTAATGGGTGAACTGGTATCTCATTGTGGTTTTGATTTGCATTTCCCTGATGGTTAGTGATGTTGAACATGATTTTATTATGTATTCGTCTTGACCATTTCTATATTTTCTCTTGTGGCATGTCTTTTAGTTTATTTTGTCCTTTTTTTTTTTTTGAGAAGGAGTCTTGCTCTGTTGCCCAAGCTGGAGTACAGTGGTGCAATCGGGGCTCACGGCAGCCTCCATCTCCCTCTTTCAAGCAATTCCCCTGCCTCAGCCTGCTGAGTAGCCGGGGTTACAGGCACACGCCATCATGTTTGGCTAAATTTTTGTATTTTTAGTAGAGAAATGATTTCACCATATTGGTCAGGCTGGTCTCAAACTCCTGACCTCAGGCAATCCACCTGCCTCAGCCTCCCAGTTTTGCCCATTTTTAAATAAGTTTTTTATGTTTTTGCTGTTGAGTTGTTTAAGTTTCTTATATAATCTGGGCATTAACTCCTTAGCAGATGTATAGTTTGCAAATAATGTATCCCATTCTGTAAGTTGTTTTTTCACTCTGTTAAGTTTCCTTTGCTGTGCAAAAGCATTTTAGTTTGATGAAACCCCATTTATCTATTTTTGCTTTTGTTGTCTGTGCTTTTGACGTCTCATTTAAAAAATCCTTGTACAACCCAAAGTTATAGAGAATTTCCCACATGTTATCTTCTAGTAGTTTTTCATAGTTTTCAATCTTACCTTTAGGTCTTTAATCGCATTTGAGTTGATTTTGTATAAGGTAAAAGATAGGGGTCTAATTTCATTATCCCACATATAAATATCCAATCTTCTCAGTACCATTTAATGAAGACACTGTCTTTACCCCTGTGTGTGCTCTTGACTCCTTTTTTGAAAATCAGTTGACTTTAGGTATGAGAATTTATTTCTGAGCTGTATATTCTCTTCCATTGGTCTATGTGTTTGCTTTATGGCAGTGCCATGCTGTTTTGCTTACTATGGCTTTGTAGTATATTTTGAAGTCAGGTAGTGTGGTGCCTCCAGCTTTGTTATTTTTGCACAGGATTGCTTTGGTTATTTGGGGTCTTTTCTGGTTTCATACAAATTTTAGGGTATTTTTTTCTATTTCTGTGAAGAATTTCATTGTTATTTTGATAGGGATTGCATTGAATCTGTAGGACATTTTGTTAGTATGGTCATTTCAATAGTATCAATTCTTCCATTCCATGAGTATATAGTGTCCATTTTTTGTGTATCGTAAATTTTTCCATCAGTGTGTTATAGTTTTCATTGAAGAGATCTTTCATGACCTTGATTAAATTTATCTGCAGATTTCTTGGTAGCTATTGTAAATGGAATTCCTTTCTTGATGACTTTTTCAGATAGTTCACTATTAGTGTATAGAAACACCACTGAATTTTCTGTGTTGATTTTGTATACTACAACTTTACTGAATTTATTTATGATTTCTAGTAGTTTTTGGTCAAGTCTTTAGGGTTCTCACTCTATATAAGTATATATAGAAAGAACCCTAAAGAGAGAGAGATCATATATATCTATATGATCATATATATAGATGTATACATATGTATGTGAGATCACATTTTCTACAAACAGAAACAATCTGACTTCCTTCTTTCCAGTTTGGATCCCTCTTATTTATTTCTTTTGTCTAATTGCTCTGGCTCTGACCTCCAGTACTATGCTAAATAGAAGTGGTAGAAGTTGACATCCTTGTCTTCCTCCATATCATAGAGGAAAAGCATTTATCTATTCACCATAAATAAGATGTTAGCTGTGGGTTTGTCACATATGGCCTTTACTGCGTTGAGGTACACTCCTATACCTACTTTCTTGACAGTTTTTATCATAAAGGAATGTTGACTTTTGTCAAGTGTTCTTTTTGCATCTGTTGAAATGATCACATGGTTTTTGTTTTTCTTTCTATTGTGGTGGTGTATCATATTTACTGATTTGTGCATGTTAAGCCATCCTTTCATCCCTGGGATGAATCCCACTTGATTATAGTGAATACTCTTTTTAGTGTGCTGTCGAAGTCAGTTCACTTGTATCTTGTTGAGAATTTTTGTATCTATGTTCTCCAGGAATATTGGCCTGTTATTTTCATTTTGTGCATGTCTTTGTCTGGTTTTAGAATCAGGATATTGCGAGCCTCATAAGATGAGTATGGAAGTATTCCTTCCTCATTACTTTTGTGGAAAAGTTTGTGGAGAATTGGTAGTTATTCTTTAACTGTTTGGTAAAATTCAGCAGTGAAGACATCAGGTCCTGGGTGTTGGTTGTTGTTGTTGTTGTTTTGATGGAAGATGTTTTATTATTGATTCAAATTCCAAACTCATTATTGATGTGTTCAGATGTTATATTTCCTCACAATTTAATCTGGGTAGTTGTATGTGTGCAGAAATTTATTCATTTTATTCTACATTATCAAATTTGTTGGCATATAGTTATGAGTAATGTCTTACAATCCCTTATATTTCTGTGGTGTATCAGTTGTAATGTCTCCTTTTTCATCTTTTATTTCTTTGAATTTTCTCTCCTTTTGTCTTAGTTTAGCTAAAGGTTTGTCAGTTTTACCTTTACACTTTGTCTTATTTATCTTTTGAAATATTTTTTAGTGTCTGTTTCCTTTATATCTGCTGTGAGCTTTATTATTTCCTTCCTTCTACCAATTTTGGGTTTAGTTTGTTTTTGATGTTCTAGTTACTTGAAGTGTATAATTTTGCTTTGTGATTTGAAAATCTTTCTTCATTTTTGGTGTAGGCTTTTATTGCTATAAATTTCCCTCTTAGAACTGCTTTTGCTACGTTCCATAGGTTTGGGTATGTTGGATTTTCATTCTTACTTGTCTCAGCGACTTTTGAAATTTTCCTATTAATGTCTTAATGAGACCTATTGATTTCTTGGGTGCATGCTATTTAATTTCCATGTTTTTATAAAATTTCCAAGGGCTTTCCTGTTGTTGATTTCTGGCTTTATATCACTGTAATCAGAAAAGATACTTCATATGATATCTGTCTTCTTAAGTTTGTTAAGACTTATTATGTGTCATAATGTATGATTGGTCCTAGAGAATGTTTGGTGTACAGTTGAGAATAATTTGTATTCTGCAGCTGCTGGATGATGTATTAGTCTGTTTTCATACTGCTGATAAAGACATACCCGAGACTGGGTAATTTACAGAGAAAAAGAGGTTTAGTGGACTCATAGTTCCACGTGGCTGGGGAGGTCTCCCAATCATGATGGAAGGTGAAAGGCACATCTTACATGGTAGCAAACAAAATAGAATTGAGAACCAAGTGAAAGGGTTCCCCCTTATAAAACCGTCAGATCTTGTTAGACGTATTCACTACCACAAGAACAGTATGGGAGAAGCCGCCCCCATGATTCAATTATCTCCCACTGGTTCCCTCCCACAACATGTATGAATTATGGGAGCTATAATCAAGATGAGATTTCGGTGGGGATATACAGCCAAACCATATCAGGTGAGATCTTCTTTACCTGCTAGGTCCATTTGGTCTATGGTATAGTTTGAGTCTGTCATTTTTTGGTTGATTTTCTCTTCATATAATCTGTCCATTTTTAAAGTGGAGTGTTGAAATTTCCTACTAATATTGTATTGCAGTCAATCTCTACCTTTAAATCTAATATTTGCTTTATATATCTGGTTGTTCTGGTGTTGGGTACATATATAGTTACACCTAAGTATTATATATGTTATGTCCTCTTATTGAATTGGGCCTTTTATCATTTCATTATACAGCGACATTCTTTTTTTATATAGTTTTTTTATTTAAAGCCTTTTAAAATATGACATGACTGTGGCTACTCCTGCTTGCTTTTCATTTGTTTGCATAAAATATATTTTTCCATCTCTTCACTTTCAGTCTAGTTATCTTTAATAGTGAGGTAAGTATCATGTAGGCAGCATATAGGTGGGTTTTGCTATCTGAATCCATTCATCCACTTTATATCTTTTAACTAGAGTTTAATCCACTTCTATTGAAGTTTATTATTGATAAATTAGGACTTCCTTCTACCATTTCATTAGTTGTTTTTTAGATTACTTGTTCACTTCTTCCTTTCTTATTGTTTATCTCTCTAGTTTGGTGGTTTTCTGTGGTGCTAAGCTTTGTTTCTTTTCCCTTTTTTGGTGTGTGTGTGTGTATCTGCTGTAATTTATTTCTTTCTGGTTAGTGAAACTAACATACAGAGTCCTGTATTTGTAACAGACTATTTTACACTGATAACAACTTAACTTCTGTCACATAAAAATACTCTTTACTTCTCCCCCCCCACACACACAATTTATATTTTTGTTACGTTACATTGCATCTTTATGAATGGTAGACTCAATGGAACATAGGATCTATGTCACAACTAAATCAATTATTTAATGGCAGCATTAAAGCAGCCCAAAGAATGTGAAAAACTGGTGTGGGTGTATTTCACTTTTTAAAAACTATGTTTCATAATGTTTTCATTAAAAAGTCTTTATCAGTTTGCTAATGCCTAATTTTTACAACCAGCCACCATAGATTTTACAGGATAAATATATTATTTCAGTGGTAATTGAAGCAGAATTTTTGTTGCTCTTCTTACCCTTAGAGATTGTGTATTATCCTCAGACGTAATTCTTTGATTTTTTTTTCTTTTCATGTTGTTACACATAGTTACCAACAATCAACGTGAGAATAACCTTTGAATATTTTCAAGCATTAAGATTTGTTTATACAGCTGCACAATTAGACAACAAACACTCTTGGGTCTTTACCTCTCAGCATACACCTGATTATTAACTTAAAGGTATGATGGGAAAAGTATCAATTTTTCTTGGTCACCTAGATTTAGAAATATGTAATAACTGTAAGCTTGGGTCTGCTTCTTCAGAAGCCTAGGAAGTGGAGTGATGGTTCTCTGAAGAGGCTGGAAACAAAGTATGTGTTTCCAGAAGGCTTAATAGAATATGTTGAGACATAGGCCATTAACACAAAAGTGAAAGAAATGCAAAAAATGTATGAAAGTAAGGATTTGAGAAGGGAAATTTTATTTTTCCGTCTAAAATTCCTATGAATTATATGAAAGTAAATGTCCTATCCTTAAAATTAGCCAAAGGAAGCACTTTACTTATCAATATGATATGACTTTTCATACTCTTATCTAAAGATATCCTAAACTAAGATCCAGTTTTCTAAGAAAAGACTTTTTACTCATGCTTTAAAGCATGCTAGATGATTCCTACCACATCACATAATGTTGTTTACATGTATGATTTAAACTGCATATATTCTTCAACTCACTGGTTCCTTAGGCTTCTTATCTTTCCTTGCACGCTTAGATAATTTTATGTAAAATTGATTTTTAGAAGTTTAGTTGCTGGGCGTAGTGGCTGTCACCTGTAAACCCAGTACTTTGGGAATTCAAGGCAGGTGGATTGCTTGAGTCTTGGAGTTTGAGGCCTGCCTGGGAAAGAAGACAAACCCCATTTGTACAAAAATAAAAATATTAGCTGGATATGGTGGCACATGCCTGTGGTCCCAGCTACTCCAAGGCTGAGGTGGGAGGATGACTTGAGTCCGAGAGGCAGAGGTGTGAGCCAAGATCATGCCCTGCTCTTCAGCCTGGGCAAAGAAGCCAGACCCTGTTTCAAAAAAAAAAATCTAGTGAGATTTGATTTCTATTTCTATGTGATTCAAAACTAGGAGAGCTTCAAGGCTAATGACTATTAAAAAATGGCCATTGCTACTTGCATTTTCTATGAAGCCAGCATACACAGCAACGTGCAACCTAAAAACCAAGCTATTTAATATGTAGCTTAGATTTCAGGTTTGATTGTCTTTGAGGTTTGATTATTGCAGAGATCAATTGCCAGACCAAATATAGACTAATTCTGTATTTGGTCTTTTTATCATATGAAACATCCCAGCCTTGGGTATAAATTAAGAGCAAGTACGGATGTTTATACCGATAGCGGTGTAGATATTTCCATGTTTATACAGATAGCGGTGTAGATATTTTCATGTCTATACAGATAGCGGTGTGGATGTTTCCATGTTTATACAGATAGTGGTGTAGATATTTCCATGTTTATAGAGATAGCGGTGTAGATATTTCCATGTTTCTACAGATAGCGTGGTAGATATTTCCATGTTTATAGAGACAGCGGTGTGGATATTTCTATATTTATAGAGATAGCGGTGTAGTTATTTCCATGTTTATACAGATAGCGGTGTAGATATTTCCATGTTTATACAGGTAGCAGTGTAGATATTTCCATGTTTGTACAGGTAGTGGTGAAGATATTTCCATATTTATACAGGTAGCGGTGCAGATATGTGAATTCATTAAACCTCTTTTTCTTTATAAATTACCCAGTCTTGGGTATGTCTTTATCAGCAGCATGAAAATTGACTAATACACTCACTGTCCATGAATGATACTCTGTTAGCCCATTTGTATTGTTATAAAGAAATACCTGAGGCTGGGTAATTTATAAAGAAATGAGGTTTATTTGGCTCCTTGTTCTGAAGGCTGTACATGAAGCATAGTACTGGCACCTGCTTCCAGGGAGGGTCTCAGGAACCTTCCAATCATGGTGGAAGGTGAAGGGAAACCAGCATATCACATGGTGAGAGAGGAAGCAAGAGAGACAGGGAGGAGGTGTCAGTCTCTTTTAAACAACCAGATATCGCATGAACTCACAGGGTAAGAACTCATTCATTACCAAGAGGACAGCACCAAGCCATTCAGGAGGCATCTATCTCCAACATTGGGGATCACATTTTAACGTGAGATTTGAAGGGGACAAACATCCAAACTATGTCAGATACCAAAGCTGACAATGCTTAGGATCTTTAGCTGTTCCAGGTTCTGGGAAAAGGGAGAGAGTTAGCTTCCCTCGTCTATGCTGTGCTACTCCATATTATATTGGTAATTATTGTTCTCTAAAGGTTCTTAAAAGCAAATAAACAAATGCAAGGCAAAACATTTGAAATGGAAGGCAAAACACAAGAAATGCAAGGCAAATGCATTAAAAACTTTTGAGTGTTAATATATAGATTTTATTTTATCTTTTTAATTTCTTTTGCTTAACCAAATAGATTATGTAGTTTTGATTAACTGGCCATGAAATAGCTCTGCCTACATAGAATTTCCCATGAATAATTGGTTGTGGAGACTTTTGTGTGTGACCCAAATCCTCCCTCAAAACTGAAGTTTGCCCAGCTATTGGGAGTGTTGGCAATTCATGCCTCTCAGCTGATTCTCTCTAGAATTTATTCTCAGGAGATCTAATTAATAACTTGTCAAGCTGATGTCCATCCTTGGGGACAACTCGTATCTGAGGAATGGTCAGTGAAAGGTATTAAAACTCCATACTCCTGCCTCAATTTAGGGCAACTCTGAAGGGTCACCCCAGCTTCTCAGCTCCCCCTTGAGATTAGCTGAGGTATTTGTTGTGACTGCCTCACTTCTCAACTCCCTTTATCCAATTCAGCTTTTTTGCCACAGTTGTTGGTTCCTAGGATTTTACCCAGTTAAATGTTCTCTACACAAATCTCTATCTCAAATCTGCTTTACAGGGAATGTGGCCTCAGACAGGTTTTCATTAGGTTCTGGACATAACTCTCATTAGTCATTGATATGATTCGGCTGTGTCTCCGGCCGAATCTCACCTTGATTGTAATTATCCCCGCATGTCAAGGATGGAGTCAGGTGGAGATAATTGAATCATAGGGGCGGGTTCCCCCTACTGTTCTCCTGGTAGCGAATAAGTCTCACGAGATCTGATGCTTTTAAAATGGGAGTTTTCCTACACAAGCTTTCTTCTCTGCTACCATTTAAGATGTGCCTTTGCTTCTTTTTTGCCTTCTGCCGTGACTGTGAGGCCTCCCCAGCCATGTGGAATTGTGAGTTCATTAAACCTCTTTCCTTTATAAATTACCCGGTCTTGGGTAGGACTTTATTAGCAGCATGAGAACAAACTAGTACAGTCTGTTCTATAAGCCCAAGTCGGATCACAGAGTCCCGCTTTCTTTTTTTTTTTTTCTAGCCCATATTTCTACTAAAACTTGACTCATATAGACTTAAAACAAAATAATTAAGCATGGCTAATATTTATTTAATATTTTATACGTGTCAGGTACTGTATTTTGTAACTTATCTTTTAATAATCTTTCCAAATCTCTAAAAGGAGAATTCTGCTCTTTTATAGAGAAAATAAGGATGGCTCAATCTTTTGATTTTTATTACAAGCTTTATTTTGTATAACATATAATAAACTAAAAATATTGAAAGTTTAGAAACCATCAGCACACAATCGAGGTGATGGAAATATACTTCACCTCCAGTTTCCTGATGCCTCTTTATAATACATTTCTCTGGCCCCTCATTCCTGGCCCTTAAAAACCATCAAACTGCTTTCTGTCACTGGACAGTAATTTATACAGTCAAAAAATGTATATAAATACAGTTTTACACTATGCACTTTTTTGTCTGACATTTTATGTTTTTTTCTCTGCATGTTTTACCTCTAGAGTCTGCCTTGTTTCACTTAGTATAATTATTTTGAGATTCATTCATGTTATAGTATGTATCCATAATTAATTCGGATAAAGCAAGTTAATTCATTAATGTATTGATTGATATTTAGATTGTTTCTAGTTTGGGCTATTATGAATACATGTGCTATGAACATTTGTGTTGATATCATTATATGAACACCTACTTTTATCTCTCTTGGGTAAATACCCAGGAGTGCAATGGCTGAGTCTTACGGCAGAAGTATGTTTAACTTTTTAAGGGACTCTTGAACTGTTTTTCAAAGGTTACACTTTTTTGTATTCCCATCAGCAGTGTATGAGAGTTTCAGCTTCTCCACATCCAAGCCAGTGCTTGGCTATTATCAGTCATGCTAATCTTAGCTATTTAAAAATAGATAGTGGCGTCTCATTTTGGTTTTAATTTGCATTGCCCTAAGCATTAATTATGTTGAGCATATGTGCTTATTTACCAAACAAATGTCTACTTTGAAATGTCTGTTCCAGTCTTTCACCCAAGTTTTAAATGGGGTTGTTTGTTTTTCATTATTAAATTTGGAGCTTTTAAAATATATTTTTGATGCAAGCCTTTTATCAGATATATGAGTTGCAAATATTTTCTCCCAGCCTGCAGCTTGTCTTTTCAGTCTCTTAATAGATTCTTTTGAAGAGCAGATTCTTTTTTTTAAATTTGATGAGTTCTTCTTATCAATATATTATTATATAAATCATGCTGTGGGGTCATATCAAAGAAAGCTTTGCCTGACTCAAAGTCCCAAATGTTTTCACATCTTCCCTCTCCTCTCCTTTGGGAACTGAGATTACACGTAAATTCAGTTACTTGAAATGTACTGTCTACTATTGCTCTGTTCATGTTTTTTAAAAATTTATTTTCTCTCTATATTTTATTTTGAGAGGTGTCTATCTTTTCTTCTTTAATGACTAATGTGCTATCAGCCTACCATGTAGCTGGGACTACAGCCGCATGCTACTATGTCCCGCTAATTTTTGTATTTTTAGTAGAGATGGGATTTCACCATATTGGTCAGGCTGGTCCTGAACTCCTGACTTCGTGATCCACCTGCCTCGGCCTCGCAAAATGCTGAGATTACAGGCGTGAGCCACTGCGCCCAGCCTCCTTTAGTGTATCTTGCATGTCTCTATTTTAGAACATATAGAATACTGTTTCAATAAGCATTTTAATGTTCTTAACTGATAACTCTGGCACCTTGATTTACTCTGGATCAGTTCTGACTCAGTGATTTTTCTCCTTATTATGAGCCACGTTCTTCTGTCTTTGTTGTGACTGTTGCGTCTCTGCTAAACTGTGTCTGGATGTCAGATACGGTGACTTTTATCTTATTGAGTGCTGGAAGTATATATAAATATTCTTGATCTTTGTATTGGTATGTATTTAAGTTTAGTTGGAAAGAGTTTGACTCTTTTTGGTCTTGCTTTAAAAATTCATTAGGTGGGATCAGACCAGTTCTCATTTTAGAGCTAATCACTCCCAACTAGTGAGGCAAGATCCTTCTGGGTATCCCTGGGAATCTTGAGGTGTTTCTGGGTTGGCTGATAAAATAAGCACTATTACTGGACCTTGGTGAGCATGTGTACTGTTACTTTTCATCTTATCTGTGTGTTGTTTCCCCAACCGTAGGTACTTTTCTCTAGGCCTGTCCTAACAATTACTTAGCTATGTACTTTAGGGGGACCCTTTGCAGAGCTCTGGAGTTCTCTTTCTGTGCAGCCCCTTCTTCTCGGAAACCTTGTCCTGAGAGCTCATGTCAACATGGTTTCTGTGGACTCTCAGCTCTGTCCCCTCAGCTCAGGGAGAACAATGGGCTCCTCTTTGGCTCTTCTCCTGGAGTAGTGGGCTGGAAAACTTTCTCCAGGCATAAATTAGGGCAGTTGATAGGCTCACCTTGTTTGAGACTGACTTTACAGGGTCTTGCAAACTTTTGTGGCATACATTTTGGCCATTTTTTTGGTTGTTTCAGGAGGGAGAGAAAGTCTAGTTCTTGTTACTCCATCATGGTCATTGCAGAAGTCAACCTAACTGATATTTATCAATACAGTCTGTTGCTACACATTGAACTTGCTTAAGATAATTTTTAGATGGCACAGAACTTTCTGTCCATTGAATGAGACTCTCTGCTTATTTTGCAAGTGCTCATTTGTATGGAGACATTTGTATGGAGAAACTTCAAAAAGTTTGTGGAAAAATGAAGTTAAAAGATAAACATTGAAAATGTGATCTTCGGTTTTCATCCCTAAAGAACTGATGGTCCTGGGAACTTAACAATGTCAATGCAGTCTCTTATACATTATTAACTTAAGAAAAATGGGTGCCCTTTCCACATTTGTTGAGATTGGGAAACAAAAAGAAGTCAGAAGGAGCCAAATCAGAGCTGTAAGGTGGATGCCTGACAATTTCCCATTGAGACTCTCACAAAATTGCCTTTGCTCGATGACAGGAATGAGCAGAAACATTGTGGTATTAGAGGACTGTCTGCTAAAGCTTTCCCAGGTATTTTGCCCTAAAACTTTGGCTAACTTATTCAAAACACTCTCATGATATGCAGATATTATTGTTCTTTGACCTTCCACAAAGTCAACAAGCAAAATGCCTGGAATGTCCCCAAAAAACTGTTGCCGTGACCTTTGCTCTTGAGTGATCCCCTTTTGCTTTGACTGGACCACTTCCACCTTTGGTAGCCATTGCTTTGATTGTGTTTTGCCCTCAGGATCATACTGGGAAAGCCATGTTTTATCTTCTGTTACAATTCTTCAAAGAAATCCTTCAGGATCTTGACCCTAGTTCTTTAAAATTTCCATTGAGAGCTCTCCTCTTGTCTGCAGCTGATCTGAGCACAACACTTTTGGCACCCATGCAGTGGAAAGTTGGTTCAACTTTAATTTTTTAGTCAGAACTGTGTAAGCTGAACCAATTAAGATGTCTACGATGCTGGCTATTGTTTGTGCTGTTGATTATCAGTCCTCTTCAATTAGGGCACAAACAAGATTAATTTTTTTCCTTGAAAATTGATATGGATGATCTGTCCCTGTGGACTTCATCTTCCACATCATCTCGTTTCTTCTTTAAAAAAGCTGTCCGCTTGTGAACTACTGATTTCTTTGGTGCATTGTCCCCTCAAGCTTCTTGTAAAGCATCAGTGATTTCACCATTCTTTCACTCAAGCTTCATCATAATCTAATGTTTGTTCTTGCTTCAATTTTAGCAGAATTTACATTGCTCTGCTAGGAGCTCTTTTCAAACTAATGTCTACTCCTTCTTACTGTCTCAAACTAGATCCTGTTCAAACATGCTATAATAAATTAGTATGAGTTTATTTTGCTGCCAATATTGAAACCTTTGCATAGTTTTTTTCATAATATACATTTTCCATGAACTTTTTAAGGCCTCTCACGTATCCACAGGTAGAGTGCCTTACCTATTCTGACTTCAGTCAATTATTCAAGACCTTTCCTTGTCAGTGACACATTAGAAAGGTAGAGTATTGAAAAATAAGAGTAGCTTCTGCTGATTAAGAAATACTATATCTTTTTCTACTTCTTTCTTTTTTTTTTTTTTTTTTCTTGAGACAGCATCTTTCTCTGTCACCCAGGCTGGAGTGCAGTGGTGTGATCTCAGCTCACTGCAACCTCTGCCTCCCAGGGTCAAGTGATTCTCCTGCCTCAGCCTCCCGAGTAGCTGGGACTATAGGTGCCTGCCACCACACCCAGCTAATTTTTGTATTTTTAGTGGAGACAAGGTTTCACCATATTGGCCAGGCTGGTCTTGAACTCCTGACCTTGTGATCTGCCTGACTCGGCCTCCCAAAGCGCTGGGATTACAGTCATGAGCCACTGTACCTAGCTTTCTACTTCTTTCTTATTATTTTCCTCCTCTCTCATTCCTATATTCTCTCCTTTCTCCTACTTTCCTCCCCACTCCCTGTTTCCTTCCTTTCATCTTTCCTATTTTCAGGACTTAATATTTCTTGAACCTCAGATGTTATCATAGTATGTTATTTGTTTAATTTTCACATAACAATAATAGTTTAAATACAAATAATATTTATTTTCATCCCCATGTTATCAGTATAACAGTAAAGATGTGGAGAGGCCAGCTGGGCATGGTGGCTCAAGCCTGTAATCCCAGCACATTGGGAGGCCGAGGTGGGTGGATCACGAGGTCAGGAGATCGAGACCATCCTGGCTAACACGGTGAAACCCCATCTCTACTAAAAAATAGAAAAAATTAGCTGGTCGTGGTGGCGCGTGCCTGTAGTCCCAGCTACTCGGGAGGCTGAGGCAGAAGAATAGTGTGAACCCGGGAGGCAGAACTTGCAGTGAGCCAAGATCACGACACTGCACTCCAGCCTTGGTGACAGAGCGAGACTCTGTCTCAAAAAAAAATAAATAAATAAATGAAAATAAAATTAAAAAAAATGATGTGGAGAGGCCAAACCAATGGCTCTTATATCCACGTTATTTCTTCTAAATGATTTCACCTTAGTTTTGGTCTGCATCTCTAACCATAGCTAGTTGCAGTAGGACCTTCTATCTGGCCTTGCTGCTCTCATTTTTGGACCTCCTCACTGAAATCAAATTGATCTTTCTAAAATGCAAACCCGGTCTTAGTATTTTATTACTTAAAACCCATTGGTGGCTTTCCATGATTTATGGAATAAAGTCAAAATTCCTGTTTTTGCCCACGTTTCTGTGTGCCTCTCATCCCTACATTTACTGATTCCTGTGTGCCATAAATTGCCAGTTGTCCAGAGTTCATTCTCTTTTTGTACTTGGGAGGACTTCTGCATCCTGCAACTTTTCCCCTGAAACATGCTTGGAAAATACCTACTCATTTTTTTCAGATTCAGGTTAGCTTTTTACTTCAGTTTCTTTTCCTGAAGCTTATACTGACTGCTCCATATGGCTTTGGGGATTAGCTACTCATTCCTTTGTGCCCTTTTGTAGATACACATTTATCATGGAGTCTTTTTTTTTTTTTTTTGAGACAGAGTCTCACTCTGTCACCAGGCTGGAGTGCAGTGGTGTGATCTCAGCTCACTGCAACCTTTACCTTCCAGGTTCAATTGATTCTCTTGCCTCAGCCTCCCAAGTAACTAAAGCCATGCACCACCGTGCCCAGCTAATTTTTGTATTTTTAGTAGAGACGGGGTTTCACTATGTTGGCCAGGATGGTCTCGATCTCTTGACCTCGTGATCTGCCCACGTTGGCCTCCCAAAGTGCTGAGATTACAGGCATGAGCCACCACTCCCAATCAGTCATGCAGTCTTTATACTTACTTGTTTACTTGCCTGTGAGCTCACTGAATGCAGGGAATATTTCCTTGTTGCTCTAGCACCTACACCAGTACCTGGTATCCAGAAGCTGTATGCTAAATGTTTGTTGAGTGGCTGTTTGACTGAATGATTGTACTCCTAATTAGTAGATAGAAAGCCATGAACTTCCCAGTTCATCATTCTTTGTGCTCAATTCTGGTTTCTTTATTGTGTTCAAAAGAGTTCCTTAGTGACATAAAACTATGGAGCTAGTATGTCAGCTCATTTAAGCAATGATTGGTTTATGTATATAAGAGGCTTCAATAATTATATATTTTTATTTCAGTTTCAATAAATGATCAATTGATTAATTTTCTCTGTTTTGGTTTATTGTTCACATTTAATATCAAAAGTGTTTTACTTAAAATTATTCATGCCAATTATGACAGTTAGGTGAATATTACTTTGATTTACATTCCAGTAGTAGTTTTGGTTGAACCCTGAATATGCTAAGACGTCACTTTTCTTTTTTCTTATGAACAGGCTACTGTGTTTACATATATTATTAAAATCTTCTTTGAAAATACGAAATGTTACATTTCTTATATTTAGTTCTCTGTGCTTCAGAATTCCTGTGATACTTGCACTTAACTCCTACTGAGCAGTTGATGTTAATATTTATGTGGTTAATTTCATGAAACATGGTGGTTTTCATTTCTATCATTAATTTATACAGGAGATAGACTGTTTTCCAGGTGTAAGCTCAGTCATATAATTAGAAAATTTATAAGCAGAAGGGAGTTATTTGGTCTAACCCATTTATTCTACAGATAGAGAAATTAGAGTCCAGAAACTCTGTCTTCTTTAAAGTCTTACAGGTATTTAAGAAAAAAGAATAGACTTGAGGTTTCTGTGTTCTGAACCCAGTGATCTTGACACTGTAATGATCTTCATCCATATTATTCACAGAAGTAAATATAATCACATATTAAATAAGAAACACAAATACTAAGGAGATATTATACTGAAAAATGAAATAATATTATCTTAATTATTTTGATCAGATTCAATATATAGCAGCTTGAAGGCTAATAATTCCAATGATTCTCTGAATAAACCATTTTTCTAATAAGATTACAGGTATTAGTAATCTAATTATTTTGACTGATGCAAATGTTACCCCGCCAGTCTGAAAAATGTGTTTATTTATATGTCATAAAGAATAATTTATTCCAAAAAGGCTAATTTTCAAAATATATGTATCTTCTGAAACTGTATCTATTTTTTTCCCACGTTTTCTAAATATAGTTTAGAGGGCGTTTGTAGATTTTCATGGTGCTGAAAAATTAAGGTATAATGGTCTCATGAAGGAGAATAATGTCATTTAGACATTGTAATTTTGGAGGATCACAATACTTTTTGGAATGTGGTTGTTGCAGCACTGGTCACTTATACTAATTATATAATAACATACTATACTAATGCAATAATATACCATATGAAATTATTAAATGGTAAATTTGTCTTAAATCCTCTAGAATACTGCAAAGAAATAGTTTATATAAGAAAGAGTACCATAGCATATGTGAACACAATGTTTCCTATTTTTTTCTTCTTTTTTATTTTTTTGAAGACAAGTTCTCACTCTGTTGCCCAGACTGGAGTTCAGTGCCATGTTCATAGTTCACTGCAACCTCAAACTCCCAAGCTCAAGTGATCCTCTTGATTCAGCCTCTGAAGTAGCTGTGCCTATAGGTGTGCACCACCACACTGGCTAATTTTTAAAATTTTTTATAGATATGTTGCCCAAGCTGGTCTCAAATTCTTGAGCTCAAGAGATCTTCTCACCTTGGCCTCCCAGAGTGTTGGGATTACAGGCATGAGCCACCATACTCAGCCAATATTTCTTTTCTAAAAGACATTTTCTAACATACTTCTCATTTTAACTAACATAATATTCAAAGTGTAGATCTGAGAAAGAGATAGTGCCTGCAGATCTGGGATCCTACATGCTAATATTATGGGATGCATTCAGATTCGATCAGCAGATATTCCATTTATTCTAGAACACCACCAGCAGAAGAATGTAATTACGTCTATCACTAAAACTTTGTGTCAATACAGACTACTGTATTTGTTATCATAGATGGTCCTTGGATGGCAGCCTTAAGCAATTTTAAACCTAGACAGGTGATGTACTTTTTCTTCTTGGATAATTTTCATTGTTTTATCTAATTTGGTTGTAACTAATGTGTTTAATATGGCTTGCTTGTTTTTTAAAAAGTTGTTCAGTATCCTTAGAACTCAGTGCTGATTTCTTTTTCTAGCAGGCCTTTTATATAGGACATCTCACTTTCTCCTGGCTCTCTACTACTAGCATGAGGTCTCTGAAAAAATCAAGACAGCCAAATAATTTGTTATAGAATAGCCTATGTAGAGGGACAGGGGAGGAGTCATATTCCAAGAGGGAAAGACCTTTGAGCCAGGCTCAATTTGTAGAGGCTGTTGAATGAAAATGAGAGAGAGAGAATGCACACTTTATTGCACTATTAAAGCAAAATTCTGACAATAACTTCTAAAAATGATTCCACTCTTATACACTGAGAATATGACAGACCTTCCAAAAGTATAATTTCTTACATGAACGTCCAGGTATATAAGGAAAAATAACTATTTCATACCAATATCTTCAGCCGCCTTTATTGTTGGTTCACCACATAGATTTTTATCAGAATCGCAGAACATTAATTTTTTTAATTAGCTACCATTACAACTAGCTTGAGAAGAACTTTCTTTTTAATAATTCGACCCAGATGCATTCTAGATACTCCAGTGTTACGAATCGATGGCTTCATGAGGAGCCGCTGTTGACTCATGCTATCTCTGGACACACTGACAGGAAATGTTTTCTTACACCTGTTTTCCTCCTGCTTTTCCTTGGTAGGACTTAGTGCCTTGGCATAGTTCAGTATCAATGGCAGTCATAGAGAAGTGTTACAAAAACCCAGCTTATTCCAACTTGTGAATTATTTGGCACCCAGGAACCAGGTCTTACAATCTTCAACCCACTTTTTCCTAACATGGCCCCTTTTCTGAAATGTTTATTTATATATGATGTAGGCCTGGGGAAAGGACATGGACTTTCAAAGAAAATATTCTGCAATAGATCTCTCAACTCCAGAGAACCTTCTGACTAAATCTGAAAGAATTCCACTGTGCTCTGATAACATCCTTTAATAATGAAGGAAAAGATATTTTTCCCCCAGGAGGATTTTGTAGTGAAAGAGATGGCATAATTTTTTTTAAATGTTGTTTATAATCTAATTTGTTTTTTCATTTGTGGGGTGTGTCTTAAATCCTAAATGGTACATCCTTTTTAAAATACTTCTAGTAATAAAATGTTTCTGAAGTTATGTTGTAAATATCATTGGACTATGTTTAATAATGTTAAGTTGATCCCACTTCCCCTGAAATTATATACATAAATGCTGAAAGTATAAATTTACATATACAACTTCATGGAACATTTTTCTTCCAAGTGTGCATTTGCTAGAATTTGCATTGAAAGGTTTTGGAAGGAGCCTGTTGGTATGAATCCTGTGTGAGCAACACTCAGATTTGTTGCATACTGAACAGCATGCTAAATCTCACTTCACAATCTTAGATTTCTCATCTACCATCTTGAGCTGAATTTAAAATATAACTGCAGTTTATTATGTCACCTGTTCGTCAAACACTGATGCAAAGCTTAGTTTTCAGTGTGAAGAACCCATGACTAGAGAAGGGAAGAAGAAAGGGTCAAGCAGACCTCATTAAAGAGTGTATGGGCAAGAAAACACATCAGATGTCTTGATAGGTTTTTTAAAGTCCTGTTAGACTTGTCATGATTTCCAAAACACTAAATGCCATCTAGTATTTTGGACCCTCCAAAATTACAGTAGAATATTATTATGGGTCATCTTAATTGGAAATATACAGGAAAATCCTGATGATTAATGTAGACTAGTGATAGCTCTCACACATTTATATAACCTATGTTGAAAAGAAAGAAGAAAGGCAGGAAGGAAAGAAGGAAAAAGAGCGGAGAGAGAGGAACAAGAAAACACGTGGATTTGTGGAAATGAAAATTTTTAAATTACTAATTTGCAAGAATGGGTAAGAAAAATACCGAGTATGAACATAAGTGCTTTCAATTCCGTTTGTCTCTTAATCCTTCTCAGTCCGTGGCCAGTTTTGAAACTTGGTGTAACTTCCTTCCTTTATTCCTCCCTCCCTTGCTCCCTCCATCCCTTCTTGCCAGCCTCCTTCCCTTCCTCTCTCCTTGAGTTTCCTTCTTCTTTCTTGTTCCCTCCCTCCCTCCCTCTCTCTTTTTTTCCCTTAGTTTCCCCGGAAGCACATATACCAGCCATTTGAATGCTTTCTGCTCATAGATACTGCCAAGCCCCCTCACCCAGACTGCTGACTAGATTTGGTAGAATGGAATGAGAAACATAGACTTTGTGTCTGTGGCAGCCACCTCTGATGTTGCAGATTTTTGCCGTGATTATGCACTCCAGCCGAGGGACGCTAGAGAGGTTGAAATTTCAACTGTGGGATTTGCCATTTTGGAATTTGCAGTAATGTACTGGATATGCTAACAGCAGCCTGGCTAGCCGCCACTTCACAAGGAAGTATTTAAATATACACGTGTAATATGAAGAAAATTGCATTAGATCATAAGGGATGAATTATTTTGTAAATGACTATACCATCAAATACCATACCTGATACAAATCATCTTCATCAGACAGTATCTGTGTATGTAAGTAGATAAACAAAAAAGCAGGAGTTTATTTCTCTCTAATGTATCCTTGACTCTCTAGCGGTGACCTCTGAAATGTCTCTTCTGATCCAGACTTGTTTGAATCATGTGCAACATTTTAGATTTGTCTTTTCTCTGCAAGTTTTTTTTTGTTAAGTACCATAACATATTGAACCAAATAGTTTTGCTTGCTTTCTATTGATGACACATGATTTTGGCTTTTATCTTCAGTGGAAAATCAATGTGTCACATGGCGTTCACTAAGAAAAAGGTATGGGGCCTCTTTGTAATTCTTTGTCAGATGGTTGCTTTATCTTGATTTATGCCTTCAAACTTTTTCCCATTCAGCAGAAAATATTGTGTCGCTATCTGTGAGAGCAAAGCGATCTATACCAATTTATGCTCTAAGTGTAGCCTCCTTCCAGAACTGCTTATGGAACATATCAACTCACTATAGATTAGGGACATAATGGATTCTTCTTTCTTAAAAGTGGCAGATTGACAATTTTAGTTCATATACAAGCTTTTATATTAACATTAAAACAATATTTCTATGTAAAGTAAAATATTGTAGTTGATTATTATTCGAGGGCCTCCCAGAATTTCAAGGTCTGAAAATAAATTCAATGTTCCTGGTGGTAACAAAATTGCTCCTACTTCCTTGTATCAGGACTGCCATTTGGAACTGCTGGGGAAGCTCTTTTCAGAAATTATTTTCAAAACAGCATTGTTGCCTTTTGCCAAACTGAAATCTGGTTGTAAACTTTTGAAAACTAGTTCCTTGGAATGGAATTCAAGTTGTCTTCTAAGCAATTTTTTTTAACTCAAACATACATTCTATCTTGCTTTATTATGTCACTATTTGTGTAGGAAACATATTTCTATTTTTACCATTTTCAATTTATTTACATTTACATTTACATTTGTGTGTATATATATATACACACATACATACACTTTAAGTTCTGGGATACATATGCAGAACTTGCAGTTTTGTGAAATAGGTATACATGTGCTGTCGTGGTTTGCTGCACCCATCAACCCGTCATCTACATTAAGTATTTCTCCTAATGCTATCCCTCCTCTTTCCTTCCTACCCACTGACAGGCCCCAGTGTGTGATGTTCCCCTCCCTGTGTCTATGTGTTCTCTTTGTTCAACTCCCACTTATGAGTGAGATCATGTGGTGTTTGGTTTTCTGTTCTTGTGATAGTTTGCTGAGAATGATGGTTTCCAGCTTCATCCATGTCTCTGCAAAAGACATTAATCCATCCTTTTTTATAGCTGCATAGTATTCCATGGTGTATATGTGCCACATATTCTTTATCCAGTCTATCATTGATGGGCATTTGGGTTGGTTCCTAGTCTTTGCTATTGTGAATAGTGGTGCAATAAACTTATGTGTGAATGTGTCTTTATAGTAGAATGATTTATAATCCTTTGGATGTGTACCTAGTAATGAGACTGTTAGGTCAAATGGTATTTCTAGTTCTGGATCCTTGAGGAATTGCTACACTGTCTTCCACAATGGTTGAACTAATTTACACTCCCACCAACAGTGTAAAAGCATTCCTATTTCTCCACATCCTCTCTAGCACCTGTTGTTTCCTGACATTTTAATGATTGCCATTCTAACTGGCGCGAGATGGTATCTCATTGGACCAGGGGTGATGAGCTTTTTTTTTTTTTTTCTTCGAGACAGCCTCACTCTGTCACCCAGGGTGGAGTGCAGTGGCACAATTTCGGCTCACTGCAACCTCCACCTAATGGGTTCAAGCAATTCTCCTGCCTTAGCCTCTTGAGTAGCTGGGATTACAGATATATACCACCACGCCTGGCTAAAGTTTTTTTTGTGTGTTTTTGGTAGAGACAGAGTTTCACCGTAGTGGCCAGGCAAGTCTCAAACTCCCGACCTTGTGATCCACTCGCCTTGGCCTCCCAAAGTGATGGGATTACAGGCGTGAGCCACCACGCCCAGCCTATGATGAGCTTTTTTTCATGTGTTTATTGGCCGCATAAATGTCTTCTTTTGAGAAGTGTCTGTTCATATCCTTTTCCCACTTTTTGATGGGGTTGTTTTTTTCTTGTAAATTTGTTTAAGTTCCTTGTAGATTCTGGATATTAGCCCTTTGTTAGATGGATAGATTGCAAAAATTTTCTCCCACTCTGTAGGTTGTGTGTTCACTCCGATGATAGTGTCTTTTGCTGTGCAGAAGCTATCTTTAGTTTAATTAGATCCCGTTTCTCAATTTTGGCTTTTGTTGCCACTGCTTTTGGTGTTTTAGTCATGAAGTCTTTGCCTATGCCTATGTTCTGAATGGTATTGGCTAGGTTTTCTTCTAGAGTTTTTATGGTTTTAGATCTTATGTTTAAGTCTTTAATCCATCTTGAGTTAATTATTTTATAAGGTGTAAGGAAGGGGTCCAGTTTCAGCTTTCTTCATATGGCTAGCCAGTTTTCCCATCACCATTGATTAAATAGTCAATCTTTCCCCATTGTTTGTTTTCGTCAGGTGTGTCAGAGATATGTTGTATATTTCATGGTACAATGCCTTCTGTCAATGGGGAAAAATAACAAGCATATATGGGATGAATGAAGTCTGCTATGGTTAAGGTTGAGAATATTTACTGATCCTTGAGTTCAGTCTCCAGGAATGTTGGAAATAGAGAATGGAGATAATGGAGATAAAGAAAAGTTCTGAAAATGACACTTCCCATAGTGTCAAAATTGTGATCTATTGGAGAATTCTGTGATACATCAAAATCTCTGTTTATACTGATGTTTGTTATTGTGTATGAGCATATCTTTATCAGGTGTAGGCTATTTCTATACTTTCATGTCTTTAAATCAATGTTTCTATTCACATATGTATATGTGCAAATAGAAGCATGTTAATATTATATATATATATATTTTTTTCTGTCATTACCATGATTGCTATGATTATCATTAGCATGTATTATTAGTGTGACCGAAGTATCATCAGTATCAGTTTCTTTCTAACTGCAGTGCTCCTGTAATGCTTCATTTCTACAGAGCCAACCTACACCCACCGTTTCCCTGACTATAACTTTACCTAAAGTATAAGCCCTTATAAAGCCATGAAAGCCTACCAAGAATTGTCAAAGAAGCTAGGCAGCAGCCAGGCTCTGCCTTAGGAAAAGACTTTACTTTTTATTATCATGTGCAGTACTTAACTACTTGTTTTGACCTCTAAGATTTTGCTCTCCTATATTTCTATCCCCTGGCTTTCTGATATTTCATGTGATTATATTTGAAATTTTAACCTTGCTTTTCTTTTTGGAATCTCTGATATCTCTGCTGCCACAGGTAATGACAGGTTCCTCTCTAACTGTTGGTGTTATCCCTGGTCAGATTATTACTGATGACAGAAGTAGATGTTTTACGTGGATTCTCTCGATATCAGAAACAAATACAGATATCACAACTCAAAAATGACAGACTGATAACCATTATGAACTTAGATGCAACATTCTTAATACAATATTAGCAAAGTGAGTCTAGGAATATTTAAAAATGATAATGTGTTTTAACCAAGTGGGGCTTATCTCAAGTTGGTTTCAACAACTGAAAATCTACCATGCTGACAGAAAAAAGAA
Source organism: Gorilla gorilla gorilla (assembly GCF_029281585.2). Taxonomy (NCBI): domain Eukaryota; kingdom Metazoa; phylum Chordata; class Mammalia; order Primates; family Hominidae; genus Gorilla; species Gorilla gorilla. Next base: position 79,065,546 of record NC_073244.2, read on the forward strand.
AAATCACGTGACACTCTCAATAGATGCAAAAAAGGAATTTACAAAATGTAACACATTTTTTAAATTAAAAACTCCCAGCAAACTGAGGATAGAAAAGTACATTTTCAAACTGATTATGTGTTTACAGAAAATCTATAGCAAACATCTTACTTAAAATGGTGAAAGCCTTAATACTTTCTACATAAGATTATGAAAAATGCAATGATGTCCTCTCTCCCTAGTTCTTTAAAGTATTGCATTCAATATTAAATAAGTGGAAATATATACCAAGTTCATTGATAAATATTTAATACTTATGAGATGATAATTCTCCTGAAATTGATCTCTAGATTCAGTGGAATTCCCATGAAACCTTATAGGTCCTTTTGGATAAATTACAAAACTGATTCTAAAACAGGGAGAAAGAAAGAAGGGAAGGAAGGAGGAATGGACAGAAAGAAGAAAGAAATAAAGAGAAAAGAAAAGAAAATAAGAAATAAGTGACACCCAAGTTGGGAAGAAAGAAAAATACTATTCTCACATGATGTAAACATATACACAGAAAATCCTTAGGCATCTGCAGAAGTGTGCTAGAGGTATGAAGTGAATTTAACAAAGTTGTAGGATGAAAGATCAATAAATAAAATCAATTGTGTTTCTATACACAATCAACACCAATTAGAAAATAAAATTATGTAAGCAATTTAACTTATAATAGCCTCAAAAATAATAAAATAATTCAGAATAAATTTAATAAAAGGTATGCTGATCCAAAATTTCTAAATCACTAATACGAGAGATTGAATAGGTAGAAATATGTATCAAGTTCATTGGTAAATATACATGTCATACTTATTAGATGATAATTCTTCTGAAACTGATCTCCAGATTTGGCACAATCCCAATCAAACCTATAGGCCTTTTTGGAGAAATTACAAAGCTGATTCTAATTTTTTTTTTTAAATATGGAAGTCCTAGAATAGCCAGAGCATGTTTTAGAAAGAAGAATAAAGTTGGAAAACTTTCCAAATTTCAAGACATATTGTAAAGCTACACTAACCAGTACAGTAAACTTACTGGCATGAAGAAGACATATATATCAGTGAAACAGAATAAATAATTTAGAAATATATCCAGCCTTACATGGCCAAAGTTGCCAAAATAATTCAATAAGGAAATCAATGTCTTTATAAAGATGGTACTAATAAAATTGGATATTAAACGGAGAATATGAACTTCAGAATTACCTCACACCATATCCTCAAGTTAACTCAACATGTATTTTATACATAATGTAAATATAAAAAGTATAAAGCTTACTGAATAGGAAAAATTTTTAATAATCTTACTATAGCTAAAAATTTTTTAGATAAGAAAAGGATGGATGAAAATGGAAAAAAATAGTAAGTTGGACTTCATGAAATTAAGACTTTTGCAATTTAAAACATAGCATCAAAAAATGAAAAGGCAAACCACAGATTGGGACAGAATAATTTTAAATATGTCTGATAAAGAACTTTCATCTAGAATGTACACATAACTAAAAAACTAAATAACAAAACACAAATAACTCATTTAACATAATATTTTGACCTAAATGGACCAAATATTTGTACAGATATTTTAATTTAAAAAGAGATGATGTCCAATACACAAATGAAAAGATACTTAACATTACCTGTCATCAGGGAAATGCAAGTTAAAACCACATTGAGGTACCACTGTACGCCCACTGGAGTGGCTGACACGAGCAGAACTGACCATACCACATGATGTGAAGAATTGCTATTCACACCTGGCTAGTGGGACTTCAAAATGGTACAGACATTTTGGAAAGCAGTTTGGCAGTTTCTTTTAATGTTAAACTTAGTACTGATCATATAACCAAATAATTCCACTGTGACTCAAAATAAATAAAAACATATCCGTACCAAGCCTCATCCTTGAAGTTCATAGCAGATGTGTCCATCAACTTGTAAATGGATAAACCAGTTGTAGATGGAGTACCACTCAACAATAAAAAGGAGCAAACTGATACAACAGCAATATAAATGAATATCAAAAGCATTATGCTCAGTGAAAGAAGCTAGACATGAAAGACACCAATGTATCATTCCACTAATAGGATACTCTAGAAAATGCAAACTGTAGAAAAAGAAGCAGATTAGTGGTTGCCTGTGTTCAGGAATGGAGAAAAGATCAAATGCAAAACAGCAAAAGAAAACATTTTGTGATGATGCAGATTTTCTGTATCTTGATCATGATTGTGGTCAAATGATGATATTCATCTGCCATAACCCATTAAATTGCACATTGAAAAGGGTGAATTTTACTGTGTGTACATTATACTTAAATGGAGCTGTAAATATGTTTGGAGCTTATCTGTGAACATTAGTTGCAGAGCAGGAGTTATTTTTATAGAGTGGAAATCTGCTAAGTGCCAACTTGAGAAGGGTTGAGAAAAATTAGAACCTTCTTCCAACACATTTCAGTTAGAACACTCTTAGGATGTCGTTACAGCTGTGCTCTATATTGGAGTCTCTGATGAAATCACATGTCTAACAATCTCAGCATGCCTTTAATCAACAGAATATACACGTGTTTTCTTTTTTTACTATAAAGGATATACCAAACAACTTTTTCAAGACTTTACTTCAAAAAGGCACGTAGTTTTGCAACATTTTTGGTAAGTCTTTAATTATTTCAAAATGAAAAATTGAAAATAAAATGCAATTATTTACTCAGGCCCCCCACAAAAAAGGCCTGTACGGGGAATGCATGTGGTGTGTGTGTGTGTGTGTGTGTGTGTGTGTGTGTGTGTGTGTGTAAGTGTGTGATTTGAAGAATTGAAAAAATTTTAGTGGGGTTTTGTAGCATCACGTTGATAGCATCCTGTAATTTTGAATTGTGTTAGAAATAAAAATAAAGTGAATACACTGATAAAAGAATTTGAAAAGAATTTGCATTATTGCCTAAATTATGTGTGGTTTCCACAGTGGCATGAATCGAGCATCTTTAACCTACATAACAATATATCAGAATGTATTAGGTAAAAAATAAGTAAACTAGTATAACAAAGTTAAATATTTCTAAAGGAAAATTATAGCTTTATTTTTTTTCCTGAACTGTTTTGAGGAGATATTTACACCAAAAGATATTATCATTGATCAATGAAACTTTTTCAGAATTTGCTTGTGTCCCACCAATATTTGATTACATAGTGCTTCTGTGAGTTCCATTTCATTAATTTAGCATTGACAGGAGAGAAGGCAATGGCTCTGCAGCCTCTCTTGATGTGGCATGATCCTGGTTCCGCTGGCTGATATCTATTAGAACCATGGCCTTAATCATGCCTTTCATGCTTCTAACTTGATTTGCATTTGTTGTGTAATCCAAATTTATTCTCTCGTTTAGTCGCTTCCACCCATAGAAAAGCAGGTCTTTTTCATTTCTCCTTCACCATTGCCCCCATTTTTTCTTTTTGTCCTCCCATGATGAAAAACAAGACAGAAACAAACTATAACAACAACAGACACCTTTTGTCTGTGGTCACCAATGCATTGTAGCACTAAACTTTGTTCAAAATCTCTAGATCTGACCTCTATATCTGCTGTTCCCAGAGTTTTTCAATGTATTCTCTAGACTGCTGTGACCCATTGACAGAACGTCTAGCTATATTTAATTGAAAGTTATTACTGTCTGATATGGCTTGGCTGTGTCTGCACCGAAATCTCATCTTGCACTGTAGCTCCCATAATTCACATGTTGTGGGAGGGACCCAGTGAGAGGTAAGTGGATCATGGGGGCAGTTTTCCCCACACTGTTCTAGTGGTAGTGAATAAGTCTCATGAGATCTGATGGTTTTATAAGGGGAAACCCCTTTCGCCTTTCACTTGGTTCTCATTTGCTAAATCATGCCTCTCAGCTGATTCTCTCTAGAATTTATTCTCAGGAGATCTAATTAATAACTTGTCAAGCTGATGTCCATCCTTGGGGACAACTCGTATCTGAAGAATGGCCAGTGAAAGGTATTAAAACTCCATACTCCTGCCTCAATTTAGGGCAACTCTGAAGGGTCACCCCAGCTTCTCAGCTCCCCCTTGAGATTAGCTGAGGTATTTGTTGTGACTGCCTCACATCTCAACTCCCTTTATCCAATTCAGCTTTTTCGCCACAGTTGTTGGTTCCTAGGATTTTACCCAGTTAAATGTTCTCTACACAAATCTCTATCTCAAATCTGCTTTACAGGGAATGTGGCCTCAGACAGGTTTTCATTAGGTTCTGGACATAACTCTCATTAGTCATTGATATGATTCGGCTGTGTCTCTGCCCAAATCTCACCTTGATTGTAATTATCCCCGCATGTCAAGGATGGAGTCAGGTGGAGATAATTGAATCATAGGGGCGGGTTCCCCCTACTGTTCTCCTGGTAGCGAATAAGTCTCACGAGATCTGATGGTTTTCAAATGGGAGTTTCCCTACACAAGCTTTCTTCTCTGCTACCATTTAAGATGTGCCTTTGCTTCTTTTTTGCCTTCTGCCGTGACTGTGAGGCCTCCCCAGCCATGTGGAATTGTGAGTTCATTAAACCTCTTTCCTTTATAAATTACCCGGTCTTGGGTAGGACTTTATTAGCAGCATGAGAACAAACTAGTACAGTCTGTTCTATAAGCCCAAGTCGGATCACAGTGTCCCGCTTTCTGTTTCTTTTTTTTTCTAGCCCATATTTCTACTAAAACTTGACTCATAAAGACTCAAAACAAAATAATTAAGCATGGCTAATATTTATTTAATATTTTATACGTGTCAGGTACTGTATTTTGTAACTTATCTTTTAATAATCTTTCCAAATCTCTAAAAGGAGAATTCTGCTTTTTTATAGAGAAAATAAGGATGGCTCTGAAAATGTTAGTAGTAGGGGAAGCAGGGTGAGGGACATAGGGGGCACTTTGTGTTATTTGTGCATTTTACCATCAGTCTAAAATCAGGTCAAAATAAAAAAAAATGAGAAGTAGAAGCAGGTTGTTAAGATTTTCAGTGTGACTCTAGAATTTTTTTGTTTGTTGTTTGTTTTGGAGTGTAGTGGTAAGATCTCTGCTCACTGCAACCTCCACTTCCCAGGCTCAAGCAATTCTCCTGCCTCAGTCTCCCAAGTAGCTGGGATTATAGGTGCCTGCCACCACACCCAGCTAATTTTTGTATTTTTTTTTTTTAGTAGAGATGGGGTTTCAGCATGTTGGCCAGGCCAGTCTCCAACTCCTGACTTCAAGTCATCCGCCCGCCTCAGCCTCCCGAAGTGCTGGGATTATAGGCATGAGCCACCACTCCTGGCCCAAAGTTCATATTTTAACTACTAACCTAAATTATTTTAAAAACAAAAGTCTCCTTGGACTCAAACCAGGTCAGAGTGACATGATCATGTGCCTGTTTTGTGCAGGGTGAAGTGAGATTATTATCTAGGAATTAGCTGAAATGTCTTGTTGTGGGCATAATTATTTCATATAAATTCTAAGCTTCATATTAGCACTTAGATTATAATTATCTAAAGAATAGAGAACAATTTCATATAATTTTCAGTGTATCAGGTGAATCAACAGTATACATACAAGCATGCAGATGAATTTCAGTGAATATAGTGGTGACAATGCTCAACAGAATAAGTGTCCCCCACCCCAACCCTGCATCTTGCTCTTTCACTGTCCTAAAGATAGAACAAAATGGTTCAGGCATCCAGCTTGTCCCCTCCACACTTCACACTTTTACTTAATAGCAGCTTATCTTTAACACTTTGTCATCTTTAAGATGTTGCTAATTCTTTCTGGTAGATCCCAGGACTGAGGATGAGGAAGAATGATTTTATTTAAATAAGGTTGCTTAATTAAAAAACAATTTTTTTAGTTTTAAAATATTTTCATTATTTTATAAAATGTTTATGGGTACAAAGGAGGTTTATATATTTGTGGGGTACATGAGATGTTTTAATACAGGCATGCAGTGTGAAATAATCACATCATGAGGAATGGGCTTTCCATCCCCTCAAGCATTTATCCTCTGAGTTAAAAACTATTCAATTGGCTGGGCGCGGTGGCTCACGCCTGTAGTCCCAGCTCTTTGGGAGGCCGAGGTGGGCGGATCGCCTGAGGTCAGGAGTTTGAGACCAGCCTGGCCAACATGATGAAACCCCATCTCTACTAAAAATACAAAAATTAGCCAGGTGTGGTGGCGAGTGCCTGTCATCCCAGCTACTCGGGAGGCTGAGACAGGAGAATCATTTGAACCTGGGAGGTGGAGGTTACAGTGAGCCGAGATCATGCCATTGTACTCCAGCCTGAGTGACAAGAGTGAAACTCCATGTCAAAAACAAACAAAAATCAATTACATTCTTTAAGTTATTAAAATTAAACATTGTAAATGATATTTTTTCCCAAAGCTTTTTCAAAGAAAAAAAAAAGTAGGAACAAAGACACTTTCTACTGATTTCCAGCATGGTGACTCTGTATTTCTAGCATGTGTTAAGGTGAAAAATTGATTTTATGTTTAATACAAAACATAGCATAATGTAATGAAAAGCAAGATTGTAATGATAAAGGAAAATAACACTAGTGCTAATTTTTTTCAATTTGAAGCATTGGATTAAAATGAATTAGGTTATATTCCAACATGTTTATATTGAATTTCTTTTTTCTCCAATTGGTTTCTTTTTATTAATGGGGGAGTGTTGCATTTGTATAAGGTTTCCCTATTATATTCAATTGTTTAGAGATGCTTTTAATATGAAGTTTTTATGTTTTCTTTTTGATGTATACATGTTATGCTTTTATGCTGAATTTGATAATTGGTGCTGTATGTGCAAAGCAAATGTAATTTCCCAGCTTTTATTTTTTAAAGCCCTGGGAAGCAACATAATAAAGTAGAAATAGTATCAAGACAAGAGTTAGAATACCTGGATTCTAAAATTTAAATTAAATTAGGATCTAGTGACATTATAGGTGTTCCTTGATCTTCTGATGACCTGGTTCCTCAAAAGAAAAATAAAATAATCTATAAATTGTTTCTAATTCTAAAACTCTATCAATCCTATTTTTAAAATTATAATTAGTTGAACTCTATAAGGTCACAAAAATCCCTAAGAAACTAAAATACAATTTTATCCTATCTTAAAAATACTCTGATCTTTTTTTATATGCTGACATGAATTCTAATTATTTTTGAGCCCCTAAAAAACATTTAAGATCACAGTTTATGTTTTATTATTGACTTTCAGATAATTAACATTTTACTGATAGATATGAACAAATCTACTCTAACAGAGATAGTCATTAGTTTATTTCTCTCTTTTCAGTATCAATAAAAAGTATCGATTTACCAATAACAATGAATTAATTGCCTGAAATAAATGAAACGTAAGCAGCAAAAGTGAACCTTTTAGTATAACTCTTCTTGTAAACATTGACTTAGTTCAAAGGGAGCTTATCTTTAAAAAAAAAAGCGCTAATTCATGTCTATTGGTATAGATATAATCTTTTGTTCCTTGAAAATAGATCCTACTATACTCCAGACACTATGCCACTTGGTGCAGATATTAACACAAATAGCAGGTGATCATTGTCCTCATGGAGTTTATTTTAAAGAGAACAAAGTGAGACAAAGGCACACAAGCAAAGAACTACAATACAAAGGGGATGGCATCTGACTCAGCATGGAGGTGTCACGGAAGGTGTTGTTTTGCTTAGGTTTTGAAGTGTGGGTAGGAGATGGCCCATGTTGAGAGTGGGAACTGGGAATTAAAAAGATGAGGAGGTCTCTGCAAATCTACATGGATGGGAAGTAGCATGCTGATGTGGGAAACAACTAAAAAGTTCCAGAATGCATGGTTTATAAAGCGTGAGTCAGAGAGGGCTAGACCAGTAGCCAGATCAAGGATATCTCACATGTTATAGTCATGAATTAGTGCATTGACCTGCAGGCCATGGGAGTCACTGAAGGTTTCAGTCAGGTAAGTGAGCTGATCAGAACAGTCCTTTAGATAGGCCGCTCTTTTGGCTGTAAGGGGGACACGTTTGAAGTAGGGCTATAGCTAAAAATATACAGACACTTCCTCTTGTCTACAGCCCTGCTGGCATCTGTTGTATTTTGACTTTTTAATAATAGCCATTCCAACCGGTATGAAATGGTATCTCATTGTGTTTTGATTTGCATTTTTCTGATGATTAGTGATTCTAAGCATTTTTTTTTTCGTGTATTTGTTGGCCATTTGTATATGTTCTTTTGAGAAGTGTTTGTTCATGTCCTTTGCCCATTTTTTAATTGGGTTATTTTTTTTTCTAATTGATTTAAGTTCCCTGTAGATTCTGGATACTAAAAAACAAACAAAAACCAGAAGTAAATAAATTCTCAGGACACATACACCCAGACCCACACCCACAGAGAGAGAGAGAGAGAGAGAGCGCCTCGGTAACAGGCCAACAACCACCAGGGTCTAAACTGGGAACACTTTCTAGTACAGAATGAATGGAAAGGATTCATGAAATATCTAGAAAGTAACGTTAATGAGATTTACATGTATGGAGTGAATGAGGAGAAACGGATCATTCAGGATCCTGGTGGGAATAACAGGGGGAGCCATTAGTTGAAATTTTGAAGTGGGAGAAGGAGAGGGAGTTTTAGGGAGAAAGATGAGTTTTTTTTAGGTATTTCAAACCCTTGAAGCTTCTATGGGACATCGAAGTGGAAATAACAGTCTGTGGGTTGGGACAATAAAGAAAGAAATTGGTTGAAGACTAGGGGAAGAGTATAGAGCAAAGAAATATTTAAGATAATAAACATAGAGAGATAGCTGAAAATGTGGGACTGGATTACAAAGGAAGAATGATTTAGTTATGAAGCCCAAGGGCTGACAGGAATGGGTGACTACTCGAGGAGTTCATATGCATCTGTTATTGTATGAATAAAAAAAATTATCTGTTCCTTCCTAAAGATATTTTCAACCTGTTTTTGGATACATATGGGCACTGCTTTTCATTCTCTTAGCCCCATTTCTTATTTTAGCCTCTGCTGTAGCAATCAGTTCTGCACAGGCTTTGACCCAGGCTTTGACTAGTTGGTGCAGGTGTGATATGACACTTACCTGGAATGGCCCACAGTTTGTGGCTGCTCTCACTTAAGCAGGTGGGATGCTCATGTAGGTGTAACCTAGAAGCTTGGTAGAGTTTATGCCCATGGGGCAACCTGTGACCACTCAAAAATAAAGCCCTTTCCTCCTCCCAGATTGAGGAGTCTTGCATTATGTAATAAAACTCCTTAGAAGGCCTATTAGGTTCCAATACAGCATTAGGCAACTTGATAAGGTATCCCATCATCAGCCTTCCTTTCTTCCCTCATTCCTCTGCCTCTCACTCTTTCTTCCTAAGTTAACTTCTTAGATAAAATGCCAACTTTCTATATTTTGTTTCACATCAGGGAAAATAATTGTATATCCCATTTCAAAAGCACATAAAAAGGTTACTGTATAGAAAATTTGTCTTTAATAGATTAAGGTGTAATTTTCCAAATACTTTAAAATTTTATTTCAGATACGTTTTTCATTTTTATAAGCTTCATCTAAAAGCAGAGTTCACCTAAGAATATACCTAAGAGCATATTATATAAAATATATTTTATATTTCAGTAGTTTAGCTAGGATTCTTTCAAAATTGAGAGGATCTACAAATATTTCTAACACATTAGTTTTCAGTCTTAAGGCTGAGTCAAGAACAAAGCTCCTAAACTTTGCATTGGTGATTGAGAACATTTTAAAATTGTTATTTAATTCATTAACTTATTTTTAAAAAATTTTCACATTGTAATCATATAGATTTATAGGATACAATTTGATGTTTCAATGAATATGTATGTTGTCTAATGATCCAATAAGGATAGTTAGTGTATTAATTACCTCATGCATTTATCATTTCTTTTTCATAAGAAATTTCAAAATCCTTTCTTCTAGATACTTTGTAATATACAATACTTTACTTTTAACTATAGTCACCCTGCTTTGCAAAGAACACTTCAACTTATTCTTCCTATATAATTGTGATTTCATAACTGTTAACCAATCTATCTCCATTTTGCCCTCCCCACTTCTTCCTCACTGTTTGGTAACCACTATTCTACTCTACTTCTCTATTAACATTTTTTTTTTTTAAGATTCCACATATGAGAGAGATCATGCGGTATTTGCTTTCTGTGTCTGGCTTATTTCACCTAACATTGTATCCTACAGGGTCATGCATGTTGTTGCAACTGGCAGAATTTCATTCTTTTTTTATTGCTGAATAGTATTTCATTGTCTGTGTGTCCATATATATATATTATATATAATAATATGTATAATTATAATTACACATAAAATTATATATAATTATAATTAATTTTATGTATAATTATAATTACACATAAAATTATATATAATTATAATTATAATTATATATAATTATACATATAATAATAATATATATTATATGTAATATATAATATACATAACGTATATTATATATAATATACATAACGTATATTATATATAATATACATAACGTATATTATATATATTATACATAATGTATATTATATATTATACATGATATATATTATGTATAATATACATGATATATATTATACATAATATACATGATATATATTATATATAATATACATAATATATATTATGTATAATATACATAATATATATTATATATATATAATTCACTTCTTTGTTTTTAGACACATAGGTTGATTCCATATCTGATTATTAGAAATAGTGCTACAGTAAACATAAGAGTGCAGATATTTTTCAAACACAATGATTTCATTTCCTATGGATATATACCCAGTAGTGGGATTGCTGGGTTATGTGATCGAATAATTGTTTTTTTGTTTTTTTTTATTTTTTAGCGAACTTCCATAAAGTTTTGCTTAATGGTTGTACTAGTTTACAACTCCATCAACAGTGTGTAAGTGTTCCCTTTTCTCCACTTCCTTGCCAACTCTTGTTATCTTTTACCTTTTTGGTAATAGCCATTCTAATGGGTGAACTGGTATCTCATTGTGGTTTTGATTTGCATTTCCCTGATGGTTAGTGATGTTGAACATGATTTTATTATGTATTCGTCTTGACCATTTCTATATTTTCTCTTGTGGCATGTCTTTTAGTTTATTTTGTCCTTTTTTTTTTTTTGAGAAGGAGTCTTGCTCTGTTGCCCAAGCTGGAGTACAGTGGTGCAATCGGGGCTCACGGCAGCCTCCATCTCCCTCTTTCAAGCAATTCCCCTGCCTCAGCCTGCTGAGTAGCCGGGGTTACAGGCACACGCCATCATGTTTGGCTAAATTTTTGTATTTTTAGTAGAGAAATGATTTCACCATATTGGTCAGGCTGGTCTCAAACTCCTGACCTCAGGCAATCCACCTGCCTCAGCCTCCCAGTTTTGCCCATTTTTAAATAAGTTTTTTATGTTTTTGCTGTTGAGTTGTTTAAGTTTCTTATATAATCTGGGCATTAACTCCTTAGCAGATGTATAGTTTGCAAATAATGTATCCCATTCTGTAAGTTGTTTTTTCACTCTGTTAAGTTTCCTTTGCTGTGCAAAAGCATTTTAGTTTGATGAAACCCCATTTATCTATTTTTGCTTTTGTTGTCTGTGCTTTTGACGTCTCATTTAAAAAATCCTTGTACAACCCAAAGTTATAGAGAATTTCCCACATGTTATCTTCTAGTAGTTTTTCATAGTTTTCAATCTTACCTTTAGGTCTTTAATCGCATTTGAGTTGATTTTGTATAAGGTAAAAGATAGGGGTCTAATTTCATTATCCCACATATAAATATCCAATCTTCTCAGTACCATTTAATGAAGACACTGTCTTTACCCCTGTGTGTGCTCTTGACTCCTTTTTTGAAAATCAGTTGACTTTAGGTATGAGAATTTATTTCTGAGCTGTATATTCTCTTCCATTGGTCTATGTGTTTGCTTTATGGCAGTGCCATGCTGTTTTGCTTACTATGGCTTTGTAGTATATTTTGAAGTCAGGTAGTGTGGTGCCTCCAGCTTTGTTATTTTTGCACAGGATTGCTTTGGTTATTTGGGGTCTTTTCTGGTTTCATACAAATTTTAGGGTATTTTTTTCTATTTCTGTGAAGAATTTCATTGTTATTTTGATAGGGATTGCATTGAATCTGTAGGACATTTTGTTAGTATGGTCATTTCAATAGTATCAATTCTTCCATTCCATGAGTATATAGTGTCCATTTTTTGTGTATCGTAAATTTTTCCATCAGTGTGTTATAGTTTTCATTGAAGAGATCTTTCATGACCTTGATTAAATTTATCTGCAGATTTCTTGGTAGCTATTGTAAATGGAATTCCTTTCTTGATGACTTTTTCAGATAGTTCACTATTAGTGTATAGAAACACCACTGAATTTTCTGTGTTGATTTTGTATACTACAACTTTACTGAATTTATTTATGATTTCTAGTAGTTTTTGGTCAAGTCTTTAGGGTTCTCACTCTATATAAGTATATATAGAAAGAACCCTAAAGAGAGAGAGATCATATATATCTATATGATCATATATATAGATGTATACATATGTATGTGAGATCACATTTTCTACAAACAGAAACAATCTGACTTCCTTCTTTCCAGTTTGGATCCCTCTTATTTATTTCTTTTGTCTAATTGCTCTGGCTCTGACCTCCAGTACTATGCTAAATAGAAGTGGTAGAAGTTGACATCCTTGTCTTCCTCCATATCATAGAGGAAAAGCATTTATCTATTCACCATAAATAAGATGTTAGCTGTGGGTTTGTCACATATGGCCTTTACTGCGTTGAGGTACACTCCTATACCTACTTTCTTGACAGTTTTTATCATAAAGGAATGTTGACTTTTGTCAAGTGTTCTTTTTGCATCTGTTGAAATGATCACATGGTTTTTGTTTTTCTTTCTATTGTGGTGGTGTATCATATTTACTGATTTGTGCATGTTAAGCCATCCTTTCATCCCTGGGATGAATCCCACTTGATTATAGTGAATACTCTTTTTAGTGTGCTGTCGAAGTCAGTTCACTTGTATCTTGTTGAGAATTTTTGTATCTATGTTCTCCAGGAATATTGGCCTGTTATTTTCATTTTGTGCATGTCTTTGTCTGGTTTTAGAATCAGGATATTGCGAGCCTCATAAGATGAGTATGGAAGTATTCCTTCCTCATTACTTTTGTGGAAAAGTTTGTGGAGAATTGGTAGTTATTCTTTAACTGTTTGGTAAAATTCAGCAGTGAAGACATCAGGTCCTGGGTGTTGGTTGTTGTTGTTGTTGTTTTGATGGAAGATGTTTTATTATTGATTCAAATTCCAAACTCATTATTGATGTGTTCAGATGTTATATTTCCTCACAATTTAATCTGGGTAGTTGTATGTGTGCAGAAATTTATTCATTTTATTCTACATTATCAAATTTGTTGGCATATAGTTATGAGTAATGTCTTACAATCCCTTATATTTCTGTGGTGTATCAGTTGTAATGTCTCCTTTTTCATCTTTTATTTCTTTGAATTTTCTCTCCTTTTGTCTTAGTTTAGCTAAAGGTTTGTCAGTTTTACCTTTACACTTTGTCTTATTTATCTTTTGAAATATTTTTTAGTGTCTGTTTCCTTTATATCTGCTGTGAGCTTTATTATTTCCTTCCTTCTACCAATTTTGGGTTTAGTTTGTTTTTGATGTTCTAGTTACTTGAAGTGTATAATTTTGCTTTGTGATTTGAAAATCTTTCTTCATTTTTGGTGTAGGCTTTTATTGCTATAAATTTCCCTCTTAGAACTGCTTTTGCTACGTTCCATAGGTTTGGGTATGTTGGATTTTCATTCTTACTTGTCTCAGCGACTTTTGAAATTTTCCTATTAATGTCTTAATGAGACCTATTGATTTCTTGGGTGCATGCTATTTAATTTCCATGTTTTTATAAAATTTCCAAGGGCTTTCCTGTTGTTGATTTCTGGCTTTATATCACTGTAATCAGAAAAGATACTTCATATGATATCTGTCTTCTTAAGTTTGTTAAGACTTATTATGTGTCATAATGTATGATTGGTCCTAGAGAATGTTTGGTGTACAGTTGAGAATAATTTGTATTCTGCAGCTGCTGGATGATGTATTAGTCTGTTTTCATACTGCTGATAAAGACATACCCGAGACTGGGTAATTTACAGAGAAAAAGAGGTTTAGTGGACTCATAGTTCCACGTGGCTGGGGAGGTCTCCCAATCATGATGGAAGGCGAAAGGCACATCTTACATGGTAGCAAACAAAATAGAATTGAGAACCAAGTGAAAGGGTTCCCCCTTATAAAACCGTCAGATCTTGTTAGACGTATTCACTACCACAAGAACAGTATGGGGGAAACCGCCCCCATGATTCAATTATCTCCCACTGGTTCCCTCCCACAACATGTATGAATTATGGGAGCTATAATCAAGATGAGATTTCGGTGGGGATATACAGCCAAACCATATCAGGTGAGATCTTCTTTACCTGCTAGGTCCATTTGGTCTATGGTATAGTTTGAGTCTGTCATTTTTTGGTTGATTTTCTCTTCATATAATCTGTCCATTTTTAAAGTGGAGTGTTGAAATTTCCTACTAATATTGTATTGCAGTCTATCTCTACCTTTAAATCTAATATTTGCTTTACATATCTGGTTGTTCTGGTGTTGGGTACATATATAGTTACACCTAAGTAACATATATGTTACGTCCTCTTATTGAATTGGACCTTTTATCATTTCATTATACAGTGACATTCTTTTTTTATATAGTTCTTTCATTTAAAGCCTTTTAAAATATGACATGACTGTGGCTACTCCTGCTTGCTTTTCATTTGTTTGCATAAAATATATTTTTCCATCTCTTCACTTTCAGTCTATTTGTCTTTAATAGTGAGGTAAGTATCATGTAGGCAGCACATAGGTGGGTTTTGCTATCTGAATCCATTCATCCACTTTATATCTTTTAAGTAGAGTTTAATCCACTTCTATTCAAGTTTATTATTGATAAATTAGGACTTCCTTCTACCATTTCATTACTTGTTTTTTAGATTACTTGTTCACTTCTTCCTTTCTTATTGTTCATCTCTCTAGTTTGGTGGTTTTCTGTGGTGCTAAGCTTTGTTTCTTTTCCCTTTTTTGGTGTGTGTGTGTGTGTATCTGCTGTAATTTATTTCTTTCTGGTAAGTGAAACTAACATACAGAGTCCTGTATTTGTAACAGACTATTTTACACTGATAACAACTTAACTTCTGTCACATAAAAATACTCTTGACTTCTCCCCCTCACACACACAATTTATACTTTTGTTACCTTACATTGCATCTTTATGAGTGGTAGACTCAATGGAACATAGGATCTATGTCACAACTAAATCAATTATTCAATGGCAGCATTAAAGCTGCCCAAAGAATGTGAAAAACTGGTGTGGGTGTATTTCACTTTTTAAAAACCATGTTTCATAATGTTTTCATTAAAAAGTCTTTATCAGTTTGCTAATGCCTAATTTTTACAACCAGCCACCATAGATTTTACAGGATAAATATATTATTTCAGTGGTAATTGAAGCAGAATTTTTGTTGCTCTTCTTACCCTTAGAGATTGTGTATTATCCTCAGACGTAATTCTTTGATTTTTTTTCTTTTCATGTTGTTACACATAGTTACCAACAATCAACGTGAGAATAACCTTTGAATATTTTCAAGCATTAAGATTTGTTTATACAGCTGCACAATTAGACAACCAACACTCTTGGGTCTTTACCTCTCAGCATTCACCTGATTATTAACTTAAAGGTATGATGGGAAAAGTATCAATTTTTCTTGGTCACCTAGATTTAGAAATATGTAATAACTATAAGCTTGGGTCTGCTTCTTCAGAAGCCTAGGAAGTGGAGTGATGGTTCTCTGAAGAGGCTGGAAACAAAGTATGTGTTTCCAGAAGGCTTAATAGAATATGTTGAGACATAGGCCATTAACACAAAAGTGAAAGAAATGCAAAAAATGTATGAAAGTAAGGATTTGAGAAGGGAAATTTTATTTTTAAGTCTAAGATTCCTATGAATTATATGAAAGAAAATGTCCTATCCCTAAAATTAGCCAAAGGAAGCACTTCACTTATCAATGTGATATGACTTTTCATACTCTTATCTAAAGATATCCTAAACTAAGATCCAGTTTTCTAAGAAAAGACCTTTTACTCATGCTTTAAAGCATGTTAGATGATTCCTACCACATCACATCATGTTGTTTACATGTATGATTTAAACTGCATTTATTCTTCAACTCACTGGTTCCTTAGGCCTCTTATCTTTCCTTGCACGCTTAGATAATTTTATGTAAAATTGATTTTTAGAAGTTTAGTTGCTGGGCGTAATGGCTGTCACCTGTAAACCCAGTACTTTGGGAATTCAACGCAGGTGGATTGCTTGAGTCTTGGAGTTCGAGGCCTGCCTGGGAAAGATGACAAACCCCATTTGTACAAAAATAAAAATATTAGCTGGATATGGTGGCACATGCCTGTGGTCCCAGCTACCCCAAGTCTGAGGTGGGTGGATGGCTTGAGTCCGAGAGGCAGAGGTGTGAGCCAAGATCATGCCCTGTTCTTCACCCTGGGCAACGAAGCCAGACCCTGTTTCAAAAAAAAAAAATCTAGTGAGATTAGATTTCTATTTCTATGTGATTCAAAATTAGGAGAAATTCAAGGCTAATGAATATTAAAAAATGGCCATTGCTACTTGCATGTTCTATGAAGCCAGCATACACAGCAACGTGCTACCTAAAAACCAAGCTATTTAATATGTAGCTTAGATTTCAGATTTGAATGTCTTTGAGGTTTCATTATTGCAGAGATCAATTGCCAGACCAAATATAGACTAATTATGTACTTGGTCTTTTTTCATATGAAACATCCCAGCCTTGGGTATAAATTAAGAGCAAATACGGATGTTTATAACGATAGCTGTGTAGATATTTCCATGTTTATACAGTTAGCGGTGTAGATATTTCCATGTCTCTACAGATAGCGGTGTGGACATTTCCATGTTTATACAGATAGTGGTGTAGATATTTCCATGTTTATAGAGATAGCGGTATAGATATTTCCATGTTTATACGGATAGCGGTGCAGATATTTCCATGTATATACAGATAGCGGTGTAGATATTTCCATGTTTATACAGATGGCAGTGTAGATATTTCCATGTTTATAGAGATGGCGGTGTAGATATTTCCATGTTCCTACAGATGGCAGTGTAGGTATTTCCATGCTCATACAGATGGCGGTGAAGATATTTGCATGTTCATACAGATGTATGTGTACATATTTCCATGATCATACAGATGGTGGTGTAGATATTTCCATGTTCATACAGATTTTGCGGTAGATATGTCCAAGTTCATACAGATGGCGGTGTAGATATTTCCATGTTCATACAGATGGCGGTGTAGATATTTCCATGTTTATAGAGATTGCGGTGAAGATATTTCCATGTTTATACAGATGGCGGTGTAGGTATTCCCATTTTTATTCAGATGGCGGTGTAAATATTTCCATTTTATACAGATAGCGGTGTAGATATTTCCATGTTCATACAGATGGCGGTGAAGATATTTCCATCTTTATAGAGATAGCGGTGTAGATATTTCCATGTTCATACAGATAGCGGTTTAGATATTTCCATGTTTATAGAGATGGCGGTGTAGATATTTCCAAGTTCATACAGATTGCGGAGTAGATATTTCCATGTTTATAGAGATGGTGGTGCAGATATTTCCATGTTTATACAGATGGCGGTGCAGATATTTCCATGTTTATAGAGATAACGGTGTAGATATTTCCATGTTTATGAACATAGCGGTGTAAATATTTCCATGTTTATAGAGACAGCGGTGTAGACATTTCCATGTTAATAGAGATAGCATTCTAGATATTTCCATGTTTCTACAGATAGCGGTGTAGACATTTCAATGTTCATACAGAGAGTAGTGTAGATATCTCCATGTTTATAGAGATAGCGGTGTAGACACTTCCCTGTTTTACAGATAGCAGTGTTGATATTTCCATGTTTATACAGATAGCGGTGTAGATATTTCCATGTTTATACAGATAGCGGTGTAGATATTTCCGTGTTTATACAGATAGCGGTGTAGGTATTTCCATCTTTATAGTGACGGCGCTGTGGATATTTCCATGTTCAAACAGATGGCGGTGTAGAGATTTCCATGCTTACACAGATAGCGGTGTAGACATTTCCATGTTTACACAGATACCGTGGTAGGTATTTCCATGTTTATAGAGGTAGCGGTGTAGATATTTCCATGTTTATACAGATAGCTGTGAAGATATTTCCACGTTTATAAAGGTAGCGTTGTAGATATTTCCATGTTCATACAGACAGCGGTTTAGATATTTTCAGGTTTATACAGATAGCGGTGTAGATATTTCCATGTTTTTACAGATAGCCTTGTAGATATTTCCATGTTTATACAGATGGCGGTGTAGATATTTTCATGTTTCTACAGATGGCGGTGTACGTATTTCCATGTTTATGGAGATGGCGGTCTAGATATTTTCATGTTTATGGAGATAGCGGTGTAGTTATTTCCATGTTTAGAGAGATAGCGGAGTTGATATTTCCATGTTCGTTCAGATAGCGCTGTAGATATTTCCATGTTCATAGCGATAGCAGTGTAGATATTTCCATGTATATACAGATAGCTGTGTAGATATTTCCATGTTCATACAGATAGCGGTGTAGATATTTCCACGTTCATACGGATGGCGGTGTAGTTATTTCCATATTTAAAAAGATAGCAGCGTAGTTATTTCCATGTTCATAGAGATAGCGGTGTAGATATTTCCATGTATATACTGAGAGCGGTGTAGATATTTCCATGTTCATATGGATGGCGGTGTAGATATTTCCTTGTTCATACAGATGGCGTTGTAGATATTTCCATGTTTATAGAGATGGCAGTGTAGATATTTCCATGTTTATACAGAGGGCGGTTTAGATATTTCCATGTTTACAGAGACAGCGGTGTAGATATTTCCATGTTGATACGCATAGCTGTGTAGATATTTCCATGTTTATACAGATAGCGTTGTAGATATTTACATGTTTATAGAAATGGCGGTCTAGATATTTTCTGGTTTCTACAGATAGCGGTGTAGATATTTCCATGTTCATAGAGATAGCGGTGTAGATATTCCCAATTTTATACAGATAGCAGTTTAGATATTTCCATGTTCATACAGTTGGTGGTGTAGACATTTCCACGTTTAAAGAGATAGTGGTGTAGATATTCCCAATTTTATACAGATAGCTGTTTAGATATTTCCATGTTCATACAGATAGCGGTGTAGATATTTCCACGTTTATAGAGATGGTGGTGTAGATATTTACATGTTCATCCAGATGGCGTTGCAGATATTTCCATCTTTATACAGATGGTGGTGTAGATATTTCCATGTTTACACAGATAGCAGTGTGGATATCTCCATGTTTATACTGATAGCGGTGTAGATATTTCCATGTTTATACAGATAGCGGTGCAGATATTTAAATCTTAATACAGATGGTGGTGTAGATATTTCCATGTTCCTAAAAATGGTGGTGTAGATATTTCCATGTTCATACAGATGGCGGTGTAGATATTTCCAAGTTTATAGATAGTGGTGTAGTTATTTCCACGTTTATAGAGAAAGCTGTGTAGATATTTCCATGTATATGCAGATAGCTGTGTAGCTATTTCCAAGTTCATACAGATAGCGGTGTAGATATTTCCACGTTCATCCGCATGGCGGTGTAGATATATCCATGTTCATACAGATGGCGATGTAGATATTTCCATGTTCGTACAAATGGCGGTGTAGATATTTCCATGTTCGTAGAGATGGCGGTGAAGATATTTCCATGTTCATACAGATAGCGTTGTAGTTATTTC
The DNA here is from genome assembly GCF_029281585.2 of Gorilla gorilla gorilla. NCBI lineage: Eukaryota > Metazoa > Chordata > Mammalia > Primates > Hominidae > Gorilla > Gorilla gorilla. Next base: position 79,085,543 of record NC_073244.2, read on the forward strand.
CATGTTTATAGTGATAGCAGTGTAGATATTTTCATTGATATACAGATAGCTGTGTAGATATTTCCATGTTCATACAGATAGCAGTGTAGATATTTCCATGTTCATACAGAGAGCGGTGTAGATATTTCCATGTTCATACAGATAGCGGTGTAGATATTTCCATATTCATACAAATGGCGGTGTAGCGATTTCCATGTTCATAGAGATGGCGGTGTAGATATTTCCATGTTTATACGGATAGCAGTGTATTTATTGCCATGTTTATAGAGATAGCAGTATATATATTTCCATTGATATTCAGATAGCTGTGTAGATATTTGCAGGTTCATACAGATAGTGGTGTAGATATTCCATGTTCATACAGAGAGCGGTGTAGATATTTCCATGTTCATACAGATGGCGGTGTAGATATTTCCATGTTTATAGAGATGGTGGTCTAGATATTTCCAAGTTTATAGAGATAGTGGTGTAGTTATTTCCAAGTTTATAGAGATAGCGGTGTAGATATTTCCATGTTTATACAGATAGCGGTGTAGATATATCCATGTTTATACAGATAGCGGTGTAGATATTTCCATGTTTATACAGATAGCGGTGTAGATATTTCCATGTTTATAGAGATGGCGGTCAAGATATTTCCTTGTTTATACAGATAGCGGTTTAGATATTTCCATGTTTATAGAGATAGCGGTGTAGATATTTCCATTTTTATACAGATAGCAAGGTATATATTTCCATGTTCATACAGATAGGGGTGTAGATATTTCCATGTTTATAGAGATGGCAGTGTAGATATTTCCATGTTCATACAAAAGGCGGTGTAGATATTTCCATGTTTATAGAGATAGTGGTGTAGTTATTTCCTTGTTTATGAAGAAAGCTGTGTAGATATTTCCATGTATATGCAGTTAGGTGTGTAGATATTTCCATGTTCATACAGATAGCGGTGTAGATATTTCCATGTTCCTATAGATAGCAGTGTAGGTATTTCCAAGTTCATGCAGGTAGCGGTGTAGATATTTCCATGTTCATACAGATGGCAGTGCATATATTTCCATGTTTATAGAGATGGTGGTGTAGATATTTCCATGTTTATACAGATAGCGGTGTACATATTTCCATGTTTACACAGATAGCGGTGTAGATATTTCCATGTTTATAGAGATGGCGGTCTAGATATTCCCTCGTTTATACAGATACCGGTGTAGATATTACCATGTTCATAGAGATAGCGGTGTAGATAATTCCAATTTTATACAGATAGCAGTGTAGTTATTTCCATGCTCATACAGATAGCGGTGTAGATATTTCCACGTTTATCGAGATGGCGGTGTAGATATTTCCAAGTTCCTACAGATGGTGGTGAAGATATTTCCATGTTCATACAGATGGCGGTGTACATATTTTGAAGTTTATAGAGATAGTGGTGAAGTTATTTCCATGTTTATAGAGAAAGCTGTGTAGATATTTCCATGTACATGCAGATGGCTGTGTAGATATTTCCATGTTCATGCAGATAGCGGAGTAGATATTTCCAAGTTCATCCAGATGCCGGTGTAGGTATATCCCTGTTCATACAGATGGCGGTGAAGATATTTCAATGTTTATACAGATGGCGGTGTAGATATTTCCATGTTCATGCAAATGGCGGTGTAGATATTTCCATGTTCTTAGAGATGGCGGTGTAGATATTTCCATGTTCATACAAATGGCGGTGTAGATATTTCCATCTTCATAGAGATGGCGGTGTAGATATTTCCATGTTTATACAGATAGCAGTGTAGTTATTTCCATGTTTATAGAGATTGCAGTGTAGATATTTCCATTGATATACAGATAGCTGTGTAGATATTTGCATCTTCATAGAGATAGTGGTGTAGATATTTCCATGTTTATACAGATAGCAGTGTAGATATTTCCGTGTTTATACAGATATCGGTGTAGATATTTCTATGTTTCTACAGATAGCGGTGCGGATATTTGCATCTTAATACAGATGGCGGTGTAGATATTTCCATGTTAGTACAGATGGCGGTGCAGCTATTTCCATGTTCATAGAGATGGCGGTGTATATATTTCCAGTTTTATAGAGATAGCAGTGTAGTTATTTCCATGTTTATAGAGATAGCGGTGTAGATATTTCCATGTATATACAGATAGCTATGTAGATATTTCCATGTTCATACAGATAGCGATGTAGATATTTCCATGTTCATAGAGATGGCGGTGTAGATATTTCCATGTTCATAGAGATGGCGGTGTAGATATTTGCAATTCATAGTAATGGCGGTGTAGATATTTCCACGTTCATGCAGATGGTGGTGTAGATATTTCCATGTTTATAGAGATGGCAGTGTAGATATTTCCATGTTTATACAGAGGGCAGCTTGGATATTTCCATGTTTCCACAGATAGCGGTGTAGATATTTCCATGTTGATACATATAGCGATGTAGATATTTCGAAGTTTATAGAGATAGCGGAGTAGATATTTCCATGTTTATAGAGATATCGTTGTAGATATTTCCATGTCTCTACAGATAGCGTTATAGATATTTCCATGTTTGTACAGATAGCGGTGTAGATATTTCCATGTTCATAGAGATAGCGGTGTAGATAATTCCAATTTTATACAGATAGCAGTGTAGTTATTTCCATGTTCATACAGATAGCGGTGTAGATATTTCCATGTTTATACAGATGGCGGTGTAGATATTTCCATATTTATAGAGATGGCGGTGTACATATCTCCATGTATACACAGATATCGGCGTAGATATTTCCATGTTTAGGCAGATAGCACTGTAGACATTTCCATGTTTACACAGATAGCGTTGTAGTTATTTACATGTTTGTAGAGATAGCGGTGTAGTTATTTCCATGTTTATACAGATAGCGGTGAAGATATTTCCAGGTTGACACAGATAGCGGTGTGGATATTTCCATGTTTATACAGATAGCGGTGTAGATATTTCCATGTTCATTGAGATGGCGGTGAAGATATTTCCATGTTCATACGGATGGCGGGGTAGATATTTCCATGTTCATACAGATGGCGTTGTAGATATTTCCATGTTTATAGAGATGGCGGTGTAGATATTTCCATGTTTATACAGAAAGCGGTGTAGATATTTCCATGTTTACACAGATAGCGGTGTAGACCTTTCCATGTTTACACAGATAGCGTTGTAGATATTTACATGTTTATAGAGATAGTGGTGTAGTTATTTCCAAGTTTATACAGATAGCGGTGAAGATATTTCCATGTTTACACAAATAGCGGTGTGGACATTTCCATGATTATACAGATAGCGGTGTAGATATTTCCATGTTTATACAGATAGCGGTGCAGATATTTCCATGTTTATTCAGATAGCGGTGTGGATATTTCCATGTTTATGCAGATAGCGGTGTAGATATTTCCTTGTTTATACAGATAGCGGTGTAGATATTTGAATGTTTATACAGATAGCGGTGTAGATATTTCCAGGTTAATACTGATGGCGTTGTAGTTATTTCCATGTTCCTACAGTTGGCAGTGTAGATATTTCCATGTTCCTACAGATGGCATTGTAGATATTTCCATGTTCATACAAATGTCGGTGTAGATATTTCCATGTTCATAGAGATAGCGGTGTAGATATTTCCATGTTCATACAGATAGCCGTGTAGATATTTCCATGTTCATCCAGATGGCGCTGAAGATATTTCCATGTTCATACAGATTTTGGTGTAGATATTTCCATGTTTATAGAGGTGGTGGTGTAGATATTTTCATGTTTATACAGAGGGCGGTTTAGATATTTCCATGTTTACAGAGATAGCGGTGTAGATATTTTCTTGTTGATACACATAGCGGTGTAGAGATTTCCAAGTTTATAGAGATAGCGGTGTAGATATTTCCAAGTTTATAGAGATAGCGGTGTAGATATGTCCAATTTTATACAGAGAGCAGTGTAGATATTTCCATGTCCATACAGATAGCGGTGTCGATATTTCCACTTTTATAGAGATGGCAGTGTAGATATTTCCATGTTCATACAGAAGGCGTTGTAGACATTTCCATGTTTATAGAGATGGCGGTGTAGATATCTCCACGTTTATACAGATAGCGGTGAAGATATTTCCATGTTTATGCAGAAAGCGGAATAGATATTTCCATCTTAATACAGATGGCGGTGTATATATTTCCAAGTTCCTACAGATGGCGGTGTAGATATTTCCATGTTCATTCAGATGGCGGTGTAGATATTTCCAAGTTCATAGAGATACCGGTGTAACTATTTCCATGTTTATAGATAAAGCTGTGTAGATATTTCCATGTATAGGTAGATACCTGTGTAGATATTTCCATGTTCATACAGATAGCAGTGTAGATAATTCTACGTCTATAGAGATGGCGGTGTTTATATTTCTATGTTCATACAGATGGTGGTGTAGATATTAACATGTTTATAGAGATGGCGGTGTGGATATTTCCATGTTTATACAGATGGCGGTGTAGATATTTCTATGTTTATAGAGAAGGTGGTGTAGTTATTTCCATGTATATACAGAAAGCGGTGTAGATATTTCCATGTTTTCACAGACAGCGGTGTAGATCTTTCCATGTTTACACAGATATCGTTGTAGATATTTACATGTTTATAGAGATAGCGGTGTAGTGGTTTCCATGTTTACACAGATAGCACTGTTGATATTTCCATGTTTATACACATAGCGGTGTAGATATTTACATCCTAGTAGACATGGAGGTGTAGATATTTCCATGTTCATACAGGTAGCGGTGCAGATATTTCCATGTTCATTCAGATAGCGGTGTAGATATATCCATGTTCATACAGATAGCGTTGTAGATATTTCCATGTTCATATAGATGGCGGTTTAGATATTTCCATGTTTATAGAGATCGCGGTGTAGATATTTCCATGTTTATACAGAAAGCGGTGTAGATATTTCCATGTTTACACAGATAGTGGTGTAGACTTTTCCGTGTTTACACTGATAGCGTTGTAGATATTTACATGTTTATAGAGATAGTATTGTAGTTATTTCCATGTTGACACAGATAGCGGTGAAGATATTTCCATGTTAACACAGATAGCGGTGTGGACATTTCCATGCTTATAGAGATAGCGGTGTAGATATTTCCATGTTTATACTGATGGCAGTGTAGATATTTCCATGTTCATCCAGATGGCAGTGAAGATATTTCCATGTTCATGCAGATGGCGGTGACGATATTTCCATGTTCCTACAGATGGTGGTGTAGATATTTCCATGTTCGTACACATGGCGGTGTAGATAATTCCATGTTCATAGAGATGGCGGGGTAAATATTTCCATTTTCATACGGTTGGCATTGTAGATATTTCCATGTTCATACAGATGGCGGTGTAGATATTTCCATTTTTATAGAGGTGGCGGTGCAGATATTTTCATGTTTATACAGAGGGCGGTTTAGATATTTCCATGTTTACAGATTTAGCGGTGTAGATATTTACATGTTGATACACATAGCGGTGTAGAGATTTCCAAGTTTATAGAGATAGCGGAGTAGATATTTCCAAGCTTATAGAGATAGCGGTGTAGATATTTCCATGTTTATAGAGATAGCGGTGTAGATATTTCCATGTTTATACAGATAGCGGTATAGATATTTCCATGTTTATACTGATGGTGGTGTAGATATTTCTATGTTTATAGAGATGGCAGTCTAGATATTTCCATGTTTACAGAGATAGTGTTGTAGTTATTTCCAAGTTTATAGAGACAGCGGTGTAGATATTTCCAAGTTTATAGAGATAGCGGTGTACTTATTTCCATGTTTATGGATAAAGCTGTGTAGATATTTCCATGTATATGCAGATAGGTGTGTAGATATTTTCATGTTCATACAGATAGCAGTGTAGATAATTCCACCTTTATGGAGATGGCGGTGTAGATATTCTACGTTCATTCAGATGGCGGTGTAGATATTAATATGTTTATAGTGATGGCCGTGTGGATATTTCCATGTTTATACAGATGGCGGTGTAGATATTTCTACGTTTATAGATTAGGCGGTGTAGATATTTCCCTCTTTATACAGAAAGCGGTGTAGATATTTCCATGTTTACACAGACAGCGGTGTAGACCTTTCCATGTTTACACAGATATCGTTGTAGTTATTTACATGTTTATAGAGATAGCGGTGTAGTTATTTCCATGTTTATACAGATAGCGTTGAAGGTATTTCCATGTTTACACAGATAGCAGTTTGGATATTTCCATGTTTATACACATAGCGGTGTAGATATTTCCATCTCAATACAGATGGTGGTGTAGATATTTCCATGTTCCTACAGAAGGCGGTGTAGGTATTTCCATGTTCATACAGATGGTGGTGTAGTTATCTTGAAGTTTATAGAGATAGCGGTGTAGTTATTTCCATGTTTATAGAGAAAGCTGTGTAGATATTTCCGTGTATATGCAGATAGCTGTGTTGATATTTCCATGTTCATCCAGATGCCGGTGTAGATATTTCCATGTTCATAGAGATGGCAGTGTAGATATTTCCATGTTCATAGAGATGGCAGTGTAGATATTTCCATTGATATACAGATAGCTGTGTAGATATTTGCATGTTCATACAGATAGCGGTGTAGATATTTCCAAGTTCATACAGTTAGCGTTGTAGATATTTCTATGTTCATACAAATGGCGGTGTAGATATTTCCATGTTTATACAGATAGCAGTGTAGATATTTCCATGTTTATAGAGATATCAGTGTAGATATTTCCATTGATATACAGATAGCTGTGTAGATATTTGCATGTTCATACAGATAGCGGTGTAGATATTTCCATGTTTATACAGTTAGCGGTGTAGATATTTCCATGTTCATACAGATGGCGGTGCAGATATTTACATGTTCATACAGATGGCGGTGTAGATATTTCCATGTTCGTACGGATGGCGGTGAAGATATTTCCATGTTCATACAGGTGGCGGTGCAGATATTTCCATGTTTATACAGATAGCAGTGTAGTTATTTCCATGTTTATTGAGATAGCATTGTAGATATTTCCATTGATATACAGATAGCTGTGTAGATATTTGCATGTTGATACAGAGAGCGGTGTAGATATTTCCATATTCATACAGATAGAGGTGTAGATATTTCCATGTTCATACAGATAGCGGTGTAGATATTTCCATGTTCATACAGACAACGGGGTAGATATTTCCATGTTCATACAGATAGCGGTGTAGATATTTCCATGTTCATACTGTTAGCTGTGAAGATATTTCCATGTTCATACAGATGGCGGTGTAGATATTTACATGTTCATACAGAGAGCGGTGTATATATTTCCATGTTCATACAGTTAGCGGTGTAGTTATTTCCATGTTCATACAGATGGCGGTTTAGATATTTCCATGTTCATACAGATGGCGGTGTAGATATTTCCATGTTCATACAGATAGCGGTGTACATATTTCTATGTTCATACAGATAACGGTGTAGATATTTCCATTGATATACAGATAGCGGTGTAGATATTTCCATGTTCATACAGATAGCGGTGTAGATATCTCCATGTTCATACAGATAGCGGTGTAGGTATTTCCCTGTTCGTACACTTAGCAGTGTAGATATTTCCATGTTCGTATGGATGGCAGTGTAGATATTTCCATGTTCATACTGGTGGCGGTGTAGGTATTTCCGTGTTTATACAGATAGCAGTGTAGTTATTTCCATGTTTATAGAGATAGCAGTGTAGATATTTCCATTGATATACAGATAGCTGTGTAGATATTTGCATGTTCATACAGATAGCGGTGTAGATATTTCCATGTTCATACAGATGGCGGTGTAGATATTTACATGTTCGTACAGATGGCGGTGTAAATATTTCCATGTTCATACAGATGGCAGTGTACATATTTCCATGTTCATAGAGATGGCAGTGTAGATATTTCCATGTTTATTCAGATAGCGGTATAGATATTTCCATGTTTATACAGATAGTGTTGTAGATATTTCCATGTTTATAGAGATGGCAGTCTAGATATTTCCATCTTTATAGAGACAGTGGTGTAGTTATTTCCAAGTTTATAGAGACAGCGTTGTTGATATTTCCATGTTTATACAGATAGCGGTGAAGATATTTCCATGTTTATACAGATAGCGGTGCAGATATTTCCATGTTTATACAGATAGCAATGTAGATATTTCCATGTTTATAGAGATAGTGGTGTAGATAATTTCAAATTTATACCGAGTGTAGTGTAGATATTTCCAAGTTCATACAGATAGCGGTGTTGATATTTCCACGTTTATAGAGATGGCAGTGTTGATATTTCCATGTTCATAGGGAAGGCGGTGTAGATATTTCCATGTTCAAACAAATGGCGGTGTAGATATTTCCATGTTCATAGAGGGAGCGGTGTAGATATTTCCATGTTCATTCAGATAGCGGTGTAGATATTTCCATTTTCTTACAGATAGCGGTGTAGATATTTCCATTTTCTTACAGATAGCCGTGTAGGTATTTCCATGTTCATACAGTTAGCGGTGTAGATATTTCCGTGTTCATACAGATGGCGGTTTAGATATTTACATGTTCATACAGATGGCGGTGTAAATATTTCCAAGTTCTTACAGATGGCGGTGTAGATATTTCCATGTTCATTGAGATGGCGGTGTAGATATTCCCATGTTTATGCAGATAGCGGTATAGATATTTCCATGTTTATACAGATGGTGGTGTAGATATTTCCATGTTTATAGAGATGGCGGTCTAGATATTTCCATGTTTATAGAGATAGTGGTGTAGTTATTTCAAAGTTTATAGAGACAGCGTTGTAGATATTTCCATGTTTATACAGATAGCGGTGAAGATATATGCATGTTTATACAGATAGCGGTGTAGATATTTCCATGTTTATACAGATAGCAGTGTAGATATTTCCATGTTTATGGAGATACTCGTGTAGATAATTCCAATTTTATACAGATAGCAGTGTAGATATTTCCAAATTCTTACAGATAGCGTTGTAGATATTTCCACGTTTATAGAGATGGCGGTGTAGATATTTCCATGTTCATACAGATGGCGGTGTAAATATTTCCATGTTTATAGAGATGGCGGTGTAGATATTTTCATGTTTACACAGATGGCGGTGTAGATATTTCCGTGTTTACACAGATAGCGGTGTAGACATTTCCATGTTTACATGGATAGCGGTGTGGATATTTCCATGTTTATGCAGATAGCGGTGTAGATATTTCCATGTTTATACAGATAGCGGTGCGGATATTTCCATGTTTATACAGATAGTGGTGCTGATATTTCCACGTTTATACAGATAGCGGTGTAGATATTTCCATCTTATTACAGATGGCGGTGTAGGTATGTCCATGTTCATACAGATGGCGGTGTAGATATTTCCATGTTTATACAGATGATGGTGTAGATATTTCCATGTTCATACAGATGGCGGTGTAGATATTTCGAAGTTTATAGAGATAGCGCTGTAGTTATTTCTGTATTTATATAGAAATCTGTGTAGATATTTCCATGTATATGCAGATAGCTGTGTAGATATTTCCATGTTCATGCAGATAGCGGTTTAGTTATTACCATGTTCATCCATATGCCGGTGTAGATACATCCATGTTCATAGAGATGGCGGTGAAGATATTTCCATGTTCATATAGATGGCTGTGTAGATATTTCCATGTTCATAGGGATGGCGGTGTAGATATTTCCATGTTGATACAGATAGCAGTGTAGTTATTTCCAGGTTTATAGAGATAGCAGTGTAGATATTTCCATTGATATACAGATAGCGGTGTAGATATTTCCATGTTCATACAGATAGCGGTGTAGATATTTCCATGTTCATACAGAGAGCGGTGTAGATATTTCCATGTTCATACAGATAGCGGTGTAGATATTTCCATGTTCATACAGATAGCTGTGTAGATATTTCCATTTTCATACAGATAGCGGTGTAGATATTTCCATGTTCATACAGTTAGCGGTGTAGATATTTCCATGTTCATACAGATGGCGGTGTAGATATTTCCATGTTCATACAGATGGCGGTGTAGATATTTCCATGTTCATACGGATGGCAGTGTAGATATTTCCATGTTCATACAGGTGGCGGTGTAGATATTTCCATGTTTATACAGATAGCAGTGAAGTTATTTCCATGTTTACAGAGATAGCAGTGTAGATATTTCCATTCATATACAGATAGCTGTGTAGATATTTGCATGTTTATACAGATAGCAGTGTAGATATTTCCATGTTCATACATATAGCGGTGTAGATATTTCCGTGTTCATACAGATAGCGGTGTAGGCATTTCCATGTTCATACAGATAGTGGTGTAGATATTTCCATGTTCATACAGATGGCGGTTTAGATATTTACATGTTCATACAGATGGCGGTGTAAATATTTCCAAGTTCTTACAGATTGCGGTGTAGATATTTCCATGTTCATAGAGATGGCGGTGTAGATATTTCCATGTTTATGCAGATAGCGGTATAGATATTTCCATGTTTATACAGATGGTGGTTTAGATATTTCCATGTTTATACTGATGGCGGTCTAGATATTTCCATGTTTATAGAGATAGTGGTGTAGTTATTTCAAAGCTTATAGAGACAGCACTGTAGATATTTCCATGTTTATACAGATAGCGGTGTAGACATTTCTATGTTTACACAGATAGCGGTGTGGATATTTAAATGTTTATGCAGATAGCGGTGTAGATATTTCCATGTTTATACAGATATCGGGGTAGATATTTCCATCTTAAAACAGATGGAGGTGTAGATATGTCGTTGTTCATACAGATGGCGGTGTAGATATTTCCATGTTCATACAGATGGCGGTGTAGATATTTCGAAGTTTATAGAGATAGCGCTGTAGTTATTTCCATATTTATAGAGAAATCTGTGTAGATATTTCCATGTGTATGCAGATAGCAGTGTAGATATTTCCATGTTCATGCAGAAAGCTGTGTAGATACTTCCATGTTCATCCAGATACCGGTGTAGATATATCCATGTTCATAGAGATGGCGGTGAAGATATTTCCATGTTCATACAGATGGCGGTGTAGATATTTCTGTGTTCATACAAATGGCGGTGTAGATATTTCCATGTTCATAGAGATGGCGGTGTATATATTTCCATGTTCATAGAGATGGCGGTGTAGATATTTCCATGTTCATACAAATGGCGGACTAGATATTTCCATGTTCATAGAGATGGCGGTGTAGATATTTCCATGTTTTTACAGATAGCAGTGTAGTTATTTCCATGTTTATACAGATATCAGTGTAGATATTTCCCTTGATATACGGATAGCTGTGTAGATATTTGCATATTCATACAGATAGCGGTGTAGATATTTCCATGTTCGTGCAGATAGCGGTGTAGATATTTCCATCTTCATACAGATAGCGGTGTAGATATTTCCATGTTCATACAGATAACGGTGTAGATATTTCCATGTTCATACCAATAGCAGTGTATATATTTCCATGTTCATACAGTTAGCGGTGTAGATATTTCCATGTTCATACAGATGGCGGTGTAGATATTTACATGTTCATACAGATGGCGGTGTAGATATTTCCATCTTCATACAGATGGCGGTGTAGATATTTCCATGTTCCTACAGATGGCGGTGTAGTTATTTCCATGTTCATACAGATAGTAGTGTACATATTTCTATGTTCATACAGATAACGGTGTAGATATTTCCATTGATATACAGTTAGCGGTGTAGATATTTCCATGTTCATACAGATAGCGGCGTAGATATTTCCATGTTCGTACAGAGAGCGGTGTAGATATTTCCATGTTCATACAGATAGCGGTGTAGATATTTCCATGTTCATACAGATAGCGGTGTAGGTATTTCCCTGTTCGTACACTTAGCGGTGTAGATATTTCCATGTTCATACAGAAGGCAGTTTAGATATTTACATGTTCATACAGATGGCGGTGTAGATATTTCCATGTTCGTACGGATGGCAGTGTAGATATTTCCATGTTCATACTGGTGGCGGTGTAGATATTTCCGTGTTAATACAGATAGCAGAGTAGTTATTTCCATGTTTATAGAGATAGCAGTGTAGATATTTCCATTGATATACAGATAGCTGTGTAGATATTTGCATGTTCATACAGATAGCGGTGTAGATATTTCCATGTTCATACAGATGGCGGTGTAGATATTTACATGTTCGTACAGATGGTGGTGTAAATATTTCCATGTTCATACAGATGGCAGTGTAGATATTTCCATGTTCATAGAGATGGCAGTGTAGATATTTCCATGTTTATGCAGATAGCGGTATAGATATTTCCATGTTTATACAGATGGTGTTGTAGATATTTCCATGTTTATAGAGATGGCAGTCTAGATATTTCCATCTTTATAGAGACACTGGTGTAGTTATTTCCAAGTTTATAGAGACAGCGTTGTAGATATTTCCATGTTTATACAGATAGCGTTGAAGATATTTCCATGTTTATACAGATAGCGGTGTAGATATTTCCATGTTTATACAGATAGCAGTGTAGATATTTCCATGTTTATAGAGATAGTGGTGTAGATAATTTCAATTTTATACAGAGAGCAGTGTAGATATTTCCAAGTTCGTACAGATAGCGGTTTTGATATTTCCACGTTTATAGAGATGGCAGTGTTGATATTTCCATGTTCATACTGATGGCGGTGTAGATATTTCCATGTTCATAGAGAAGGCGGTGTAGATATTTCGATGTTCAAACAAATGGCGGTGTAGATATTTCCATGTTCATAGAGATGGCGGTGTAGATATTTCCATGTTTATACAGATAGCAGTGTAGTTATTTCCATGTTTATACAGATGGCAGTGTAGGTATTTTCATTGATATACAGATAGCTGTGTAGATATTTGCATGTTCTTACAGATAGCCGTGTAGACATTTCCATGTTCATACACATAGCGGTGTAGATATTTCCATGTTCATACATATAGCGGTGTAGATATTTCCATGTTCATACAGTTAGCGGTGTAGATATTTCCATGTTCATACAGATGGCGGTGTAGATATTTACATGTTCATACAGATGGCGGTGTAGATATTTCCATGTTCGTATGGATGGCAGTGTAGATATTTCCATGTTCATACTAGTGGCGGTGTATATATTTCCATGTTTATACTGATGGCAGTGTAGTTATTTCCATGTTTATAGAGATAGCAGTGTAGATATTTCCATTGAAATACAGATAGCTGTCTAGATATTTCCATGTTCATACAGATAGCGGTGTAGATATTTCCATGTTCATACAGATAACGGTGTAGATATTTCCATGTTCATACAGATAGCGGTGTAGATATTTCCATGTTCATACAGTTAGGGGTGTAGATATTTCCATGTTCATACAAATGGCGGTGTAGATATTTCCATGTTTGTACAGATAGCAGTGTAGATATTTCTATGTTTATAGAGATAGCAGTGTAGATATTTCCATTGATATACAGATAGCTGTGTAGATATTTGCATGTTCATACACATAGCGGTGTATATATTTCCATTTTCATACAGATGGTGGTGAAGATATTTCCATGTTTATACAGATAGCGGTGCGGTCATTTCCATGTTTATACGGATTCTGGTGGAGATATTTCCATGTTTATACAGATAGCGGTGTAGATATTTCCATCTCATTACAGATGGCGGTGTAGATATGTCCATGTTCGTACAGATGGCGGTGTAGATATTTCCATGTTCATACAGATGGCGGTGTAGATATTTCGAAGTTTATAGAGATAGCGCTGTACTTATTTCCATATTTATAGAGAAACCTGTGTAGATATTTCCATGTATATGCAGATAGCTGTGTAGGTATTTCCATGTTCATACAGGTAGCGGTGTAGATATTTCCATGTTCATAGAGATAACGGTGTAGATATTTACATCTTCATACGGATAGCGGTACAGATATTTCCATGTTTATACAGATAGCGGTGTAGATATTTCCATGTTTATACAGATAGCGGTGTAGATATTTCCTTGTTGATAGAGATAGTGGTGTAGATAATTCCAATTTTATACAGATAGCAGTGTATATATTTCCAAGTTCATACAGATAGCGATGTAGATATTCCCACGTTTATAGAGATGGCGGTGTAGATATTTCCATGTTCATACAAATGGCGGTGTAGATATTTCCATGTTTATAGAGATGGCAGTGTAGATATTTCCATGTTTATACAGATGGTGGTTTAGATATTTCCATGTTCATACAGATGGCGGTGTAGATATTTTGAAGTTTATAGGGATAGCGCTGTAGTTATTTCTATATTTACATAGAAATCTGTGTAGATATTTCCATGTATATGCAGATAGCTGTGTAGATATTTCCATGTTCATGCAGATAGCGGTGTAGTTATTTCCATGTTCATCCAGATGCCGGTGTAGATACATCCATGTTCATACAGATGGCGGTGAAGGTATTTCCATGTTCATACAGATGGCTGTGTAGATATTTCCATGTTCATAGAGATGGCAGTGTAGATATTTCCATGTTGATACAGATAGCAGTGTAGTTATTTCCACGTTTATAGAGATAGCAGTGTAGATATTTCCATTGATATACAGATAGCGGTGTAGATATTTGCATGTTCATACAGATAGCGGTATAGATATTTCCATGTTCATACAGATAGCAGTGTAGATATTTCCATTTTCATACAGAGAGCGGTGTAGATTTTTCCATGTTCATACAGTTAGCGGTGTAGATATTTCCATGTTCATACAGATGGCCGTGTAAATATTTACATGTGCATACAGATGGCGGTGTAGATATTTCCATGTTCGTACGGATGGCAGTGTAGATATTTCCATGTTCATACAGGTGGCTGTGTAGATATTTCCATGTTTATACAGATAGCAGTATAGTTATTTCCATGTTTACAGAGATAGCAGTGTAGATATTTCCATTGATATACAGATAGCTGTGCAGATATTTGCATGTTCATACAGATAGCGGTGTAGATATTTCCATGTTCATACAGATAGCGGTGTAGATATTTCCATGTTCATACAGAGAGCGGTGTAGATATTTCCATGTTCATACAGATAGCGGTGTAGATATTTCCATTTTGTTACAGATAGCGGTGTAGGTATTTCCATGTTCATACAGTTAGCGGTGTAGATATTTCCATGTTCATACAGATGGCGGTTTAGATATTTACATGTTCATACAGATGGCGGTGTAAGTATTTCCAAGTTCTTACAGATGTCGGTGTAGATATTTCCATGTTCATTGAGATGGCGGTGTAGATATTTCCATGTTTATGCAGATAGCGGTGAAGATATTTCCATGTTTATACAGATAGCGGTATAGATATTTCCACGTTTATACACATAGCGGTGTTGATATTTCCATGTTTATAGAGATAGCGGTGTAGATAATTCCAATTTTATACAGATAGCAGTGTAGATATTTCCAAGTTCATACAGATAGCAGTGTAGATATTTCCACGTTTATAGAGATGGCTGTGTAGATATTTCCATGTTCATACAGATGACGGTGTAGATATTTCCATGTGTATAGAGATGGCGGTGTAGATATTTTCAGGTTTACACAGATGGCAGTGTAGATATTTCCATGTTTACACAGATACCGGTGTAGACATTTCCATGTTTACACAGATAGCAGTGTGGATATTTCCATGTTTATGCAGATAGCGGTGTAGATATTTCCATGTTCATACAGATAGCGGTGAAGATATTTCCATGTTCATACCAATAGCGGTGTAGATATTTCCATGTTCATACAGTTAGCGGTATAGATATTTCCATGTTTATACAGATGGCGGTGTAGATATTTCCATGTTTATGCAGATGGCGGTATAGATATTTCCATGTTTATACAGATGGTGGTGTAGATATTTCCATGTTCATACAGATGGCGGAGTAGATATTTCGAAGTTTATAGAGATAGCGCTGTAGTTATTTCTATATTTATATAGAAATCTGTGTAGATATTTCCATGTATATGCAGATAGCTGTGTAGATATTTCCATGTTCATGCAGATAGCGGTTTAGTTATTTACATGTTCATCCAGATGCCGGTGTAGATACATCCATGTTCATAGAGATGGCGGTGAAGATATTTCCATGTTCATATATATTGCTGTGTAGATATTTCCATGTTCATACAGATAGCGGTGTAGATATTTCCACGTTTATAGAGATTGCGGTGTACATATTTCCATGTTCATACAGAGGACGGTGTAGAGATTTCCATGTTTATAGGGATGGCGGTGTAGATATTTTCATGTTTACACAGATGGCGATGTGGATATTTCCATGTTTATGCAGATAGCAGTGTAGATATTTCCATGTTTATACAGATAGAGGTGCGGATATTTCCATGTTTATTCAGATAGCGGTGCGGATATTTCCATGTTTATACAGATAGTTGGGCAGATATTTCCATGTTTATACAGATAGCGGTGTAGATATTTCCATCTTAATACAGATGGCGGTGTTGATATGTCCATGTTCGTACAGATGGCGGTGTAGATATTTCCATGTTCATACAGATGGCGGTGTTGATATTTCGAAGTTTATAGAGATAGCACTGTAGTTATTTCCATATTTATAGAGAAATCTCTGTAGATATTTCCATGTATATTCAGATAGCTGTGTGGATATTTCCATGTTCATGCAGATAGCGGTGTAGATATTTCCATGTTCATACAGATAGCAGTGTAGATATTTCCATGTTCATACAGTTAGCGGTGTAGATATTACCATGTTCATACAGATGGCGGTGTAGATATTTACATGTTCATACAGATGGCGTTGTAGATATTTACATGTTCATATAGATGGCGGTGTAGATATTTCCATGTTCATACAGATAGCCGTGTAGATATTTCCATGTTCATACAGATAGCGGTGTAGTTATTTCCATGTTCATACCAATAGCGGTGTAGACATTTCCATGTTCATATATTTAGCGGCGTAGATATTTCCATGTTCATACAGATGGCGGTGAAGATATTTCCATGTTCATACAGATAGCGGTGTAGGTATTTCCCTGTTCGTCCACTTAGCGGTGTAGATATTTCCATGTTAATACAGAAGGCAGTGTAGTTATTTACATGTTCATACAGATGGCGGTGTAGATATTTCCATGTTCGTACGGATGGCAGTGTAGATATTTCCATGTTCATACTGGTGGCGGTGTAGATATTTCCGTGTTAATACAGATAGCAGTGTAGTTATTTCCATGTTTATAGAGATAGCAGTGTAGATATTTCCATTGATATACAGATAGCTGTGTAGATATTTGCATGTTTATACAGATAGCGGTGTAGATATTTCCATGTTCATACAGATGGCGGTGTAGATATTTACATGTTCGTACAGATGGTGGTGTAAATATTTCCATGTTCATACAGATGGCAGTGTAGATATTTCCATGTTCATAGAGATGGCAGTGTAGATATTTCCATGTTTATGCAGATAGCGGTATAGATATTTCCATGTTTATACAGATGGTGTTGTAGATATTTCCATGTTTATAGAGATGGCAGTCTAGATATTTCCATCTTTATAGAGACACTGGTGTAGTTATTTCCAAGTTTATAGAGACAGCGTTGTAGATATTTCCATGTTTATACAGATAGCGGTGAAGATATTTCCATGTTTATACAGATAGCGGTGTAGATATTTCCATGTTTATACAGATAGCAGTGTAGATATTTCCATGTTTATAGAGATAGTGGTGTAGATAATTTCAATTTTATACCGAGAGCAGTGTAGATATTTCCAAGTTCATACAGATAGCGGTGTTGATATTTCCACGTTTATAGAGATGGCAGTGTTGATATTTCCATGTTCATACTGATGGCGGTGTAGATATTTCCATGTTCATACAAATGGCAGTGTAGATATTTCCATGTATATGCAGATAGCTGTGTAGATATTTCCATGTTCATGCAGATAGCGGTTTAGTTATTTACATGTTCATCCAGATGCCGGTGTAGATACATCCATGTTCATAGAGATGGCGGTGAAGATATTTCCATGTTCATATATATTGCTGTGTAGATATTTGCATGTTCATACAGATAGCGGTGTAGATATTTCCACGTTTATAGAGATTGCGGTGTACATATTTCCATGTTCATACAGAGGACGGTGTAGAGATTTCCATGTTTATAGGGATGGCGGTGTAGATATTTTCATGTTTACACAGATGGCGATGTGGATATTTCCATGTTTATGCAGATAGCAGTGTAGATATTTCCATGTTTATACAGATAGAGGTGCGGATATTTCCATGTTTATTCAGATAGCGGTGCGGATATTTCCATGTTTATACAGATAGTTGGGCAGATATTTCCATGTTTATACAGATAGCGGTGTAGATATTTCCATCTTAATACAGATGGCGGTGTTGATATGTCCATGTTCGTACAGATGGCGGTGTAGATATTTCCATGTTCATACAGATGGCGGTGTTGATATTTCGAAGTTTATAGAGATAGCACTGTAGTTATTTCCATATTTATAGAGAAATCTCTGTAGATATTTCCATGTATATTCAGATAGCTGTGTGGATATTTCCATGTTCATGCAGATAGCGGTGTAGATATTTCCATGTTCATACAGATAGCAGTGTAGATATTTCCATGTTCATACAGTTAGCGGTGTAGATATTACCATGTTCATACAGATGGCGGTGTAGATATTTACATGTTCATACAGATGGCGTTGTAGATATTTACATGTTCATATAGATGGCGGTGTAGATATTTCCATGTTCATACAGATAGCCGTGTAGATATTTCCATGTTCATACAGATAGCGGTGTAGTTATTTCCATGTTCATACCAATAGCGGTGTAGACATTTCCATGTTCATATATTTAGCGGCGTAGATATTTCCATGTTCATACAGATGGCGGTGAAGATATTTCCATGTTCATACAGATAGCGGTGTAGGTATTTCCCTGTTCGTCCACTTAGCGGTGTAGATATTTCCATGTTAATACAGAAGGCAGTGTAGTTATTTACATGTTCATACAGATGGCGGTGTAGATATTTCCATGTTCGTACGGATGGCAGTTTAGATATTTCCATGTTCATACTGGTGGCGGTGTAGATATTTCCGTGTTAATACAGATAGCAGTGTAGTTATTTCCATGTTTATAGAGATAGCAGTGTAGATATTTCCATTGATATACAGATAGCTGTGTAGATATTTGCATGTTTATACAGATAGCGGTGTAGATATTTCCATGTTCATACAGATGGCGGTGTAGATATTTACATGTTCGTACAGATGGTGGTGTAAATATTTCCATGTTCATACAGATGGCAGTGTAGATATTTCCATGTTCATAGAGATGGCAGTGTAGATATTTCCATGTTTATGCAGATAGCGGTATAGATATTTCCATGTTTATACAGATGGTGTTGTAGATATTTCCATGTTTATAGAGATGGCAGTCTAGATATTTCCATCTTTATAGAGACACTGGTGTAGTTATTTCCAAGTTTATAGAGACAGCGTTGTAGATATTTCCATGTT
The DNA here is from genome assembly GCF_029281585.2 of Gorilla gorilla gorilla. Lineage (NCBI taxonomy): Eukaryota > Metazoa > Chordata > Mammalia > Primates > Hominidae > Gorilla > Gorilla gorilla. The sequence goes on from NC_073244.2 coordinate 79,105,162, forward strand.
TATACAGATAGCGGTGAAGATATTTCCATGTTTATACAGATAGCGGTGTAGATATTTCCATGTTTATACAGATAGCAGTGTAGATATTTCCATGTTTATAGAGATAGTGGTGTAGATAATTTCAATTTTATACCGAGAGCAGTGTAGATATTTCCAAGTTCATACAGATAGCGGTGTTGATATTTCCACGTTTATAGAGATGGCAGTGTTGATATTTCCATGTTCATACTGATGGCGGTGTAGATATTTCCATGTTCATACAAATGGCAGTGTAGATATTTCCATGTTCATAGAGAAGGCGGTGTAGATATTTCGATGTTCAAACAAATGGCGGTGTAGATATTTCCATGTTCATAGGGATGGCGGTGTAGATATTTCCATGTTTATACAGATAGCAGTGTAGTTATTTCCATGTTTATACAGATGGCAGTGTAGGTATTTTCATTGATATACAGATAGCTGTGTAGATATTTGCATGTTCATACAGATAGCCGTGTAGACATTTCCATGTTCATACACATAGCGGTGTAGATATTTCCATGTTCATACAGATAGCGGTGTAGATATTTCCATGTTCATACAGATAGCGGTGTAGATATTTTTTGTTCATTCAGATACCGGTGTAGATATTTCCATGTTCATACAGTTAGCGGTGTAGATATTTCCATGTTCATACAGATGGCGGTGTAGATATTTACCTGTTCATACAGATGGCGGTGTAGATATTTCCATGTTCGTACGGATGGCAGTGTAGATATTTCCATGTTCATACAGGTGGCGGTGTATATATTTCCATCTTTATACTGATAGCAGTGTAGTTATTTCCATGTTTATAGAGATAGCAGTGTAGATATTTCCATTGAAATACAGATAGCTGTCTAGATATTTCCATGTTCATACAGATAGCGGTGTAGATATTTCCATGTTCATACAGATAACGGTGTAGATATTTCCATGTTCATACAGATAGCGGTGTAGATATTTCCATGTTCATACAGTTAGGGGTGTAGATATTTCCATGTTCATACAAATGGCGGTGTAGATATTTCCATGTTTATACAGATAGCAGTGTAGATATTTCTATGTTTATAGAGATAGCAGTGTAGATATTTCCATTGATATACAGATAGCCGTGTAGATATTTGCATGTTCATACACATAGCGGTGTACATATTTCCATGTTCATACAGATGGTGGTGAAGATATTTCCATGTTTATACAGATAGCGGTGCGGTTATTTCCATGTTTATACGGATTGTGGTGGAGATATTTCCATGTTTATACAGATAGCGGTGTAGATATTTCCATCTTATTACAGATGGCGGTGTAGATATGTCCATGTTCGTACAGATGGCGGTGTAGATATTTCCATGTTCATACAGATGGCGGTGTAGATATTTCGAAGTTTATAGAGATAGCGCTGTAGTTATTTCCATATTTATAGAGAAACCTGTGTAGATATTTCCATGTATATGCAGGTAGCTGTGTAGATATTTCCATGTTCATACAGGTAGCGGTGTAGATATTTCCATGTTCATAGAGATAACGGTGTAGATATTTACATCTTCATACGGATAGCGGTACAGATATTTCCATGTTCATACAGTAAGCGGTGTAGATATTTCCATGTTCATACATATGGCAGTGTAGATATTTACATGTTCATACAGATGTCGGTGTAGATATTTCCATGTTTATAGAGATAGTAGTGTAGTTATTTTGAAGTTTATAGAGACAGCGTTGCAGATATTTCCATGTTTATAGAGACAGCGTTGTAGATATTTCCATGTTTATAGAGATAGCGGTGAAGATATTTCCATGTTTATACAGATAGTGCTGTAGATATTTCCATGTTTATACAGATAGCGGTGTAGATATTTCCTTGTTGATAGAGATAGTGGTGTAGATAATTCCAATTTTATACTGATAGCAGTGTAGATATTTCCAAGTTCATACAGATAGCGGTGTAGATATTTGCACGTTTATAGAGATGGCGGTGTAGATATTTCCATGTTCATACAAATGGCGGTGTAGATATTTCCATGTTTATAGAGATGGCAGTGTAGATATTTTCATGTTTATACAGATGGCGGTGTAGATATTTCCATGTTTACACAGATAGCGGTGTAGACATTTCCATGTTTACACAGATAGCGGTGTGGATATTTCCATGTTTGTGCAGATAGCGGTGTAGATATTTCCATGTTTATACAGAAAGCGCTGCGGATATTTCCATGTTTATACAGATAGTGGTGCAGATATTTCCATGTTTATACAGATAGCGGTGTAGATATTTCCATCTTAATACAAATGGCGGTGTAGATATTTCTATGTTTATGCAGATAGCGGTATAGATATTTCCATGTTTATACAGATGGTGGTGTAGATATTTCCATGTTTATGCAGATGGCGGTATAGATATTTCCATGTTTATACAGATGGTGGTTTAGATATTTCCATGTTCATACAGATGGCGGTGTAGATATTTCGAAGTTTATAGGGATAGCGCTGTAGTTATTTCTATATTTACATAGAAATCTGTGTAGATATTTCCATGTATATGCAGATAGCTGTGTAGATATTTCCATGTTCATGCAGATAGTGGTGTAGTTATTTCCATGTTCATCCAGATGCCGGTGTAGATACATCCATGTTCATACAGATGGCGGTGAAGGTATTTCCATGTTCATACAGATGGCTGTGTAGATATTTCCATGTTCATAGAGATGGCAGTGTAGATATTTCCATGTTGATACAGATAGCAGTGTAGTTATTTCCATGTTTATAGAGATAGCAGTGTAGATATTTCCATTGATATACAGGTAGCGGTGTAGATATTTGCATATTCATACAGATAGCGGTATAGATATTTCCATGTTCATACAGATAGCAGTGTAGATATTTCCATTTTCATACAGATAGCGGTGTAGATATTTCCATGTTCATACAGTTATCGGTGTAGATATTTCCATGTTCATACAGATGGCCATGTAGATATTTACATGTTCATACAGATGGCGGTGTAGATATTTCCATGTTCATACGGATGGCAGTGTAGATATTTCCATGTTCATACAGGTGGCGGTGTAGATATTTCCATGTTTATACAGATAGTAGTATAGTTATTTCCATGTTTACAGAGATAGCAGTGTAGATATTTCCATTGATATACAGATAGCTGTGCTGATATTTGCATGTTGATACAGATAGCGGTGTAGATATTTCCATGTTCATACAGATAGCGGTGTAGATATTTCCATGTTCATACAGAGAGCGGTGTAGATATTTCCATGTTCATACAGATAGCGGTGTAGATATTTCCATTTTCTTACAGATAGCGGTGTAGGTATTTCCATATTCATACAGTTAGCGGTGTAGATATTTCTATGTTCATGCAGATGGCGGTTTTGATATTTACATGTTCATACAGATGGCGGTGTAAGTATTTCCAAGTTCTTACAGATGGCGGTGTAGATATTTCCATGTTCATTGAGATGGCGGTGTAGATATTTCCATGTTTATGCAGATAGCGGTGAAGATATTTCCATGTTTATACAGATAGCGGTGTAGATATTTCCATGTTTATACAGATAGCAGTGTAGATATTTCTATGTTTATAGAAATAGTGGTGTAGATAATTTCAATTTTATACCGAGAGCAGTGTAGATATTTCCAAGTTCATACAGATAGCGATGTTGATATTTCCACGTTTATAGAGATGGCAGTGTTGATATTTCCATGTTCATACTGATGGCGGTGTAGATATTTCCTTGTTCATACAAATGGCAGTGTAGATATTTCCATGTTCATAGAGAAGGCGGTGTAGATATTTCGATGTTCAAACAAATGGCGGTGTAGATATTTCGAAGTTTATAGAGATACCGCTGTACTTATTTCCATATTTATAGAGAAACCTGTGTAGATATTTCCATGTATATGCAGATAGCTGTGTAGATATTTCCATGTTCATAGAGGTAGCGGTGTAGGTATTTCCATGTTCATAGAGATAACGGTGTAGATATTTACATCTTCATACGGATAGCGGTACAGATATTTCCATGTTCATACAGTAAGCGGTGTAGATATTTCCATGTTCATACAGATGGCAGTGTAGATATTTACATGTTCATACAGATGTCGGTGTAGATATTTCCATGTTTATAGAGATAGTAGTGTAGTTATTTCGAAGTTTATAGAGACAGCGTTGCAGATATTTCCATGTTTATAGAGACAGCGTTGTAGATATTTCCATGTTTATAGAGATAGCGGTGAAGATATTTCCATGTTTATACAGATAGTGCTGTAGATATTTCCATGTTTATACAGATAGCGGTGTAGATATTTCCTTGTTGATAGAGATAGTGGTGTAGATAATTCCAATTTTATACAGATAGCAGTGTAGATAATTCCAAGTTCATACAGATAGCGGTGTAGATATTTCCACGTTTATAGAGATGGCGGTGTAGATATTTCCATGTTCATACAAATGGCGGTGTAGATATTTCCATGTTTATAGAGATGGCAGTGTAGATATTTTCATGTTTATACAGATGGCGGTGTAGATATTTCCATGTTTACACAGATAGCGGTGTAGACATTTCCATGTTTACACAGATAGCGGTGTGGATATTTCCATGTTTGTGCAGATAGCGGTGTAGATATTTCCATGTTTATACAGAAAGCGCTGCGGATATTTCCATGTTTATACAGATACTGGTGCAGATATTTCCATGTTTATACAGATGGTGGTTTAGATATTTCCATGTTCATACAGATGGCGGTGTAGATATTTCGAAGTTTATAGGGATAGCGCTGTAGTTATTTCTATATTTACATAGAAATCTGTGTAGATATTTCCATGTATATGCAGATAGCTGTGTAGATATTTCCATGTTCATGCAGATAGCGGTGTAGTTATTTCCATGTTCATCCAGATGCCGGTGTAGATACATCCATGTTCATACAGATGGCGGTGAAGGTATTTCCATGTTCATACAGATGGCTGTGTAGATATTTCCATGTTCATAGAGATGGCAGTGTAGATATTTCCATGTTGATACAGATAGCAGTGTAGTTATTTCCATGTTTATAGAGATAGCAGTGTAGATATTTCCATTGATATACAGATAGCGGTGTAGATATTTGCATATTCATACAGATAGCGGTATAGATATTTCCATGTTCATACAGATAGCAGTGTAGATATTTCCATTTTCATACAGATAGCGGTGTAGATATTTCCATGTTCCTACAGTTAGCGGTGTAGATATTTCCATGTTCATACAGATGGCGGTGTAGATATTTACATGTTCATACAGATGGCGGTGTAGATATTTCCATGTTCGTACGGATGGCAGTGTAGATATTTCCATGTTCATACAGGTGGCGGTGTAGATATTTCCATGTTTATACAGATAGCAGGATAGTTATTTCCATGTTTACAGAGATAGCATTGTAGATATTTCCATTGATATACAGATAGCTGTGTAGATATTTGCATGTTCATACAGATAGCGGTGTAGATATTTCCATGTTCATACAGATAGCGGTGTAGATATTTCCATGTTCATACAGAGAGCGGTGTAGATATTTCCATGTTCATACAGATAGCGGTGTAGATATTTCCATTTTCTTACAGATAGCGGCGAAAGGTATTTCCATGTTCATACTGTTAGCGGTGTAGATATTTCCATGTTCATACAGATGGCGGTTTAGATATTTACATGTTCATACAGATGGCGATGTAAGTATTTCCAAGTTCTTACAGATGGCGGTGTAGATATTTCCATGTTCATTGAGATGGCGGTGTAGATATTTCCATGTTTATGCAGATAGCGGTGAAGATATTTCCATGTTTATACAGATAGCGGTATAGATATTTCCATGTTTATACACATAGCGGTGTTGATATTTCCATGTCTATAGAGATTGCGGTGTATTTAATTCCAATTTTATACAGATAGCAGTGTAGATATTTCCAAGTTCATACAGATAGCAGTGTAGATATTTCCACGTTTATAGAGATGGCTGTGTAGATATTTCCATGTTCATACAGATGGCGGTGTAGATATTTCCATGTGTATAGAGATGGCGGTGTAGATATTTTCAGGTTTACACAGATGGCAGTGTAGATATTTCCATGTTTACACAGATACCGGTGTAGACATTTCCTTGTTTACACAGATGGCGGTGTGGATATTTCCATGTTTATGCAGATAGCGGTGTAGATATTTCCATGTTCATACAGATAGCGGTGTAGATATTTCCATGTTCATACCAATAGCGGTGTAGATATTTCCATGTTCATACAGTTAGCGGTATAGATATTTCCATGTTTATACAGATGGCGGTGTAGATATTTCCATGTTTATGCAGATGGCGCTATAGATATTTCCATCTTTATACAGATGGTGGTGTAGATATTTCCATGTTCATACAGATGGCGGAGTAGATATTTCGAAGTTTATAGAGATAGCGCTGTAGTTATTTCTATATTTATATAGAAATCTGTGTAGATATTTCCATGTATATGCAGATAGCTGTATAGATATTTCCATGTTCATGCAGATAGCGGTTTAGTTATTTACATGTTCATCCAGATGCCGGTGTAGATACATCCATGTTCATAGAGATGGCGGTGAAGATATTTCCATGTTCATACAGATAGCCGTGTAGATATTTCCATGTTCATACAGATAGCGGTGTAGATATTTCCATGTTCATACCAATAGCGGTGTAGACATTTCCATGTTCATATATTTAGCGGTGTAGATATTTCCATGTTCATACAGATGGCGGTGAAGCTATTTCCATGTTCATACAGATAGCTGTGTAGGTATTTCCCTGTTCATCCACTTAGCGATGTAGATATTTCCATGTTCATACTGAAGGCAGTGTAGTTATTTACATGTTCATACAGATGGCGGTGTAGATATTTCCATGTTCGTACGGATGGCAGTGTAGATATTTCCATGTTCATACTGGTGGCGGTGTAGATATTTCCGTGTTAATACAGATAGCAGTGTAGTTATTTCCATGTTTATAGAGATAGCAGTGTAGATATTTCCATTGATATACAGATAGCTGTGTAGATATTTGCATGTTCATACAGATAGCGGTGTAGATATTTCCATGTTCATACAGATGGCGGTGTAGATATTTACATGTTCGTACAGATGGTGGTGTAAATATTTCCATGTTCATACAGATGGCAGTGTAGATATTTCCATGTTCATAGAGATGGCAGTGTAGATATTTCCATCTTTATGCAGATAGCGGTATAGATATTTCCATGTTTATACAGATGGTGTTGTAGATATTTCCATGTTTATAGAGATGGCAGTCTAGATATTTCCATCTTTATAGAGACACTGGTGTAGTTATTTCCAAGTTTATAGGGACAGCGTTGTAGATATTTCCATGTTTATACAGATAGCGGTGAAGATATTTCCATGTTTATACAGATAGCGGTGTAGATATTTCCATGTTTATACAGATAGCAGTGTAGATATTTCTATGTTTATAGAAATAGTGGTGTAGATAATTTCAATTTTATACCGAGAGCAGTGTAGATATTTCCAAGTTCATACAGATAGCGGTGTTGATATTTCCACGTTTATAGAGATGGCAGTGTTGATATTTCCATGTTCATACTGATGGCGGTGTAGATATTTCCTTGTTCATACAAATGGCAGTGTAGATATTTCCATGTTCATAGAGAAGGCGGTGTAGATATTTCGATGTTCAAACAAATGGCGGTGTAGATATTTCCATGTTCATAGAGATGGCGGTGTAGATATTTCGAAGTTTGTAGAGATAGCGCTGTACTTATTTCCATATTTATAGAGAAACCTGTGTAGATATTTCCATGTATATGCAGATAGCTGTGTAGATATTTCCATGTTCATAGAGGTAGCGGTGTAGATATTTCCATGTTCATAGAGATAACGGTGTAGATATTTACATCTTCATACGGATAGCGGTACAGATATTTCCATGTTCATACAGTAAGCGGTGTAGATATTTCCATGTTCATACAGATGGCAGTGTAGATATTTACATGTTCATACAGATGTCGGTGTAGATATTTCCATGTTTATAGAGATAGTAGTGTAGTTATTTCGAAGTTTATAGAGACAGCGTTGCAGATATTTCCATGTTTATAGAGACAGCGTTGTAGATATTTCCATGTTTATAGAGATAGCGGTGAAGATATTTCCATGTTTATACAGATAGTGCTGTAGATATTTCCATGTTTATACAGATAGCGGTGTAGATATTTCCTTGTTGATAGAGATAGTGGTGTAGATAATTCCAATTTTATACAGATAGCAGTGTAGATATTTCCAAGTTCATACAGATAGCGGTGTAGATATTTCCACGTTTATAGAGATGGCGGTGTAGATATTTCCATGTTCATACAAATGGCGGTGTAGATATTTCCATGTTTATAGAGATGGCAGTGTAGATATTTTCATGTTTATACAGATGGCGGTGTAGATATTTCCATGTTTACACAGATAGCGGTGTAGACATTTCCATGTTTACACAGATAGCGGTGTGGATATTTCCATGTTTGTGCAGATAGCGGTGTAGATATTTCCATGTTTATACAGAAAGCGCTGCGGATATTTCCATGTTTATACAGATAGTGGTGCAGATATTTCCATGTTTATACAGATGGTGGTTTAGATATTTCCATGTTCATACAGATGGCGGTGTAGATATTTCGAAGTTTATAGGGATAGCGCTGTAGTTATTTCTATATTTACATAGAAATCTGTGTAGATATTTCCATGTATATGCAGATAGCTGTGTAGATATTTCCATGTTCATGCAGATAGCGGTGTAGTTATTTCCATGTTCATCCAGATGCCGGTGTAGATACATCCATGTTCATACAGATGGCGGTGAAGGTATTTCCATGTTCATACAGATGGCTGTGTAGATATTTCCATGTTCATAGAGATGGCAGTGTAGATATTTCCATGTTGATACAGATAGCAGTGTAGTTATTTCCATGTTTATAGAGATAGCAGTGTAGATATTTCCATTGATATACAGATAGCGGTGTAGATATTTGCATATTCATACAGATAGAGGTATAGATATTTACATGTTCATACAGATAGCAGTGTAGATATTTCCATTTTCATACAGATAGCGGTGTAGATATTTCCATGTTCCTACAGTTAGCGGTGTAGATATTTCCATGTTCATACAGATGGCGGTGTAGATATTTACATGTTCATACAGATGGCGGTGTAGATATTTCCATGTTCGTACGGATGGCAGTGTAGATAGTTCCATGTTCATACAGGTGGCGGTGTAGATATTTCCATGTTTATACAGATAGCAGGATAGTTATTTCCATGTTTACAGAGATAGCAGTGTAGATATTTCCATTGATATACAGATAGCTGTGTAGATATTTGCATGTTCATACAGATAGCGGTGTAGATATTTCCATGTTCATACAGATAGCGGTGTAGATATTTCCATGTTCATACAGAGAGCGGTGTAGATATTTCCATGTTCATACAGATAGCGGTGTAGATATTTCCATTTTCTTACAGATAGCGGCGTAGGTATTTCCATGTTCATACAGTTAGCGGTGTAGATATTTCCATGTTCATACAGATGGCGGTTTAGATATTTACATGTTCATACAGATGGCGGTGTAAGTATTTCCAAGTTCTTACAGATGGCGGTGTAGATATTTCCATGTTCATTGAGATGGCGGTGTAGATATTTCCATGTTTATGCAGATAGCGGTGAAGATATTTCCATGTTTATACAGATAGCGGTATAGATATTTCCATGTTTATACACATAGCGGTGTTGATATTTCCATGTTTATAGAGATTGCGGTGTATTTAATTCCAATTTTGTACAGATAGCAGTGTAGATATTTCCAAGTTCATACAGATAGCAGTGTAGATATTTCCACGTTTATAGAGATGGCTGTGTAGATATTTCCATGTTCATACAGATGGCGGTGTAGATATTTCCATGTGTATAGAGATGGTGGTGTAGATATTTTCAGGTTTACACAGATGGCAGTGTAGATATTTCCATGTTTACACAGATACCGGTGTAGACATTTCCTTGTTTACACAGATGGCGGTGTGGATATTTCCATGTTTATGCAGATAGCGGTGTAGATATTTCCATGTTCATACAGATAGCGGTGTAGATATTTCCATGTTCATACCAATAGCGGTGTAGATATTTCCATGTTCATACAGTTAGCGGTATAGATATTTCCATGTTTATACAGATGGCGGTGTAGATATTTCCATGTTTATGCAGATGGCGCTATAGATATTTCCATCTTTATACAGATGGTGGTGTAGGTATTTCCATGTTCATACAGATGGCGGAGTAGATATTTCGAAGTTTATAGAGATAGCGCTGTAGTTATTTCTATATTTATATAGAAATCTGTGTAGATATTTCCATGTATATGCAGATAGCTGTATAGATATTTCCATGTTCATGCAGATAGCGGTTTAGTTATTTACATGTTCATACAGATGCCGGTGTAGATACATCCATGTTCATAGAGATGGCGGTGAAGATATTTCCATGTTCATATATATTGCTGTGTAGATATTTCCATGTTCATACAGATAGCGGTGTAGATATTTCCACGTTTATAGAGATGGCGGTGTACATATTTCCATGTTCATACAGAGGACGGTGTAGAGATTTCCATGTTTATAGGGAAGGCGGTGTAGATATTTTCATGTTTACACAGATGGCGATGTGGATATTTCCATGTTTATGCAGATAGCAGTGTAGATATTTCCATGTTTATACGGATAGAGGTGCGGATATTTCCATGTTTATTCAGATAGCGGTGCGGATATTTCCATGTTTATACAGATAGTTGGGAAGATATTTCCATGTTTATACAGATAGCGGTGTAGATATTTCCATCTTAATACAGATGGCGGTGTAGATATGTCCATGTTCGTACAGATGGCGGTGTAGATATTTCCATGTTCATACAGATGGCGGTGTTGATATTTCGAAGTTTATAGAGATAGCACTGTAGTTATTTCCATATTTATAGAGAAATCTCTGTAGATATTTCCATGTATATTCAGATAGCTGTGTGGATATTTCCATGTTCATGCAGATAGCGGTGTAGATAATTCCATGTGCATCCAGATGCCGGTGCACATATATCCACGTTCATACAGATGGCGGTGAAGATATTTCCATGTTCATACAGATGGTGGTGTAGGTATTTCCATGTTCATACAAATGGCGGTGTAGATATTTCCATGTTCATAGAGATGGCGGTGTAGATATTTCCAGGTTCATACAAATGGCGGTGTAGATATTTCCCTGTTCATAGAGATGGCGGTGTAGATATTTCCATGTTTATACAGATAGCAGTGTAGTTATTTCCATGTTTATAGAGATACCAGTGTGGATATTTCCATTGATATACAGACAGCTGTGTAGATATTTACATGTTCATACAGATATCGGTGTGGATATTTCCATGTTCATGCCGATAGCGGTGTAGATATTTCCATGTTCATACAGATAGCGGAGTAGATATTTCCATGTTCATACAGATAGTGGTGTAGATATTTCCATGTTCATACAGATAGCGGTGTAGATATTTCCATGTTCATACAGTTAGCGGTGTAGATATTTCCATGTTCATACAGATGGCGGTGTAGATATTTGCATGTTCATACAGATGGCGGTGTAGATATTTCGAAGTTTATAGGGATAGCGCTGTAGTTATTTCTATATTTACATAGAAATCTGTGTAGATATTTCCATGTATATGCAGATAGCTGTGTAGATATTTCCATGTTCATGCAGATAGCGGTGTAGTTATTTCCATGTTCATCCAGATGCCGGTGTAGATACATCCATGTTCATACAGATGGCGGTGAAGGTATTTCCATGTTCATACAGATGGCTGTGTAGATATTTCCATGTTCATAGAGATGGCAGTGTAGATATTTCCATGTTGATACAGATAGCAGTGTAGTTATTTCCATGTTTATAGAGATAGCAGTGTAGATATTTCCATTGATATACAGATAGCGGTGTAGATATTTGCATATTCATACAGATAGAGGTATAGATATTTACATGTTCATACAGATAGCAGTGTAGATATTTCCATTTTCATACAGATAGCGGTGTAGATATTTCCATGTTCCTACAGTTAGCGGTGTAGATATTTCCATGTTCATACAGATGGCGGTGTAGATATTTACATGTTCATACAGATGGCGGTGTAGATATTTCCATGTTCGTACGGATGGCAGTGTAGATAGTTCCATGTTCATACAGGTGGCGGTGTAGATATTTCCATGTTTATACAGATAGCAGGATAGTTATTTCCATGTTTACAGAGATAGCAGTGTAGATATTTCCATTGATATACAGATAGCTGTGTAGATATTTGCATGTTCATACAGATAGCGGTGTAGATATTTCCATGTTCATACAGATAGCGGTGTAGATATTTCCATGTTCATACAGAGAGCGGTGTAGATATTTCCATGTTCATACAGATAGCGGTGTAGATATTTCCATTTTCTTACAGATAGCGGCGTAGGTATTTCCATGTTCATACAGTTAGCGGTGTAGATATTTCCATGTTCATACAGATGGCGGTTTAGATATTTACATGTTCATACAGATGGCGGTGTAAGTATTTCCAAGTTCTTACAGATGGCGGTGTAGATATTTCCATGTTCATTGAGATGGCGGTGTAGATATTTCCATGTTTATGCAGATAGCGGTGAAGATATTTCCATGTTTATACAGATAGCGGTATAGATATTTCCATGTTTATACACATAGCGGTGTTGATATTTCCATGTTTATAGAGATTGCGGTGTATTTAATTCCAATTTTATACAGATAGCAGTGTAGATATTTCCAAGTTCATACAGATAGCAGTGTAGATATTTCCACGTTTATAGAGATGGCTGTGTAGATATTTCCATGTTCATACAGATGGCGGTGTAGATATTTCCATGTGTATAGAGATGGTGGTGTAGATATTTTCAGGTTTACACAGATGGCAGTGTAGATATTTCCATGTTTACACAGATACCGGTGTAGACATTTCCTTGTTTACACAGATGGCGGTGTGGATATTTCCATGTTTATGCAGATAGCGGTGTAGATATTTCCATGTTCACACAGATAGCGGTGTAGATATTTCCATGTTCATACCAATAGCGGTGTAGATATTTCCATGTTCATACAGTTAGCGGTATAGATATTTCCATGTTTATACAGATGGCGGTGTAGATATTTCCATGTTTATGCAGATGGCGCTATAGATATTTCCATCTTTATACAGATGGTGGTGTAGGTATTTCCATGTTCATACAGATGGCGGAGTAGATATTTCGAAGTTTATAGAGATAGCGCTGTAGTTATTTCTATATTTATATAGAAATCTGTGTAGATATTTCCATGTATATGCAGATAGCTGTATAGATATTTCCATGTTCATGCAGATAGCGGTTTAGTTATTTACATGTTCATCCAGATGCCGGTGTAGATACATCCATGTTCATAGAGATGGCGGTGAAGATATTTCCATGTTCATATATATTGCTGTGTAGATATTTCCATGTTCATACAGATAGCGGTGTAGATATTTCCACGTTTATAGAGATGGCGGTGTACATATTTCCATGTTCATACAGAGGACGGTGTAGAGATTTCCATGTTTATAGGGATGGCGGTGTAGATATTTTCATGTTTACACAGATGGCGATGTGGATATTTCCATGTTTATGCAGATAGCAGTGTAGATATTTCCATGTTTATACGGATAGAGGTGCGGATATTTCCATGTTTATTCAGATAGCGGTGCGGATATTTCCATGTTTATACAGATAGTTGGGAAGATATTTCCATGTTTATACAGATAGCGGTGTAGATATTTCCATCTTAATACAGATGGCGGTGTAGATATGTCCATGTTCGTACAGATGGCGGTGTAGATATTTCCATGTTCATACAGATGGCGGTGTTGATATTTCGAAGTTTATAGAGATAGCACTGTAGTTATTTCCATATTTATAGAGAAATCTCTGTAGATATTTCCATGTATATTCAGATAGCTGTGTGGATATTTCCATGTTCATGCAGATAGCGGTGTAGATAATTCCATGTTCATCCAGATGCCGGTGCACATATATCCACGTTCATACAGATGGCGGTGAAGATATTTCCATATTCATACAGATGGTGGTGTAGGTATTTCCATGTTCATACAAATGGCGGTGTAGATATTTCCATGTTCATAGAGATGGCGGTGTAGATATTTCCAGGTTCATACAAATGGCGGTGTAGATATTTCCCTGTTCATAGAGATGGCGGTGTAGATATTTCCATGTTTATACAGATAGCAGTGTAGTTATTTCCATGTTTATAGAGATACCAGTGTGGATATTTCCATTGATATACAGACAGCTGTGTAGATATTTACATGTTCATACAGATATCGGTGTGGATATTTCCATGTTCATGCCGATAGCGGTGTAGATATTTCCATGTTCATACAGATAGCGGAGTAGATATTTCCATGTTCATACAGATAGTGGTGTAGATATTTCCATGTTCATACAGATAGCGGTGTAGATATTTCCATGTTCATACAGTTAGCGGTGTAGATATTTCCATGTTCATACAGATGGCGGTGTAGATATTTGCATGTTCATACAGATGGCGGTGTAGATATTTCGAAGTTTATAGGGATAGCGCTGTAGTTATTTCTATATTTACATAGAAATCTGTGTAGATATTTCCATGTATATGCAGATAGCTGTGTAGATATTTCCATGTTCATGCAGATAGCGGTGTAGTTATTTCCATGTTCATCCAGATGCCGGTGTAGATACATCCATGTTCATACAGATGGCGGTGAAGGTATTTCCATGTTCATACAGATGGCTGTGTAGATATTTCCATGTTCATAGAGATGGCAGTGTAGATATTTCCATGTTGATACAGATAGCAGTGTAGTTATTTCCATGTTTATAGAGATAGCAGTGTAGATATTTCCATTGATATA
Organism: Gorilla gorilla gorilla; assembly: GCF_029281585.2. Classification (NCBI taxonomy): domain Eukaryota; kingdom Metazoa; phylum Chordata; class Mammalia; order Primates; family Hominidae; genus Gorilla; species Gorilla gorilla. The sequence continues at coordinate 79,120,238 of NC_073244.2, forward strand.
CAGATAGCGGTGTAGATATTTGCATATTCATACAGATAGAGGTATAGATATTTACATGTTCATACAGATAGCAGTGTAGATATTTCCATTTTCATACAGATAGCGGTGTAGATATTTCCATGTTCCTACAGTTAGCGGTGTAGATATTTCCATGTTCATACAGATGGCGGTGTAGATATTTACATGTTCATACAGATGGCGGTGTAGATATTTCCATGTTCGTACGGATGGCAGTGTAGATAGTTCCATGTTCATACAGGTGGCGGTGTAGATATTTCCATGTTTATACAGATAGCAGGATAGTTATTTCCATGTTTACAGAGATAGCAGTGTAGATATTTCCATTGATATACAGATAGCTGTGTAGATATTTGCATGTTCATACAGATAGCGGTGTAGATATTTCCATGTTCATACAGATAGCGGTGTAGATATTTCCATGTTCATACAGAGAGCGGTGTAGATATTTCCATGTTCATACAGATAGCGGTGTAGATATTTCCATTTTCTTACAGATAGCGGCGTAGGTATTTCCATGTTCATACAGTTAGCGGTGTAGATATTTCCATGTTCATACAGATGGCGGTTTAGATATTTACATGTTCATACAGATGGCGGTGTAAGTATTTCCAAGTTCTTACAGATGGCGGTGTAGATATTTCCATGTTCATTGAGATGGCGGTGTAGATATTTCCATGTTTATGCAGATAGCGGTGAAGATATTTCCATGTTTATACAGATAGCGGTATAGATATTTCCATGTTTATACACATAGCGGTGTTGATATTTCCATGTTTATAGAGATTGCGGTGTATTTAATTCCAATTTTATACAGATAGCAGTGTAGATATTTCCAAGTTCATACAGATAGCAGTGTAGATATTTCCACGTTTATAGAGATGGCTGTGTAGATATTTCCATGTTCATACAGATGGCGGTGTAGATATTTCCATGTGTATAGAGATGGTGGTGTAGATATTTTCAGGTTTACACAGATGGCAGTGTAGATATTTCCATGTTTACACAGATACCGGTGTAGACATTTCCTTGTTTACACAGATGGCGGTGTGGATATTTCCATGTTTATGCAGATAGCGGTGTAGATATTTCCATGTTCATACAGATAGCGGTGTAGATATTTCCATGTTCATACCAATAGCGGTGTAGATATTTCCATGTTCATACAGTTAGCGGTATAGATATTTCCATGTTTATACAGATGGCGGTGTAGATATTTCCATGTTTATGCAGATGGCGCTATAGATATTTCCATCTTTATACAGATGGTGGTGTAGGTATTTCCATGTTCATACAGATGGCGGAGTAGATATTTCGAAGTTTATAGAGATAGCGCTGTAGTTATTTCTATATTTATATAGAAATCTGTGTAGATATTTCCATGTATATGCAGATAGCTGTATAGATATTTCCATGTTCATGCAGATAGCGGTTTAGTTATTTACATGTTCATCCAGATGCCGGTGTAGATACATCCATGTTCATAGAGATGGCGGTGAAGATATTTCCATGTTCATATATATTGCTGTGTAGATATTTCCATGTTCATACAGATAGCGGTGTAGATATTTCCACGTTTATAGAGATGGCGGTGTACATATTTCCATGTTCATACAGAGGACGGTGTAGAGATTTCCATGTTTATAGGGATGGCGGTGTAGATATTTTCATGTTTACACAGATGGCGATGTGGATATTTCCATGTTTATGCAGATAGCAGTGTAGATATTTCCATGTTTATACGGATAGAGGTGCGGATATTTCCATGTTTATTCAGATAGCGGTGCGGATATTTCCATGTTTATACAGATAGTTGGGAAGATATTTCCATGTTTATACAGATAGCGGTGTAGATATTTCCATCTTAATACAGATGGCGGTGTAGATATGTCCATGTTCGTACAGATGGCGGTGTAGATATTTCCATGTTCATACAGATGGCGGTGTTGATATTTCGAAGTTTATAGAGATAGCACTGTAGTTATTTCCATATTTATAGAGAAATCTCTGTAGATATTTCCATGTATATTCAGATAGCTGTGTGGATATTTCCATGTTCATGCAGATAGCGGTGTAGATAATTCCATGTTCATCCAGATGCCGGTGCACATATATCCACGTTCATACAGATGGCGGTGAAGATATTTCCATGTTCATACAGATGGTGGTGTAGGTATTTCCATGTTCATACAAATGGCGGTGTAGATATTTCCATGTTCATAGAGATGGCGGTGTAGATATTTCCAGGTTCATACAAATGGCGGTGTAGATATTTCCCTGTTCATAGAGATGGCGGTGTAGATATTTCCATGTTTATACAGATAGCAGTGTAGTTATTTCCATGTTTATAGAGATACCAGTGTGGATATTTCCATTGATATACAGACAGCTGTGTAGATATTTACATGTTCATACAGATATCGGTGTGGATATTTCCATGTTCATGCCGATAGCGGTGTAGATATTTCCATGTTCATACAGATAGCGGAGTAGATATTTCCATGTTCATACAGATAGTGGTGTAGATATTTCCATGTTCATACAGATAGCGGTGTAGATATTTCCATGTTCATACAGTTAGCGGTGTAGATATTTCCATGTTCATACAGATGGCGGTGTAGATATTTGCATGTTCATACAGATGGCGGTGTAGATATTTCCATGTTCATACAGATAGCGGTGTAGAGATTTCCATGTTCATACAGATAGTGGTGTAGATATTTCCATGTTCATACAGATAGCGGTCTAGATATTTTCATTTTCATACCAATAGCGGTGTAGACATTTCCATGTTCATACAGTTAGCGGTGTAGATATTTCCATGTTCATACAGATGGCGGTGTAGATATTTACATGTTCATACAGATGGTGGTGTAGATATTTCCATGTTCATACGGATGGCAGTGTAGATATTTCCATGTTTATACAGATAGCAGTGTATTGATTTCCATGTTTATAGACATAGTAGTGTAGATATTTCCATTGATATAGAGATAGCTGTGTAGATATTTGCATTTTCATACAGATAGCGGTGTAGATATTTCCATGTTCATACAGATGGCGGTGTAGATATTTCCATGTTCATACAAATGGCGGTGTAGTTATTTCCATGTTCATAGAGATGGCGGTGTAGATATTTCCATGTTCATACAAATGGCGGTGTAGATATTTCCATGTTCATAGAGATGGCGGAGTTGATATTTCCATATTTATAGAGATAGCAGTGTAGTTATTTCCATGTTTATAGAGATAGAGGTGTAGATATTTCCATTGATATACAGATAGCTGTGTAGATATTTGCATGTTCATAGAGATAGCGGTGTAGATATTTCCATGTTCATACAGATAGCGGTGTAGATATTTCCATGTTCATATAGATAGCGGTGTAGATATTTCCATGTTCATGAAGATAGCAGTGTAGATATTTCCATGTTCATACAGTTAGCGGTGTAGATATTTCCATGTTCATACAGATGGCGGTGTAGATATTTACATGTTCATACAGATGGCGGTGTAGATATTTCCATGTTCATACAGATAGCCGTGTAGATATTTCCATGTTCATACAGATAGCGGTGTAGATATTTCCATGTTCATACCAATAGCGGTGTAGACATTTCCATGTTCATATATTTAGCGGTGTAGATATTTCCATGTTCATACAGATGGCGGTGAAGATATTTCCATGTTCATACAGATGGCGGTGTAGATATTTCCATGTTTGTTCGGATGGCAGTGTAGATATTTCCATGTTCATACAGGTGGCGGTGTAGATATTTCCATGTTTATACAGATAGCAGTGTAGTTATTTCCATGTTAATAGAGATAGCTGTGTAGATATTTCCATTGATATACTGATAGCTGTGTAGATATTTGCATGTCCATACAGATAGCGGTGTAGATATTTCCATGTTCATACAGATGGCGATGTAGATATTTCCATGTTCGTACAGATGGCGGTGTAGATATTTCCATGTTCATAGAGAGGGCGGTGTAGATATTTCCATGTTTATGCAGATAGCGGTATAGATATTTCCATGTTTATACAGATGGTGGTGTAGATATTTCCATGTTTATAGAGATGGCGGTCTAGATATTTCCATGGTAACAGAGATAGTGGTGTAGTTATTTCCAAGTTTATAGAGACAGCGTTGTAGATATTTCCATGTTTATAAACATAGCGGTGAAGATATTTCCATGTTTATACAGATAGCGGTATAGATATTTCCATGTTTATACAGATAGCAGTGTAGTTATTTCCATGTTTATAGAGATAGCAGTGTAGATATTTCCATTGATATACTGATAGCTGTGTAGATATTTGCATGTCCATACAGATAGCGGTGTAGATATTTCCATGTTCATACAGACAGCGGTGTAGATATTTCCATATTTATACAGATAGTGTTGCGGATATTTCCATGTTTATACAGATAGTTGGGCCGATATTTCCATGTTTATACAGATAGCGGTGTAGATATTTCCATCTTAATACAGATGGCGGTGTAGATATGTCCATGTTCGTACAGATGGCGTTGTACATATTTCCATGTTCATACAGATGGGGGTGAAGATATTTCCATGTTCATACAGATGACGGTGTAGATATTTCCATGTTCATGCAAATGGCGGTGTAGATATTTCCATGTTCATAGAGATGGCGGTGTAGATATTTCCATGTACATACAAATGGCGGTGTAGATATTTCCATGTTCGTACAGATGGCGGTGCAGATATTTCCATGTTAATACAGTTAGCCGTGTAGATATTTCCATGTTCATTCAGAGGGCGGTGTAGATATTTCCATGTTCATACAGATGGTGTTGTAGATATTTCCATGTTCGTATGGATGGCAGTGTAGATATTTCCATGTTCATACAGGTGGCGGTGTAGATATTTCCATGTTTATACAGATAGCAGTGTAGTTATTTCCTTGTTTATAGAGAAAGCAGGGCAGATATTTCCATTGATAAACATATAGCTGTGTAGATATTTGCATGTTCATACAGATAGCGGTACAGATATTTCCATGTTCACACAGATAGCGGTGTAGATATTTCCATGTTCATACAGATGGCGGTGTAGATATTTACATGTTCATAGAGATGGCGGTGTAGATATTTCCATGTTTATGAAGATAGCGGTATAGATATTTCCATGTTTATACAGATGGTGGTGTAGAAATTTCCATGTTTATGAAGATAGCGGTATAGATATTTCCATGTTTATACAGATAGCGGTGAAGATATTTCCATGTTTATACAGATGGTGGTGTAGTTATTTCCAAGTTTATAGAGACAGCGTTGTAGATATTTCCATGTTTATACAGATAGCGGTGAAGATATTTCCATGTTTATACAGATAGCGGTGTACATATTTCCATGTTTATACAGATAGCGGTGTAGATATTTCCATGTTTATAGAGATAGTGGTGTAGATAAATCCAATTTTATACAGATAGCAGTGTAGATATTTCCAAGTTCATACAGATAGCGGTGTAGATATTTCCACGTTTATAGAGATGGCGGTGTAGATATTTCCATGTTCATACAGACGGCGGTGTAGATATTTCCATGTTTATAGGGATGGCGGTGTAGATATTTTCATGTTTATACAGATGGCAGTGTAGATATTTCCATGTTTACACAGATAGCGGTGTAGACATTTCCAAGTTTACACAGATAGCGGTGTGGATATTTCCATTTTAATACAGATGGCGGTGTAGATATGTCCATGTTTGTACAGATGGCGGTGTAGACATTTCCATGTTCATACAGATGGCGGTGTAGATATTTCGAAGTTTATAGAGATAGCGCTGTAGTTATTTCCATATTTATAGAGAAATCTCTGTAGATATTTCCATGTATATTCAGATAGCTGTGTAGATATTTCCATGTTCATGCAGATAGCGGTGTAGATATTTCCATGTTCATCCATATGCCGGTGTACATATATCCATGTTCATACAGATGGCGGTGAAGATATTTCCATGTTCATACAGAAGGTGGTGTAGATATTTCCATGTTCATACAAATGACGGTGTAAATATTTCCATGTTCATAGAGATGGCGGTGTAGATATTTCCATGTTCATACAAATGGCAGTGTAGATATTTCCATGTTCATAGAGATGGCGGTGTAGATATTTCCATATTTATACAGATAGCAGTGTAGTTATTTCCATGTTTATAGGGATAGCAGTGTAGATATTTTCATTGATATACAGATAGCTGTGTAGATATTTGCATGTTCATACAGATAGCGGTGTAGATATTTCCATGTTCATACAGATAGCGGTGTAGATATTTCCATGTTCATACCAATAGTGGTGTAGATATTTCCATGTTCATACAGTTAGCGGTGTAGATATTTCCATGTTCATACAGTTAGCGGTGTAGATATTTCCATGTTCATACAGATGGCGGTGTAGATATTTCCATGTTCATACAGATGGCAGTGTAGATATTTCCATGTACATACAGGTGGCGGTGTAGATATTTCCATGTTCATAGAGATGGCAGTGTAGATATTTCCATGTACATACAGGTGGCGGTGTAGATATTTCCATGTTTATACAGATAGCAGTGTAGTTATTTCCATGTTTATAGAGATAGCAGTGTAGATATTTCCATTGATATACTGATAGCTGTGTAGATATTTGCATGTCCATACAGGTAACGGTGTAGATATTTCCATGTTCATACAGATAGCTGTGTAGATATTTCCATGTTCATACCAATAGTGGTGTAGATATTTCCATGTTCATACAGTTAGCGGTGTAGATATTTCCATGTTCATACAGATGGCGGTGCAGATATTTCCATGTTCATACAGATGGCAGTGTAGATATTTCCATGTACATACAGGTGGCGGTGTAGATATTTCCATGTTTATACAGATAGCAGTGTAGTTATTTCCATGTTTATAGAGATAGCAGTGTAGATATTTCCATTGATATACTGATAGCTGTGTACATATTTGCATGTCCATACAGGTAACGGTGTAGATATTTCCATGTTCATACAGAAAGCGGTGTAGATATTTCCATGTTTATACAGATAGTGGTGCGGATATTTCCATGTTTATACAGATAGTTGGGCAGATATTTCCATGTTTATACAGATAGCGGTGTAGATATTTCCATCTTAATACAGATGGCGGTGTAGATATGTCCATGTTCGTACAGATGGCATTGTACATATTTCCATGTTAATACAGATGGCGGTGTAGTTATTTTGAAGTTTATAGAGATAGCGCTGTAGTTATTTCCATATTTATTGAGAAATCTGTGTAGATATTTCCATGTATATGCAGATAGCTGTGTAGATATTCCCATTTTCATGCAGATAGCGGTGTAGATATTTCCATGTTCATCCAGATGCCGGTGTAGATATATCCATGTTCATACAGATGGGGGTGAAGATATTTCCATGTTCATACAGATGGCGGTGTAGATATTTCCATGTTCATGCAAATGGCGGTGTAGTTATTTCCATGTTCATAGAGATGGCGGTGTAGATATTTCCATGTACATACAAATGGCGGTGTAGATATTTCCATGTTCGTACAGATGGCGGTGCAGATATTTCCATGTTCATACAGTTAACCGTGTAGATATTTGCATGTTCATACAGATAGCGGTGTAGATATTAACATGTTCATACAGATGGCGGTGTAGATATTTCCATGTTCGTATGGATGGCAGTGTAGATATTTCCATGTTCATACTGGTGGCGGTGTAGATATTTCCATGTTCATACAGATAGCGGTGTAGATATTTCCATGTTCATACAGATAGAGGTGTAGGTATTTCCACGTTCTTACAGTTAGCGGTGTAGATATTTCCATGTTCATACAGATGGCGGTGTAGATATTTCCATGTTCATACAGATGGCAGTGTAGATATTTCCATGTACATACAGGTGGCGGTGTAGATATTTCCATGTTTATACAGATAGCAGTGTAGTTATTTCCATGTTTATAGAGATACCAGTGTGGATATTTCCATTGATATACAGACAGCTGTGTAGATATTTACATGTTCATACAGATATCGGTGTGGATATTTCCATGTTCATGCCGATAGCGGTGTAGATATTTCCATGTTCATACAGATAGCGGAGTAGATATTTCCATGTTCATACAGATAGTGGTGTAGATATTTCCATGTTCATACAGATAGCGGTGTAGATATTTCCATGTTCATACAGTTAGCGGTGTAGATATTTCCATGTTCATACAGATGGCGGTGTAGATATTTGCATGTTCATACAGATGGCGGTGTAGATATTTCCATGTTCATACAGATAGCGGTGTAGAGATTTCCATGTTCATACAGATAGTGGTGTAGATATTTCCATGTTCATACAGATAGCGGTCTAGATATTTTCATTTTCATACCAATAGCGGTGTAGACATTTCCATGTTCATACAGTTAGCGGTGTAGATATTTCCATGTTCATACAGATGGCGGTGTAGATATTTACATGTTCATACAGATGGTGGTGTAGATATTTCCATGTTCATACGGATGGCAGTGTAGATATTTCCATGTTTATACAGATAGCAGTGTATTGATTTCCATGTTTATAGACATAGCAGTGTAGATATTTCCATTGATATAGAGATAGCTGTGTAGATATTTGCATGGTCATACAGATAGCGGTGTAGATATTTCCATGTTCATACAGATGGCGGTGTAGATATTTCCATGTTCATACAAATGGCGGTGTAGTTATTTCCATGTTCATAGAGATGGCGGTGTAGATATTTCCATGTTCATACAAATGGCGGTGTAGATATTTCCATGTTCATAGAGATGGCGGAGTTGATATTTCCATATTTATAGAGATAGCAGTGTAGTTATTTCCATGTTTATAGAGATAGAAGTGTAGATATTTCCATTGATATACAGATAGCTGTGTAGATATTTGCATGTTCATAGAGATAGCGGTGTAGATATTTCCATGTTCATACAGATAGCGGTGTAGATATTTCCATGTTCATATAGATAGCGGTGTAGATATTTCCATGTTCATGAAGATAGCAGTGTAGATATTTCCATGTTCATACAGTTAGCGGTGTAGATATTTCCATGTTCATACAGATGGCGGTGTAGATATTTACATGTTCATACAGATGGCGGTGTAGATATTTCCATGTTCATACAGATAGCCGTGTAGATATTTCCATGTTCATACAGATAGCGGTGTAGATATTTCCATGTTCATACCAATAGCGGTGTAGACATTTCCATGTTCATATATTTAGCGGTGTAGATATTTCCATGTTCATACAGATGGCGGTGAAGATATTTCCATGTTCATACAGATGGCGGTGTAGATATTTCCATGTTTGTTCTGATGGCAGTGTAGATATTTCCATGTTCATACAGGTGGCGGTGTAGATATTTCCATGTTTATACAGATAGCAGTGTAGTTATTTCCATGTTAATAGAGATAGCTGTGTAGATATTTCCATTGATATACTGATAGCTGTGTAGATATTTGCATGTCCATACAGATAGCGGTGTAGATATTTCCATGTTCATACAGATGGCGATGTAGATATTTCCATGTTCGTACAGATGGCGGTGTAGATATTTCCATGTTCATAGAGAGGGCGGTGTAGATATTTCCATGTTTATGCAGATAGCGGTATAGATATTTCCATGTTTATACAGATGGTGGTGTAGATATTTCCATGTTTATAGAGATGGCGGTCTAGATATTTCCATGGTAACAGAGATAGTGGTGTAGTTATTTCCAAGTTTATAGAGACAGCGTTGTAGATATTTCCATGTTTATAAACATAGCGGTGAAGATATTTCCATGTTTATACAGATAGCGGTATAGATATTTCCATGTTTATACAGATAGCAGTGTAGTTATTTCCATGTTTATAGAGATAGCAGTGTAGATATTTCCATTGATATACTGATAGCTGTGTAGATATTTGCATGTCCATACAGATAGCGGTGTAGATATTTCCATGTTCATACAGACAGCGGTGTAGATATTTCCATATTTATACAGATAGTGTTGCGGATATTTCCATGTTTATACAGATAGTTGGGCCGATATTTCCATGTTTATACAGATAGCGGTGTAGATATTTCCATCTTAATACAGATGGCGGTGTAGATATGTCCATGTTCGTACAGATGGCGTTGTACATATTTCCATGTTCATACAGATGGGGGTGAAGATATTTCCATGTTCATACAGATGACGGTGTAGATATTTCCATGTTCATGCAAATGGCGGTGTAGATATTTCCATGTTCATAGAGATGGCGGTGTAGATATTTCCATGTACATACAAATGGCGGTGTAGATATTTCCATGTTCGTACAGATGGCGGTGCAGATATTTCCATGTTAATACAGTTAGCCGTGTAGATATTTCCATGTTCATTCAGAGGGCGGTGTAGATATTTCCATGTTCATACAGATGGTGTTGTAGATATTTCCATGTTCGTATGGATGGCAGTGTAGATATTTCCATGTTCATACAGGTGGCGGTGTAGATATTTCCATGTTTATACAGATAGCAGTGTAGTTATTTCCTTGTTTATAGAGAAAGCAGGGCAGATATTTCCATTGATAAACATATAGCTGTGTAGATATTTGCATGTTCATACAGATAGCGGTATAGATATTTCCATGTTCACACAGATAGCGGTGTAGATATTTCCATGTTCATACAGATGGCGGTGTAGATATTTACATGTTCATAGAGATGGCGGTGTAGATATTTCCATGTTTATGAAGATAGCGGTATAGATATTTCCATGTTTATACAGATGGTGGTGTAGAAATTTCCATGTTTATGAAGATAGCGGTATAGATATTTCCATGTTTATACAGATAGCGGTGAAGATATTTCCATGTTTATACAGATGGTGGTGTAGTTATTTCCAAGTTTATAGAGACAGCGTTGTAGATATTTCCATGTTTATACAGATAGCGGTGAAGATATTTCCATGTTTATACAGATAGCGGTGTACATATTTCCATGTTTATACAGATAGCGGTGTAGATATTTCCATGTTTATAGAGATAGTGGTGTAGATAAATCCAATTTTATACAGATAGCAGTGTAGATATTTCCAAGTTCATACAGATAGCGGTGTAGATATTTCCACGTTTATAGAGATGGCGGTGTAGATATTTCCATGTTCATACAGACGGCGGTGTAGATATTTCCATGTTTATAGGGATGGCGGTGTAGATATTTTCATGTTTATACAGATGGCAGTGTAGATATTTCCATGTTTACACAGATAGCGGTGTAGACATTTCCAAGTTTACACAGATAGCGGTGTGGATATTTCCATTTTAATACAGATGGCGGTGTAGATATGTCCATGTTTGTACAGATGGCGGTGTAGACATTTCCATGTTCATACAGATGGCGGTGTAGATATTTCGAAGTTTATAGAGATAGCGCTGTAGTTATTTCCATATTTATAGAGAAATCTCTGTAGATATTTCCATGTATATTCAGATAGCTGTGTAGATATTTCCATGTTCATGCAGATAGCGGTGTAGATATTTCCATGTTCATCCATATGCCGGTGTACATATATCCATGTTCATACAGATGGCGGTGAAGATATTTCCATGTTCATACAGAAGGTGGTGTAGATATTTCCATGTTCATACAAATGACGGTGTAAATATTTCCATGTTCATAGAGATGGCGGTGTAGATATTTCCATGTTCATACAAATGGCAGTGTAGATATTTCCATGTTCATAGAGATGGCGGTGTAGATATTTCCATATTTATACAGATAGCAGTGTAGTTATTTCCATGTTTATAGGGATAGCAGTGTAGATATTTTCATTGATATACAGATAGCTGTGTAGATATTTGCATGTTCATACAGATAGCGGTGTAGATATTTCCATGTTCATACAGATAGCGGTGTAGATATTTCCATGTTCATACCAATAGTGGTGTAGATATTTCCATGTTCATACAGTTAGCGGTGTAGATATTTCCATGTTCATACAGTTAGCGGTGTAGATATTTCCATGTACATACAGGTGGCGGTGTAGATATTTCCATGTTCATAGAGATGGCAGTGTAGATATTTCCATGTACATACAGTTGGCGGTGTAGATATTTCCATGTTTATACAGATAGCAGTGTAGTTATTTCCATGTTTATAGAGATAGCAGTGTAGATATTTCCATTGATATACTGATAGCTGTGTAGATATTTGCATGTCCATACAGGTAACGGTGTAGATATTTCCATGTTCATACAGATAGCTGTGTAGATATTTCCATGTTCATACCAATAGTGGTGTAGATATTTCCATGTTCATACAGTTAGCGGTGTAGATATTTCCATGTTCATACAGATGGCGGTGCAGATATTTCCATGTTCATACAGATGGCAGTGTAGATATTTCCATGTACATACAGGTGGCGGTGTAGATATTTCCATGTTTATACAGATAGCAGTGTAGTTATTTCCATGTTTATAGAGATAGCAGTGTAGCTATTTCCATTGATATACTGATAGCTGTGTAGATATTTGCATGTCCATACAGGTAACGGTGTAGATATTTCCATGTTCATACAGAAAGCGGTGTAGATATTTCCATGTTTATACAGATAGTGGTGCGGATATTTCCATGTTTATACAGATAGTTGGGCAGATATTTCCATGTTTATACAGATAGCGGTGTAGATATTTCCATCTTAATACAGATGGCGGTGTAGATATGTCCATGTTCGTACAGATGGCATTGTACATATATCCATGTTAATACAGATGGCGGTGTAGTTATTTTGAAGTTTATAGAGATAGCGCTGTAGTTATTTCCATATTTATTGAGAAATCTGTGTAGATATTTCCATGTATATGCAGATAGCTGTGTAGATATTCCCATTTTCATGCAGATAGCGGTGTAGATATTTCCATGTTCATCCAGATGCCGGTGTAGATATATCCATGTTCATACAGATGGGGGTGAAGATATTTCCATGTTCATACAGATGGCGGTGTAGATATTTCCATGTTCATGCAAATGGCGGTGTAGTTATTTCCATGTTCATAGAGATGGCGGTGTAGATATTTCCATGTACATACAAATGGCGGTGTAGATATTTCCATGTTCGTACAGATGGCGGTGCAGATATTTCCATGTTCATACAGTTAACCGTGTAGATATTTGCATGTTCATACAGATAGCGGTGTAGATATTAACATGTTCATACAGATGGCGGTGTAGATATTTCCATGTTCGTATGGATGTCAGTGTAGATATTTCCATGTTCATACTGGTGGCGGTGTAGATATTTCCATGTTCATACAGATAGCGGTGTAGATATTTCCATGTTCATACAGATAGAGGTGTAGGTATTTCCACGTTCTTACAGTTAGCGGTGTAGATATTTCCATGTTCATACAGATGGCGGTGTAGATATTTCCATGTTCATACAGATGGCAGTGTAGATATTTCCATGTACATACAGGTGGCGGTGTAGATATTTCCATGTTTATACAGATAGCAGTGTAGTTATTTCCATGTTTATAGAGATAGCAATGTAGATATTTCCATTGATATACAGATAGCTGTGTAGATATTTGCATGTTCATACAGATAGCGTTGTAGATATTTCCATGTTCGTACAGATAGCGGTGTAGATATTTCCATGTTCATACAGATAGCGGTGTAGATATTTCCATGTTCATACAGTTAGCGGTGTAGGTATTTCCATGTTCATACAGATGGCGGTGTAGATATTTACATGTTCATACAGATGGCGGTGTAGATATTTCCATGTTCGTACAGATGGCGATGTAGATATTTCCATGCTCATAGAGGTGGCGGTGTAGATAATTCCATGTTTATGCAGATAGCGGTATAGATATTTCCATGTTTATACAGACGGTGGTGTAGATATTTCCATGTTTATGGGGATGGCGGTGTAGATATTTTCATGTTTACACAGATGGCAGTGTAGATATTTCCATGTTTACACAGATAGCGCTGTAGACATTTCCATGTTTACACAGATAGCGGTGTGGATATTTCCATGTTTATGCAGATAGCGGTGTAGATATTTCCATGTTCATACAGATAGCGGTGTAGATATTTCCATGTTCATACCAATAGCGGTGTAGATATTTCCATGTTCATACAGAGAGCGGTGTAGATATTTCCATGTTCATACAGATAGCGGTGTAGATATTTCCATTTTCTTACAGATAGCGGCGTAGGTATTTCCATGTTCATACAGTTAGCGGTGTAGATATTTCCATGTTCATACAGATGGCGGTTTAGATATTTACATGTTCATACAGATGGCGGTGTAAGTATTTCCAAGTTCTTACAGATGGCGGTGTAGATATTTCCATGTTCATTGAGATGGCGGTGTAGATATTTCCATGTTTATGCAGATAGCGGTGAAGATATTTCCATGTTTATACAGATAGCGGTATAGATATTTCCATGTTTATACACATAGCGGTGTTGATATTTCCATGTTTATATAGATTGCGGTGTATTTAATTCCAATTTTATACAGATAGCAGTGTAGATATTTCCAAGTTCATACAGATAGCAGTGTAGATATTTCCACGTTTATAGAGATGGCTGTGTAGATATTTCCATGTTCATACAGATGGCGGTGTAGATATTTCCATGTGTATAGAGATGGCGGTGTAGATATTTTCAGGTTTACACAGATGGCAGTGTAGATATTTCCATGTTTACACAGATACCGGTGTAGACATTTCCTTGTTTACACAGATGGTGGTGTGGATATTTCCATGTTTATGCAGATAGCGGTGTAGATATTTCCATGTTCATACAGATAGCGGTGTAGATATTTCCATGTTCATACCAATAGCGGTGTAGATATTTCCATGTTCATACAGTTAGCGGTATAGATATTTCCATGTTTATACAGATGGCGGTGTAGATATTTCCATGTTTATGCAGATGGCGCTATAGATATTTCCATCTTTATACAGATGGTGGTGTAGATATTTCCATGTTCATACAGATGGCGGAGTAGATATTTCGAAGTTTATAGAGATAGCGCTGTAGTTATTTCTATATTTATGTAGAAATCTGTGTAGATATTTCCATGTATATGCAGATAGCTGTATAGATATTTCCATGTTCATGCAGATAGCGGTTTAGTTATTTACATGTTCATCCAGATGCCGGTGTAGATACATCCATGTTCATAGAGATGGCGGTGAAGATATTTCCATGTTCATACAGATAGCCGTGTAGATATTTCCATGTTCATACAGATAGCGGTGTAGATATTTCCATGTTCATACCAATAGCGGTGTAGACATTTCCATGTTCATATATTTAGCGGTGTAGATATTTCCATGTTCATACAGATGGCGGTGAAGATATTTCCATGTTCATACAGATAGCTGTGTAGGTATTTCCCTGTTCATCCACTTAGCGGTGTAGATATTTCCATGTTCATACTGAAGGCAGTGTAGTTATTTACATGTTCATACAGATGGCGGTGTAGATATTTCCATGTTCGTATGGATGGCAGTGTAGATATTTCCATGTTCATACTGGTGGCGGTGTAGATATTTCCGTGTTATTACAGATAGCAGTGTAGTTATTTCCATGTTTATAGAGATAGCAGTGTAGATATTTCCATTGATATACAGATAGCTGTGTAGATATTTGCATGTTCATACAGATAGCGGTGTAGATATTTCCATGTTCATACAGATGGCGGTGTAGATATTTACATGTTCGTACAGATGGTGGTGTAAATATTTCCATGTTCATACAGATGGCAGTGTAGATATTTCCATGTTCATAGAGATGGCAGTGTAGATATTTCCATATTTATGCAGATAGCGGTATAGATATTTCCATGTTTATACAGATGGTGTTGTAGATATTTCCATGTTTATAGAGATGGCAGTCTAGATATTTCCATCTTTATAGAGACACTGGTGTAGTTATTTCCAAGTTTATAGGGACAGCGTTGTAGATATTTCCATGTTTATACAGATAGCGGTGAAGATATTTCCATGTTTATACAGATAGCGGTGTAGATATTTCCATGTTTATACAGATAGCAGTGTAGATATTTCTATGTTTATAGAAATAGTGGTGTAGATAATTTCAATTTTATACCGAGAGCAGTGTAGATATTTCCAAGTTCATACAGATAGCGGTGTTGATATTTCCACGTTTATAGAGATGGCAGTGTTGATATTTCCATGTTCATACTGATGGCGGTGTAGATATTTCCTTGTTCATACAAATGGCAGTGTAGATATTTCCATGTTCATAGAGAAGGCGGTGTAGATATTTCGATGTTCAAACAAATGGCGGTGTAGATATTTCCATGTTCATAGAGATGGCGGTGTAGATATTTCGAAGTTTGTAGAGATAGCGCTGTACTTATTTCCATATTTATAGAGAAACCTGTGTAGATATTTCCATGTATATGCAGATAGCTGTGTAGATATTTCCATGTTCATAGAGGTAGCGGTGTAGATATTTCCATGTTCATAGAGATAACGGTGTAGATATTTACATCTTCATACGGATAGCGGTACAGATATTTCCATGTTCATACAGTAAGCGGTGTAGATATTTCCATGTTCATACAGATGGCAGTGTAGATATTTACATGTTCATACAGATGTCGGTGTAGATATTTCCATGTTTATAGAGATAGTAGTGTAGTTATTTCGAAGTTTATAGAGACAGCGTTGCAGATATTTCCATGTTTATAGAGACAGCGTTGTAGATATTTCCATGTTTATAGAGATAGCGGTGAAGATATTTCCATGTTTATACAGATAGTGCTGTAGATATTTCCATGTTTATACAGATAGCGGTGTAGATATTTCCTTGTTGATAGAGATAGTGGTGTAGATAATTCCAATTTTATACAGATAGCAGTGTAGATATTTCCAAGTTCATACAGATAGCGGTGTAGATATTTCCACGTTTATAGAGATGGCGGTGTAGATATTTCCATGTTCATACAAATGGCGGTGTAGATATTTCCATGTTTATAGAGATGGCAGTGTAGATATTTTCATGTTTATACAGATGGCGGTGTAGATATTTCCATGTTTACACAGATAGCGGTGTAGACATTTCCATGTTTACACAGATAGCGGTGTGGATATTTCCATGTTTGTGCAGATAGCGGTGTAGATATTTCCATGTTTATACAGAAAGCGCTGCGGATATTTCCATGTTTATACAGATAGTGGTGCAGATATTTCCATGTTTATACAGATGGTGGTTTAGATATTTCCATGTTCATACAGATGGCGGTGTAGATATTTCGAAGTTTATAGGGATAGCGCTGTAGTTATTTCTATATTTACATAGAAATCTGTGTAGATATTTCCATGTATATGCTGATAGCTGTGTAGATATTTCCATGTTCATGCAGATAGCGGTGTAGTTATTTCCATGTTCATCCAGATGCCGGTGTAGATACATCCATGTTCATACAGATGGCGGTGAAGGTATTTCCATGTTCATACAGATGGCTGTGTAGATATTTCCATGTTCATAGAGATGGCAGTGTAGATATTTCCATGTTGATACAGATAGCAGTGTAGTTATTTCCATGTTTATAGAGATAGCAGTGTAGATATTTCCATTGATATACAGATAGCGGTGTAGATATTTGCATATTCATACAGATAGAGGTATAGATATTTCCATGTTCATACAGATAGCAGTGTAGATATTTCCATTTTCATACAGATAGCGGTGTAGATATTTCCATGTTCCTACAGTTAGCGGTGTAGATATTTCCATGTTCATACAGATGGCGGTGTAGATATTTACATGTTCATACAGATGGCGGTGTAGATATTTCCATGTTCGTACGGATGGCAGTGTAGATAGTTCCATGTTCATACAGGTGGCGGTGTAGATATTTCCATGTTTATACAGATAGCAGGATAGTTATTTCCATGTTTACAGAGATAGCAGTGTAGATATTTCCATTGATATACAGATAGCTGTGTAGATATTTGCATGTTCATACAGATAGCGGTGTAGATATTTCCATGTTCATACAGATAGCGGTGTAGATATTTCCATGTTCATACAGAGAGCGGTGTAGATATTTCCATGTTCATACAGATAGCGGTGTAGATATTTCCATTTTCTTACAGATAGCGGCGTAGGTATTTCCATGTTCATACAGTTAGCGGTGTAGATATTTCCATGTTCATACAGATGGCGGTTTAGATATTTACATGTTCATACAGATGGCGGTGTAAGTATTTCCAAGTTCTTACAGATGGCGGTGTAGATATTTCCATGTTCATTGAGATGGCGGTGTAGATATTTCCATGTTTATGCAGATAGCGGTGAAGATATTTCCATGTTTATACAGATAGCGGTATAGATATTTCCATGTTTATACACATAGCGGTGTTGATATTTCCATGTTTATAGAGATTGCGGTGTATTTAATTCCAATTTTATACAGATAGCAGTGTAGATATTTCCAAGTTCATACAGATAGCAGTGTAGATATTTCCACGTTTATAGAGATGGCTGTGTAGATATTTCCATGTTCATACAGATGGCGGTGTAGATATTTCCATGTGTATAGAGATGGTGGTGTAGATATTTTCAGGTTTACACAGATGGCAGTGTAGATATTTCCATGTTTACACAGATACCGGTGTAGACATTTCCTTGTTTACACAGATGGCGGTGTGGATATTTCCATGTTTATGCAGATAGCGGTGTAGATATTTCCATGTTCATACAGATAGCGGTGTAGATATTTCCATGTTCATACCAATAGCGGTGTAGATATTTCCATGTTCATACAGTTAGCGGTATAGATATTTCCATGTTTATACAGATGGCGGTGTAGATATTTCCATGTTTATGCAGATGGCGCTATAGATATTTCCATCTTTATACAGATGGTGGTGTAGGTATTTCCATGTTCATACAGATGGCGGAGTAGATATTTCGAAGTTTATAGAGATAGCGCTGTAGTTATTTCTATATTTATATAGAAATCTGTGTAGATATTTCCATGTATATGCAGATAGCTGTATAGATATTTCCATGTTCATGCAGATAGCGGTTTAGTTATTTACATGTTCATCCAGATGCCGGTGTAGATACATCCATGTTCATAGAGATGGCGGTGAAGATATTTCCATGTTCATATATATTGCTGTGTAGATATTTCCATGTTCATACAGATAGCGGTGTAGATATTTCCACGTTTATAGAGATGGCGGTGTACATATTTCCATGTTCATACAGAGGACGGTGTAGAGATTTCCATGTTTATAGGGATGGCGGTGTAGATATTTTCATGTTTACACAGATGGCGATGTGGATATTTCCATGTTTATGCAGATAGCAGTGTAGATATTTCCATGTTTATACGGATAGAGGTGCGGATATTTCCATGTTTATTCAGATAGCGGTGCGGATATTTCCATGTTTATACAGATAGTTGGGAAGATATTTCCATGTTTATACAGATAGCGGTGTAGATATTTCCATCTTAATACAGATGGCGGTGTAGATATGTCCATGTTCGTACAGATGGCGGTGTAGATATTTCCATGTTCATACAGATGGCGGTGTTGATATTTCGAAGTTTATAGAGATAGCACTGTAGTTATTTCCATATTTATAGAGAAATCTCTGTAGATATTTCCATGTATATTCAGATAGCTGTGTGGATATTTCCATGTTCATGCAGATAGCGGTGTAGATAATTCCATGTTCATCCAGATGCCGGTGCACATATATCCACGTTCATACAGATGGCGGTGAAGATATTTCCATGTTCATACAGATGGTGGTGTAGGTATTTCCATGTTCATACAAATGGCGGTGTAGATATTTCCATGTTCATAGAGATGGCGGTGTAGATATTTCCAGGTTCATACAAATGGCGGTGTAGATATTTCCCTGTTCATAGAGATGGCGGTGTAGATATTTCCATGTTTATACAGATAGCAGTGTAGTTATTTCCATGTTTATAGAGATACCAGTGTGGATATTTCCATTGATATACAGACAGCTGTGTAGATATTTACATGTTCATACAGATATCGGTGTGGATATTTCCATGTTCATGCCGATAGCGGTGTAGATATTTCCATGTTCATACAGATAGCGGAGTAGATATTTCCATGTTCATACAGATAGTGGTGTAGATATTTCCATGTTCATACAGATAGCGGTGTAGATATTTCCATGTTCATACAGTTAGCGGTGTAGATATTTCCATGTTCATACAGATGGCGGTGTAGATATTTGCATGTTCATACAGATGGCGGTGTAGATATTTCCATGTTCATACAGATAGCGGTGTAGAGATTTCCATGTTCATACAGATAGTGGTGTAGATATTTCCATGTTCATACAGATAGCGGTCTAGATATTTTCATTTTCATACCAATAGCGGTGTAGACATTTCCATGTTCATACAGTTAGCGGTGTAGATATTTCCATGTTCATACAGATGGCGGTGTAGATATTTACATGTTCATACAGATGGTGGTGTAGATATTTCCATGTTCATACGGATGGCAGTGTAGATATTTCCATGTTTATACAGATAGCAGTGTATTGATTTCCATGTTTATAGACATAGCAGTGTAGATATTTCCATTGATATAGAGATAGCTGTGTAGATATTTGCATGGTCATACAGATAGCGGTGTAGATATTTCCATGTTCATACAGATGGCGGTGTAGATATTTCCATGTTCATACAAATGGCGGTGTAGTTATTTCCATGTTCATAGAGATGGCGGTGTAGATATTTCCATGTTCATACAAATGGCGGTGTAGATATTTCCATGTTCATAGAGATGGCGGAGTTGATATTTCCATATTTATAGAGATAGCAGTGTAGTTATTTCCATGTTTATAGAGATAGAAGTGTAGATATTTCCATTGATATACAGATAGCTGTGTAGATATTTGCATGTTCATAGAGATAGCGGTGTAGATATTTCCATGTTCATACAGATAGCGGTGTAGATATTTCCATGTTCATATAGATAGCGGTGTAGATATTTCCATGTTCATGAAGATAGCAGTGTAGATATTTCCATGTTCATACAGTTAGCGGTGTAGATATTTCCATGTTCATACAGATGGCGGTGTAGATATTTACATGTTCATACAGATGGCGGTGTAGATATTTCCATGTTCATACAGATAGCCGTGTAGATATTTCCATGTTCATACAGATAGCGGTGTAGATATTTCCATGTTCATACCAATAGCGGTGTAGACATTTCCATGTTCATATATTTAGCGGTGTAGATATTTCCATGTTCATACAGATGGCGGTGAAGATATTTCCATGTTCATACAGATGGCGGTGTAGATATTTCCATGTTTGTTCGGATGGCAGTGTAGATATTTCCATGTTCATACAGGTGGCGGTGTAGATATTTCCATGTTTATACAGATAGCAGTGTAGTTATTTCCATGTTAATAGAGATAGCTGTGTAGATATTTCCATTGATATACTGATAGCTGTGTAGATATTTGCATGTCCATACAGATAGCGGTGTAGATATTTCCATGTTCATACAGATGGCGATGTAGATATTTCCATGTTCGTACAGATGGCGGTGTAGATATTTCCATGTTCATAGAGAGGGCGGTGTAGATATTTCCATGTTTATGCAGATAGCGGTATAGATATTTCCATGTTTATACAGATGGTGGTGTAGATATTTCCATGTTTATAGAGATGGCGGTCTAGATATTTCCATGGTAACAGAGATAGTGGTGTAGTTATTTCCAAGTTTATAGAGACAGCGTTGTAGATATTTCCATGTTTATAAACATAGCGGTGAAGATATTTCCATGTTTATACAGATAGCAGTGTAGTTATTTCCTTGTTTATAGAGAAAGCAGGGCAGATATTTCCATTGATAAACATATAGCTGTGTAGATATTTGCATGTTCATACAGATAGCGGTATAGATATTTCCATGTTCACACAGATAGCGGTGTAGATATTTCCATGTTCATACAGATGGCGGTGTAGATATTTACATGTTCATAGAGATGGCGGTGTAGATATTTCCATGTTTATGAAGATAGCGGTATAGATATTTCCATGTTTATACAGATGGTGGTGTAGAAATTTCCATGTTTATGAAGATAGCGGTATAGATATTTCCATGTTTATACAGATAGCGGTGAAGATATTTCCATGTTTATACAGATGGTGGTGTAGTTATTTCCAAGTTTATAGAGACAGCGTTGTAGATATTTCCATGTTTATACAGATAGCGGTGAAGATATTTCCATGTTTATACAGATAGCGGTGTACATATTTCCATGTTTATACAGATAGCGGTGTAGATATTTCCATGTTTATAGAGATAGTGGTGTAGATAAATCCAATTTTATACAGATAGCAGTGTAGATATTTCCAAGTTCATACAGATAGCGGTGTAGATATTTCCACGTTTATAGAGATGGCGGTGTAGATATTTCCATGTTCATACAGACGGCGGTGTAGATATTTCCATGTTTATAGGGATGGCGGTGTAGATATTTTCATGTTTATACAGATGGCAGTGTAGATATTTCCATGTTTACACAGATAGCGGTGTAGACATTTCCATGTTTACACAGATAGCGGTGTGGATATTTCCATTTTAATACAGATGGCGGCGTAGATATGTCCATGTTTGTACAGATGGCGGTGTAGACATTTCCATGTTCATACAGATGGCGGTGTAGATATTTCGAAGTTTATAGAGATAGCGCTGTAGTTATTTCCATATTTATAGAGAAATCTCTGTAGATATTTCCATGTATATTCAGATAGCTGTGTAGATATTTCCATGTTCATGCAGATAGCGGTGTAGATATTTCCATGTTCATCCAGATGCCGGTGTACATATATCCATGTTCATACAGATGGCGGTGAAGATATTTCCATGTTCATACAGAAGGTGGTGTAGATATTTCCATGTTCATACAAATGACGGTGTAAATATTTCCATGTTCATAGAGATGGCGGTGTAGATATTTCCATGTTCATACAAATGGCAGTGTAGATATTTCCATGTTCATAGAGATGGCGGTGTAGATGTTTCCATATTTATACAGATAGCAGTGTAGTTATTTCCATGTTTATAGGGATAGCAGTGTAGATATTTTCATTGATATACAGATAGCTGTGAAGATATTTGCATGTTCATACAGATAGCGGTGTAGATATTTCCATGTTCATACAGATAGCGGTGTAGATATTTCCATGTTCATACCAGTAGTGGTGTAGATATTTCCATGTTCATACAGTTAGCGGTGTAGATATTTCCATGTTCATACAGTTAGCGGTGTAGGTATTTCCATGTTCATACAGATGGCGGTGTAGATATTTCCATGTTCAAACAGATAGCAGTGTAGATATTTCCATGTACATACAGGTGGCGGTGTAGATATTTCCATGTTCATAGAGATGGCAGTGTAGATATTTCCATGTACATACAGGTGGCGGTGTAGATATTTCCATGTTTATACAGATAGCAGTGTAGTTATTTCCATGTTTATAGAGATAGCAGTGTAGATATTTCCATTGATATACTGATAGCTGTGTAGATATTTGCATGTCCATACAGGTAACGGTGTAGATATTTCCATGTTCATACAGATAGCTGTGTAGATATTTCCATGTTCATACCAATAGTGGTGTAGATATTTCCATGTTCATACAGTTAGCGGTGTAGATATTTCCATGTTCATACAGATGGCGGTGCAGATATTTCCATGTTCATACAGATGGCAGTGTAGATATTTCCATGTACATACAGGTGGCGGTGTAGATATTTCCATGTTTATACAGATAGCAGTGTAGTTATTTCCATGTTTATAGAGATAGCAGTGTAGATATTTCCATTGATATACTGATAGCTGTGTAGATATTTGCATGTCCATACAGGTAACGGTGTAGATATTTCCATGTTCATACAGAAAGCGGTGTAGATATTTCCATGTTTATACAGATAGTGGTGCGGA
Organism: Gorilla gorilla gorilla; assembly: GCF_029281585.2. Taxonomy (NCBI): domain Eukaryota; kingdom Metazoa; phylum Chordata; class Mammalia; order Primates; family Hominidae; genus Gorilla; species Gorilla gorilla. Next base: position 79,144,286 of record NC_073244.2, read on the forward strand.
TATTTCCATGTTTATACAGATAGTTGGGCAGATATTTCCATGTTTATACAGATAGCGGTGTAGATATTTCCATCTTAATACAGATGGCGGTGTAGATATGTCCATGTTCGTACAGATGGCATTGTACATATTTCCATGTTAATACAGATGGCGGTGTAGTTATTTTGAAGTTTATAGAGATAGCGCTGTAGTTATTTCCATATTTATTGAGAAATCTGTGTAGATATTTCCATGTATATGCAGATAGCTGTGTAGATATTCCCATTTTCATGCAGATAGCGGTGTAGATATTTCCATGTTCATCCAGATGCCGGTGTAGATATATCCATGTTCATACAGATGGGGGTGAAGATATTTCCATGTTCATACAGATGGCGGTGTAGATATTTCCATGTTCATGCAAATGGCGGTGTAGTTATTTCCATGTTCATAGAGATGGCGGTGTAGATATTTCCATGTACATACAAATGGCGGTGTAGATATTTCCATGTTCGTACAGATGGCGGTGCAGATATTTCCATGTTCATACAGTTAACCGTGTAGATATTTGCATGTTCATACAGATAGCGGTGTAGATATTAACATGTTCATACAGATGGCGGTGTAGATATTTCCATGTTCGTATGGATGGCAGTGTAGATATTTCCATGTTCATACTGGTGGCGGTGTAGATATTTCCATGTTCATACAGATAGCGGTGTAGATATTTCCATGTTCATACAGATAGAGGTGTAGGTATTTCCACGTTCTTACAGTTAGCGGTGTAGATATTTCCATGTTCATACAGATGGCGGTGTAGATATTTCCACGTTCATACAGATGGCAGTGTAGATATTTCCATGTACATACAGGTGGCGGTGTAGATATTTCCATGTTTATACAGATAGCAGTGTAGTTATTTCCATGTTTATAGAGATAGCAATGTAGATATTTCCATTGATATACAGATAGCTGTGTAGATATTTGCATGTTCATACAGATAGCGTTGTAGATATTTCCATGTTCGTACAGATAGCGGTGTAGATATTTCCGTGTTCATACAGATAGCGGTGTAGATATTTCCATGTTCATACAGTTAGCGGTGTAGGTATTTCCATGTTCATACAGATGGCGGTGTAGATATTTACATGTTCATACAGATGGCGGGGTAGATATTTCCATGTTCGTACAGATAGCGATGTAGATATTTCCATGCTCATAGAGGTGGCGGTGTAGATAATTCCATGTTTATGCAGATAGCGGTATAGATATTTCCATGTTTATACAGACGGTGGTGTAGATATTTCCATGTTTATGGGGATGGCGGTGTAGATATTTTCATGTTTACACAGATGGCAGTGTAGATATTTCCATGTTTACACAGATAGCGCTGTAGACATTTCCATGTTTACACAGATAGCGGTGTGGATATTTCCATGTTTATGCAGATAGCGGTGTAGATATTTCCATGTTCATACAGATAGCGGTGTAGATATTTCCATGTTCATACCAATAGCGGTGTAGATATTTCCATGTTCATACAGAGAGCGGTGTAGATATTTCCATGTTCATACAGATAGCGGTGTAGATATTTCCATTTTCTTACAGATAGCGGCGTAGGTATTTCCATGTTCATACAGTTAGCGGTGTAGATATTTCCATGTTCATACAGATGGCGGTTTAGATATTTACATGTTCATACAGATGGCGGTGTAAGTATTTCCAAGTTCTTACAGATGGCGGTGTAGATATTTCCATGTTCATTGAGATGGCGGTGTAGATATTTCCATGTTTATGCAGATAGCGGTGAAGATATTTCCATGTTTATACAGATAGCGGTATAGATATTTCCATGTTTATACACATAGCGGTGTTGATATTTCCATGTTTATAGAGATTGCGGTGTATTTAATTCCAATTTTATACAGATAGCAGTGTAGATATTTCCAAGTTCATACAGATAGCAGTGTAGATATTTCCACGTTTATAGAGATGGCTGTGTAGATATTTCCATGTTCATACAGATGGCGGTGTAGATATTTCCATGTGTATAGAGATGGTGGTGTAGATATTTTCAGGTTTACACAGATGGCAGTGTAGATATTTCCATGTTTACACAGATACCGGTGTAGACATTTCCTTGTTTACACAGATGGCGGTGTGGATATTTCCATGTTTATGCAGATAGCGGTGTAGATATTTCCATGTTCATACAGATAGCGGTGTAGATATTTCCATGTTCATACCAATAGCGGTGTAGATATTTCCATGTTCATACAGTTAGCGGTATAGATATTTCCATGTTTATACAGATGGCGGTGTAGATATTTCCATGTTTATGCAGATGGCGCTATAGATATTTCCATCTTTATACAGATGTTGGTGTAGGTATTTCCATGTTCATACAGATGGCGGAGTAGATATTTCGAAGTTTATAGAGATAGCGCTGTAGTTATTTCTATATTTATATAGAAATCTGTGTAGATATTTCCATGTATATGCAGATAGCTGTATAGATATTTCCATGTTCATGCAGATAGCGGTTTAGTTATTTACATGTTCATCCAGATGCCGGTGTAGATACATCCATGTTCATAGAGATGGCGGTGAAGATATTTCCATGTTCATATATATTGCTGTGTAGATATTTCCATGTTCATACAGATAGCGGTGTAGATATTTCCACGTTTATAGAGATGGCGGTGTACATATTTCCATGTTCATACAGAGGACGGTGTAGAGATTTCCATGTTTATAGGGATGGCGGTGTAGATATTTTCATGTTTACACAGATGGCGATGTGGATATTTCCATGTTTATGCAGATAGCAGTGTAGATATTTCCATGTTTATACGGATAGAGGTGCGGATATTTCCATGTTTATTCAGATAGCGGTGCGGATATTTCCATGTTTATACAGATAGTTGGGAAGATATTTCCATGTTTATACAGATAGCGGTGTAGATATTTCCATCTTAATACAGATGGCGGTGTAGATATGTCCATGTTCGTACAGATGGCGGTGTAGATATTTCCATGTTCATACAGATGGCGGTGTTGATATTTCGAAGTTTATAGAGATAGCACTGTAGTTATTTCCATATTTATAGAGAAATCTCTGTAGATATTTCCATGTATATTCAGATAGCTGTGTGGATATTTCCATGTTCATGCAGATAGCGGTGTAGATAATTCCATGTTCATCCAGATGCCGGTGCACATATATCCACGTTCATACAGATGGCGGTGAAGATATTTCCATGTTCATACAGATGGTGGTGTAGGTATTTCCATGTTCATACAAATGGCGGTGTAGATATTTCCATGTTCATAGAGATGGCGGTGTAGATATTTCCAGGTTCATACAAATGGCGGTGTAGATATTTCCCTGTTCATAGAGATGGCGGTGTAGATATTTCCATGTTTATACAGATAGCAGTGTAGTTATTTCCATGTTTATAGAGATACCAGTGTGGATATTTCCATTGATATACAGACAGCTGTGTAGATATTTACATGTTCATACAGATATCGGTGTGGATATTTCCATGTTCATGCCGATAGCGGTGTAGATATTTCCATGTTCATACAGATAGCGGAGTAGATATTTCCATGTTCATACAGATAGCGGAGTAGATATTTCCATGTTCATACAGATAGCGGTGTAGATATTTCCATGTTCATACAGATAGCGGTGTAGATATTTCCATGTTCATACAGTTAGCGGTGTAGATATTTCCATGTTCATACAGATGGCGGTGTAGATATTTGCATGTTCATACAGATGGCGGTGTAGATATTTCCATGTTCATACAGATAGCGGTGTAGAGATTTCCATGTTCATACAGATAGTGGTGTAGATATTTCCATGTTCATACAGATAGCGGTCTAGATATTTTCATTTTCATACCAATAGCGGTGTAGACATTTCCATGTTCATACAGATAGCGGTGTAGATATTTCCATGTTCATACAGATGGCGGTGTAGATATTTCCATGTTCATACAGATAGTGGTGTAGATATTTCCATGTTCATAGAGATGGCGGTGTAGATATTTCCATGTTTATACAGATTGCAGTGTAGTTATTTCCATGTTTATAGAGATAGCAGTGTAGATATTTCCGTTGATATACAGATAGCTGTTTAGATATTTACATGTTCATACAGATAGCGGTCTAGATATTTCCATGTTCATACAGATAGCGGTGTAGATATTTCCATGTTCATACAGATAGCGGTGTAGATATTTCCATGTTCATACAGATAACGGTGTAGATATTTCCAAGTTCATACAGATGGCGGTGTAGATATTTCCATGTTCATACAAATGGCGGTGTAGATATTTCCATGTTCATAGAGATGGCGGTGTAGATATTTCCATGTTTATACAGATAGCAGTGTAGTTATTTCCATGTTTATAGAGATAGCAGTGTAGATATTTCCATTGATATACAGATAGCTGTTTAGATATTTGCATGTTCATACAGTTAGCCGTCTAGATATTTCCATGTTCATACAGATAGCGGTGTAGATATTTCCATGTTCATACAGATAGCGGTGTAGATATTTCCAAGTTCATACAGATGGCGGTGTAGATATTTCCATGTTCATACAAATGGCGGTGTAGATATTTCCATGTTCATAGAGATGGCGGAGTTGATATTTCCATATTTATAGAGATAGCAGTGTAGTTATTTCCATGTTTATAGAGATAGAAGTGTAGATATTTCCATTGATATACAGATAGCTGTGTAGATATTTGCATGTTCATAGAGATAGCGGTGTAGATATTTCCATGTTCATACAGATAGCGGTGTAGATATTTCCATGTTCATATAGATAGCGGTGTAGATATTTCCATGTTCATGAAGATAGCAGTGTAGATATTTCCATGTTCATACAGTTAGCGGTGTAGATATTTCCATGTTCATACAGATGGCGGTGTAGATATTTACATGTTCATACAGATGGCGGTGTAGATATTTCCATGTTCATACAGATAGCCGTGTAGATATTTCCATGTTCATACAGATAGCGGTGTAGATATTTCCATGTTCATACCAATAGCGGTGTAGACATTTCCATGTTCATATATTTAGCGGTGTAGATATTTCCATGTTCATACAGATGGCGGTGAAGATATTTCCATGTTCATACAGATGGCGGTGTAGATATTTCCATGTTTGTTCGGATGGCAGTGTAGATATTTCCATGTTCATACAGGTGGCGGTGTAGATATTTCCATGTTTATACAGATAGCAGTGTAGTTATTTCCATGTTAATAGAGATAGCTGTTTAGATATTTCCATTGATATACTGATAGCTGTGTAGATATTTGCATGTCCATACAGATAGCGGTGTAGATATTTCCATGTTCATACAGATGGCGATGTAGATATTTCCATGTTCGTACAGATGGCGGTGTAGATATTTCCATGTTCATAGAGAGGGCGGTGTAGATATTTCCATGTTTATGCAGATAGCGGTATAGATATTTCCATGTTTATACAGATGGTGGTGTAGATATTTCCATGTTTATAGAGATGGCGGTCTAGATATTTCCATGGTAACAGAGATAGTGGTGTAGTTATTTCCAAGTTTATAGAGACAGCGTTGTAGATATTTCCATGTTTATAAACATAGCGGTGAAGATATTTCCATGTTTATACAGATAGCGGTATAGATATTTCCATGTTTATACAGATAGCAGTGTAGTTATTTCCATGTTTATAGAGATAGCAGTGTAGATATTTCCATTGATATACTGATAGCTGTGTAGATATTTGCATGTCCATACAGATAGCGGTGTAGATATTTCCATGTTCATACAGACAGCGGTGTAGATATTTCCATATTTATACAGATAGTGTTGCGGATATTTCCATGTTTATACAGATAGTTGGGCCGATATTTCCATGTTTATACAGATAGCGGTGTAGATATTTCCATCTTAATACAGATGGCGGTGTAGATATGTCCATGTTCGTACAGATGGCGTTGTACATATTTCCATGTTCATACAGATGGGGGTGAAGATATTTCCATGTTCATACAGATGACGGTGTAGATATTTCCATGTTCATGCAAATGGCGGTGTAGATATTTCCATGTTCATAGAGATGGCGGTGTAGATATTTCCATGTACATACAAATGGCGGTGTAGATATTTCCATGTTCGTACAGATGGCGGTGCAGATATTTCCATGTTAATACAGTTAGCCGTGTAGATATTTCCATGTTCATTCAGAGGGCGGTGTAGATATTTCCATGTTCATACAGATGGTGTTGTAGATATTTCCATGTTCGTATGGATGGCAGTGTAGATATTTCCATGTTCATACAGGTGGCGGTGTAGATATTTCCATGTTTATACAGATAGCAGTGTAGTTATTTCCTTGTTTATAGAGAAAGCAGGGCAGATATTTCCATTGATAAACATATAGCTGTGTAGATATTTGCATGTTCATACAGATAGCGGTATAGATATTTCCATGTTCACACAGATAGCGGTGTAGATATTTCCATGTTCATACAGATGGCGGTGTAGATATTTACATGTTCATAGAGATGGCGGTGTAGATATTTCCATGTTTATGAAGATAGCGGTATAGATATTTCCATGTTTATACAGATGGTGGTGTAGAAATTTCCATGTTTATGAAGATAGCGGTATAGATATTTCCATGTTTATACAGATAGCGGTGAAGATATTTCCATGTTTATACAGATGGTGGTGTAGTTATTTCCAAGTTTATAGAGACAGCGTTGTAGATATTTCCATGTTTATACAGATAGCGGTGAAGATATTTCCATGTTTATACAGATAGCGGTGTACATATTTCCATGTTTATACAGATAGCGGTGTAGATATTTCCATGTTTATAGAGATAGTGGTGTAGATAAATCCAATTTTATACAGATAGCAGTGTAGATATTTCCAAGTTCATACAGATAGCGGTGTAGATATTTCCACGTTTATAGAGATGGCGGTGTAGATATTTCCATGTTCATACAGACGGCGGTGTAGATATTTCCATGTTTATAGGGATGGCGGTGTAGATATTTTCATGTTTATACAGATGGCAGTGTAGATATTTCCATGTTTACACAGATAGCGGTGTAGACATTTCCAAGTTTACACAGATAGCGGTGTGGATATTTCCATTTTAATACAGATGGCGGTGTAGATATGTCCATGTTTGTACAGATGGCGGTGTAGACATTTCCATGTTCATACAGATGGCGGTGTAGATATTTCGAAGTTTATAGAGATAGCGCTGTAGTTATTTCCATATTTATAGAGAAATCTCTGTAGATATTTCCATGTATATTCAGATAGCTGTGTAGATATTTCCATGTTCATGCAGATAGCGGTGTAGATATTTCCATGTTCATCCAGATGCCGGTGTACATATATCCATGTTCATACAGATGGCGGTGAAGATATTTCCATGTTCATACAGAAGGTGGTGTAGATATTTCCATGTTCATACAAATGACGGTGTAAATATCTCCATGTTCATAGAGATGGCGGTGTAGATATTTCCATGTTCATACAAATGGCAGTGTAGATATTTCCATGTTCATAGAGATGGCGGTGTAGATATTTCCATATTTATACAGATAGCAGTGTAGTTATTTCCATGTTTATAGGGATAGCAGTGTAGATATTTTCATTGATATACAGATAGCTGTGAAGATATTTGCATGTTCATACAGATAGCGGTGTAGATATTTCCATGTTCATACAGATAGCGGTGTAGATATTTCCATGTTCATACCAGTAGTGGTGTAGATATTTCCATTTTCATACAGTTAGCGGTGTAGATATTTCCATGTTCATACAGTTAGCGGTGTAGGTATTTCCATGTTCATACAGATGGCGGTGTAGATATTTCCATGTTCATACAGATGGCAGTGTAGATATTTCCATGTACATACAGGTGGCGGTGTAGATATTTCCATGTTCATAGAGATGGCAGTGTAGATATTTCCATGTACATACAGGTGGCGGTGTAGATATTTCCATGTTTATACAGATAGCAGTGTAGTTATTTCCATGTTTATAGAGATAGCAGTGTAGATATTTCCATTGATATACTGATAGCTGTGTAGATATTTGCATGTCCATACAGGTAACGGTGTAGATATTTCCATGTTCATACAGATAGCTGTGTAGATATTTCCATGTTCATACCAATAGTGGTGTAGATATTTCCATGTTCATACAGTTAGCGGTGTAGATATTTCCATGTTCATACAGATGGCGGTGCAGATATTTCCATGTTCATACAGATGGCAGTGTAGATATTTCCATGTACATACAGGTGGCGGTGTAGATATTTCCATGTTTATACAGATAGCAGTGTAGTTATTTCCATGTTTATAGAGATAGCAGTGTAGATATTTCCATTGATATACTGATAGCTGTGTAGATATTTGCATGTCCATACAGGTAACGGTGTAGATATTTCCATGTTCATACAGATAGCGGTGTAGATATTTCCATGTTTATACAGATAGTGGTGCGGATATTTCCATGTTTATACAGATAGTTGGGCAGATATTTCCATGTTTATACAGATAGCGGTGTAGATATTTCCATCTTAATACAGATGGCGGTGTAGATATGTCCATGTTCGTACAGATGGCATTGTACATATTTCCATGTTAATACAGATGGCGGTGTAGTTATTTTGAAGTTTATAGAGATAGCGCTGTAGTTATTTCCATATTTATTGAGAAATCTGTGTAGATATTTCCATGTATATGCAGATAGCTGTGTAGATATTCCCATTTTCATGCAGATAGCGGTGTAGATATTTCCATGTTCATCCAGATGCCGGTGTAGATATATCCATGTTCATACAGATGGGGGTGAAGATATTTCCATGTTCATACAGATGGCGGTGTAGATATTTCCATGTTCATGCAAATGGCGGTGTAGTTATTTCCATGTTCATAGAGATGGCGGTGTAGATATTTCCATGTACATACAAATGGCGGTGTAGATATTTCCATGTTCGTACAGATGGCGGTGCAGATATTTCCATGTTCATACAGTTAACCGTGTAGATATTTGCATGTTCATACAGATAGCGGTGTAGATATTAACATGTTCATACAGATGGCGGTGTAGATATTTCCATGTTCGTATGGATGGCAGTGTAGATATTTCCATGTTCATACTGGTGGCGGTGTAGATATTTCCATGTTCATACAGATAGCGGTGTAGATATTTCCATGTTCATACAGATAGAGGTGTAGGTATTTCCACGTTGTTACAGTTAGCGGTGTAGATATTTCCATGTTCATACAGATGGCGGTGTAGATATTTCCATGTTCATACAGATGGCAGTGTAGATATTTCCATGTACATACAGGTGGCGGTGTAGATATTTCCATGTTTATACAGATAGCAGTGTAGTTATTTCCATGTTTATAGAGATAGCAATGTAGATATTTCCATTGATATACAGATAGCTGTGTAGATATTTGCATGTTCATACAGATAGCGTTGTAGATATTTCCATGTTCGTACAGATAGCGGTGTAGATATTTCCATGTTCATACAGATAGCGGTGTAGATATTTCCATGTTCATACAGTTAGCGGTGTAGGTATTTCCATGTTCATACAGATGGCGGTGTAGATATTTACATGTTCATACAGATGGTGGTGTAGATATTTCCATGTTCGTACAGATGGCGATGTAGATATTTCCATGCTCATAGAGGTGGCGGTGTAGATATTTCCATGTTTATGCAGATAGCGGTATAGATATTTCCATGTTTATACAGACGGTGGTGTAGATATTTCCATGTTTATGGGGATGGCGGTGTAGATATTTTCATGTTTACACAGATGGCAGTGTAGATATTTCCATGTTTACACAGATAGCGCTGTAGACATTTCCATGTTTACACAGATAGCGGTGTGGATATTTCCATGTTTATGCAGAAAGCAGTGTAGATAGTTCCATGTTTATAAAGATAGCGGTGCGGATATTTCCATTTTTAAACAGATAGTTGGGCAGATATTTCCATGTTTATACAGATAGCGGTGTAGATATTTCCATCTTAATACAGATGGCAGTGTAGATATGTCCATGATTGTACAGATGGCAGTGTAGATATTTCCATGTTCATACAGGTGGCGGTGTAGATATTTCCATGTTCATAGAGATGGCGGTGTAGATATTTTCATGTTCACACAAATGGCGGTGTCGATATTTCCATGTTCATAGAGATGGCGGTGTAGATATTTCCATGTTTATACAGATAGCAGTGTAGTTATTTCCATGTTTATAGAGATAGCAGTGTAGATATTTCCATTGATATACTTATAGCTGTGTAGATATTTGCATGTCCATACAGATAGCGGTGTAGATATTTCCAGGTTCATACAGATAGTGGTGTAGATATTTGCATGTTTATACAGATAGCGGTGTAGATATTTCCATGTTCATACAGATAGCGGTGTAGATATTTCCATTTTCATACAGATAGCGTTGTAGATATTTCCATGTTTATAGAGATAGCGGTGAAGATATTTCCATGTTTATACAGATAGCGGTGTACATATTTCCATGTTTATACAGATAACAGTGTAGTTATTTCCATGTTTATAGAGATAGTGGTGTAGATAATTTGAATTTTACACAGATAGCAGTGTAGATATTTCCAAGTTCATACCGATAGCGGTGTAGATATTTTCACGTTTATAGAGATGGCGGTGTAGATATTTCCATGTTCATACAGATAGCGGTGTAGATATTTCCATGTTCATACAGATAGCTGTGCAGATATTTCCATGTTCATACAGATAGCGGTGTAGATATTTCCATGTTCATACAGGTAGCGGTGTAGATATTTCCATGTTCATACAGGTGGCGGTGTAGATATTTACATGTTCATACAGATGGCCGTGTAGATATTTCCATGTTCGTTCGAATGGCAGTTTAGATATTTCCATGTTCATACAGGAGGCGGTGTAGATATTTCCATGCTTATACAGATAGCGGTGTAGTTATTTCCATGTTTATAGAGATAGCAGTGTAGATATTTCCATTGATATACAGATAGCTGCGTAGATATTTGCATGTTCATACAGATAGCGGTGTAGGTATTTCCATGTTCATACAGATAGTGGTGTAGATATTTCCATGTTCATACAGATAGCGGTGTAGATATTTCCATGTTCATACAGATAACGGTGTAGATATTTCCATGTTCATACAGATAGCGGTGTAGATATTTCCATGTTCATACAGTTAGCGGTGTAGATATTTCCATCTTCATACAGATGGCGGTGTAGATATTTACATGTTCATACAGGTGGCGGTGTAGATATTACCATGTTCGTACTGATGGCGGTGTAGATATTTCCATCTTCATAGAGATGGCGGTGTAGATATTTCCATGTTTATGTAGATAGCGGTATAGATATTTCCATGTTTATACAGATGGTGGTGTAGATATTTCCATGTTTATAGAGATGGCGGTCTAGATAGTTCCATGTTTATAGAGATAGTGGTGTAGTTATTTCCAAGTTTATAGAGACAGCGTTGTAGATGTTTCCATGTTTATACAGATAGCGGTGAAGATATTTCCAGGTTTATACAGATAGCGGTGTAGATACTTCAATGTTTATACAGATAGCAGTGTAGATATTTCCATGTGTATAGAGATAGTGGTGTAGATAATATCAATTTTATACAGATAGCAGTGTAGATATTTCCAAGTTCATATAGATAGTAGTGTAGATATTTCCACGTTTATAGAGATGGCGGTGTAGATATTTCCATGTTCATACAGATGGCGGTGTAGATATTTCCATGTTTATACAGATAGCAGTATAGTTATTTCCATGTTTACAGAGATAGCAGTGTAGATATTTCCATTGATATACAGATAGCTGTGCAGATATTTGCATGTTCATACAGATAGCGGTGTAGATATTTCCATGTTCATACAGATAGCGGTGTAGATATTTCCATGTTCATACAGAGAGCGGTGTAGATATTTCCATGTTCATACAGATAGCGGTGTAGATATTTCCATTTTCTTACAGATAGCGGTGTAGGTATTTCCATGTTCATACAGTTAGCGGTGTAGATATTTCCATGTTCATACAGATGGCGGTTTAGATATTTACATGTTCATACAGATGGCGGTGTAAGTATTTCCAAGTTCTTACAGATGGCGGTGTAGATATTTCCATGTTCATTGAGATGGCGGTGTAGATATTTCCATGTTTATGCAGATAGCGGTGAAGATATTTCCATGTTTATACAGATAGCGGTATAGATATTTCCATGTTTATATACATAGCGGTGTTGATATTTCCATGTTTATAGAGATAGCGGTGTAGATAATTCCAATTTTATACAGATAGCAGTGTAGATATTTCCAAGTTCATACAGATAGCAGTGTAGATATTTCCACGTTTATAGAGATGGCTGTGTAGATATTTCCATGTTCATACAGATGGCGGTGTAGATATTTCCATGTGTATAGAGATGGCGGTGTAGATATTTTCAGGTTTACACAGATGGCAGTGTAGATATTTCCATGTTTACACAGATACCGGTGTAGACATTTCCATGTTTACACAGATAGCGGTGTGGATATTTCCATGTTTATGCAGATAGCGGTGTAGATATTTCCATGTTCATACAGATAGCGGTGTAGATATTTCCATGTTCATACCAATAGCGGTGTAGATATCTCCATATTCATTCAGTTAGCGGTATAGATATTTCCATGTTTATACAGATGGCGGTGTAGATATTTCCATGTTTATGCAGATGGCGCTATAGATATTTCCATCTTTGTACAGATGGTGGTGTAGATATTTCCATGTTCATACAGATGGCGGAGTAGATATTTCGAAGTTTATAGAGATAGCGCTGTAGTTATTTCTATATTTATATAGAAATCTGTGTAGATATTTCCATGTATATGCAGATAGCTGTGTAGATATTTCCATGTTCATGCAGATAGCGGTTTAGTTATTTACATGTTCATCCAGATGCTGGTGTAGATACATCCATGTTCATAGAGATGGCGGTGAAGATATTTCCATGTTCATATATATTGCTGTGTAGATATTTCCATGTTCATACAGATAGCGGTGTAGATATTTCCACGTTTATAGAGATGGCGGTGTACATATTTCCATGTTCATACAGAGGACGGTGTAGAGATTTCCATGTTTATAGGGATGGCGGTGTAGATATTTTCATGTTTACACAGATGGCGATGTGGATATTTCCATGTTTATGCAGATAGCAGTGTAGATATTTCCATGTTTATACAGATAGAGGTGCGGATATTTCCATGTTTATTCAGATAGCGGTGCGGATATTTCCATGTTTATACGGATAGTTGGGCAGATATTTCCATGTTTATACAGATAGCGGTGTAGATATTTCCATCTTAATACAGATGGCGGTGTGGATATTTCGAAGTTTATAGAGATAGCACTGTAGTTATTTCCATATTTATAGAGAAATCTCTGTAGATATTTCCATGTATATTCAGATAGCTGTGTGGATATTTCCATGTTCATGCAGATAGCGGTGTAGATAATTCCATGTTCATCCAGATGCCGGTGTACATATATCCACGTTCATACAGATGGCGGTGAAGATATTTCCATGTTCATACAGATGGTGGTGTATGTATTTCCATGTTCATACTAATGGCGGTGTAGATATTTCCATGTTCATAGAGATGGCGGTGTAGATATTTCCAGGTTCATACAAATGGCGGTGTAGATATTTCCCTGTTCATAGAGATGGCGGTGTAGATATTTCCATGTTTATACAGATAGCAGTGTAGTTATTTCCATGTTTATAGAGATACCAGTGTGGATATTTCCATTGATATACAGACAGCTGTGTAGATATTTACATGTTCATACAGATAGCGGTGTAGATATTTCCATGTTCATGCAGATAGCGGTGTAGATATTTCCATGTTCATACAGATAGCGGAGTAGATATTTCCATGTTCATACAGATAGCAGTGTAGATATTTCCATGTTCATACAGGTGGCGGTGAAGATATTTCCATGTTCATACAGATGGCGGTGTAGATATTTCCATGTTTGTTCGGATGGCACTGTAGATATTTCCATGTTCATACAGGTGGCGGTGTAGATATTTCCATGTTTATACAGATAGCAGTGTAGTTATTTCCATGTTAATAGAGATAGCTGTGTAGATATTTCCATTGATATACTGATAGCTGTGTAGATATTTGCATGTCCATACAGATAGCGGTGTAGATATTTCCATGTTCATACAGATGGCGGTGTAGATATTTCCATGTTCATAGAGAGGGCGGTGTAGATATTTCCATGTTTATGCAGATAGCGGTAAAGATATTTCCATGTTTATACAGATGGTGGTGTAGATATTTCCATGTTTATAGAGATGGCGGTCTAGATATTTCCATGGTAACAGAGATAGTGGTGTAGTTATTTCCAAGTTTATAGAGACAGCGTTGTAGATATTTCCATGTTTATAAAGATAGCGGTGAAGATATTTCCATGTTTATACAGATAGCGGTATAGATATTTCCATGTTTATACAGATAGCAGTGTAGTTATTTCCATGTTTATAGAGATAGCAGTGTAGATATTTCCATTGATATACTGATTGCTGTGTAGATATTTGCATGTCCATACAGATAGCAGTGTAGATATTTCCATGTTCATACAGACAGCGGTGTAGATATTTCCATGTTTATACAGATAGTGTTGCGGATATTTCCATGTTTATACAGATAGTTGGGCCGATATTTCCATGTTTATACAGATAGCGGTGTAGATATTTCCATCTTAATACAGATGGCGGTGTAGATATGTCCATGTTCGTACAGATGGCGTTGTACATATTTCCATGTTCATACAGATGGGGGTGTAGATATTTTGAAGTTTATAGAGATAGCGCTGTAGTTATTTCCATATTTATTGAGAAATCTGTGTAGATATTTCCATGTATATGCAGATAGCTGTGTAGATATTCCCATTTTCATGCAGATAGCGGTGTAGATATTTCCTTTTTCATCCAGATGCCGGTGTAGATATATCCATGTTCATACAGATGGGGGTGAAGATATTTCCATGTTCATACAGATGGCGGTGTAGATATTTCCATGTTCATGCAAATGGCGGTGTAGATATTTCCATGTTCATAGAGATGGCGGTGTAGATATTTCCATGTACATACAAATGGCGGTGTAGATATTTCCATGTTCGTACAGATGGCGGTGCAGATATTTCCATGTTAATACAGTTAGCCGTGTAGATATTTCGATGTTCATTCAGAGGGCGGTGTAGATATTTCCATGTTCATACAGATGGCGGTGTAGATATTTCCATGTTCGTATGGATGGCAGTGTAGATATTTCCATGTTCATACAGGTGGCGGTGTAGATATTTCCATGTTTATACAGATAGCAGTGTAGTTATTTCCTTGTTTATAGAGAAAGCAGGGCAGATATTTCCATTGATAAACACATAGCTGTGTAGATACTTGCATGTTCATACAGATAGCGGTATAGATATTTCCATGTTCACACAGATAGCGGTGTAGATATTTCCATGTTCATACAGATGGCGGTGTAGATATTTACATGTTCATAGAGATGGCGGTGTAGATATTTCCATGTTTATGAAGATAGCGGTATAGATATTTCCATGTTTATACAGATGGTGGTGTAGAAATTTCCATGTTTATGAAGATAGCGGTATAGATATTTCCATGTTTATACAGATAGCGGTGAAGATATTTCCATGTTTATACTGATGGTGGTGTAGTTATTTCCAAGTTTATAGAGACAGCGTTGTAGATATTTCCATGTTTATACAGATAGCGGTGATGATATTTCCATGTTTATACAGATAGCGGTGTACATATTTCCATGTTTATACAGATAGCGGTGTAGATATTTCCATGTTTATAGAGATAGTGGTGTAGATAAATCCAATTTTATACAGATAGCAGTGTAGATATTTCCAAGTTCATACAGATAGCGGTGTAGATATTTCCACGTTTATAGAGATGGCGGTGTAGATATTTCCATGTTCATGCAGATGGCGGTGTAGATATTTCCATGTTTATAGGGATGGCGGTGTAGATATTTTCATGTTTATACAGATGGCAGTGTAGATATTTCCATGTTTACACAGATAGCGGTGTAGACATTTCCATGTTTACACAGATAGCGGTGTGGATATTTCCATTTTAATACAGATGGCGGTGTAGATATGTCCATGTTTGTACAGATGGCGGTGTAGACATTTCCATGTTCATACAGATGGCGGTGTAGATATTTCGAAGTTTATAGAGATAGCGCTGTAGTTATTTCCATATTTATAGAGAAATCTCTGTAGATATTTCCATGTATATTCAGATAGCTGTGTAGATATTTCCATGTTCATGCAGATAGCGGTGTAGATATTTCCATGTTCATCCAGATGCCGGTGTACATATATCCATGTTCATACAGATGGCGGTGAAGATATTTCCATGTTCATACAGATGGTGGTGTAGATATTTCCATGTTCATACAAATGACGGTGTAAATATTTCCATGTTCATAGAGATGGCGGTGTAGATATTTCCATGTTCATACAAATGGCAGTGTAGATATTTCCATGTTCATAGAGATGGCGGTGTAGATATTTCCATATTTATACAGATAGCAGTGTAGTTATTTCCATGTTTATAGGGATAGCAGTGTAGATATTTTCATTGATATACAGATAGCTGTGTACATATTTGCATGTTCATACAGATAGCGGTGTAGATATTTCCATGTTCATACAGATAGCGGTGTAGATATTTCCATGTTCATACCAATAGTGGTGTAGATATTTCCATGTTCATACAGTTAGCGGTGTACATATTTCCATGTTCATACAGATGGCGGTGTAGATATTTCCATGTTCATACAGATGGCGGTGTAGATATTTTGAAGTTTATACAGATAGCGCTGTAGTTATTTCCATATTTATAGTGAAATCTGTGTAGATATTTCCATGTATATGCAGATAGCTGTGTAGATATTTCCATGTTCATACAGACAACGGTGTAGATATTTTCATGTTCATCCAGATGCCGGTGTAGATATTTGCATCTTCATACAGATAGCGGTGTAGATATTTCCATGTTCATACAGATAGCGGTGTAGATATTTCCATGTTCATACAGAGAGCAGTGTAGATATTTCCATGTTCATACAGATAGCGGTGTAGATATTTCCATGTTCATACAGATAGAGGTGTAGGTATTTCCACGTTCTTACAGTTAGCGGTGTAGATATTTCCATGTTCATACAGATGGCGGTGTAGATATTTCCATGTTCATACAGATGGCAGTGTAGATATTTCCATGTACATACAGGTGGCGGTGTAGATATTTCCATGTTTATACAGATAGCAGTGTAGTTATTTCCATGTTTATAGAGATAGCAGTGTAGATATTTCCATTGATATACTGATAGGTGTGTAGATATTTGCATGTCCATACATGTAACGGTGTAGATATTTCCATGTTCATACAGATAGCGGTGTAGATATTTCCATGTTTATACAGATAGTGGTGCGGATATTTCCATGTTTATACAGATAGTTGGGCAGATATTTCCATGTTTATACAGATAGCGGTGTAGATATTTCCATCTTAATACAGATGGCGGTGTAGATATGTCCATGTTCGTACAGATGGCATTGTACATATTTCCATGTTCATACAGATGGCGGTGTAGATATTTTGAAGTTTATAGAGATAGCGCTGTAGTTATTTCCATATTTATTGAGAAATCTGTGCAGATATTTCCATGTATATGCAGATAGCTGTGTAGATATTCCCATTTTCATGCAGATGGCGGTGTAGATATTTCCATGTTCATCCAGATGCCGGTGTAGATATATCCATGTTCATACAGATGGTTGTGAAGATATTTCCATGTTCATACAGATGGCGGTGTAGATATTTCCATGTTCATGCAAATGGCGGTGTAGTTATTTCCATGTTCATAGAGATGGCGGTGTAGATATTTCCATGTACATACAAATGGCGGTGTAGATATTTCCATGTTTGTACAGATGGCGGTGCAGATATTTCCATGTTCATACAGTTAGCCGTGTAGATATTTGCATGTTCATACAGATAGCGGTGTAGATATTTACATGTTCATACAGATGGCGGTGTAGATATTTCCATGTTCGTATGGATGGCAGTGTAGATATTTCCATGTTCATACTGGTGGCGGTGTAGATATTTCCATGTTCATACAGATAGCGGTGTAGATATTTCCATGTTCATACAGATAGAGGTGTAGGTATTTCCACGTTGTTACAGTTAGCGGTGTAGATATTTCCATGTTCATACAGATGGCGGTGTAGATATTTCCATGTTCATACAGATGGCAGTGTAGATATTTCCATGTACATACAGGTGGCGGTGTAGATATTTCCATGTTTATACAGATAGCAGTGTAGTTATTTCCATGTTTATAGAGATAGCAATGTAGATATTTCCATTGATATACAGATAGCTGTGTAGATATTTGCATGTTCATACAGATAGCGGTGTAGATATTTCCATGTTCGTACAGATAGCGGTGTAGATATTTCCATGTTCATACAGATAGCGGTGTAGATATTTCCATGTTCATACAGTTAGCGGTGTAGGTATTTCCATGTTCATACAGACGGCGGTGTAGATATTTACATGTTCGTACAGATGGCGATGTAGATATTTCCATGCTCATAGAGGTGGCGGTGTAGATATTTCCATGTTTATGCAGATAGCGGTATAGATATTTCCATGTTTATACAGACGGTGGTGTAGATATTTCCATGTTTATGGGGATGGCGGTGTAGATATTTTCATGTTTACACAGATGGCGGTGTAGATATTTCCATGTTTACACAGATAGCGCTGTAGACATTTCCATGTTTACACAGATAGCGGTGTGGATATTTCCATGTTTATGCAGAAAGCAGTGTAGATAGTTCCATGTTTATAAAGATAGCGGTGCGGATATTTCCATTTTTATACAGATAGTTGGGCAGATATTTCCATGTTTATACAGATAGCGGTGTAGATATTTCCATCTTAATACAGATGGCAGTGTAGATATGTCCATGATTGTACAGATGGCAGTGTAGATATTTCCATGTTCATACAGGTGGCGGTGTAGATATTTCCATGTTCATAGAGATGGCGGTGTAGATATTTTCATGTTCACACAAATGGCGGTGTCGATATTTCCATGTTCATAGAGATGGCGGTGTAGATATTTCCATGTTTATACAGATAGCAGTGTAGTTATTTCCATGTTTATAGAGATAGCAGTGTAGATATTTCCATTGATATACAGATAGCTGTGTAGATATTTGCATGTTTATACAGATAGCGGTGTAGATATTTCCATGTTTACACAGATAGCGGTGTAGACATTTCCATGTTTACACAGATAGCGGTGTGGATATTTGCATGTTTATACAGATAGCGGTGTAGATATTTCCATGTTCATACAGATAGCGGTGTAGATATTTCCATTTTCATACAGATAGCGTTGTAAATATTTCCATGTTTATACAGATAGCGGTGAAGATATTTCCATGTTTATACTGATAGCGGTGTACATATTTCCGTGTTTATACAGATAACAGTGTAGATATTTCCATGTTTATAGACATAGTGGTGTAGATAATTTGAAATTTATACAGATAGCAGTGTAGATATTTCCAAGTTCATACCGATAGCGGTGTAGATATTTTCACGTTTATAGAGATGGCGGTGTAGATATTTCCATGTTCATACAGATAGCGGTGTAGATATTTCCATGTTCATACAGATAGCTGTGCAGATATTTCCATGTTCATACAGATAGCGGTGTAGATATTTCCATGTTCATACAGATAGCGGTGTAGATATTTCCATGTTCATACAGGTGGCGGTGTAGATATTTACACGTTCATACAGATGGCCGTGTAGATATCTCCATGTTCATTCGAATGGCAGTGTAGATATTTCCATGTTCATACAGGAGGCGGTGTAGATATTTCCATGCTTATACAGATAGCGGTGTAGTTATTTCCATGTTTATAGAGATAGCAGTGTAGATATTTCCATTGATATACAGATAGCTGTGTAGATATTTGCATGTTCATACAGATAGCGGTGTAGGTATTTCCATGTTCATACAGATAGCGGTGTAGATATTTCCATGTTCATACAGATAGCGGTGTAGATATTTCCATGTTCATACAGATAACGGAGTAGATATTTCCATGTTCATACAGATAGCGTTGTAGATATTTCCATGTTCATACAGTTAGCGGTGTAGATATTTCCATGTTCATACAGATGGCGGTGTAGATATTTACATGTTCATACAGATGGCGATGTAGATATTTCCATGTTCGTACTGATGGCGGTGTAGATATTTCCATGTTCATAGAGATGGCGGTGTAGATATTTCCATGTTTATGCAGATAGCGGTATAGATATTTCCATGTTTATACAGATGGTGGTGTAGATATTTCCATGTTTATAGAGATGGCGGTCTAGATATTTCCATGTTTATAGAGATAGTGGTGTAGTTATTTCCAAGTTTATAGAGACAGCGTTGTAGATGTTTCCATGTTTATACAGATAGCGGTGAAGATATTTCCAGGTTTATACAGATAGCGGTGTAGATATTTCAATGTTTATACAGATAACAGTGTAGATATTTCCATGTGTGTAGAGATAGTGGTGTAGATAATTTCAATTTTATACAGATAGCAGTGTAGATATTTCCAAGTTCATATTCATAGCAGTGT
This sequence comes from Gorilla gorilla gorilla, assembly GCF_029281585.2. Taxonomy (NCBI): domain Eukaryota; kingdom Metazoa; phylum Chordata; class Mammalia; order Primates; family Hominidae; genus Gorilla; species Gorilla gorilla. The sequence goes on from NC_073244.2 coordinate 79,165,115, forward strand.
AGATATTTCCACGTTTATAGAGATGGCGGTGTAGATATTTCCATGTTCATACAGATGGCGGTGTAGATATTTCCATGTTGATGGGGATGGCGGTGTAGGTATTTTCATCTTTACACAGATGGCGGTGTAGATATTTCCATGTTTACACAGATAACGGTGTAGACATTTCCATGTTTACACAGATAGCGGTGTGGATATTTCCATGTTTATGCAGATAGCGGTGTAGATATTTCCATGTTTATTCAGATAGCGGTGCGGATATTTCCATGTTTATGCAGATAGCGTTGTAGATATTTCCATGTTTATACAGATAGCAGTGCGGGTATTTCCATGTTTATACAGATAGTGGTGCAGATATTTCCATGTTTATAAAGATAGCTGTGTAGATATTTCCATCTTAATACAGATGGCGGTGTAGATATGTCCATGTTCGTTCAGATGGCGGTGTAGATATTTCCACGTTCATACATATGGCGGTGTAGATATTTCGAAGTTTATAGAGATAGCGCTGTAGTTATTTCCATATTTATAGAGACATCTGTGTAGATATTTCCATGTATATGCAGATAGCTGTGTAGATATTTCCATGTTCATGTAGATAGCGGTGTAGATATTTCCATTTTCATCCAGATGCCGGTGTAGATATTTGCATGTTCATAGAGATAGCGGTGTAGATATTTCCATGTTTATACAGATAGCGGTGAAGCTATTTCCATGTTCATACAGAGAGCGGTGTAGATATTTCCATGTTAATGCAGATAGCGGTGTAGATATTTCCATATTCATCCAGATGCCGGTGTAGATATTTGCATGTTCATAGAGATAGCGGTGTAGATATTTCCATGTTCATACAGATAGCGGTGTAGCTATTTCCATGTTCATACCGAGAGCGGTGTAGATATTTCCATGTTCATACAGATAGCGGTGTAGATATTTCCATATTCATACAGATAGCGGTGTAGGTCTTTCCATGTTTATAGAGATAGCAGTGGAGATATTTCCATTGATATACTTATAGCTGTGTAGATATTTGTATGTCCATACAGATAGCGGTGTAGATATTTCCAGGTTCATACAGATAGCGGTGTAGATATTTGCATGTTTATACAGATAGCGGTGTAGATATTTCCATGTTCATACAGATAGCGGTGTAGATATTTCCATTTTCATACAGATAGCGTTGTAGATATTTCCATGTTTATACAGATAGCGGTGAAGATATTTCCATGTTTATACTGATAGCGGTGTACATATTTCCATGTTTATACAGATAACAGTGTAGATATTTCCATGTTTATAGACATAGTGGTGTAGATAATTTGAATTTTATACAGATAGCAGTGTAGATATTTCCAAGTTCATACCGATAGCGGTGTAGATATTTTCACGTTTATAGAGATGGCGGTGTAGATATTTCCATGTTCATACAGATAGCGGTGTAGATATTTCCATGTTCATACAGATAGCTGTGCAGATATTTCCATGTTCATACAGATAGCGGTGTAGATATTTCCATGTTCATACAGATAGCGGTGTAGATATTTCCATGTTCATACAGGTGGCGGTGTAGATATTTACATGTTCATACAGATGGCCGTGTAGATATTTCCATGTTCGTTCGAATGGCAGTGTAGATATTTCCATGTTCATACAGGAGGCGGTGTAGATATTTCCATGCTTATACAGATAGCGGTGTAGTTATTTCCATGTTTATAGAGATAGCAGTGTAGATATTTCCATTGATATACAGATAGCTGCGTAGATATTTGCATGTTCATACAGATAGCGGTGTAGGTATTTCCATGTTCATACAGATAGCGGTGTAGATATTTCCATGTTCATACAGATAGCGGTGTAGATATTTCCATGTTCATACAGATAACGGTGTAGATATTTCCATGTTCATACAGATAGCGGTGTAGATATTTCCATGTTCATACAGTTAGCGGTGTAGATATTTCCATGTTCATACAGATGGCGGTGTAGATATTTACATGTTCATACAGGTGGCGGTGTAGATATTACCATGTTCGTACTGATGGCGGAGTAGATATTTCCATCTTCATAGAGATGGCGGTGTAGATATTTCCATGTTTATGCAGATAGCGGTATAGATATTTCCATGTTTATACAGATGGTGGTGTAGATATTTACATGTTTATAGAGATGGCGGTCTAGATATTTCCATGTTTATAGAGATAGTGGTGTAGTTATTTCCAAGTTTATAGAGACAGCGTTGTAGATGTTTCCATGTTTATACAGATAGCGGTGAAGATATTTCCATGTTTACACAGATAGTAGTGTAGATATTTCCATGTTTATACAGATAGCAGTGTAGATATTTCCATGTTTATAGAGATAGTGTCGTACATAATTTCAATTTCATTCAGAGAGCAGTGTAGATATTTCCAAGTTCATACAGATAGCGGTGTACATATTTCCACGTTTATAGAGATGGCGGTGTAGATATTTCCATGTTCATACCTTGGACGGTGTAGATATTTGCATGTTTATAGGGATGGCGGTGTAGATATTTTCATGTTTACACAGATGGCGGTGTAGATATTTCCATGTTGACACAGATAGCGGTATAGACATTTCCATGTTTACACAGATTGCGGTGTGGATATTTCCATGTTTATGCAGATAGCAGTGTAGATATTTCCATGTTTATACAGATAGTGGTGCGGATATTTCCATGTTTATACAGATAGGTAGATATTTCCATGTTTATACGGATAGCGGTGTAGATATTTCCATCTTAATACAGATGGCGGTGTAGATATGTCCATTTTGATAGAGATGGCGGTGTAGATATTTCCATGTTTATGCAGATAGCAGTATAGATATTTCCATGTTTATACAGATGGTGGTGTAGATATTTCCATGTTTATAGAGATGGCGTTCTAGATATTTCCATGTTTACAGAGATAGTGGTGTAGTTATTTCCAAGTTTATAGAGACAGCGGTGTAGATATTTCCATGTTCATACATATAACGTTGTAGATATTTCCATGTTCATACAGATAGCGGTGTAGATATTTCCATGGTCATACAGTTAGCGGTGTAGATATTTCCATGTTCATACAGATGGCGGTGTAGATATTTACATGTTCATACGGATGGCGGTGTAGATATTTCCATGTTCGTACAGATGGCCGTGCAGATATTTCCATGTTCATACAGATGGCGGTGTAGATATTTCCATGTTAATAGAGATGGCGGTGTAGATATTTCCATATTTACACAGATGGCGGTGTAGATATTTCCCTGTTTACACAGATAGCGGTGTAGACATTTCCATGTTTACACAGATAGCGGTGTGGATATTTCCATGTTTATGCAGATAGCAGTGTAGATATTTCCATGTTTATACAGATAGCGGTGCGGATATTTCCATGTTTATAGAGATAGTTGGGCAGATATTTCCACGTTTATACAGATACCGGTGTAGATATTTCCATCTTAATACAGATGGCGGTGTAGATATGTCCATGTTCGTACAGATGGCGGTGTAGATATTTCCATGTTCATAGAGATGGCGGTGTAGATATTTCGAAGTTTATAGAGATAGCGCTCTAGATATTTCCATATTTATAGAGAAATCTGTGTAGTTATTTCCATGTATATGCAGATAGCTTTGTAGATATTTCCATGTTCATGCAGATAGCGGTGTAGATATTTCCATGTTCATCCAGATGCCGGTGTAGATACATCCATGCTCATACAGATGGCGGTGAAGATATTTCCATGTTCATGCAGATGGCGGTGTAGATATTTCCATGTTCATACAAATGGCGGTGTAGATATTTCCATGTTCATAGAGATGGCGGTGTAGATATTTCCATGTTCATACAAATGGCGGTGTAGATATTTCCATGTTCATAGAGATGGCGGTGAAGATATTTCCATGTTTATACAGATAGCAGTGTAGTTATTTCCATGTTTATAGAGATAGTAGTGTAGATATTTCCATTGATATACAGATAGCTGTGGAGATATTTGCATGTTCATACAGATAGCGGTGTAGATATTTCCATCTTCATACAGAGGGCGGTGTAGATATTTCCATGTTCATACAGATAGCGGTGTAGATATTTCCATGTTCATACAGATAGCGGTGTAGATATTTCCATGTTCATACAGATAGCGGTGTAGATATTTCCATGTTCATACAATTAGCGGTGTAGATATTTCCATGTTCATACAGATGGCGGTGTAGATATTTACATGTTCATACAGATGGCGGTGTAGATATTTCCATGTTCGTGCGGATGGCAGTGTAGATATTTCCATGTTCATACAGGCAGCCGTGTAGATATTTCCATGTTTATACAGATAGCAGTGTAGTTATTTCCATGTTTATAGAGATAGCAGTGTAGATATTTCCATTGATATACAGATAGCTGAGTAGATATCTGCATGTACATACAGATAGCGGTGTAGATATTTCCATGTTCGTACAGATAGCGGTGTAGATATTTCCATGTTCATACAGATACCGGTGTAGATATTTCCATGTTCATACAGTTAGCGGTGTAGATATTTACATGTGCATACAGATGGCGGTGTAGATATTTACATGTTCATGCAGATGGCGGTGTAGATATTTCCATGTTCGTACAGATGGCGGTGTAGATATTTCCATGTTCATAGAGATGGCTGTGTAGATATTTCCATGTTTATGCAGATAGCGGTATAGATATTACCATGTTTATACAGATGGTGGTGTAGATATTTCCATGTTTATAGAGATGGCGGTCTAGATATTTCCATGTTTATAGAGATAGTGGTGTAGTTATTTCCAAGTTTATAGAGACAGCTTTGTAGATGTTTCCATGTTTATACAGATAGCGGTGAAGATATTTCCATGTTTATACAGATAGTGGTGTAGATATTTCCATGTTTATACAGATAGCAGTGTAGATATTTCCATGTTTATAGAGATAGTGGTGTAGATAATTTCAATTTTATACAGATAGCAGTGTAGATGTTTCCAAGTTCATACACATAGCAGTGCAGATATTTCCACGTTTATAGAGATGGCGGTGTAGATATTTCCATGTTCATACAGATAGCGGTGTAGATATTTCCATGTTCATAAAGATAACGGTGTAGATATTTCCATGTTTATACAGATAGCGGTGCTGGTATTTCCATGTTTATACAGATAGTGGTGCAGATATTTCCATGTTTATAAAGGTAGCGGTGTAGATATTTCCATCTTAATACAGATGGCGGTGTAGATATGTCCATGTTCGTACAGATGGCGGTGTAGATATTTCCTTGTTCATACAGATGGCGGTGTAGATATTTCGAAGTTTATAGAGATAGCGCTGTAGATATTTCCTTATTAATAGAGAAATCTTTGTAGATATTTCCATGTATATGCAGATAGCTGTGTAGATATTTCCATGTTCATGCAGATAGCGGTGTAGATATTTCCATGTGCATCCAGATGCCGGTGTAGATATTTGCATGTTCATACAGATAGCGGTGTAGATATTTCCATGTTCATACAGATAGCGGTGTAGGTATTTCCATGTTCATACAGATAGCGTTGTAGATATTTCCATGTTCATACAGATGGCATTGTATATATTTACATGTTCATACAGATGGCGTTGTAGATATTTCTATGTTCGTACGGATGGCAGTGTAGATATTTCCATGTTCATACAGGTGGCGGTGTAGATATTTCCATGTTTATACAGATAGCAGTGTAGTTATTTCCATGTTTATAGAGATAGCAGTGCAGATATTTCCATTGATAAACAGATAGCTGTGTATATATTTGCATGTTCATACAGATAGCGGTGTAGATATTTCCATGTTCGTACAGATAGCGGTGTAGATATATCCATGTTCATACTGATGGCGGTGTAGATATTTCCATGTTCATACATATTGCAGTGTAGATATTTCCATGTTCATAGAGATGGCGGTGTAGATATTTCCATGTTTTTGCAGATAGCAGTGTAGATATTTCCGTCTTTGTAGACAGAGCGGTGTAGTTATTTCCACATTTATACAGATAACGGTGTAGATATTTCCATTTTCTTACAGATAGCGGTGTAGGTATTTCCATGTTCATACAGTTAGCGGTGTAGATATTTCCATGTTCATACAGATGGCGGTTTAGATGTTTACATGTTCATACAGATGGCGGTGTAAGTATTTCCAAGTTCTTACAGATGGCGGTGTAGATATTTCCATGTTCTTTGAGATGGCGGTGTAGATATTTCCATCTTTATGCAGATAGCGGTGAAGATATTTCCATGTTTATACAGATAGCGGTATAGATATTTCCATGTTTATACACATAGCGGTGTTGATATTTCCATGTTTATAGAGATAGCGGTGTAGATAATTCCAATTTTATACAGATAGCAGTGTAGATATTTCCAAGTTCATACAGATAGCAGTGTAGATATTTCCACGTTTATAGAGATGGCTGTGTAGATATTTCCATGTTCATACAGATGACGGTGTAGATATTTCCATGTGTATAGAGATGGCGGTGTAGATATTTTCAGGTTTACACAGATGGCAGTGTAGATATTTCCATGTTTACACAGATACCGGTGTAGACATTTCCATGTTTACACAGATAGCGGTGTGGATATTTCCATGTTTATGCAGATAGCTGTGTAGATACTTCCATGTTCATCCAGATGCCGGTGTAGATATATCCATGTTCATAGAGATGGCAGTGAAGGTTTTTTCCATGTTCATACAGATGGCGGTGTAGATATTTCTGTGTTCATACAAATGGCGGTGTAGATATTTCCATGTTCATAGAGATGGCGGTGTATATATTTCCATGTTCATAGAGATGGCGGTGTAGATATTTCCATGTTCATACAAATGGCGGAGTAGATATTTCCATGTTCATAGAGATGGCGGTGTAGATATTTCCATGTTTATACAGATAGCAGTGTAGTTATTTCCATGTTTATACAGATATCAGTGTAGATATTTCCCTTGATATACGGATAGCTGTGTAGATATTTGCATATTCATACAGATAGCGGTGTAGATATTTCCATGTTCGTGCAGATAGCGGTGTAGATATTTCCATGTTCATACAGATAGCGGTGTAGATATTTCCATGTTCATACAGAGAGCGGTGTAGATATTTCCATGTTCATACAGATAGCGGTGTAGATATTTCCATGTTCATACAGATAGCTGTGTAGATATTTCCATTTTCATACAGATAGCGGTGTAGATATTTCCATGTTCATACAGTTAGCAGTGTAGTTATTTCCATGTTCATACAGATGGCGGTGTAGATATTTCCATGTTCATACAGATGGCGGTTTAGATATTTCCATGTTCGTACGGATGGCAGTGTAGATATTTCCATGTTCATACAGGTGGCGGTGTAGATATTTCCATGTTTATACAGATAGCAGTGTAGTTATTTCCATGTTTACAGAGATAGCAGTGTAGATATTTCCATTCATATACAGATAGCTGTGTAGATATTTCCATGTTTATACAGATAGCAGTGTAGATATTTCCATGTTCATACATATAGCGGTGTAGATATTTCCATGTTCATACAGATAGCGGTGTAGGCATTTCCATGTTCATACAGATAGTGGTGTAGATATTTCCATGTTCATACAGATGGCGGTTTAGATATTTACATGTTCATACAGATGGCGGTGTAAATATTTCCAAGTTCTTACAGATTGCGGTGTAGATATTTCCATGTTCATAGAGATGGCGGTGTAGATATTTCCATGTTTATGCAGATAGCGGTATAGATATTTCCATGTTTATTGAGATAGTGGTGTAGTTATTTCAAAGCTTATAGAGACAGCACTGTAGATATTTCCATGTTTATACAGATAGCGGTGAAGTTATTTCCATGTTTATACAGATAGTGGTGTAGATATTTCCATGTTTATACAGATAGCGGGGTAGATATTTCCATGTTTATAGACATAGTGGGGTAGATAATTCCAATTTTATACAGATAGCAGTGTAGATATTTCCAAGTTCATACAGATAGCAGTGTAGATATTTCCACGTTTATAGAGATGGCGGTGTAGATATTTCCATGTTAATACAGATGGCGGTGTAGATATTTCCATGTTTATAGAGATGGCGGTGTAGATATTTTCATGCTTACACAGATGGCAGTGTAGATATTTCCATGTTTACACAGATAGCGGTGTAGACATTTCTATGTTTACACAGATAGCGGTGTGGATATTTAAATGTTTATGCAGATAGCGGTGTAGATATTTCCATGTTTTTACAGAAAGCGCTGCGGATATTTCCATGTTTATACAGATAGTGGTGCAGATATTTCCATGTTTATACAGATATCGGGGTAGATATTTCCATCTTAAAACAGATGGAGGTGTAGATATGTCGTTGTTCATACAGATGGCGGTGTAGATATTTCCATGTTCATACAGATGGCGGTGTAGATATTTCGAAGTTTATCGAGAAAGCGCTGTAGTTATTTCCATATTTATAGAGAAATCTGTGTAGATATTTCCATGTGTATGCAGATAGCAGTGTAGGTATTTCCATGTTCATGCAGAAAGCTGTGTAGATACTTCCATGTTCATCCATATACCGGTGTAGATATATCCATGTTCATAGAGATGGCGGTGAAGATATTTCCATGTTCATACAGATGGCGGTGTAGATATTTCTGTGTTCATACAAATGGCGGTGTAGATATTTCCATGTTCATAGAGATGGCGGTGTATATATTTCCATGTTCATAGAGATGGCGGTGTAGATATTTCCATGTTCATACAAATGGCGGAGTAGATATTTCCATGTTCATAGAGATGGCGGTGTAGATATTTCCATGTTTTTACAGATAGCAGTGTAGTTATTTCCATGTTTATACAGATATCAGTGTAGATATTTCCCTTGATATACGGAAAGCTGTGTAGATATTTGCATATTCATACAGATAGCGGTGTAGATATTTCCATGTTCGTGCAGATAGCGGTGTAGATATTTCCATCTTCATACAGATAGCGGTGTAGATATTTCCATATTCATACAGATAGCGGTGTAGATATTTCCATGTTCATACCAATAGCAGTGTATATATTTCCATGTTCATACAGTTAGCGGTGTAGATATTTCCATGTTCATACAGATGGCGGTGTAGATATTTACATGTTCATACAGATGGCGGTGTAGATATTTCCATCTTCATACAGATGGCGGTGTAGATATTTCCATGTTCCTACAGATGGCGGTGTAGTTATTTCCATGTTCATACAGATAGTAGTGTACATATTTCTATGTTCATACAGATAACGGTGTAGATATTTCCATTGATATACAGATAGCGGTGTAGATATTTCCATGTTCATACAGATAGCGGTGTAGATATTTCCATGTTCGTACAGAGAGCGGTGTAGATATTTCCATGTTCATACAGATAGCGGTGTAGATATTTCCATGTTCATACAGATAGCGGTGTAGGTATTTCCCTGTTCGTACACTTAGCGGTGTAGATATTTCCATGTTCATACAGAAGGCAGTGTAGATATTTACATGTTCATACAGATGGCGGTGTAGATATTTCCATGTTCGTACGGATGGCAGTGTAGATATTTCCATGTTCATACTGGTGGCGGTGTAGATATTTCCGTGTTAATTCAGATAGCAGTGTACTTATTTCCATGTTTATAGAGATAGCAGTGTAGATATTTCCATTGATATACAGATAGCTGTGTAGATATTTGCATGTTCATACAGATAGCGGTGTAGATATTTCCATGTTCATACAGATGGCGGTGTAGATATTTACATGTTCGTACAGATGGTGGTGTAAATATTTCCATGTTCATACAGATGGCAGTGTAGATATTTCCATGTTCATAGAGATGGCAGTGTAGATATTTCCATGTTTATGCAGATAGCGGTATAGATATTTCCATGTTTTTACAGATGGTGTTGTAGATATTTCCATGTTTATAGAGATGGCAGTCTAGATATTTCCATCTTTATAGAGACACTGGTGTAGTTATTTCCAAGTTTATAGAGACAGCGTTGTAGATATTTCCATGTTTATACAGATAGCGTTGAAGATATTTCCATGTTTATACAGATAGCGGTGTAGATATTTCCATGTTTATACAGATAGCAGTGTAGATATTTCCATGTTTATAGAGATAGTGGTGTAGATAATTTCAATTTTATACCGAGAGCAGTGTAGATATTTCCAAGTTCATACAGATAGCGGGGTTGATATTTCCACGTTTATAGAGATGGCAGTGTTGATATTTCCATGTTCATACTGATGGCGGTGTAGATATTTCCATGTTCATACAAATGGCAGTGTAGATATTTCCATGTTCATAGAGAAGGCGGTGTAGATATTTCGATGTTCAAACAAATGGCGGTGTAGATATTTCCATGTTCATAGAGATGGCGGTGTAGATATTTCCATGTTTATACAGATAGCAGTGTAGTTATTTCCATGTTTATACAGATGGCAGTGTAGGTATTTTCATTGATATACAGATAGCTGTGTAGATATTTGCATGTTCATACAGATAGCCGTGTAGACATTTCCATGTTCATACACATAGCGGTGTAGATATTTCCATGTTCATACAGATAGCGGTGTAGATATTTCCATGTTCATACAGATAGCGGTGTAGATATTTCTTTGTTCATTCAGATAGCGGTGTAGATATTTCCATGTTCATACAGTTAGCGGTGTAGATATTTCCATGTTCATACAGATGGCGGTGTAGATATTTACATGTTCATACAGATGGCGGTGTAGATATTTCCATGTTCGTACGGATGGCAGTGTAGATATTTCCATGTTCATACAGGTGGCGGTGTATATATTTCCATGTTTATACTGATAGCAGTGTAGTTATTTCCATGTTTATAGAGATAGCAGTGTAGATATTTCCATTGAAATACAGATAGCTGTCTAGATATTTCCATGTTCATACAGATAGCGGTGTAGATATTTCCATGTTCATACAGATGGCGGTGTAGATATTTACATGTTCGTACAGATGGTGGTGTAAATATTTCCATGTTCATACAGATGGCAGTGTAGATATTTCCATGTTCATAGAGATGGCAGTGTAGATATTTCCATGTTTATGCAGATAGCGGTATAGATATTTCCATGTTTTTACAGATGGTGTTGTAGATAATTCCATGTTTATAGAGACGGCAGTCTAGATATTTCCATCTTTATAGAGACACTGGTGTAGTTATTTCCAAGTTTATAGAGACAGCGTTGTAGATATTTCCATGTTTATACAGATAGCGTTGAAGATATTTCCATGTTTATACAGATAGCGGTGTAGATATTTCCATGTTTATACAGATAGCAGTGTAGATATTTCCATGTTTATAGAGATAGTGGTGTAGATAATTTCAATTTTATACCGAGAGCAGTGTAGATATTTCCAAGTTCATACAGATAGCGGGGTTGATATTTCCACGTTTATAGAGATGGCAGTGTTGATATTTCCATGTTCATACTGATGGCGGTGTAGATATTTCCATGTTCATACAAATGGCAGTGTAGATATTTCCATGTTCATAGAGAAGGCGGTGTAGATATTTCGATGTTCAAACAAATGGCGGTGTAGATATTTCCATGTTCATAGAGATGGCGGTGTAGATATTTCCATGTTTATACAGATAGCAGTGTAGTTATTTCCATGTTTATACAGATGGCAGTGTAGGTATTTTCATTGATATACAGATAGCTGTGTAGATATTTGCATGTTCATACAGATAGCGGTGTAGATATTTCCATGTTCATACACATAGCGGTGTAGATATTTCTTTGTTCATTCAGATAGCGGTGTAGATATTTCCATGTTCATACAGTTAGCGGTGTAGATATTTCCATGTTCATACAGATGGCGGTGTAGATATTTACATGTTCATACAGATGGCGGTGTAGATATTTCCATGTTCATACGGATGGCAGTGTAGATATTTCCATGTTCATACAGGTGGCGGTGTATATATTTCCATGTTTATACTGACAGCAGTGTAGTTATTTCCATGTTTATAGAGATAGCAGTGTAGATATTTCCATTGAAATACAGATAGCTGTCTAGATATTTCCATGTTCATACAGATAGCGGTGTAGATATTTCCATGTTCATACAGATAACGGTGTAGATATTTCCATGTTCATACAGATAGCGGTGTAGATATTTCCATGTTCATACAGTTAGGGGTGTAGATATTTCCATGTTCATACAAATGGCGGTGTAGATATTTCCATGTTTGTACAGATAGCAGTGTAGATATTTCTATGTTTATAGAGATAGCAGTGTAGATATTTCCATTGATATACAGATAGCTGTGTAGATATTTGCATGTTCATACACATAGCGGTGTACATATTTCCATGTTCATACAGATGGTGGTGAAGTTATTTCCATGTTTATACAGATAGCGGTGCGGTTATTTCCATGTTTATACGGATTGTGGTGGAGATATTTCCATGTTTATACAGATAGCGGTGTAGATATTTCCATCTTATTACAGATGGCGGTGTAGATATGTCCATGTTCGTACAGATGGCGGTGTAGATATTTCCATGTTCATACAGATGGCGGTGTAGATATTTCGAAGTTTATAGAGATAGCGCTGTACTTATTTCCATATTTATAGAGAAACCTGTGTAGATATTTCCATGTATATGCAGATAGCTGTGTAGGTATTTCCATCTTAATACAGATGGCGGTGTAGATATGTCCATGTTCGTACAGATGGCGGTGTAGATATTTCCATGTTCATAGAGATGGCGGTGTAGATATTTCGAAGTTTATAGAGATAGCGCTCTAGATATTTCCATATTTATAGAGAAATCTGTGTAGTTATTTCCATGTATATGCAGATAGCTTTGTAGATATTTCCATGTTCATGCAGATAGCGGTGTAGATATTTCCATGTTCATCCAGATGCCGGTGTAGATACATCCATGCTCATACAGATGGCGGTGAAGATATTTCCATGTTCATGCAGATGGCGGTGTAGATATTTCCATGTTCATACAAATGGCGGTGTAGATATTTCCATGTTCATAGAGATGGCGGTGTAGATATTTCCATGTTCATACAAATGGCGGTGTAGATATTTCCATGTTCATAGAGATGGCGGTGTAGATATTTCCATGTTTATACAGATAGCAGTGTAGTTATTTCCATGTTTATAGAGATAGTAGTGTAGATATTTCCATTGATATACAGATAGCTGTGGAGATATTTGCATGTTCATACAGATAGCGGTGTAGATATTTCCATCTTCATACAGAGGGCGGTGTAGATATTTCCATGTTCATACAGATAGCGGTGTAGATATTTCCATGTTCATACAGATAGCGGTGTAGATATTTCCATGTTCATACAGATAGCGGTGTAGATATTTCCATGTTCATACAATTAGCGGTGTAGATATTTCCATGTTCATACAGATGGCGGTGTAGATATTTACATGTTCATACAGATGGCGGTGTAGATATTTCCATGTTCGTGCGGATGGCAGTGTAGATATTTCCATGTTCATACAGGCAGCCGTGTAGATATTTCCATGTTTATACAGATAGCAGTGTAGTTATTTCCATGTTTATAGAGATAGCAGTGTAGATATTTCCATTGATATACAGATAGCTGAGTAGATATCTGCATGTACATACAGATAGCGGTGTAGATATTTCCATGTTCGTACAGATAGCGGTGTAGATATTTCCATGTTCATACAGATACCGGTGTAGATATTTCCATGTTCATACAGTTAGCGGTGTAGATATTTACATGTGCATACAGATGGCGGTGTAGATATTTACATGTTCATGCAGATGGCGGTGTAGATATTTCCATGTTCGTACAGATGGCGGTGTAGATATTTCCATGTTCATAGAGATGGCTGTGTAGATATTTCCATGTTTATGCAGATAGCGGTATAGATATTACCATGTTTATACAGATGGTGGTGTAGATATTTCCATGTTTATAGAGATGGCGGTCTAGATATTTCCATGTTTATAGAGATAGTGGTGTAGTTATTTCCAAGTTTATAGAGACAGCTTTGTAGATGTTTCCATGTTTATACAGATAGCGGTGAAGATATTTCCATGTTTATACAGATAGTGGTGTAGATATTTCCATGTTTATACAGATAGCAATGTAGATATTTCCATGTTTATAGAGATAGTGGTGTAGATAATTTCAATTTTATACAGATAGCAGTGTAGATGTTTCCAAGTTCATACACATAGCAGTGCAGATATTTCCACGTTTATAGAGATGGCGGTGTAGATATTTCCATGTTCATACAGATAGCGGTGTAGATATTTCCATGTTCATAAAGATAACGGTGTAGATATTTCCATGTTTATACAGATAGCGGTGCTGGTATTTCCATGTTTATACAGATAGTGGTGCAGATATTTCCATGTTTATAAAGGTAGCGGTGTAGATATTTCCATCTTAATACAGATGGCGGTGTAGATATGTCCATGTTCGTACAGATGGCGGTGTAGATATTTCCATGTTCATACAGATGGTGGTGTAGATATTTCGAAGTTTATAGAGATAGCGCTGTAGATATTTCCTTATTAATAGAGAAATCTTTGTAGATATTTCCATGTATATGCAGATAGCTGTGTAGATATTTCCATGTTCATGCAGATAGCGGTGTAGATATTTCCATGTGCATCCAGATGCCGGTGTAGATATTTGCATGTTCATACAGATAGCGGTGTAGATATTTCCATGTTCATACAGATAGCGGTGTAGGTATTTCCATGTTCATACAGATAGCGTTGTAGATATTTCCATGTTCATACAGATGGCATTGTATATATTTACATGTTCATACAGATGGCGTTGTAGATATTTCTATGTTCGTACGGATGGCAGTGTAGATATTTCCATGTTCATACAGGTGGCGGTGTAGATATTTCCATGTTTATACAGATAGCAGTGTAGTTATTTCCATGTTTATAGAGATAGCAGTGCAGATATTTCCATTGATAAACAGATAGCTGTGTATATATTTGCATGTTCATACAGATAGCGGTGTAGATATTTCCATGTTCGTACAGATAGCGGTGTAGATATATCCATGTTCATACTGATGGCGGTGTAGATATTTCCATGTTCATACATATTGCAGTGTAGATATTTCCATGTTCATAGAGATGGCGGTGTAGATATTTCCATGTTTTTGCAGATAGCAGTGTAGATATTTCCGTCTTTGTAGACAGAGCGGTGTAGTTATTTCCACATTTATACAGATAACGGTGTAGATATTTCCATTTTCTTACAGATAGCGGTGTAGGTATTTCCATGTTCATACAGTTAGCGGTGTAGATATTTCCATGTTCATACAGATGGCGGTTTAGATGTTTACATGTTCATACAGATGGCGGTGTAAGTATTTCCAAGTTCTTACAGATGGCGGTGTAGATATTTCCATGTTCTTTGAAATGGCGGTGTAGATATTTCCATCTTTATGCAGATAGCGGTGAAGATATTTCCATGTTTATACAGATAGCGGTATAGATATTTCCATGTTTATACACATAGCGGTGTTGATATTTCCATGTTTATAGAGATAGCGGTGTAGATAATTCCAATTTTATACAGATAGCAGTGTAGATATTTCCAAGTTCATACAGATAGCAGTGTAGATATTTCCACGTTTATAGAGATGGCTGTGTAGATATTTCCATGTTCATACAGATGACGGTGTAGATATTTCCATGTGTATAGAGATGGCGGTGTAGATATTTTCAGGTTTACACAGATGGCAGTGTAGATATTTCCATGTTTACACAGATACCGGTGTAGACATTTCCATGTTTACACAGATAGCGGTGTGGATATTTCCATGTTTATGCAGATAGCTGTGTAGATACTTCCATGTTCATCCAGATGCCGGTGTAGATATATCCATGTTCATAGAGATGGCAGTGAAGGTTTTTTCCATGTTCATACAGATGGCGGTGTAGATATTTCTGTGTTCATACAAATGGCGGTGTAGATATTTCCATGTTCATAGAGATGGCGGTGTATATATTTCCATGTTCATAGAGATGGCGGTGTAGATATTTCCATGTTCATACAAATGGCGGAGTAGATATTTCCATGTTCATAGAGATGGCGGTGTAGATATTTCCATGTTTATACAGATAGCAGTGTAGTTATTTCCATGTTTATACAGATATCAGTGTAGATATTTCCCTTGATATACGGATAGCTGTGTAGATATTTGCATATTCATACAGATAGCGGTGTAGATATTTCCATGTTCGTGCAGATAGCGGTGTAGATATTTCCATGTTCATACAGATAGCGGTGTAGATATTTCCATGTTCATACAGAGAGCGGTGTAGATATTTCCATGTTCATACAGATAGCGGTGTAGATATTTCCATGTTCATACAGATAGCTGTGTAGATATTTCCATTTTCATACAGATAGCGGTGTAGATATTTCCATGTTCATACAGTTAGCAGTGTAGTTATTTCCATGTTCATACAGATGGCGGTGTAGATATTTCCATGTTCATACAGATGGCGGTTTAGATATTTCCATGTTCGTACGGATGGCAGTGTAGATATTTCCATGTTCATACAGGTGGCGGTGTAGATATTTCCATGTTTATACAGATAGCAGTGTAGTTATTTCCATGTTTACAGAGATAGCAGTGTAGATATTTCCATTCATATACAGATAGCTGTGTAGATATTTCCATGTTTATACAGATAGCAGTGTAGATATTTCCATGTTCATACATATAGCGGTGTAGATATTTCCATGTTCATACAGATAGCGGTGTAGGCATTTCCATGTTCATACAGATAGTGGTGTAGATATTTCCATGTTCATACAGATGGCGGTTTAGATATTTACATGTTCATACAGATGGCGGTGTAAATATTTCCAAGTTCTTACAGATTGCGGTGTAGATATTTCCATGTTCATAGAGATGGCGGTGTAGATATTTCCATGTTTATGCAGATAGCGGTATAGATATTTCCATGTTTATTGAGATAGTGGTGTAGTTATTTCAAAGCTTATAGAGACAGCACTGTAGATATTTCCATGTTTATACAGATAGCGGTGAAGTTATTTCCATGTTTATACAGATAGTGGTGTAGATATTTCCATGTTTATACAGATAGCGGGGTAGATATTTCCATGTTTATAGACATAGTGGGGTAGATAATTCCAATTTTATACAGATAGCAGTGTAGATATTTCCAAGTTCATACAGATAGCAGTGTAGATATTTCCACGTTTATAGAGATGGCGGTGTAGATATTTCCATGTTAATACAGATGGCGGTGTAGATATTTCCATGTTTATAGAGATGGCGGTGTAGATATTTTCATGCTTACACAGATGGCAGTGTAGATATTTCCATGTTTACACAGATAGCGGTGTAGACATTTCTATGTTTACACAGATAGCGGTGTGGATATTTAAATGTTTATGCAGATAGCGGTGTAGATATTTCCATGTTTTTACAGAAAGCGCTGCGGATATTTCCATGTTTATACAGATAGTGGTGCAGATATTTCCATGTTTATACAGATATCGGGGTAGATATTTCCATCTTAAAACAGATGGAGGTGTAGATATGTCGTTGTTCATACAGATGGCGGTGTAGATATTTCCATGTTCATACAGATGGCGGTGTAGATATTTCGAAGTTTATCGAGAAAGCGCTGTAGTTATTTCCATATTTATAGAGAAATCTGTGTAGATATTTCCATGTGTATGCAGATAGCAGTGTAGGTATTTCCATGTTCATGCAGAAAGCTGTGTAGATACTTCCATGTTCATCCATATACCGGTGTAGATATATCCATGTTCATAGAGATGGCGGTGAAGATATTTCCATGTTCATACAGATGGCGGTGTAGATATTTCTGTGTTCATACAAATGGCGGTGTAGATATTTCCATGTTCATAGAGATGGCGGTGTATATATTTCCATGTTCATAGAGATGGCGGTGTAGATATTTCCATGTTCATACAAATGGCGGAGTAGATATTTCCATGTTCATAGAGATGGCGGTGTAGATATTTCCATGTTTTTACAGATAGCAGTGTAGTTATTTCCATGTTTATACAGATATCAGTGTAGATATTTCCCTTGATATACGGAAAGCTGTGTAGATATTTGCATATTCATACAGATAGCGGTGTAGATATTTCCATGTTCGTGCAGATAGCGGTGTAGATATTTCCATCTTCATACAGATAGCGGTGTAGATATTTCCATATTCATACAGATAGCGGTGTAGATATTTCCATGTTCATACCAATAGCAGTGTATATATTTCCATGTTCATACAGTTAGCGGTGTAGATATTTCCATGTTCATACAGATGGCGGTGTAGATATTTACATGTTCATACAGATGGCGGTGTAGATATTTCCATCTTCATACAGATGGCGGTGTAGATATTTCCATGTTCCTACAGATGGCGGTGTAGTTATTTCCATGTTCATACAGATAGTAGTGTACATATTTCTATGTTCATACAGATAACGGTGTAGATATTTCCATTGATATACAGATAGCGGTGTAGATATTTCCATGTTCATACAGATAGCGGTGTAGATATTTCCATGTTCGTACAGAGAGCGGTGTAGATATTTCCATGTTCATACAGATAGCGGTGTAGATATTTCCATGTTCATACAGATAGCGGTGTAGGTATTTCCCTGTTCGTACACTTAGCGGTGTAGATATTTCCATGTTCATACAGAAGGCAGTGTAGATATTTACATGTTCATACAGATGGCGGTGTAGATATTTCCATGTTCGTACGGATGGCAGTGTAGATATTTCCATGTTCATACTGGTGGCGGTGTAGATATTTCCGTGTTAATTCAGATAGCAGTGTACTTATTTCCATGTTTATAGAGATAGCAGTGTAGATATTTCCATTGATATACAGATAGCTGTGTAGATATTTGCATGTTCATACAGATAGCGGTGTAGATATTACCATGTTCATACAGATGGCGGTGTAGATATTTACATGTTCGTACAGATGGTGGTGTAAATATTTCCATGTTCATACAGATGGCAGTGTAGATATTTCCATGTTCATAGAGATGGCAGTGTAGATATTTCCATGTTTATGCAGATAGCGGTATAGATATTTCCATGTTTTTACAGATGGTGTTGTAGATATTTCCATGTTTATAGAGATGGCAGTCTAGATATTTCCATCTTTATAGAGACACTGGTGTAGTTATTTCCAAGTTTATAGAGACAGCGTTGTAGATATTTCCATGTTTATACAGATAGCGTTGAAGATATTTCCATGTTTATACAGATAGCGGTGTAGATATTTCCATGTTTATACAGATAGCAGTGTAGATATTTCCATGTTTATAGAGATAGTGGTGTAGATAATTTCAATTTTATACCGAGAGCAGTGTAGATATTTCCAAGTTCATACAGATAGCGGGGTTGATATTTCCACGTTTATAGAGATGGCAGTGTTGATATTTCCATGTTCATACTGATGGCGGTGTAGATATTTCCATGTTCATACAAATGGCAGTGTAGATATTTCCATGTTCATAGAGAAGGCGGTGTAGATATTTCGATGTTCAAACAAATGGCGGTGTAGATATTTCCATGTTCATAGAGATGGCGGTGTAGATATTTCCATGTTTATACAGATAGCAGTGTAGTTATTTCCATGTTTATACAGATGGCAGTGTAGGTATTTTCATTGATATACAGATAGCTGTGTAGATATTTGCATGTTCATACAGATAGCCGTGTAGACATTTCCATGTTCATACACATAGCGGTGTAGATATTTCCATGTTCATACAGATAGCGGTGTAGATATTTCCATGTTCATACAGATAGCGGTGTAGATATTTCTTTGTTCATTCAGATAGCGGTGTAGATATTTCCATGTTCATACAGTTAGCGGTGTAGATATTTCCATGTTCATACAGATGGCGGTGTAGATATTTACATGTTCATACAGATGGCGGTGTAGATATTTCCATGTTCGTACGGATGGCAGTGTAGATATTTCCATGTTCATACAGGTGGCGGTGTATATATTTCCATGTTTATACTGATAGCAGTGTAGTTATTTCCATGTTTATAGAGATAGCAGTGTAGATATTTCCATTGAAATACAGATAGCTGTCTAGATATTTCCATGTTCATACAGATAGCGGTGTAGATATTTCCATGTTCATACAGATGGCGGTGTAGATATTTACATGTTCGTACAGATGGTGGTGTAAATATTTCCATGTTCATACAGATGGCAGTGTAGATATTTCCATGTTCATAGAGATGGCAGTGTAGATATTTCCATGTTTATGCAGATAGCGGTATAGATATTTCCATGTTTTTACAGATGGTGTTGTAGATATTTCCATGTTTATAGAGACGGCAGTCTAGATATTTCCATCTTTATAGAGACACTGGTGTAGTTATTTCCAAGTTTATAGAGACAGCGTTGTAGATATTTCCATGTTTATACAGATAGCGTTGAAGATATTTCCATGTTTATACAGATAGCGGTGTAGATATTTCCATGTTTATACAGATAGCAGTGTAGATATTTCCATGTTTATAGAGATAGTGGTGTAGATAATTTCAATTTTATACCGAGAGCAGTGTAGATATTTCCAAGTTCATACAGATAGCGGGGTTGATATTTCCACGTTTATAGAGATGGCAGTGTTGATATTTCCATGTTCATACTGATGGCGGTGTAGATATTTCCATGTTCATACAAATGGCAGTGTAGATATTTCCATGTTCATAGAGAAGGCGGTGTAGATATTTCGATGTTCAAACAAATGGCGGTGTAGATATTTCCATGTTCATAGAGATGGCGGTGTAGATATTTCCATGTTTATACAGATAGCAGTGTAGTTATTTCCATGTTTATACAGATGGCAGTGTAGGTATTTTCATTGATATACAGATAGCTGTGTAGATATTTGCATGTTCATACAGATAGCGGTGTAGATATTTCCATGTTCATACACATAGCGGTGTAGATATTTCTTTGTTCATTCAGATAGCGGTGTAGATATTTCCATGTTCATACAGTTAGCGGTGTAGATATTTCCATGTTCATACAGATGGCGGTGTAGATATTTACATGTTCATACAGATGGCGGTGTAGATATTTCCATGTTCGTACGGATGGCAGTGTAGATATTTCCATGTTCATACAGGTGGCGGTGTATATATTTCCATGTTTATACTGACAGCAGTGTAGTTATTTCCATGTTTATAGAGATAGCAGTGTAGATATTTCCATTGAAATACAGATAGCTGTCTAGATATTTCCATGTTCATACAGATAGCGGTGTAGATATTTCCATGTTCATACAGATAACGGTGTAGATATTTCCATGTTCATACAGATAGCGGTGTAGATATTTCCATGTTCATACAGTTAGGGGTGTAGATATTTCCATGTTCATACAAATGGCGGTGTAGATATTTCCATGTTTGTACAGATAGCAGTGTAGATATTTCTATGTTTATAGAGATAGCAGTGTAGATATTTCCATTGATATACAGATAGCTGTGTAGATATTTGCATGTTCATACACATAGCGGTGTACATATTTCCATGTTCATACAGATGGTGGTGAAGTTATTTCCATGTTTATACAGATAGCGGTGCGGTTATTTCCATGTTTATACGGATTGTGGTGGAGATATTTCCATGTTTATACAGATAGCGGTGTAGATATTTCCATCTTATTACAGATGGCGGTGTAGATATGTCCATGTTCGTACAGATGGCGGTGTAGATATTTCCATGTTCATACAGATGGCGGTGTAGATATTTCGAAGTTTATAGAGATAGCGCTGTACTTATTTCCATATTTATAGAGAAACCTGTGTAGATATTTCCATGTATATGCAGATAGCTGTGTAGGTATTTCCATGTTCATACAGGTAGCGGTGTAGATATTTCCATGTTCATAGAGATAACGGTGTAGATATTTACATCTTCATATGGATAGCGGTACAGATATTTCCATGTTTATACAGATAGCGGTGTAGATATTTCCATGTTTATACAGATAGCGGTGTAGATATTTCCTTGTTGATAGAGATAGTGGTGTAGATAATTCCAATTTTATATAGATAGCAGTGTAGATATTTCCAAGTTCATACAGATAGCGGTGTAGATATTTCCACGTTTATAGAGATGGCGGTGTAGATATTTCCATGTTCATACAAATGGCGGTGTAGATATTTCCATGTTTATAGAGATGGCAGTGTAGATATTTCCATGTTTATACAGATGGTGGTTTAGATATTTCCATGTTCATACAGATGGCGGTGTAGATATTTCGAAGTTTATAGGGATAGCGCTGTAGTTATTTCTATATTTACATAGAAATCTGTGTAGATATTTCCATGTATATGCAGATAGCTGTGTAGATATTTCCATGTTCATGCAGATAGCGGTGTAGTTATTTCCATGTTCATCCAGATGCCGGTGTAGATACATCCATGTTCATACAGATGGCGGTGAAGGTATTTCCATGTTCATACAGATGGCTGTGTAGATATTTCCATGTTCATAGAGATGGCAGTGTAGATATTTCCATGTTGATACAGATAGCAGTGTAGTTATTTCCATGTTTATAGAGATAGCAGTGTAGATATTTCCATTGATATACAGATAGCGGTGTAGATATTTGCATGTTCATACAGATAGCGGTATAGATATTTCCATGTTCATACAGATAGCAGTGTAGATATTTCCATTTTCATACAGATAGCGGTGTAGATATTTCCATGTTCATACAGTTAGCGGTGTAGATATTTCCATGTTCATACAGATGGCCGTGTAGATATTTACATGTTCATACAGATGGCGGTGTAGATATTTCCATGTTCGTACGGATGGCAGTGTAGATATTTCCATGTTCATACAGGTGGCGGTGTAGATATTTCCATGTTTATACAGATAGCAGTATAGGTATTTCCATGTTTACAGAGATAGCAGTGTAGATATTTCCATTGATATACAGATAGCTGTGCAGATATTTGCATGTTCATACAGATAGCGGTGTAGATATTTCCATGTTCATACAGATAGCGGTGTAGATATTTCCATGTTCATACTGAGAGCGGTGTAGATATTTCCATGTTCATACAGATAGCGGTGTAGATATTTCCATTTTCTTACAGATAGCGGTGTAGGTATTTCCATGTTCATACAGTTAGCGGTGTAGATATTTCCATGTTCATACAGATGGCGGTTTAGATATTTACATGTTCATACAGATGGCGGTGTAAGTATTTCCAAGTTCTTACAGATGGCGGTGTAGATATTTCCATGTTCATTGAGATGGCGGTGTAGATATTTCCATGTTTATGCAGATAGCGGTGAAGATATTTCCATGTTTATACAGATAGCGGTATAGATATTTCCATGTTTATACACATAGCGGTGTTGATATTTCCATGTTTATAGAGATAGCGGTGTAGATAATTCCAATTTTATACAGATAGCAGTGTAGATATTTCCAAGTTCATACAGATAGCAGTGTAGATATTTCCACGTTTATAGAGATGTCTGTGTAGATATTTCCATGTTCATACAGATGACGGTGTAGATATTTCCATGTGTATAGAGATGGCGGTGTAGATATTTTCAGGTTTACACAGATGGCAGTGTAGATATTTCCATGTTTACACAGATACCGGTGTAGACATTTCCATGTTTACACAGATAGCGGTGTGGATATTTCCATGTTTATGCAGATAGCGGTGTAGATATTTCCATGTTCATACAGATAGCGGTGTAGATATTTCCATGTTCATACCAATAGCGGTGTAGATATTTCCATGTTCATACAGTTAGCGGTATACATATTTCCATGTTTATACAGATGGCGGTGTATTGATTTCCATGTTTATAGACATAGCAGTGTAGATATTTCCATTGATATAGAGATAGCTGTGTAGATATTTGCATGGTCATACAGATAGCGGTGTAGATATTTCCATGTTCATACAGATGGCGGTGTAGATATTTCCATGTTCATACAAAAGGCGGTGTAGTTATTTCCATGTTCATAGAGATGGCGGTGTAGATATTTCCATGTTCATACAAATGGCGGTGTAGATATTTCCATGTTCATAGAGATGGCGGAGTTGATATTTCCATATTTATAGAGATAGCAGTGTAGTTATTTCCATGTTTATAGAGATAGAGGTGTAGATATTTCCATTGATATACAGATAGCTGTGTAGATATTTGCATGTTCATAGAGATAGCGGTGTAGATATTTCCATGTTCATACAGATAGCGGTGTAGATATTTCCATGTTCATATAGATAGCGGTGTAGATATTTCCATGTTCATGAAGATAGCAGTGTAGATATTTCCATGTTCATACAGTTAGCGGTGTAGATATTTCCATGTTCATACAGATGGCGGTGTAGATATTTACATGTTCATACAGATGGCGGTGTAGATATTTCCATGTTCATACAGATAGCCGTGTAGATATTTCCATGTTCATACAGATAGCGGTGTAGATATTTCCATGTTCATGCCAATAGCGGTGTAGACATTTCCATGTTCATATATTTAGCGGTGTAGATATTTCCATGTTCATACAGATGGCGGTGAAGATATTTCCATGTTCATACAGATGGCGGTGTAGATATTTCCATGTTTGTTCGGATGGCAGTGTAGATATTTCCATGTTCATACAGGTGGCGGTGTAGATATTTCCATGTTTATACAGATAGCAGTGTAGTTATTTCCATGTTAATAGAGATAGCTGTGTAGATATTTCCATTGATATACTGATAGCTGTGTAGATATTTGCATGTCCATACAGATAGCGGTGTAGATATTTCCATGTTCATACAGATGGCGATGTAGATATTTCCATGTTCGTACAGATGGCGGTGTAGATATTTCCATGTTCATAGAGAGGGCGGTGTAGATATTTCCATGTTTATGCAGATAGCGGTATAGATATTTCCATGTTTATACAGATGGTGGTGTAGATATTTCCATGTTTATAGAGATGGCGGTCTAGATATTTCCATGGTAACAGAGATAGTGGTGTAGTTATTTCCAAGTTTATAGAGACAGCGTTGTAGATATTTCCATGTTTATAAACATAGCGGTGAAGATATTTCCATGTTTATACAGATAGCGGTATAGATATTTCCATGTTTATACAGATAGCAGTGTAGTTATTTCCATGTTTATAGAGATAGCAGTGTAGATATTTCCATTGATATACTGATAGCTGTGTAGATATTTGCATGTCCATACAGATAGCGGTGTAGATATTTCCATGTTCATACAGACAGCGGTGTAGATATTTCCATATTTATACAGATAGTGTTGCGGATATTTCCATGTTTATACAGATAGTTGGGCCGATATTTCCATGTTTATACAGATAGCGGTGTAGATATTTCCATCTTAATACAGATGGCGGTGTAGATATGTCCATGTTCGTACAGATGGCGTTGTACATATTTCCATGTTCATACAGATGGGGGTGAAGATATTTCCATGTTCATACAGATGACGGTGTAGATATTTCCATGTTCATGCAAATGGCGGTGTAGATATTTCCATGTTCATAGAGATGGCGGTGTAGATATTTCCATGTACATACAAATGGCGGTGTAGATATTTCCATGTTCGTACAGATGGCGGTGCAGATATTTCCATGTTAATACAGTTAGCCGTGTAGATATTTCCATGTTCATTCAGAGGGCGGTGTAGATATTTCCATGTTCATACAGATGGTGTTGTAGATATTTCCATGTTCGTATGGATGGCAGTGTAGATATTTCCATGTTCATACAGGTGGCGGTGTAGATATTTCCATGTTTATACAGATAGCAGTGTAGTTATTTCCTTGTTTATAGAGAAAGCAGGGCAGATATTTCCATTGATAAACATATAGCTGTGTAGATATTTGCATGTTCATACAGATAGCGGTACAGATATTTCCATGTTCACACAGATAGCGGTGTAGATATTTCCATGTTCATACAGATGGCGGTGTAGATATTTACATGTTCATAGAGATGGCGGTGTAGATATTTCCATGTTTATGAAGATAGCGGTATAGATATTTCCATGTTTATACAGATGGTGGTGTAGAAATTTCCATGTTTATGAAGATAGCGGTATAGATATTTCCATGTTTATACAGATAGCGGTGAAGATATTTCCATGTTTATACAGATGTTGGTGTAGTTATTTCCAAGTTTATAGAGACAGCGTTGTAGATATTTCCATGTTTATACAGATAGCGGTGAAGATATTTCCATGTTTATACAGATAGCGGTGTACATATTTCCATGTTTATACAGATAGCGGTGTAGATATTTCCATGTTTATAGAGATAGTGGTGTAGATAAATCCAATTTTATACAGATAGCAGTGTAGATATTTCCAAGTTCATACAGATAGCGGTGTAGATATTTCCACGTTTATAGAGATGGCGGTGTAGATATTTCCATGTTCATACAGACGGCGGTGTAGATATTTCCATGTTTATAAACATAGCGGTGAAGATATTTCCATGTTTATACAGATAGCGGTATAGATATTTCCATGTTTATACAGATAGCAGTGTAGTTATTTCCATGTTTATAGAGATAGCAGTGTAGATATTTCCATTGATATACTGATAGCTGTGTAGATATTTGCATGTCCATACAGATAGCGGTGTAGATATTTCCATGTTCATACAGACAGCGGTGTAGATATTTCCATATTTATACAGATAGTGTTGCGGATATTTCCATGTTTATACAGATAGTTGGGCCGATATTTCCATGTTTATACAGATAGCGGTGTAGATATTTCCATCTTAATACAGATGGCGGTGTAGATATGTCCATGTTCGTACAGATGGCGTTGTACATATTTCCATGTTCATACAGATGGGGGTGAAGATATTTCCATGTTCATACAGATGACGGTGTAGATATTTCCATGTTCATGCAAATGGCGGTGTAGATATTTCCATGTTCATAGAGATGGCGGTGTAGATATTTCCATGTACATACAAATGGCGGTGTAGATATTTCCATGTTCGTACAGATGGCGGTGCAGATATTTCCATGTTAATACAGTTAGCCGTGTAGATATTTCCATGTTCATTCAGAGGGCGGTGTAGATATTTCCATGTTCATACAGATGGTGTTGTAGATATTTCCATGTTCGTATGGATGGCAGTGTAGATATTTCCATGTTCATACAGGTGGCGGTGTAGATATTTCCATGTTTATACAGATAGCAGTGTAGTTATTTCCTTGTTTATAGAGAAAGCAGGGCAGATATTTCCATTGATAAACATATAGCTGTGTAGATATTTGCATGTTCATACAGATAGCGGTACAGATATTTCCATGTTCACACAGATAGCGGTGTAGATATTTCCATGTTCATACAGATGGCGGTGTAGATATTTACATGTTCATAGAGATGGCGGTGTAGATATTTCCATGTTTATGAAGATAGCGGTATAGATATTTCCATGTTTATACAGATGGTGGTGTAGAAATTTCCATGTTTATGAAGATAGCGGTATAGATATTTCCATGTTTATACAGATAGCGGTGAAGATATTTCCATGTTTATACAGATGGTGGTGTAGTTATTTCCAAGTTTATAGAGACAGCGTTGTAGATATTTCCATGTTTATACAGATAGCGGTGAAGATATTTCCATGTTTATACAGATAGCGGTGTACATATTTCCATGTTTATACAGATAGCGGTGTAGATATTTCCATGTTTATAGAGATAGTGGTGTAGATAAATCCAATTTTATACAGATAGCAGTGTAGATATTTCCAAGTTCATACAGATAGCGGTGTAGATATTTCCACGTTTATAGAGATGGCGGTGTAGATATTTCCATGTTCATACAGACGGCGGTGTAGATATTTCCATGTTTATAGGGATGGCGGTGTAGATATTTTCATGTTTATACAGATGGCAGTGTAGATATTTCCATGTTTACACAGATAGCGGTGTAGACATTTCCAAGTTTACACAGATAGCGGTGTGGATATTTCCATTTTAATACAGATGGCGGTGTAGATATGTCCATGTTTGTACAGATGGCGGTGTAGACATTTCCATGTTCATACAGATGGCGGTGTAGATATTTCGAAGTTTATAGAGATAGCGCTGTAGTTATTTCCATATTTATAGAGAAATCTCTGTAGATATTTCCATGTATATTCAGATAGCTGTGTAGATATTTCCATGTTCATGCAGATAGCGGTGTAGATATTTCCATGTTCATCCATATGCCGGTGTACATATATCCATGTTCATACAGATGGCGGTGAAGATATTTCCATGTTCATACAGAAGGTGGTGTAGATATTTCCATGTTCATACAAATGACGGTGTAAATATTTCCATGTTCATAGAGATGGCGGTGTAGATATTTCCATGTTCATACAAATGGCAGTGTAGATATTTCCATGTTCATAGAGATGGCGGTGTAGATATTTCCATATTTATACAGATAGCAGTGTAGTTATTTCCATGTTTATAGGGATAGCAGTGTAGATATTTTCATTGATATACAGATAGCTGTGTAGATATTTGCATGTTCATACAGATAGCGGTGTAGATATTTCCATGTTCATACAGATAGCGGTGTAGATATTTCCATGTTCATACCAATAGTGGTGTAGATATTTCCATGTTCATACAGTTAGCGGTGTAGATATTTCCATGTTCATACAGTTAGCGGTGTAGATATTTCCATGTTCATACAGATGGCGGTGTAGATATTTCCATGTTCATACAGATGGCAGTGTAGATATTTCCATGTACATACAGGTGGCGGTGTAGATATTTCCATGTTCATAGAGATGGCAGTGTAGATATTTCCATGTACATACAGGTGGCGGTGTAGATATTTCCATGTTTATACAGATAGCAGTGTAGTTATTTCCATGTTTATAGAGATAGCAGTGTAGATATTTCCACTGATATACTGATAGCTGTGTAGATATTTGCATGTCCATACAGGTAACGGTGTAGATATTTCCATGTTCATACAGATAGCTGTGTAGATATTTCCATGTTCATACCAATAGTGGTGTAGATATTTCCATGTTCATACAGTTAGCGGTGTAGATATTTCCATGTTCATACAGATGGCGGTGCAGATATTTCCATGTTCATACAGATGGCAGTGTAGATATTTCCATGTACATACAGGTGGCGGTGTAGATATTTCCATGTTTATACAGATAGCAGTGTAGTTATTTCCATGTTTATAGAGATAGCAGTGTAGATATTTCCATTGATATACTGATAGCTGTGTAGATATTTGCATGTCCATACAGGTAACGGTGTAGATATTTCCATGTTCATACAGAAAGCGGTGTAGATATTTCCATGTTTATACAGATAGTGGTGCGGATATTTCCATGTTTATACAGATAGTTGGGCAGATATTTCCATGTTTATACAGATAGCGGTGTAGATATTTCCATCTTAATACAGATGGCGGTGTAGATATGTCCATGTTCGTACAGATGGCATTGTACATATTTCCATGTTAATACAGATGGCGGTGTAGTTATTTTGAAGTTTATAGAGATAGCGCTGTAGTTATTTCCATATTTATTGAGAAATCTGTGTAGATATTTCCATGTATATGCAGATAGCTGTGTAGATATTCCCATTTTCATGCAGATAGCGGTGTAGATATTTCCATGTTCATCCAGATGCCGGTGTAGATATATCCATGTTCATACAGATGGGGGTGAAGATATTTCCATGTTCATACAGATGGCGGTGTAGATATTTGCATGTTCATGCAAATGGCGGTGTAGTTATTTCCATGTTCATAGAGATGGCGGTGTAGATATTTCCATGTACATACAAATGGCGGTGTAGATATTTCCATGTTCGTACAGATGGCGGTGCAGATATTTCCATGTTCATACAGTTAACCGTGTAGATATTTGCATGTTCATACAGATAGCGGTGTAGATATTAACATGTTCATACAGATGGCGGTGTAGATATTTCCATGTTCGTATGGATGGCAGTGTAGATATTTCCATGTTCATACTGGTGGCGGTGTAGATATTTCCATGTTCATACAGATAGCGGTGTAGATATTTCCATGTTCATACAGATAGAGGTGTAGGTATTTCCACGTTCTTACAGTTAGCGGTGTAGATATTTCCATGTTCATACAGATGGCGGTGTAGATATTTCCATGTTCATACAGATGGCAGTGTAGATATTTCCATGTACATACAGGTAGCGGTGTAGATATTTCCATGTTTATACAGATAGCAGTGTAGTTATTTCCATGTTTATAGAGATACCAGTGTGGATATTTCCATTGATATACAGACAGCTGTGTAGATATTTACATGTTCATACAGATATCGGTGTGGATATTTCCATGTTCATGCCGATAGCGGTGTAGATATTTCCATGTTCATACAGATAGCGGAGTAGATATTTCCATGTTCATACAGATAGTGGTGTAGATATTTCCATGTTCATACAGATAGCGGTGTAGATATTTCCATGTTCATACAGTTAGCGGTGTAGATATTTCCATGTTCATACAGATGGCGGTGTAGATATTTGCATGTTCATACAGATGGCGGTGTAGATATTTCCATGTTCATACAGATAGCGGTGTAGAGATTTCCATGTTCATACAGATAGTGGTGTAGATATTTCCATGTTCATACAGATAGCGGTCTAGATATTTTCATTTTCATACCAATAGCGGTGTAGACATTTCCATGTTCATACAGTTAGCGGTGTAGATATTTCCATGTTCATACAGATGGCGGTGTAGATATTTACATGTTCATACAGATGGTGGTGTAGATATTTCCATGTTCATACGGATGGCAGTGTAGATATTTCCATGTTTATACAGATAGCAGTGTATTGATTTCCATGTTTATAGACATAGCAGTGTAGATATTTCCATTGATATAGAGATAGCTGTGTAGATATTTGCATGGTCATACAGATAGCGGTGTAGATATTTCCATGTTCATACAGATGGCGGTGTAGATATTTCCATGTTCATACAAATGGCGGTGTAGTTATTTCCATGTTCATAGAGATGGCGGTGTAGATATTTCCATGTTCATACAAATGGCGGTGTAGATATTTCCATGTTCATAGAGATGGCGGAGTTGATATTTCCATATTTATAGAGATAGCAGTGTAGTTATTTCCATGTTTATAGAGATAGAAGTGTAGATATTTCCATTGATATACAGATAGCTGTGTAGATATTTGCATGTTCATAGAGATAGTGGTGTAGATATTTCCATGTTCATACAGATAGCGGTGTAGATATTTCCATGTTCATATAGATAGCGGTGTAGATATTTCCATGTTCATGAAGATAGCAGTGTAGATATTTCCATGTTCATACAGTTAGCGGTGTAGATATTTCCATGTTCATACAGATGGCGGTGTAGATATTTACATGTTCATACAGATGGCGGTGTAGATATTTCCATGTTCATACAGATAGCCGTGTAGATATTTCCATGTTCATACAGATAGCGGTGTAGATATTTCCATGTTCATACCAATAGCGGTGTAGACATTTCCATGTTCATATATTTAGCGGTGTAGATATTTCCATGTTCATACAGATGGCGGTGAAGATATTTCCATGTTCATACAGATGGCGGTGTAGATATTTCCATGTTTGTTCGGATGGCAGTGTAGATATTTCCATGTTCATACAGGTGGCGGTGTAGATATTTCCATGTTTATACAGATAGCAGTGTAGTTATTTCCATGTTAATAGAGATAGCTGTGTAGATATTTCCATTGATATACTGATAGCTGTGTAGATATTTGCATGTCCATACAGATAGCGGTGTAGATATTTCCATGTTCATACAGATGGCGATGTAGATATTTCCATGTTCGTACAGATGGCGGTGTAGATATTTCCATGTTCATAGAGAGGGCGGTGTAGATATTTCCATGTTTATGCAGATAGCGGTATAGATATTTCCATGTTTATACAGATGGTGGTGTAGATATTTCCATGTTTATAGAGATGGCGGTCTAGATATTTCCATGGTAACAGAGATAGTGGTGTAGTTATTTCCAAGTTTATAGAGACAGCGTTGTAGATATTTCCATGTTTATAAACATAGCGGTGAAGATATTTCCATGTTTATACAGATAGCGGTATAGATATTTCCATGTTTATACAGATAGCAGTGTAGTTATTTCCATGTTTATAGAGATAGCAGTGTAGATATTTCCATTGATATACTGATAGCTGTGTAGATATTTGCATGTCCATACAGATAGCGGTGTAGATATTTCCATGTTCATACAGACAGCGGTGTAGATATTTCCATATTTATACAGATAGTGTTGCGGATATTTCCATGTTTATACAGATAGTTGGGCCGATATTTCCATGTTTATACAGATAGCGGTGTAGATATTTCCATCTTAATACAGATGGCGGTGTAGATATGTCCATGTTCGTACAGATGGCGTTGTACATATTTCCATGTTCATACAGATGGGGGTGAAGATATTTCCATGTTCATACAGATGACGGTGTAGATATTTCCATGTTCATGCAAATGGCGGTGTAGATATTTCCATGTTCATAGAGATGGCGGTGTAGATATTTCCATGTACATACAAATGGCGGTGTAGATATTTCCATGTTCGTACAGATGGCGGTGCAGATATTTCCATGTTAATACAGTTAGCCGTGTAGATATTTCCATGTTCATTCAGAGGGCGGTGTAGATATTTCCATGTTCATACAGATGGTGTTGTAGATATTTCCATGTTCGTATGGATGGCAGTGTAGATATTTCCATGTTCATACAGGTGGCGGTGTAGATATTTCCATGTTTATAGAGATAGCAGTGTAGTTATTTCCTTGTTTATAGAGAAAGCAGGGCAGATATTTCCATTGATAAACATATAGCTGTGTAGATATTTGCATGTTCATACAGATAGCGGTATAGATATTTCCATGTTCACACAGATAGCGGTGTAGATATTTCCATGTTCATACAGATGGCGGTGTAGATATTTACATGTTCATAGAGATGGCGGTGTAGATATTTCCATGTTTATGAAGATAGCGGTATAGATATTTCCATGTTTATACAGATGGTGGTGTAGAAATTTCCATGTTTATGAAGATAGCGGTATAGATATTTCCATGTTTATACAGATAGCGGTGAAGATATTTCCATGTTTATACAGATGGTGGTGTAGTTATTTCCAAGTTTATAGAGACAGCGTTGTAGATATTTCCATGTTTATACAGATAGCGGTGAAGATATTTCCATGTTTATACAGATAGCGGTGTACATATTTCCATGTTTATACAGATAGCGGTGTAGATATTTCCATGTTTATAGAGATAGTGGTGTAGATAAATCCAATTTTATACAGATAGCAGTGTAGATATTTCCAAGTTCATACAGATAGCGGTGTAGATATTTCCACGTTTATAGAGATGGCGGTGTAGATATTTCCATGTTCATACAGACGGCGGTGTAGATATTTCCATGTTTATAGGGATGGCGGTGTAGATATTTTCATGTTTATACAGATGGCAGTGTAGATATTTCCATGTTTACACAGATAGCGGTGTAGACATTTCCAAGTTTACACAGATAGCGGTGTGGATATTTCCATTTTAATACAGATGGCGGTGTAGATATGTCCATGTTTGTACAGATGGCGGTGTAGACATTTCCATGTTCATACAGATGGCGGTGTAGATATTTCGAAGTTTATAGAGATAGCGCTGTAGTTATTTCCATATTTATAGAGAAATCTCTGTAGATATTTCCATGTATATTCAGATAGCTGTGTAGATATTTCCATGTTCATGCAGATAGCGGTGTAGATATTTCCATGTTCATCCATATGCCGGTGTACATATATCCATGTTCATACAGATGGCGGTGAAGATATTTCCATGTTCATACAGAAGGTGGTGTAGATATTTCCATGTTCATACAAATGACGGTGTAAATATTTCCATGTTCATAGAGATGGCGGTGTAGATATTTCCATGTTCATACAAATGGCAGTGTAGATATTTCCATGTTCATAGAGATGGCGGTGTAGATATTTCCATATTTATACAGATAGCAGTGTAGTTATTTCCATGTTTATAGGGATAGCAGTGTAGATATTTTCATTGATATACAGATAGCTGTGTAGATATTTGCATGTTCATACAGATAGCGGTGTAGATATTTCCATGTTCATACAGATAGCGGTGTAGATATTTCCATGTTCATACCAATAGTGGTGTAGATATTTCCATGTTCATACAGTTAGCGGTGTAGATATTTCCATGTTCATACAGTTAGCGGTGTAGATATTTCCATGTTCATACAGATGGCGGTGTAGATATTTCCATGTTCATACAGATGGCAGTGTAGATATTTCCATGTACATACAGGTGGCGGTGTAGATATTTCCATGTTCATAGAGATGGCAGTGTAGATATTTCCATGTACATACAGTTGGCGGTGTAGATATTTCCATGTTTATACAGATAGCAGTGTAGTTATTTCCATGTTTATAGAGATAGCAGTGTAGATATTTCCATTGATATACTGATAGCTGTGTAGATATTTGCATGTCCATACAGGTAACGGTGTAGATATTTCCATGTTCATACAGATAGCTGTGTAGATATTTCCATGTTCATACCAATAGTGGTGTAGATATTTCCATGTTCATACAGTTAGCGGTGTAGATATTTCCATGTTCATACAGATGGCGGTGCAGATATTTCCATGTTCATACAGATGGCAGTGTAGATATTTCCATGTACATACAGGTGGCGGTGTAGATATTTCCATGTTTATACAGATAGCAGTGTAGTTATTTCCATGTTTATAGAGATAGCAGTGTAGCTATTTCCATTGATATACTGATAGCTGTGTAGATATTTGCATGTCCATACAGGTAACGGTGTAGATATTTCCATGTTCATACAGAAAGCGGTGTAGATATTTCCATGTTTATACAGATAGTGGTGCGGATATTTCCATGTTTATACAGATAGTTGGGCAGATATTTCCATGTTTATACAGATAGCGGTGTAGATATTTCCATCTTAATACAGATGGCGGTGTAGATATGTCCATGTTCGTACAGATGGCATTGTACATATTTCCATGTTAATACAGATGGCGGTGTAGTTATTTTGAAGTTTATAGAGATAGCGCTGTAGTTATTTCCATATTTATTGAGAAATCTGTGTAGATATTTCCATGTATATGCAGATAGCTGTGTAGATATTCCCATTTTCATGCAGATAGCGGTGTAGATATTTCCATGTTCATCCAGATGCCGGTGTAGATATATCCATGTTCATACAGATGGGGGTGAAGATATTTCCATGTTCATACAGATGGCGGTGTAGATATTTCCATGTTCATGCAAATGGCGGTGTAGTTATTTCCATGTTCATAGAGATGGCGGTGTAGATATTTCCATGTACATACAAATGGCGGTGTAGATATTTCCATGTTCGTACAGATGGCGGTGCAGATATTTCCATGTTCATACAGTTAACCGTGTAGATATTTGCATGTTCATACAGATAGCGGTGTAGATATTAACATGTTCATACAGATGGCGGTGTAGATATTTCCATGTTCGTATGGATGGCAGTGTAGATATTTCCATGTTCATACTGGTGGCGGTGTAGATATTTCCATGTTCATACAGATAGCGGTGTAGATATTTCCATGTTCATACAGATAGAGGTGTAGGTATTTCCACGTTCTTACAGTTAGCGGTGTAGATATTTCCATGTTCATACAGATGGCGGTGTAGATATTTCCATGTTCATACAGATGGCAGTGTAGATATTTCCATGTACATACAGGTGGCGGTGTAGATATTTCCATGTTTATACAGATAGCAGTGTAGTTATTTCCATGTTTATAGAGATAGCAATGTAGATATTTCCATTGATATACAGATAGCTGTGTAGATATTTGCATGTTCATACAGATAGCGTTGTAGATATTTCCATGTTCGTACAGATAGCGGTGTAGATATTTCCATGTTCATACAGATAGCGGTGTAGATATTTCCATGTTCATACAGTTAGCGGTGTAGGTATTTCCATGTTCATACAGATGGCGGTGTAGATATTTACATGTTCATACAGATGGCGGTGTAGATATTTCCATGTTCGTACAGATGGCGATGTAGATATTTCCATGCTCATAGAGGTGGCGGTGTAGATAATTCCATGTTTATGCAGATAGCGGTATAGATATTTCCATGTTTATACAGACGGTGGTGTAGATATTTCCATGTTTATGGGGATGGCGGTGTAGATATTTTCATGTTTACACAGATGGCAGTGTAGATATTTCCATGTTTACACAGATAGCGCTGTAGACATTTCCATGTTTACACAGATAGCGGTGTGGATATTTCCATGTTTATGCAGATAGCGGTGTAGATATTTCCATGTTCATACAGATAGCGGTGTAGATATTTCCATGTTCATACCAATAGTGGTGTAGATATTTCCATGTTCATACAGAGAGCGGTGTAGATATTTCCATGTTCATACAGATAGCGGTGTAGATATTTCCATTTTCTTACAGATAGCGGCGTAGGTATTTCCATGTTCATACAGTTAGCGGTGTAGATATTTCCATGTTCATACAGATGGCGGTTTAGATATTTACATGTTCATACAGATGGCGGTGTAAGTATTTCCAAGTTCTTACAGATGGCGGTGTAGATATTTCCATGTTCATTGAGATGGCGGTGTAGATATTTCCATGTTTATGCAGATAGCGGTGAAGATATTTCCATGTTTATACAGATAGCGGTATAGATATTTCCATGTTTATACACATAGCGGTGTTGATATTTCCATGTTTATATAGATTGCGGTGTATTTAATTCCAATTTTATGCAGATAGCAGTGTAGATATTTCCAAGTTCATACAGATAGCAGTGTAGATATTTCCACGTTTATAGAGATGGCTGTGTAGATATTTCCATGTTCATACAGATGGCGGTGTAGATATTTCCATGTGTATAGAGATGGCGGTGTAGATATTTTCAGGTTTACACAGATGGCAGTGTAGATATTTCCATGTTTACACAGATACCGGTGTAGACATTTCCTTGTTTACACAGATGGTGGTGTGGATATTTCCATGTTTATGCAGATAGCGGTGTAGATATTTCCATGTTCATACAGATAGCGGTGTAGATATTTCCATGTTCATACCAATAGCGGTGTAGATATTTCCATGTTCATACAGTTAGCGGTATAGATATTTCCATGTTTATACAGATGGCGGTGTAGATATTTCCATGTTTATGCAGATGGCGCTATAGATATTTCCATCTTTATACAGATGGTGGTGTAGATATTTCCATGTTCATACAGATGGCGGAGTAGATATTTCGAAGTTTATAGAGATAGCGCTGTAGTTATTTCTATATTTATGTAGAAATCTGTGTAGATATTTCCATGTATATGCAGATAGCTGTATAGATATTTCCATGTTCATGCAGATAGCGGTTTAGTTATTTACATGTTCATCCAGATGCCGGTGTAGATACATCCATGTTCATAGAGATGGCGGTGAAGATATTTCCATGTTCATAGAGATAGCCGTGTAGATATTTCCATGTTCATACAGATAGCGGTGTAGATATTTCCATGTTCATACCAATAGCGGTGTAGACATTTCCATGTTCATATATTTAGCGGTGTAGATATTTCCATGTTCATACAGATGGCGGTGAAGATATTTCCATGTTCATACAGATAGCTGTGTAGGTATTTCCCTGTTCATCCACTTAGCGGTGTAGATATTTCCATGTTCATACTGAAGGCAGTGTAGTTATTTACATGTTCATACAGATGGCGGTGTAGATATTTCCATGTTCGTATGGATGGCAGTGTAGATATTTCCATGTTCATACTGGTGGCGGTGTAGATATTTCCGTGTTAATACAGATAGCAGTGTAGTTATTTCCATGTTTATAGAGATAGCAGTGTAGATATTTCCATTGATATACAGATAGCTGTGTAGATATTTGCATGTTCATACAGATAGCGGTGTAGATATTTCCATGTTCATACAGATGGCGGTGTAGATATTTACATGTTCGTACAGATGGTGGTGTAAATATTTCCATGTTCATACAGATGGCAGTGTAGATATTTCCATGTTCATAGAGATGGCAGTGTAGATATTTCCATATTTATGCAGATAGCGGTATAGATATTTCCATGTTTATACAGATGGTGTTGTAGATATTTCCATGTTTATAGAGATGGCAGTCTAGATATTTCCATCTTTATAGAGACACTGGTGTAGTTATTTCCAAGTTTATAGGGACAGCGTTGTAGATATTTCCATGTTTATACAGATAGCGGTGAAGATATTTCCATGTTTATACAGATAGCGGTGTAGATATTTCCATGTTTATACAGATAGCAGTGTAGATATTTCTATGTTTATAGAAATAGTGGTGTAGATAATTTCAATTTTATACCGAGAGCAGTGTAGATATTTCCAAGTTCATACAGATAGCGGTGTTGATATTTCCACGTTTATAGAGATGGCAGTGTTGATATTTCCATGTTCATACTGATGGCGGTGTAGATATTTCCTTGTTCATACAAATGGCAGTGTAGATATTTCCATGTTCATAGAGAAGGCGGTGTAGATATTTCGATGTTCAAACAAATGGCGGTGTAGATATTTCCATGTTCATAGAGATGGCGGTGTAGATATTTCGAAGTTTGTAGAGATAGCGCTGTACTTATTTCCATATTTATAGAGAAACCTGTGTAGATATTTCCATGTATATGCAGATAGCTGTGTAGATATTTCCATGTTCATAGAGGTAGCGGTGTAGATATTTCCATGTTCATAGAGATAACGGTGTAGATATTTACATCTTCATACGGATAGCGGTACAGATATTTCCATGTTCATACAGTAAGCGGTGTAGATATTTCCATGTTCATACAGATGGCAGTGTAGATATTTACATGTTCATACAGATGTCGGTGTAGATATTTCCATGTTTATAGAGATAGTAGTGTAGTTATTTCGAAGTTTATAGAGACAGCGTTGCAGATATTTCCATGTTTATAGAGACAGCGTTGTAGATATTTCCATGTTTATAGAGATAGCGGTGAAGATATTTCCATGTTTATACAGATAGTGCTGTAGATATTTCCATGTTTATACAGATAGCGGTGTAGATATTTCCTTGTTGATAGAGATAGTGGTGTAGATAATTCCAATTTTATACAGATAGCAGTGTAGATATTTCCAAGTTCATACAGATAGCGGTGTAGATATTTCCACGTTTATAGAGATGGCGGTGTAGATATTTCCATGTTCATACAAATGGCGGTGTAGATATTTCCATGTTTATAGAGATGGCAGTGTAGATATTTTCATGTTTATACAGATGGCGGTGTAGATATTTCCATGTTTACACAGATAGCGGTGTAGACATTTCCATGTTTACACAGATAGCGGTGTGGATATTTCCATGTTTGTGCAGATAGCGGTGTAGATATTTCCATGTTTATACAGAAAGCGCTGCGGATATTTCCATGTTTATACAGATAGTGGTGCAGATATTTCCATGTTTATACAGATGGTGGTTTAGATATTTCCATGTTCATACAGATGGCGGTGTAGATATTTCGAAGTTTATAGGGATAGCGCTGTAGTTATTTCTATATTTACATAGAAATCTGTGTAGATATTTCCATGTATATGCAGATAGCTGTGTAGATATTTCCATGTTCATGCAGATAGCGGTGTAGTTATTTCCATGTTCATCCAGATGCCGGTGTAGATACATCCATGTTCATACAGATGGCGGTGAAGGTATTTCCATGTTCATACAGATGGCTGTGTAGATATTTCCATGTTCATAGAGATGGCAGTGTAGATATTTCCATGTTGATACAGATAGCAGTGTAGTTATTTCCATGTTTATAGAGATAGCAGTGTAGATATTTCCATTGATATACAGATAGCGGTGTAGATATTTGCATATTCATACAGATAGAGGTATAGATATTTACATGTTCATACAGATAGCAGTGTAGATATTTCCATTTTCATACAGATAGCGGTGTAGATATTTCCATGTTCCTACAGTTAGCGGTGTAGATATTTCCATGTTCATACAGATGGCGGTGTAGATATTTACATGTTCATACAGATGGCGGTGTAGATATTTCCATGTTCGTACGGATGGCAGTGTTGATAGTTCCATGTTCATACAGGTGGCGGTGTAGATATTTCCATGTTTATACAGATAGCAGGATAGTTATTTCCATGTTTACAGAGATAGCAGTGTAGATATTTCCATTGATATACAGATAGCTGTGTAGATATTTGCATGTTCATACAGATAGCGGTGTAGATATTTCCATGTTCATACAGATAGCGGTGTAGATATTTCCATGTTCATACAGAGAGCGGTGTAGATATTTCCATGTTCATACAGATAGCGGTGTAGATATTTCCATTTTCTTACAGATAGCGGCGTAGGTATTTCCATGTTCATACAGTTAGCGGTGTAGATATTTCCATGTTCATACAGATGGCGGTTTAGATATTTACATGTTCATACAGATGGCGGTGTAAGTATTTCCAAGTTCTTACAGATGGCGGTGTAGATATTTCCATGTTCATTGAGATGGCGGTGTAGATATTTCCATGTTTATGCAGATAGCGGTGAAGATATTTCCATGTTTATACAGATAGCGGTATAGATATTTCCATGTTTATACACATAGCGGTGTTGATATTTCCATGTTTATAGAGATTGCGGTGTATTTAATTCCAATTTTATACAGATAGCAGTGTAGATATTTCCAAGTTCATACAGATAGCAGTGTAGATATTTCCACGTTTATAGAGATGGCTGTGTAGATATTTCCATGTTCATACAGATGGCGGTGTAGATATTTCCATGTGTATAGAGATGGTGGTGTAGATATTTTCAGGTTTACACAGATGGCAGTGTAGATATTTCCATGTTTACACAGATACCGGTGTAGACATTTCCTTGTTTACACAGATGGCGGTGTGGATATTTCCATGTTTATGCAGATAGCGGTGTAGATATTTCCATGTTCATACAGATAGCGGTGTAGATATTTCCATGTTCATACCAATAGCGGTGTAGATATTTCCATGTTCATACAGTTAGCGGTATAGATATTTCCCTGTTTATACAGATGGCGGTGTAGATATTTCCATGTTTATGCAGATGGCGCTATAGATATTTCCATCTTTATACAGATGGTGGTGTAGGTATTTCCATGTTCATACAGATGGCGGAGTAGATATTTCGAAGTTTATAGAGATAGCGCTGTAGTTATTTCTATATTTATATAGAAATCTGTGTAGATATTTCCATGTATATGCAGATAGCTGTATAGATATTTCCATGTTCATGCAGATAGCGGTTTAGTTATTTACATGTTCATCCAGATGCCGGTGTAGATACATCCATGTTCATAGAGATGGCGGTGAAGATATTTCCATGTTCATATATATTGCTGTGTAGATATTTCCATGTTCATACAGATAGCGGTGTAGATATTTCCACGTTTATAGAGATGGCGGTGTACATATTTCCATGTTCATACAGAGGACGGTGTAGAGATTTCCATGTTTATAGGGATGGCGGTGTAGATATTTTCATGTTTACACAGATGGCGATGTGGATATTTCCATGTTTATGCAGATAGCAGTGTAGATATTTCCATGTTTATACGGATAGAGGTGCGGATATTTCCATGTTTATTCAGATAGCGGTGCGGATATTTCCATGTTTATACAGATAGTTGGGAAGATATTTCCATGTTTATACAGATAGCGGTGTAGATATTTCCATCTTAATACAGATGGCGGTGTAGATATGTCCATGTTCGTACAGATGGCGGTGTAGATATTTCCATGTTCATACAGATGGCGGTGTTGATATTTCGAAGTTTATAGAGATAGCACTGTAGTTATTTCCATATTTATAGAGAAATCTCTGTAGATATTTCCATGTATATTCAGATAGCTGTGTGGATATTTCCATGTTCATGCAGATAGCGGTGTAGATAATTCCATGTTCATCCAGATGCCGGTGCACATATATCCACGTTCATACAGATGGCGGTGAAGATATTTCCATGTTCATACAGATGGTGGTGTAGGTATTTCCATGTTCATACAAATGGCGGTGTAGATATTTCCATGTTCATAGAGATGGCGGTGTAGATATTTCCAGGTTCATACAAATGGCGGTGTAGATATTTCCCTGTTCATAGAGATGGCGGTGTAGATATTTCCATGTTTATACAGATAGCAGTGTAGTTATTTCCATGTTTATAGAGATACCAGTGTGGATATTTCCATTGATATACAGACAGCTGTGTAGATATTTACATGTTCATACAGATATCGGTGTGGATATTTCCATGTTCATGCCGATAGCGGTGTAGATATTTCCATGTTCATACAGATAGCGGAGTAGATATTTCCATGTTCATACAGATAGTGGTGTAGATATTTCCATGTTCATACAGATAGCGGTGTAGATATTTCCATGTTCATACAGTTAGCGGTGTAGATATTTCCATGTTCATACAGATGGCGGTGTAGATATTTGCATGTTCATACAGATGGCGGTGTAGATATTTCCATGTTCATACAGATAGCGGTGTAGAGATTTCCATGTTCATACAGATAGTGGTGTAGATATTTCCATGTTCATACAGATAGCGGTCTAGATATTTTCATTTTCATACCAATAGCGGTGTAGACATTTCCATGTTCATACAGTTAGCGGTGTAGATATTTCCATGTTCATACAGATGGCGGTGTAGATATTTACATGTTCATACAGATGGTGGTGTAGATATTTCCATGTTCATACGGATGGCAGTGTAGATATTTCCATGTTTATACAGATAGCAGTGTATTGATTTCCATGTTTATAGACATAGCAGTGTAGATATTTCCATTGATATAGAGATAGCTGTGTAGATATTTGCATGGTCATACAGATAGCGGTGTAGATATTTCCATGTTCATACAGATGGCGGTGTAGATATTTCCATGTTCATACAAATGGCGGTGTAGTTATTTCCATGTTCATAGAGATGGCGGTGTAGATATTTCCATGTTCATACAAATGGCGGTGTAGATATTTCCATGTTCATAGAGATGGCGGAGTTGATATTTCCATATTTATAGAGATAGCAGTGTAGTTATTTCCATGTTTATAGAGATAGAAGTGTAGATATTTCCATTGATATACAGATAGCTGTGTAGATATTTGCATGTTCATAGAGATAGCGGTGTAGATATTTCCATGTTCATACAGATAGCGGTGTAGATATTTCCATGTTCATATAGATAGCGGTGTAGATATTTCCATGTTCATGAAGATAGCAGTGTAGATATTTCCATGTTCATACAGTTAGCGGTGTAGATATTTCCATGTTCATACAGATGGCGGTGTAGATATTTACATGTTCATACAGATGGCGGTGTAGATATTTCCATGTTCATACAGATAGCCGTGTAGATATTTCCATGTTCATACAGATAGCGGTGTAGATATTTCCATGTTCATACCAATAGCGGTGTAGACATTTCCATGTTCATATATTTAGCGGTGTAGATATTTCCATGTTCATACAGATGGCGGTGAAGATATTTCCATGTTCATACAGATGGCGGTGTAGATATTTCCATGTTTGTTCGGATGGCAGTGTAGATATTTCCATGTTCATACAGGTGGCGGTGTAGATATTTCCATGTTTATACAGATAGCAGTGTAGTTATTTCCATGTTAATAGAGATAGCTGTG
The DNA here is from genome assembly GCF_029281585.2 of Gorilla gorilla gorilla. NCBI lineage: Eukaryota > Metazoa > Chordata > Mammalia > Primates > Hominidae > Gorilla > Gorilla gorilla. Next base: position 79,209,080 of record NC_073244.2, read on the forward strand.
TAGATATTTCCATTGATATACTGATAGCTGTGTAGATATTTGCATGTCCATACAGATAGCGGTGTAGATATTTCCATGTTCATACAGATGGCGATGTAGATATTTCCATGTTCGTACAGATGGCGGTGTAGATATTTCCATGTTCATAGAGAGGGCGGTGTAGATATTTCCATGTTTATGCAGATAGCGGTATAGATATTTCCATGTTTATACAGATGGTGGTGTAGATATTTCCATGTTTATAGAGATGGCGGTCTAGATATTTCCATGGTAACAGAGATAGTGGTGTAGTTATTTCCAAGTTTATAGAGACAGCGTTGTAGATATTTCCATGTTTATAAACATAGCGGTGAAGATATTTCCATGTTTATACAGATAGCGGTATAGATATTTCCATGTTTATACAGATAGCAGTGTAGTTATTTCCATGTTTATAGAGATAGCAGTGTAGATATTTCCATTGATATACTGATAGCTGTGTAGATATTTGCATGTCCATACAGATAGCGGTGTAGATATTTCCATGTTCATACAGACAGCGGTGTAGATATTTCCATATTTATACAGATAGTGTTGCGGATATTTCCATGTTTATACAGATAGTTGGGCCGATATTTCCATGTTTATACAGATAGCGGTGTAGATATTTCCATCTTAATACAGATGGCGGTGTAGATATGTCCATGTTCGTACAGATGGCGTTGTACATATTTCCATGTTCATACAGATGGGGGTGAAGATATTTCCATGTTCATACAGATGACGGTGTAGATATTTCCATGTTCATGCAAATGGCGGTGTAGATATTTCCATGTTCATAGAGATGGCGGTGTAGATATTTCCATGTACATACAAATGGCGGTGTAGATATTTCCATGTTCGTACAGATGGCGGTGCAGATATTTCCATGTTAATACAGTTAGCCGTGTAGATATTTCCATGTTCATTCAGAGGGCGGTGTAGATATTTCCATGTTCATACAGATGGTGTTGTAGATATTTCCATGTTGGTATGGATGGCAGTGTAGATATTTCCATGTTCATACAGGTGGCGGTGTAGATATTTCCATGTTTATACAGATAGCAGTGTAGTTATTTCCTTGTTTATAGAGAAAGCAGGGCAGATATTTCCATTGATAAACATATAGCTGTGTAGATATTTGCATGTTCATACAGATAGCGGTATAGATATTTCCATGTTCACACAGATAGCGGTGTAGATATTTCCATGTTCATACAGATGGCGGTGAAGATATTTACATGTTCATAGAGATGGCGGTGTAGATATTTCCATGTTTATGAAGATAGCGGTATAGATATTTCCATGTTTATACAGATGGTGGTGTAGAAATTTCCATGTTTATGAAGATAGCGGTATAGATATTTCCATGTTTATACAGATAGCGGTGAAGATATTTCCATGTTTATACAGATGGTGGTGTAGTTATTTCCAAGTTTATAGAGACAGCGTTGTAGATATTTCCATGTTTATACAGATAGCGGTGAAGATATTTCCATGTTTATACAGATAGCGGTGTACATATTTCCATGTTTATACAGATAGCGGTGTAGATATTTCCATGTTTATAGAGATAGTGGTGTAGATAAATCCAATTTTATACAGATAGCAGTGTAGATATTTCCAAGTTCATACAGATAGCGGTGTAGATATTTCCACGTTTATAGAGATGGCGGTGTAGATATTTCCATGTTCATACAGACGGCGGTGTAGATATTTCCATGTTTATAGGGATGGCGGTGTAGATATTTTCATGTTTATACAGATGGCAGTGTAGATATTTCCATGTTTACACAGATAGCGGTGTAGACATTTCCATGTTTACACAGATAGCGGTGTGGATATTTCCATTTTAATACACATGGCGGTGTAGATATGTCCATGTTTGTACAGATGGCGGTGTAGACATTTCCATGTTCATACAGATGGCGGTGTAGATATTTCGAAGTTTATAGAGATAGCGCTGTAGTTATTTCCATATTTATAGAGAAATCTCTGTAGATATTTCCATGTATATTCAGATAGCTGTGTAGATATTTCCATGTTCATGCAGATAGCGGTGTAGATATTTCCATGTTCATCCAGATGCCGGTGTACATATATCCATGTTCATACAGATGGCGGTGAAGATATTTCCATGTTCATACAGAAGGTGGTGTAGATATTTCCATGTTCATACAAATGACGGTGTAAATATTTCCATGTTCATAGAGATGGCGGTGTAGATATTTCCATGTTCATACAAATGGCAGTGTAGATATTTCCATGTTCATAGAGATGGCGGTGTAGATATTTCCATATTTATACAGATAGCAGTGTAGTTATTTCCATGTTTATAGGGATAGCAGTGTAGATATTTTCATTGATATACAGATAGCTGTGAAGATATTTGCATGTTCATACAGATAGCGGTGTAGATATTTCCATGTTCATACAGATAGCGGTGTAGATATTTCCATGTTCATACCAGTAGTGGTGTAGATATTTCCATGTTCATACAGTTAGCGGTGTAGATATTTCCATGTTCATACAGTTAGCGGTGTAGGTATTTCCATGTTCATACAGATGGCGGTGTAGATATTTCCATGTTCATACAGATGGCAGTGTAGATATTTCCATGTACATACAGGTGGCGGTGTAGATATTTCCATGTTCATAGAGATGGCAGTGTAGATATTTCCATGTACATACAGGTGGCGGTGTAGATATTTCCATGTTTATACAGATAGCAGTGTAGTTATTTCCATGTTTATAGAGATAGCAGTGTAGATATTTCCATTGATATACTGATAGCTGTGTAGATATTTGCATGTCCATACAGGTAACGGTGTAGATATTTCCATGTTCATACAGATAGCTGTGTAGATATTTCCATGTTCATACCAATAGTGGTGTAGATATTTCCATGTTCATACAGTTAGCGGTGTAGATATTTCCATGTTCATACAGATGGCGGTGCAGATATTTCCATGTTCATACAGATGGCAGTGTAGATATTTCCATGTACATACAGGTGGCGGTGTAGATATTTCCATGTTTATACAGATAGCAGTGTAGTTATTTCCATGTTTATAGAGATAGCAGTGTAGATATTTCCATTGATATACTGATAGCTGTGTAGATATTTGCATGTCCATACAGGTAACGGTGTAGATATTTCCATGTTCATACAGAAAGCGGTGTAGATATTTCCATGTTTATACAGATAGTGGTGCGGATATTTCCATGTTTATACAGATAGTTGGGCAGATATTTCCATGTTTATACAGATAGCGGTGTAGATATTTCCATCTTAATACAGACGGCGGTGTAGATATGTCCATGTTCGTACAGATGGCATTGTACATATTTCCATGTTAATACAGATGGCGGTGTAGTTATTTTGAAGTTTATAGAGATAGCGCTGTAGTTATTTCCATATTTATTGAGAAATCTGTGTAGATATTTCCATGTATATGCAGATAGCAGTGTAGATATTCCCATTTTCATGCAGATAGCGGTGTAGATATTTCCATGTTCATCCAGATGCCGGTGTAGATATATCCATGTTCATACAGATGGGGGTGAAGATATTTCCATGTTCATACAGATGGCGGTGTAGATATTTCCATGTTCATGCAAATGGCGGTGTAGTTATTTCCATGTTCATAGAGATGGCGGTGTAGATATTTCCATGTACATACAAATGGCGGTGTAGATATTTCCATGTTCGTACAGATGGCGGTGCAGATATTTCCATGTTCATACAGTTAACCGTGTAGATATTTGCATGTTCATACAGATAGCGGTGTAGATATTAACATGTTCATACAGATGGCGGTGTAGATATTTCCATGTTCGTATGGATGGCAGTGTAGATATTTCCATGTTCATACTGGTGGCGGTGTAGATATTTCCATGTTCATACAGATAGCGGTGTAGATATTTCCATGTTCATACAGATAGAGGTGTAGGTATTTCCACGTTCTTACAGTTAGCGGTGTAGATATTTCCATGTTCATACAGATGGCGGTGTAGATATTTCCACGTTCATACAGATGGCAGTGTAGATATTTCCATGTACATACAGGTGGCGGTGTAGATATTTCCATGTTTATACAGATAGCAGTGTAGTTATTTCCATGTTTATAGAGATAGCAATGTAGATATTTCCATTGATATACAGATAGCTGTGTAGATATTTGCATGTTCATACAGATAGCGTTGTAGATATTTCCATGTTCGTACAGATAGCGGTGTAGATATTTCCATGTTCATACAGATAGCGGTGTAGATATTTCCATGTTCATACAGTTAGCGGTGTAGGTATTTCCATGTTCATACAGATGGCGGTGTAGATATTTACATGTTCATACAGATGGCGGGGTAGATATTTCCATGTTCGTACAGATGGCGATGTAGATATTTCCATGCTCATAGAGGTGGCGGTGTAGATAATTCCATGTTTATGCAGATAGCGGTATAGATATTTCCATGTTTATACAGACGGTGGTGTAGATATTTCCATGTTTATGGGGATGGCGGTGTAGATATTTTCATGTTTACACAGATGGCAGTGTAGATATTTCCATGTTTACACAGATAGCGCTGTAGACATTTCCATGTTTACACAGATAGCGGTGTGGATATTTCCATGTTTATGCAGATAGCGGTGTAGATATTTCCATGTTCATACAGATAGCGGTGTAGATATTTCCATGTTCATACCAATAGCGGTGTAGATATTTCCATGTTCATACAGAGAGCGGTGTAGATATTTCCATGTTCATACAGATAGCGGTGTAGATATTTCCATTTTCTTACAGATAGCGGCGTAGGTATTTCCATGTTCATACAGTTAGCGGTGTAGATATTTCCATGTTCATACAGATGGCGGTTTAGATATTTACATGTTCATACAGATGGCGGTGTAAGTATTTCCAAGTTCTTACAGATGGCGGTGTAGATATTTCCATGTTCATTGAGATGGCGGTGTAGATATTTCCATGTTTATGCAGATAGCGGTGAAGATATTTCCATGTTTATACAGATAGCGGTATAGATATTTCCATGTTTATACACATAGCGGTGTTGATATTTCCATGTTTATAGAGATTGCGGTGTATTTAATTCCAATTTTATACAGATAGCAGTGTAGATATTTCCAAGTTCATACAGATAGCAGTGTAGATATTTCCACGTTTATAGAGATGGCTGTGTAGATATTTCCATGTTCATACAGATGGCGGTGTAGATATTTCCATGTGTATAGAGATGGTGGTGTAGATATTTTCAGGTTTACACAGATGGCAGTGTAGATATTTCCATGTTTACACAGATACCGGTGTAGACATTTCCTTGTTTACACAGATGGCGGTGTGGATATTTCCATGTTTATGCAGATAGCGGTGTAGATATTTCCATGTTCATACAGATAGCGGTGTAGATATTTCCATGTTCATACCAATAGCGGTGTAGATATTTCCATGTTCATACAGTTAGCGGTATAGATATTTCCATGTTTATACAGATGGCGGTGTAGATATTTCCATGTTTATGCAGATGGCGCTATAGATATTTCCATCTTTATACAGATGGTGGTGTAGGTATTTCCATGTTCATACAGATGGCGGAGTAGATATTTCGAAGTTTATAGAGATAGCGCTGTAGTTATTTCTATATTTATATAGAAATCTGTGTAGATATTTCCATGTATATGCAGATAGCTGTGTAGATATTTCCATGTTCATGCAGATAGCGGTTTAGTTATTTACATGTTCATCCAGATGCCGGTGTAGATACATCCATGTTCATAGAGATGGCGGTGAAGATATTTCCATGTTCATATATATTGCTGTGTAGATATTTCCATGTTCATACAGATAGCGGTGTAGATATTTCCACGTTTATAGAGATGGCGGTGTACATATTTCCATGTTCATACAGAGGACGGTGTAGAGATTTCCATGTTTATAGGGATGGCGGTGTAGATATTTTCATGTTTACACAGATGGCGATGTGGATATTTCCATGTTTATGCAGATAGCAGTGTAGATATTTCCATGTTTATACGGATAGAGGTGCGGATATTTCCATGTTTATTCAGATAGCGGTGCGGATATTTCCATGTTTATACAGATAGTTGGGAAGATATTTCCATGTTTATACAGATAGCGGTGTAGATATTTCCATCTTAATACAGATGGCGGTGTAGATATGTCCATGTTCGTACAGATGGCGGTGTAGATATTTCCATGTTCATACAGATGGCGGTGTTGATATTTCGAAGTTTATAGAGATAGCACTGTAGTTATTTCCATATTTATAGAGAAATCTCTGTAGATATTTCCATGTATATTCAGATAGCTGTGTGGATATTTCCATGTTCATGCAGATAGCGGTGTAGATAATTCCATGTTCATCCAGATGCCGGTGCACATATATCCACGTTCATACAGATGGCGGTGAAGATATTTCCATGTTCATACAGATGGTGGTGTAGGTATTTCCATGTTCATACAAATGGCGGTGTAGATATTTCCATGTTCATAGAGATGGCGGTGTAGATATTTCCAGGTTCATACAAATGGCGGTGTAGATATTTCCCTGTTCATAGAGATGGCGGTGTAGATATTTCCATGTTTATACAGATAGCAGTGTAGTTATTTCCATGTTTATAGAGATACCAGTGTGGATATTTCCATTGATATACAGACAGCTGTGTAGATATTTACATGTTCATACAGATATCGGTGTGGATATTTCCATGTTCATGCCGATAGCGGTGTAGATATTTCCATGTTCATACAGATAGCGGAGTAGATATTTCCATGTTCATACAGATAGCGGTGTAGATATTTCCATGTTCATACAGATAGCGGTGTAGATATTTCCATGTTCATACAGTTAGCGGTGTAGATATTTCCATGTTCATACAGATGGCGGTGTAGATATTTGCATGTTCATACAGATGGCGGTGTAGATATTTCCATGTTCATACAGATAGCGGTGTAGAGATTTCCATGTTCATACAGATAGTGGTGTAGATATTTCCATGTTCATACAGATAGCGGTCTAGATATTTTCATTTTCATACCAATAGCGGTGTAGACATTTCCATGTTCATACAGATAGCGGTGTAGATATTTCCATGTTCATACAGATGGCGGTGTAGATATTTCCATGTTCATACAGATAGTGGTGTAGATATTTCCATGTTCATAGAGATGGCGGTGTAGATATTTCCATGTTTATACAGATTGCAGTGTAGTTATTTCCATGTTTATAGAGATAGCAGTGTAGATATTTCCGTTGATATACAGATAGCTGTTTAGATATTTACATGTTCATACAGATAGCGGTCTAGATATTTCCATGTTCATACAGATAGCGGTGTAGATATTTCCATGTTCATACAGATAGCGGTGTAGATATTTCCATGTTCATACAGATAGCGGTGTAGATATTTCCAAGTTCATACAGATAGCGGTGTAGATATTTCCATGTTCATACAGATAGCGGTGTAGATATTTCCATGTTCATACAGATAGCGGTGTAGATATTTCCAAGTTCATACAGATGGCGGTGTAGATATTTCCATGTTCATACAAATGGCGGTGTAGATATTTCCATGTTCATAGAGATGGCGGTGTAGATATTTCCATGTTTATACAGATAGCAGTGTAGTTATTTCCATGTTTATAGAGATAGCAGTGTAGATATTTCCATTGATATACAGATAGCTGTTTAGATATTTGCATGTTCATACAGTTAGCCGTCTAGATATTTCCATGTTCATACAGATAGCGGTGTAGATATTTCCATGTTCATACAGATAGCGGTGTAGATATTTCCAAGTTCATACAGATGGCGGTGTAGATATTTCCATGTTCATACAAATGGCGGTGTAGATATTTCCATGTTCATAGAGATGGCGGAGTTGATATTTCCATATTTATAGAGATAGCAGTGTAGTTATTTCCATGTTTATAGAGATAGAAGTGTAGATATTTCCATTGATATACAGATAGCTGTGTAGATATTTGCATGTTCATAGAGATAGCGGTGTAGATATTTCCATGTTCATACAGATAGCGGTGTAGATATTTCCATGTTCATATAGATAGCGGTGTAGATATTTCCATGTTCATGAAGATAGCAGTGTAGATATTTCCATGTTCATACAGTTAGCGGTGTAGATATTTCCATGTTCATACAGATAGCGGTGTAGATATTTCCATGTTCATACCAATAGCGGTGTAGACATTTCCATGTTCATATATTTAGCGGTGTAGATATTTCCATGTTCATACAGATGGCGGTGAAGATATTTCCATGTTCATACAGATGGCGGTGTAGATATTTCCATGTTTGTTCGGATGGCAGTGTAGATATTTCCATGTTCATACAGGTGGCGGTGTAGATATTTCCATGTTTATACAGATAGCAGTGTAGTTATTTCCATGTTAATAGAGATAGCTGTGTAGATATTTCCATTGATATACTGATAGCTGTGTAGATATTTGCATGTCCATACAGATAGCGGTGTAGATATTTCCATGTTCATGCAGATGGCGATGTAGATATTTCCATGTTCGTACAGATGGCGGTGTAGATATTTCCATGTTCATAGAGAGGGCGGTGTAGATATTTCCATGTTTATGCAGATAGCGGTATAGATATTTCCATGTTTATACAGATGGTGGTGTTGATATTTCCATGTTTATAGAGATGGCGGTCTAGATATTTCCATGGTAACAGAGATAGTGGTGTAGTTATTTCCAAGTTTATAGAGACAGCGTTGTAGATATTTCCATGTTTATAAACATAGCGGTGAAGATATTTCCATGTTTATACAGATAGCGGTATAGATATTTCCATGTTTATACAGATAGCAGTGTAGTTATTTCCATGTTTATAGAGATAGCAGTGTAGATATTTCCATTGATATACTGATAGCTGTGTAGATATTTGCATGTCCATACAGATAGCGGTGTAGATATTTCCATGTTCATACAGACAGCGGTGTAGATATTTCCATATTTATACAGATAGTGTTGCGGATATTTCCATGTTTATACAGATAGTTGGGCCGATATTTCCATGTTTATACAGATAGCGGTGTAGATATTTCCATCTTAATACAGATGGCGGTGTAGATATGTCCATGTTCGTACAGATGGCGTTGTACATATTTCCATGTTCATACAGATGGGGGTGAAGATATTTCCATGTTCATACAGATGACGGTGTAGATATTTCCATGTTCATGCAAATGGCGGTGTAGATATTTCCATGTTCATAGAGATGGCGGTGTAGATATTTCCATGTACATACAAATGGCGGTGTAGATATTTCCATGTTCGTACAGATGGCGGTGCAGATATTTCCATGTTAATACAGTTAGCCGTGTAGATATTTCCATGTTCATTCAGAGGGCGGTGTAGATATTTCCATGTTCATACAGATGGTGTTGTAGATATTTCCATGTTCGTATGGATGGCAGTGTAGATATTTCCATGTTCATACAGGTGGCGGTGTAGATATTTCCATGTTTATACAGATAGCAGTGTAGTTATTTCCTTGTTTATAGAGAAAGCAGGGCAGATATTTCCATTGATAAACATATAGCTGTGTAGATATTTGCATGTTCATACAGATAGCGGTATAGATATTTCCATGTTCACACAGATAGCGGTGTAGATATTTCCATGTTCATACAGATGGCGGTGTAGATATTTACATGTTCATAGAGATGGCGGTGTAGATATTTCCATGTTTATGAAGATAGAGGTATAGATATTTCCATGTTTATACAGATGGTGGTGTAGAAATTTCCATGTTTATGAAGATAGCGGTATAGATATTTCCATGTTTATACAGATAGCGGTGAAGATATTTCCATGTTTATACAGATGGTGGTGTAGTTATTTCCAAGTTTATAGAGACAGCGTTGTAGATATTTCCATGTTTATACAGATAGCGGTGAAGATATTTCCATGTTTATACAGATAGCGGTGTACATATTTCCATGTTTATACAGATAGCGGTGTAGATATTTCCATGTTTATAGAGATAGTGGTGTAGATAAATCCAATTTTATACAGATAGCAGTGTAGATATTTCCAAGTTCATACAGATAGCGGTGTAGATATTTCCACGTTTATAGAGATGGCGGTGTAGATATTTCCATGTTCATACAGACGGCGGTGTAGATATTTCCATGTTTATAGGGATGGCGGTGTAGATATTTTCATGTTTATACAGATGGCAGTGTAGATATTTCCATGTTTACACAGATAGCGGTGTAGACATTTCCAAGTTTACACAGATAGCGGTGTGGATATTTCCATTTTAATACAGATGGCGGTGTAGATATGTCCATGTTTGTACAGATGGCGGTGTAGACATTTCCATGTTCATACAGATGGCGGTGTAGATATTTCAAAGTTTATAGAGATAGCGCTGTAGTTATTTCCATATTTATAGAGAAATCTCTGTAGATATTTCCATGTATATTCAGATAGCTGTGTAGATATTTCCATGTTCATGCAGATAGCGGTGTAGATATTTCCATGTTCATCCAGATGCCGGTGTACATATATCCATGTTCATACAGATGGCGGTGAAGATATTTCCATGTTCATACAGAAGGTGGTGTAGATATTTCCATGTTCATACAAATGACGGTGTAAATATTTCCATGTTCATAGAGATGGCGGTGTAGATATTTCCATGTTCATACAAATGGCAGTGTAGATATTTCCATGTTCATAGAGATGGCGGTGTAGATATTTCCATATTTATACAGATAGCAGTGTAGTTATTTCCATGTTTATAGGGATAGCAGTGTAGATATTTTCATTGATATACAGATAGCTGTGAAGATATTTGCATGTTCATACAGATAGCGGTGTAGATATTTCCATGTTCATACAGATAGCGGTGTAGATATTTCCATGTTCATACCAGTAGTGGTGTAGATATTTCCATTTTCATACAGTTAGCGGTGTAGATATTTCCATGTTCATACAGTTAGCGGTGTAGGTATTTCCATGTTCATACAGATGGCGGTGTAGATATTTCCATGTTCATACAGATGGCAGTGTAGATATTTCCATGTACATACAGGTGGCGGTGTAGATATTTCCATGTTCATAGAGATGGCAGTGTAGATATTTCCATGTACATACAGGTGGCGGTGTAGATATTTCCATGTTTATACAGATAGCAGTGTAGTTATTTCCATGTTTATAGAGATAGCAGTGTAGATATTTCCATTGATATACTGATAGCTGTGTAGATATTTGCATGTCCATACAGGTAACGGTGTAGATATTTCCATGTTCATACAGATAGCTGTGTAGATATTTCCATGTTCATACCAATAGTGGTGTAGATATTTCCATGTTCATACAGTTAGCGGTGTAGATATTTCCATGTTCATACAGATGGCGGTGCAGATATTTCCATGTTCATACAGATGGCAGTGTAGATATTTCCAAGTACATACAGGTGGCGGTGTAGATATTTCCATGTTTATACAGATAGCAGTGTAGTTATTTCCATGTTTATAGAGATAGCAGTGTAGATATTTCCATTGATATACTGATAGCTGTGTAGATATTTGCATGTCCATACAGGTAACGGTGTGGATATTTCCATGTTCATACAGATAGCGGTGTAGATATTTCCATGTTTATACAGATAGTGGTGCGGATATTTCCATGTTTATACAGATAGTTGGGCAGATATTTCCATGTTTATACAGATAGCGGTGTAGATATTTCCATCTTAATACAGATGGCGGTGTAGATATGTCCATGTTCGTACAGATGGCATTGTACATATTTCCATGTTAATACAGATGGCGGTGTAGTTATTTTGAAGTTTATAGAGATAGCGCTGTAGTTATTTCCATATTTATTGAGAAATCTGTGTAGATATTTCCATGTATATGCAGATAGCTGTGTAGATATTCCCATTTTCATGCAGATAGCGGTGTAGATATTTCCATGTTCATCCAGATGCCGGTGTAGATATATCCATGTTCATACAGATGGGGGTGAAGATATTTCCATGTTCATACAGATGGCGGTGTAGATATTTCCATGTTCATGCAAATGGCGGTGTAGTTATTTCCATGTTCATAGAGATGGCGGTGTAGATATTTCCATGTACATACAAATGGCGGTGTAGATATTTCCATGTTCGTACAGATGGCGGTGCAGATATTTCCATGTTCATACAGTTAACCGTGTAGATATTTGCATGTTCATACAGATAGCGGTGTAGATATTAACATGTTCATACAGATGGCGGTGTAGATATTTCCATGTTCGTATGGATGGCAGTGTAGATATTTCCATGTTCATACTGGTGGCGGTGTAGATATTTCCATGTTCATACAGATAGCGGTGTAGATATTTCCATGTTCATACAGATAGAGGTGTAGGTATTTCCACGTTCTTACAGTTAGCGGTGTAGATATTTCCATGTTCATACAGATGGCGGTGTAGATATTTCCATGTTCATACAGATGGCAGTGTAGATATTTCCATGTACATACAGGTGGCGGTGTAGATATTTCCATGTTTATACAGATAGCAGTGTAGTTATTTCCATGTTTATAGAGATAGCAATGTAGATATTTCCATTGATATACAGATAGCTGTGTAGATATTTGCATGTTCATACAGATAGCGTTGTAGATATTTCCATGTTCGTACAGATAGCGGTGTAGATATTTCCATGTTCATACAGATAGCGGTGTAGATATTTCCATGTTCATACAGTTAGCGGTGTAGGTATTTCCATGTTCATACAGATGGCGGTGTAGATATTTACATGTTCATACAGATGGCGGTGTAGATATTTCCATGTTCGTACAGATGGCGATGTAGATATTTCCATGCTCATAGAGGTGGCGGTGTAGATAATTCCATGTTTATGCAGATAGCGGTATAGATATTTCCATGTTTATACAGACGGTGGTGTAGATATTTCCATGTTTATGGGGATGGCGGTGTAGATATTTTCATGTTTACACAGATGGCAGTGTAGATATTTCCATGTTTACACAGATAGCGCTGTAGACATTTCCATGTTTACACAGATAGCGGTGTGGATATTTCCATGTTTATGCAGATAGCGGTGTAGATATTTCCATGTTCATACAGATAGCGGTGTAGATATTTCCATGTTCATACCAATAGCGGTGTAGATATTTCCATGTTCATACAGAGAGCGGTGTAGATATTTCCATGTTCATACAGATAGCGGTGTAGATATTTCCATTTTCTTACAGATAGCGGCGTAGGTATTTCCATGTTCATACAGTTAGCGGTGTAGATATTTCCATGTTCATACAGATGGCGGTTTAGATATTTACATGTTCATACAGATGGCGGTGTAAGTATTTCCAAGTTCTTACAGATGGCGGTGTAGATATTTCCATGTTCATTGAGATGGCGGTGTAGATATTTCCATGTTTATGCAGATAGCGGTGAAGATATTTCCATGTTTATACAGATAGCGGTATAGATATTTCCATGTTTATACACATAGCGGTGTTGATATTTCCATGTTTATAGAGATTGCGGTGTATTTAATTCCAATTTTATACAGATAGCAGTGTAGATATTTCCAAGTTCATACAGATAGCAGTGTAGATATTTCCACGTTTATAGAGATGGCTGTGTAGATATTTCCATGTTCATACAGATGGCGGTGTAGATATTTCCATGTGTATAGAGATGGCGGTGTAGATATTTTCAGGTTTACACAGATGGCAGTGTAGATATTTCCATGTTTACACAGATACCGGTGTAGACATTTCCTTGTTTACACAGATGGTGGTGTGGATATTTCCATGTTTATGCAGATAGCGGTGTAGATATTTCCATGTTCATACAGATAGCGGTGTAGATATTTCCATGTTCATACCAATAGCGGTGTAGATATTTCCATGTTCATACAGTTAGCGGTATAGATATTTCCATGTTTATACAGATGGCGGTGTAGATATTTCCATGTTTATGCAGATGGCGCTATAGATATTTCCATCTTTATACAGATGGTGGTGTAGATATTTCCATGTTCATACAGATGGCGGAGTAGATATTTCGAAGTTTATAGAGATAGCGCTGTAGTTATTTCTATATTTATGTAGAAATCTGTGTAGATATTTCCATGTATATGCAGATAGCTGTATAGATATTTCCATGTTCATGCAGATAGCGGTTTAGTTATTTACATGTTCATCCAGATGCCGGTGTAGATACATCCATGTTCATAGAGATGGCGGTGAAGATATTTCCATGTTCATACAGATAGCCGTGTAGATATTTCCATGTTCATACAGATAGCGGTGTAGATATTTCCATGTTCATACCAATAGCGGTGTAGACATTTCCATGTTCATATATTTAGCGGTGTAGATATTTCAATGTTCATACAGATGGCGGTGAAGATATTTCCATGTTCATACAGATAGCTGTGTAGGTATTTCCCTGTTCATCCACTTAGCGGTGTAGATATTTCCATGTTCATACTGAAGGCAGTGTAGTTATTTACATGTTCATACAGATGGCGGTGTAGATATTTCCATGTTCGTACGGATGGCAGTGTAGATATTTCCATGTTCATACTGGTGGCGGTGTAGATATTTCCGTGTTAATACAGATAGCAGTGTAGTTATTTCCATGTTTATAGAGATAGCAGTGTAGATATTTCCATTGATATACAGATAGCTGTGTAGATATTTGCATGTTCATACAGATAGCGGTGTAGATATTTCCATGTTCATACAGATGGCGGTGTAGATATTTACATGTTCGTACAGATGGTGGTGTAAATATTTCCATGTTCATACAGATGGCAGTGTAGATATTTCCATGTTCATAGAGATGGCAGTGTAGATATTTCCATATTTATGCAGATAGCGGTATAGATATTTCCATGTTTATACAGATGGTGTTGTAGATATTTCCATGTTTATAGAGATGGCAGTCTAGATATTTCCATCTTTATAGGGACACTGGTGTAGTTATTTCCAAGTTTATAGGGACAGCGTTGTAGATATTTCCATGTTTATACAGATAGCGGTGAAGATATTTCCATGTTTATACAGATAGCGGTGTAGATATTTCCATGTTTATACAGATAGCAGTGTAGATATTTCTATGTTTATAGAAATAGTGGTGTAGATAATTTCAATTTTATACCGAGAGCAGTGTAGATATTTCCAAGTTCATACAGATAGCGGTGTTGATATTTCCACGTTTATACAGATGGCAGTGTTGATATTTCCATGTTCATACTGATGGCGGTGTAGATATTTCCTTGTTCATACAAATGGCAGTGTAGATATTTCCATGTTCATAGAGAAGGCGGTGTAGATATTTCGATGTTCAAACAAATGGCGGTGTAGATATTTCCATGTTCATAGAGATGGCGGTGTAGATATTTCGAAGTTTATAGAGATAGCGCTGTAGTTATTTCCATATTTATAGAGAAACCTGTGTAGATATTTCCATGTATATGCAGATAGCTGTGTAGATATTTCCATGTTCATAGAGGTAGCGGTTTAGATATTTCCATGTTCATAGAGATAACGGTGTAGATATTTACATCTTCATACGGATAGCGGTACAGATATTTCCATGTTCATACAGTAAGCGGTGTAGATATTTCCATGTTCATACAGATGGCAGTGTAGATATTTACATGTTCATACAGATGTCGGTGTAGATATTTCCATGTTTATAGAGATAGTAGTGTAGTTATTTCGAAGTTTATAGAGACAGCGTTGCAGATATTTCCATGTTTATAGAGACAGCGTTGTAGATATTTCCATGTTTATAGAGATAGCGGAGAAGATATTTCCATGTTTATACAGATAGTGCTGTAGATATTTCCATGTTTATACAGATAGCGGTGTAGATATTTCCTTGTTGATAGAGATAGTGGTGTAGATAATTCCAATTTTATACAGATAGCAGTGTAGATATTTCCAAGTTCATACAGATAGCGGTGTAGATATTTCCACGTTTATAGAGATGGCGGTGTAGATATTTCCATGTTCATACAAATGGCGGTGTAGATATTTCCATGTTTATAGAGATGGCAGTGTAGATATTTTCATGTTTATACAGATGGCGGTGTAGATATTTCCATGTTTACACAGATAGCGGTGTAGACATTTCCATGTTTACACAGATAGCGGTGTGGATATTTCCATGTTTCTGCAGATAGCGGTGTAGATATTTCCATGTTTATACAGAAAGCGCTGCGGATATTTCCATGTTTATACAGATAGTGGTGCAGATATTTCCATGTTTATACAGATGGTGGTTTAGATATTTCCATGTTCATACAGATGGCGGTGTAGATATTTTGAAGTTTATAGGGATAGCGCTGTAGTTATTTCTATATTTACATAGAAATCTGTGTAGATATTTCCATGTATATGCAGATAGCTGTGTAGATATTTCCATGTTCATGCAGATAGCGGTGTAGTTATTTCCATGTTCATCCAGATGCCGGTGTAGATACATCCATGTTCATACAGATGGCGGTGAAGATATTTCCATGTTCATACAGATGGCTGTGTAGATATTTCCATGTTCATAGAGATGGCAGTGTAGATATTTCCATGTTGATACAGATAGCAGTGTAGTTATTTCCATGTTTATAGAGATAGCAGTGTAGATATTTCCATTGATATACAGATAGAGGTGTAGATATTTGCATATTCATACAGATAGCGGTATAGATATTTCCATGTTCATACAGATAGCAGTGTAGATATTTCCATTTTCATACAGATAGCGGTGTAGATATTTCCATGTTCCTACAGTTAGCAGTGTAGATATTTCCATGTTCATACAGATGGCGGTGTAGATATTTACATGTTCATACAGATGGCGGTGTAGATATTTCCATGTTCGTACGGATGGCAGTGTAGATATTTCCATGTTCATACAGGTGGCAGTGTAGATATTTCCATGTTTATACAGATAGCAGGATAGTTATTTCCATGTTTACAGAGATAGCAGTGTAGATATTTCCATTGATATACAGATAGCTGTGTAGATATTTGCATGTTCATACAGATAGCGGTGTAGATATTTCCATGTTCATACAGATAGCGGTGTAGATATTTCCATGTTCATACAGAGAGCGGTGTAGATATTTCCATGTTCATACAGATAGCGGTGTAGATATTTCCATTTTCTTACAGATAGCGGCGTAGGTATTTCCATGTTCATACAGTTAGCGGTGTAGATATTTCCATGTTCATACAGATGGCGGTTTAGATATTTACATGTTCATACAGATGGCGGTGTAAGTATTTCCAAGTTCTTACAGATGGCGGTGTAGATATTTCCATGTTCATTGAGATGGCGGTGTAGATATTTCCATGTTTATGCAGATAGCGGTGAAGATATTTCCATGTTTATACAGATAGCGGTATAGATATTTCCATGTTTATACACATAGCGGTGTTGATATTTCCATGTTTATAGAGATTGCGGTGTATTTAATTCCAATTTTATACAGATAGCAGTGTAGATATTTCCAAGTTCATACAGATAGCAGTGTAGATATTTCCACGTTTATAGAGATGGCTGTGTAGATATTTCCATGTTCATACAGATGGCGGTGTAGATATTTCCATGTGTATAGAGATGGCGGTGTAGATATTTTCAGGTTTACACAGATGGCAGTGTAGATATTTCCATGTTTACACAGATACCGGTGTAGACATTTCCTTGTTTACACAGATGGCGGTGTGGATATTTCCATGTTTATGCAGATAGCGGTGTAGATATTTCCATGTTCATACAGATAGCGGTGTAGATATTTCCATGTTCATACCAATAGCGGTGTAGATATTTCCATGTTCATACAGTTAGCGGTATAGATATTTCCATGTTTATACAGATGGCGGTGTAGATATTTCCATGTTTATGCAGATGGCGCTATAGATATTTCCATCTTTATACAGATGGTGGTGTAGATATTTCCATGTTCAGACAGATGGCGGAGTAGATATTTCGAAGTTTATAGAGATAGCGCTGTAGTTATTTCTATATTTATATAGAAATCTGTGTAGATATTTCCATGTATATGCAGATAGCTGTATAGATATTTCCATGTTCATGCAGATGGCGGTGAAGGTATTTCCATGTTCATACAGATGGCTGTGTAGATATTTCCATGTTCATAGAGATGGCAGTGTAGATATTTCCATGTTGATACAGATAGCAGTGAAGTTATTTCCATGTTTATAGAGATAGCAGTGTAGATATTTCCATTGATATACAGATAGCGGTGTAGATATTTGCATATTCATACAGATAGAGGTATAGATATTTCCATGTTCATACAGATAGCAGTGTAGATATTTCCATTTTCATACAGATAGCGGTGTAGATATTTCCATGTTCCTACAGTTAGCGGTGTAGATATTTCCATGTTCATACAGATGGCGGTGTAGATATTTACATGTTCATACAGATGGCGGTGCAGATATTTCCATGTTCGTACGGATGGCAGTGTAGATATTTCCATGTTCATACAGGTGGCGGTGTAGATATTTCCATGTTTATACAGATAGCAGGATAGTTATTTCCATTTTTACAGAGATAGCAGTGTAGATATTTCCATTGATATACAGATAGCTGTGTAGATATTTGCATGTTCATACAGATAGCGGTGTAGATATTTCCATGTTCATACAGATAGCGGTGTAGATATTTCCATGTTCATACAGAGAGCGGTGTAGATATTTCCATGTTCATACAGATAGCGGTGTAGATATTTCCATTTTCTTACAGATAGCGGCGTAGGTATTTCCATGTTCATACAGTTAGCGGTGTAGATATTTCCATGTTCATACAGATGGCGGTTTAGATATTTACATGTTCATACAGATGGCGGTGTAAGTATTTCCAAGTTCTTACAGATGGCGGTGTAGATATTTCCATGTTCATTGAGATGGCGGTGTAGATATTTCCATGTTTATGCAGATAGCGGTGAAGATATTTCCATGTTTATACAGATAGCGGTATAGATATTTCCATGTTTATACACATAGCGGTGTTGATATTTCCATGTTTATAGAGATTGCGGTGTATTTAATTCCAATTTTATACAGATAGCAGTGTAGATATTTCCAAGTTCATACAGATAGCAGTGTAGATATTTCCACGTTTATAGAGATGGCTGTGTAGATATTTCCATGTTCATACAGATGGCGGTGTAGATATTTCCATGTGTATAGAGATGGCGGTGTAGATATTTTCAGGTTTACACAGATGGCAGTGTAGATATTTCCATGTTTACACAGATACCGGTGTAGACATTTCCTTGTTTACACAGATGGCGGTGTGGATATTTCCATGTTTATGCAGATAGCGGTGTAGATATTTCCATGTTCATACAGATAGCGGTGTAGATATTTCCATGTTCATACCAATAGCGGTGTAGATATTTCCATGTTCATACAGTTAGCGGTATAGATATTTCCATGTTTATACAGATGGCGGTGTAGATATTTCCATGTTTATGCAGATGGCGCTATAGATATTTCCATCTTTATACAGATGGTGGTGTAGATATTTCCATGTTCATACAGATGGCGGAGTAGATATTTCGAAGTTTATAGAGATAGCGCTGTTGTTATTTCTATATTTATATAGAAATCTGTGTAGATATTTCCATGTATATGCAGATAGCTGTATAGATATTTCCATGTTCATGCAGATAGCGGTTTAGTTATTTACATGTTCATCCAGATGCCGGTGTAGATACATCCATGTTCATAGAGATGGCGGTGAAGATATTTCCATGTTCATATATATTGCTGTGTAGATATTTCCATGTTCATACAGATAGCGGTGTAGATATTTCCACGTTTATAGAGATGGCGGTGTACATATTTCCATGTTCATACAGAGGACGGTGTAGAGATTTCCATGTTTATAGGGATGGCGGTGTAGATATTTTCATGTTTACACAGATGGCGATGTGGATATTTCCATGTTTATGCAGATAGCAGTGTAGATATTTCCATGTTTATACGGATAGAGGTGCGGATATTTCCATGTTTATTCAGATAGCGGTGCGGATATTTCCATGTTTATACAGATAGTTGGGAAGATATTTCCATGTTTATACAGATAGCGGTGTAGATATTTCCATCTTAATACAGATGGCGGTGTAGATATGTCCATGTTCGTACAGATGGCGGTGTAGATATTTCCATGTTCATACAGATGGCGGTGTTGATATTTCGAAGTTTATAGAGATAGCACTGTAGTTATTTCCATATTTATAGAGAAATCTCTGTAGATATTTCCATGTATATTCAGATAGCTGTGTGGATATTTCCATGTTCATGCAGATAGCGGTGTAGATAATTCCATGTTCATCCAGATGCCGGTGCACATATATCCACGTTCATACAGATGGCGGTGAAGATATTTCCATGTTCATACAGATGGTGGTGTAGGTATTTCCATGTTCATACAAATGGCGGTGTAGATATTTCCATGTTCATAGAGATGGCGGTGTAGATATTTCCAGGTTCATACAAATGGCGGTGTAGATATTTCCCTGTTCATAGAGATGGCGGTGTAGATATTTCCATGTTTATACAGATAGCAGTGTAGTTATTTCCATGTTTATAGAGATACCAGTGTGGATATTTCCATTGATATACAGACAGCTGTGTAGATATTTACATGTTCATACAGATATCGGTGTGGATATTTCCATGTTCATGCCGATAGCGGTGTAGATATTTCCATGTTCATACAGATAGCGGAGTAGATATTTCCATGTTCATACAGATAGTGGTGTAGATATTTCCATGTTCATACAGATAGCGGTGTAGATATTTCCATGTTCATACAGTTAGCGGTGTAGATATTTCCATGTTCATACAGATGGCGGTGTAGATATTTGCATGTTCATACAGATGGCGGTGTAGATATTTCCATGTTCATACAGATAGCGGTGTAGAGATTTCCATGTTCATACAGATAGTGGTGTAGATATTTCCATGTTCATACAGATAGCGGTCTAGATATTTTCATTTTCATACCAATAGCGGTGTAGACATTTCCATGTTCATACAGTTAGCGGTGTAGATATTTCCATGTTCATACAGATGGCGGTGTAGATATTTACATGTTCATACAGATGGTGGTGTAGATATTTCCATGTTCATACGGATGGCAGTGTAGATATTTCCATGTTTATACAGATAGCAGTGTATTGATTTCCATGTTTATAGACATAGCAGTGTAGATATTTCCATTGATATAGAGATAGCTGTGTAGATATTTGCATGGTCATACAGATAGCGGTGTAGATATTTCCATGTTCATACAGATGGCGGTGTAGATATTTCCATGTTCATACAAATGGCGGTGTAGTTATTTCCATGTTCATAGAGATGGCGGTGTAGATATTTCCATGTTCATACAAATGGCGGTGTAGATATTTCCATGTTCATAGAGATGGCGGAGTTGATATTTCCATATTTATAGAGATAGCAGTGTAGTTATTTCCATGTTTATAGAGATAGAAGTGTAGATATTTCCATTGATATACAGATAGCTGTGTAGATATTTGCATGTTCATAGAGATAGCGGTGTAGATATTTCCATGTTCATACAGATAGCGGTGTAGATATTTCCATGTTCATATAGATAGCGGTGTAGATATTTCCATGTTCATGAAGATAGCAGTGTAGATATTTCCATGTTCATACAGTTAGCGGTGTAGATATTTCCATGTTCATACAGATGGCGGTGTAGATATTTACATGTTCATACAGATGGCGGTGTAGATATTTCCATGTTCATACAGATAGCCATGTAGATATTTCCATGTTCATACAGATAGCGGTGTAGATATTTCCATGTTCATACCAATAGCGGTGTAGACATTTCCATGTTCATATATTTAGCGGTGTAGATATTTCCATGTTCATACAGATGGCGGTGAAGATATTTCCATGTTCATACAGATGGCGGTGTAGATATTTCCATGTTTGTTCGGATGGCAGTGTAGATATTTCCATGTTCATACAGGTGGCGGTGTAGATATTTCCATGTTTATACAGATCGCAGTGTAGTTATTTCCATGTTAATAGAGATAGCTGTGTAGATATTTCCATTGATATACTGATAGCTGTGTAGATATTTGCATGTCCATACAGATAGCGGTGTAGATATTTCCATGTTCATACAGATGGCGATGTAGATATTTCCATGTTCGTACAGATGGCGGTGTAGATATTTCCATGTTCATAGAGAGGGCGGTGTAGATATTTCCATGTTTATGCAGATAGCGGTATAGATATTTCCATGTTAATACAGATGGTGGTGTAGATATTTCCATGTTTATAGAGATGGCGGTCTAGATATTTCCATGGTAACAGATATAGTGGTGTAGTTATTTCCAAGTTTATAGAGACAGCGTTGTAGATATTTCCATGTTTATAAAGATAGCGGTGAAGATATTTCCATGTTTATACAGATAGCGGTATAGATATTTCCATGTTTATACAGATAGCAGTGTAGTTATTTCCATGTTTATAGAGATAGCAGTGTAGATATTTCCATTGATATACTGATAGCTGTGTAGATATTTGCATGTCCATACAGATAGCGGTGTAGATATTTCCATGTTCATACAGACAGCGGTGTAGATATTTCCATATTTATACAGATAGTGTTGCGGATATTTCCATGTTTATACAGATAGTTGGGCCGATATTTCCATGTTTATACAGATAGCGGTGTAGATATTTCCATCTTAATACAGATGGCGGTGTAGATATGTCCATGTTCGTACAGATGGCGTTGTACATATTTCCATGTTCATACAGATGGGGGTGAAGATATTTCCATGTTCATACAGATGGCGGTGTAGATATTTCCATGTTCATGCAAATGGCGGTGTAGATATTTCCATGTTCATAGAGATGGCGGTGTAGATATTTCCATGTACATACAAATGGCGGTGTAGATATTTCCATGTTCGTACAGATGGCGGTGCAGATATTTCCATGTTAATACAGTTAGCCGTGTAGATATTTCCATGTTCATTCAGAGGGCGGTGTAGATATTTCCATGTTCATACAGATGGTGTTGTAGATATTTCCATGTTCGTATGGATGGCAGTGTAGATATTTCCATGTTCATACAGGTGGCGGTGTAGATATTTCCATGTTTATACAGATAGCAGTGTAGTTATTTCCCTGTTTATAGAGAAAGCAGGGCAGATATTTCCATTGATAAACATATAGCTGTGTAGATATTTGCATGTTCATACAGATAGCGGTATAGATATTTCCATGTTCACACAGATAGCGGTGTAGATATTTCCATGTTCATACAGATGGCGGTGTAGATATTTACATGTTCATAGAAATGGCGGTGTAGATATTTCCATGTTTATGAAGATAGCGGTATAGATATTTCCATGTTTATACAGATGGTGGTGTAGAAATTTCCATGTTTATGAAGATAGCGGTATAGATATTTCCATGTTTATACAGATAGCGGTGAAGATATTTCCATGTTTATACAGATGGTGGTGTAGTTATTTCCAAGTTTATAGAGACAGCGTTGTAGATATTTCCATGTTTATACAGATAGCGGTGAAGATATTTCCATGTTTATACAGATAGCGGTGTACATATTTCCATGTTTATACAGATAGCGGTGTAGATATTTCCATGTTTATAGAGATAGTGGTGTAGATAAATCCAATTTTATACAGATAGCAGTGTAGATATTTCCAAGTTCATACAGATAGCGGTGTAGATATTTCCACGTTTATAGAGATGGCGGTGTAGATATTTCCATGTTCATACAGACGGCGGTGTAGATATTTCCATGTTTATAGGGATGGCGGTGTAGATATTTTCATGTTTATACAGATGGCAGTGTAGATATTTCCATGTTTACACAGATAGCGGTGTAGACATTTCCATGTTTACACAGATAGCGGTGTGGATATTTCCATTTTAATACAGATGGCGGTGTAGATATGTCCATGTTTGTACAGATGGCGGTGTAGACATTTCCATGTTCATACAGATGGCGGTGTAGATATTTCGAAGTTTATAGAGATAGCGCTGTAGTTATTTCCATATTTATAGAGAAATCTCTGTAGATATTTCCATGTATATTCAGATAGCTGTGTAGATATTTCCATGTTCATGCAGATAGCGGTGTAGATATTTCCATGTTCATCCAGATGCCGGTGTACATATATCCATGTTCATACAGATGGCGGTGAAGATATTTCCATGTTCATACAGATGGTTGTGTAGATATTTCCATGTTCATACAAATGACGGTGTAAATATTTCCATGTTCATAGAGATGGCGGTGTAGATATTTCCATGTTCATACAAATGGCAGTGTAGATATTTCCATGTTCATAGAGATGGCGGTGTAGATATTTCCATATTTATACAGATAGCAGTGTAGTTATTTCCATGTTTATAGGGATAGCAGTGTAGATATTTTCATTGATATACAGATAGCTGTGTAGATATTTGCATGTTCATACAGATAGCGGTGTAGATATTTCCATGTTCATACAGATAGTGGTGTAGATATTTCCATGTTCATACCAATAGTGGTGTAGATATTTCCATGTTCATACAGTTAGCGGTGTAGATATTTCCATGTTCATACAGTTAGCGGTGTAGATATTTCCATGTTCATACAGATGGCGGTGTAGATATTTCCATGTTCATACAGATGGCAGTGTAGATATTTCCATGTACATACAGGTGGCGGTGTAGATATTTCCATGTTCATACAGATGGCAGTGTAGATATTTCCATGTACATACAGGTGGTGGTGTAGATATTTCCATGTTTATACAGATAGCAGTGTAGTTATTTCCATGTTTATAGAGATAGCAGTGTAGATATTTCCATTGATATACTGATAGCTGTGTAGATATTTGCATGTCCATACAGGTAACGGTGTAGATATTTCCATGTTCATACAGTTAGCTGTGTAGATATTTCCATGTTCATACCAATAGTGGTGTAGATATTTCCGTGTTCATACAGTTAGCGGTGTAGATATTTCCATGTTCATACAGATGGCGGTGCAGATATTTCCATGTTCATACAGATGGCAGTGTAGATATTTCCATGTACATACAGGTGGCGGTGTAGATATTTCCATGTTAATACAGATAGCAGTGTAGTTATTTCCATGTTTATAGAGATAGCAGTGTAGATATTTCCATTGATATACGGATAGCTGTGTAGATATTTGCATGTCCATACAGGTAACGGTGTAGATATTTCCATGTTCATACAGATAGCGGTGTAGATATTTCCATGTTTATACAGATAGTGGTGCGGATATTTCCATGTTTATACAGATAGTTGGGCAGATATTTCCATGTTTATACAGATAGCGGTGTAGATATTTCCATCTTAATACAGATGGCGGTGTAGATATGTCCATGTTCGTACAGATGGCATTGTACATATTTCCATGTTAATACAGATGGCGGTGTAGTTATTTTGAGGTTTATAGAGATAGCGCTGTAGTTATTTCCATATTTATTGAGAAATCTGTGTAGATATTTCCATGTATATGCAGATAGCTGTGTAGATATTCCCATTTTCATGCAGATAGCGGTGTAGATATTTCCATGTTCATCCAGATGCCGGTGTAGATATATCCATGTTCATACAGATGGGGGTGAAGATATTTCCATGTTCATACAGATGGCGGTGTAGATATTTCCATGTTCATGCAAATGGCGGTGTAGTTATTTCCATGTTCATAGAGATGGCGGTGTAGATATTTCCATGTACATACAAATGGCGGTGTAGATATTTCCATGTTCGTACAGATGGCGGTGCAGATATTTCCATGTTCATACAGTTAACCGTGTAGATATTTGCATGTTCATACAGATAGCGGTGTAGATATTTACATGTTCATACAGATGGCGGTGTAGATATTTCCATGTTCGTATGGATGGCAGTGTAGATATTTCCATGTTCATACTGGTGGCGGTGTAGATATTTCCATGTTCATACAGATAGCGGTGTAGATATTTCCATGTTCATACAGATAGAGGTGTAGGTATTTCCACGTTGTTACAGTTAGCGGTGTAGATATTTCCATGTTCATACAGATGGCGGTGTAGATATTTCCATGTTCATACAGATGGCAGTGTAGATATTTCCATGTACATACAGGTGGCGGTGTAGATATTTCCATGTTTATACAGATAGCAGTGTAGTTATTTCCATGTTTATAGAGATAGCAATGTAGATATTTCCATTGATATACAGATAGCTGTGTAGATATTTGCATGTTCATACAGATAGCGTTGTAGATATTTCCATGTTCGTACAGATAGCGGTGTAGATATTTCCATGTTCATACAGATAGCGGTGTAGATATTTCCATGTTCATACAGTTAGCGGTGTAGGTATTTCCATGTTCATACAGATGGCGGTGTAGATATTTACATGTTCATACAGATGGCGGTGTAGATATTTCCATGTTCGTACAGATGGCGATGTAGATATTTCCATGCTCATAGAGGTGGCGGTGTAGATATTTCCATGTTTATGCAGAAAGCGGTATAGATATTTCCATGTTTATACAGACGGTGGTGTAGATATTTCCATGTTTATGGGGATGGCGGTGTAGATATTTTCATGTTTACACAGATGGCAGTGTAGATATTTCCATGTTTACACAGATAGCGCTGTAGACATTTCCATGTTTACACAGATAGCGGTGTGGATATTTCCATGTTTATGCAGAAAGCAGTGTAGATAGTTCCATGTTTATAAAGATAGCGGTGCGGATATTTCCATTTTTAAACAGATAGTTGGGCAGATATTTCCATGTTTATACAGATAGCGGTGTAGATATTTCCATCTTAATACAGATGGCAGTGTAGATATGTCCATGATTGTACAGATGGCAGTGTAGATATTTCCATGTTCATACAGGTGGCGGTGTAGATATTTCCATGTTCATAGAGATGGCGGTGTAGATATTTTCATGTTCACACAAATGGCGGTGTCGATATTTCCATGTTCATAGAGATGGCGGTGTAGATATTTCCATGTTTATACAGATAGCAGTGTAGTTATTTCCATGTTTATAGAGATAGCAGTGTAGATATTTCCATTGATATACTTATAGCTGTGTAGATATTTGCATGTCCATACAGATAGCGGTGTAGATATTTCCAGGTTCATACAGATAGTGGTGTAGATATTTGCATGTTTATACAGATAGCGGTGTAGATATTTCCATGTTCATACAGATAGCGTTGTAGATATTTCCATTTTCATACAGATAGCGTTGTAGATATTTCCATGTTTATAGAGATAGCGGTGAAGATATTTCCATGTTTATACAGATAGCGGTGTACATATTTCCATGTTTATACAGATAACAGTGTAGTTATTTCCATGTTTATAGAGATAGTGGTGAAGATAATTTGAATTTTACACAGATAGCAGTGTAGATATTTCCAAGTTCATACCGATAGCGGTGTAGATATTTTCACGTTTATAGAGATGGCGGTGTAGATATTTCCATGTTCATACAGATAGCGGTGTAGATATTTCCATGTTCATACAGATAGCTGTGCAGATATTTCCATGTTCATACAGATAGCGGTGTAGATATTTCCATGTTCATACAGGTAGCGGTGTAGATATTTCCATGTTCATACAGGTGGCGGTGTAGATATTTACATGTTCATACAGATGGCCGTGTAGATATTTCCATGTTCGTTCGAATGGCAGTTTAGATATTTCCATGTTCATACAGGAGGCGGTGTAGATATTTCCATGCTTATACAGATAGCGGTGTAGTTATTTCCATGTTTATAGAGATAGCAGTGTAGATATTTCCATTGATATACAGATAGCTGCGTAGATATTTGCATGTTCATACAGATAGCGGTGTAGGTATTTCCATGTTCATACAGATAGCGGTGTAGATATTTCCATGTTCATACAGATAGCGGTGTAGATATTTCCATGTTCATACAGATAACGGTGTAGATATTTCCATGTTCATACAGATAGCGGTGTAGATATTTCCATGTTCATACAGTTAGCGGTGTAGATATTTCCATCTTCATACAGATGGCGGTGTAGATATTTACATGTTCATACAGGTGGCGGTGTAGATATTACCATGTTCGTACTGATGGCGGTGTAGATATTTCCATCTTCATAGAGATGGCGGTGTAGATATTTCCATGTTTATGTAGATAGCGGTATAGGTATTTCCATGTTTATACAGATGGTGGTGTAGATATTTCCATGTTTATAGAGATGGCGGTCTAGATAGTTCCATGTTTATAGAGATAGTGGTGTAGTTATTTCCAAGTTTATAGAGACAGCGTTGTAGATGTTTCCATGTTTATACAGATAGCGGTGAAGATATTTCCAGGTTTATACAGATAGCAGTGTAGATACTTCAATGTTTATACAGATAGCAGTGTAGATATTTCCATGTGTATAGAGATAGTGGTGTAGATAATATCAATTTTATACAGATAGCAGTGTAGATATTTCCAAGTTCATATAGATAGTAGTGTAGATATTTCCACGTTTATAGAGATGGCGGTGTAGATATTTCCATGTTCATACAGATGGCGGTGTAGATATTTCCATGTTTATACAGATAGCAGTATAGTTATTTCCATGTTTACAGAGATAGCAGTGTAGATATTTCCATTGATATACAGATAGCTGTGCAGATATTTGCATGTTCATACAGATAGCGGTGTAGATATTTCCATGTTCATACAGATAGCGGTGTAGATATTTCCATGTTCATACAGAGAGCGGTGTAGATATTTCCATGTTCATACAGATAGCGGTGTAGATATTTCCATTTTCTTACAGATAGCGGTGTAGGTATTTCCATGTTCATACAGTTAGCGGTGTAGATATTTCCATGTTCATACAGATGGCGGTTTAGATATTTACATGTTCATACAGATGGCGGTGTAAGTATTTCCAAGTTCTTACAGATGGCGGTGTAGATATTTCCATGTTCATTGAGATGGCGGTGTAGATATTTCCATGTTTATGCAGATAGCGGTGAAGATATTTCCATGTTTATACAGATAGCGGTATAGATATTTCCATGTTTATATACATAGCGGTGTTGATATTTCCATGTTTATAGAGATAGCGGTGTAGATAATTCCAATTTTATACAGATAGCAGTGTAGATATTTCCAAGTTCATACAGATAGCAGTGTAGATATTTCCACGTTTATAGAGATGGCTGTGTAGATATTTCCATGTTCATACAGATGGCGGTGTAGATATTTCCATGTGTATAGAGATGGCGGTGTAGATATTTTCAGGTTTACACAGATGGCAGTGTAGATATTTCCATGTTTACACAGATACCGGTGTAGACATTTCCATTTTTACACAGATAGCGGTGTGGATATTTCCATGTTTATGCAGATAGCGGTGTAGATATTTCCATGTTCATACAGATAGCGGTGTAGATATTTCCATGTTCATACCAATAGCGGTGTAGATATCTCCATATTCATTCAGTTAGCGGTATAGATATTTCCATGTTTATACAGATGGCGGTGTAGATATTTCCATGTTTATGCAGATGGCGCTATAGATATTTCCATCTTTGTACAGATGGTGGTGTAGATATTTCCATGTTCATACAGATGGCGGAGTAGATATTTCGAAGTTTATAGAGATAGCGCTGTAGTTATTTCTATATTTATATAGAAATCTGTGTAGATATTTCCATGTATATGCAGATAGCTGTGTAGATATTTCCATGTTCATGCAGATAGCGGTTTAGTTATTTACATGTTCATCCAGATGCTGGTGTAGATACATCCATGTTCATAGAGATGGCGGTGAAGATATTTCCATGTTCATATATATTGCTGTGTAGATATTTCCATGTTCATACAGATAGCGGTGTAGATATTTCCACGTTTATAGAGATGGCGGTGTACATATTTCCATGTTCATACAGAGGACGGTGTAGAGATTTCCATGTTTATAGGGATGGCGGTGTAGATATTTTCATGTTTACACAGATGGCGATGTGGATATTTCCATGTTTATGCAGATAGCAGTGTAGATATTTCCATGTTTATACAGATAGAGGTGCGGATATTTCCATGTTTATTCAGATAGCGGTGCGGATATTTCCATGTTTATACAGATAGTTGGGCAGATATTTCCATGTTTATACAGATAGCGGTGTAGATATTTCCATCTTAATACAGATGGCGGTGTGGATATTTCGAAGTTTATAGAGATAGCACTGTAGTTATTTCCATATTTATAGAGAAATCTCTGTAGATATTTCCATGTATATTCAGATAGCTGTGTGGATATTTCCATGTTCATGCAGATAGCGGTGTAGATAATTCCATGTTCATCCAGATGCCGGTGTACATATATCCACGTTCATACAGATGGCGGTGAAGATATTTCCATGTTCATACAGATGGTGGTGTATGTATTTCCATGTTCATACTAATGGCGGTGTAGATATTTCCATGTTCATAGAGATGGCGGTGTAGATATTTCCAGGTTCATACAAATGGCGGTGTAGATATTTCCCTGTTCATAGAGATGGCGGTGTAGATATTTCCATGTTTATACAGATAGCAGTGTAGTTATTTCCATGTTTATAGAGATACCAGTGTGGATATTTCCATTGATATACAGACAGCTGTGTAGATATTTACATGTTCATACAGATAGCGGTGTAGATATTTCCATGTTCATGCAGATAGCGGTGTAGATATTTCCATGTTCATACAGATAGCGGAGTAGATATTTCCATGTTCATACAGATAGTGGTGTAGATATTTCCATGTTCATACAGATAGCGGTGTAGATATTTCCATGTTCATACAGTTAGCAGTGTAGATATTTCCATGTTCATACAGGTGGCGGTGTAGATATTTCCATGTTCATACAGATGGCGGTGTAGATATTTCCATGTTCATACAGATAACGGTGTAGAGATTTCCATGTTCATACAGATAGTGGTGTAGATATTTCCATGTTCATACAGATAGCAGTCTAGATATTTTCATTTTCATACCAATAGCGGTGTAGACATTTCCATGTTCATACAGTTAGCGGTGTAGATATTTCCATGTTCATACAGATGGCGGTGTAGATATTTACATGTTCATACAGATGGCGGTGTAGATATTTCCATGTTCGTACGGATGGCAGTGTAGATATTTCCATGTTTATACAGATAGCAGTGTATTTATTTCCATGTTTATAGACATAGCAGTGTAGATATTTCCAGTGATATAGAGATAGCTGTGTAGATATTTGCATGGTCATACAGATAGCGGTGTAGATATTTCCATGTTCATACAGATGGCGGTGTAGATATTTCCATGTTCATACAAATGGCGGTGTAGTTATTTCCATGTTCATAGAGATGGCGGTGTAGATATTTCCATGTTCATACAAATGGCGGTGTAGATATTTCCATGTTCATAGAGATGGCGGAGTTGATATTTTCATATTTATAGAGATAGCAGTGTAGTTATTTCCATGTTTATAGAGATAGCAGTGTAGATATTTCCATTGATATACAGATAGCTGTGTAGATATTTGCATGTTCATAGAGATAGCGGTGTAGATATTTCCATGTTCATACAGATAGCGGTGTAGATATTTCCATGTTCATATAGATAGCGGTGTAGATATTTCCATGTTCATACAGATAGCAGTGTAGATATTTCCATGTTCATACAGATAGCGGTGTAGATATTACCATGTTCATACAGATGGCGGTGTAGATATTTACATGTTCATACAGATGGCGTTGTAGATATTTACATGTTCATACAGATGGCGGTGTAGATATTTCCATGTTCATACAGATAGCCGTGTAGATATTTCCATGTTCATACAGATAGCGGTGTAGATATTTCCATGTTCATACCAATAGCGGTGTAGGCATTTCCATGTTCATATATTTAGCGGTGTAGATATTTCCATGTTCATACAGATGGCGGTGAAGATATTTCCATGTTCATACAGATAGCGGTGTAGGTATTTCCCTGTTCGTACACTTAGCGGTGTAGATATTTCCATGTTCATACAGAAGGCAGTGTAGATATTTACATGTTCATACAGATGGCGGTGTAGATATTTACATGTTCATACAGATGGCGTTGTAGATATTTACATGTTCATACAGATGGCGGTGTAGATATTTCCATGTTCATACAGATAGCCGTGTAGATATTTCCATGTTCATACAGATAGCGGTGTAGATATTTCCATGTTCATACCAATAGCGGTGTAGACATTTCCATGTTCATATATTTAGCGGTGTAGATATTTCCATGTTCATACAGATGGCGGTGAAGATATTTCCATGTTCATACAGATAGCGGTGTAGGTATTTCCCTGTTCGTACACTTAGCGGTGTAGATATTTCCATGTTCATACAGAAGGCAGTGTAGATATTTACATGTTCATACAGATGGCGGTGTAGATATTTCCATGTTCGTACGGATGGCAGTGTAGATATTTCCATGTTCATACTGGTGGCGGTGTAGATATTTCCGTGTTAATACAGATAGCAGTGTAGTTATTTCCATGTTTATAGAGATAGCAGTGTAGATATTTCCATTGATATACAGATAGCTGTGTAGATATTTGCATGTTCATACAGATAGCGGTGTAGATATTTCCATGTTCATACAGATGGCGGTGTAGATATTTACATGTTCGTACAGATGGTGGTGTAAATATTTCCATGTTCATACAGATGGCAGTGTAGATATTTCCATGTTCATAGAGATGGCAGTGTAGATATTTCCATATTTATGCAGATAGCGGTATAGATATTTCCATGTTTATACAGATGGTGTTGTAGATATTTCCATGTTTATAGAGATGGCAGTCTAGATATTTCCATCTTTATAGAGACACTGGTGTAGTTATTTCCAAGTTTATAGAGACAGCGTTGTAGATATTTCCATGTTTATACAGATAGCGGTGAAGATATTTCCATGTTTATACAGATAGCGGTGTTGATATTTCCATGTTTATACAGATAGCAGTGTAGATATTTCCATGTTTATAGAAATAGTGGTGTAGATAATTTCAATTTTATACCGAGAGCAGTGTAGATATTTCCAAGTTCATACAGATAGCGGTGTTGATATTTCCACGTTTATAGAGATGGCAGTGTTGATATTTCCATGTTCATACTGATGGCGGTGTAGATATTTCCTTGTTCATACAAATGGCAGTGTAGATATTTCCATGTTCATAGAGAAGGCAGTGTAGATATTTCGATGTTCAAACAAATGGCGGTGTAGATATTTCCATGTTCATAGAGATGGCGGTGTAGATATTTCGAAGTTTATAGAGATAGCGCTGTAGTTATTTCCATATTTATAGAGAAACCTGTGTAGATATTTCCATGTATATGCAGATAGCTGTGTAGATATTTCCATGTTCATACAGGTAGCGGTGTAGATATTTCCATGTTCATAGAGATAACGGTGTAGATATTTACATCTTCGTACGGATAGCGGTACAGATATTTCCATGTTCATACAGTAAGCGGTGTAGATATTTCCATGTTCATACAGATGGCAGTGTAGATATTTACATGTTCATACAGATGTCGGTGTAGATATTTCCATGTTTATAGAGATAGTAGTGTAGATATTTTGAAGTTTATAGAGACAGCGTTGCAGATATTTCCATGTTTATAGAGACAGCGTTGTAGATATTTCCATGTTTATAGAGATAGCGGTGAAGATATTTCCATGTTTATACAGATAGTGCTGTAGATATTTCCATGTTTATACAGATAGCGGTGTAGATATTTCCTTGTTGATAGAGATAGTGGTGTAGATAATTCCAATTTTATACAGATAGCAGTGTAGATATTTCCAAGTTCATACAGATAGCGGTGTAGATATTTCCACGTTTATAGAGATGGCGGTGTAGATATTTCCATGTTCATACAAATGGCGGTGTAGATATTTCCATGTTTATAGAGATGGCAGTGTAGATATTTTCATGTTTATACAGATGGCGGTGTAGATATTTCCATGTTTACACAGATAGCGCTGTAGACATTTCCATGTTTACACAGATAGCGGTGTGGATATTTCCATGTTTGTGCAGATAGCGGTGTAGATATTTCCATGTTTATACAGAAAGCGCTGCGGATATTTCCATGTTTATACAGATAGTGGTGCAGATATTTCCATGTTTATACAGATAGCGGTGTAGATATTTCCATCTTAATACAAATGGCGGTGTAGATATTTCTATGTTTATGCAGATAGCGGTATAGATATTTCCATGTTTATACAGATGGTGGTGTAGATATTTCCATGTTTATGCAGATGGCGGTATAGATATTTCCATGTTTATACAGATGGTGG
The DNA here is from genome assembly GCF_029281585.2 of Gorilla gorilla gorilla. Taxonomy (NCBI): domain Eukaryota; kingdom Metazoa; phylum Chordata; class Mammalia; order Primates; family Hominidae; genus Gorilla; species Gorilla gorilla. The sequence goes on from NC_073244.2 coordinate 79,243,574, forward strand.
TTTAGATATTTCCATGTTCATACAGATGGCGGTGGAGATATTTCGATGTTTATAGGGATAGCGCTGTAGTTATTTCTATATTTACATAGAAATCTGTGTAGATATTTCCATGTATATGCAGATAGCTGTGTAGATATTTCCATGTTCATGCAGATAGCGGTGTAGTTATTTCCATGTTCATCCAGATCCCGGTGTAGATACATCCATGTTCATACAGATGGCGGTGAAGGTATTTCCATGTTCATACAGATGGCTGTGTAGATATTTCCATGTTCATAGAGATGGCAGTGTAGATATTTCCATGTTGATACAGATAGCAGTGTAGTTATTTCCATGTTTATAGAGATAGCAGTGTAGATATTTCCATTGATATACAGATAGCGGTGTAGATATTTGCATGTTCATACAGATAGCGGTATAGATATTTCCATGTTCATACAGATAGCAGTGTAGATATTTCCATTTTCATACAGATAGCGGTGTAGATATTTCCATGTTCCTACAGTTAGCGGTGTAGATATTTCCATGTTCATACAGATGGCGGTGTAGATATTTACATGTTCATACAGATGGCGGTGTAGATATTTCCATGTTCGTACGGATGGCAGTGTAGATAGTTCCATGTTCATACAGGTGGCGGTGTAGATATTTCCATGTTTATACAGATAGCAGGATAGTTATTTCCATGTTTACAGAGATAGCAGTGTAGATATTTCCATTGATATACAGATAGCTGTGTAGATATTTGCATGTTCATACAGATAGCGGTGTAGATATTTCCATGTTCATACAGATAGCGGTGTAGATATTTCCATGTTCATACAGAGAGCGGTGTAGATATTTCCATGTTCATACAGATAGCGGTGTAGATATTTCCATTTTCTTACAGATAGCGGCGTAGGTATTTTCATGTTCATACAGTTAGCGGTGCAGATATTTCCATGTTCATACAGATGGCGGTTTAGATATTTACATGTTCATACAGATGGCGGTGTAAGTATTTCCAAGTTCTTACAGATGGCGGTGTAGATATTTCCATGTTCATTGAGATGGCGGTGTAGATATTTCCATGTTTATGCAGATAGCGGTGAAGATATTTCCATGTTTATACAGATAGCGGTATAGATATTTCCATGTTTATACACATAGCGGTGTTGATATTTCCATGTTTATAGAGATTGCGGTGTATTTAATTCCAATTTTATACAGATAGCAGTGTAGATATTTCCAAGTTCATACAGATAGCAGTGTAGATATTTCCACGTTTATAGAGATGGCTGTGTAGATATTTCCATGTTCATACAGATGGCGGTGTAGATATTTCCATGTGTATAGAGATGGCGGTGTAGATATTTTCAGGTTTACACAGATGGCAGTGTAGATATTTAAATGTTTACACAGATACCGGTGTAGACATTTCCATGTTTACACAGATAGCGGTGTGGATATTTCCATGTTTATGCAGATAGCGGTGTAGATATTTCCATGTTCATACAGATAGCGGTGTAGATATTTCCATGTTCATACCAATAGCGGTGTAGATATTTCCATGTTCATACAGTTAGCGGTATAGATATTTCCATGTTTATACAGATGGCGGTGTAGATATTTCCATGTTTATGCAGATGGCGCTATAGATATTTCCATCTTTATACAGATGGTGGTGTAGATATTTCCATGTTCATACAGATGGCGGAGTAGATATTTCGAAGTTTATAGAGATAGCGCTGTAGTTATTTCTATATTTATATAGAAATCTGTGTAGATATTTCCATGTATATACAGATAGCTGTGTAGATATTTCCATGTTCATGCAGAGAGCGGTTTAGTTATTTACATGTTCATCCAGATGCCGGTGTAGATACATCCATGTTCATAGAGATGGCGGTGAAGATATTTCCATGTTCATATATATTGCTGTGTAGATATTTCCATGTTCATACAGATAGCGGTGTAGATATTTCCACGTTTATAGAGATGGCGGTGTACATATTTCCATGTTCATACAGAGGACGGTGTAGAGATTTCCATGTTTATAGGGATGGCGGTGTAGATATTTTCATGTTTACACAGATGGCGATGTGGATATTTCCATGTTTATGCAGATAGCAGTGTAGATATTTCCATGTTTATACAGATAGAGGTGCGGATATTTCCATGTTTATTCAGATAGCGGTGCGGATATTTCCATGTTTATACAGATAGTTGGGCAGATATTTCCATGTTTATACAGATAGCGGTGTAGATATTTCCATCTTAATACAGATGGCGGTGTAGATATGTCCATGTTCGTACAGATGGCGGTGTAGATATTTCCATGTTCATACAGATGGCGGTGTTGATATTTCGAAGTTTATAGAGATAGCACTGTAGTTATTTCCATATTTATAGAGAAATCTCTGTAGATATTTCCATGTATATTCAGATAGCTGTGTGGATATTTCCATGTTCATGCAGATAGCGGTGTAGATAATTCCATGTTCATCCAGATGCCGGTGTACATATATCCACGTTCATACAGATGGCGGTGAAGATATTTCCATGTTCATACAGATGGTGGTGTAGGTATTTCCATGTTCATACAAATGGCGGTGTAGATATTTCCATGTTCATAGAGATGGCGGTGTAGATATTTCCAGGTTCATACAAATGGCGGTGTAGATATTTCCCTGTTCATAGAGATGGCGGTGTAGATATTTCCATGTTTATACAGATAGCAGTGTAGTTATTTCCATGTTTATAGAGATACCAGTGTGGATATTTCCATTGATATGCAGACAGCTGTGTAGATATTTACATGTTCATACAGATAGCGGTGTGGATATTTCCATGTTCATGCCGATAGCGGTGTAGATATTTCCATGTTCATACAGATAGCGGAGTAGATATTTCCATGTTCATACAGATAGTGGTGTAGATATTTCCATGTTCATACAGATAGCGGTGTAGATATTTCCATGTTCATACAGTTAGCAGTGTAGTTATTTCCATGTTCATACAGATGGCGGTGTAGATATTTGCATGTTCATACAGATGGCGGTGTAGATATTTCCATGTTCATACAGATAGCGGTGTAGAGATTTCCATGTTCATACAGATAGTGGTGTAGATATTTCCATGTTCATACAGATAGCGGTCTAGATATATTCATTTTCATACCAATAGCGGTGTAGAAATTTCCATGTTCATACAGTTAACGGTGTAGATATTTCCATGTTCATACAGATGGCGGTGTAGATATTTACATGTTCATACAGATGGTGGTGTAGATATTTCCATGTTCGTACGGATGGCAGTGTAGATATTTCCATGTTTATACAGATAGCAGTGTATTGATTTCCATGTTTATAGACATAGCAGTGTAGATATTTCCATTGATATAGAGATAGCTGTGTAGATATTTGCATGGTCATACAGATAGCGGTGTAGATATTTCCATGTTCATACAGATGGCGGTGTAGATATTTCCATGTTCATACAAATGGCGGTGTAGTTATTTCCATGTTCATAGAGATGGCGGTGTAGATATTTCCATGTTCATACAAATGGCGGTGTAGATATTTCCATGTTCATAGAGATGGCGGAGTTGATATTTCCATATTTATAGAGATAGCAGTGTAGTTATTTCCATGTTTATAGAGATAGCAGTGTAGATATTTCCATTGATATACAGATAGCTGTGTAGATATTTGCATGTTCATAGAGATAGCGGTGTAGATATTTCCATGTTCATACAGATAGCGGTGTAGATATTTCCATGTTCATATAGATAGCGGTGTAGATATTTCCATGTTCATACAGATAGCGGTGTAGATATTTCCATGTTCATACAGTTAGCGGTGTAGATATTTCCATGTTCATACAGATGGCGGTGTAGATATTTACATGTTCATACAGATGGCGGTGTAGATATTTACATGTTCATACAGATGGCGGTGTAGATATTTCCATGTTCATACAGATAGCCGTGTAGATATTTCCATGTTCATACAGATAGCGGTGTAGATATTTCCATGTTCATACCAATAGCGGTGTAGACATTTCCATGTTCATATATTTAGCAGTGTAGATATTTCCATGTTCATACAGATGGCGGTGAAGATATTTCCATGTTCATACAGATGGCGGTGTAGATATTTCCATGTTTGTTCGGATGGCAGTGTAGATATTTCCATGTTCATACAGGTGGCGGTGTAGATATTTCCATGTTTATACAGATAGCAGTGTAGTTATTTCCATGTTAATAGAGATAGCTGTGTAGATATTTCCATTGATATACTGATAGCTGTGTAGATATTTGCATGTCCATACAGATAGCGGTGTAGATATTTCCATGTTCATACAGATGGCGGTGTAGATATTTCCATGTTCATAGAGAGGGCGGTGTAGATATTTCCATGTTTATGCAGATAGCGGTAAAGATATTTCCATGTTTATACAGATGGTGGTGTAGATATTTCCATGTTTATAGAGATGGCGGTCTAGATATTTCCATGGTAACAGAGATAGTGGTGTAGTTATTTCCAAGTTTATAGAGACAGCGTTGTAGATATTTCCATGTTTATAAAGATAGCGGTGAAGATATTTCCATGTTTATACAGATAGCGGTATAGATATTTCCATGTTTATACAGATAGCAGTGTAGTTATTTCCATGTTTATAGAGATAGCAGTGTAGATATTTCCATTGATATACTGATTGCTGTGTAGATATTTGCATGTCCATACAGATAGCAGTGTAGATATTTCCATGTTCATACAGACAGCGGTGTAGATATTTCCATGTTTATACAGATAGTGTTGCGGATATTTCCATGTTTATACAGATAGTTGGGCCGATATTTCCATGTTTATACAGATAGCGGTGTAGATATTTCCATCTTAATACAGATGGCGGTGTAGATATGTCCATGTTCGTACAGATGGCGTTGTACATATTTCCATGTTCATACAGATGGGGGTGTAGATATTTTGAAGTTTATAGAGATAGCGCTGTAGTTATTTCCATATTTATTGAGAAATCTGTGTAGATATTTCCATGTATATGCAGATAGCTGTGTAGATATTCCCATTTTCATGCAGATAGCGGTGTAGATATTTCCTTTTTCATCCAGATGCCGGTGTAGATATATCCATGTTCATACAGATGGGGGTGAAGATATTTCCATGTTCATACAGATGGCGGTGTAGATATTTCCATGTTCATGCAAATGGCGGTGTAGATATTTCCATGTTCATAGAGATGGCGGTGTAGATATTTCCATGTACATACAAATGGCGGTGTAGATATTTCCATGTTCGTACAGATGGCGGTGCAGATATTTCCATGTTAATACAGTTAGCCGTGTAGATATTTCGATGTTCATTCAGAGGGCGGTGTAGATATTTCCATGTTCATACAGATGGCGGTGTAGATATTTCCATGTTCGTATGGATGGCAGTGTAGATATTTCCATGTTCATACAGGTGGCGGTGTAGATATTTCCATGTTTATACAGATAGCAGTGTATTTATTTCCTTGTTTATAGAGAAAGCAGGGCAGATATTTCCATTGATAAACACATAGCTGGGTAGATACTTGCATGTTCATACAGATAGCGGTATAGATATTTCCATGTTCACACAGATAGCGGTGTAGATATTTCCATGTTCATACAGATGGCGGTGTAGATATTTACATGTTCATAGAGATGGCGGTGTAGATATTTCCATGTTTATGAAGATAGCGGTATAGATATTTCCATGTTTATACAGATGGTGGTGTAGAAATTTCCATGTTTATGAAGATAGCGGTATAGATATTTCCATGTTTATACAGATAGCGGTGAAGATATTTCCATGTTTATACTGATGGTGGTGTAGTTATTTCCAAGTTTATAGAGACAGCGTTGTAGATATTTCCATGTTTATACAGATAGCGGTGATGATATTTCCATGTTTATACAGATAGCGGTGTACATATTTCCATGTTTATACAGATAGCGGTGTAGATATTTCCATGTTTATAGAGATAGTGGTGTAGATAAATCCAATTTTATACAGATAGCAGTGTAGATATTTCCAAGTTCATACAGATAGCGGTGTAGATATTTCCACGTTTATAGAGATGGCGGTGTAGATATTTCCATGTTCATGCAGATGGCGGTGTAGATATTTCCATGTTTATAGGGATGGCGGTGTAGATATTTTCATGTTTATACAGATGGCAGTGTAGATATTTCCATGTTTACACAGATAGCGGTGTAGACATTTCCATGTTTACACAGATAGCGGTGTGGATATTTCCATTTTAATACAGATGGCGGTGTAGATATGTCCATGTTTGTACAGATGGCGGTGTAGACATTTCCATGTTCATACAGATGGCGGTGTAGATATTTCGAAGTTTATAGAGATAGCGCTGTAGTTATTTCCATATTTATAGAGAAATCTCTGTAGATATTTCCATGTATATTCAGATAGCTGTGTAGATATTTCCATGTTCATGCAGATAGCGGTGTAGATATTTCCATGTTCATCCAGATGCCGGTGTACATATATCCATGTTCATACAGATGGCGGTGAAGATATTTCCATGTTCATACAGATGGTGGTGTAGATATTTCCATGTTCATACAAATGACGGTGTAAATATTTCCATGTTCATAGAGATGGCGGTGTAGATATTTCCATGTTCATACAAATGGCAGTGTAGATATTTCCATGTTCATAGAGATGGCGGTGTAGATATTTCCATATTTATACAGATAGCAGTGTAGTTATTTCCATGTTTATAGGGATAGCAGTGTAGATATTTTCATTGATATACAGATAGCTGTGTACATATTTGCATGTTCATACAGATAGCGGTGTAGATATTTCCATGTTCATACAGATAGCGGTGTAGATATTTCCATGTTCATACCAATAGTGGTGTAGATATTTCCATGTTCATACAGTTAGCGGTGTACATATTTCCATGTTCATACAGATGGCGGTGTAGATATTTCCATGTTCATACAGATGGCGGTGTAGATATTTTGAAGTTTATACAGATAGCGCTGTAGTTATTTCCATATTTATAGTGAAATCTGTGTAGATATTTCCATGTATATGCAGATAGCTGTGTAGATATTTCCATGTTCATACAGACAACGGTGTAGATATTTTCATGTTCATCCAGATGCCGGTGTAGATATTTGCATCTTCATACAGATAGCGGTGTAGATATTTCCATGTTCATACAGATAGCGGTGTAGATATTTCCATGTTCATACAGAGAGCAGTGTAGATATTTCCATGTTCATACAGATAGCGGTGTAGATATTTCCATGTTCATACAGATAGAGGTGTAGGTATTTCCACGTTCTTACAGTTAGCGGTGTAGATATTTCCATGTTCATACAGATGGCGGTGTAGATATTTCCATGTTCATACAGATGGCAGTGTAGATATTTCCATGTACATACAGGTGGCGGTGTAGATATTTCCATGTTTATACAGATAGCAGTGTAGTTATTTCCATGTTTATAGAGATAGCAGTGTAGATATTTCCATTGATATACTGATAGCTGTGTAGATATTTGCATGTCCATACATGTAACGGTGTAGATATTTCCATGTTCATACAGATAGCGGTGTAGATATTTCCATGTTTATACAGATAGTGGTGCGGATATTTCCATGTTTATACAGATAGTTGGGCAGATATTTCCATGTTTATACAGATAGCGGTGTAGATATTTCCATCTTAATACAGATGGCGGTGTAGATATGTCCATGTTCGTACAGATGGCATTGTACATATTTCCATGTTCATACAGATGGCGGTGTAGATATTTAGAAGTTTATAGAGATAGCGCTGTAGTTATTTCCATATTTATTGAGAAATCTGTGTAGATATTTCCATGTATATGCAGATAGCTGTGTAGATATTCCCATTTTCATGCAGATGGCGGTGTAGATATTTCCATGTTCATCCAGATGCCGGTGTAGATATATCCATGTTCATACAGATGGTTGTGAAGATATTTCCATGTTCATACAGATGGCGGTGTAGATATTTCCATGTTCATGCAAATGGCGGTGTAGTTATTTCCATGTTCATAGAGATGGCGGTGTAGATATTTCCATGTACATACAAATGGCGGTGTAGATATTTCCATGTTCGTACAGATGGCGGTGCAGATATTTCCATGTTCATACAGTTAGCCGTGTAGATATTTGCATGTTCATACAGATAGCGGTGTAGATATTTACATGTTCATACAGATGGCGGTGTAGATATTTCCATGTTCGTATGGATGGCAGTGTAGATATTTCCATGTTCATACTGGTGGCGGTGTAGATATTTCCATGTTCATACAGATAGCGGTGTAGATATTTCCATGTTCATACAGATAGAGGTGTAGGTATTTCCACGTTCTTACAGTTAGCGGTGTAGATATTTCCATGTTCATACAGATGGCGGTGTAGATATTTCCATGTTCATACAGATGGCAGTGTAGATATTTCCATGTACATACAGGTGGCGGTGTAGATATTTCCATGTTTATACAGATAGCAGTGTAGTTATTTCCATGTTTATAGAGATAGCAATGTAGATATTTCCATTGATATACAGATAGCTGTGTAGATATTTGCATGTTCATACAGATAGCGGTGTAGATATTTCCATGTTCGTACAGATAGCGGTGTAGATATTTCCATGTTCATACAGATAGCGGTGTAGATATTTCCATGTTCATACAGTTAGCGGTGTAGGTATTTCCATGTTCATACAGACGGCGGTGTAGATATTTACATGTTCGTACAGATGGCGATGTAGATATTTCCATGCTCATAGAGGTGGCGGTGTAGATATTTCCATGTTTATGCAGATAGCGGTATAGATATTTCCATGTTTATACAGACGGTGGTGTAGATATTTCCATGTTTATGGGGATGGCGGTGTAGATATTTTCATGTTTACACAGATGGCGGTGTAGATATTTCCATGTTTACACAGATAGCGCTGTAGACATTTCCATGTTTACACAGATAGCGGTGTGGATATTTCCATGTTTATGCAGAAAGCAGTGTAGATAGTTCCATGTTTATAAAGATAGCGGTGCGGATATTTCCATTTTTATACAGATAGTTGGGCAGATATTTCCATGTTTATACAGATAGCGGTGTAGATATTTCCATCTTAATACAGATGGCAGTGTAGATATGTCCATGATTGTACAGATGGCAGTGTAGATATTTCCATGTTCATACAGGTGGCGGTGTAGATATTTCCATGTTCATAGAGATGGCGGTGTAGATATTTTCATGTTCACACAAATGGCGGTGTCGATATTTCCATGTTCATAGAGATGGCGGTGTAGATATTTCCATGTTTATACAGATAGCAGTGTAGTTATTTCCATGTTTATAGAGATAGCAGTGTAGATATTTCCATTGATATACAGATAGCTGTGTAGATATTTGCATGTTTATACAGATAGCGGTGTAGATATTTCCATGTTTACACAGATAGCGGTGTAGACATTTCCATGTTTACACAGATAGCGGTGTGGATATTTCCATGTTTATGCAGATAGCGGTGTAGATATTTCCATGTTTATACAGATAGCGGTGCGGATATTTCCATGTTTATTCAGATAGCGGTGCGGATATTTCCATGTTTATACAGATAGTTGGGCAGATATTTCCATGTTTATACAGATAGCGGTGTAGATATTTCCATCTTAATACAGATGGCGGTGTAGATATGTCCATGTTCGTACAGATGGCGGTGTAGATATTTCCATGTTCATACAGATGGCGGTGTTGATATTTCGAAGTTTATAGAGATAGCACTGTAGTTATTTCCATATTTATAGAGAAATCTCTGTAGATATTTCCATGTATATTCAGATAGCTGTGTGGATATTTCCATGTTCATGCAGATAGCGGTGTAGATAATTCCATGTTCATCCAGATGCCGGTGTACATATATCCACGTTCATACAGATGGCGGTGAAGATATTTCCATGTTCATACAGATGGTGGTGTAGGTATTTCCATGTTCATACAAATGGCGGTGTAGATATTTCCATGTTCATAGAGATGGCGGTGTAGATATTTCCAGGTTCATACAAATGGCGGTGTAGATATTTCCCTGTTCATAGAGATGGCGGTGTAGATATTTCCATGTTTATACAGATAGCAGTGTAGTTATTTCCATGTTTATAGAGATACCAGTGTGGATATTTCCATTGATATGCAGACAGCTGTGTAGATATTTACATGTTCATACAGATAGCGGTGTGGATATTTCCATGTTCATGCCGATAGCTGTGTAGATATTTCCATGTTCATACAGATAGCGGAGTAGATATTTCCATGTTCATACAGATAGTGGTGTAGATATTTCCATGTTCATACAGATAGCGGTGTAGATATTTCCATGTTCATACAGTTAGCAGTGTAGATATTTCCATGTTCATACAGATGGCGGTGTAGATATTTGCATGTTCATACAGATGGCGGTGTAGATATTTCCATGTTCATACAGATAGCGGTGTAGAGATTTCCATGTTCATACAGATAGTGGTGTAGATATTTCCATGTTCATACAGATAGCGGTCTAGATATATTCATTTTCATACCAATAGCGGTGTAGAAATTTCCATGTTCATACAGTTAGCGGTGTAGATATTTCCATGTTCATACAGATGGCGGTGTAGATATTTACATGTTCATACAGATGGTGGTGTAGATATTTCCATGTTCGTACGGATGGCAGTGTAGATATTTCCATGTTTATACAGATAGCAGTGTATTGATTTCCATGTTTATAGACATAGCAGTGTAGATATTTCCATTGATATAGAGATAGCTGTGTAGATATTTGCATGGTCATACAGATAGCGGTGTAGATATTTCCATGTTCATACAGATGGCGGTGTAGATATTTCCATGTTCATACAAATGGCGGTGTAGTTATTTCCATGTTCATAGAGATGGCGGTGTAGATATTTCCATGTTCATACAAATGGCGGTGTAGATATTTCCATGTTCATAGAGATGGCGGAGTTGATATTTCCATATTTATAGAGATAGCAGTGTAGTTATTTCCATGTTTATAGAGATAGCAGTGTAGATATTTCCATTGATATACAGATAGCTGTGTAGATATTTGCATGTTCATAGAGATAGCGGTGTAGATATTTCCATGTTCATACAGATAGCGGTGTAGATATTTCCATGTTCATATAGATAGCGGTGTAGATATTTCCATGTTCATACAGATAGCGGTGTAGATATTTCCATGTTCATACAGTTAGCGGTGTAGATATTTCCATGTTCATACAGATGGCGGTGTAGATATTTACATGTTCATACAGATGGCGGTGTAGATATTTACATGTTCATACAGATGGCGGTGTAGATATTTCCATGTTCATACAGATAGCCGTGTAGATATTTCCATGTTCATACAGATAGCGGTGTAGATATTTCCATGTTCATACCAATAGCGGTGTAGACATTTCCATGTTCATATATTTAGCAGTGTAGATATTTCCATGTTCATACAGATGGCGGTGAAGATATTTCCATGTTCATACAGATGGCGGTGTAGATATTTCCATGTTTGTTCGGATGGCAGTGTAGATATTTCCATGTTCATACAGGTGGCGGTGTAGATATTTCCATGTTTATACAGATAGCAGTGTAGTTATTTCCATGTTAATAGAGATAGCTGTGTAGATATTTCCATTGATATACTGATAGCTGTGTAGATATTTGCATGTCCATACAGATAGCGGTGTAGATATTTCCATGTTCATACAGATGGCGGTGTAGATATTTCCATGTTCATAGAGAGGGCGGTGTAGATATTTCCATGTTTATGCAGATAGCGGTAAAGATATTTCCATGTTTATACAGATGGTGGTGTAGATATTTCCATGTTCATAGAGATGGCGGTCTAGATATTTCCATGGTAACAGAGATAGTGGTGTAGTTATTTCCAAGTTTATAGAGACAGCGTTGTAGATATTTCCATGTTTATAAAGATAGCGGTGAAGATATTTCCATGTTTATACAGATAGCGGTATAGATATTTCCATGTTTATACAGATAGCAGTGTAGTTATTTCCATGTTTATAGAGATAGCAGTGTAGATATTTCCATTGATATACTGATTGCTGTGTAGATATTTGCATGTCCATACAGATAGCAGTGTAGATATTTCCATGTTCATACAGACAGCGGTGTAGATATTTCCATGTTTATACAGATAGTGTTGCGGATATTTCCATGTTTATACAGATAGTTGGGCCGATATTTCCATGTTTATACAGATAGCGGTGTAGATATTTCCATCTTAATACAGATGGCGGTGTAGATATGTCCATGTTCGTACAGATGGCGTTGTACATATTTCCATGTTCATACAGATGGGGGTGTAGATATTTTGAAGTTTATAGAGATAGCGCTGTAGTTATTTCCATATTTATTGAGAAATCTGTGTAGATATTTCCATGTATATGCAGATAGCTGTGTAGATATTCCCATTTTCATGCAGATAGCGGTGTAGATATTTCCTTTTTCATCCAGATGCCGGTGTAGATATATCCATGTTCATACAGATGGGGGTGAAGATATTTCCATGTTCATACAGATGGCGGTGTAGATATTTCCATGTTCATGCAAATGGCGGTGTAGATATTTCCATGTTCATAGAGATGGCGGTGTAGATATTTCCATGTACATACAAATGGCGGTGTAGATATTTCCATGTTCGTACAGATGGCGGTGCAGATATTTCCATGTTAATACAGTTAGCCGTGTAGATATTTCGATGTTCATTCAGAGGGCGGTGTAGATATTTCCATGTTCATACAGATGGCGGTGTAGATATTTCCATGTTCGTATGGATGGCAGTGTAGATATTTCCATGTTCATACAGGTGGCGGTGTAGATATTTCCATGTTTATACAGATAGCAGTGTATTTATTTCCTTGTTTATAGAGAAAGCAGGGCAGATATTTCCATTGATAAACACATAGCTGGGTAGATACTTGCATGTTCATACAGATAGCGGTATAGATATTTCCATGTTCACACAGATAGCGGTGTAGATATTTCCATGTTCATACAGATGGCGGTGTAGATATTTACATGTTCATAGAGATGGCGGTGTAGATATTTCCATGTTTATGAAGATAGCGGTATAGATATTTCCATGTTTATACAGATGGTGGTGTAGAAATTTCCATGTTTATGAAGATAGCGGTATAGATATTTCCATGTTTATACAGATAGCGGTGAAGATATTTCCATGTTTATACTGATGGTGGTGTAGTTATTTCCAAGTTTATAGAGACAGCGTTGTAGATATTTCCATGTTTATACAGATAGCGGTGATGATATTTCCATGTTTATACAGATAGCGGTGTACATATTTCCATGTTTATACAGATAGCGGTGTAGATATTTCCATGTTTATAGAGATAGTGGTGTAGATAAATCCAATTTTATACAGATAGCAGTGTAGATATTTCCAAGTTCATACAGATAGCGGTGTAGATATTTCCACGTTTATAGAGATGGCGGTGTAGATATTTCCATGTTCATGCAGATGGCGGTGTAGATATTTCCATGTTTATAGGGATGGCGGTGTAGATATTTTCATGTTTATACAGATGGCAGTGTAGATATTTCCATGTTTACACAGATAGCGGTGTAGACATTTCCATGTTTACACAGATAGCGGTGTGGATATTTCCATTTTAATACAGATGGCGGTGTAGATATGTCCATGTTTGTACAGATGGCGGTGTAGACATTTCCATGTTCATACAGATGGCGGTGTAGATATTTCGAAGTTTATAGAGATAGCGCTGTAGTTATTTCCATATTTATAGAGAAATCTCTGTAGATATTTCCATGTATATTCAGATAGCTGTGTAGATATTTCCATGTTCCTGCAGATAGCGGTGTAGATATTTCCATGTTCATCCAGATGCCGGTGTACATATATCCATGTTCATACAGATGGCGGTGAAGATATTTCCATGTTCATACAGATGGTGGTGTAGATATTTCCATGTTCATACAAATGACGGTGTAAATATTTCCATGTTCATAGAGATGGCGGTGTAGATATTTCCATGTTCATACAAATGGCAGTGTAGATATTTCCATGTTCATAGAGATGGCGGTGTAGATATTTCCATATTTATACAGATAGCAGTGTAGTTATTTCCATGTTTATAGGGATAGCAGTGTAGATATTTTCATTGATATACAGATAGCTGTGTACATATTTGCATGTTCATACAGATAGCGGTGTAGATATTTCCATGTTCATACAGATAGCGGTGTAGATATTTCCATGTTCATACCAATAGTGGTGTAGATATTTCCATGTTCATACAGTTAGCGGTGTACATATTTCCATGTTCATACAGATGGCGGTGTAGATATTTCCATGTTCATACAGATGGCGGTGTAGATATTTTGAAGTTTATACAGATAGCGCTGTAGTTATTTCCATATTTATAGTGAAATCTGTGTAGATATTTCCATGTATATGCAGATAGCTGTGTAGATATTTCCATGTTCATACAGACAACGGTGTAGATATTTTCATGTTCATCCAGATGCCGGTGTAGATATTTGCATCTTCATACAGATAGCGGTGTAGATATTTCCATGTTCATACAGATAGCGGTGTAGATATTTCCATGTTCATACAGATAGCGGTGTAGATATTTCCATGTTCATACAGATAGAGGTGTAGGTATTTCCACGTTCTTACAGTTAGCGGTGTAGATATTTCCATGTTCATACAGATGGCGGTGTAGATATTTCCATGTTCATACAGATGGCAGTGTAGATATTTCCATGTACATACAGGTGGCGGTGTAGATATTTCCATGTTTATACAGATAGCAGTGTAGTTATTTCCATGTTTATAGAGATAGCAGTGTAGATATTTCCATTGATATACTGATAGCTGTGTAGATATTTGCATGTCCATACATGTAACGGTGTAGATATTTCCATGTTCATACAGATAGCGGTGTAGATATTTCCATGTTTATACAGATAGTGGTGCGGATATTTCCATGTTTATACAGATAGTTGGGCAGATATTTCCATGTTTATACAGATAGCGGTGTAGATATTTCCATCTTAATACAGATGGCGGTGTAGATATGTCCATGTTCGTACAGATGGCATTGTACATATTTCCATGTTCATACAGATGGCGGTGTAGATATTTTGAAGTTTATAGAGATAGCGCTGTAGTTATTTCCATATTTATTGAGAAATCTGTGTAGATATTTCCATGTATATGCAGATAGCTGTGTAGATATTCCCATTTTCATGCAGATGGCGGTGTAGA
The DNA here is from genome assembly GCF_029281585.2 of Gorilla gorilla gorilla. NCBI lineage: Eukaryota > Metazoa > Chordata > Mammalia > Primates > Hominidae > Gorilla > Gorilla gorilla. The sequence continues at coordinate 79,258,940 of NC_073244.2, forward strand.
TATTTCCATGTTCATCCAGATGCCGGTGTAGATATATCCATGTTCATACAGATGGTTGTGAAGATATTTCCATGTTCATACAGATGGCGGTGTAGATATTTCCATGTTCATGCAAATGGCGGTGTAGTTATTTCCATGTTCATAGAGATGGCGGTGTAGATATTTCCATGTACATACAAATGGCGGTGTAGATATTTCCATGTTCGTACAGATGGCGGTGCAGATATTTCCATGTTCATACAGTTAGCCGTGTAGATATTTGCATGTTCATACAGATAGCGGTGTAGATATTTACATGTTCATACAGATGGCGGTGTAGATATTTCCATGTTCGTATGGATGGCAGTGTAGATATTTCCATGTTCATACTGGTGGCGGTGTAGATATTTCCATGTTCATACAGATAGCGGTGTAGATATTTCCATGTTCATACAGATAGAGGTGTAGGTATTTCCACGTTCTTACAGTTAGCGGTGTAGATATTTCCATGTTCATACAGATGGCAGTGTAGATATTTCCATGTTCATACAGATGGCAGTGTAGATATTTCCATGTACATACAGGTGGCGGTGTAGATATTTCCATGTTTATACAGATAGCAGTGTAGTTATTTCCATGTTTATAGAGATAGCAATGTAGATATTTCCATTGATATACAGATAGCTGTGTAGATATTTGCATGTTCATACAGATAGCGGTGTAGATATTTCCATGTTCGTACAGATAGCGGTGTAGATATTTCCATGTTTATAGAGATAGTGGTGTAGATAAATCCAATTTTATACAGATAGCAGTGTAGATATTTCCAAGTTCATACAGATAGCGGTGTAGATATTTCCACGTTTATAGAGATGGCGGTGTAGATATTTCCATGTTCATGCAGATGGCGGTGTAGATATTTCCATGTTTATAGGGATGGCGGTGTAGATATTTTCATGTTTATACAGATGGCAGTGTAGATATTTCCATGTTTACACAGATAGCGGTGTAGACATTTCCATGTTTACACAGATAGCGGTGTGGATATTTCCATTTTAATACAGATGGCGGTGTAGATATGTCCATGTTTGTACAGATGGCGGTGTAGACATTTCCATGTTCATACAGATGGCGGTGTAGATATTTCGAAGTTTATAGAGATAGCGCTGTAGTTATTTCCATATTTATAGAGAAATCTCTGTAGATATTTCCATGTATATTCAGATAGCTGTGTAGATATTTCCATGTTCATGCAGATAGCGGTGTAGATATTTCCATGTTCATCCAGATGCCGGTGTACATATATCCATGTTCATACAGATGGCGGTGAAGATATTTCCATGTTCATACAGATGGTGGTGTAGATATTTCCATGTTCATACAAATGACGGTGTAAATATTTCCATGTTCATAGAGATGGCGGTGTAGATATTTCCATGTTCATACAAATGGCAGTGTAGATATTTCCATGTTCATAGAGATGGCGGTGTAGATATTTCCATATTTATACAGATAGCAGTGTAGTTATTTCCATGTTTATAGGGATAGCAGTGTAGATATTTTCATTGATATACAGATAGCTGTGTACATATTTGCATGTTCATACAGATAGCGGTGTAGATATTTCCATGTTCATACAGATAGCGGTGTAGATATTTCCATGTTCATACCAATAGTGGTGTAGATATTTCCATGTTCATACAGTTAGCGGTGTACATATTTCCATGTTCATACAGATGGCGGTGTAGATATTTCCATGTTCATACAGATGGCGGTGTAGATATTTTGAAGTTTATACAGATAGCGCTGTAGTTATTTCCATATTTATAGTGAAATCTGTGTAGATATTTCCATGTATATGCAGATAGCTGTGTAGATATTTCCATGTTCATACAGACAACGGTGTAGATATTTTCATGTTCATCCAGATGCCGGTGTAGATATTTGCATCTTCATACAGATAGCGGTGTAGATATTTCCATGTTCATACAGATAGCGGTGTAGATATTTCCATGTTCATACAGATAGCGGTGTAGATATTTCCATGTTCATACAGATAGAGGTGTAGGTATTTCCACGTTCTTACAGTTAGCGGTGTAGATATTTCCATGTTCATACAGATGGCGGTGTAGATATTTCCATGTTCATACAGATGGCAGTGTAGATATTTCCATGTACATACAGGTGGCGGTGTAGATATTTCCATGTTTATACAGATAGCAGTGTAGTTATTTCCATGTTTATAGAGATAGCAGTGTAGATATTTCCATTGATATACTGATAGCTGTGTAGATATTTGCATGTCCATACATGTAACGGTGTAGATATTTCCATGTTCATACAGATAGCGGTGTAGATATTTCCATGTTTATACAGATAGTGGTGCGGATATTTCCATGTTTATACAGATAGTTGGGCAGATATTTCCATGTTTATACAGATAGCGGTGTAGATATTTCCATCTTAATACAGATGGCGGTGTAGATATGTCCATGTTCGTACAGATGGCATTGTACATATTTCCATGTTCATACAGATGGCGGTGTAGATATTTTGAAGTTTATAGAGATAGCGCTGTAGTTATTTCCATATTTATTGAGAAATCTGTGTAGATATTTCCATGTATATGCAGATAGCTGTGTAGATATTCCCATTTTCATGCAGATGGCGGTGTAGATATTTCCATGTTCATCCAGATGCCGGTGTAGATATATCCATGTTCATACAGATGGTTGTGAAGATATTTCCATGTTCATACAGATGGCGGTGTAGATATTTCCATGTTCATGCAAATGGCGGTGTAGTTATTTCCATGTTCATAGAGATGGCGGTGTAGATATTTCCATGTACATACAAATGGCGGTGTAGATATTTCCATGTTCGTACAGATGGCGGTGCAGATATTTCCATGTTCATACAGTTAGCCGTGTAGATATTTGCATGTTCATACAGATAGCGGTGTAGATATTTACATGTTCATACAGATGGCGGTGTAGATATTTCCATGTTCGTATGGATGGCAGTGTAGATATTTCCATGTTCATACTGGTGGCGGTGTAGATATTTCCATGTTCATACAGATAGCGGTGTAGATATTTCCATGTTCATACAGATAGAGGTGTAGGTATTTCCACGTTCTTACAGTTAGCGGTGTAGATATTTCCATGTTCATACAGATGGCAGTGTAGATATTTCCATGTTCATACAGATGGCAGTGTAGATATTTCCATGTACATACAGGTGGCGGTGTAGATATTTCCATGTTTATACAGATAGCAGTGTAGTTATTTCCATGTTTATAGAGATAGCAATGTAGATATTTCCATTGATATACAGATAGCTGTGTAGATATTTGCATGTTCATACAGATAGCGGTGTAGATATTTCCATGTTCGTACAGATAGCGGTGTAGATATTTCCATGTTCATACAGATAGCGGTGTAGATATTTCCATGTTCATACAGTTAGCGGTGTAGGTATTTCCATGTTCATACAGACGGCGGTGTAGATATTTACATGTTCGTACAGATGGCGATGTAGATATTTCCATGCTCATAGAGGTGGCGGTGTAGATATTTCCATGTTTATGCAGATAGCGGTATAGATATTTCCATGTTTATACAGACGGTGGTGTAGATATTTCCATGTTTATGGGGATGGCGGTGTAGATATTTTCATGTTTACACAGATGGCGGTGTAGATATTTCCATGTTTACACAGATAGCGCTGTAGACATTTCCATGTTTACACAGATAGCGGTGTGGATATTTCCATGTTTATGCAGAAAGCAGTGTAGATAGTTCCATGTTTATAAAGATAGCGGTGCGGATATTTCCATTTTTATACAGATAGTTGGGCAGATATTTCCATGTTTATACAGATAGCGGTGTAGATATTTCCATCTTAATACAGATGGCAGTGTAGATATGTCCATGATTGTACAGATGGCAGTGTAGATATTTCCATGTTCATACAGGTGGCGGTGTAGATATTTCCATGTTCATAGAGATGGCGGTGTAGATATTTTCATGTTCACACAAATGGCGGTGTCGATATTTCCATGTTCATAGAGATGGCGGTGTAGATATTTCCATGTTTATACAGATAGCAGTGTAGTTATTTCCATGTTTATAGAGATAGCAGTGTAGATATTTCCATTGATATACAGATAGCTGTGTAGATATTTGCATGTTTATACAGATAGCGGTGTAGATATTTCCATGTTTACACAGATAGCGGTGTAGACATTTCCATGTTTACACAGATAGCGGTGTGGATATTTCCATGTTTATGCAGATAGCGGTGTAGATATTTCCATGTTTATACAGATAGCGGTGCGGATATTTCCATGTTTATGCAGATAGCGGTGTAGATATTTCCATGTTTATACTTATAGCAGTGCGGGTATTTCCATGTTTATACAGATAGTGGTGCAGATATTTCCATGTTTATAAAGATAGCTGTGTAGATATTTCCATCTTAATACAGATGGCGGTGTAGATATGTCCATGTTCGTTCAGATGGCGGTGTAGATATTTCCATGTTCATACATATGGCGGTGTAGATATTTCAAAGTTTATAGAGATAGCGCTGTAGTTATTTCCATATTTATAGAGACATCTGTGTAGATATTTCCATGTATATGCAGATAGCTGTGTAGATATTTCCATGTTCATGTAGATAGCGGTGTAGATATTTCCATTTTCATCCAGATGCCGGTGTAGATATTTGCATGTTCATAGAGATAGCGGTGTAGATATTTCCATGTTTATACAGATAGCGGTGAAGCTATTTCCATGTTCATACAGAGAGCGGTGTAGATATTTCCATGTTAATGCAGATAGCGGTGTAGATATTTCCATATTCATCCAGATGCCGGTGTAGATATTTGCATGTTCATAGAGATAGCGGTGTAGATATTTCCATGTTCATACAGATAGCGGTGTAGCTATTTCCATGTTCATACCGAGAGCGGTGTAGATATTTCCATGTTCATACAGATAGCGGTGTAGATATTTCCATATTCATACAGATAGCGGTGTAGGTCTTTCCATGTTTATAGAGATAGCAGTGTAGATATTTCCATTGATATACTTATAGCTGTGTAGATATTTGCATGTCCATACAGATAGCGGTGTAGATATTTCCAGGTTCATACAGATAGCGGTGTAGATATTTGCATGTTTATACAGATAGCGGTGTAGATATTTCCATGTTCATACAGATAGCGGTGTAGATATTTCCATTTTCATACAGATAGCGTTGTAAATATTTCCATGTTTATACAGATAGCGGTGAAGATATTTCCATGTTTATACTGATAGCGGTGTACATATTTCCGTGTTTATACAGATAACAGTGTAGATATTTCCATGTTTATAGACATAGTGGTGTAGATAATTTGAAATTTATACAGATAGCAGTGTAGATATTTCCAAGTTCATACCGATAGCGGTGTAGATATTTTCACGTTTATAGAGATGGCGGTGTAGATATTTCCATGTTCATACAGATAGCGGTGTAGATATTTCCATGTTCACACAGATAGCTGTGCAGATATTTCCATGTTCATACAGATAGCGGTGTAGATATTTCCATGTTCATACAGATAGCGGTGTAGATATTTCCATGTTCATACAGGTGGAGGTGTAGATATTTACATGTTCATACAGATGGCCGTGTAGATATCTCCATGTTCATTCGAATGGCAGTGTAGATATTTCCATGTTCATACAGGAGGCGGTGTAGATATTTCCATGCTTATACAGATAGCGGTGTAGTTATTTCCATGTTTATAGAGATAGCAGTGTAGATATTTCCATTGATATACAGATAGCTGTGTAGATATTTGCATGTTCATACAGATAGCGGTGTAGGTATTTCCATGTTCATACAGATAGCGGTGTAGATATTTCCATGTTCATACAGATAGCGGTGTAGATATTTCGATGTTCATACAGATAACGGAGTAGATATTTCCATGTTCATACAGATAGCGTTGTAGATATTTCCATGTTCATACAGTTAGCGGTGTAGATATTTCCATGTTCATACAGATGGCGGTGTAGATATTTACATGTTCATACAGATGGCGATGTAGATATTTCCATGTTCGTACTGATGGCGGTGTAGATATTTCCATGTTCATAGAGATGGCGGTGTAGATATTTCCATGTTTATGCAGATAGCGGTATAGATATTTCCATGTTTATACAGATGGTGGTGTAGATATTTCCATGTTTATAGAGATGGCGGTCTAGATATTTCCATGTTTATAGAGATAGTGGTGTAGTTATTTCCAAGTTTATAGAGACAGCGTTGTAGATGTTTCCATGTTTATACAGATAGCGGTGAAGATATTTCCAGGTTTATACAGATAGCGGTGTAGATATTTCAATGTTTATACAGATAACAGTGTAGATATTTCCATGTGTGTAGAGATAGTGGTGTAGATAATTTCAATTTTATACAGATAGCAGTGTAGATATTTCCAAGTTCATATACATAGCAGTGTAGATATTTCCACGTTTATAGAGATGGCGGTGTAGATATTTCCATGTTCATACAGATGGCGGTGTAGATATTTCCATGTTGATAGGGATGGCGGTGTAGGTATTTTCATCTTTACACAGATGGCGGTGTAGATATTTCCATGTTTACACAGATAACGGTGTAGACATTTCCATGTTTACACAGATAGCGGTGTGGATATTTCCATGTTTATGCAGATAGCGGTGTAGATATTTCCATGTTTATTCAGATAGCGGTGCGGATATTTCCATGTTTATGCAGATAGCGGTGTAGATATTTCCATGTTTATACAGATAGCAGTGCGGGTATTTCCATGTTTATACAGATAGTGGTGCAGATATTTCCATGTTTATAAAGATAGCTGTGTAGATATTTCCATCTTAATACAGATGGCGGTGTAGATATGTCCATGTTCGTTCAGATGGCGGTGTAGATATTTCCACGTTCATACATATGGCGGTGTAGATATTTCGAAGTTTATAGAGATAGCGCTGTAGTTATTTCCATATTTATAGAGACATCTGTGTAGATATTTCCATGTATATGCAGATAGCTGTGTAGATATTTCCATGTTCATGTAGATAGCGGTGTAGATATTTCCATTTTCATCCAGATGCCGGTGTAGATATTTGCATGTTCATAGAGATAGCGGTGTAGATATTTCCATGTTTATACAGATAGCGGTGAAGCTATTTCCATGTTCATACAGAGAGCGGTGTAGATATTTCCATGTTAATGCAGATAGCGGTGTAGATATTTCCATATTCATCCAGATGCCGGTGTAGATATTTGCATGTTCATAGAGATAGCGGTGTAGATATTTCCATGTTCATACAGATAGCGGTGTAGCTATTTCCATGTTCATACCGAGAGCGGTGTAGATATTTCCATGTTCATACAGATAGCGGTGTAGATATTTCCATATTCATACAGATAGCGGTGTAGGTCTTTCCATGTTTATAGAGATAGCAGTGTAGATATTTCCATTGATATACTTATAGCTGTGTAGATATTTGTATGTCCATACAGATAGCGGTGTAGATATTTCCAGGTTCATACAGATAGCGGTGTAGATATTTGCATGTTTATACAGATAGCGGTGTAGATATTTCCATGTTCATACAGATAGCGGTGTAGATATTTCCATTTTCATACAGATAGCGTTGTAGATATTTCCATGTTTATACAGATAGCGGTGAAGATATTTCCATGTTTATACTGATAGCGGTGTACATATTTCCATGTTTATACAGATAACAGTGTAGATATTTCCATGTTTATAGACATAGTGGTGTAGATAATTTGAATTTTATACAGATAGCAGTGTAGATATTTCCAAGTTCATACCGATAGCGGTGTAGATATTTTCACGTTTATAGAGATGGCGGTGTAGATATTTCCATGTTCATACAGATAGCGGTGTAGATATTTCCATGTTCATACAGATAGCTGTGCAGATATTTCCATGTTCATACAGATAGCGGTGTAGATATTTCCATGTTCATACAGATAGCGGTGTAGATATTTCCATGTTCATACAGGTGGCGGTGTAGATATTTACATGTTCATACAGATGGCCGTGTAGATATTTCCATGTTCGTTCGAATGGCAGTGTAGATATTTCCATGTTCATACAGGAGGCGGTGTAGATATTTCCATGCTTATACAGATAGCGGTGTAGTTATTTCCATGTTTATAGAGATAGCAGTGTAGATATTTCCATTGATATACAGATAGCTGCGTAGATATTTGCATGTTCATACAGATAGCGGTGTAGGTATTTCCATGTTCATACAGATAGCGGTGTAGATATTTCCATGTTCATACAGATAGCGGTGTAGATATTTCCATGTTCATACAGATAACGGTGTAGATATTTCCATGTTCATACAGATAGCGGTGTAGATATTTCCATGTTCATACAGTTAGCGGTGTAGATATTTCCATGTTCATACAGATGGCGGTGTAGATATTTACATGTTCATACAGGTGGCGGTGTAGATATTACCATGTTCGTACTGATGGCGGAGTAGATATTTCCATCTTCATAGAGATGGCGGTGTAGATATTTCCATGTTTATGCAGATAGCGGTATAGATATTTCCATGTTTATACAGATGGTGGTGTAGATATTTCCATGTTTATAGAGATGGCGGTCTAGATATTTCCATGTTTATAGAGATAGTGGTGTAGTTATTTCCAAGTTTATAGAGACAGCGTTGTAGATGTTTCCATGTTTATACAGATAGCGGTGAAGATATTTCCATGTTTACACAGATAGTAGTGTAGATATTTCCATGTTTATACAGATAGCAGTGTAGATATTTCCATGTTTATAGAGATAGTGTTGTACATAATTTCAATTTCATTCAGAGAGCAGTGTAGATATTTCCAAGTTCATACAGATAGCGGTGTACATATTTCCACGTTTATAGAGATGGCGGTGTAGATATTTCCATGTTCATACCTTGGACGGTGTAGATATTTGCATGTTTATAGGGATGGCGGTGTAGATATTTTCATGTTTACACAGATGGCGGTGTAGATATTTCCATGTTGACACAGATAGCGGTATAGACATTTCCATGTTTACACAGATTGCGGTGTGGATATTTCCATGTTTATGCAGATAGCAGTGTAGATATTTCCATGTTTATACAGATAGTGGTGCGGATATTTCCATGTTTATACAGATAGGTAGATATTTCCATGTTTATACGGATAGCGGTGTAGATATTTCCATCTTAATACAGATGGCGGTGTAGATATGTCCATTTTGATAGAGATGGCGGTGTAGATATTTCCATGTTTATGCAGATAGCAGTATAGATATTTCCATGTTTATACAGATGGTGGTGTAGATATTTCCATGTTTATAGAGATGGCGTTCTAGATATTTCCATGTTTACAGAGATAGTGGTGTAGTTATTTCCAAGTTTATAGAGACAGCGGTGTAGATATTTCCATGTTCATACAGATAGCGGTGTAGTTATTTCCATGTTCATACAGATAACGGTGTAGATATTTCCATGTTCATACAGACAGCGGTGTAGATATTTCCATGTTCATACACTTAGCGGTGTAGATATTTCCATGTTCATACAGATGGCGGGGTAGATATTTACATGTTCATACAGATGGCGGTGTAGATATTTCCATGTTCGTGCGGATGGCAGTGTAGATATTTCCATGTTCATACAGGCAGCCGTGTAGATATTTCCATGTTTATACAGATAGCAGTGTAGTTATTTCCATGTTTATAGAGATAGCAGTGTAGATATTTCCATTGATATACAGATAGCTGAGTAGATATCTGCATGTACATACAGATAGCGGTGTAGATATTTCCATGTTCATACAGTTAGCGGTGTAGATATTTACATGTGCATACAGATGGCGGTGTAGATATTTACATGTTCATGCAGATGGCGGTGTAGATATTTCCATGTTCGTACAGATGGCGGTGTAGATATTTCCATGTTCATAGAGATGGTGGTGTAGATATTTCCATGTTTATGCAGATAGCGGTATAGATACTTCCATGTTTATACAGATGGTGGTGTAGATATTTCCATGTTTATAGAGATGGCGGTCTAGATATTTCCATGTTTATAGAGATAGTGGTGTAGTTATTTCCAATTTTATAGAGACAGCTTTGTAGATGTTTCCATGTTTATACAGATAGCGGTGAAGATATTTCCATGTTTATACAGATAGCAGTGTAGATATTTCCATGTTTATAGAGATAGTGGTGTAGATAATTTCAATTTTATGCAGATAGCAGTGTAGATATTTCCAAGTTCATACAGATAGCAGTGCAGATATTTCCACGTTTATAGAGATGGCGGTGTAGATATTTCCATGTTCATACAGATAGCGGTGTAGATATTTCCATGTTCATAAAGATAACGGTGTAGATATTTCCATGTTTATACAGATAGTGGTGCGGGTATTTTCATGTTTATACAGATAGTGGTGCAGATATTTCCATGTTTATAAAGGTAGCGGTGTAGATATTTCCATCTTAATACAGATGGCGGTGTAGATATGTCCATGTTCGTACACATGGCGGTGTAGATATTTCCATGTTCATACAGATGGCGGTGTAGATATTTCGAAGTTTATAGAGATAGCGCTGTAGATATTTCCATATTAATAGAGAAATCTTTGTAGATATTTCCATGTATATGCAGATAGCTGTGTAGATATTTCCATTCTCATGCAGATAGCAGTGTAGATATTTCCATGTGCATCCAGATGCCGGTGTAGATATTTCCATGTTCATACAGATGGCGGTGTAGATATTTTCATGTTCATACAGATGGTGGTGTAGATATTTACATGTTCGTACAGATGGCGGTGTAGATATTTCCATGTTCATAGAGATGGCGGTGTAGATATTTCCATGTTTATGCAGATAGCGGTATAGATATTTCCATGTTTATACAGATGGTGGTGTAGATATTTCCATGTTTATAGAGATGGCGGTCTAGATATTTCCATGTTTATACAGATAGCGGTGAAGATATTTCCATTTTTAAACAGATAGCGGTGTAGATATTTCCATGTTTATACAGATAGAACTGTAGTTATTTCCATGTTTATAGAGATAGTGGTGTAGATAATTTCAATTTTATACGGAGAGCAGTGTAGATATTTCCAAGTTCATACAGATAGCGATGTAGATATTTCCACGTTTATAGAGATGGCGGTGTAGATATTTCCATGTACATTCTGATGGCGGTGTAGATATATCCATGTTCATACAAATTGTGGTGTAGATATTTCCATGTTCATAGAGATGGCGTTGTAGATATTTCCATGTTCATACAAATGGCGGTGTAGGTATTTCCATGTTCATAGAGATGGCGGTGTAGATATTTCCATGTTTATACAGATAGCAGTGTAGTTATTTCCATGTTTATAGAGATAGCAGTGTAGATATTTCCATTGATATACACACAGCTGTGTAGATATTTTCATGTTCATACAGATAGCGGTGTAGATATTTCCATCTTCATACAGATAGCGGTGTAGATATTTTATGTTCATACAGATAGCGGTGTAGATATTTCCATGTTCATACATATAACGTTGTAGATATTTCCATGTTCATACAGATAGCGGTGTAGATATTTCCATGGTCATACAGTTAGCTGTGTAGATATTTCCATGTTCATACAGATGGCGGTGTAGATATTTACATGTTCATACGGATGGCGGTGTAGATATTTCCATGTTCGTACAGATGGCCGTGCAGATATTTCCATGTTCATACAGATGGCGGTGTAGATATTTCCATGTTAATAGAGATGGCGGTGTAGATATTTCCATATTTACACAGATGGCGGTGTAGATATTTCCCTGTTTACACAGATAGCGGTGTAGACATTTCCATGTTTACACAGATAGCGGTGTGGATATTTCCATGTTTATGCAGATAGCAGTGTAGATATTTCCATGTTTATACAGATAGCGGTGCGGATATTTCCATGTTTATAGAGATAGTTGGGCAGATATTTCCACGTTTATACAGATACCGGTGTAGATATTTCCATCTTAATACAGATGGCGGTGTAGATATGTCCATGTTCGTACAGATGGCGGTGTAGATATTTCCATGTTCATAGAGATGGCGGTGTAGATATTTCGAAGTTTATAGAGATAGCGCTCTAGATATTTCCATATTTATAGAGAAATCTGTGTAGTTATTTCCATGTATATGCAGATAGCTTTGTAGATATTTCCATGTTCATGCAGATAGCGGTGTAGATATTTCCATGTTCATCCAGATGCCGGTGTAGATACATCCATGCTCATACAGATGGCGGTGAAGATATTTCCATGTTCATGCAGATGGCGGTGTAGATATTTCCATGTTCATACAAATGGCGGTGTAGATATTTCCATGTTCATAGAGATGGCGGTGTAGATATTTCCATGTTCATACAAATGGCGGTGTAGATATTTCCATGTTCATAGAGATGGCGGTGTAGATATTTCCATGTTTATACAGATAGCAGTGTAGTTATTTCCATGTTTATAGAGATAGTAGTGTAGATATTTCCATTGATATACAGATAGCTGTGGAGATATTTGCATGTTCATACAGATAGCGGTGTAGATATTTCCATCTTCATACAGAGGGCGGTGTAGATATTTCCATGTTCATACAGATAGCGGTGTAGATATTTCCATGTTCATACAGATAGCGGTGTAGATATTTCCATGTTCATACAGATAGCGGTGTAGATATTTCCATGTTCATACAATTAGCGGTGTAGATATTTCCATGTTCATACAGATGGCGGTGTAGATATTTACATGTTCATACAGATGGCGGTGTAGATATTTCCATGTTCGTGCGGATGGCAGTGTAGATATTTCCATGTTCATACAGGCAGCCGTGTAGATATTTCCATGTTTATACAGATAGCAGTGTAGTTATTTCCATGTTTATAGAGATAGCAGTGTAGATATTTCCATTGATATACAGATAGCTGAGTAGATATCTGCATGTACATACAGATAGCGGTGTAGATATTTCCATGTTCGTACAGATAGCGGTGTAGATATTTCCATGTTCATACAGATACCGGTGTAGATATTTCCATGTTCATACAGTTAGCGGTGTAGATATTTACATGTGCATACAGATGGCGGTGTAGATATTTACATGTTCATGCAGATGGCGGTGTAGATATTTCCATGTTCGTACAGATGGCGGTGTAGATATTTCCATGTTCATAGAGATGGCTGTGTAGATATTTCCATGTTTATGCAGATAGCGGTATAGATATTACCATGTTTATACAGATGGTGGTGTAGATATTTCCATGTTTATAGAGATGGCGGTCTAGATATTTCCATGTTTATAGAGATAGTGGTGTAGTTATTTCCAAGTTTATAGAGACAGCTTTGTAGATGTTTCCATGTTTATACAGATAGCGGTGAAGATATTTCCATGTTTATACAGATAGTGGTGTAGATATTTCCATGTTTATACAGATAGCAGTGTAGATATTTCCATGTTTATAGAGATAGTGGTGTAGATAATTTCAATTTTATACAGATAGCAGTGTAGATGTTTCCAAGTTCATACACATAGCAGTGCAGATATTTCCACGTTTATAGAGATGGCGGTGTAGATATTTCCATGTTCATACAGATAGCGGTGTAGATATTTCCATGTTCATAAAGATAACGGTGTAGATATTTCCATGTTTATACAGATAGCGGTGCTGGTATTTCCATGTTTATACAGATAGTGGTGCAGATATTTCCATGTTTATAAAGGTAGCGGTGTAGATATTTCCATCTTAATACAGATGGCGGTGTAGATATGTCCATGTTCGTACAGATGGCGGTGTAGATATTTCCATGTTCATACAGATGGCGGTGTAGATATTTCGAAGTTTATAGAGATAGCGCTGTAGATATTTCCTTATTAATAGAGAAATCTTTGTAGATATTTCCATGTATATGCAGATAGCTGTGTAGATATTTCCATGTTCATGCAGATAGCGGTGTAGATATTTCCATGTGCATCCAGATGCCGGTGTAGATATTTGCATGTTCATACAGATAGCGGTGTAGATATTTCCATGTTCATACAGATAGCGGTGTAGGTATTTCCATGTTCATACAGATAGCGTTGTAGATATTTCCATGTTCATACAGATGGCATTGTATATATTTACATGTTCATACAGATGGCGTTGTAGATATTTCTATGTTCGTACGGATGGCAGTGTAGATATTTCCATGTTCATACAGGTGGCGGTGTAGATATTTCCATGTTTATACAGATAGCAGTGTAGTTATTTCCATGTTTATAGAGATAGCAGTGCAGATATTTCCATTGATAAACAGATAGCTGTGTATATATTTGCATGTTCATACAGATAGCGGTGTAGACATTTCCATGTTCGTACAGATAGCGGTGTAGATATATCCATGTTCATACTGATGGCGGTGTAGATATTTCCATGTTCTTACATATTGCAGTGTAGATATTTCCATGTTCATAGAGATGGCGGTGTAGATATTTCCATGTTTTTGCAGATAGCAGTGTAGATATTTCCGTCTTTGTAGACAGAGCGGTGTAGTTATTTCCACATTTATACAGATAACGGTGTAGATATTTCCATTTTCTTACAGATAGCGGTGTAGGTATTTCCATGTTCATACAGTTAGCGGTGTAGATATTTCCATGTTCATACAGATGGCGGTTTAGATATTTACATGTTCATACAGATGGCGGTGTAAGTATTTCCAAGTTCTTACAGATGGCGGTGTAGATATTTCCATGTTCTTTGAAATGGCGGTGTAGATATTTCCATCATTATGCAGATAGCTGTGAAGATATTTCCATGTTTATACAGATAGCGGTATAGATATTTCCATGTTTATACACATAGCGGTGTTGATATTTCCATGTTTATAGAGATAGCGGTGTAGATAATTCCAATTTTATACAGATAGCAGTGTAGATATTTCCAAGTTCATACAGATAGCAGTGTAGATATTTCCACGTTTATAGAGATGGCTGTGTAGATATTTCCATGTTCATACAGATGACGGTGTAGATATTTCCATGTGTATAGAGATGGCGGTGTAGATATTTTCAGGTTTACACAGATGGCAGTGTAGATATTTCCATGTTTACACAGATACCGGTGCAGACATTTCCATGTTTACACAGATAGCGGTGTGGATATTTCCATGTTTATGCAGATAGCTGTGTAGATACTTCCATGTTCATCCAGATGCCGGTGTAGATATATCCATGTTCATAGAGATGGCAGTGAAGGTTTTTTCCATGTTCATACAGATGGCGGTGTAGATATTTCTGTGTTCATACAAATGGCGGTGTAGATATTTCCATGTTCATAGAGATGGCGGTGTATATATTTCCATGTTCATAGAGATGGCGGTGTAGATATTTCCATGTTCATACAAATGGCGGAGTAGATATTTCCATGTTCATAGAGATGGCGGTGTAGATATTTCCATGTTTATACAGATAGCAGTGTAGTTATTTCCATGTTTATACAGATATCAGTGTAGATATTTCCCTTGATATACGGATAGCTGTGTAGATATTTGCATATTCATACAGATAGCGGTGTAGATATTTCCATGTTCGTGCAGATAGCGGTGTAGATATTTCCATGTTCATACAGATAGCGGTGTAGATATTTCCATGTTCATACAGAGAGCGGTGTAGATATTTCCATGTTCATACAGATAGCGGTGTAGATATTTCCATGTTCATACAGATAGCTGTGTAGATATTTCCATTTTCATACAGATAGCGGTGTAGATATTTCCATGTTCATACAGTTAGCAGTGTAGTTATTTCCATGTTCATACAGATGGCGGTGTAGATATTTCCATGTTCATACAGATGGCGGTTTAGATATTTCCATGTTCGTACGGATGGCAGTGTAGATATTTCCATGTTCATACAGGTGGCGGTGTAGATATTTCCATGTTTATACAGATAGCAGTGTAGTTATTTCCATGTTTACAGAGATAGCAGTGTAGATATTTCCATTCATATACAGATAGCTGTGTAGATATTTCCATGTTTATACAGATAGCAGTGTAGATATTTCCATGTTCATACATATAGCGGTGTAGATATTTCCATGTTCATACAGATAGCGGTGTAGGCATTTCCATGTTCATACAGATAGTGGTGTAGATATTTCCATGTTCATACAGATGGCGGTTTAGATATTTACATGTTCATACAGATGGCGGTGTAAATATTTCCAAGTTCTTACAGATTGCGGTGTAGATATTTCCATGTTCATAGAGATGGCGGTGTAGATATTTCCATGTTTATGCAGATAGCGGTATAGATATTTCCATGTTTATTGAGATAGTGGTGTAGTTATTTCAAAGCTTATAGAGACAGCACTGTAGATATTTCCATGTTTATACAGATAGCGGTGAAGTTATTTCCATGTTTATACAGATAGTGGTGTAGATATTTCCATGTTTATACAGATAGCGGGGTAGATATTTCCATGTTTATAGACATAGTGGGGTAGATAATTCCAATTTTATACAGATAGCAGTGTAGATATTTCCAAGTTCATACAGATAGCAGTGTAGATATTTCCACGTTTATAGAGATGGCGGTGTAGATATTTCCATGTTAATACAGATGGCGGTGTAGATATTTCCATGTTTATAGAGATGGCGGTGTAGATATTTTCATGCTTACACAGATGGCAGTGTAGATATTTCCATGTTTACACAGATAGCGGTGTAGACATTTCTATGTTTACACAGATAGCGGTGTGGATATTTAAATGTTTATGCAGATAGCGGTGTAGATATTTCCATGTTTTTACAGAAAGCGCTGCGGATATTTCCATGTTTATACAGATAGTGGTGCAGATATTTCCATGTTTATACAGATATCGGGGTAGATATTTCCATCTTAAAACAGATGGAGGTGTAGATATGTCGTTGTTCATACAGATGGCGGTGTAGATATTTCCATGTTCATACAGATGGCGGTGTAGATATTTCGAAGTTTATCGAGATAGCGCTGTAGTTATTTCCATATTTATAGAGAAATCTGTGTAGATATTTCCATGTGTATGCAGATAGCAGTGTAGGTATTTCCATGTTCATGCAGAAAGCTGTGTAGATACTTCCATGTTCATCCATATACCGGTGTAGATATATCCATGTTCATAGAGATGGCGGTGAAGATATTTCCATGTTCATACAGATGGCGGTGTAGATATTTCTGTGTTCATACAAATGGCGGTGTAGATATTTCCATGTTCATAGAGATGGCGGTGTATATATTTCCATGTTCATAGAGATGGCGGTGTAGATATTTCCATGTTCATACAAATGGCGGAGTAGATATTTCCATGTTCATAGAGATGGCGGTGTAGATATTTCCATGTTTTTACAGATAGCAGTGTAGTTATTTCCATGTTTATACAGATATCAGTGTAGATATTTCCCTTGATATACGGAAAGCTGTGTAGATATTTGCATATTCATACAGATAGCGGTGTAGATATTTCCATGTTCGTGCAGATAGCGGTGTAGATATTTCCATCTTCATACAGATAGCGGTGTAGATATTTCCATATTCATACAGATAGCGGTGTAGATATTTCCATGTTCATACCAATAGCAGTGTATATATTTCCATGTTCATACAGTTAGCGGTGTAGATATTTCCATGTTCATACAGATGGCGGTGTAGATATTTACATGTTCATACAGATGGCGGTGTAGATATTTCCATCTTCATACAGATGGCGGTGTAGATATTTCCATGTTCCTACAGATGGCGGTGTAGTTATTTCCATGTTCATACAGATAGTAGTGTACATATTTCTATGTTCATACAGATAACGGTGTAGATATTTCCATTGATATACAGATAGCGGTGTAGATATTTCCATGTTCATACAGATAGCGGTGTAGATATTTCCATGTTCGTACAGAGAGCGGTGTAGATATTTCCATGTTCATACAGATAGCGGTGTAGATATTTCCATGTTCATACAGATAGCGGTGTAGGTATTTCCCTGTTCGTACACTTAGCGGTGTAGATATTTCCATGTTCATACAGAAGGCAGTGTAGATATTTACATGTTCATACAGATGGCGGTGTAGATATTTCCATGTTCGTACGGATGGCAGTGTAGATATTTCCATGTTCATACTGGTGGCGGTGTAGATATTTCCGTGTTAATTCAGATAGCAGTGTACTTATTTCCATGTTTATAGAGATAGCAGTGTAGATATTTCCATTGATATACAGATAGCTGTGTAGATATTTGCATGTTCATACAGATAGCGGTGTAGATATTTCCATGTTCATACAGATGGCGGTGTAGATATTTACATGTTCGTACAGATGGTGGTGTAAATATTTCCATGTTCATACAGATGGCAGTGTAGATATTTCCATGTTCATAGAGATGGCAGTGTAGATATTTCCATGTTTATGCAGATAGCGGTATAGATATTTCCATGTTTTTACAGATGGTGTTGTAGATATTTCCATGTTTATAGAGATGGCAGTCTAGATATTTCCATCTTTATAGAGACACTGGTGTAGTTATTTCCAAGTTTATAGAGACAGCGTTGTAGATATTTCCATGTTTATACAGATAGCGTTGAAGATATTTCCATGTTTATACAGATAGCGGTGTAGATATTTCCATGTTTATACAGATAGCAGTGTAGATATTTCCATGTTTATAGAGATAGTGGTGTAGATAATTTCAATTTTATACCGAGAGCAGTGTAGATATTTCCAAGTTCATACAGATAGCGGGGTTGATATTTCCACGTTTATAGAGATGGCAGTGTTGATATTTCCATGTTCATACTGATGGCGGTGTAGATATTTCCATGTTCATACAAATGGCAGTGTAGATATTTCCATGTTCATAGAGAAGGCGGTGTAGATATTTCGATGTTCAAACAAATGGCGGTGTAGATATTTCCATGTTCATAGAGATGGCGGTGTAGATATTTCCATGTTTATACAGATAGCAGTGTAGTTATTTCCATGTTTATACAGATGGCAGTGTAGGTATTTTCATTGATATACAGATAGCTGTGTAGATATTTGCATGTTCATACAGATAGCCGTGTAGACATTTCCATGTTCATACACATAGCGGTGTAGATATTTCCATGTTCATACAGATAGCGGTGTAGATATTTCCATGTTCATACAGATAGCGGTGTAGATATTTCTTTGTTCATTCAGATAGCGGTGTAGATATTTCCATGTTCATACAGTTAGCGGTGTAGATATTTCCATGTTCATACAGATGGCGGTGTAGATATTTACATGTTCATACAGATGGCGGTGTAGATATTTCCATGTTCGTACGGATGGCAGTGTAGATATTTCCATGTTCATACAGGTGGCGGTGTATATATTTCCATGTTTATACTGATAGCAGTGTAGTTATTTCCATGTTTATAGAGATAGCAGTGTAGATATTTCCATTGAAATACAGATAGCTGTCTAGATATTTCCATGTTCATACAGATAGCGGTGTAGATATTTCCATGTTCATACAGATGGCGGTGTAGATATTTACATGTTCGTACAGATGGTGGTGTAAATATTTCCATGTTCATACAGATGGCAGTGTAGATATTTCCATGTTCATAGAGATGGCAGTGTAGATATTTCCATGTTTATGCAGATAGCGGTATAGATATTTCCATGTTTTTACAGATGGTGTTGTAGATATTTCCATGTTTATAGAGACGGCAGTCTAGATATTTCCATCTTTATAGAGACACTGGTGTAGTTATTTCCAAGTTTATAGAGACAGCGTTGTAGATATTTCCATGTTTATACAGATAGCGTTGAAGATATTTCCATGTTTATACAGATAGCGGTGTAGATATTTCCATGTTTATACAGATAGCAGTGTAGATATTTCCATGTTTATAGAGATAGTGGTGTAGATAATTTCAATTTTATACCGAGAGCAGTGTAGATATTTCCAAGTTCATACAGATAGCGGGGTTGATATTTCCACGTTTATAGAGATGGCAGTGTTGATATTTCCATGTTCATACTGATGGCGGTGTAGATATTTCCATGTTCATACAAATGGCAGTGTAGATATTTCCATGTTCATAGAGAAGGCGGTGTAGATATTTCGATGTTCAAACAAATGGCGGTGTAGATATTTCCATGTTCATAGAGATGGCGGTGTAGATATTTCCATGTTTATACAGATAGCAGTGTAGTTATTTCCATGTTTATACAGATGGCAGTGTAGGTATTTTCATTGATATACAGATAGCTGTGTAGATATTTGCATGTTCATACAGATAGCGGTGTAGATATTTCCATGTTCATACACATAGCGGTGTAGATATTTCTTTGTTCATTCAGATAGCGGTGTAGATATTTCCATGTTCATACAGTTAGCGGTGTAGATATTTCCATGTTCATACAGATGGCGGTGTAGATATTTACATGTTCATACAGATGGCGGTGTAGATATTTCCATGTTCGTACGGATGGCAGTGTAGATATTTCCATGTTCATACAGGTGGCGGTGTATATATTTCCATGTTTATACTGACAGCAGTGTAGTTATTTCCATGTTTATAGAGATAGCAGTGTAGATATTTCCATTGAAATACAGATAGCTGTCTAGATATTTCCATGTTCATACAGATAGCGGTGTAGATATTTCCATGTTCATACAGATAACGGTGTAGATATTTCCATGTTCATACAGATAGCGGTGTAGATATTTCCATGTTCATACAGTTAGGGGTGTAGATATTTCCATGTTCATACAAATGGCGGTGTAGATATTTCCATGTTTGTACAGATAGCAGTGTAGATATTTCTATGTTTATAGAGATAGCAGTGTAGATATTTCCATTGATATACAGATAGCTGTGTAGATATTTGCATGTTCATACACATAGCGGTGTACATATTTCCATGTTCATACAGATGGTGGTGAAGATATTTCCATGTTTATACAGATAGCGGTGTAGATATTTCCATCTTATTACAGATGGCGGTGTAGATATGTCCATGTTCGTACAGATGGCGGTGTAGATATTTCCATGTTCATACAGATGGCGGTGTAGATATTTCGAAGTTTATAGAGATAGCGCTGTACTTATTTCCATATTTATAGAGAAACCTGTGTAGATATTTCCATGTATATGCAGATAGCTGTGTAGGTATTTCCATGTTCATACAGGTAGCGGTGTAGATATTTCCATGTTCATAGAGATAACGGTGTAGATATTTACATCTTCATATGGATAGCGGTACAGATATTTCCATGTTTATACAGATAGCGGTGTAGATATTTCCATGTTTATACAGATAGCGGTGTAGATATTTCCTTGTTGATAGAGATAGTGGTGTAGATAATTCCAATTTTATATAGATAGCAGTGTAGATATTTCCAAGTTCATACAGATAGCGGTGTAGATATTTCCACGTTTATAGAGATGGCGGTGTAGATATTTCCATGTTCATACAAATGGCGGTGTAGATATTTCCATGTTTATAGAGATGGCAGTGTAGATATTTCCATGTTTATACAGATGGTGGTTTAGATATTTCCATATTCATACAGATGGCGGTGTAGATATTTCGAAGTTTATAGGGATAGCGCTGTAGTTATTTCTATATTTACATAGAAATCTGTGTAGATATTTCCATGTATATGCAGATAGCTGTGTAGATATTTCCATGTTCATGCAGATAGCGGTGTAGTTATTTCCATGTTCATCCAGATGCCGGTGTAGATACATCCATGTTCATACAGATGGCGGTGAAGGTATTTCCATGTTCATACAGATGGCTGTGTAGATATTTCCATGTTCATAGAGATGGCAGTGTAGATATTTCCATGTTGATACAGATAGCAGTGTAGTTATTTCCATGTTTATAGAGATAGCAGTGTAGATATTTCCATTGATATACAGATAGCGGTGTAGATATTTGCATGTTCATACAGATAGCGGTATAGATATTTCCATGTTCATACAGATAGCAGTGTAGATATTTCCATTTTCATACAGATAGCGGTGTAGATATTTCCATGTTCATACAGTTAGCGGTGTAGATATTTCCATGTTCATACAGATGGCCGTGTAGATATTTACATGTTCATACAGATGGCGGTGTAGATATTTCCATGTTCGTACGGATGGCAGTGTAGATATTTCCATGTTCATACAGGTGGCGGTGTA
Source organism: Gorilla gorilla gorilla (assembly GCF_029281585.2). NCBI lineage: Eukaryota > Metazoa > Chordata > Mammalia > Primates > Hominidae > Gorilla > Gorilla gorilla. The sequence goes on from NC_073244.2 coordinate 79,281,206, forward strand.
GATATTTCCATGTTTATACAGATAGCAGTATAGGTATTTCCATGTTTACAGAGATAGCAGTGTAGATATTTCCATTGATATACAGATAGCTGTGCAGATATTTGCATGTTCATACAGATAGCGGTGTAGATATTTCCATGTTCATACAGATAGCGGTGTAGATATTTCCATGTTCATACAGAGAGCGGTGTAGATATTTCCATGTTCATACAGATAGCGGTGTAGATATTTCCATTTTCTTACAGATAGCGGTGTAGGTATTTCCATGTTCATACAGTTAGCGGTGTAGATATTTCCATGTTCATACAGATGGCGGTTTAGATATTTACATGTTCATACAGATGGCGGTGTAAGTATTTCCAAGTTCTTACAGATGGCGGTGTAGATATTTCCATGTTCATTGAGATGGCGGTGTAGATATTTCCATGTTTATGCAGATAGCGGTGAAGATATTTCCATGTTTATACAGATAGCGGTATAGATATTTCCATGTTTATACACATAGCGGTGTTGATATTTCCATGTTTATAGAGATAGCGGTGTAGATAATTCCAATTTTATACAGATAGCAGTGTAGATATTTCCAAGTTCATACAGATAGCAGTGTAGATATTTCCACGTTTATAGAGATGTCTGTGTAGATATTTCCATGTTCATACAGATGACGGTGTAGATATTTCCATGTGTATAGAGATGGCGGTGTAGATATTTTCAGGTTTACACAGATGGCAGTGTAGATATTTCCATGTTTACACAGATACCGGTGTAGACATTTCCATGTTTACACAGATAGCGGTGTGGATATTTCCATGTTTATGCAGATAGCGGTGTAGATATTTCCATGTTCATACAGATAGCGGTGTAGATATTTCCATGTTCATACCAATAGCGGTGTAGATATTTCCATGTTCATACAGTTAGCGGTATACATATTTCCATGTTTATACAGATGGCGGTGTAGATATTTCCATGTTTATGCAGATGGCGGTATAGATATTTCCATGTTTATACAGATGGTGGTGTAGATATTTCCATGTTCATACAGATGGCGGAGTAGATATTTCGAAGTTTATAGAGATAGCGCTGTAGTTATTTCTATATTTATATAGAAATCTGTGTAGATATTTCCATGTATATGCAGATAGCTGTGTAGATATTTCCATGTTCATGCAGATAGCGGTTTAGTTATTTACATGTTCATCCAGATGCCGGTGTAGATACTTCCATGTTCATAGAGATGGCGGTGAAGATATTTCCATGTTCATATATATTGCTGTGTAGATATTTCCATGTTCATACAGATAGCGGTGTAGATATTTCCACGTTTATAGAGATGGCGGTGTACATATTTCCATGTTCATACAGAGGACGGTGTAGATATTTCCATGTTTATAGGGATGGCGGTGTAGATATTTTCATGTTTACACAGATGGCGATGTGGATATTTCCATGTTTATGCAGATAGCAGTGTAGATATTTCCATGTTTATACAGATAGAGGTGCGGATATTTCCATGTTTATTCAGATAGCGGTGTGGATATTTCCATGTTTATACAGATAGTTGGGCAGATATTTCCATGTTTATACAGATAGCAGTGTAGATATTTCCATCTTAATACAGATGGCGGTGTAGATATGTCCATGTTCGTACAGATGGCGGTGTAGATATTTCCATGTTCATACAGATGGCGGTGTTGATATTTCGAAGTTTATAGAGATAGCACTGTAGTTATTTCCATATTTATAGAGAAATCTCTGTAGATATTTCCATGTATATTCAGATAGCTGTGTGGATATTTCCATGTTCATGCAGATAGCGGAGTAGATAATTCCATGTTCATCCAGATGCCGGTGTACATATATCCGCGTTCATACAGATGGCGGTGAAGATATTTCCATGTTCATACAGATGGTGGTGTAGGTATTTCCATGTTCATACAAATGGCGGTGTAGATATTTCCATGTTCATAGAGATGGCAGTGTAGATATTTCCAGGTTCATACAAATGGCGGTGTAGATATTTCCCTGTTCATAGAGATGGCGGTGTAGATATTTCCATGTTTATACAGATAGCAGTGTAGTTATTTCCATGTTTATAGAGATACCAGTGTGGATATTTCCATTGATATACAGACAGCTGTGTAGATATTTACATGTTCATACAGATAGCGGTGTAGATATTTCCATGTTCATGCAGATAGCGGTGTAGATATTTCCATGTTCATACAGATAGCGGAGTAGATATTTCCATGTTCATACAGATAGTGGTGTAGATATTTCCATGTTCATACAGATAGCGGAGTAGATATTTCCATGTTCATACAGATAGTGGTGTAGATATTTCCATGTTCATACAGATAGCGGTGTAGATATTTCCATGTTCATGCAGTTAGCAGTGTAGATATTTCCATGTTCATACAGATAGCGGTGTAGATATTTCCATTTTCTTACAGATAGCGGTGTAGGTATTTCCATGTTCATACAGTTAGCGGTGTAGATATTTCCATGTTCATACAGATGGCGGTTTAGATATTTACATGTTCATACAGATGGCGGTGTAAGTATTTCCAAGTTCTTACAGATGGTGGTGTAGATATTTCCATGTTCATTGAGATGGCGGTGTAGATATTTCCATGTTTATGCAGATAGCGGTGAAGATATTTCCATGTTTATACAGATAGCGGTATAGATATTTCCATGTTTATACACATAGCGGTGTTGATATTTCCATGTTTATAGAGATAGCGGTGTAGATAATTCCAATTTTATACAGATAGCAGTGTAGATATTTCCAAGTTCATACAGATAGCAGTGTAGATATTTCCACGTTTATAGAGATGGCTGTGTAGATATTTCCATGTTCATACAGATGACGGTGTAGATATTTCCATGTGTATAGAGATGGCGGTGTAGATATTTTCAGGTTTACACAGATGGCAGTGTAGATATTTCCATGTTTACACAGATACCGGTGTAGACATTTCCATGTTTACACAGATAGCGGTGTGGATATTTCCATGTTTATGCAGATAGCGGTGTAGATATTTCCATGTTCATACAGATAGCGGTGTAGATATTTCCATGTTCATACCAATAGCGGTGTAGATGTTTCCATGTTCATACAGTTAGCGGTATAGATATTTCCATGTTTATACAGATGGCGGTGTAGATATTTCCATGTTTATGCAGATGGCGGTATAGATATTTCCATGTTTATACAGATGGTGGTGTAGATATTTCCATGTTCATACAGATGGCGGAGTAGATATTTCGAAGTTTATAGAGATAGCGCTGTAGTTTTTTCTATATTTATATAGAAATCTGTGTAGATATTTCCATGTATATGCAGATAGCTGTGTAGATATTTCCATGTTCATGCAGATAGCGGTTTAGTTATTTACATGTTCATCCAGATGCCGTTGTAGATACATCCATGTTCCTAGAGATGGCGGTGAAGATATTTCCATGTTCATATATATTGCTGTGTAGATATTTCCATGTTCATACAGATAGCGGTGTAGATATTTCCACGTTTATAGAGATGGCGGTGTACATATTTCCATGTTCATACAGAGGACGGTGTAGATATTTCCATGTTTATAGGGATGGTGTAGATATTTTCATGTTTACACAGATGGCGATGTGGATATTTCCATGTTTATGCAGATAGCAGTGTAGATATTTCCATGTTTATACAGATAGAGGTGCGGATATTTCCATGTTTATTCAGATAGCGGTGCGGATATTTCCATGTTTATACAGATAGTTGGGCAGATATTTCCATGTTTATACAGATAGCGGTGTAGATATTTCCATCTTAATACAGATGGCGGTGTAGATATGTCCATGTTCGTACAGATGGCGGTGTAGATATTTCCATGTTCATACAGATGGCGGTGTTGATATTTCGAAGTTTGTAGAGATAGCACTGTAGTTATTTCCATATTTATAGAGAAATCTCTGTAGATATTTCCATGTATATTCAGATAGCTGTGTGGATATTTCCATGTTCATGCAGATAGCGGTGTAGATAATTCCATGTTCATCCAGATGCCGGTGTACATATATCCACGTTCATACAGATGGCGGTGAAGATATTTCCATGTTCATACAGATGGTGGTGTAGGTATTTCCATGTTCATACAAATGGCGGTGTAGATATTTCCATGTTCATAGAGATGGCGGTGTAGATATTTCCAGGTTCATACAAATGGCGGTGTAGATATTTCCCTGTTCATAGAGATGGCGGTGTAGATATTTCCATGTTTATACAGATAGCAGTGTAGTTATTTCCATGTTTATAGAGATACCAGTGTGGATATTTCCATTGATATACAGACAGCTGTGTAGATATTTACATGTTCATACAGATAGCGGTGTAGATATTTCCATGTTCATGCAGATAGCGGTGTAGATATTTCCATGTTCATACAGATAGCGGAGTAGATATTTCCATGTTCATACAGATAGTGGTGTAGATATTTCCATGTTCATACAGATAGCGGTGTAGATATTTCCATGTTCATACAGTTAGCAGTGTAGATATTTCCATGTTCATACAGATGGCGGTGTAGATATTTGCATGTTCATACAGATGGCGGTGTAGATATTTCCATGTTCATACAGATAGCGGTGTAGAGATTTCCATGTTCTTACAGATAGTGGTGTAGATATTTCCATGTTCATACAGATAGCGGTCTAGATATTTTCATTTCCATACCAATAGCGGTGTAGACATTTCCATGTTCATACAGTTAGCGGTGTAGATATTTCCATGTTCATACAGATGGCGGTGTAGATATTTACATGTTCATACAGATGGCGGTGTAGATATTTCCATGTTCGTACGGATGGCAGTGTAGATATTTCCATGTTTATACAGATAGCAGTGTATTTATTTCCATGTTTATAGACATAGCAGTGTAGATATTTCCATTGATATAGAGATAAATGTGTAGATATTTGCATGGTCATACAGATAGCGGTGTAGATATTTCCATGTTCATACAGATGGCGGTGTAGATATTTCCATGTTCATACAAATGGCGGTGTAGTTATTTCCATGTTCATAGAGATGGCGGTGTAGATATTTCCATGTTCATACAAATGGCGGTGTAGATATTTCCAAGTTCATAGAGATGGCGGAGTTGATATTTCCATATTTCTAGAGATAGCAGTGTAGTTATTTCCATGTTTATAGAGATAGCAGTGTAGATATTTCCATTGATATACAGATAGCTGTGTAGATATTTGCATGTTCATAGAGATAGCGGTGTAGATATTTCCATGTTCATACAGATAGCGGTGTAGATATTTCCATGTTCATATAGATAGCGGTGTAGATATTTCCATGTTCATACAGATAGCAGTGTAGATATTTCCATGTTCCTACAGTTAGCGGTGTAGATATTACCATGTTCATACAGATGGCGGTGTAGATATTTACATGTTCATACAGATGGCGTTGTAGATATTTACATGTTCATACAGATGGCGGTGTAGATGTTTCCATGTTCATACAGATAGCCGTGTAGATATTTCCATGTTCATACAGATAGCGGTGTAGATATTTCCATGTTCATACCAATAGCGGTGTAGACATTTCCATGTTCATATATTTAGCGGTGTAGATATTTCCATGTTCATACAGATGGCGGTGAAGATATTTCCATGTTCATACAGATAGCGGTGTAGGTATTTCCCTGTTCGCCCACTTAGCGGTGTAGATATTTCCATGTTAATACAGAAGGCAATGTAGTTATTTACATGTTCATACAGATGGCGGTGTAGATATTTCCATGTTCATACAAATGGCAGTGTAGATATTTCCATGTTCATAGAGAAGGCGGTGTAGATATTTCGATGTTCAAACAAATGGCGGTGTAGATATTTCCATGTTCATAGAGATGGCGGTGTAGATATTTCCATGTTTATACAGATAGCAGTGTAGTTATTTCCATGTTTATACAGATGGCAGTGTAGGTATTTTCATTGATATACAGATAGCTGTATAGATATTTGCATGTTCTTACAGATAGCCGTGTAGACATTTCCATCTTCATACACATAGCGGTGTAGATATTTCCATGTTCATACAGATAGCGGTGTAGATATTTCCATGTTCATACAGATAGCGGTGTAGATATTTCTTTGTTCATTCAGATAGCGGTGTAGATATTTCCATGTTCATACAGTTAGCGGTGTAGATATTTCCATGTTCATACAGATGGCGGTGTAGATATTTACATGTTCATACAGATGGCGGTGTAGATATTTCCATGTTCGTACGGATGGCAGTGTAGATATTTCCATGTTCATACAGGTGGCGGTGTATATATTTCCATGTTTATACTGATAGCAGTGTAGTTATTTCCATGTTTATAGAGATAGCAGTGTAGATATTTCCATTGATATACCGATAGCTGTCTAGATATTTCCATGTTCATACAGATAGCGGTGTAGATATTTCCATGTTCATACAGATAACGGTGTAGATATTTCCATGTTCATACAGATAGCGGTGTAGATATTTCCATGTTCATACAGTTAGGGGTGTAGATATTTCCATGTTCATTCAAATGGCGGTGTAGATATTTCCATGTTTATACAGATAGCAGTGTAGATATTTCTATGTTTATAGAGATAGCAGTGTAGATATTTCCATTGATATACAGATAGCTGTGTAGATATTTGCATGTTCATACACATAGCGGTGTACATATTTCCATGTTCATACAGATGTTGGTGAAGATATTTCCATGTTTATACAGATAGCGGTGCGGTTATTTCCATGTTTATACGGATTGTGGTGGAGATATTTCCATGTTTATACAGATAGCGGTGTAGATATTTCCATCTTATTACAGATGGCGGTGTAGATATGTCCATGTTCGTACAGATGGCGGTGTAGATTTTTCCATGTTCATACAGATGGCGGTGTAGATATTTCGAGGTTTATAGAGATAGCGCTGTAGATATTTCCATATTTATAGAGAAACCTGTGTAGATATTTCCACGTATATGCAGATAGCTGTGTAGATATTTCCATGTTCATACAGGTAGCGGTGTAGATATTTCCATGTTCATAGAGATAACGGTGTAGATATTTACATCTTCATACGGATAGCGGTACAGATATTTCCATGTTCATACAGTAAGCGGTGTAGATATTTCCATGTTCATACAGATGGCAGTGTAGATATTTACATGTTCATACAGATGTCGGTGTAGATATTTCCATGTTTATAGAGATAGTAGTGTAGTTATTTCGAAGTTTATAGAGACAGCGTTGCAGATATTTCCATGTTTATAGAGACAGCGTTGTAGATATTTCCATGTTTATAGAGATAGCGGTGAAGATATTTCCATGTTTATACAGATAGTGCTGTAGATATTTCCATGTTTATACAGATAGCGGTGTAGATATTTCCTTGTTGATAGAGATAGTGGTGTAGATATTTCCAATTTTATACAGATAGCAGTGTAGATATTTCCAAGTTCATACAGATAGCGGTGTAGATATTTCCATGTTTATAGAGATGGCGGTGTAGATATTTCCATGTTCATACAAATGGCGGTGTAGATATTTCCATGTTTATAGAGATGGCAGTGTAGATATTTTCATGTTTATACAGATGGCGGTGTAGATATTTCCATGTTTACACAGATAGCGGTGTAGACATTTCCATGTTTACACAGATAGCGGTGTGGATATTTCCATGTTTGTGCAGATAGCGGTGTAGATATTTCCATGTTTATACAGAAAGCGCTGCGGATATTTCCATGTTTATACAGATAGTGGTGCAGATATTTCCATGTTTATACAGATAGCGGTGTAGATATTTCCATCTTAATACAAATGGCGGTGTAGATATTTCTATGTTTATGCAGATAGAGGTATAGATATTTCCATGTTTATACAGATGGTGGTGTAGATATTTCCATGTTTATGCAGATGGCGGTATAGATATTTCCATGTTTATACAGATGGTGGTTTAGATATTTCCATGTTCATACAGATGGCGGTGTAGATATTTCGAAGTTTATAGGGATAGCGCTGTAGTTATTTCTATATTTACATAGAAATCTGTGTAGATATTTCCATGTATATGCAGATAGCTGTGTAGATATTTCCATGTTCATTCAGATAGCGGTGTAGTTATTTCCATGTTCATCCAGATGCCGGTGTAGATACATCCATGTTCATACAGATGGCGGTGAAGGTATTTCCATGTTCATACAGATGGCTGTGTAGATATTTCCATGTTCATAGAGATGGCAGTGTAGATATTTCCATGTTGATACAGATAGCAGTGTAGTTATTTCCATGTTTATAGAGATAGCAGTGTAGATATTTCCATTGATATACAGGTAGCGGTGTAGATATTTGCATGTTCATACAGATAGCGGTATAGATATTTCCATGTTCATACAGATAGCAGTGTAGATATTTCCATTTTCATACAGATAGCGGTGTAGGTGTTTCCATGTTCATACAGTTAGCGGTGTAGATATTTCCATGTTCATACAGATGGCGGTGTAGATATTTACATGTTCATACAGATGGCGGTGTAGATATTTCCATGTTCGTACGGATGGCAGTGTAGATATTTCCATGTTCATACAGGTGGCGGTGTAGATATTTCCATGTTTATACAGATAGCAGTATAGTTATTTCCATGTTTACAGAGATAGCAGTGTAGATATTTCCATTGACATACAGATAGCTGTGCAGATATTTGCATGTTCATACAGATAGCGGTGTAGATATTTCCATGTTCATACAGATAGCGGTGTAGATATTTCCATGTTCATACAGAGAGCGGTGTAGATATTTCCATGTTCATACCGATAGCGGTGTAGATATTTCCATTTTCTTACAGATAGCGGTGTAGGTATTTCCATGTTCATACAGTTAGCGGTGTAGATATTTCCATGTTCATACAGATGGCGGTGTAGATATTTACATGTTCATACAGATGGCGGTGTAAGTATTTCCAAGTTCTTACAGATGGCGGTGTAGATATTTCCATGTTCATTGAGATGGCGGTGTAGATATTTCCATGTTTATGCAGATAGCGGTGAAGATATTTCCATGTTTATACAGATAGCGGTATAGATATTTCCATGTTTATACACATAGCGGTGTTGATATTTCCATGTTTATAGAGATAGCGGTGTAGATAATTCCAATTTTATACAGATAGCAGTGTAGATATTTCCAAGTTCATACAGATAGCAGTGTAGATATTTCCACGTTTATAGAGATGGCTGTGTAGATATTTCCATGTTCATACAGATGGCGGTGTAGATATTTCCATGTGTATAGAGATGGCGGTGTAGATATTTTCAGGTTTACACAGATGGCAGTGTAGATATTTCCATGTTTACACAGATACCGGTGTAGACATTTCCATGTTTACACAGATAGCGGTGTGGATATTTCCATGTTTATGCAGATAGCGGTGTAGATATTTCCATGTTCATACAGATAGCGGTGGAGATATTTCCATGTTCATACCAATAGCGGTGTAGATATTTCCATGTTCATACAGTTAGCGGTATAGATATTTCCATGTTTATAGAGATAGAGGTGAAGATATTCCCATGTTTATACAGATAGCGGTGTAGATATTTCCATGTTTATACAGATGGTGGTGTAGATATTTCCATGTTCATACAGATGGCGGAGTAGATATTTCGAAGTTTATAGAGATAGCGCTGTAGTTATTTCTATATTTATATAGAAATCTGTGTAGATATTTCCATGTATATGCAGATAGCTGTGTAGATATTTCCATGTTCATGCAGATAGCGGTTTAGTTATTTACATGTTCATCCAGATGCCGGTGTAGATACATCCATGTTCATAGAGATGGCGGAGAAGATATTTCCATGTTCATATATATTGCTGTGTAGATATTTCCATGTTCATACAGATAGCGGTGTAGATATTTCCACGTTTATAGAGATGGCGGTGTACATATTTCCATGTTCATACAGAGGACGGTGTAGATATTTCCATGTTTATAGGGATGGCGGTGTAGATATTTTCATGTTTACACAGATGGCGATGTGGATATTTCCATGTTTATGCAGATAGCAGTTTAGATATTTCCATGTTTATACAGATAGAGGTGCGGATATTTCCATGTTTATTCAGATAGTGGTGCGGATATTTCCATGTTTATACAAATAGTTGGGCAGATATTTCCATGTTTATACAGATAGCGGTGTAGATATTTCCATCTTAATACAGATGGCGGTGTAGATATGTCCATGTTCGTACAAATGGCGGTGTAGATATTTCCATGTTCATACAGATGGCGGTGTTGATATTTCGAAGTTTATAGAGATAGCACTGTAGTTATTTCCATATTTATAGAGAAATCTCTGTAGATATTTCCATGTATATTCAGATAGCTGTGTGGATATTTCCATGTTCATGCAGATAGCGGTGTAGATAATTCCATGTTCATCCAGATGCCGGTGTACATATATCCACGTTCATACAGATGGCGGTGAAGATATTTCCATGTTCATACAGATGGTGGTGTAGGTATTTCCATGCTCATACAAATGGCGGTGTAGATATTTCCATGTTCATTGAGATGGCGGTGTAGATATTTCCAGGTTCATACAAATGGCGGTGTAGATATTTCCCTGTTCATAGAGAAGGCGTTGTAGATACTTCCATGTTTATACAGATAGCAGTGTAGTTATTTCCATGTTTATAGAGATATCAGTGTGGATATTTCCATTGATATACAGACAGCTGTGTAGATATTTACATGTTCATACAGATAGCGGTGTAGATATTTCCATGTTCATGCAGATAGCGGTGTAGATATTTCCATGTTCATACAGATAGCGGAGTAGATATTTCCATGTTCATACAGATAGTGGTGTAGATATTTCCATGTTCATACAGATAGCGGTGTAGATATTTCCATGTTCATACAGTTAGCAGTGTAGATATTTCCATCTTCATACAATTGGCGGTGTAGATATTTGCATGTTCATACAGATGGCGGTGTAGATATATCCATGTTCATACAGATAGCGGTGTAGAGATTTCCATGTTCATACAGATAGTGGTGTGGATATTTCCATGTTCATACAGATAGCGGTCTAGATATTTTCATTTTCATACCAATAGCGGTGTAGACATTTCCATGTTCATACAGTTAGCGGTGTAGATATTTCCATGTTCATACAGATGGCGGTGTAGATATTTACATGTTCATACAGATGGCGGTGTAGATATTTCCATGTTCGTACGGATGGCAGTGTAGATATTTCCATGTTTATACAGATAGCAGTGTATTTATTTCCATGTTTATAGACATAGCAGTGTAGATATTTCCATTGATATAGAGATAGCTGTGTAGATATTTGCATGGTCATACAGATAGCGGTGTAGATAATTCCATGTTCATACAGATGGCGGTGTAGATATTTCCATGTTCATACAGATAGCGGTGTAGATATTTCCATGTTCATACAGATAGCGGTGTAGATATTTCCATGTTCATACAGATAGCGGTGTAGATATTTACATGTTCATCCAGATGCCAGTGCACTTATATCCATGTTCATACAGATGGCGGTGAAGATATTTCCATGTTCATACAGATGGTGGTGTAGATATTTCCATGTTCATGCAAATGGCGGTGTAGTTATTTCCAGGTTCATACAAATGGCGGTGTAGATATTTCCATGTTCATACAAATGGCAGTGTAGATATTTCCATGTTCATAGAGATGGCGGTGTAGATATTTCCATATTTATACAGATAGCAGTGTAGTTATTTCCATGTTTATAGGGATAGCAGTGTAGATATTTTCATTGATATACAGATAGCTGTGTAGATATTTGCATGTTCATACAGATAGCGGTGTAGATATTTCCATGTTCATACAGATAGCGGTGTAGATATTTCCATGTTCATACCAATAGTGGTGTGGATATTTCCATCTTCATACAGTTAGCGGTGTAGATATTTCCATGTTCATACAGATGGCGGTGTAGATATTTCCATGTTCATACAGATGGCGGTGTAGATATTTTGAAGTTTATACAGATAGTGCTGTAGTTATTTCCATATTTATAGAGAAATCTGTGTAGATATTTCCATGTATATGCAGATAGCTGTGTAGATATTTCCATGTTCATACAGACAACGGTGTAGATATTTCCATGTTCATCCAGATGCCGGTGTAGATATTTGCATCTTCATACAGATAGCGGTGTAGATATTTCCATGTTCATACAGATAGCGGTGTAGATATTTCCATGTTCATACAGATAGAGGTGTAGGTATTTCCACGTTCTTACAGTTAGCGGTGTAGATATTTCCATGTTCATACAGATGGCGGTGAAGATATTTCCATGTTCATACAGATGGCAGTGTAGATATTTCCATGTACATACAGGTGGCGGTGTAGATATTTCCATGTTTATACAGATAGCAGTGTAGTTATTTCCATGTTTATAGAGATAGCAGTGTAGATATTTCCATTGATATACTGATAGCTGTGTAGATATTTGCATGTCCATACAGGTAACGGTGTAGATATTTCCATGTTCATACAGATAGCGGTGTAGATATTTCCATGTTTATACAGATAGTGGTGCGGATATTTCCATGTTTATACAGATAGTTGGGCAGATATTTCCATGTTTATACAGATAGCGGTGTAGATATTTCCATCTTAATACAGATGGCGGTGTAGATGTGTCCATGTTCGTACAGATGGCATTGTACATATTTCCATGTTCATACAGATGGCGGTGTAGATATTTTGAAGTTTATAGAGATAGCGCTGTAGTTATTTCCATATTTATTGAGAAATCTGTGTAGATATTTCCATGTATATGCAGATAGCTGTGTAGATATTCCCATTTTCATGCAGATAGCGGTGTAGATATTTCCATGTTCATCCAGATGCCGGTGTAGATATATCCATGTTCATACAGATGGGTGTGAAGATATTTCCATGTTCATTCAGATGGCGGTGTAGATATTTCCATGTTCATGCAAATGGCGGTGTAGTTATTTCCATGTTCATAGAGATGGCGGTGTAGATATTTCCATGTACATACAAATGGCGGTGTAGATATTCCCATGTTCGTACAGATGGCGGTGCAGATATTTCCATGTTCTTACAGTTAGCCGTGTAGATATTTACATGTTCATACAGATGGCGGTGTAGATATTTCCATGTTCGTATGGATGGCATTGTAGATATTTCCATGTTCATACTGGTGGCGGTGTAGATATTTCCATGTTCATACAGATAGCGGTGTAGATATTTCCATGTTCATACAGATAGAGGTGTAGGTATTTCCACGTTCTTACAGTTAGCGGTGTAGATATTTCCATGTTCATACAGATGGCGGTGTAGATATTTCCATGTTCATACAGATGGCAGTGTAGATATTTCCATGTACATACAGGTGGCGGTGTAGATATTTCCATGTTTATACAGATAGCAGTGTAGTTATTTCCATGTTTATAGAGACAGCAGTGTAGATATTTCCATTGATATACAGATAGCTGTGTAGATATTTGCATGTTTATACAGATAGCGGTGTAGATATTTCCATGTTCATACAGATAGCGGTGTAGACATTTCCATGTTCATACAGATAGCGGTGTAGATATTTCCATGTTCGTACAGATAGCGGTGTGGATATTTCCATGTTCATACAGATAGCAGTGAAGATATTTCCATGTTCATACACTTAGCGGTGTAGATATTTCCATGTTTATAGAGATACTGGTGTAGTTATTTCCAAGTTTATAGAGACAGCGGTGTAGATATTTCCATGTTTATACAGATAGCGGTGAAGATATTTCCATGTTTATACAGATAGCGGTGTACATATTTCCATGTTTATACAGATAACAGTGTAGATATTTCCATGTTTATAGAGATAGTGGTGTAGAGAATTTGAATTTTATACAGATAGCAGTGTAGATATTTCCAAGTTCATACCGATAGCGGTGTAGATATTTTCACGTTTATAGAGATGGCGGTGTAGATATTTCCATGTTCATACAGATAGCGGTGTAGATATTTCCATGTTCATACAGATAGCTGTGCAGATATTTCCATGTTCATACAGATAGCGGTGTAGATATTTCCATGTTCATACAGGTAGCGGTGTAGATATTTCCATGTTCATACAGGTGGCGGTGTAGATATTTACATGTTCATACAGATGGCCGTGTAGATATCTCCATGTTCGTTCGAATGGCAGTGTAGATACTTCCATGTTCATTCAGGAGGCGGTGTAGATATTTCCATGCTTATACAGATAGCGGTGTAGTTATTTCCATGTTTATAGAGATAGCAGTGTAGATATTTCCATTGATATACAGATAGCTGTGTAGATATTTGCGTGTTCATACAGATAGCGGTGTAGGTATTTCCATGTTCATACAGATAGCGGTGTAGATATTTCCATGTTCATACAGATAGCGGTGTAGATATTTCCATGTTCATACAGATAACGGTGTAGATATTTCCATGTTCATACAGATAGCGGTGTAGATATTTCCATGTTCATACAGTTAGCGGTGTAGATATTTCCATGTTCATACAGATGGCGGTGTAGATATTTACATGTTCATACAGATGGCGATGTAGATATTTCCATGTTCGTACTGATGGCGGTGTAGATATTTCCATGTTCATAGAGATGGCGGTGTAGATATTTCCATGTTTATGCAGATAGCGGTATAGATATTTCCATGTTTATACAGATGGTGGTGTAGATATTTCCATGTTTATAGAGATGGCGGTCTAGATATTTCCATGTTTATAGAGATAGTGGTGTAGTTATTTCCAAGTTTATAGAGACAGCGTTGTAGATGTTTCCATGTTTATACAGATAGCGGTGAAGATATTTCCAGGTTTATACAGATAGCGGTGTAGATATTTCAATGTTTATACAGATAACAGTGTAGATATTTCCATGTGTGTAGAGATAGTGGTGTAGATAATTTCAATTTTATACAGATAGCAGTGTAGATATTTCCAAGTTCGTATACATAGCAGTGTAGATATTTCCACGTTTATAGAGATGGCGGTGTAGATATTTCCATGTTCATACAGATGGCGGTGTAGATATTTCCATGTTGATAGGGATGGCGGTGTAGATATTTTCATCTTTACACAGATGGCGGTGTAGATATTTCCATGTTTACACAGATAACGGTGTAGACATTTCCATGTTTACACAGATAGCGGTGTGGATATTTCCATGTTTATGCAGATAGCGGTGTAGATATTTCCATGTTTATACAGATAGCGGTTCGGATATTTCCATGTTTATGCAGATAGCGGTGTAGATATTTCCATGTTTATACAGATAGCAGTGCGGGTATTTCCATGTTTATACAGATAGTGGTGCAGATATTTCCATGTTTATAAAGATAGCTGTGTAGATATTTCCATCTTAATACAGATGGCGGTGTAGATATGTCCATGTTCGTTCAGATGGCGGTGTAGATATTTCCATGTTCATACATATGGCGGTGTAGATATTTCGAAGTTTATAGAGATAGCGCTGTAGTTATTTCCATATTTGTAGAGACATCTGTGTAGATATTTCCATGTATATGCAGATAGCTGTGTAGATATTTCCATGTTCATGTAGATAGCGGTGTAGATATATCCATTTTCATCCAGATGCCGGTGTAGATATTTGCATGTTCATAGAGATAGCGGTGTAGATATTTCCATGTTCATACAGATAGCGGTGTAGCTATTTCCATGTTCATACAGAGAGCGGTGTAGATATTTCCATGTTCATGCAGATAGCGGTGTAGATATTTCCATATTCATCCAGATGCCGGTGTAGATATTTGCATGTTCATAGAGATAGCGGTGTAGATATTTCCATGTTCATACAGATAGCGGTGTAGCTATTTCCATGTTCATACCGAGAGCGGTGTAGATATTTCCATGTTCATACAGATAGCGGTGTAGATATTTCCATATTCATACAGATAGCGGTGTAGGTCTTTCCATGTTTATAGAGATAGCAGTGTAGATATTTCCATTGATATACTTATAGCTGTGTAGATATTTGCATGTCCATACAGATAGCGGTGTAGACATTTCCAGGTTCATACAGATAGCGGTGTAGATATTTGCATGTTTATACAGATAGCGGTGTAGATATTTCCATGTTCATACAGATAGCGGTGTAGATATTTCCATTTTCATACAGACAGCGTTGTAGATATTTCCATGTTTATACAGATAGCGGTGAAGATATTTCCATGTTTATACAGATAGCGGTGTACATATTTCCATGTTTATACAGATAACAGTGTAGATATTTCCATGTTTATAGAGATACTGATGTAGATAATTTGAAATTTATACAGATAGCAGTGTAGATATTTCCAAGTTCATACCGATAGCGGTGTAGATATTTTCACGTTTATAGAGATGGCGGTGTAGATATTTCCATGTTCATACAGATAGCGGTGTAGATATTTCCATGTTCATACAGATAGCTGTGCAGATATTTCCATGTTCATACAGATAGCGGTGTAGATATTTCCATGTTCATACAGGTAGCGGTGTAGATATTTCCATGTTCATACAGGTGGCGGTGTAGATATTTACATGTTCACACAGATGGCCGTGTAGATATTTCCATGTTCGTTCGAATGGCAGTGTAGATATTTCCATGTTCATACAGATAGCGGTGTAGAGATTTCCATGTTCATACAGATAGTGGTGTAGATATTTACATGTTCATACAGATAGCGGTCTAGATATTTTCATTTTCATACCAATAGCGGTGTAGACATTTCCATGTTCATACAGTTAGCGGTGTAGATATTTCCATGTTCATACAGATGGTGGTGTAGATATTTACATGTTCATACAGATGGTGGTGTAGATATTTCCATGTTCGTACGGATGGCAGTGTAGATATTTCCATTTTTATACAGATAGCAGTGTATTGATTTCCATGTTTATAGACATAGCAGTGTAGATATTTCCATTGATATAGAGATAGCTGTGTAGATATTTGCATGGTCATACAGATAGCGGTGTAGATATTTCCATGTTCATACAGATGGCGGTGTAGATATTTCCATGTTCATACAAATGGCGGTGTAGTTATTTCCATGTTCATAGAGATGGCGGTGTAGATATTTCCATGTTCATACAAATGGCGGTGTAGATATTTCCATGTTCATAGAGATGGCGGAGTTGATATTTCCGTATTTATAGAGATAGCAGTGTAGTTATTTCCATGTTTATAGAGATAGCAGTGTAGATATTTCCATTGATATACAGATAGCTGTGTAGATATTTGCATGTTCATAGAGATAGCGGTGTAGATATTTCCATGTTCATACAGATAGCGGTGTAGATATTTCCATGTTCATATAGATAGCGGTGTAGATATTTCCATGTTCATACAGATAGCAGTGTAGATATTTCCATGTTCATACAGTTAGCGGTGTAGATATTTCCATGTTCATACAGATGGCGGTGTAGATATTTACATGTTCATACAGATGGCGGTGTAGATATTTACATGTTCATACAGATGGCGGTGTAGATATTTCCATGTTCATACAGATGGCGGTGTAGATATTTCCATGTTCATACCAATAGCGGTGTAGACATTTCCATGTTCATATATTTAGCGGTGTAGATATTTCCATGTTCATACAGATGGCGGTGAAGATATTTCCATGTTCATACAGATGGTGGTGTAGATATTTCCATGTTTGTTCGGATGGCAATGTAGATATTTCCATGTTCATACAGGTGGCGGTGTAGATATTTCCATGTTTATACAGATAGCAGTGTAGTTATTTCCATGTTAATAGAGATAGCTGTGTAGATATTTCCATTGATATACTGATAGCTGTGTAGATATTTGCATGTCCATACAGATAGCGGTGTAGATATTTCCATGTTCATACAGATGGCGATGTAGATATTTCCATGTTCGTACAGATGGCGGTGTAGATATTTCCATGTTCATAGAGAGGGCGGTGTAGATATTTCCATGTTTATGCAGATAGCGGTATAGATATTTCCATGTTTATACAGATGGTGGTGTAGATATTTCCATGTTTATAGAGATGGCGGTCTAGATATTTCCATGGTAACAGAGATAGTGGTGTAGTTATTTCCAAGTTTATAGAGACAGCGTTGTAGATATTTCCATGTTTATAAAGATAGCGGTGAAGATATTTCCATGTTTATACAGATAGCGGTATAGATATTTCCATGTTTATACAGATAGCAGTGTAGTTATTTCCATGTTTATAGAGATAGCAGTGTAGATATTTCCATTGATATACTGATAGCTGTGTAGATATTTGCATGTCCATACAGATAGCGGTGTAGATATTTCCATGTTCATACAGACAGCGGTGTAGATATTTCCATGTTTATACAGATAGTGTTGCGGATATTTCCATGTTTATAGAGATAGTTGGGCCGATATTTCCATGTTTATACAGATAGTGGTGTAGATATTTCCATCTTAATACAGATGGCGGTGTAGATATGTCCATGTTCGTACAGATGGCGTTGTACATATTTCCATGTTCATACAGATGGGGGTGTAGATATTTTGAAGTTTATAGAGATAGCACTGTAGTTATTTCCATATTTATTGAGAAATCTGTGTAGATATTTCCATGTATATGCAGATAGCTGTGTAGATATTCCCATTTTCATGCAGATAGCGGTGTAGATACTTCCATTTTCATCCAGATGCCGGTGTAGATATATCCATGTTCATACAGATGGGGGTGAAGATATTTCCATGTTCATACAGATGGCGGTGTAGATATTTCCATGTTCATGCAAATGGCGGTGTAGATATTTCCATGTTCATAGAGATGGCGGTGTAGATATTTCCATGTACATACAAATGGCGGTGTAGATATTTCCATGTTCGTACAGATGGCGGTGCAGATATTCCCATGTTAATACAGTTAGCCGTGTAGATATTTCCATGTTCATTCAGAGGGCGGTGTAGATATTTCCATGTTCATACAGATGGAGGTGTAGATATTTCCATGTTCGTATGGATGGCAGTGTAGATATTTCCATGTTCATACAGGTGGCGGTGTAGATATTTCCATGTTTATACAGATAGCAGTGTAGTTATTTCCTTGTTTATAGAGAAAGCAGGGCAGATATTTCCATTGATAAACAGATAGCTGTGTAGATATTTGCATGTTCATACAGATAGCGGTATAGATATTTCCATGTTTACACAGATAGCGGTGTAGATATTTCCATGTTCATACAGATGGCGGTGTAGATATTTACATGTTCATAGAGATGGCGGTGTAGATATTTCCATGTTTATGAAGATAGCGGTATAGATATTTCCATGTTTATACAGATGGTGGTGTAGAAATTTCCATGTTTATGAAGATAGCGGTATAGATATTTCCATGTTTATACAGATAGCGGTGAAGATATTTCCATGTTTATACAGATGGTGGTGTAGTTATTTCCAAGTTTATAGAGACAGCGTTGTAGATATTTCCATGTTTATACAGATAGCGGTGAAGATATTTCCATGTTTATACAGATAGCGGTGTACATATTTCCATGTTTATACAGATAGCGGTGTAGATATTTCCATGTTTATAGAGATAGTGGTGTAGATAAATCCAATTTTATACAGATAGCAGTGTAGATATTTCCAAGTTCATACAGATAGCGGTGTAGATATTTCCACGTTTATAGAGATGGCGGTGTAGATATTTCCATGTTCATACAGACGGCGGTGTAGATATTTCCATGTTTATAGGGATGGCGGTGTAGATATTTTCATGTTTATACAGATGGCAGTGTAGATATTTCCATGTTTACACAGATAGCGGTGTAGACATTTCCATGTTTACACAGATAGCGGTGTGGATATTTCCATTTTAATACAGATGGCGGTGTAGATATGTCCATGTTTGTACAGATGGCGGTGTAGACATTTCCATGTTCATACAGATGGCGGTGTAGATATTTCGAAGTTTATAGAGATAGCGCTGTAGTTATTTCCATATTTATAGAGAAATCTCTGTAGATATTTCCATGTATATTCAGATAGCTGTGTAGATATTTCCATGTTCATGCAGATAGCGGTGTAGATATTTCCATGTTCATCCAGATGCCGGTGTACATATATCCATGTTCATACAGATGGCGGTGAAGATATTTCCATGTTCATACAGATGGTGGTGTAGATATTTCCATGTTCATACAAATGACGGTGTAAATATTTCCATGTTCATAGAGATGGCGGTGTAGATATTTCCATGTTCATACAAATGGCAGTGTAGATATTTCCATGTTCATAGAGATGGCGGTGTAGATATTTCCATATTTATACAGATAGCAGTGTAGTTATTTCCATGTTTATAGGGATAGCAGTGTAGATATTTTCATTGATATACAGATAGCTGTGTAGATATTTGCATGTTCATACAGATAGCGGTGTAGATATTTCCATGTTCATACAGATAGCGGTGTAGATATTTCCATGTTCATACCAATAGTGGTGTAGATATTTTCATGTTCATACAGTTAGCGGTGTAGATATTTCCATGTTCATACAGATGGCGGTGTAGATATTTCCATGTTCATACAGATGGCGGTGTAGATATTTTGAAGTTTATACAAATAGCGCTGTAGTTATTTCCATATTTATAGTGAAATCTGTGTAGATATTTCCATGTATATGCAGATAGCTGTGTAGATATTTCCATGTTCATACAGACAACGGTGTAGATATTTCCATGTTCATCCAGATGCCGGTGTAGATATTTGCATCTTCATACAGATAGCAGTGTAGATATTTCCATGTTCATACAGATAGCGGTGTAGATATTTCCATGTTCATACAGAGAGCAGTGTAGATATTTCCATGTTCATACAGATAGCGGTGTAGATATTTCCATGTTCATACAGATAGAGGAGTAGGTATTTCCACGTTCTTACAGTTAGCGGTGTAGATATTTCCATGTTCATACAGATGGCGGTGTAGATATTTCCATGTTCATACAGATGGCTGTGTAGATATTTCCATGTACATACAGGTGGCGGTGTAGATATTTCCATGTTTATACAGATAGCAGTGTAGTTATTTCCATGTTTATAGAGATAGCAGTGTAGATATTTCCATTGATATACTGATAGCTGTGTAGATATTTGCATGTCCTTACAGGTAACGGTGTAGATATTTCCATGTTCATACAGATAGCGGTGTAGATATTTCCATGTTTATACAGATAGTGGTGCGGATATTTCCATGTTTATACAGATAGTTGGGCAGATATTTCCATGTTTATACAAATAGCGGTGTAGATATTTCCATCTTAATACAGATGGCGGTGTAGATATGTCCATGTTCGTACAGATGGCATTGTACATATTTCCATGTTCATACAGATGGCGGTGTAGATATTTAGAAGTTTATAGAGATAGCGCTGTAGTTATTTCCATATTTATTGAGAAATCTGTGTAGATATTTCCATGTATATGCAGATAGCTGTGTAGATATTCCCATTTTCATGCAGATAGCGGTGTAGATATTTCCATGTTCATCCAGATGCCGGTGTAGATATATCCATGTTCATACAGATGGGGGTGAAGATATTTCCATGTTCATACAGATGGCGGTGTAGATATTTCCATGTTCATGCAAATGGCGGTGTAGATATTTCCATGTTCGTACAGATGGCGGTGCAGATATTTCCATGTTCATACAGTTAGCCGTGTAGATATTTGCATGTTCATACTGATAGCGGTGTAGATATTTACATGGTCATACAGATGGCGGTGTAGATATTTCCATGTTCGTATGGATGGCAGTGTAGATATTTCCATGTTCATACTGGTGGCGGTGTAGATATTTCCATGTTCATACAGATAGCGGTGTAGATATTTCCATGTTCATACAGATAGAGGTGTAGGTATTTCCACGTTCTTACAGTTAGCGGTGTAGATATTTCCATGTTCATACAGATGGCGGTGTAGATATTTCCATGTTCATACAGATGACAGTGTAGATATTTCCATGTACATACAGGTGGCGGTGTAGATATTTCCATGTTTATACAGATAGCAGTGTAGTTATTTCCATGTTTACAGAGATAGCAATGTAGATATTTCCATTGATATACAGATAGCTGTGTAGATATTTGCATGTTCATACAGATAGCGGTGTAGATATTTCCACGTTCGTACAGATAGCGGTGTAGATATTTCCATGTTCATACAGATAGCGGTGTAGATATTTCCATGTTCATACAGTTAGCGGTGTAGGTATTTCCATGTTCATACAGATGGCGGTGTAGATATTTACGTGTTCATACAGATGGCGGTGTAGATATTTCCATGTTCGTACAGATGGCGATGTAGATATTTCCATGCTCATAGAGGTGGCGGTGTAGATATTTCCATGTTTATGCAGATAGCGGTATAGATATTTCCATGTTTATACAGACGGTGGTGTAGATATTTCCATGTTCATGGGGATGGCGGTGTAGATATTTTCATGTTTACACAGATGGCGGTGTAGATATTTCCATGTTTACACAGATAGCGCTGTAGACATTTCCATGTTTACACAGATAGCGGTGTGGATATTTCCATGTTTATGCAGAAAGCAGTGTAGATAGTTCCATGTTTATAAAGATAGCGGTGCGGATATTTCCATTTTTATACAGATAGTTGGGCAGATATTTCCATGTTTATACAGATAGCGGTGTAGATATTTCCATCTTAATACAGATGGCAGTGTAGATATGTCCATGATTGTACAGATGGCAGTGTAGATATTTCCATGTTCATACAGGTGGCGGTGTAGATATTTCCATGTTCATAGAGATGGCGGTGTAGATATTTTCATGTTCACACAAATGGCGGTGTCGATATTTCCATGTTCATAGAGATGGCGGTGTAGATATTTCCATGTTTATACAGATAGCAGTGTAGTTATTTCCATGTTTATAGAGATAGCAGTGTAGATATTTCCATTGATATACAGATAGCTGTGTAGATATTTGCATGTTTATACAGATAGCGGTGTAGATATTTCTATGTTCATACAGATAGCGGTGTAGACATTTCCATGTTCATACAGATAGCGGTGTAGATATTTCCATGTTCATACAGATAGCGGTGTTTATATTTCCATGTTCATACAGATGGCAGTGAAGATATTTCCATGTTCATACACTTAGCGGTGTAGATATTTCCATGTTTATAGAGATACTGGTGTAGTTATTTCCAAGTTTATAGAGACAGCGTTGTAGATATTTCCATGTTTATACAGATAGCGGTGAAGATATTTCCATGTTTATACAGATAGCGGTGTACATATTTCCATGTTTATACAGATAACAGTGTAGATATTTCCATGTTTATAGAGATAGTGGTGCAGATAATTTGAATTTTATACAGATAGCAGTGTAGATATTTCCAAGTTCATACCGATAGCGGTGTAGATATTTTCACGTTTATAGAGATGGCGGTGTAGATATTTCCATGTTCATACAGATAGCGGTGTAGATATTTCCATGTTCATACAGATAGCTGTGCAGATATTTCCATGTTCATACAGATAGCGGTGTAGATATTTCCATGTTCATACCGGTAGCGGTGTAGATATTTCCATGTTCATACAGGTGGCGGTGTAGATATTTACATGTTCATACAGATGGCCGTGTAGATATCTCCATGTTCGTTCGAATGGCAGTGTAGATATTTCCATGTTCATACAGGAGGCGGTGTAGATATTTCCATGCTTATACAGATAGCGGTGTAGTTATTTCCATGTTTATAGAGATAGCAGTGTAGATATTTCCATTGATATACAGATAGCTGTGTAGATATTTGCATGTTCATACAGATAGCAGTGTAGGTATTTCCATGTTCATACAGATAGCGGTGTGGATATTTCCATGTTCATACAGATAACGGTGTAGATATTTCCATGTTCATACAGATAACGGTGTAGATATTTCCATGTTCATACAGATAACGGTGTAGATATTTCCATGTTCATACAGTTAGCGGTGTAGATATTTCCATGTTCATACAGATGGCGGTGTAGATATTTACATGTTCATACAGATGGCGATGTAGATATTTCCATGTTCGTACTGATGGCGGTGTAGATATTTCCATGTTCATAGAGATGGCGGTGTAGATATTTCCATGTTTATGCAGATAGCGGTATAGATATTTCCATGTTTATACAGATGGTGGTGTAGATATTTCCATGTTTATAGAGATGGTGGTCTAGATATTTCCATGTTTATAGAGATAGTGGTGTAGTTATTTCCAAGTTTATAGAGACAGCGCTGTAGATGTTTCCATGTTTATACAGATAGCGGTGAAGATATTTCCAGGTTTATACAGATAGCGGTGTAGATATTTCAATGTTTATACAGATAACAGTGTAGATATTTCCATGTGTGTAGAGATAGTGGTGTAGATAATTTCAATTTTATACAGATAGCAGTGTAGATATTTCCAAGTTCATATACATAGCAGTGTAGATATTTCCACGTTTATAGAGATGGCGGTGTAGATATTTCCATGTTCATACAGATAGCGGTGTAGATATTTCCATGTTCATACAGATAGCTGTGCAGATATTTCCATGTTCATACAGATAGCAGTGTAGATATTTCCATGTTCATACAGGTAGCGGTGTAGATATTTCCATGTTCATACAGGTGGCGGTGTAGATATTTACATGTTCATACAGATGGCCGTGTAGATATCTCCATGTTCGTTCGAATGGCAGTGTAGATACTTCCATGTTCATACAGGAGGCGGTGTAGATATTTCCATGCTTATACAGATAGCGGTGTAGTTATTTCCATGTTTATAGAGATAGCAGTGTAGATATTTCCATTGATATACAGATAGCTGTGTAGATATTTGCGTGTTCATACAGATAGCGGTGTAGGTATTTCCATGTTCATACAGATAGCGGTGTAGATATTTCCATGTTCATACAGATAGCGGTGTAGATATTTCCATGTTCATACAGATAACGGTGTAGATATTTCCATGTTCATACAGATAGCGGTGTAGATATTTCCATGTTCATACAGTTAGCGGTGTAGATATTTCCATGTTCATACAGATGGCGGTGTAGATATTTACATGTTCATACAGATGGCGATGTAGATATTTCCATGTTCGTACTGATGGCGGTGTAGATATTTCCATGTTCATAGAGATGGCGGTGTAGATATTTCCATGTTTATGCAGATAGCGGTATAGATATTTCCATGTTTATACAGATGGTGGTGTAGATATTTCCATGTTTATAGAGATGGTGGTCTAGATATTTCCATGTTTATAGAGATAGTGGTGTAGTTATTTCCAAGTTTATAGAGACAGCGTTGTAGATGTTTCCATGTTTATACAGATAGCGGTGAAGATATTTCCAGGTTTATACAGATAGCGGTGTAGATATTTCAATGTTTATACAGATAACAGTGTAGATATTTCCATGTGTGTAGAGATAGTGGTGTAGATAATTTCAATTTTATACAGATAGCAGTGTAGATATTTCCAAGTTCGTATACATAGCAGTGTAGATATTTCCACGTTTATAGAGATGGCGGTGTAGATATTTCCATGTTCATACAGATGGCGGTGTAGATATTTCCATGTTGATAGGGATGGCGGTGTAGATATTTTCATCTTTACACAGATGGCGGTGTAGATATTTCCATGTTTACACAGATAACGGTGTAGACATTTCCATGTTTACACAGATAGCGGTGTGGATATTTCCATGTTTATGCAGATAGCGGTGTAGATATTTCCATGTTTATACAGATAGCGGTTCGGATATTTCCATGTTTATGCAGATAGCGGTGTAGATATTTCCATGTTTATACAGATAGCAGTGCGGGTATTTCCATGTTTATACAGATAGTGGTGCAGATATTTCCATGTTTATAAAGATAGCTGTGTAGATATTTCCATCTTAATACAGATGGCGGTGTAGATATGTCCATGTTCGTTCAGATGGCGGTGTAGATATTTCCATGTTCATACATATGGCGGTGTAGATATTTCGAAGTTTATAGAGATAGCGCTGTAGTTATTTCCATATTTGTAGAGACATCTGTGTAGATATTTCCATGTATATGCAGATAGCTGTGTAGATATTTCCATGTTCATGTAGATAGCGGTGTAGATATTTCCATTTTCATCCAGATGCCGGTGTAGATATTTGCATGTTCATAGAGATAGCGGTGTAGATATTTCCATGTTCATACAGATAGCGGTGTAGCTATTTCCATGTTCATACAGAGAGCGGTGTAGATATTTCCATGTTCATGCAGATAGCGGTGTAGATATTTCCATATTCATCCAGATGCCGGTGTAGATATTTGCATGTTCATAGAGATAGCGGTGTAGATATTTCCATGTTCATACAGATAGCGGTGTAGCTATTTCCATGTTCATACCGAGAGCGGTGTAGATATTTCCATGTTCATACAGATAGCGGTGTAGATATTTCCATATTCATACAGATAGCGGTGTAGGTCTTTCCATGTTTATAGAGATAGCAGTGTAGATATTTCCATTGATATACTTATAGCTGTGTAGATATTTGCATGTCCATACAGATAGCGGTGTAGACATTTCCAGGTTCATACAGATAGCGGTGTAGATATTTGCATGTTTATACAGATAGCGGTGTAGATATTTCCATGTTCATACAGATAGCGGTGTAGATATTTCCATTTTCATACAGACAGCGTTGTAGATATTTCCATGTTTATACAGATAGCGGTGAAGATATTTCCATGTTTATACAGATAGCGGTGTACATATTTCCATGTTTATACAGATAACAGTGTAGATATTTCCATGTTTATAGAGATACTGATGTAGATAATTTGAAATTTATACAGATAGCAGTGTAGATATTTCCAAGTTCATACCGATAGCGGTGTAGATATTTTCACGTTTATAGAGATGGCGGTGTAGATATTTCCATGTTCATACAGATAGCGGTGTAGATATTTCCATGTTCATACAGATAGCTGTGCAGATATTTCCATGTTCATACAGATAGCGGTGTAGATATTTCCATGTTCATACAGGTAGCGGTGTAGATATTTCCATGTTCATACAGGTGGCGGTGTAGATATTTACATGTTCATACAGATGGCCGTGTAGATATTTCCATGTTCGTTCGAATGGCAGTGTAGATATTTCCATGTTCATACAGGAGGCGGTGTAGATATTTCCATGCTTATACAGATAGCGGTGTAGTTATTTCCATGTTTATAGAGATAGCAGTGTAGATATTTCCATTGATATACAGATAGCTGCGTAGATATTTGCATGTTCATACAGATAGCGGTGTAGGTATTTCCATGTTCATACAGATAGCGGTGTAGATATTTCCATGTTCATACAGATAGCGGTGTAGATATTTCCATGTTCATACAGATAACGGTGTAGATATTTCCATGTTCATACAGATAGCGCTGTAGATATTTCCATGTTCATACAGTTAGCGGTGTAGATATTTCCATGTTCATACAGATGGCGGTGTAGATATTTACATGTTCATACAGGTGGCGGTGTAGATATTACCATGTTCGTACTGATGGCGGTGTAGATATTTCCATCTTCATAGAGATGGCGGTGTAGATATTTCCATGTTTATGCAGATAGCGGTATAGATATTTCCATGTTTATACAGATGGTGGTGTAGATATTTCCATGTTTATAGAGATGGCGGTCTAGATATTTCCATGTTCATGTAGATAGCGGTGTAGTTATTTCCATGTTCATCCAGATGCCGGTGTAGATACATCCATGTTCATACAGATGGCGGTGAAGGTATTTCCATGTTCATACAGATGGCTGTGTAGATATTTCCATGTTCATAGAGATGGCAGTGTAGATATTTCCATGTTGATACAGATAGCAGTGTAGTTATTTCCATGTTTATAGAGATAGCAGTGTAGATATTTCCATTGATATACAGATAGCGGTGTAGATATTTGCATGTTCATACAGATAGCGGTATAGATATTTCCATGTTCATACAGATAGCAGTGTAGATATTTCCATTTTAATACAGATATCGGTGTAGATATTTCCATGTTCCTACAGTTAGCGGTGTAGATATTTCCATGTTCATACAGATGGCGGTGTAGATATTTGCATGTTCATACAGATGGCGGTGTAGATATTTCCATGTTCGTACGGATGGCAGTGTAGATATTTCCATGTTCATACAGGTGGCGGTGTAGATATTTCCATGTTCATACAAATGGCGGTGTAGATATTTCCATGTTCATAGAGATGGCGGTGTAGATATTTCCATGTTCATACAAATGGCGGTGTAGATATTTCCATGTTCATAGAGATGGCGGTGTAGATATTTCCATGTTTATACAGATAGCAGGATAGTTATTTCCATGTTTACAGAGATAGCAGTGTAGATATTTCCATTGATATACAGATAGCTGTATAGATATTTGCATGTTCATACAGATAGCGGTGTAGATATTTCCATGTTCATACAGATAGCGGTGTAAATATTTCCATGTTCATACAGAGAGCGGTGTAGATATTTCCATGTTCATACAGATAGCGGTGTAGATATTTCCATTTTCTTACAGATAGCGGCGTAGGTATTTCCATGTTCATACAGTTAGCGGTGTAGATATTTCCATGTTCATACAGATGGCGGTTTAGATATTTACATGTTCATACAGATGGCGGTGTAAGTATTTCCAAGTTCTTACAGATGGCGGTGTAGATATTTCCATGTTCATTGACATGGCGGTGTAGATATTTCCATGTTTATGCAGATAGCGGTGAAGATATTTCCATGTTTATACAGATAGCGGTATAGATATTTCCATGTTTATACACATAGCGGTGTTGATATTTCCATGTTTATAGAGATTGCGGTGTATTTAATTCCAATTTTATACAGATAGCAGTGTAGATATTTCCAAGTTCATACAGATAGCAGTGTAGATATTTCCACGTTTATAGAGATGGCTGTGTAGATATTTCCATGTTCATACAGATGGCGGTGTAGATATTTCCATGTGTATAGAGATGGCGGTGTAGATATTTTCAGGTTTACACAGATGGCAGTGTAGATATTTCCATGTTTACACAGATACCGGTGTAGACATTTCCATGTTTACACAGATAGCGGTGTGGATATTTCCATGTTTATGCAGATAGCGGTGTAGATATTTCCATGTTCATACAGATAGCGGTGTAGATATTTCCATGTTCATACCAATAGCGGTGTAGATATTTCCATGTTCATACAGTTAGCGGTATAGATATTTCCATGTTTATACAGATGGCGGTGTAGATATTTCCATGTTTATGCAGATGGCGCTATAGATATTTCCATCTTTATACAGATGGTGGTGTAGATATTTCCATGTTCATACAGATGGCGGAGTAGATATTTCGAAGTTTATAGAGATAGCGCTGTACTTATTTCTATATTTATATAGAAATCTGTGTAGATATTTCCATGTATATGCAGATAGCTGTGTAGATATTTCCATGTTCATGCAGATAGCGGTTTAGTTATTTACATGTTCATCCAGATGCCGGTGTAGATACATCCATGTTCATAGAGATGGCGGTGAAGATATTTCCATGTTCATATATATTGCTGTGTAGATATTTCCATGTTCATACAGATAGCGGTGTAGATATTTCCACGTTTATAGAGATGGCGGTGTACATATTTCCATGTTCATACAGAGGACGGTGTAGATATTTCCATGTTTATAGGGATGGCGGTGTAGATATTTTCATGTTTACACAGATGGCGATGTGGATATTTCCATGTTTATGCAGATAGCAGTGTAGATATTTCCATGTTTATACAGATAGAGGTGCGGATATTTCCATGTTTATTCAGATAGCGGTGTGGATATTTCCATGTTTATACAGATAGTTGGGCAGATATTTCCATGTTTATACAGATAGCAGTGTAGATATTTCCATCTTAATACAGATGGCGGTGTAGATATGTCCATGTTCGTACAGATGGCGGTGTAGATATTTCCATGTTCATACAGATGGCGGTGTTGATATTTCGAAGTTTATAGAGATAGCACTGTAGTTATTTCCATATTTATAGAGAAATCTCTGTAGATATTTCCATGTATATTCAGATAGCTGTGTGGATATTTCCATGTTCATGCAGATAGCGGAGTAGATAATTCCATGTTCATCCAGATGCCGGTGTACATATATCCGCGTTCATACAGATGGCGGTGAAGATATTTCCATGTTCATACAGATGGTGGTGTAGGTATTTCCATGTTCATACAAATGGCGGTGTAGATATTTCCATGTTCATAGAGATGGCAGTGTAGATATTTCCAGGTTCATACAAATGGCGGTGTAGATATTTCCCTGTTCATAGAGATGGCGGTGTAGATATTTCCATGTTTATACAGATAGCAGTGTAGTTATTTCCATGTTTATAGAGATACCAGTGTGGATATTTCCATTGATATACAGACAGCTGTGTAGATATTTACATGTTCATACAGATAGCGGTGTAGATATTTCCATGTTCATGCAGATAGCGGTGTAGATATTTCCATGTTCATACAGATAGCGGAGTAGATATTTCCATGTTCATACAGATAGTGGTGTAGATATTTCCATGTTCATACAGATAGCGGAGTAGATATTTCCATGTTCATACAGATAGTGGTGTAGATATTTCCATGTTCATACAGATAGCGGTGTAGATATTTCCATGTTCATGCAGTTAGCAGTGTAGATATTTCCATGTTCATACAGATAGCGGTGTAGATATTTCCATTTTCTTACAGATAGCGGTGTAGGTATTTCCATGTTCATACAGTTAGCGGTGTAGATATTTCCATGTTCATACAGATGGCGGTTTAGATATTTACATGTTCATACAGATGGCGGTGTAAGTATTTCCAAGTTCTTACAGATGGTGGTGTAGATATTTCCATGTTCATTGAGATGGCGGTGTAGATATTTCCATGTTTATGCAGATAGCGGTGAAGATATTTCCATGTTTATACAGATAGCGGTATAGATATTTCCATGTTTATACACATAGCGGTGTTGATATTTCCATGTTTATAGAGATAGCGGTGTAGATAATTCCAATTTTATACAGATAGCAGTGTAGATATTTCCAAGTTCATACAGATAGCAGTGTAGATATTTCCACGTTTATAGAGATGGCTGTGTAGATATTTCCATGTTCATACAGATGACGGTGTAGATATTTCCATGTGTATAGAGATGGCGGTGTAGATATTTTCAGGTTTACACAGATGGCAGTGTAGATATTTCCATGTTTACACAGATACCGGTGTAGACATTTCCATGTTTACACAGATAGCGGTGTGGATATTTCCATGTTTATGCAGATAGCGGTGTAGATATTTCCATGTTCATACAGATAGCGGTGTAGATATTTCCATGTTCATACCAATAGCGGTGTAGATGTTTCCATGTTCATACAGTTAGCGGTATAGATATTTCCATGTTTATACAGATGGCGGTGTAGATATTTCCATGTTTATGCAGATGGCGGTATAGATATTTCCATGTTTATACAGATGGTGGTGTAGATATTTCCATGTTCATACAGATGGCGGAGTAGATATTTCGAAGTTTATAGAGATAGCGCTGTAGTTTTTTCTATATTTATATAGAAATCTGTGTAGATATTTCCATGTATATGCAGATAGCTGTGTAGATATTTCCATGTTCATGCAGATAGCGGTTTAGTTATTTACATGTTCATCCAGATGCCGTTGTAGATACATCCATGTTCCTAGAGATGGCGGTGAAGATATTTCCATGTTCATATATATTGCTGTGTAGATATTTCCATGTTCATACAGATAGCGGTGTAGATATTTCCACGTTTATAGAGATGGCGGTGTACATATTTCCATGTTCATACAGAGGACGGTGTAGATATTTCCATGTTTATAGGGATGGTGTAGATATTTTCATGTTTACACAGATGGCGATGTGGATATTTCCATGTTTATGCAGATAGCAGTGTAGATATTTCCATGTTTATACAGATAGAGGTGCGGATATTTCCATGTTTATTCAGATAGCGGTGCGGATATTTCCATGTTTATACAGATAGTTGGGCAGATATTTCCATGTTTATACAGATAGCGGTGTAGATATTTCCATCTTAATACAGATGGCGGTGTAGATATGTCCATGTTCGTACAGATGGCGGTGTAGATATTTCCATGTTCATACAGATGGCGGTGTTGATATTTCGAAGTTTGTAGAGATAGCACTGTAGTTATTTCCATATTTATAGAGAAATCTCTGTAGATATTTCCATGTATATTCAGATAGCTGTGTGGATATTTCCATGTTCATGCAGATAGCGGTGTAGATAATTCCATGTTCATCCAGATGCCGGTGTACATATATCCACGTTCATACAGATGGCGGTGAAGATATTTCCATGTTCATACAGATGGTGGTGTAGGTATTTCCATGTTCATACAAATGGCGGTGTAGATATTTCCATGTTCATAGAGATGGCGGTGTAGATATTTCCAGGTTCATACAAATGGCGGTGTAGATATTTCCCTGTTCATAGAGATGGCGGTGTAGATATTTCCATGTTTATACAGATAGCAGTGTAGTTATTTCCATGTTTATAGAGATACCAGTGTGGATATTTCCATTGATATACAGACAGCTGTGTAGATATTTACATGTTCATACAGATAGCGGTGTAGATATTTCCATGTTCATGCAGATAGCGGTGTAGATATTTCCATGTTCATACAGATAGCGGAGTAGATATTTCCATGTTCATACAGATAGTGGTGTAGATATTTCCATGTTCATACAGATAGCGGTGTAGATATTTCCATGTTCATACAGTTAGCAGTGTAGATATTTCCATGTTCATACAGATGGCGGT
This sequence comes from Gorilla gorilla gorilla, assembly GCF_029281585.2. Taxonomy (NCBI): domain Eukaryota; kingdom Metazoa; phylum Chordata; class Mammalia; order Primates; family Hominidae; genus Gorilla; species Gorilla gorilla. Next base: position 79,314,221 of record NC_073244.2, read on the forward strand.
GTAGATATTTGCATGTTCATACAGATGGCGGTGTAGATATTTCCATGTTCATACAGATAGCGGTGTAGAGATTTCCATGTTCTTACAGATAGTGGTGTAGATATTTCCATGTTCATACAGATAGCGGTCTAGATATTTTCATTTCCATACCAATAGCGGTGTAGACATTTCCATGTTCATACAGTTAGCGGTGTAGATATTTCCATGTTCATACAGATGGCGGTGTAGATATTTACATGTTCATACAGATGGCGGTGTAGATATTTCCATGTTCGTACGGATGGCAGTGTAGATATTTCCATGTTTATACAGATAGCAGTGTATTTATTTCCATGTTTATAGACATAGCAGTGTAGATATTTCCATTGATATAGAGATAAATGTGTAGATATTTGCATGGTCATACAGATAGCGGTGTAGATATTTCCATGTTCATACAGATGGCGGTGTAGATATTTCCATGTTCATACAAATGGCGGTGTAGTTATTTCCATGTTCATAGAGATGGCGGTGTAGATATTTCCATGTTCATACAAATGGCGGTGTAGATATTTCCAAGTTCATAGAGATGGCGGAGTTGATATTTCCATATTTCTAGAGATAGCAGTGTAGTTATTTCCATGTTTATAGAGATAGCAGTGTAGATATTTCCATTGATATACAGATAGCTGTGTAGATATTTGCATGTTCATAGAGATAGCGGTGTAGATATTTCCATGTTCATACAGATAGCGGTGTAGATATTTCCATGTTCATATAGATAGCGGTGTAGATATTTCCATGTTCATACAGATAGCAGTGTAGATATTTCCATGTTCCTACAGTTAGCGGTGTAGATATTACCATGTTCATACAGATGGCGGTGTAGATATTTACATGTTCATACAGATGGCGTTGTAGATATTTACATGTTCATACAGATGGCGGTGTAGATGTTTCCATGTTCATACAGATAGCCGTGTAGATATTTCCATGTTCATACAGATAGCGGTGTAGATATTTCCATGTTCATACCAATAGCGGTGTAGACATTTCCATGTTCATATATTTAGCGGTGTAGATATTTCCATGTTCATACAGATGGCGGTGAAGATATTTCCATGTTCATACAGATAGCGGTGTAGGTATTTCCCTGTTCGCCCACTTAGCGGTGTAGATATTTCCATGTTAATACAGAAGGCAATGTAGTTATTTACATGTTCATACAGATGGCGGTGTAGATATTTCCATGTTCATACAAATGGCAGTGTAGATATTTCCATGTTCATAGAGAAGGCGGTGTAGATATTTCGATGTTCAAACAAATGGCGGTGTAGATATTTCCATGTTCATAGAGATGGCGGTGTAGATATTTCCATGTTTATACAGATAGCAGTGTAGTTATTTCCATGTTTATACAGATGGCAGTGTAGGTATTTTCATTGATATACAGATAGCTGTATAGATATTTGCATGTTCTTACAGATAGCCGTGTAGACATTTCCATCTTCATACACATAGCGGTGTAGATATTTCCATGTTCATACAGATAGCGGTGTAGATATTTCCATGTTCATACAGATAGCGGTGTAGATATTTCTTTGTTCATTCAGATAGCGGTGTAGATATTTCCATGTTCATACAGTTAGCGGTGTAGATATTTCCATGTTCATACAGATGGCGGTGTAGATATTTACATGTTCATACAGATGGCGGTGTAGATATTTCCATGTTCGTACGGATGGCAGTGTAGATATTTCCATGTTCATACAGGTGGCGGTGTATATATTTCCATGTTTATACTGATAGCAGTGTAGTTATTTCCATGTTTATAGAGATAGCAGTGTAGATATTTCCATTGATATACAGATAGCTGTCTAGATATTTCCATGTTCATACAGATAGCGGTGTAGATATTTCCATGTTCATACAGATAACGGTGTAGATATTTCCATGTTCATACAGATAGCGGTGTAGATATTTCCATGTTCATACAGTTAGGGGTGTAGATATTTCCATGTTCATTCAAATGGCGGTGTAGATATTTCCATGTTTATACAGATAGCAGTGTAGATATTTCTATGTTTATAGAGATAGCAGTGTAGATATTTCCATTGATATACAGATAGCTGTGTAGATATTTGCATGTTCATACACATAGCGGTGTACATATTTCCATGTTCATACAGATGTTGGTGAAGATATTTCCATGTTTATACAGATAGCGGTGCGGTTATTTCCATGTTTATACGGATTGTGGTGGAGATATTTCCATGTTTATACAGATAGCGGTGTAGATATTTCCATCTTATTACAGATGGCGGTGTAGATATGTCCATGTTCGTACAGATGGCGGTGTAGATTTTTCCATGTTCATACAGATGGCGGTGTAGATATTTCGAGGTTTATAGAGATAGCGCTGTAGATATTTCCATATTTATAGAGAAACCTGTGTAGATATTTCCACGTATATGCAGATAGCTGTGTAGATATTTCCATGTTCATACAGGTAGCGGTGTAGATATTTCCATGTTCATAGAGATAACGGTGTAGATATTTACATCTTCATACGGATAGCGGTACAGATATTTCCATGTTCATACAGTAAGCGGTGTAGATATTTCCATGTTCATACAGATGGCAGTGTAGATATTTACATGTTCATACAGATGTCGGTGTAGATATTTCCATGTTTATAGAGATAGTAGTGTAGTTATTTCGAAGTTTATAGAGACAGCGTTGCAGATATTTCCATGTTTATAGAGACAGCGTTGTAGATATTTCCATGTTTATAGAGATAGCGGTGAAGATATTTCCATGTTTATACAGATAGTGCTGTAGATATTTCCATGTTTATACAGATAGCGGTGTAGATATTTCCTTGTTGATAGAGATAGTGGTGTAGATATTTCCAATTTTATACAGATAGCAGTGTAGATATTTCCAAGTTCATACAGATAGCGGTGTAGATATTTCCATGTTTATAGAGATGGCGGTGTAGATATTTCCATGTTCATACAAATGGCGGTGTAGATATTTCCATGTTTATAGAGATGGCAGTGTAGATATTTTCATGTTTATACAGATGGCGGTGTAGATATTTCCATGTTTACACAGATAGCGGTGTAGACATTTCCATGTTTACACAGATAGCGGTGTGGATATTTCCATGTTTGTGCAGATAGCGGTGTAGATATTTCCATGTTTATACAGAAAGCGCTGCGGATATTTCCATGTTTATACAGATAGTGGTGCAGATATTTCCATGTTTATACAGATAGCGGTGTAGATATTTCCATCTTAATACAAATGGCGGTGTAGATATTTCTATGTTTATGCAGATAGAGGTATAGATATTTCCATGTTTATACAGATGGTGGTGTAGATATTTCCATGTTTATGCAGATGGCGGTATAGATATTTCCATGTTTATACAGATGGTGGTTTAGATATTTCCATGTTCATACAGATGGCGGTGTAGATATTTCGAAGTTTATAGGGATAGCGCTGTAGTTATTTCTATATTTACATAGAAATCTGTGTAGATATTTCCATGTATATGCAGATAGCTGTGTAGATATTTCCATGTTCATTCAGATAGCGGTGTAGTTATTTCCATGTTCATCCAGATGCCGGTGTAGATACATCCATGTTCATACAGATGGCGGTGAAGGTATTTCCATGTTCATACAGATGGCTGTGTAGATATTTCCATGTTCATAGAGATGGCAGTGTAGATATTTCCATGTTGATACAGATAGCAGTGTAGTTATTTCCATGTTTATAGAGATAGCAGTGTAGATATTTCCATTGATATACAGGTAGCGGTGTAGATATTTGCATGTTCATACAGATAGCGGTATAGATATTTCCATGTTCATACAGATAGCAGTGTAGATATTTCCATTTTCATACAGATAGCGGTGTAGGTGTTTCCATGTTCATACAGTTAGCGGTGTAGATATTTCCATGTTCATACAGATGGCGGTGTAGATATTTACATGTTCATACAGATGGCGGTGTAGATATTTCCATGTTCGTACGGATGGCAGTGTAGATATTTCCATGTTCATACAGGTGGCGGTGTAGATATTTCCATGTTTATACAGATAGCAGTATAGTTATTTCCATGTTTACAGAGATAGCAGTGTAGATATTTCCATTGACATACAGATAGCTGTGCAGATATTTGCATGTTCATACAGATAGCGGTGTAGATATTTCCATGTTCATACAGATAGCGGTGTAGATATTTCCATGTTCATACAGAGAGCGGTGTAGATATTTCCATGTTCATACCGATAGCGGTGTAGATATTTCCATTTTCTTACAGATAGCGGTGTAGGTATTTCCATGTTCATACAGTTAGCGGTGTAGATATTTCCATGTTCATACAGATGGCGGTGTAGATATTTACATGTTCATACAGATGGCGGTGTAAGTATTTCCAAGTTCTTACAGATGGCGGTGTAGATATTTCCATGTTCATTGAGATGGCGGTGTAGATATTTCCATGTTTATGCAGATAGCGGTGAAGATATTTCCATGTTTATACAGATAGCGGTATAGATATTTCCATGTTTATACACATAGCGGTGTTGATATTTCCATGTTTATAGAGATAGCGGTGTAGATAATTCCAATTTTATACAGATAGCAGTGTAGATATTTCCAAGTTCATACAGATAGCAGTGTAGATATTTCCACGTTTATAGAGATGGCTGTGTAGATATTTCCATGTTCATACAGATGGCGGTGTAGATATTTCCATGTGTATAGAGATGGCGGTGTAGATATTTTCAGGTTTACACAGATGGCAGTGTAGATATTTCCATGTTTACACAGATACCGGTGTAGACATTTCCATGTTTACACAGATAGCGGTGTGGATATTTCCATGTTTATGCAGATAGCGGTGTAGATATTTCCATGTTCATACAGATAGCGGTGGAGATATTTCCATGTTCATACCAATAGCGGTGTAGATATTTCCATGTTCATACAGTTAGCGGTATAGATATTTCCATGTTTATAGAGATAGAGGTGAAGATATTCCCATGTTTATACAGATAGCGGTGTAGATATTTCCATGTTTATACAGATGGTGGTGTAGATATTTCCATGTTCATACAGATGGCGGAGTAGATATTTCGAAGTTTATAGAGATAGCGCTGTAGTTATTTCTATATTTATATAGAAATCTGTGTAGATATTTCCATGTATATGCAGATAGCTGTGTAGATATTTCCATGTTCATGCAGATAGCGGTTTAGTTATTTACATGTTCATCCAGATGCCGGTGTAGATACATCCATGTTCATAGAGATGGCGGAGAAGATATTTCCATGTTCATATATATTGCTGTGTAGATATTTCCATGTTCATACAGATAGCGGTGTAGATATTTCCACGTTTATAGAGATGGCGGTGTACATATTTCCATGTTCATACAGAGGACGGTGTAGATATTTCCATGTTTATAGGGATGGCGGTGTAGATATTTTCATGTTTACACAGATGGCGATGTGGATATTTCCATGTTTATGCAGATAGCAGTTTAGATATTTCCATGTTTATACAGATAGAGGTGCGGATATTTCCATGTTTATTCAGATAGTGGTGCGGATATTTCCATGTTTATACAAATAGTTGGGCAGATATTTCCATGTTTATACAGATAGCGGTGTAGATATTTCCATCTTAATACAGATGGCGGTGTAGATATGTCCATGTTCGTACAAATGGCGGTGTAGATATTTCCATGTTCATACAGATGGCGGTGTTGATATTTCGAAGTTTATAGAGATAGCACTGTAGTTATTTCCATATTTATAGAGAAATCTCTGTAGATATTTCCATGTATATTCAGATAGCTGTGTGGATATTTCCATGTTCATGCAGATAGCGGTGTAGATAATTCCATGTTCATCCAGATGCCGGTGTACATATATCCACGTTCATACAGATGGCGGTGAAGATATTTCCATGTTCATACAGATGGTGGTGTAGGTATTTCCATGCTCATACAAATGGCGGTGTAGATATTTCCATGTTCATTGAGATGGCGGTGTAGATATTTCCAGGTTCATACAAATGGCGGTGTAGATATTTCCCTGTTCATAGAGAAGGCGTTGTAGATACTTCCATGTTTATACAGATAGCAGTGTAGTTATTTCCATGTTTATAGAGATATCAGTGTGGATATTTCCATTGATATACAGACAGCTGTGTAGATATTTACATGTTCATACAGATAGCGGTGTAGATATTTCCATGTTCATGCAGATAGCGGTGTAGATATTTCCATGTTCATACAGATAGCGGAGTAGATATTTCCATGTTCATACAGATAGTGGTGTAGATATTTCCATGTTCATACAGATAGCGGTGTAGATATTTCCATGTTCATACAGTTAGCAGTGTAGATATTTCCATCTTCATACAATTGGCGGTGTAGATATTTGCATGTTCATACAGATGGCGGTGTAGATATATCCATGTTCATACAGATAGCGGTGTAGAGATTTCCATGTTCATACAGATAGTGGTGTGGATATTTCCATGTTCATACAGATAGCGGTCTAGATATTTTCATTTTCATACCAATAGCGGTGTAGACATTTCCATGTTCATACAGTTAGCGGTGTAGATATTTCCATGTTCATACAGATGGCGGTGTAGATATTTACATGTTCATACAGATGGCGGTGTAGATATTTCCATGTTCGTACGGATGGCAGTGTAGATATTTCCATGTTTATACAGATAGCAGTGTATTTATTTCCATGTTTATAGACATAGCAGTGTAGATATTTCCATTGATATAGAGATAGCTGTGTAGATATTTGCATGGTCATACAGATAGCGGTGTAGATAATTCCATGTTCATACAGATGGCGGTGTAGATATTTCCATGTTCATACAGATAGCGGTGTAGATATTTCCATGTTCATACAGATAGCGGTGTAGATATTTCCATGTTCATACAGATAGCGGTGTAGATATTTACATGTTCATCCAGATGCCAGTGCACTTATATCCATGTTCATACAGATGGCGGTGAAGATATTTCCATGTTCATACAGATGGTGGTGTAGATATTTCCATGTTCATGCAAATGGCGGTGTAGTTATTTCCAGGTTCATACAAATGGCGGTGTAGATATTTCCATGTTCATACAAATGGCAGTGTAGATATTTCCATGTTCATAGAGATGGCGGTGTAGATATTTCCATATTTATACAGATAGCAGTGTAGTTATTTCCATGTTTATAGGGATAGCAGTGTAGATATTTTCATTGATATACAGATAGCTGTGTAGATATTTGCATGTTCATACAGATAGCGGTGTAGATATTTCCATGTTCATACAGATAGCGGTGTAGATATTTCCATGTTCATACCAATAGTGGTGTGGATATTTCCATCTTCATACAGTTAGCGGTGTAGATATTTCCATGTTCATACAGATGGCGGTGTAGATATTTCCATGTTCATACAGATGGCGGTGTAGATATTTTGAAGTTTATACAGATAGTGCTGTAGTTATTTCCATATTTATAGAGAAATCTGTGTAGATATTTCCATGTATATGCAGATAGCTGTGTAGATATTTCCATGTTCATACAGACAACGGTGTAGATATTTCCATGTTCATCCAGATGCCGGTGTAGATATTTGCATCTTCATACAGATAGCGGTGTAGATATTTCCATGTTCATACAGATAGCGGTGTAGATATTTCCATGTTCATACAGATAGAGGTGTAGGTATTTCCACGTTCTTACAGTTAGCGGTGTAGATATTTCCATGTTCATACAGATGGCGGTGAAGATATTTCCATGTTCATACAGATGGCAGTGTAGATATTTCCATGTACATACAGGTGGCGGTGTAGATATTTCCATGTTTATACAGATAGCAGTGTAGTTATTTCCATGTTTATAGAGATAGCAGTGTAGATATTTCCATTGATATACTGATAGCTGTGTAGATATTTGCATGTCCATACAGGTAACGGTGTAGATATTTCCATGTTCATACAGATAGCGGTGTAGATATTTCCATGTTTATACAGATAGTGGTGCGGATATTTCCATGTTTATACAGATAGTTGGGCAGATATTTCCATGTTTATACAGATAGCGGTGTAGATATTTCCATCTTAATACAGATGGCGGTGTAGATGTGTCCATGTTCGTACAGATGGCATTGTACATATTTCCATGTTCATACAGATGGCGGTGTAGATATTTTGAAGTTTATAGAGATAGCGCTGTAGTTATTTCCATATTTATTGAGAAATCTGTGTAGATATTTCCATGTATATGCAGATAGCTGTGTAGATATTCCCATTTTCATGCAGATAGCGGTGTAGATATTTCCATGTTCATCCAGATGCCGGTGTAGATATATCCATGTTCATACAGATGGGTGTGAAGATATTTCCATGTTCATTCAGATGGCGGTGTAGATATTTCCATGTTCATGCAAATGGCGGTGTAGTTATTTCCATGTTCATAGAGATGGCGGTGTAGATATTTCCATGTACATACAAATGGCGGTGTAGATATTCCCATGTTCGTACAGATGGCGGTGCAGATATTTCCATGTTCTTACAGTTAGCCGTGTAGATATTTACATGTTCATACAGATGGCGGTGTAGATATTTCCATGTTCGTATGGATGGCATTGTAGATATTTCCATGTTCATACTGGTGGCGGTGTAGATATTTCCATGTTCATACAGATAGCGGTGTAGATATTTCCATGTTCATACAGATAGAGGTGTAGGTATTTCCACGTTCTTACAGTTAGCGGTGTAGATATTTCCATGTTCATACAGATGGCGGTGTAGATATTTCCATGTTCATACAGATGGCAGTGTAGATATTTCCATGTACATACAGGTGGCGGTGTAGATATTTCCATGTTTATACAGATAGCAGTGTAGTTATTTCCATGTTTATAGAGACAGCAGTGTAGATATTTCCATTGATATACAGATAGCTGTGTAGATATTTGCATGTTTATACAGATAGCGGTGTAGATATTTCCATGTTCATACAGATAGCGGTGTAGACATTTCCATGTTCATACAGATAGCGGTGTAGATATTTCCATGTTCGTACAGATAGCGGTGTGGATATTTCCATGTTCATACAGATAGCAGTGAAGATATTTCCATGTTCATACACTTAGCGGTGTAGATATTTCCATGTTTATAGAGATACTGGTGTAGTTATTTCCAAGTTTATAGAGACAGCAGTGTAGATATTTCCATGTTTATACAGATAGCGGTGAAGATATTTCCATGTTTATACAGATAGCGGTGTACATATTTCCATGTTTATACAGATAACAGTGTAGATATTTCCATGTTTATAGAGATAGTGGTGTAGAGAATTTGAATTTTATACAGATAGCAGTGTAGATATTTCCAAGTTCATACCGATAGCGGTGTAGATATTTTCACGTTTATAGAGATGGCGGTGTAGATATTTCCATGTTCATACAGATAGCGGTGTAGATATTTCCATGTTCATACAGATAGCTGTGCAGATATTTCCATGTTCATACAGATAGCGGTGTAGATATTTCCATGTTCATACAGGTAGCGGTGTAGATATTTCCATGTTCATACAGGTGGCGGTGTAGATATTTACATGTTCATACAGATGGCCGTGTAGATATCTCCATGTTCGTTCGAATGGCAGTGTAGATACTTCCATGTTCATTCAGGAGGCGGTGTAGATATTTCCATGCTTATACAGATAGCGGTGTAGTTATTTCCATGTTTATAGAGATAGCAGTGTAGATATTTCCATTGATATACAGATAGCTGTGTAGATATTTGCGTGTTCATACAGATAGCGGTGTAGGTATTTCCATGTTCATACAGATAGCGGTGTAGATATTTCCATGTTCATACAGATAGCGGTGTAGATATTTCCATGTTCATACAGATAACGGTGTAGATATTTCCATGTTCATACAGATAGCGGTGTAGATATTTCCATGTTCATACAGTTAGCGGTGTAGATATTTCCATGTTCATACAGATGGCGGTGTAGATATTTACATGTTCATACAGATGGCGATGTAGATATTTCCATGTTCGTACTGATGGCGGTGTAGATATTTCCATGTTCATAGAGATGGCGGTGTAGATATTTCCATGTTTATGCAGATAGCGGTATAGATATTTCCATGTTTATACAGATGGTGGTGTAGATATTTCCATGTTTATAGAGATGGCGGTCTAGATATTTCCATGTTTATAGAGATAGTGGTGTAGTTATTTCCAAGTTTATAGAGACAGCGTTGTAGATGTTTCCATGTTTATACAGATAGCGGTGAAGATATTTCCAGGTTTATACAGATAGCGGTGTAGATATTTCAATGTTTATACAGATAACAGTGTAGATATTTCCATGTGTGTAGAGATAGTGGTGTAGATAATTTCAATTTTATACAGATAGCAGTGTAGATATTTCCAAGTTCGTATACATAGCAGTGTAGATATTTCCACGTTTATAGAGATGGCGGTGTAGATATTTCCATGTTCATACAGATGGCGGTGTAGATATTTCCATGTTGATAGGGATGGCGGTGTAGATATTTTCATCTTTACACAGATGGCGGTGTAGATATTTCCATGTTTACACAGATAACGGTGTAGACATTTCCATGTTTACACAGATAGCGGTGTGGATATTTCCATGTTTATGCAGATAGCGGTGTAGATATTTCCATGTTTATACAGATAGCGGTTCGGATATTTCCATGTTTATGCAGATAGCGGTGTAGATATTTCCATGTTTATACAGATAGCAGTGCGGGTATTTCCATGTTTATACAGATAGTGGTGCAGATATTTCCATGTTTATAAAGATAGCTGTGTAGATATTTCCATCTTAATACAGATGGCGGTGTAGATATGTCCATGTTCGTTCAGATGGCGGTGTAGATATTTCCATGTTCATACATATGGCGGTGTAGATATTTCGAAGTTTATAGAGATAGCGCTGTAGTTATTTCCATATTTGTAGAGACATCTGTGTAGATATTTCCATGTATATGCAGATAGCTGTGTAGATATTTCCATGTTCATGTAGATAGCGGTGTAGATATATCCATTTTCATCCAGATGCCGGTGTAGATATTTGCATGTTCATAGAGATAGCGGTGTAGATATTTCCATGTTCATACAGATAGCGGTGTAGCTATTTCCATGTTCATACAGAGAGCGGTGTAGATATTTCCATGTTCATGCAGATAGCGGTGTAGATATTTCCATATTCATCCAGATGCCGGTGTAGATATTTGCATGTTCATAGAGATAGCGGTGTAGATATTTCCATGTTCATACAGATAGCGGTGTAGCTATTTCCATGTTCATACCGAGAGCGGTGTAGATATTTCCATGTTCATACAGATAGCGGTGTAGATATTTCCATATTCATACAGATAGCGGTGTAGGTCTTTCCATGTTTATAGAGATAGCAGTGTAGATATTTCCATTGATATACTTATAGCTGTGTAGATATTTGCATGTCCATACAGATAGCGGTGTAGACATTTCCAGGTTCATACAGATAGCGGTGTAGATATTTGCATGTTTATACAGATAGCGGTGTAGATATTTCCATGTTCATACAGATAGCGGTGTAGATATTTCCATTTTCATACAGACAGCGTTGTAGATATTTCCATGTTTATACAGATAGCGGTGAAGATATTTCCATGTTTATACAGATAGCGGTGTACATATTTCCATGTTTATACAGATAACAGTGTAGATATTTCCATGTTTATAGAGATACTGATGTAGATAATTTGAAATTTATACAGATAGCAGTGTAGATATTTCCAAGTTCATACCGATAGCGGTGTAGATATTTTCACGTTTATAGAGATGGCGGTGTAGATATTTCCATGTTCATACAGATAGCGGTGTAGATATTTCCATGTTCATACAGATAGCTGTGCAGATATTTCCATGTTCATACAGATAGCGGTGTAGATATTTCCATGTTCATACAGGTAGCGGTGTAGATATTTCCATGTTCATACAGGTGGCGGTGTAGATATTTACATGTTCACACAGATGGCCGTGTAGATATTTCCATGTTCGTTCGAATGGCAGTGTAGATATTTCCATGTTCATACAGATAGCGGTGTAGAGATTTCCATGTTCATACAGATAGTGGTGTAGATATTTACATGTTCATACAGATAGCGGTCTAGATATTTTCATTTTCATACCAATAGCGGTGTAGACATTTCCATGTTCATACAGTTAGCGGTGTAGATATTTCCATGTTCATACAGATGGTGGTGTAGATATTTACATGTTCATACAGATGGTGGTGTAGATATTTCCATGTTCGTACGGATGGCAGTGTAGATATTTCCATTTTTATACAGATAGCAGTGTATTGATTTCCATGTTTATAGACATAGCAGTGTAGATATTTCCATTGATATAGAGATAGCTGTGTAGATATTTGCATGGTCATACAGATAGCGGTGTAGATATTTCCATGTTCATACAGATGGCGGTGTAGATATTTCCATGTTCATACAAATGGCGGTGTAGTTATTTCCATGTTCATAGAGATGGCGGTGTAGATATTTCCATGTTCATACAAATGGCGGTGTAGATATTTCCATGTTCATAGAGATGGCGGAGTTGATATTTCCGTATTTATAGAGATAGCAGTGTAGTTATTTCCATGTTTATAGAGATAGCAGTGTAGATATTTCCATTGATATACAGATAGCTGTGTAGATATTTGCATGTTCATAGAGATAGCGGTGTAGATATTTCCATGTTCATACAGATAGCGGTGTAGATATTTCCATGTTCATATAGATAGCGGTGTAGATATTTCCATGTTCATACAGATAGCAGTGTAGATATTTCCATGTTCATACAGTTAGCGGTGTAGATATTTCCATGTTCATACAGATGGCGGTGTAGATATTTACATGTTCATACAGATGGCGGTGTAGATATTTACATGTTCATACAGATGGCGGTGTAGATATTTCCATGTTCATACAGATGGCGGTGTAGATATTTCCATGTTCATACCAATAGCGGTGTAGACATTTCCATGTTCATATATTTAGCGGTGTAGATATTTCCATGTTCATACAGATGGCGGTGAAGATATTTCCATGTTCATACAGATGGTGGTGTAGATATTTCCATGTTTGTTCGGATGGCAATGTAGATATTTCCATGTTCATACAGGTGGCGGTGTAGATATTTCCATGTTTATACAGATAGCAGTGTAGTTATTTCCATGTTAATAGAGATAGCTGTGTAGATATTTCCATTGATATACTGATAGCTGTGTAGATATTTGCATGTCCATACAGATAGCGGTGTAGATATTTCCATGTTCATACAGATGGCGATGTAGATATTTCCATGTTCGTACAGATGGCGGTGTAGATATTTCCATGTTCATAGAGAGGGCGGTGTAGATATTTCCATGTTTATGCAGATAGCGGTATAGATATTTCCATGTTTATACAGATGGTGGTGTAGATATTTCCATGTTTATAGAGATGGCGGTCTAGATATTTCCATGGTAACAGAGATAGTGGTGTAGTTATTTCCAAGTTTATAGAGACAGCGTTGTAGATATTTCCATGTTTATAAAGATAGCGGTGAAGATATTTCCATGTTTATACAGATAGCGGTATAGATATTTCCATGTTTATACAGATAGCAGTGTAGTTATTTCCATGTTTATAGAGATAGCAGTGTAGATATTTCCATTGATATACTGATAGCTGTGTAGATATTTGCATGTCCATACAGATAGCGGTGTAGATATTTCCATGTTCATACAGACAGCGGTGTAGATATTTCCATGTTTATACAGATAGTGTTGCGGATATTTCCATGTTTATAGAGATAGTTGGGCCGATATTTCCATGTTTATACAGATAGTGGTGTAGATATTTCCATCTTAATACAGATGGCGGTGTAGATATGTCCATGTTCGTACAGATGGCGTTGTACATATTTCCATGTTCATACAGATGGGGGTGTAGATATTTTGAAGTTTATAGAGATAGCACTGTAGTTATTTCCATATTTATTGAGAAATCTGTGTAGATATTTCCATGTATATGCAGATAGCTGTGTAGATATTCCCATTTTCATGCAGATAGCGGTGTAGATACTTCCATTTTCATCCAGATGCCGGTGTAGATATATCCATGTTCATACAGATGGGGGTGAAGATATTTCCATGTTCATACAGATGGCGGTGTAGATATTTCCATGTTCATGCAAATGGCGGTGTAGATATTTCCATGTTCATAGAGATGGCGGTGTAGATATTTCCATGTACATACAAATGGCGGTGTAGATATTTCCATGTTCGTACAGATGGCGGTGCAGATATTCCCATGTTAATACAGTTAGCCGTGTAGATATTTCCATGTTCATTCAGAGGGCGGTGTAGATATTTCCATGTTCATACAGATGGAGGTGTAGATATTTCCATGTTCGTATGGATGGCAGTGTAGATATTTCCATGTTCATACAGGTGGCGGTGTAGATATTTCCATGTTTATACAGATAGCAGTGTAGTTATTTCCTTGTTTATAGAGAAAGCAGGGCAGATATTTCCATTGATAAACAGATAGCTGTGTAGATATTTGCATGTTCATACAGATAGCGGTATAGATATTTCCATGTTTACACAGATAGCGGTGTAGATATTTCCATGTTCATACAGATGGCGGTGTAGATATTTACATGTTCATAGAGATGGCGGTGTAGATATTTCCATGTTTATGAAGATAGCGGTATAGATATTTCCATGTTTATACAGATGGTGGTGTAGAAATTTCCATGTTTATGAAGATAGCGGTATAGATATTTCCATGTTTATACAGATAGCGGTGAAGATATTTCCATGTTTATACAGATGGTGGTGTAGTTATTTCCAAGTTTATAGAGACAGCGTTGTAGATATTTCCATGTTTATACAGATAGCGGTGAAGATATTTCCATGTTTATACAGATAGCGGTGTACATATTTCCATGTTTATACAGATAGCGGTGTAGATATTTCCATGTTTATAGAGATAGTGGTGTAGATAAATCCAATTTTATACAGATAGCAGTGTAGATATTTCCAAGTTCATACAGATAGCGGTGTAGATATTTCCACGTTTATAGAGATGGCGGTGTAGATATTTCCATGTTCATACAGACGGCGGTGTAGATATTTCCATGTTTATAGGGATGGCGGTGTAGATATTTTCATGTTTATACAGATGGCAGTGTAGATATTTCCATGTTTACACAGATAGCGGTGTAGACATTTCCATGTTTACACAGATAGCGGTGTGGATATTTCCATTTTAATACAGATGGCGGTGTAGATATGTCCATGTTTGTACAGATGGCGGTGTAGACATTTCCATGTTCATACAGATGGCGGTGTAGATATTTCGAAGTTTATAGAGATAGCGCTGTAGTTATTTCCATATTTATAGAGAAATCTCTGTAGATATTTCCATGTATATTCAGATAGCTGTGTAGATATTTCCATGTTCATGCAGATAGCGGTGTAGATATTTCCATGTTCATCCAGATGCCGGTGTACATATATCCATGTTCATACAGATGGCGGTGAAGATATTTCCATGTTCATACAGATGGTGGTGTAGATATTTCCATGTTCATACAAATGACGGTGTAAATATTTCCATGTTCATAGAGATGGCGGTGTAGATATTTCCATGTTCATACAAATGGCAGTGTAGATATTTCCATGTTCATAGAGATGGCGGTGTAGATATTTCCATATTTATACAGATAGCAGTGTAGTTATTTCCATGTTTATAGGGATAGCAGTGTAGATATTTTCATTGATATACAGATAGCTGTGTAGATATTTGCATGTTCATACAGATAGCGGTGTAGATATTTCCATGTTCATACAGATAGCGGTGTAGATATTTCCATGTTCATACCAATAGTGGTGTAGATATTTTCATGTTCATACAGTTAGCGGTGTAGATATTTCCATGTTCATACAGATGGCGGTGTAGATATTTCCATGTTCATACAGATGGCGGTGTAGATATTTTGAAGTTTATACAAATAGCGCTGTAGTTATTTCCATATTTATAGTGAAATCTGTGTAGATATTTCCATGTATATGCAGATAGCTGTGTAGATATTTCCATGTTCATACAGACAACGGTGTAGATATTTCCATGTTCATCCAGATGCCGGTGTAGATATTTGCATCTTCATACAGATAGCAGTGTAGATATTTCCATGTTCATACAGATAGCGGTGTAGATATTTCCATGTTCATACAGAGAGCAGTGTAGATATTTCCATGTTCATACAGATAGCGGTGTAGATATTTCCATGTTCATACAGATAGAGGAGTAGGTATTTCCACGTTCTTACAGTTAGCGGTGTAGATATTTCCATGTTCATACAGATGGCGGTGTAGATATTTCCATGTTCATACAGATGGCTGTGTAGATATTTCCATGTACATACAGGTGGCGGTGTAGATATTTCCATGTTTATACAGATAGCAGTGTAGTTATTTCCATGTTTATAGAGATAGCAGTGTAGATATTTCCATTGATATACTGATAGCTGTGTAGATATTTGCATGTCCTTACAGGTAACGGTGTAGATATTTCCATGTTCATACAGATAGCGGTGTAGATATTTCCATGTTTATACAGATAGTGGTGCGGATATTTCCATGTTTATACAGATAGTTGGGCAGATATTTCCATGTTTATACAAATAGCGGTGTAGATATTTCCATCTTAATACAGATGGCGGTGTAGATATGTCCATGTTCGTACAGATGGCATTGTACATATTTCCATGTTCATACAGATGGCGGTGTAGATATTTAGAAGTTTATAGAGATAGCGCTGTAGTTATTTCCATATTTATTGAGAAATCTGTGTAGATATTTCCATGTATATGCAGATAGCTGTGTAGATATTCCCATTTTCATGCAGATAGCGGTGTAGATATTTCCATGTTCATCCAGATGCCGGTGTAGATATATCCATGTTCATACAGATGGGGGTGAAGATATTTCCATGTTCATACAGATGGCGGTGTAGATATTTCCATGTTCATGCAAATGGCGGTGTAGATATTTCCATGTTCGTACAGATGGCGGTGCAGATATTTCCATGTTCATACAGTTAGCCGTGTAGATATTTGCATGTTCATACTGATAGCGGTGTAGATATTTACATGGTCATACAGATGGCGGTGTAGATATTTCCATGTTCGTATGGATGGCAGTGTAGATATTTCCATGTTCATACTGGTGGCGGTGTAGATATTTCCATGTTCATACAGAGAGCGGTGTAGATATTTCCATGTTCATACAGATAGAGGTGTAGGTATTTCCACGTTCTTACAGTTAGCGGTGTAGATATTTCCATGTTCATACAGATGGCGGTGTAGATATTTCCATGTTCATACAGATGACAGTGTAGATATTTCCATGTACATACAGGTGGCGGTGTAGATATTTCCATGTTTATACAGATAGCAGTGTAGTTATTTCCATGTTTACAGAGATAGCAATGTAGATATTTCCATTGATATACAGATAGCTGTGTAGATATTTGCATGTTCATACAGATAGCGGTGTAGATATTTCCACGTTCGTACAGATAGCGGTGTAGATATTTCCATGTTCATACAGATAGCGGTGTAGATATTTCCATGTTCATACAGTTAGCGGTGTAGGTATTTCCATGTTCATACAGATGGCGGTGTAGATATTTACGTGTTCATACAGATGGCGGTGTAGATATTTCCATGTTCGTACAGATGGCGATGTAGATATTTCCATGCTCATAGAGGTGGCGGTGTAGATATTTCCATGTTTATGCAGATAGCGGTATAGATATTTCCATGTTTATACAGACGGTGGTGTAGATATTTCCATGTTCATGGGGATGGCGGTGTAGATATTTTCATGTTTACACAGATGGCGGTGTAGATATTTCCATGTTTACACAGATAGCGCTGTAGACATTTCCATGTTTACACAGATAGCGGTGTGGATATTTCCATGTTTATGCAGAAAGCAGTGTAGATAGTTCCATGTTTATAAAGATAGCGGTGCGGATATTTCCATTTTTATACAGATAGTTGGGCAGATATTTCCATGTTTATACAGATAGCGGTGTAGATATTTCCATCTTAATACAGATGGCAGTGTAGATATGTCCATGATTGTACAGATGGCAGTGTAGATATTTCCATGTTCATACAGGTGGCGGTGTAGATATTTCCATGTTCATAGAGATGGCGGTGTAGATATTTTCATGTTCACACAAATGGCGGTGTCGATATTTCCATGTTCATAGAGATGGCGGTGTAGATATTTCCATGTTTATACAGATAGCAGTGTAGTTATTTCCATGTTTATAGAGATAGCAGTGTAGATATTTCCATTGATATACAGATAGCTGTGTAGATATTTGCATGTTTATACAGATAGCGGTGTAGATATTTCTATGTTCATACAGATAGCGGTGTAGACATTTCCATGTTCATACAGATAGCGGTGTAGATATTTCCATGTTCATACAGATAGCGGTGTTTATATTTCCATGTTCATACAGATGGCAGTGAAGATATTTCCATGTTCATACACTTAGCGGTGTAGATATTTCCATGTTTATAGAGATACTGGTGTAGTTATTTCCAAGTTTATAGAGACAGCGTTGTAGATATTTCCATGTTTATACAGATAGCGGTGAAGATATTTCCATGTTTATACAGATAGCGGTGTACATATTTCCATGTTTATACAGATAACAGTGTAGATATTTCCATGTTTATAGAGATAGTGGTGCAGATAATTTGAATTTTATATAGATAGCAGTGTAGATATTTCCAAGTTCATACCGATAGCGGTGTAGATATTTTCACGTTTATAGAGATGGCGGTGTAGATATTTCCATGTTCATACAGATAGCGGTGTAGATATTTCCATGTTCATACAGATAGCTGTGCAGATATTTCCATGTTCATACAGATAGCGGTGTAGATATTTCCATGTTCATACCGGTAGCGGTGTAGATATTTCCATGTTCATACAGGTGGCGGTGTAGATATTTACATGTTCATACAGATGGCCGTGTAGATATCTCCATGTTCGTTCGAATGGCAGTGTAGATATTTCCATGTTCATACAGGAGGCGGTGTAGATATTTCCATGCTTATACAGATAGCGGTGTAGTTATTTCCATGTTTATAGAGATAGCAGTGTAGATATTTCCATTGATATACAGATAGCTGTGTAGATATTTGCATGTTCATACAGATAGCAGTGTAGGTATTTCCATGTTCATACAGATAGCGGTGTGGATATTTCCATGTTCATACAGATAACGGTGTAGATATTTCCATGTTCATACAGATAACGGTGTAGATATTTCCATGTTCATACAGATAACGGTGTAGATATTTCCATGTTCATACAGTTAGCGGTGTAGATATTTCCATGTTCATACAGATGGCGGTGTAGATATTTACATGTTCATACAGATGGCGATGTAGATATTTCCATGTTCGTACTGATGGCGGTGTAGATATTTCCATGTTCATAGAGATGGCGGTGTAGATATTTCCATGTTTATGCAGATAGCGGTATAGATATTTCCATGTTTATACAGATGGTGGTGTAGATATTTCCATGTTTATAGAGATGGTGGTCTAGATATTTCCATGTTTATAGAGATAGTGGTGTAGTTATTTCCAAGTTTATAGAGACAGCGCTGTAGATGTTTCCATGTTTATACAGATAGCGGTGAAGATATTTCCAGGTTTATACAGATAGCGGTGTAGATATTTCAATGTTTATACAGATAACAGTGTAGATATTTCCATGTGTGTAGAGATAGTGGTGTAGATAATTTCAATTTTATACAGATAGCAGTGTAGATATTTCCAAGTTCATATACATAGCAGTGTAGATATTTCCACGTTTATAGAGATGGCGGTGTAGATATTTCCATGTTCATACAGATAGCGGTGTAGATATTTCCATGTTCATACAGATAGCTGTGCAGATATTTCCATGTTCATACAGATAGCAGTGTAGATATTTCCATGTTCATACAGGTAGCGGTGTAGATATTTCCATGTTCATACAGGTGGCGGTGTAGATATTTACATGTTCATACAGATGGCCGTGTAGATATCTCCATGTTCGTTCGAATGGCAGTGTAGATACTTCCATGTTCATACAGGAGGCGGTGTAGATATTTCCATGCTTATACAGATAGCGGTGTAGTTATTTCCATGTTTATAGAGATAGCAGTGTAGATATTTCCATTGATATACAGATAGCTGTGTAGATATTTGCGTGTTCATACAGATAGCGGTGTAGGTATTTCCATGTTCATACAGATAGCGGTGTAGATATTTCCATGTTCATACAGATAGCGGTGTAGATATTTCCATGTTCATACAGATAACGGTGTAGATATTTCCATGTTCATACAGATAGCGGTGTAGATATTTCCATGTTCATACAGTTAGCGGTGTAGATATTTCCATGTTCATACAGATGGCGGTGTAGATATTTACATGTTCATACAGATGGCGATGTAGATATTTCCATGTTCGTACTGATGGCGGTGTAGATATTTCCATGTTCATAGAGATGGCGGTGTAGATATTTCCATGTTTATGCAGATAGCGGTATAGATATTTCCATGTTTATACAGATGGTGGTGTAGATATTTCCATGTTTATAGAGATGGTGGTCTAGATATTTCCATGTTTATAGAGATAGTGGTGTAGTTATTTCCAAGTTTATAGAGACAGCGTTGTAGATGTTTCCATGTTTATACAGATAGCGGTGAAGATATTTCCAGGTTTATACAGATAGCGGTGTAGATATTTCAATGTTTATACAGATAACAGTGTAGATATTTCCATGTGTGTAGAGATAGTGGTGTAGATAATTTCAATTTTATACAGATAGCAGTGTAGATATTTCCAAGTTCGTATACATAGCAGTGTAGATATTTCCACGTTTATAGAGATGGCGGTGTAGATATTTCCATGTTCATACAGATGGCGGTGTAGATATTTCCATGTTGATAGGGATGGCAGTGTAGATATTTTCATCTTTACACAGATGGCGGTGTAGATATTTCCATGTTTACACAGATAACGGTGTAGACATTTCCATGTTTACACAGATAGCGGTGTGGATATTTCCATGTTTATGCAGATAGCGGTGTAGATATTTCCATGTTTATACAGATAGCGGTTCGGATATTTCCATGTTTATGCAGATAGCGGTGTAGATATTTCCATGTTTATACAGATAGCAGTGCGGGTATTTCCATGTTTATACAGATAGTGGTGCAGATATTTCCATGTTTATAAAGATAGCTGTGTAGATATTTCCATCTTAATACAGATGGCGGTGTAGATATGTCCATGTTCGTTCAGATGGCGGTGTAGATATTTCCATGTTCATACATATGGCGGTGTAGATATTTCGAAGTTTATAGAGATAGCGCTGTAGTTATTTCCATATTTGTAGAGACATCTGTGTAGATATTTCCATGTATATGCAGATAGCTGTGTAGATATTTCCATGTTCATGTAGATAGCGGTGTAGATATTTCCATTTTCATCCAGATGCCGGTGTAGATATTTGCATGTTCATAGAGATAGCGGTGTAGATATTTCCATGTTCATACAGATAGCGGTGTAGCTATTTCCATGTTCATACAGAGAGCGGTGTAGATATTTCCATGTTCATGCAGATAGCGGTGTAGATATTTCCATATTCATCCAGATGCCGGTGTAGATATTTGCATGTTCATAGAGATAGCGGTGTAGATATTTCCATGTTCATACAGATAGCGGTGTAGCTATTTCCATGTTCATACCGAGAGCGGTGTAGATATTTCCATGTTCATACAGATAGCGGTGTAGATATTTCCATATTCATACAGATAGCGGTGTAGGTCTTTCCATGTTTATAGAGATAGCAGTGTAGATATTTCCATTGATATACTTATAGCTGTGTAGATATTTGCATGTCCATACAGATAGCGGTGTAGACATTTCCAGGTTCATACAGATAGCGGTGTAGATATTTGCATGTTTATACAGATAGCGGTGTAGATATTTCCATGTTCATACAGATAGCGGTGTAGATATTTCCATTTTCATACAGACAGCGTTGTAGATATTTCCATGTTTATACAGATAGCGGTGAAGATATTTCCATGTTTATACAGATAGCGGTGTACATATTTCCATGTTTATACAGATAACAGTGTAGATATTTCCATGTTTATAGAGATACTGATGTAGATAATTTGAAATTTATACAGATAGCAGTGTAGATATTTCCAAGTTCATACCGATAGCGGTGTAGATATTTTCACGTTTATAGAGATGGCGGTGTAGATATTTCCATGTTCATACAGATAGCGGTGTAGATATTTCCATGTTCATACAGATAGCTGTGCAGATATTTCCATGTTCATACAGATAGCGGTGTAGATATTTCCATGTTCATACAGGTAGCGGTGTAGATATTTCCATGTTCATACAGGTGGCGGTGTAGATATTTACATGTTCATACAGATGGCCGTGTAGATATTTCCATGTTCGTTCGAATGGCAGTGTAGATATTTCCATGTTCATACAGGAGGCGGTGTAGATATTTCCATGCTTATACAGATAGCGGTGTAGTTATTTCCATGTTTATAGAGATAGCAGTGTAGATATTTCCATTGATATACAGATAGCTGCGTAGATATTTGCATGTTCATACAGATAGCGGTGTAGGTATTTCCATGTTCATACAGATAGCGGTGTAGATATTTCCATGTTCATACAGATAGCGGTGTAGATATTTCCATGTTCATACAGATAACGGTGTAGATATTTCCATGTTCATACAGATAGCGCTGTAGATATTTCCATGTTCATACAGTTAGCGGTGTAGATATTTCCATGTTCATACAGATGGCGGTGTAGATATTTACATGTTCATACAGGTGGCGGTGTAGATATTACCATGTTCGTACTGATGGCGGTGTAGATATTTCCATCTTCATAGAGATGGCGGTGTAGATATTTCCATGTTTATGCAGATAGCGGTATAGATATTTCCATGTTTATACAGATGGTGGTGTAGATATTTCCATGTTTATAGAGATGGCGGTCTAGATATTTCCATGTTCATGTAGATAGCGGTGTAGTTATTTCCATGTTCATCCAGATGCCGGTGTAGATACATCCATGTTCATACAGATGGCGGTGAAGGTATTTCCATGTTCATACAGATGGCTGTGTAGATATTTCCATGTTCATAGAGATGGCAGTGTAGATATTTCCATGTTGATACAGATAGCAGTGTAGTTATTTCCATGTTTATAGAGATAGCAGTGTAGATATTTCCATTGATATACAGATAGCGGTGTAGATATTTGCATGTTCATACAGATAGCGGTATAGATATTTCCATGTTCATACAGATAGCAGTGTAGATATTTCCATTTTAATACAGATATCGGTGTAGATATTTCCATGTTCCTACAGTTAGCGGTGTAGATATTTCCATGTTCATACAGATGGCGGTGTAGATATTTGCATGTTCATACAGATGGCGGTGTAGATATTTCCATGTTCGTACGGATGGCAGTGTAGATATTTCCATGTTCATACAGGTGGCGGTGTAGATATTTCCATGTTCATACAAATGGCGGTGTAGATATTTCCATGTTCATAGAGATGGCGGTGTAGATATTTCCATGTTCATACAAATGGCGGTGTAGATATTTCCATGTTCATAGAGATGGCGGTGTAGATATTTCCATGTTTATACAGATAGCAGGATAGTTATTTCCATGTTTACAGAGATAGCAGTGTAGATATTTCCATTGATATACAGATAGCTGTATAGATATTTGCATGTTCATACAGATAGCGGTGTAGATATTTCCATGTTCATACAGATAGCGGTGTAAATATTTCCATGTTCATACAGAGAGCGGTGTAGATATTTCCATGTTCATACAGATAGCGGTGTAGATATTTCCATTTTCTTACAGATAGCGGCGTAGGTATTTCCATGTTCATACAGTTAGCGGTGTAGATATTTCCATGTTCATACAGATGGCGGTTTAGATATTTACATGTTCATACAGATGGCGGTGTAAGTATTTCCAAGTTCTTACAGATGGCGGTGTAGATATTTCCATGTTCATTGACATGGCGGTGTAGATATTTCCATGTTTATGCAGATAGCGGTGAAGATATTTCCATGTTTATACAGATAGCGGTATAGATATTTCCATGTTTATACACATAGCGGTGTTGATATTTCCATGTTTATAGAGATTGCGGTGTATTTAATTCCAATTTTATACAGATAGCAGTGTAGATATTTCCAAGTTCATACAGATAGCAGTGTAGATATTTCCACGTTTATAGAGATGGCTGTGTAGATATTTCCATGTTCATACAGATGGCGGTGTAGATATTTCCATGTGTATAGAGATGGCGGTGTAGATATTTTCAGGTTTACACAGATGGCAGTGTAGATATTTCCATGTTTACACAGATACCGGTGTAGACATTTCCATGTTTACACAGATAGCGGTGTGGATATTTCCATGTTTATGCAGATAGCGGTGTAGATATTTCCATGTTCATACAGATAGCGGTGTAGATATTTCCATGTTCATACCAATAGCGGTGTAGATATTTCCATGTTCATACAGTTAGCGGTATAGATATTTCCATGTTTATACAGATGGCGGTGTAGATATTTCCATGTTTATGCAGATGGCGCTATAGATATTTCCATCTTTATACAGATGGTGGTGTAGATATTTCCATGTTCATACAGATGGCGGAGTAGATATTTCGAAGTTTATAGAGATAGCGCTGTACTTATTTCTATATTTATATAGAAATCTGTGTAGATATTTCCATGTATATGCAGATAGCTGTGTAGATATTTCCATGTTCATGCAGATAGCGGTTTAGTTATTTACATGTTCATCCAGATGCCGGTGTAGATACATCCATGTTCATAGAGATGGCGGTGAAGATATTTCCATGTTCATATATATTGCTGTGTAGATATTTCCATGTTCATACAGATAGCGGTGTAGATATTTCCACGTTTATAGAGATGGCGGTGTACATATTTCCATGTTCATACAGAGGACGGTGTAGATATTTCCATGTTTATAGGGATGGCGGTGTAGATATTTTCATGTTTACACAGATGGCGATGTGGATATTTCCATGTTTATGCAGATAGCAGTGTAGATATTTCCATGTTTATACAGATAGAGGTGCGGATATTTCCATGTTTATTCAGATAGCGGTGCGGATATTTCCATGTTTATACAAATAGTTGGGCAGATATTTCCATGTTTATAGAGATAGCGGTGTAGATATTTCCATCTTAATACAGATGGCGGTGTAGATATGTCCATGTTCGTACAGATGGCGGTGTAGATATTTCCATGTTCATACAGATGGCGGTGTTGATATTTCGAAGTTTATAGAGATAGCACTGTAGTTATTTCCATATTTATAGAGAAATCTCTGTAGATATTTCCATGTATATTCAGATAGCTGTGTGGATATTTCCATGTTCATGCAGATAGCGGTGTAGATAATTCCATGTTCATCCAGATGCCGGTGTACATATATCCACGTTCATACAGATGGCGGTGAAGATATTTCCATGCTCATACAGATGGTGGTGTAGGTATTTCCATGTTCATACAAATGGCGGTGTAGATATTTCCATGTTCATAGAGATGGCGGTGTAGATATTTCCAGGTTCATACAAATGGCGGTGTAGATATTTCCCTGTTCATAGAGATGGCGGTGTAGATATTTCCATGTTTATACAGATAGCAGTGTAGTTATTTCCATGTTTATAGAGATACCAGTGTGGATATTTCCATTGATATACAGACAGCTGTGTAGATATTTACATGTTCATACAGATAGCGGTGTGGATATTTCCATGTTCATGCCGATAGCGGTGTAGATATTTCCATGTTCATACAGATAGCGGAGTAGATATTTCCATGTTCATACAGATAGTGGTGTAGATATTTCCATGTTCATACAGATAGCGGTGTAGATATTTCCATGTTCATACAGTTAGCAGTGTAGATATTTCCATGTTCATACAGATGGCGGTGTAGATATTTCCATGTTCATACAGATGGCGGTGTAGATATTTCCATGTTCATACAGATAGCGGTGTAGAGATTTCCATGTTCATACAGATAGTGGTGTAGATATTTACATGTTCATACAGATAGCGGTCTAGATATTTTCATTTTCATACCAATAGCGGTGTAGACATTTCCATGTTCATACAGTTAGCGGTGTAGATATTTCCATGTTCATACAGATGGTGGTGTAGATATTTACATGTTCATACAGATGGTGGTGTAGATATTTCCATGTTCGTACGGATGGCAGTGTAGATATTTCCATTTTTATACAGATAGCAGTGTATTGATTTCCATGTTTATAGACATAGCAGTGTAGATATTTCCATTGATATAGAGATAGCTGTGTAGATATTTGCATGGTCATACAGATAGCGGTGTAGATATTTCCATGTTCATACAGATGGCGGTGTAGATATTTCCATGTTCATACAAATGGCGGTGTAGTTATTTCCATGTTCATAGAGATGGCGGTGTAGATATTTCCATGTTCATACAAATGGCGGTGTAGATATTTCCATGTTCATAGAGATGGCGGAGTTGATATTTCCGTATTTATAGAGATAGCAGTGTAGTTATTTCCATGTTTATAGAGATAGCAGTGTAGATATTTCCATTGATATACAGATAGCTGTGTAGATATTTGCATGTTCATAGAGATAGCGGTGTAGATATTTCCATGTTCATACAGATAGCGGTGTAGATATTTCCATGTTCATATAGATAGCGGTGTAGATATTTCCATGTTCATACAGACAGCAGTGTAGATATTTCCATGTTCATACAGTTAGCGGTGTAGATATTTCCATGTTCATACAGATGGCGGTGTAGATATTTACATGTTCATACAGATGGCGGTGTAGATATTTACATGTTCATACAGATGGCGGTGTAGATATTTCCATGTTCATACAGATGGCGGTGTAGATATTTCCATGTTCATACCAATAGCGGTGTAGACATTTCCATGTTCATATATATAGCGGTGTAGATATTTCCATGTTCATACAGATGGCGGTGAAGATATTTCCATGTTCATACAGATGGTGGTGTAGATATTTCCATGTTTGTTCGGATGGCAATGTAGATATTTCCATGTTCATACAGGTGGCGGTGTAGATATTTCCATGTTTATACAGATAGCAGTGTAGTTATTTCCATGTTAATAGAGATAGCTGTGTAGATATTTCCATTGATATACTGATAGCTGTGTAGATATTTGCATGTCCATACAGATAGCGGTGTAGATATTTCCATGTTCATACAGATGGCGATGTAGATATTTCCATGTTCGTACAGATGGCGGTGTAGATATTTCCATGTTCATAGAGAGGGCGGTGTAGATATTTTCAGGTTTACACAGATGGCAGTGTAGATATTTCCATGTTTACACAGATACCGGTGTAGACATTTCCATGTTTACACAGATAGCGGTGTGGATATTTCCATGTTTATGCAGATAGCGGTGTAGATATTTCCATGTTCATACAGATAGCGGTGTAGATATTTCCATGTTCATACCAATAGCGGTGTAGATATTTCCATGTTCATACAGTTAGCGGTATAGATATTTCCATGTTTATACAGATGGCGGTGTAGATATTTCCATGTTTATGCAGATGGCGCTATAGATATTTCCATCTTTATACAGATGGTGGTGTAGATATTTCCATGTTCATACAGATGGCGGAGTAGATATTTCGAAGTTTATAGAGATAGCGCTGTAGTTATTTCTATATTTATATAGAAATCTGTGTAGATATTTCCATGTATATGCAGATAGCTGTGTAGATATTTCCATGTTCATGCAGATAGCGGTTTAGTTATTTACATGTTCATCCAGATGCCGGTGTAGATACATCCATGTTCATAGAGATGGCGGTGAAGATATTTCCATGTTCATATATATTGCTGTGTAGATATTTCCATGTTCATACAGATAGCGGTGTAGATATTTCCACGTTTATAGAGATGGCGGTGTACATATTTCCATGTTCATACAGAGGACGGTGTAGATATTTCCATGTTTATAGGGATGGCGGTGTAGATATTTTCATGTTTACACAGATGGCGATGTGGATATTTCCATGTTTATGCAGATAGCAGTGTAGATATTTCCATGTTTATACAGATAGAGGTGCGGATATTTCCATGTTTATTCAGATAGCGGTGCGGATATTTCCATGTTTATACAAATAGTTGGGCAGATATTTCCATGTTTATACAGATAGCGGTGTAGATATTTCCATCTTAATACAGATGGCGGTGTAGATATGTCCATGTTCGTACAGATGGCGGTGTAGATATTTCCATGTTCATACAGTTAGCGGTGTAGATATTTCCATGTTCATACAGATGGTGGTGTAGATATTTACATGTTCATACAGATGGTGGTGTAGATATTTCCATGTTCGTACGGATGGCAGTGTAGATATTTCCATTTTTATACAGATAGCAGTGTATTGATTTCCATGTTTATAGACATAGCAGTGTAGATATTTCCATTGATATAGAGATAGCTGTGTAGATATTTGCATGGTCATACAGATAGCGGTGTAGATATTTCCATGTTCATACAGATGGCGGTGTAGATATTTCCATGTTCATACAAATGGCGGTGTAGTTATTTCCATGTTCATAGAGATGGCGGTGTAGATATTTCCATGTTCATACAAATGGCGGTGTAGATATTTCCATGTTCATAGAGATGGCGGAGTTGATATTTCCGTATTTATAGAGATAGCAGTGTAGTTATTTCCATGTTTATAGAGATAGCAGTGTAGATATTTCCATTGATATACAGATAGCTGTGTAGATATTTGCATGTTCATAGAGATAGCGGTGTAGATATTTCCATGTTCATACAGATAGCGGTGTAGATATTTCCATGTTCATATAGATAGCGGTGTAGATATTTCCATGTTCATACAGATAGCAGTGTAGATATTTCCATGTTCATACAGTTAGCGGTGTAGATATTTCCATGTTCATACAGATGGCGGTGTAGATATTTACATGTTCATACAGATGGCGGTGTAGATATTTACATGTTCATACAGATGGCGGTGTAGATATTTCCATGTTCATACAGATGGCGGTGTAGATATTTCCATGTTCATACCAATAGCGGTGTAGACATTTCCATGTTCATATATTTAGCGGTGTAGATATTTCCATGTTCATACAGATGGCGGTGAAGATATTTCCATGTTCATACAGATGGTGGTGTAGATATTTCCATGTTTGTTCGGATGGCAATGTAGATATTTCCATGTTCATACAGGTGGCGGTGTAGATATTTCCATGTTTATACAGATAGCAGTGTAGTTATTTCCATGTTAATAGAGATAGCTGTGTAGATATTTCCATTGATATACTGATAGCTGTGTAGATATTTGCATGTCCATACAGATAGCGGTGTAGATATTTCCATGTTCATACAGATGGCGATGTAGATATTTCCATGTTCGTACAGATGGCGGTGTAGATATTTCCATGTTCATAGAGAGGGCGGTGTAGATATTTCCATGTTTACGCAGATAGCGGTATAGATATTTCCATGTTTATACAGATGGTGGTGTAGATATTTCCATGTTTATAGAGATGGCGGTCTAGATATTTCCATGGTAACAGAGATAGTGGTGTAGTTATTTCCAAGTTTATAGAGACAGCGTTGTAGATATTTCCATGTTTATAAAGATAGCGGTGAAGATATTTCCATGTTTATACAGATAGCGGTATAGATATTTCCATGTTTATACAGATAGCAGTGTAGTTATTTCCATGTTTATAGAGATAGCAGTGTAGATATTTCCATTGATATACTGATAGCTGTGTAGATATTTGCATGTCCATACAGATAGCGGTGTAGATATTTCCATGTTCATACAGACAGCGGTGTAGATATTTCCATGTTTATACAGATAGTGTTGCGGATATTTCCATGTTTATAGAGATAGTTGGGCCGATATTTCCATTTTTATACAGATAGCGGTGTAGATATTTCCATCTTAATACAGATGGCGGTGTAGATATGTCCATGTTCGTACAGATGGCGTTGTACATATTTCCATGTTCATACAGATGGGGGTGTAGATATTTTGAAGTTTATAGAGATAGCACTGTAGTTATTTCCATATTTATTGAGAAATCTGTGTAGATATTTCCATGTATATGCAGATAGCTGTGTAGATATTCCCATTTTCATGCAGATAGCGGTGTAGATACTTCCATTTTCATCCAGATGCCGGTGTAGATATATCCATGTTCATACAGATGGGGGTGAAGATATTTCCATGTTCATACAGATGGCGGTGTAGATATTTCCATGTTCATGCAAATGGCGGTGTAGATATTTCCATGTTCATAGAGATGGCGGTGTAGATATTTCCATGTACATACAAATGGCGGTGTAGATATTTCCATGTTCGTACAGATGGCGGTGCAGATATTCCCATGTTAATACAGTTAGCCGTGTAGATATTTCCATGTTCATTCAGAGGGCGGTGTAGATATTTCCATGTTCATACAGATGGAGGTGTAGATATTTCCATGTTCGTATGGATGGCAGTGTAGATATTTCCATGTTCATACAGGTGGCGGTGTAGATATTTCCATGTTTATACAGATAGCAGTGTAGTTATTTCCTTGTTTATAGAGAAAGCAGGGCAGATATTTCCATTGATAAACAGATAGCTGTGTAGATATTTGCATGTTCATACAGATAGCGGTATAGATATTTCCATGTTTACACAGATAGCGGTGTAGATATTTCCATGTTCATACAGATGGCGGTGTAGATATTTACATGTTCATAGAGATGGCGGTGTAGATATTTCCATGTTTATGAAGATAGCGGTATAGATATTTCCATGTTTATACAGATAGTGGTGTAGAAATTTCCATGTTTATGAAGATAGCGGTATAGATATTTCCATGTTTATACAGATAGCGGTGAAGATATTTCCATGTTTATACAGATGGTGGTGTAGTTATTTCCAAGTTTATAGAGACAGCGTTGTAGATATTTCCATGTTTATACAGATAGCGGTGAAGATATTTCCATGTTTATACAGATAGCGGTGTACATATTTCCATGTTTATACAGATAGCGGTGTAGATATTTCCATGTTTATAGAGATAGTGGTGTAGATAAATCCAATTTTATACAGATAGCAGTGTAGATATTTCCAAGTTCATACAGATAGCGGTGTAGATATTTCCACGTTTATAGAGATGGCGGTGTAGATATTTCCATGTTCATACAGACGGCGGTGTAGATATTTCCATGTTTATAGGGATGGCGGTGTAGATATTTTCATGTTTATACAGATGGCAGTGTAGATATTTCCATGTTTACACAGATAGCGGTGTAGACATTTCCATGTTTACACAGATAGCGGTGTGAATATTTCCATTTTAATACAGATGGCGGTGTAGATATGTCCATGTTTGTACAGATGGCGGTGTAGACATTTCCATGTTCATACAGATGGCGGTGTAGATATTTCGAAGTTTATAGAGATAGCGCTGTAGTTATTTCCATATTTATAGAGAAATCTCTGTAGATATTTCCATGTATATTCAGATAGCTGTGTAGATATTTCCATGTTCATGCAGATAGCGGTGTAGATATTTCCATGTTCATCCAGATGCCGGTGTACATATATCCATGTTCATACAGAAGGCGGTGAAGATATTTCCATGTTCATACAGATGGTGGTGTAGATATTTCCATGTTCATACAAATGACGGTGTAAATATTTCCATGTTCATAGAGATGGCGGTGTAGATATTTCCATGTTCATACAAATGGCAGTGTAGATATTTCCATGTTCATAGAGATGGCGGTGTAGATATTTCCATATTTATACAGATAGCAGTGTAGTTATTTCCATGTTTATAGGGATAGCAGTGTAGATATTTTCATTGATATACAGATAGCTGTGTAGATATTTGCATGTTCATACAGATAGCGGTGTAGATATTTCCATGTTCATACAGATAGCGGTGTAGATATTTCCATGTTCATACCAATAGTGGTGTAGATATTTTCATGTTCATACAGTTAGCGGTGTAGATATTTCCATGTTCATACAGATGGCGGTGTAGATATTTCCATGTTCATACAGATGGCGGTGTAGATATTTTGAAGTTTATACAAATAGCGCTGTAGTTATTTCCATATTTATAGTGAAATCTGTGTAGATATTTCCATGTATATGCAGATAGCTGTGTAGATATTTCCATGTTCATACAGACAACGGTGTAGATATTTCCATGTTCATCCAGATGCCGGTGTAGATATTTGCATCTTCATACAGATAGCAGTGTAGATATTTCCATGTTCATACAGATAGCGGTGTAGATATTTCCATGTTCATACAGAGAGCAGTGTAGATATTTCCATGTTCATACAGATAGCGGTGTAGATATTTCCATGTTCATACAGATAGAGGAGTAGGTATTTCCACGTTCTTACAGTTAGCGGTGTAGATATTTCCATGTTCATACAGATGGCGGTGTAGATATTTCCATGTTCATACAGATGGCTGTGTAGATATTTCCATGTACATACAGGTGGCGGTGTAGATATTTCCATGTTTATACAGATAGCAGTGTAGTTATTTCCATGTTTATAGAGATAGCAGTGTAGATATTTCCATTGATATACTGATAGCTGTGTAGATATTTGCATGTCCTTACAGGTAACGGTGTAGATATTTCCATGTTCATACAGATAGCGGTGTAGATATTTCCATGTTTATACAGATAGTGGTGCGGATATTTCCATGTTTATACAGATAGTTGGGCAGATATTTCCATGTTTATACAAATAGCGGTGTAGATATTTCCATCTTAATACATATGGCGGTGTAGATATGTCCATGTTCGTACAGATGGCATTGTACATATTTCCATGTTCATACAGATGGCGGTGTAGATATTTAGAAGTTTATAGAGATAGCGCTGTAGTTATTTCCATATTTATTGAGAAATCTGTGTAGATATTTCCATGAATATGCAGATAGCTGTGTAGATATTCCCATTTTCATGCAGATAGCGGTGTAGATATTTCCATGTTCATCCAGATGCCGGTGTAGATATATCCATGTTCATACAGATGGGGGTGAAGATATTTCCATGTTCATACAGATGGCGGTGTAGATATTTCCATGTTCATGCAAATGGCGGTGTAGATATTTCCATGTTCATAGAGATGGCGGTGTAGATATTTCCATGTACATACAAATGGCGGTGTAGATATTTCCATGTTCGTACAGATGGCGGTGCAGATATTCCCATGTTAATACAGTTAGCCGTGTAGATATTTCCATGTTCATTCAGAGGGCGGTGTAGATATTTCCATGTTCATACAGATGGAGGTGTAGATATTTCCATGTTCGTATGGATGGCAGTGTAGATATTTCCATGTTCATACAGGTGGCGGTGTAGATATTTCCATGTTTATACAGATAGCAGTGTAGTTATTTCCTTGTTTATAGAGAAAGCAGGGCAGATATTTCCATTGATAAACAGATAGCTGTGTAGATATTTGCATGTTCATACAGATAGCGGTATAGATATTTCCATGTTTACACAGATAGCGGTGTAGATATTTCCATGTTCATACAGATGGCGGTGTAGATATTTACATGTTCATAGAGATGGCGGTGTAGATATTTCCATGTTTATGAAGATAGCGGTATAGATATTTCCATGTTTATACAGATAGTGGTGTAGAAATTTCCATGTTTATGAAGATAGCGGTATAGATATTTCCATGTTTATACAGATAGCGGTGAAGATATTTCCATGTTTATACAGATGGTGGTGTAGTTATTTCCAAGTTTATAGAGACAGCGTTGTAGATATTTCCATGTTTATACAGATAGCGGTGAAGATATTTCCATGTTTATACAGATAGCGGTGTACATATTTCCATGTTTATACAGATAGCGGTGTAGATATTTCCATGTTTATAGAGATAGTGGTGTAGATAAATCCAATTTTATACAGATAGCAGTGTAGATATTTCCAAGTTCATACAGATAGCGGTGTAGATATTTCCACGTTTATAGAGATGGCGGTGTAGATATTTCCATGTTCATACAGACGGCGGTGTAGATATTTCCATGTTTATAGGGATGGCGGTGTAGATATTTTCATGTTTATACAGATGGCAGTGTAGATATTTCCATGTTTACACAGATAGCGGTGTAGACATTTCCATGTTTACACAGATAGCGGTGTGGATATTTCCATTTTAATACAGATGGCGGTGTAGATATGTCCATGTTTGTACAGATGGCGGTGTAGACATTTCCATGTTCATACAGATGGCGGTGTAGATATTTCGAAGTTTATAGAGATAGCGCTGTAGTTATTTCCATATTTATAGAGAAATCTCTGTAGATATTTCCATGTATATTCAGATAGCTGTGTAGATATTTCCATGTTCATGCAGATAGCGGTGTAGATATTTCCATGTTCATCCAGATGCCGGTGTACATATATCCATGTTCATACAGATGGCGGTGAAGATATTTCCATGTTCATACAGATGGTGGTGTAGATATTTCCATGTTCATACAAATGACGGTGTAAATATTTCCATGTTCATAGAGATGGCGGTGTAGATATTTCCATGTTCATACAAATGGCAGTGTAGATATTTCCATGTTCATAGAGATGGCGGTGTAGATATTTCCATATTTATACAGATAGCAGTGTAGTTATTTCCATGTTTATAGGGATAGCAGTGTAGATATTTTCATTGATATACAGATAGCTGTGTAGATATTTGCATGTTCATACAGATAGCGGTGTAGATATTTCCATGTTCATACAGATAGCGGTGTAGATATTTCCATGTTCATACCAATAGTGGTGTAGATATTTTCATGTTCATACAGTTAGCGGTGTAGATATTTCCATGTTCATACAGATGGCGGTGTAGATATTTCCATGTTCATACAGATGGCGGTGTAGATATTTTGAAGTTTATACAAATAGCGCTGTAGTTATTTCCATATTTATAGTGAAATCTGTGTAGATATTTCCATGTATATGCAGATAGCTGTGTAGATATTTCCATGTTCATACAGACAACGGTGTAGATATTTCCATGTTCATCCAGATGCCGGTGTAGATATTTGCATCTTCATACAGATAGCAGTGTAGATATTTCCATGTTCATACAGATAGCGGTGTAGATATTTCCATGTTCATACAGAGAGCAGTGTAGATATTTCCATGTTCATACAGATAGCGGTGTAGATATTTCCATGTTCATACAGATAGAGGAGTAGGTATTTCCACGTTCTTACAGTTAGCGGTGTAGATATTTCCATGTTCATACAGATGGCGGTGTAGATATTTCCATGTTCATACAGATGGCTGTGTAGATATTTCCATGTACATACAGGTGGCGGTGTAGATATTTCCATGTTTATACAGATAGCAGTGTAGTTATTTCCATGTTTATAGAGATAGCAGTGTAGATATTTCCATTGATATACTGATAGCTGTGTAGATATTTGCATGTCCTTACAGGTAACGGTGTAGATATTTCCATGTTCATACAGATAGCGGTGTAGATATTTCCATGTTTATACAGATAGTGGTGCGGATATTTCCATGTTTATACAGATAGTTGGGCAGATATTTCCATGTTTATACAAATAGCGGTGTAGATATTTCCATCTTAATACAGATGGCTGTGTAGATATGTCCATGTTCGTACAGATGGCATTGTACATATTTCCATGTTCATACAGATGGCGGTGTAGATATTTAGAAGTTTATAGAGATAGCGCTGTAGTTATTTCCATATTTATTGAGAAATCTGTGTAGATATTTCCATGAATATGCAGATAGCTGTGTAGATATTCCCATTTTCATGCAGATAGCGGTGTAGATATTTCCATGTTCATCCAGATGCCGGTGTAGATATATCCATGTTCATACAGATGGGGGTGAAGATATTTCCATGTTCATACAGATGGCGGTGTAGATATTTCCATGTTCATGCAAATGGCGGTGTAGATATTTCCATGTTCGTACAGATGGCGGTGCAGATATTTCCATGTTCATACAGTTAGCCGTGTAGATATTTGCATGTTCATACTGATAGCGGTGTAGATATTTACATGGTCATACAGATGGCGGTGTAGATATTTCCATGTTCGTATGGATGGCAGTGTAGATATTTCCATGTTCATACTGGTGGCGGTGTAGATATTTCCATGTTCATACAGATAGCGGTGTAGATATTTCCATGTTCATACAGATAGAGGTGTAGGTATTTCCACGTTCTTACAGTTAGCGGTGTAGATATTTCCATGTTCATACAGATGGCGGTGTAGATATTTCCATGTTCATACAGATGACAGTGTAGATATTTCCATGTACATACAGGTGGCGGTGTAGATATTTCCATGTTTATACAGATAGCAGTGTAGTTATTTCCATGTTTACAGAGATAGCAATGTAGATATTTCCATTGATATACAGATAGCTGTGTAGATATTTGCATGTTCATACAGATAGCGGTGTAGATATTTCCACGTTCGTACAGATAGCGGTGTAGATATTTCCATGTTCATACAGATAGCGGTGTAGATATTTCCATGTTCATACAGTTAGCGGTGTAGGTATTTCCATGTTCATACAGATGGCGGTGTAGATATTTACGTGTTCATACAGATGGCGGTGTAGATATTTCCATGTTCGTACAGATGGCGATGTAGATATTTCCATGCTCATAGAGGTGGCGGTGTAGATATTTCCATGTTTATGCAGATAGCGGTATAGATATTTCCATGTTTATACAGACGGTGGTGTAGATATTTCCATGTTCATGGGGATGGCGGTGTAGATATTTTCATGTTTACACAGATGGCGGTGTAGATATTTCCATGTTTACACAGATAGCGCTGTAGACATTTCCATGTTTACACAGATAGCGGTGTGGATATTTCCATGTTTATGCAGAAAGCAGTGTAGATAGTTCCATGTTTATAAAGATAGCGGTGCGGATATTTCCATTTTTATACAGATAGTTGGGCAGATATTTCCATGTTTATACAGATAGCGGTGTAGATATTTCCATCTTAATACAGATGGCAGTGTAGATATGTCCATGATTGTACAGATGGCAGTGTAGATATTTCCATGTTCATACAGGTGGCGGTGTAGATATTTCCATGTTCATAGAGATGGCGGTGTAGATATTTTCATGTTCACACAAATGGCGGTGTCGATATTTCCATGTTCATAGAGATGGCGGTGTAGATATTTCCATGTTTATACAGATAGCAGTGTAGTTATTTCCATGTTTATAGAGATAGCAGTGTAGATATTTCCATTGATATACAGATAGCTGTGTAGATATTTGCATGTTTATACAGATAGCGGTGTAGATATTTCTATGTTCATACAGATAGCGGTGTAGACATTTCCATGTTCATACAGATAGCGGTGTAGATATTTCCATGTTCGTACAGATAGCGGTGTTTATATTTCCATGTTCATACAGATGGCAGTGAAGATATTTCCATGTTCATACACTTAGCGGTGTAGATATTTCCATGTTTATAGAGATACTGGTGTAGTTATTTCCAAGTTTATAGAGACAGCGTTGTAGATATTTCCATGTTTATACAGATAGCGGTGAAGATATTTCCATGTTTATACAGATAGCGGTGTACATATTTCCATGTTTATACAGATAACAGTGTAGATATTTCCATGTTTATAGAGATAGTGGTGCAGATAATTTGAATTTTATACAGATAGCAGTGTAGATATTTCCAAGTTCATACCGATAGCGGTGTAGATATTTTCACGTTTATAGAGATGGCGGTGTAGATATTTCCATGTTCATACAGATAGCGGTGTAGATATTTCCATGTTCATACAGATAGCTGTGCAGATATTTCCATGTTCATACAGATAGCGGTGTAGATATTTCCATGTTCATACCGGTAGCGGTGTAGATATTTCCATGTTCATACAGGTGGCGGTGTAGATATTTACATGTTCATACAGATGGCCGTGTAGATATCTCCATGTTCGTTCGAATGGCAGTGTAGATATTTCCATGTTCATACAGGAGGCGGTGTAGATATTTCCATGCTTATACAGATAGCGGTGTAGTTATTTCCATGTTTATAGAGATAGCAGTGTAGATATTTCCATTGATATACAGATAGCTGTGTAGATATTTGCATGTTCATACAGATAGCGGTGTAGGTATTTCCATGTTCATACAGATAGCGGTGTGGATATTTCCATGTTCATACAGATAACGGTGTAGATATTTCCATGTTCATACAGATAACGGTGTAGATATTTCCATGTTCATACAGATAACGGTGTAGATATTTCCATGTTCATACAGTTAGCGGTGTAGATATTTCCATGTTCATACAGATGGCGGTGTAGATATTTACATGTTCATACAGATGGCGATGTAGATATTTCCATGTTCGTACTGATGGCGGTGTAGATATTTCCATGTTCATAGAGATGGCGGTGTAGATATTTCCATGTTTATGCAGATAGCGGTATAGATATTTCCATGTTTATACAGATGGTGGTGTAGATATTTCCATGTTTATAGAGATGGTGGTCTAGATATTTCCATGTTTATAGAGATAGTGGTGTAGTTATTTCCAAGTTTATAGAGACAGCGTTGTAGATGTTTCCATGTTTATACAGATAGCGGTGAAGATATTTCCAGGTTTATACAGATAGCGGTGTAGATATTTCAATGTTTATACAGATAACAGTGTAGATATTTCCATGTGTGTAGAGATAGTGGTGTAGATAATTTCAATTTTATACAGATAGCAGTGTAGATATTTCCAAGTTCATATACATAGCAGTGTAGATATTTCCACGTTTATAGAGATGGCGGTGTAGATATTTCCATGTTCATACAGATGGCGGTGTAGATATTTCCATGTTGATAGGGATGGCGGTGTAGATATTTTCATCTTTGCACAGATGGCGGTGTAGATATTTCCATGTTTACGCAGATAACGGTGTAGACATTTCCATGTTTACACAGATAGCGGTGTGGATATTTCCATGTTTATGCAGATAGCGGTGTAGATATTTCCATGTTTATACAGATAGCGGTGCGGATATTTCCATGTTTATGCAGATAGCGTTGTAGATATTTCCATGTTTATACAGATAGCAGTGCGGGTATTTCCATGTTTATACAGATAGTGGTGCAGATATTTCCATGTTTATAAAGATAGCTGTGTAGATATTTCCATCTTAATACAGATGGCGGTGTAGATATGTCCATGTTCGTTCAGATGGCGGTGTAGATATTTCCATGTTCATACATATGGCGGTGTAGATATTTCGAAGTTTATAGAGATCGCGCTCTAGTTATTTCCATATTTATAGAGACATCTGTGTAGATATTTCCATGTATATGCAGATAGCTGTGTAGATATTTCCATGTTCATGTAGATAGCGGTGTAGATATTTCCATTTTCATCCAGATGCCGGTGTAGATATTTGCATGTTCATAGAGATAGTGGTGTAGATATTTCCATGTTCATACAGATAGCGGTGTAGCTATTTCCATGTTCATACAGAGAGCGGTGTAGATATTTCCATGTTCATGCAGATAGCGGTGTAGATATTTCCATATTCATCCAGATGCCGGTGTAGATATTTGCATGTTCATAGAGATAGCGGTGTAGATATTTCCATGTTCATACAGATAGCGGTGTAGCTATTTCCATGTTCATACCGAGAGCGGTGTAGATATTTCCATGTTCATACAGATAGCGGTGTAGATATTTCCATATTCATACAGATAGCGGTGTAGGTCTTTCCATGTTTATAGAGATAGCAGTGTAGATATTTCCATTGATATACTTATAGCTGTGTAGATATTTGCATGTCCATACAGATAGCGGTGTAGATATTTCCAGGTTCATACAGATAGCGGTGTAGATATTTGCATGTTTATACAGATAGCGGTGTAGATATTTCCATGTTCATACAGATAGCGGTGTAGATATTTCCATTTTCATACAGACAGCGTTGTAGATATTTCCATGTTTATACAGATAGCGGTGAAGATATTTCCATGTTTATACAGATAGCGGTGTACATATTTCCATGTTTATACAGATAACAGTGTAGATATTTCCATGTTTATAGAGATAGTGGTGTAGATAATTTGAATTTTATACAGATAGCAGTGTAGATATTTCCAAGTTCATACCGATAGCGGTGTAGATATTTTCACGTTTATAGAGATGGCGGTGTAGATATTTCCATGTTCATACAGATAGCGGTGTAGATATTTCCATGTTCATACAGATAGCTGTGCAGATATTTCCATGTTCATACAGATAGCGGTGTAGATATTTCCATGTTCATACAGGTAGCGGTGTAGATATTTCCATGTTCATACAGGTGGCGGTGTAGATATTTACATGCTCATACAGATGGCCGTGTAGATATTTCCATGTTCGTTCGAATGGCAGTGTAGATATTTCCATGTTCATACAGGAGGCGGTGTAGATATTTCCATGCTTATACAGATAGCGGTGTAGTTATTTCCATGTTTATAGAGATAGCAGTGTAGATATTTCCATTGATATACAGATAGCTGCGTAGATATTTGCATGTTCATACAGATAGCGGTGTAGGTATTTCCATGTTCATACAGATAGCGGTGTAGATATTTCCATGTTCATACAGATAGCGGTGTAGATATTTCCATGTTCATACAGATAGCTGTGCAGATATTTCCATGTTCATACAGATAGCGGTGTAGATATTTCCATGTTCATACAGGTAGCGGTGTAGATATTTCCATGTTCATACAGGTGGCGGTGTAGATATTTACATGTTCATACAGATGGCCGTGTAGATATCTCCATGTTCGTTCGAATGGCAGTGTAGATATTTCCATGTTCATACAGGAGGCGGTGTAGATATTTCCATGCTTATACAGATAGCGGTGTAGTTATTTCCATGTTTATAGAGATAGCAGTGTAGATATTTCCATTGATATACAGATAGCTGTGTAGATATTTGCATGTTCATACAGATAGCGGTGTAGGTATTTCCATGTTCATACAGATAGCGGTGTGGATATTTCCATGTTCATACAGATAACGGTGTAGATATTTCCATGTTCATACAGATAACGGTGTAGATATTTCCATGTTCATACAGATAGCGGTGTAGATATTTCCATGTTCATACAGTTAGCGGTGTAGATATTTCCATGTTCATACAGATGGCGGTGTAGATATTTACATGTTCATACAGATGGCGATGTAGATATTTCCATGTTCGTACTGATGGCGGTGTAGATATTTCCATGTTCATAGAGATGGCGGTGTAGATATTTCCATGTTTATGCAGATAGCGGTATAGATATTTCCATGTTTATACAGATGGTGGTGTAGATATTTCCATGTTTATAGAGATGGTGGTCTAGATATTTCCATGTTTATAGAGATAGTG
This sequence comes from Gorilla gorilla gorilla, assembly GCF_029281585.2. Classification (NCBI taxonomy): domain Eukaryota; kingdom Metazoa; phylum Chordata; class Mammalia; order Primates; family Hominidae; genus Gorilla; species Gorilla gorilla. The sequence continues at coordinate 79,356,011 of NC_073244.2, forward strand.
GTGTAGTTATTTCCTAGTTTATAGAGACAGCGTTGTAGATGTTTCCATGTTTATACAGATAGCGGTGAAGATATTTCCAGGTTTATACAGATAGCGGTGTAGATATTTCAATGTTTATACAGATAACAGTGTAGATATTTCCATGTGTGTAGAGATAGTGGTGTAGATAATTTCAATTTTATACAGATAGCAGTGTAGATATTTCCAAGTTCACATACATAGCAGTGTAGATATTTCCAAGTTTATAGAGATGGCGGTGTAGATATTTCCATGTTCATACAGATGGCGGTGTAGATATTTCCATGTTGATAGGGATGGCGGTGTAGATATTTTCATCTTTACACAGATGGCGGTGTAGATATTTCCATGTTTACGCAGATAACGGTGTAGACATTTCCATGTTTACACAGATAGCGGTGTGGATATTTCCATGTTTATGCAGATAGCGGTGTAGATATTTCCATGTTTATACAGATAGAGGTGCGGATATTTCCATGTTTATGCAGATAGCGTTGTAGATATTTCCATGTTTATACAGATAGCAGTGCGGGTATTTCCATGTTTATACAGATAGTGGTGCAGATATTTCCATGTTTATAAAGATAGCTGTGTAGATATTTCCATCTTAATACAGATGGCGGTGTAGATATGTCCATGTTCGTTCAGATGGCGGTGTAGATATTTCCATGTTCATACATATGGCGGTGTAGATATTTCGAAGTTTATAGAGATCGCGCTCTAGTTATTTCCATATTTATAGAGACATCTGTGTAGATATTTCCATGTATATGCAGATAGCTGTGTAGATATTTCCATGTTCATGTAGATAGCCGTGTAGATATTTCCATTTTCATCCAGATGCCGGTGTAGATATTTGCATGTTCATAGAGATAGTGGTGTAGATATTTCCATGTTCATACAGATAGCGGTGTAGCTATTTCCATGTTCATACAGAGAGCGGTGTAGATATTTCCATGTTCATGCAGATAGCGGTGTAGATATTTCCATATTCATCCAGATGCCGGTGTAGATATTTGCATGTTCATAGAGATAGCGGTGTAGATATTTCCATGTTCATACAGATAGCGGTGTAGCTATTTCCATGTTCATACCGAGAGCGGTGTAGATATTTCCATGTTCATACAGATAGCGGTGTAGATATTTCCATATTCATACAGATAGCGGTGTAGGTCTTTCCATGTTTATAGAGATAGCAGTGTAGATATTTCCATTGATATACTTATAGCTGTGTAGATATTTGCATGTCCATACAGATAGCGGTGTAGATATTTCCAGGTTCATACAGATAGCGGTGTAGATATTTGCATGTTTATACAGATAGCGGTGTAGATATTTCCATGTTCATACAGATAGCGGTGTAGATATTTCCATTTTCATACAGACAGCGTTGTAGATATTTCCATGTTTATACAGATAGCGGTGTACATATTTCCATGTTTATACAGATAACAGTGTAGATATTTCCATGTTTATAGAGATAGTGGTGTAGATAATTTGAATTTTATACAGATAGCAGTGTAGATATTTCCAAGTTCATACCGATAGCGGTGTAGATATTTTCACGTTTATAGAGATGGCGGTGTAGATATTTCCATGTTCATACAGATAGCGGTGTAGATATTTCCATGTTCATACAGATAGCTGTGCAGATATTTCCATGTTCATACAGATAGCGGTGTAGATATTTCCATGTTCATACAGGTAGCGGTGTAGATATTTCCATGTTCATACAGGTGGCGGTGTAGATATTTACATGCTCATACAGATGGCCGTGTAGATATTTCCATGTTCGTTCGAATGGCAGTGTAGATATTTCCATGTTCATACAGGAGGCGGTGTAGATATTTCCATGCTTATACAGATAGCGGTGTAGTTATTTCCATGTTTATAGAGATAGCAGTGTAGATATTTCCATTGATATACAGATAGCTGCGTAGATATTTGCATGTTCATACAGATAGCGGTGTAGGTATTTCCATGTTCATACAGATAGCGGTGTAGATATTTCCATGTTCATACAGATAGCGGTGTAGATATTTCCATGTTCATACAGATAACGGTGTAGATATTTCCATGTTCATACAGATAGCGGTGTAGATATTTCCATGTTCATACAGTTAGCGGTGTAGATATTTCCATGTTCATACAGATGGCGGTGTAGATATTTACATGTTCATACAGGTGGCGGTGTAGATATTACCATGTTCGTACTGATGGCGGTGTAGATATTTCCATCTTCATAGAGATGGCGGTGTAGATATTTCCATGTTTATGCAGATAGCGGTATAGATATTTCCATGTTTATACAGATGGTGGTGTAGATATTTCCATGTTTATAGAGATGGCTGTCTAGATATTTCCATGTTTATAGAGATAGTGGTGTAGTTATTTCCAAGTTTATAGAGACAGCGTTGTAGATGTTTCCATGTTTATACAGATAGCGGTGAAGATATTTCCAGGTTTATACAGATAGCGGTGTAGATATTTCAATGTTTATACAGATAGCAGTGTAGATATTTCCATGTGTATAGAGATAGTGGTGTAGATAATTTCAATTTTATACAGATAGCAGTGTAGATATTTCCAAGTTCATATAGATAGTAGTGTAGATATTTCCACGTTTATAGAGATGGCGGTGTAGATATTTCCATGTTCATACAGATGGCGGTGTAGATATTTCCATGTTTATACAGATAGCAGTATAGTTATTTCCATGTTTACAGAGATAGCAGTGTAGATATTTCCATTGATATACAGATAGCTGTGCAGATATTTGCATGTTCATACAGATAGCGGTGTAGATATTTCCATGTTCATACAGATAGCGGTGTAGATATTTCCATGTTCATACAGAGAGCGGTGTAGATATTTCCATGTTCATACAGATAGCGGTGTAGATATTTCCATTTTCTTACAGATAGCGGCGTAGGTATTTCCATGTTCATACAGTTAGCGGTGTAGATATTTCCATGTTCATACAGGTAGCGGTATAGATATTTCCATCTTTATACAGATGGTGGTGTAGATATTTCCATGTTCATACAGATGGCGGAGTAGATATTTCGAAGTTTATAGAGATAGCGCTGTAGCTATTTCTATATTTATATAGAAATCTGTGTAGATATTTCCATGTATATGCAGATAGCTGTGTAGATATTTCCATGTTCATGCAGATAGCGGTTTAGTTATTTACATGTTCATACAGATGCCGGTGTAGATACATCCATGTTCATAGAGATGGCGGTGAAGATATTTCCATGTTCATATATATTGCTGTGTAGATATTTCCATGTTCATACAGATAGCGGTGTAGATATTTCCACGTTTATAGAGATGGCGGTGTACATATTTCCATGTTCATACAGAGGACGGTGTAGATATTTCCATGTTTATAGGGATGGCGGTGTAGATATTTTCATGTTTACACAGATGGCGATGTGGATATTTCCATGTTTATGCAGATAGCAGTGTAGATATTTCCATGTTTATACAGATAGAGGTGCGGATATTTCCATGTTTATTCAGATAGCGGTGCGGATATTTCCATGTTTATACAGATAGTTGGGCAGATATTTCCATGTTTATACATATAGCGGTGTAGATATTTCCATCTTAATACAGATGGCGGTGTAGATATGTCCATGTTCGTACAGATGGCGGTGTAGATATTTCCATGTTCATACAGATGGCGGTGTTGATATTTCGAAGTTTATAGAGATAGCACTGTAGTTATTTCCATATTTATAGAGAAATCTCTGTAGATATTTCCATGTATATTCAGATAGCTGTGTGGATATTTCCATGTTCATGCAGATAGCGGTGTAGATAATTCCATGTTCATCCAGATGCCGGTGTACATATATCCACGTTCATACAGATGGCGGTGAAGATATTTCCATGTTCATACAGATGGTGGTGTAGGTATTTCCATGTTCATACAAATGGCGGTGTAGATATTTCCATGTTCATAGAGATGGCGGTGTAGATATTTCCAGGCTCATACAAATGGCGGTGTAGATATTTCCCTGTTCATAGAGATGGCGGTGTAGATATTTCCATGTTTATACAGATAGCAGTGTAGTTATTTCCATGTTTATAGAGATACCAGTGTGGATATTTCCATTGATATACAGACAGCTGTGTAGATATTTACATGTTCATACAGATAGCGGTGTAGATATTTCCATGTTCATGCAGATAGCGGTGTAGATATTTCCATGTTCATACAGATAGCGGAGTAGATATTTCCATGTTCATACAGATAGTGGTGTAGATATTTCCATGTTCATACAGATAGCGGTGTAGATATTTCCATGTTCATACAGTTAGCAGTGTAGATATTTCCATGTTCATACAGGTGGCGGTGTAGATATTTGCATGTTCATACAGATGGCGGTGTAGATATTTCCATGTTCATACAGATAGCGGTGTAGAGATTTCCATGTTCATACAGATAGTGGTGTAGATATTTCCATGTTCATACAGATAGCGGTCTAGATATTTTCATTTTCATACCAATAGCGGTGTAGACATTTCCATGTTCATACAGTTAGCGGTGTAGATATTTCCATGTTCATACAGATGGCGGTGTATTTACATGTTCATACAGATGGCGGTGTAGATATTTCCATGTTCGTACGGATGGCAGTGTAGATATTTCCATGTTTATACAGATAGCAGTGTATTTATTTCCATGTTTATAGACATAGCAGTGTAGATATTTCCATTGATATAGAGATAGCTGTGTAGATATTTGCATGGTCATACAGATAGCGGTGTAGATATTTCCATGTTCATACAGATGGCGGTGTAGATATTTCCATGTTCATACAAATGGCGGTGTAGTTATTTCCATGTTCATAGAGATGGCGGTGTAGATATTTCCATGTTCATACAAATGGCGGTGTAGATATTTCCATGTTCATAGAGATGGCGGAGTTGATATTTCCATATTTATAGAGATAGCAGTGTAGTTATTTCCATGTTTATAGAGATAGCAGTGTAGATATTTCCATTGATATACAGATAGCTGTGTAGATATTTGCATGTTCATAGAGATAGCGGTGTAGATATTTCCATGTTCATACAGATAGCGGTGTAGATATTTCCATGTTCATACAGATAGCTGTGCAGATATTTCCATGTTCATACAGATAGCGGTGTAGATATTTCCATGTTCATACAGGTAGCGGTGTAGATATTTCCATGTTCATACAGGTGGCGGTGTAGATATTTACATGTTCATACAGATGGCCGTGTAGATATCTCCATGTTCGTTCGAATGGCAGTGTAGATATTTCCATGTTCATACAGGAGGCGGTGTAGATATTTCCATGCTTATACAGATAGCGGTGTAGTTATTTCCATGTTTATAGAGATAGCAGTGTAGATATTTCCATTGATATACAGATAGCTGTGTAGATATTTGCATGTTCATACAGATAGCGGTGTAGGTATTTCCATGTTCATACAGATAGCGGTGTGGATATTTCCATGTTCATACAGATAACGGTGTAGATATTTCCATGTTCATACAGATAACGGTGTAGATATTTCCATGTTCATACAGATAGCGGTGTAGATATTTCCATGTTCATACAGTTAGCGGTGTAGATATTTCCATGTTCATACAGATGGCGGTGTAGATATTTACATGTTCATACAGATGGCGATGTAGATATTTCCATGTTCGTACTGATGGCGGTGTAGATATTTCCATGTTCATAGAGATGGCGGTGTAGATATTTCCATGTTTATGCAGATAGCGGTATAGATATTTCCATGTTTATACAGATGGTGGTGTAGATATTTCCATGTTTATAGAGATGGTGGTCTAGATATTTCCATGTTTATAGAGATAGTGGTGTAGTTATTTCCAAGTTTATAGAGACAGCGTTGTAGATGTTTCCATGTTTATACAGATAGCGGTGAAGATATTTCCAGGTTTATACAGATAGCGGTGTAGATATTTCAATGTTTATACAGATAACAGTGTAGATATTTCCATGTGTGTAGAGATAGTGGTGTAGATAATTTCAATTTTATACAGATAGCAGTGTAGATATTTCCAAGTTCACATACATAGCAGTGTAGATATTTCCAAGTTTATAGAGATGGCGGTGTAGATATTTCCATGTTCATACAGATGGCGGTGTAGATATTTCCATGTTGATAGGGATGGCGGTGTAGATATTTTCATCTTTACACAGATGGCGGTGTAGATATTTCCATGTTTACGCAGATAACGGTGTAGACATTTCCATGTTTACACAGATAGCGGTGTGGATATTTCCATGTTTATGCAGATAGCGGTGTAGATATTTCCATGTTTATACAGATAGCGGTGCGGATATTTCCATGTTTATGCAGATAGCGTTGTAGATATTTCCATGTTTATACAGATAGCAGTGCGGGTATTTCCATGTTTATACAGATAGTGGTGCAGATATTTCCATGTTTATAAAGATAGCTGTGTAGATATTTCCATCTTAATACAGATGGCGGTGTAGATATGTCCATGTTCGTTCAGATGGCGGTGTAGATATTTCCATGTTCATACATATGGCGGTGTAGATATTTCGAAGTTTATAGAGATCGCGCTCTAGTTATTTCCATATTTATAGAGACATCTGTGTAGATATTTCCATGTATATGCAGATAGCTGTGTAGATATTTCCATGTTCATGTAGATAGCCGTGTAGATATTTCCATTTTCATCCAGATGCCGGTGTAGATATTTGCATGTTCATAGAGATAGTGGTGTAGATATTTCCATGTTCATACAGATAGCGGTGTAGCTATTTCCATGTTCATACAGAGAGCGGTGTAGATATTTCCATGTTCATGCAGATAGCGGTGTAGATATTTCCATATTCATACAGATAGCGGTGTAGGTCTTTCCATGTTTATAGAGATAGCAGTGTAGATATTTCCATTGATATACTTATCGCTGTGTAGATATTTGCATGTCCATACAGATAGCGGTGTAGATATTTCCAGGTTCATACAGATAGCGGTGTAGATATTTGCATGTTTATACAGATAGCGGTGTAGATATTTCCATGTTCATACAGATAGCGGTGTAGATATTTCCATTTTCATACAGACAGCGTTGTAGATATTTCCATGTTTATACAGATAGCGGTGAAGATATTTCCATGTTTATACAGATAGCGGTGTACATATTTCCATGTTTATACAGATAACAGTGTAGATATTTCCATGTTTATAGAGATAGTGGTGTAGATAATTTGAATTTTATACAGATAGCAGTGTAGATATTTCCAAGTTCATACCGATAGCGGTGTAGATATTTTCACGTTTATAGAGATGGCGGTGTAGATATTTCCATGTTCATACAGATAGCGGTGTAGATATTTCCATGTTCATACAGATAGCTGTGCAGATATTTCCATGTTCATACAGATAGCGGTGTAGATATTTCCATGTTCATACAGGTAGCGGTGTAGATATTTCCATGTTCATACAGGTGGCGGTGTAGATATTTACATGCTCATACAGATGGCCGTGTAGATATTTCCATGTTCGTTCGAATGGCAGTGTAGATATTTCCATGTTCATACAGGAGGCGGTGTAGATATTTCCATGCTTATACAGATAGCGGTGTAGTTATTTCCATGTTTATAGAGATAGCAGTGTAGATATTTCCATTGATATACAGATAGCTGCGTAGATATTTGCATGTTCATACAGATAGCGGTGTAGGTATTTCCATGTTCATACAGATAGCGGTGTAGATATTTCCATGTTCATACAGATAGCGGTGTAGATATTTCCATGTTCATACAGATAGCGGTGTAGATATTTCCATGTTCATACAGATAGCGGTGTAGATATTTCCATGTTCATACAGTTAGCGGTGTAGATATTTCCATGTTCATACAGATGGCGGTGTAGATATTTACATGTTCATACAGGTGGCGGTGTAGATATTACCATGTTCGTACTGATGGCGGTGTAGATATTTCCATCTTCATAGAGATGGCGGTGTAGATATTTCCATGTTTATGCAGATAGCGGTATAGATATTTCCATGTTTATACAGATGGTGGTGTAGATATTTCCATGTTTATAGAGATGGCGGTCTAGATATTTCCATGTTTATAGAGATAGTGGTGTAGTTATTTCCAAGTTTATAGAGACAGCGTTGTAGATGTTTCCATGTTTATACAGATAGCGGTGAAGATATTTCCAGGTTTATACAGATAGCGGTGTAGATATTTCAATGTTTATACAGATAGCAGTGTAGATATTTCCATGTGTATAGAGATAGTGGTGTAGATAATTTCAATTTTATACAGATAGCAGTGTAGATATTTCCAAGTTCATATAGATAGTAGTGTAGATATTTCCACGTTTATAGAGATGGCGGTGTAGATATTTCCATGTTCATACAGATGGCGGTGTAGATATTTCCATGTTTATACAGATAGCAGTATAGTTATTTCCATGTTTACAGAGATAGCAGTGTAGATATTTCCATTGATATACAGATAGCTGTGCAGATATTTGCATGTTCATACAGATAGCGGTGTAGATATTTCCATGTTCATACAGATAGCGGTGTAGATATTTCCATGTTCATACAGAGAGCGGTGTAGATATTTCCATGTTCATACAGATAGTGGTGTAGATATTTCCATTTTCTTACAGATAGCGGCGTAGGTATTTCCATGTTCATACAGTTAGCGGTGTAGATATTTCCATGTTCATACAGGTAGCGGTATAGATATTTCCATCTTTATACAGATGGTGGTGTAGATATTTCCATGTTCATACAGATGGCGGAGTAGATATTTCGAAGTTTATAGAGATAGCGCTGTAGCTATTTCTATATTTATATAGAAATCTGTGTAGATATTTCCATGTATATGCAGATAGCTGTGTAGATATTTCCATGTTCATGCAGATAGCGGTTTAGTTATTTACATGTTCATACAGATGCCGGTGTAGATACATCCATGTTCATAGAGATGGCGGTGAAGATATTTCCATGTTCATATATATTGCTGTGTAGATATTTCCATGTTCATACAGATAGCGGTGTAGATATTTCCACGTTTATAGAGATGGCGGTGTACATATTTCCATGTTCATACAGAGGACGGTGTAGATATTTCCATGTTTATAGGGATGGCGGTGTAGATATTTTCATGTTTACACAGATGGCGATGTGGATATTTCCATGTTTATGCAGATAGCAGTGTAGATATTTCCATGTTTATACAGATAGAGGTGCGGATATTTCCATGTTTATTCAGATAGCGGTGCGGATATTTCCATGTTTATACAGATAGTTGGGCAGATATTTCCATGTTTATACAGATAGCGGTGTAGATATTTCCATCTTAATACAGATGGCGGTGTAGATATGTCCATGTTCGTACAGATGGCGGTGTAGATATTTCCATGTTCATACAGATGGCGGTGTTGATATTTCGAAGTTTATAGAGATAGCACTGTAGTTATTTCCATATTTATAGAGAAATCTCTGTAGATATTTCCATGTATATTCAGATAGCTGTGTGGATATTTCCATGTTCATGCAGATAGCGGTGTAGATAATTCCATGTTCATCCAGATGCCGGTGTACATATATCCACGTTCATACAGATGGCGGTGAAGATATTTCCATGTTCATACAGATGGTGGTGTAGGTATTTCCATGTTCATACAAATGGCGGTGTAGATATTTCCATGTTCATAGAGATGGCGGTGTAGATATTTCCAGGCTCATACAAATGGCGGTGTAGATATTTCCCTGTTCATAGAGATGGCGGTGTAGATATTTCCATGTTTATACAGATAGCAGTGTAGTTATTTCCATGTTTATAGAGATACCAGTGTGGATATTTCCATTGATATACAGACAGCTGTGTAGATATTTACATGTTCATACAGATAGCGGTGTAGATATTTCCATGTTCATGCAGATAGCGGTGTAGATATTTCCATGTTCATACAGATAGCGGAGTAGATATTTCCATGTTCATACAGATAGTGGTGTAGATATTTCCATGTTCATACAGATAGCGGTGTAGATATTTCCATGTTCATACAGTTAGCAGTGTAGATATTTCCATGTTCATACAGGTGGCGGTGTAGATATTTGCATGTTCATACAGATGGCGGTGTAGATATTTCCATGTTCATACAGATAGCGGTGTAGAGATTTCCATGTTCATACAGATAGTGGTGTAGATATTTCCATGTTCATACAGATAGCGGTCTAGATATTTTCATTTTCATACCAATAGCGGTGTAGACATTTCCATGTTCATACAGTTAGCGGTGTAGATATTTCCATGTTCATACAGATGGCGGTGTATTTACATGTTCATACAGATGGCGGTGTAGATATTTCCATGTTCGTACGGATGGCAGTGTAGATATTTCCATGTTTATACAGATAGCAGTGTATTTATTTCCATGTTTATAGACATAGCAGTGTAGATATTTCCATTGATATAGAGATAGCTGTGTAGATATTTGCATGGTCATACAGATAGCGGTGTAGATATTTCCATGTTCATACAGATGGCGGTGTAGATATTTCCATGTTCATACAAATGGCGGTGTAGTTATTTCCATGTTCATAGAGATGGCGGTGTAGATATTTCCATGTTCATACAAATGGCGGTGTAGATATTTCCATGTTCATAGAGATGGCGGAGTTGATATTTCCATATTTATAGAGATAGCAGTGTAGTTATTTCCATGTTTATAGAGATAGCAGTGTAGATATTTCCATTGATATACAGATAGCTGTGTAGATATTTGCATGTTCATAGAGATAGCGGTGTAGATATTTCCATGTTCATACAGATAGCGGTGTAGATATTTCCATGTTCATATAGATAGCGTTGTAGGTATTTCCATGTTCATACAGATAGCAGTGTAGATATTTCCATGTTCATACAGATAGCGGTGTAGATATTACCATGTTCATACAGATGGCGGTGTAGATATTTACATGTTCATACAGATGGCGTTGTAGATATTTACATGTTCATACAGATGGCGGTGTAGATATTTCCATGTTCATACAGATAGCCGTGTAGATATTTCCATGTTCATACAGATAGCGGTGTAGATATTTCCATGTTCATACAGATAGCGGTGTAGGTATTTCCCTGTTCGTACACTTAGCGGTGTAGATATTTCCATGTTCATACAGAAGGCAGTGTAGATATTTACATGTTCATACAGATGGCGGTGTAGATATTTCCTTGTTCGCACGGATGGCAGTGTAGATATTTCCATGTTCATACTGGTGGCGGTGTAGATATTTCCGTGTTAATACAGATAGCAGTGTAGTTATTTCCATGTTTATAGAGATAGCAGTGTAGATATTTCCATTGATATACAGATAGCTGTGTAGATATTTGCATGTTCATACAGATAGCGGTGTAGATATTTCCATGTTCATACAGATGGCGGTGTAGATATTTACATGTTCGTACAGATGGTGGTGTAAATATTTCCATGTTCATACAGATGGCAGTGTAGATATTTCCATGTTCATAGAGATGGCAGTGTAGATATTTCCATATTTATGCAGATAGCGGTATAGATATTTCCATGTTTATACAGATGGTGTTGTAGATATTTCCATGTTTATAGAGATGGCAGTCTAGATATTTCCATCTTTATAGAGACACTGGTGTAGTTATTTCCAAGTTTATAGAGACAGCGTTGCAGATATTTCCATGTTTATAGAGACAGCGTTGTAGATATTTCCATGTTTATAGAGATAGCGGTGAAGATATTTCCATGTTTATACAGATAGTGCTGTAGATATTTCCATGTTTATACAGATAGCGGTGTAGATATTTCCATTTTCATACAGATAGCGGTGTAGATATTTCCATGTTCCTACAGTTAGCGGTGTAGATATTTCCATGTTCATACAGATGGCGGTGTAGATATTTACATGTTCATACAGATGGCGGTGTAGATATTTCCATGTTCGTACGGATGGCAGTGTAGATATTTCCATGTTCATACAGGTGGCGGTGTAGATATTTCCATGTTTATACAGATAGCAGGATAGTTATTTCCATGTTTACATAGATAGCAGTGTAGATATTTCCATTGATATACAGATAGCTGTGTAGATATTTGCATGTTCATACAGATAGCGGTGTAGATATTTCCATGTTCATACAGATAGCGGTTTAGATATTTCCATGTTCATACAGAGAGCGGTGTAGATATTTCCATGTTCATACAGATAGCGGTGTAGATATTTCCATCTTAATACAGATGGCGGTGTAGATATGTCGATGTTTTTACAGATGGCGGTGTAGTTATTTCCATGTTCATACAGATGGCGGTGTAGATATTTCGAAGTTTATAGAGATAGCGCTGTAGTTATTTCCATATTTATATAGAAATCTGTGTAGATATTTCCATGTATATGCAGATAGCTGTGTAGATATTTCCATGTTCATGCAGATAGCGGTTTAGTTATTTACATGTTCATACAGATGCCGGTGTAGATACATCCATGTTCATAGAGATGGCGGTGAAGATATTTCCATGTTCATATATATTGCTGTGTAGATATTTCCATGTTCATACAGATAGCGGTGTAGATATTTCCACGTTTATAGAGATGGCGGTGTACATATTTCCATGTTCATACAGAGGACGGTGTAGATATTTCCATGTTTATAGGGATGGCGGTGTAGATATTTTCATGTTTACACAGATGGCGATGTGGATATTTCCATGTTTATGCAGATAGCAGTGTAGATATTTCCATGTTTATACAGATAGAGGTGCGGATATTTCCATGTTTATTCAGATAGCGGTGCGGATATTTCCATGTTTATACAGATAGTTGGGCAGATATTTCCATGTTTATACAGATAGCGGTGTAGATATTTCCATCTTAATACAGATGGCGGTGTAGATATGTCCATGTTCGTACAGATGGCGGTGTAGATATTTCCATGTTCATACAGATGGCGGTGTTGATATTTCGAAGTTTATAGAGATAGCACTGTAGTTATTTCCATATTTATAGAGAAATCTCTGTAGTTATTTCCATGTATATTCAGATAGCTGTGTGGATATTTCCATGTTCATGCAGATAGCGGTGTAGATAATTCCATGTTCATCCAGATGTCGGTGTACATATATCCACGTTCATACAGATGGCGGTGAAGATATTTCCATGTTCATACAGATGGTGGTGTAGGTATTTCCATGTTCATACAAATGGCGGTGTAGATATTTCCATGTTCATAGAGATGGCGGTGTAGATATTTCCAGGCTCATACAAATGGCGGTGTAGATATTTCCCTGTTCATAGAGATGGCGGTGTAGATATTTCCATGTTTATACAGATAGCAGTGTAGTTATTTCCATGTTTATAGAGATACCAGTGTGGATATTTCCATTGATATACAGACAGCTGTGTAGATATTTACATGTTCATACAGATAGCGGTGTAGATATTTCCATGTTCATGCAGATAGCGGTGTAGATATTTCCATGTTCATACAGATAGCGGAGTAGATATTTCCATGTTCATACAGATAGTGGTGTAGATATTTCCATGTTCATACAGATAGCGGTGTAGATATTTCCATGTTCATTCAGTTAGCAGTGTAGATATTTCCATGTTCATACAGGTGGCGGTGTAGATATTTGCATGTTCATACAGATGGCGGTGTAGATATTTCCATGTTCATACAGATAGCGGTGTAGAGATTTCCATGTTCATACAGATAGTGGTGTAGATATTTCCATGTTCATACAGATAGCGGTCTAGATATTTTCATTTTCATACCAATAGCGGTGTAGACATTTCCATGTTCATACAGTTAGCGGTGTAGATATTTCCATGTTCATACAGATGGCGGTGTATTTACATGTTCATACAGATGGCGGTGTAGATATTTCCATGTTCGTACGGATGGCAGTGTAGATATTTCCATGTTTATACAGATAGCAGTGTATTTATTTCCATGTTTATAGACATAGCAGTGTAGATATTTCCATTGATATAGAGATAGCTGTGTAGATATTTGCATGGTCATACAGATAGCGGTGTAGATATTTCCATGTTCATACAGATGGCGGTGTAGATATTTCCATGTTCATACAAATGGCGGTGTAGTTATTTCCATGTTCATAGAGATGGCGGTGTAGATATTTCCATGTTCATACAAATGGCGGTGTAGATATTTCCATGTTCATAGAGATGGCGGAGTTGATATTTCCATATTTATAGAGATAGCAGTGTAGTTATTTCCATGTTTATAGAGATAGCAGTGTAGATATTTCCATTGATATACAGATAGCTGTGTAGATATTTGCATGTTCATAGAGATAGCGGTGTAGATATTTCCATGTACTTACAGATAGCGGTGTAGATATTTCCATGTTCATATAGATAGCGTTGTAGATATTTCCATGTTCATACAGATAGCAGTGTAGATATTTGCATGTTCATACAGATAGCGGTGTAGATATTACCATGTTCATACAGATGGCGGTGTAGATATTTACATGTTCATACAGATGGCGTTGTAGATATTTACATGTTCATACAGATGGCGGTGTAGATATTTCCATGTTCATAGAGATAGCCGTGTAGATATTTCCATGTTCATACAGATAGCGGTGTAGATATTTCCATGTTCATACAGATAGCGGTGTAGGTATTTCCCTGTTCGTACACTTAGCGGTGTAGATATTTCCATGTTCATACAGAAGGCAGTGTAGATATTTACATGTTCATACAGATGGCGGTGTAGATATTTCCATGTTCGTACGGATGGCAGTGTAGATATTTCCATGTTCATACTGGTGGCGGTGTAGATATTTCCGTGTTAATACAGATAGCAGTGTAGTTATTTCCATGTTTATAGAGATAGCAGTGTAGATATTTCCATTGATATACAGATAGCTGTGTAGATATTTGCATGTTCATACAGATAGCGGTGTAGATATTTCCATGTTCATACAGATGGCGGTGTAGATATTTACATGTTCGTACAGATGGTGGTGTAAATATTTCCATGTTCATACAGATGGCAGTGTAGATATTTCCATGTTCATAGAGATGGCAGTGTAGATATTTCCATATTTATGCAGATAGCGGTATAGATATTTCCATGTTTATACAGATGGTGTTGTAGATATTTCCATGTTTATAGAGATGGCAGTCTAGATATTTCCATCTTTATAGAGACACTGGTGTAGTTATTTCCAAGTTTATAGAGACAGCGTTGCAGATATTTCCATGTTTATAGAGACAGCGTTGTAGATATTTCCATGTTTATAGAGATAGCGGTGAAGATATTTCCATGTTTATACAGATAGTGCTGTAGATATTTCCATGTTTATACAGATAGCGGTGTAGATATTTCCATTTTCATACAGATAGCGGTGTAGATATTTCCATGTTCCTACAGTTAGCGGTGTAGATATTTCCATGTTCATACAGATGGCGGTGTAGATATTTACATGTTCATACAGATGGCGGTGTAGATATTTCCATGTTCGTACGGATGGCAGTGTAGATATTTCCATGTTCATACAGGTGGCGGTGTAGATATTTCCATGTTTATACAGATAGCAGGATAGTTATTTCCATGTTTACATAGATAGCAGTGTAGATATTTCCATTGATATACAGATAGCTGTGTAGATATTTGCATGTTCATACAGATAGCGGTGTAGATATTTCCATGTTCATACAGATAGCGGTTTAGATATTTCCATGTTCATACAGAGAGCGGTGTAGATATTTCCATGTTCATACAGATAGCGGTGTAGATATTTCCATCTTAATACAGATGGCGGTGTAGATATGTCGATGTTTTTACAGATGGCGGTGTAGTTATTTCCATGTTCATACAGATGGCGGTGTAGATATTTCGAAGTTTATAGAGATAGCGCTGTAATTATTTCCATATTTATAGAGAAATCTCTGTAGATATTTCCATGTATATTCAGATAGCTGTGTAGATATTTCCATGCTCATGCAGATAGCGGTGTAGATATTTCCGTGTTCTTCCAGATGCTGGTGTACATGTATCCATGTTCATACAGATGGCGGTGAAGATATTTCCATGTTCATACAGATGGTGGTGTAGATATTTCCATGATCATACAGTTAGCGGTGTAGATATTTCCATGTTCATACAGATGGCGGTGTAGATATTTCCATGTTCATAGAGATGGCGGTTTAGATATTTCCATATTTATACAGATAGCAGTGTAGTTATTTCCATGTTTATAGAGATAGCAGTGTAGATATTTCCCTTTATATACAGATAGCTGTGTAGATATTTGCATGGTCATACAGATAGCGGTGTAGATATTTCCATGTTCGTACAGGTAGCGGTGTAGATATTTCCATGTTCATACAGTAAGCGGTGTAGATATTTCCATGTTCAAACAGATGGCGGTGTAGATATTTCCATGTTCATACAGATGGCGGTATAGATATTTCCATGTTTGTACAGATGGCGTTGTAGATATTTCCATGTTCATAGAGATGGCGGTGTAGATATTTCCATGTTTATGCAGATAGCGGTATAGATATTTCCATGTTTATACAGATGGTGGTGTAGATATTTCCATGTTTATAGAGACTGCGGTGTAGGTATTTCCATGTTCATACTGATGGCGGTGTAAATATTTCCACGTTTATAGGGATGGCGGTGTAGATATTTTCATGTTCACACAGATGACGGTGTAGATATTTCCATGTTTACACAGATAGCGGTGTAGTCATTTCCATGTTTACACAGATAGCGGTATGTATATTTCCATTTTTATGCAGATAGCAGTGTAGATATTTCCATGTTTATACAGATAGCGGTGCGGATATTTCCATGTTTATACAGATAGTTGGGCATATATTTCCATGTTTATACAGATAGCGGTGTAGATATTTCCATCTTAATACAGATGGCGGTGTAGATATGTCCATGTTTGTACAGATGGCGGTGTAGATATTTCCATGTTCATACAGATGGCGGTGTAGATATTTCGAAGTTTATAGAGATAGCTCTGTAGTTATTTCCATATTTATAGAGAAATCTGTGTAGATATTTCCATGTATACTCAGATAGCTGTGTAGATGTTTCCATGTTCATGCAGATAGCGGTGTATATATTTCCATGTTCATCCAGATGCTGGTGTACATATATCCATGTTCATACAGATGGCGGTGATGATATTTCCATGTTCATACAGATGGTGGTGTAGATATTTCCATGTTCATACAAATGGCGGTGTAGATATTTCCATGTTCATAGAGATGGCGGTGTAGATATTTCCATGTTCATACAAATGGTGGTGTAGATATTTCCATGTTCATAGAGATGGAGGTGTAGATATTTCCATATTTATACAGATAGCAGTGTAGTTATTTCCATGTTTATGGGGATAGCAATGTAGATATTTTCATTGATATACAGATAGCTGTGTAGATATTTGCATGTTCATACAGATAGCGGTGTAGATATTTCCATGTTCATACGGATAGCGGTGTAGATATTTACATGTTCATACAGATAGCGGTGTAGATATTTCCATGTTCATACAGATAGCGGTGTAGATATTTCCATGTTCATACAGATAGCGGTGTAGATATTTCCATGTTCATACACTTAGCGGTGTAGATATTTCCATGTTCATACAGATGGCGGTGTAGATATTTACATGTTCATACAGATGGCGGTGTAGATATTTCCATGTTCATACAGATAGCGGTGAAGATATTTCCATGTTCATACAGACAACGGTGTAGATATTTCCATGTTCATACAGATAGCGGTGTAGATATTTCCATGTTCATACAGTTAGCAGTGTAGATATTTCCATGTTCATACAGATGGCGGTGTAGATATTTACGTGTTCATACAGATGGCTGTATAGATATTTCCATGTTCGTACAGATGGCTGTGTAGATATTTCCATGTTCATAGAGATGGCGGTGTAGATATTTCCATGTTTATGCAGATAGCGGTATAGATATTTCCTTGTTTATGCAGATGGTGGTGTAGATATTTCCATGTTTATAGAGATTGCGGTCTAGATATTTCCATGTTTACAGAGATAGTGGTGCAGTTATTTCCAATTTTGTAGAGACAGCGTTGTAGATATTTCCATGTTTATACAGACAGCGGTGAAGATATTTCCATGTTTACACAGATAGCGGTGTAGATATTTCCATGTTTATACAGATAGCAGTGTAGATATTTCCATGTTTATAGAGATAGTGTTGTACTTAATTTCAATTTCATTCAGAGAGCAGTGTAGATATTTCCAAGTTCATACAGATAGCGGTGTAGATATTTCCACATTTATAGAGATGGCGGTGTAGATATTTCCATGTTCATACATTGGACGGTGTAGATATTTGCATGTTTATAGGGATGGCGGTGTAGATATTTTCATGTTTACACAGATGGCGGTGTAGATATTTCCATGTTGACACAGATAGCGGTATAGACAATTCCATGTTTACACAGATTGCGGTGTGGATATTTCCATGTTTATGCAGATAGCAGTGTAGATATTTCCATGTTTATACAGATAGTGGTGCGGATATTTCCATGTTTATACAGATAGGTAGATATTTCCATGTTTATATGGATAGCGGTGTAGATATTTCCATCTTAATACAGATGGCGGTGTAGATATGTCCATTTTGATAGAGATGGCGGTGTAGATATTTCCATGTTTATGCAGATAGCAGTATAGATATTTCCATGTTTATACAGATGGTGGTGTAGATATTTCCATGTTTATAGAGATGGCGTTCTAGATATTTCCATGTTTACAGAGATAGTGGTGTAGTTATTTCCAAGTTTATAGAGACAGCGGTGTAGATATTTCCATGTTCATACAGATAGCGGTGTAGTTATTTCCATGTTCATACAGATAACGGTGTAGATATTTCCATGTTCATACAGACCGCGGTGTAGATATTTCCATGTTCATACAGATTGCGGTGTAGATATTTACATGTTCATACAGATGGCGGTGTAGATATTTCCATGTTCGTGCGGATGGCAGTGTAGATATTTCCATGTTCATACAGGCAGCCGTGTAGATATTTCCATGTTTATACAGATAGCAGTGTAGTTATTTCCATGTTTATAGAGATAGCAGTGTAGATATTTCCATTGATATACAGAGAGCTGAGTAGATATCTGCATGTACATACAGATAGCGGTGTAGATATTTCCATGTTCATACAGATAGCGGTGTAGATATTTCCATGTTCATACAGTTAGCGGTGTAGATATTTACATGTGCATATAGATGGCGGTGTAGATATTTACATGTTCATGCAGATGGCGGTGTAGATATTTCCATGTTCGTACAGATGGCGGTGTAGATATTTCCATGTTCATAGAGATGGCGGTGTAGATATTTCCATGTTTATAGAGATAGTGGTGTAGTTATTTCCAATTTTATAGAGACAGCTTTGTGGATGTTTCCATGTTTATACAGATAGCGGTGAAGATATTTCCATGTTTATACAGATAGCAGTGTAGATATTTCCATGTTTATAGAGATAGTGGTGTAGATAATTTCAATTTTATACAGATAGCAGTGTAGATATTTCCAAGTTCATACAGATAGCAGTGCAGATATTTCCACGTTTATAGAGATGGCTGTGTAGATATTTCCATGTTCATACAGATAGCGGTGTAGATATTTCCATGTTCATAAAGATAACGGTGTAGATATTTCCATGTTTATACAGATAGCGGTGCGGGTATTTCCATGTTTATACAGATAGTGGTGCAGATATTTCCATGTTTATAAAGGTAGCGGTGTAGATATTTCCATCTTAATACAGATGGCGGTGTAGATATGTCTATTTTCGTACACATGGCGGTGTAGATATTTCCATGTTCATACAGATGGCGGTGTAGATATTTCGAAGTTTATAGAGATAGCGCTGTAGATATTTCCATATTAATAGAGAAATCTTTGTAGATATTTCCATGTATATGCAGATAGCTGTGTAGATATTTCCATGTTCATGCAGATAGCGGTGTAGATATTTCCATGTGCATCCAGATGCCGGTGTAGATATTTCCATGTTCATACAGATGGCGGTGTAGATATTTTCATGTTCATACAGATGGTGGTGTAGATATTTACATGTTCGTACAGATGGCGGTGTAGATATTTCCATGTTCATAGAGATGGCGGTGTAGATATTTCCATGTTTATGCAGATAGGGGTATAGATATTTCCATGTTTATACAGATGGTGGTGTAGATATTTCCATGTTTATAGAGATGGCGGTCTAGATATTTCCATGTTTATACAGATAGCGGTGAAGATATTTCCATTTTTATACAGATAGCGGTGTAGATATTTCCATGTTTATACAGATAGAACTGTAGTTATTTCCATGTTTATAGAGATAGTGGTGTAGATAATTTCAATTTTATATGGAGAGCAGTGTAGATATTTCCAAGTTCATACAGATAGCGATGTAGATATTTCCACGTTTATAGAGATGGCGGTGTAGATATTTCCATGTACATTCTGATGGCGGTGTAGATATATCCATGTTCATACACATGGTGGTGTAGATATTTCCATGTTCATAGAGATGGCGTTGTAGATATTTCCATGTTCATACAAATGGCAGTGTAGGTATTTCCATGTTCATAGAGATGGCGGTGTAGATATTCCCATGTTTATACAGATAGCAGTGTAGTTATTTCCATGTTTATAGAGATAGCAGTGTAGATATTTCCATTGATATACACATAGCTGTGTAGATATTTGCATGTTCATACAGATAGCGGTGTAGATATTTCCATGTTCATACAGATGGCGGTGTAGATATTTACATGTTCGTACAGATGGTGGTGTAAATATTTCCATGTTCATACAGATGGCAGTGTAGATATTTCCATGTTCATAGAGATGGCAGTGTAGATATTTCCATATTTATGCAGATAGCGGTATAGATATTTCCATGTTTATACAGATGGTGTTGTAGATATTTCCATGTTTATAGAGATGGCAGTCTAGATATTTCCATCTTTATAGAGACACTGGTGTAGTTATTTCCAAGTTTATAGAGACAGCGTTGCAGATATTTCCATGTTTATAGAGACAGCGTTGTTGATATTTCCATGTTTATAGAGATAGCGGTGAAGATATTTCCATGTTTATACAGATAGTGCTGTAGATATTTCCATGTTTATACAGATAGCGGTGTAGATATTTCCATTTTCATACAGATAGCGGTGTAGATATTTCCATGTTCCTACAGTTAGCGGTGTAGATATTTCCATGTTCATACAGATGGCGGTGTAGATATTTACATGTTCATACAGATGGCGGTGTAGATATTTCCATGTTCGTACGGATGGCAGTGTAGATATTTCCATGTTCATACAGGTGGCGGTGTAGATATTTCCATGTTTATACAGATAGCAGGATAGTTATTTCCATGTTTACATAGATAGCAGTGTAGATATTTCCATTGATATACAGATAGCTGTGTAGATATTTGCATGTTCATACAGATAGCGGTGTAGATATTTCCATGTTCATACAGATAGCGGTTTAGATATTTCCATGTTCATACAGAGAGCGGAGTAGATATTTCCATGTTCATACAGATAGCGGTGTAGATATTTCCATCTTAATACAGATGGCGGTGTAGATATGTCGATGTTTTTACAGATGGCGGTGTAGTTATTTCCATGTTCATACAGATGGCGGTGTAGATATTTCGAAGTTTATAGAGATAGCGCTGTAATTATTTCCATATTTATAGAGAAATCTCTGTAGATATTTCCATGTATATTCAGATAGCTGTGTAGATATTTCCATGCTCATGCAGATAGCGGTGTAGATATTTCCGTGTTCTTCCAGATGCTGGTGTACATGTATCCATGTTCATACAGATGGCGGTGAAGATATTTCCATGTTCATACAGATGGTGGTGTAGATATTTCCATGATCATACAGTTAGCGGTGTAGATATTTCCATGTTCATACAGATGGCGGTGTAGATATTTCCATGTTCATAGAGATGGCGGTTTAGATATTTCCATATTTATACAGATAGCAGTGTAGTTATTTCCATGTTTATAGAGATAGCAGTGTAGATATTTCCCTTTATATACAGATAGCTGTGTAGATATTTGCATGGTCATACAGATAGCGGTGTAGATATTTCCATGTTCGTACAGGTAGCGGTGTAGATATTTCCATGTTCATACAGTAAGCGGTATAGATATTTCCATGTTTGTACAGATGGCGTTGTAGATATTTCCATGTTCATAGAGATGGCGGTGTAGATATTTCCATGTTTATGCAGATAGCGGTATAGATATTTCCATGTTTATACAGATGGTGGTGTAGATATTTCCATGTTTATAGAGACTGCGGTGTAGGTATTTCCATGTTCATACTGATGGCGGTGTAAATATTTCCACGTTTATAGGGATGGCGGTGTAGATATTTTCATGTTCACACAGATGACGGTGTAGATATTTCCATGTTTACACAGATAGCGGTATGGATATTTCCATTTTTATGCAGATAGCAGTGTAGATATTTCCATGTTTATACAGATAGCGGTGCGGATATTTCCATGTTTATACAGATAGTTGGGCATATATTTCCATGTTTATACAGATAGCGGTGTAGATATTTCCATCTTAATACAGATGGCGGTGTAGATATGTCCATGTTTGTACAGATGGCGGTGTAGATATTTCCATGTTCATACAGATGGCGGTGTAGATATTTCGAAGTTTATAGAGATAGCTCTGTAGTTATTTCCATATTTATAGAGAAATCTGTGTAGATATTTCCATGTATACTCAGATAGCTGTGTAGATGTTTCCATGTTCATGCAGATAGCGGTGTATATATTTCCATGTTCATCCAGATGCTGGTGTACATATATCCATGTTCATACAGATGGCGGTGATGATATTTCCATGTTCATACAGATGGTGGTGTAGATATTTCCATGTTCATACAAATGGCGGTGTAGATATTTCCATGTTCATAGAGATGGCGGTGTAGATATTTCCATGTTCATACAAATGGTGGTGTAGATATTTCCATGTTCATAGAGATGGAGGTGTAGATATTTCCATATTTATACAGATAGCAGTGTAGTTATTTCCATGTTTATGGGGATAGCAATGTAGATATTTTCATTGATATACAGATAGCTGTGTAGATATTTGCATGTTCATACAGATAGCGGTGTAGATATTTCCATGTTCATACGGATAGCGGTGTAGATATTTACATGTTCATACAGATAGCGGTGTAGATATTTCCATGTTCATACAGATAGCGGTGTAGATATTTCCATGTTCATACAGATAGCGGTGTAGATATTTCCATGTTCATACACTTAGCGGTGTAGATATTTCCATGTTCATACAGATGGCGGTGTAGATATTTACATGTTCATACAGATGGCGGTGTAGATATTTCCATGTTCATACAGATAGCGGTGAAGGTATTTCCATGTTCATACAGACAACGGTGTAGATATTTCCATGTTCATACAGATAGCGGTGTAGATATTTCCATGTTCATACAGTTAGCAGTGTAGATATTTCCATGTTCATACAGATGGCGGTGTAGATATTTACGTGTTCATACAGATGGCTGTATAGATATTTCCATGTTCGTACAGATGGCTGTGTAGATATTTCCATGTTCATAGAGATGGCGGTGTAGATATTTCCATGTTTATGCAGATAGCGGTATAGATATTTCCTTGTTTATGCAGATGGTGGTGTAGATATTTCCATGTTTATAGAGATTGCGGTCTAGATATTTCCATGTTTACAGAGATAGTGGTGCAGTTATTTCCAATTTTGTAGAGACAGCGTTGTAGATATTTCCATGTTTATACAGACAGCGGTGAAGATATTTCCATGTTTACACAGATAGCGGTGTAGATATTTCCATGTTTATACAGATAGCAGTGTAGATATTTCCATGTTTATAGAGATAGTGTTGTACTTAATTTCAATTTCATTCAGAGAGCAGTGTAGATATTTCCAAGTTCATACAGATAGCGGTGTAGATATTTCCACATTTATAGAGATGGCGGTGTAGATATTTCCATGTTCATACATTGGACGGTGTAGATATTTGCATGTTTATAGGGATGGCGGTGTAGATATTTTCATGTTTACACAGATGGCGGTGTAGATATTTCCATGTTGACACAGATAGCGGTATAGACAATTCCATGTTTACACAGATTGCGGTGTGGATATTTCCATGTTTATGCAGATAGCAGTGTAGATATTTCCATGTTTATACAGATAGTGGTGCGGATATTTCCATGTTTATACAGATAGGTAGATATTTCCATGTTTATATGGATAGCGGTGTAGATATTTCCATCTTAATACAGATGGCGGTGTAGATATGTCCATTTTGATAGAGATGGCGGTGTAGATATTTCCATGTTTATGCAGATAGCAGTATAGATATTTCCATGTTTATACAGATGGTGGTGTAGATATTTCCATGTTTATAGAGATGGCGTTCTAGATATTTCCATGTTTACAGAGATAGTGGTGTAGTTATTTCCAAGTTTATAGAGACAGCGGTGTAGATATTTCCATGTTCATACAGATAGCGGTGTAGTTATTTCCATGTTCATACAGATAACGGTGTAGATATTTCCATGTTCATACAGACAGCGGTGTAGATATTTCCATGTTCATACAGATTGCGGTGTAGATATTTACATGTTCATACAGATGGCGGTGTAGATATTTCCATGTTCGTGCGGATGGCAGTGTAGATATTTCCATGTTCATACAGGCAGCCGTGTAGATATTTCCATGTTTATACAGATAGCAGTGTAGTTATTTCCATGTTTATAGAGATAGCAGTGTAGATATTTCCATTGATATACAGAGAGCTGAGTAGATATCTGCATGTACATACAGATAGCGGTGTAGATATTTCCATGTTCATACAGATAGCGGTGTAGATATTTCCATGTTCATACAGTTAGCGGTGTAGATATTTACATGTGCATATAGATGGCGGTGTAGATATTTACATGTTCATGCAGATGGCGGTGTAGATATTTCCATGTTCGTACAGATGGCGGTGTAGATATTTCCATGTTCATAGAGATGGCGGTGTAGATATTTCCATGTTTATAGAGATAGTGGTGTAGTTATTTCCAATTTTATAGAGACAGCTTTGTGGATGTTTCCATGTTTATACAGATAGCGGTGAAGATATTTCCATGTTTATACAGATAGCAGTGTAGATATTTCCATGTTTATAGAGATAGTGGTGTAGATAATTTCAATTTTATACAGATAGCAGTGTAGATATTTCCAAGTTCATACAGATAGCAGTGCAGATATTTCCACGTTTATAGAGATGGCTGTGTAGATATTTCCATGTTCATACAGATAGCGGTGTAGATATTTCCATGTTCATAAAGATAACGGTGTAGATATTTCCATGTTTATACAGATAGCGGTGCGGGTATTTCCATGTTTATACAGATAGTGGTGCAGATATTTCCATGTTTATAAAGGTAGCGGTGTAGATATTTCCATCTTAATACAGATGGCGGTGTAGATATGTCTATTTTCGTACACATGGCGGTGTAGATATTTCCATGTTCATACAGATGGCGGTGTAGATATTTCGAAGTTTATAGAGATAGCGCTGTAGATATTTCCATATTAATAGAGAAATCTTTGTAGATATTTCCATGTATATGCAGATAGCTGTGTAGATATTTCCATGTTCATGCAGATAGCGGTGTAGATATTTCCATGTGCATCCAGATGCCGGTGTAGATATTTCCATGTTCATACAGATGGCGGTGTAGATATTTTCATGTTCATACAGATGGTGGTGTAGATATTTACATGTTCGTACAGATGGCGGTGTAGATATTTCCATGTTCATAGAGATGGCGGTGTAGATATTTCCATGTTTATGCAGATAGGGGTATAGATATTTCCATGTTTATACAGATGGTGGTGTAGATATTTCCATGTTTATAGAGATGGCGGTCTAGATATTTCCATGTTTATACAGATAGCGGTGAAGATATTTCCATTTTTATACAGATAGCGGTGTAGATATTTCCATGTTTATACAGATAGAACTATAGTTATTTCCATGTTTATAGAGATAGTGGTGTAGATAATTTCAATTTTATATGGAGAGCAGTGTAGATATTTCCAAGTTCATACAGATAGCGATGTAGATATTTCCACGTTTATAGAGATGGCGGTGTAGATATTTCCATGTACATTCTGATGGCGGTGTAGATATATCCATGTTCATACACATGGTGGTGTAGATATTTCCATGTTCATAGAGATGACGTTGTAGATATTTCCATGTTCATACAAATGGCAGTGTAGGTATTTCCATGTTCATAGAGATGGCGGTGTAGATATTTCCATGTTTATACAGATAGCAGTGAAGTTATTTCCATGTTTATAGAGATAGCAGTGTAGATATTTCCATTGATATACACATAGCTGTGTAGATATTTTCATGTTCATACAGATAGCGGTGTAGATATTTCCATCTTCATACAGATAGCGGTGTAGATATTTCCGTGTTCATACAGATAGCGGTGTAGATATTTCCATGTTCATACATATAACGTTGTAGATATTTCCATGTTCATACAGATAGCGGTGTAGATATTTCCATGGTCATACAGTTAGCGGTGTAGATATTTCCATGTTCATACAGATGGCGGTGTAGATATTTACAAGTTCATACGGATGGCGGTGTAGATATTTCCATGTTCGTACAGATGGCCGTGCAGATATTTCCATGTTCATACAGATGGTGGTGTAGATATTTCCATGTTAATAGAGATGGCGGTGTAGATATTTCCATATTTACACAGATGGCGGTGTAGATATTTCCCTGTTTACACAGATAGCGGTGAAGACATTTCCATGTTTACACAGATAGCGGTGTGGATATTTCCATGTTTATGCAGATATCAGTGTAGATATTTCCATGTTTATACAGATAGCGGTGCGGATATTTCCATGTTTATAGAGATAGTTGGGCAGATATTTCCAAGTTTATACAGATACCGGTGTAGATATTTCCATCTTAATACAGATGGCGGTGCAGATATGTCCATGTTCGTACAGATGGCGGTGTAGATATTTCCATGTTCTTAGAGATGGCGGTGTAGATATTTCGAAGTTTATAGAGATAGCGCTCTAGATATTTCCATAGTTATAGAGAAATCTGTGTAGTTATTTCCATGTATATGCAGATAGCTTTGTAGATATTTCCATGTTCATGCAGATAGCGGTGTAGATATTTCCATGTTCATCCAGATGCCGGTGTAGATACATCCATACTCATACAGATGGCGGTGAAGATATTTCCATGTTCATGCAGATGGCGGTGTAGATATTTCCATGTTCATACAAATGGCGGTGTAGATATTTCCATGTTCATAGAGATGGCGGTGTAGATATTTCCATGTTCATACAAATGGCGGTGTAGATATTTCCATGTTCATAGAGATGGCGGTGTAGATATTTCCATGTTTATACAGATAGCAGTGTAGTTATTTCCATGTTTATAGAGATAGTAGTGTAGATATTTCCATCGATATACAGATAGCTCTGTAGATATTTGCATGTTCATACAGATAGCGGTGTAGATATTTCCATCTTCATACAGAGGGCGGTGTAGATATTTCCATGTTCATACAGATAGCGGTGTAGATATTTCCATGTTCATACAGATAGCGGTGTAGATATTTCCATGTTCATGCAGATAGCGGTGTAGATATTTCCATGTTCATACAATTAGCGGTGTAGATATTTCCATGTTCATACAGATGGCGGTGTAGATATTTACATGTTCATACAGATGGCGGTGTAGATATTTCCATGTTCGTGCGGATGGCAGTGTAGATATTTCCATGTTCATACAGGCAGCGGTATAGATATTTCCATGTTTATACACATAGCGGTGTTGATATTTCCATGTTTATAGAGATAGCGGTGTAGATAATTCCAATTTTATACAGATAGCAGTGTAGATATTTCCAAGTTCATACAGATAGCAGTGTAGATATTTCCACGTTTATAGAGATGGCTGTGTAGATATTTCCATGTTCATACAGATGACGGTGTAGATATTTCCATATTTATAGAGATGGCGGTGTAGATATTTTCAGGTTTACACAGATGGCAGTGTAGATATTTCCATGTTTACACAGATACCGGTGTAGACATTTCCATGTTTACACAGATAGCGGTGTGGATATTTCCATGTTTATGCAGATAGCGGTGTAGATATTTCCATGTTCATACAGATAGCGGTGTAGATATTTCCATGTTCATACCAATAGCGGTGTAGATATTTCCATGTTCATACAGTTAGCGGTATAGATATTTCCATGTTTATACAGATGGCGGTGTAGATATTTCCATGTTTATGCAGATGGCGCTATAGATATTTCCATCTTTATACAGATGGTGGTGTAGATATTTCCATGTTCATACAGATGGCGGAGTAGATATTTCGAAGTTTATAGAGATAGCGCTGTAGTTATTTCTATATTTATATAGAAATCTGTGTAGATATTTCCATGTATATGCAGATAGCTGTGTAGATATTTCCATGTTCATGCAGATAGCGGTTTAGTTATTTACATGTTCATCCAGATGCCGGTGTAGATACATCCATGTTCATAGAGATGGCGGTGAAGATATTTCCATGTTCATATATATTGCTGTGTAGATATTTCCATGTTCATACAGATAGCGGTGTAGATATTTCCACATTTATAGAGATGGCGGTGTACATATTTCCATGTTCATACAGAGGACGGTGTAGATATTTCCATGTTTATAGGGATGGCGGTGTAGATATTTTCATGTTTACACAGATGGCGATGTGGATATTTCCATGTTTATGCAGATAGCAGTGTAGATATTTCCATGTTTATACAGAAAGAGGTGCGGATATTTCCATGTTTATTCAGATAGCGGTGCGGATATTTCCATGTTTATACAGATTGTTGGGCAGATATTTCCATGTTTATTCAGATAGCGGTGTAGATATTTCCATCTTAATACAGATGGCAGTGTAGATATGTCCATGTTCGTACAGATGGCGGTGTAGATATTTCCATGTTCATACAGATGGCGGTGTTGATATTTCGAAGTTTATAGAGATAGCACTGTAGTTATTTCCATATTTATAGAGAAATCTCTGTAGATATTTCCATGTATATTCAGATAGCTGTGTGGATATTTCCATATTCATGCAGATAGCGGTGTAGATAACTCCATGTTCATCCAGATGCCGGTGTACATATATCCACGTTCATACAGATGGCGGTGAAGATATTTCCATGTTCATACAGATGGCGGTGTAGATATTTCCATGTTCATACAGATAGTGGTGTAGATATTTCCATGTTCATTCAGATAGCGGTGTAGATATTTCCATGTTCATACAGATAGTGGTGTAGATATTTCCATGTTCATGCAGATGCCGGTGTACATATATCCATGTTCATACAGATGGCTGTGAAGATATTTCCATGTTCATACAGATGGCGGTGTAGATATTTCCATGTTCATACAAATGGCGGTGTAGATATTTTCATGTTCATAGAGATGGCGGTGTAGATATTTCCAGGTTCATACAAATGGCGGTGTATATATTTCCATGTTCATAGAGATGGCGGTGTAGATATTTCCATGTTTATACAGATAGCATTGTAGTTATTTCCATGTTTATAGAGATAGCAGTGTGGATATTTCCATTGATATACAGATAGCTGTGTAGATATTTGCGTGTTCATAGAGATAGCGGTGTAGATATTTCCATCTTCATACACATAGCGGTGTAGATATTTCCATGTTCATACAGATAGCGGTGTAGATATTTCCATGTTCATACAGATAGCGGTGTAGATATTTCCATGTTGATACAGATGGCGGTGTAGATATTTCCATGTTCATACAGATGGCGGTGTAGATATTTCCATCTTCATACAGACGGCTGTGTAGATATTTCCATGTTCATACAGTTAGCGGTGTAGATATTTCCATGTTCATACAGTTAGCGGTGTAGATATTCCCATGTTCATACAGATGGCGGTGTAGATATTTCCATGTTCATAGAGATGGTGGTGTAGATATTTCCATGTTCATACAGATAGCGGTGTAGATATTTCCATGTTCATAGAGATGGCGGTATAGATATTTCCATGTTCATACAGATAGCGGTGTAGATATTTCCATGTTCATACAGATAGCAGTGTAGATATTTCCATGTTGATACAGATGGCGGTGTAGATATTTCCATGTTCATACAGATGGCGGTGTAGATATTTCCATCTTCATACAGATGGCTGTGTAGATATTTCCATGTTCATACAGATGGCGGTGTAGATATTTCCATCTTCATACAGATGGCTGTGTAGATATTTCCATGTTCATACAGTTAGCAGTGTAGATATTTCCATGCTCATACAGATGGCGGTGTAGATATTTCCATGTTCATACAGATGGCGATATAGATATTTCCATGTTCGTACAGATGGCGTTGTAGATATTTCCATGTTCATAGAGATGGCGGTGTAGATATTTCCATGTTTATACAGATAGCAGTGTAGATATTTCCATGTTTATAGAGATAGTGGTGTAGATAATTTCAATTT
Source organism: Gorilla gorilla gorilla (assembly GCF_029281585.2). Taxonomy (NCBI): domain Eukaryota; kingdom Metazoa; phylum Chordata; class Mammalia; order Primates; family Hominidae; genus Gorilla; species Gorilla gorilla. Next base: position 79,386,762 of record NC_073244.2, read on the forward strand.
TATACAGAGAGCTGTGTAGATATTTCCAAGTTCTTACAGATAGCGGTGTAGATATTTCCACGTTTATAGAGATGGCGGTGTAGATATTTCCATGTTCATACAGATGGCGTTTTAGATATTTCCAAGTTTATAGGGATGGCGGTGTAGATATTTTCATGTTTACACAGATGGCGGTGTAGATATTTCCATGTTTACAGAGATAGCGGTGTAGAGATTTCCATGTTTACACAGATAGCGGTGTGGATATTTCCATGTTTATGCAGATAGCAGTGTAGATATTTCCATGTTAATACAGATAGCGGTGCAGATATTTCCATGTTTATACAGATAGTTGGGCAGATATTTCCATGTTTATACAGATAGCGGTGTAGATATTTCCATCTTAGTACAGATGACGGTGTAGATATGTCCATGTTCGTACAGATGGCGGTGTAGATATTTCCATGTTCATACAGAAGGCGGTGTAGATATTTCGAAGTTTATAGAGATAGCGCTGTAGTTATTTCCATATTTATAGAGAAATCTTTGTTGATATTTCCATGTATATTCAGATAGCTGTGTAGATATTTCCATGTTCATTCAGATAGCTGTGTAGATATTTCCATGTTCATCCAGATGCCGGTGTACATATATCCATGTTCATACAGATGGTGGTGAAGATATTTCCATGTTCATACAGATGGCGGTGTAGATATTTCCATGTTCATACAAATGGCGGTGTAGATATTTCCATGTTCATAGAGATGGCGGTGTAGATATTTCCATGTTCATACAAATGGCAGTGTAGATATTTCCATGTTCATAGAGATGGCGGTGTAGATATTTCCATGTTTATACAGATAGCGGTGCGGTTATTTCCATGTTTATACAGATAGTGGTGGAGATATTTCCATGTTTATACAGAGAGCGGTGTAGATATTTCCATCTTATTACAGATGGCGGTGTAGATATGTCCATGTTCGTACAGATGGCGGTGTAGATATGTCCATGTTCGTACAGATGGCGGTGTAGATATTTCCATGTTCATACAGATGGCGGTGTAGATATATCGAAGTTTATAGAGATAGCGCTGTAGTTATTTCCATATTTATAGAGAAATCTGTGTAGATATTTCCATGTATATTCAGATAGCTGTGTAGCTATTTCCATGTTCATGCATATAGCGGTGTAGATATTTCCATGTTCTTACGAATGGCGGTGGAGATATTTCCATGTTCATAGAGATGGCGGTGTAGATATTTCCATGTTCATACAAATGGTGGTGTAGATATTTCCATGTTCATAGAGATGGCGGTGTAGATATTTCCATGTTTATACAGATAGCAGTGTAGTTATTTCCATGTTTATAGAGATAGCAGGGTAGATATTTCCATTGATATACAGATAGCTGTGTAGATATTTGCATGTACATACAGATAGCGGTGTAGATATTTCCATGTTCATACAGATAGTGGTGTAGATATTTCCATGTTCATTCAGATAGCGGTGTAGATATTTCCATGTTCATACAGATAGTGGTGTAGATATTTCCATGTTCATGCAGATGCCGGTGTACATATATCCATGTTCATACAGATGGCGGTGAAGATATTTCCATGTTCATACAGATGGCGGTGTAGATATTTCCATGTTCATACAAATGGCGGTGTAGATATTTTCATGTTCATAGAGATGGCGGTGTAGATATTTCCAGGTTCATACAAATGGCGGTGTATATATTTCCATGTTCATAGAGATGGCGGTGTAGATATTTCCATGTTTATACAGATAGCATTGTAGTTATTTCCATGTTTATAGAGATAGCAGTGTGGATATTTCCATTGATATACAGATAGCTGTGTAGATATTTGCATGTTCATAGAGATAGCGGTGTAGATATTTCCATGTTCATACAGATAGCGGTGTAGATATTTCCATGTTCATACAGATAGCAGTGTAGTTATTTCCATGTTCATACAGATAGCGGTGTAGATATTTCCATGTTCATACAGATAGCGGTGTAGATATTTCCATGTTCATACAGTTAGCGGTGTAGATATTCCCATGTTCATACAGATGGCCGTGTAGATATTTCCATGTTCATAGAGATGGCGGTGTAGATATTTCCATGTTTATGCCGATAGCGGTATAGGTATTTCCAAGTTCATACAGATAGCGGTGTAGATATTTCCATGTTCATACAGATGGCAGTGTAGATATTTCCATGTTCATACAGATGGCGGTGTAGATATTTCCATGTTCATACAGATAGCGGTGTAGATATTTCGAAGATTATAGAGATAGCGCTGTAGTGATTTCCATATTTATAGAGAAATCTGTGTAGATATTTCCATGTATATTCAGATAGCTGTGTAGATATTTCCATGTTCATGCAGATAGCGGTGTAGATATTTCCATGTTCATCCAGATGCCGGTGTACATATATCCATGTTCATACAGATGGAGGTGAAGTTATTTCCATGTTCATAGAGATGGCGGTGTAGATATTTCCATGTTCATACGAATGGCGATTTAGATATATCCATGTTCATAGAGACGGCGGTGTAGATATTTCCATGTTCATACAAATGGTGGTGTAGATATTTCCATGTTCATAGAGATGGCGGTGTAGTTATTTCCATGTTTATACAGATAGCAGTGTAGTTATTTCCATGTTTATAGAGATAGCAGTGTATAGATATTTCCATTCATATACAGATAGCTGTGTAGATATTTGCATGTACGTACAGATAGCGGTGTAGATATTTCCATGTTCATACAGATAGCGGTGTAGTTATTTCCATGTTCATACAGATAGCGGTGTAGATATTTCCATGTCCATACAGATAGCGGTGTAGATATTTCCATGTTCATGCAGATGCCGGTGTACATATATCCATGTTCATACAGATGGCAGTGAAGATATTTCCATGTTCATACAGATGGCGGTGTAGATATTTCCATGTTCATACACATGGCGGTGTAGATATTTTCCTGTTCATTGAGATGGTGGTGTAGATATTTCCAGGTTCATACAAATGGCGGTGTAGGTATTTCCATGTTCATAGACATGGCAGTGTAGATATTTCCATGTTTATACAGATAGCAGTGTAGTTATTTCCATGTTTATAGAGATAGCAGTGTGGATATTTCCATTGATACACAGATAGCTGTGTACATATTTGCATGTTCATACAGATAGCGGTGTAGATATTTCCATGTTCATACAGATAGCGGTGTAGATATTTCCATGTTCATACAGATAGTGGTGTAGATATTTCCATGTTCATACAGACAGCGGTGTAGATATTTCCATGTTCATACAGTAAGCGGTGTAGATATTTCCATGTTCATACAGATGGCGGTGTAGATATTTACATGTTCATACAGAGAGCGGTATAGATATTTCCATGTTCGTACAGATGGCGGTGTAGATATTTCCATGTTCATAGAAATGGCGGTGTAGGTATTTCCATGTTTATTCAGATAGCGGTATAGATATTTCCAAGTTCATACAGATAGCGGTGTAGATATTTCCATGTTCATACAGATGGCGGTGTAGATATTTCCATGTTCATACAGATGGCGGTGTAGATATTTCCATGTTCATACAGATGGCGATGTAGATATTTCGAAGTTTATAGAGATAGCGCTGTAGTTATTTCCATATTTATAGAGAAATCTGTGTGGATATTTCCATGTATATTCAGATATCTGTGTAGATATTTTCATATTCATGCAGATAGCGGTGTAGATATTTCCATGTTCATCCAGATGCCGGTGTACATATATCCATGTTCATACAGATGGCGGTGAAGGTATTTCCATGTTCATACAGATGGCGGTGTAGATATTTCCATGTTCATACGAAATGCGGTGGAGATATTTCCATGTTCATAGAGATGGAGGGGTAGATATTTCCATGTTCATACAAATGGTGGTGTAGATATTTCCATGTTCATAGAGATGGCGGTGTAGATATTTCCATGTTTATACAGATAGCATTGTAGTTATTTCCATGTCTATAGAGATAGCAGGGTAGATATTTCCATTGATATACAGATAGCTTTGTTGATATTTGCATGTACATACAGATAGCGGTGTAGATATTTCCATGTTCATACAGATAGCGGTGTAGATATTTCCATGTTCATGCAGATAGCGGTGTAGATATTTCCATGTTCATACAGATATCGTTGTAGATATTTCCATGTTCATGCAGATGCCGGTGTACATATATCCATGTTCATACAGATGGCGGTGAAGATATTTCCATGTTCATGCAGATGGCGGTGTAGATATTTCCATGTTCTTACAAATGGCGGTGTAGATATTTTCATGTTCATTGAGATGGCTGTGTAGATATTTCCAGGTTCATACAAATGGCGGTGTAGATATTTCCATGTTCATAGAGATGGCGGTGTAGATATTTCCATGTTTATACAGATAGCAGTGTAGTTATTTCCATGTTTATAGAGATAGCAGTGTGGATATTTCCATTGATATACAGATAGCTGTGTAGATATTTGCATATTCATACAGATAGCGGTGTAGATATTTCCATGTTCATACAGATAGCGGTGTAGATATTTCCATGTTCATACAGATAGCGGTGTAGTTATTTCCATGTTCATACAGATAGCGGTGTAGATATTTCCATGTTCATACAGATAGCAGTGTAGATATTTCCATGTTCATACAGTTAGCGGTGTAGATATTTCCATGTTCATACACATGGCGGTGTAGATACTTACATGTTCGTACAGATGGCGGTGTAGATATTTCCATGTTCATACAGATAGCGGTGAAGATATTTCCATGTTCAAACAGATAGCGGTGTAGATATTTCCATGTTCATAGAGATAGCGGTGTAGATATTTCCATCTTCATACCCATAGCAGTGTAGACATTTCCATGTTCATACACTTAGCGGTGTAGATATTTCCATGTTCTTACAGATGGCGGTGAAGATATTTACATGTTCATACAGATGGCGGTGTAGATATTTCCATGTTTGTACGGATGGCAGTGTAGATATTTCCATGTTCATACAGGTGGCGGTGTAGATATTTCCATGTTTATGCAGATACCAGTGTAGTTATTTCCATGTTAATAGAGATAGCTGTGTAGATATTTCCATTGATATACTGATAGCTGTGTAGATATTTGCATGTTCATACGGATAGCGGTGTAGATATTTCCATGTTCGTACAGATAGCGGTGTAGATATTTACATGTTCATACAGATAACGGTGTAGATATTTCCATGTCCATACAGACAGCGGTGTACATATTTCCATGTTCATACAGTTAGCGGTGTAGATATTTCCATGTTCAGATGGTGGTGTAGATATTTACATGTTCATACAGAGGGCGGTATAGATATTTAAATGTTCATACAGATGGCGGTGTAGATATTTCCATGTTCATAGAGATGGCGGTGTAGATATTTCCATGTTTATGCATATAGCGGTATAGATATTTCCAAGTTCATACAGATAGCGGTGTAGATATTTCCATGTTCATACAGATGGCGGTGTAGATATTTCCATGTTCATACAGATGGCGATGTATATTTTTCCATGTTCATACAGATGGCGGTGTAGATATTTCGAAGTTTATAGAGATAGCGCTGTAGTTATTTCCATATTTATAGAGAAATCAGTGTAGATATTTCCATGTATATTCAGATAGCTGTGTAGCTGTTTCCATGTTCATGCATATAGCGGTGTAGATATTTCCATGTTCATCCAGATGCCGGTGTACATATATCCATGTTAATACAGATGGCGGTGAAGATATTTCCATGTTCATACAGATGGTGGTGTAGATATTTCCATGTTCATACGAATGGCAGTGGAGATATTTCCATGTTCATAGAGATGGCGGTGTAGATAATTCCATGTTCATACAAATGGTGGTGTAGATATTTCCATGTTCATAGAGATGGCTTTGTAGATATTTCCGTGTTTATACAGATAGCAGTGTAGATATTTCCATGTTTATAGAGATAGCAGTGTAGATATTTCCATTGATATACAGATAGCTGTATAGATATTTGCATGTACATACAGGTAGCGGTGTAGATATTTCCATGTTCATACAGATAGTAATTTAGATATTTCCATGTTCATGCAGATGCCGGTGTACATATAACCATGTTCATACAGATGGCGGTGAAGATATTTCCATGTTCATACAGATGGCGGTGTAGATATTTCCATGTTCATACAAATGGCGGTGTAGTTATTTTCATGTTCATTGAGATGGCGGTGTAGATATTTCCAGCTTCACACAAATGGCGGTGTAGATATTTCCATGTTCATAGAGATGGCGGTGTAGATATTTCCATGTTTATACAGATAGCAGTGTAGTTATTTTCATGTTTATAGAGATAGCAGTGTGGATATTTCCATTTATATACAGATAGCTGTGTAGATATTTGCATGTTCATACAGATAGCGGTGTAGATATTTCCATGTTCATACAGATAGCGGTGTAGATATTTCCATGTTCATAGCTATATCGGTGTAGATATTCCCATGTTCATACAGATAGCGGTGTAGATATTTCCATGTTCATACAGATAGTGGTGTAGATATTTCCATGTTCATACAGATAGCGGTGTAGATATTTCCATGTTCATACAGATGGCGGTGTAGATATTTACATGTTCATACAGAAGGCGGTGTAGATATTTCCATGTTCATACAGATAGTGGTGTAGATATTTCCATGTTCAAACAGATAGCGGTGTAGATATTTCCATGTTCATACAGATAGCGGTGTAGATATTTCCATGTTCATACCCATAGCGGTGTAGACATTTCCATGTTCATACATTTAGCGGTGTAGATATTTCCATTTTCTTACACGTCGGTGAAGATATTTACATGTTCATACAGATGGCAGTGTAGATATTTCCATGATTGTACGGATGGCAGTGTAGATATTTCCATGTTCATACAGGTGGCGGTGTAGATATTTCTATGTTTATACAAATAGCAGTGTAGTTATTTCCATGTTAATAGAGATAGCTGTGTAGATATTTCCATTGATATACTGATAGCAGTGTAGATATTTGCATGTTCATACAGATATCGGTGTAGATATTTCCATGTTCGTACAGATAGCGGTGTATATATTTCCATGTTCATACAGATAGCGGTGTAGATATTTCCATGTTCATACAGATAACGGTGTAGATATTTCCAAGTTCATACAGACAGCGGTGTAGATATTTCCAAGTTCATACAGTTAGCGGTGTAGATATTTCCATGTTCATACAGATGGCGGTGTAGATATTTACATGTTCATACAGAGGGCGGTATAGTTATTTCCATGTTCATACAGATGGCGGTGTAGATATTTCCATGTTCATATAGATAGCGGTGTAGATATTTCCATGTTTATGCAGATAGCGGTATAGATATTTCCAAGTTCATTCAGATAGCGGTGTAGATATTTCCATGTTCATACAGATGGCGGTGTAGATATTTCCATGTTCATACAGATGGCGGTGTAGATATTTCGAAGTTTATAGAGATAGCGCTGTAGTTATTTCCATATTTATAGAGAAATCTGTGTAGATATTTCCAGGTATATTCAGATACCTGTGTAGATATTTCCATGTTCATGCAGATAGCGGTGTAGATATTTCCATGTTCATCCAGATGCCGGTGTACATATATCCATGTTCATACAGATGGCGGTGAAGATATTTCCATGTTCACACAGATGGCGGTGTAGATATTTCCATGTTCATACGAATGGCGGTGGAGATATTTCTAAGTTCATAGAGATGGCGGTGTAGATATTTCCATGTTTATACAGATAGCAGTGTAGTTATTTCCATGTTTATAGAGATAGCAGGGTAGATATTTCCATTGATATACAGATAGCTGTGTAGGTATTTGCATGTACATACAGATAGTGGTGTAGATATTTCCATGTTCATACAGATAGTGGTGTAGATATTTCCATGTTCATTAAGATAGCGGTGTAGATATTTCCATGTTCATATAGATAGTGGTGTAGATATTTCCATGTTCATGCAGATGCCGGTGTACATATATCCATGTTCATACAGATGGCGGTGAAGATATTTCCATGTTCATACTGATGGCGGTGAAGATATTTCCATGTTCATACAGATGGCGGTGTAGATATTTCCATGTTCATTCAAATGGCGGTGTAGATATTTTCATGTTCATAGAGATGGCGGTGAAGATATTTCCATCTTCATACAAATGGCGGTGTAGATATTTCCATGTTCATAGAGATGTCGGTGTAGATACTTCCATGTTTATACAGATAGCAGTGTATTTATTTCTATGTTTATAGAGATACTGGTGTAGATAATTTCATTTTTATACAGATAGATGTGTAGATATTTTCATGTTCATACAGATAGTGTTGTAGATATTTCCATGTTCTTACAGATAGCGGTGTAGATATTTCCATGTTTACAGATAGCAGTGTAGTTATTTCCATGTTTATAGAGATAGCAGTGTAGATATTTCCATTGATATACAGATAGCTGTGTAGATATTTACCTGTTCATACAGATAGCGGTGTAGATATTTCCATGTTCGTACTGGTAGCAGTGTAGATATTTCCATGTTCAAAGAGATGGCGGTGTAGATATTTCCATGTTTATACAGATAGCAGTGTAGTTATTTCCATATTTATAGAGATAGTGGTGTAGATAATTTCAATTTTATACAGATAGCTGTGTAGATATTTGCATGTTCATACAGATAGCGGTGTAGATATTTCCATGTGCATACAGATAGCGGTGTAGATATTTCCATGTTCATACAGATAGCGGTGTAGATATTTCCATGTTCATGCAGATAGCGGTGTAGATATTTCCATGTTCATCCAGATGCCGGTGTAGATAAATCCATGTTCATACAGATGGCGGTGAAGATATTTCCATGTTCATACAGATGGAGGTGTAGATATTTCCATGTTCATACAGATGGCGGTGTAGATATTTCCATGTTCATAGAGATGGCGGTGTAGATATTTCCATGTTCATACAGATGGCGGTGTAGATATTTCCATGTTCATAGAGATGGCGGTGTAGATATTTCCACGTTTATACAGATAGCAGTGTAGTTATTTCCATGTTTATAGAGATAGCGGTTTAGATAATTTCAATTTTATACAGATAGCTGTGTAGATATTTGCATGTTCATACAGATAGCGGTGTAGATATTTCCATGTTCATACAGATAGCGGTGTAGATATTTCCATGTTCATACACAGAGCGGTGTAGATATTTCCATGTTCATACAGATAGCGGTGTAGATATTTCCATGTTCATACCAATAGTGGTGTAGATATTTCCATGTCCATACAGTTAGCGGTGTAGATATTTCCATGTTCATACAGATGGCGGTGTATAGATTTACATGTTCGTACAGATGGCGGTGTAGATATTTCCATGTTCATAGAGATGGCGGTGTAGATATTTCCATGTTTATGCAGATAGCGGTATAGATATTTCCATGTTTATACAGATGGTGGTGTAGGTATTTCCATGTTTATAGAGATGGCGGTCTAGATATTTCCATGTTTATAGAGATAGTGGTGTAGTTATTTCCAAGTTTATAGAGACAGCATTGTAGATATTTCCATGTTTATACAGATAGCGGTAAAGATATTTCCATGTTTATACAGATAGCGGTGTAGATATTTCCGATTTATACAGATAACAGTGTAGATATTTCCATGTATATAGAGATAGTGGTGTAGATAATTTCAATTTTATACAGATAGCAGTGTAGATATTTCCAAGTTCATACAGATAGCGGTGTAGATATTTCCACGTTTATAGAGATGGCGGTGTAGATATTTCCATGTTCATACCGATGGCGGTGTAGATATTTCCATGTTTATAGAGATGGCGGTGTAGATATTTTCATGTTTATACAGATGGCGGTGTAGATATTTCCATGGTTACACAGATAGCAGTGTAGACATTTCCATGTTTACACAGATAGCGGTGTGGATATTTCCATGTTTATGCAGATAGCGGTGTAGAGATTTCCATGTTTATACATCTAGCTGTTCGGATATTTCCATGTTTCTACAGATAGGCAGATATTTCCATGTTTATACAGATAGCTTTGTAGATATTTCCATCTCAATACAGATGGCGGTGTAGATATGTCCATGTTCGTACAGATGGCGGTGTAGATATTTCCATGTTCATACAGATGGCGGTGTAGATATTTCGAAGTTTATAGAGATAGCGCTGCAGTTATTTCCATATTTATAGAGAAATATGTGTAGATATTTCCAGGTATATGCAGATAGCTGTGTAGATATTTCCATGTTCATGGAGATAGCGGTGTAGATATATCCATGTACATCCAGATGCCGGTGTAGATATATCCATGTTCATACAGATGGCGGTGAAGATATTTCCATGTTCATACAGATGGCGGTGTAGATAATTCCAGGTTCACACAAATGGCGGTGTAGATATTTCCATGTTCATAGAGATGGCCGTGAAGATATTTCCATCTTCATACAAATGGCGGTGTAGATATCTCCATGTTCATAGGGATGGCGGTGTAGATACTTCCATGTTTAAACAGATAGCAGTGTATTTATTTCTATGTTTATAGAGATACTGGTGTAGATAATTTCAATTTTATACAGATAGATGTGTAGATATTTGCATGTTCATATAGATAGTGTTGCAGATATTTCCATGTTCTTACAGATAGCGGTGTAGATATTTCCATGTTTACAGATAGCAGTGTAGTTATTTCCATGTTTATAGAGATAGCAGTGTAGATATTTCCATTGATATACAGATAGCTGTGTAGATATTTGCATGTTCATACAGATAGCGGTGTAGATATTTCCATGTTCGTACAGATATCAGTGTAGATATTTCCATATTCATGCAGATAGCGGTGTAGATATTTCGATGTTTATACAGATAGCGGTGTAGATATTTCCATGTTTATAGAGATAGTGGTGTAGATAATTTCAATTTTATACCGAGAGCAGTGTAGATATTTACAAGTTCATACAGATAGCGGTGTGGATATTTCCACGTTAATAGAGATGGCGGTGTAGATATTTCCATGTTCATACAGATGGCGGTGTAGATATTTCCATGTATATAGAGATGGCGGTGTAGATATTTCCATGTTTACACAGATAGCGGTGTAGACATTTCCATGTTTACAGAGATAGCGGTGTGGATATTTCCATGTTTATGCAGATAGCGGTGTAGATATTTCCATGTTTATACAGATAGCGGTGAGGATATTTCCATATTCATACAGATAGTTGGGCAGATATTTCCATGTTTATACAGATAGCAGTGTAGATATTTCCATCTTAATATAGATGGCTTTGTAGATATGTCCATGTTTGTACAGATGGCGATGTAGATATTTCCATGTTCATACACATGGTGGTGTAGACATTTCGAAGTTTATAGAGATAGCGCTGTAGTTATTTCCATATTTATAGAGAAATCCCTGAAGATATTTCCATGTATATGCAGGTAGCTGTGTAGATATTTCCATGTTCATGCAGATAGCGGTGTAGATATTTCCATGTTCATCCAGATGCCGGTGTAGATATATCCATGTTCATACAGATGGCGGTGAAGATATTTCCATGTTCATACAGATGGCGGTGTAGATATTTCCATGTTCATACAGATGGCGGTGTAGATATTTCCATGTTTATACAGATAGCAGTGTAGTTATTTCCAACTTTATAGAGATAGTGGTGTAGATAATTTCAATTTTATACAGATAGCTGTGTAGATATTTGCATGTTCATACAGATAGCGGTGTAGATATTTCCATGTGCATACAGATAGCGGTGTAGATATTTCCATGTTCATACAGATAGCGGTGTAGATATTTCCATGTTCATGCAGATAGCGGTGTAGATATTTCCATGTTCATCCAGATGCCGGTGTAGATAATTCCAGGTTCACACAAATGGCGGTGTAGATATTTCCATGTTCATAGAGATGGCCGTGAAGATATTTCCATCTTCATACAAATGGCAGTGTAGATATTTCCATGTTCATAGAGATGGTGGTGTAGATACTTCCATGTTTAAACAGATAGCAGTGTATTTATTTCTATGTTTATAGAGATACTGGTGTAGATAATTTCAATTTTATACAGATAAATGTGTAGATATTTGCATGTTCATATAGATAGTGTTGCAGATATTTCCATGTTCTTACAGATAGCGGTGTAGATATTTCCATGTTTACAGATAGCAGTGTAGTTATTTCCATGTTTATAGAGATAGCAGTGTAGATATTTCCATTGATATACAGATAGCTGTGTAGATATTTGCATGTTCATACAGATAGCGGTGTAGATATTTCCATGTTCGTACAGATATCAGTGTAGATATTTCCATGTTCATGCAGATAGCGGTGTAGATATTTCGATGTTTATACAGATAGCGGTGTAGATATTTCCATGTTTATAGAGATAGTGGTGTAGATAATTTCAATTTTATACCGAGAGCAGTGTAGATATTAACAAGTTCATACAGATAGCGGTGTGGATATTTCCACGTTAATAGAGATGGCGGTGTAGATATTTCCATGTTCATACAGATGGCGGTGTAGATATTTCCATGTATATAGAGATGGCGGTGTAGATATTTTCATGTTTACACAGATGGCGGTGTAGATATTTCCATGTTTATGCAGATAGCAGTGTAGATATTTCCATGTTTATACAGATAGCGGTGAGGATATTTCCATATTCATACAGATAGTTGGGCAGTTATTTCCATGTTTATACAGATAGCAGTGTAGATATTTCCATCTTAATATAGATGGCTTTGTAGATATGTCCATGTTTGTACAGATGGCGATGTAGATATTTCCATGTTCATACAGATGGTGGTGCAGACATTTCGAAGTTTATAGAGATAGCGCTGTAGTTATTTCCATATTTATAGAGAAATCTCTGAAGATATTTGCATGTATATGCAGGTAGCTGTGTAGATATTTTCATGTTCATGCAGATAGCGGTGTAGATATTTCCATGTTCATCCAGATGCCGGTGTAGATATATCCATGTTCATACAGATGGCGGTGAAGATATTTCCATGTTCATACAGATGGCGGTGTAGATATTTCCATGTTCATACAGATGGCGGTGTAGATATTTCCGTGTTCATACAAATGGAGGTGTAGATATTTCCATGTTCATAGAGATGGGGGTGTAGATATTTCCATGTTTATACAGATAGCAATGTAGTTATTTCCATGTTTATAGAGATAGCGGTGTAGATATTTCCATTGATATACAGATATCTCTGTAGATATGTGCATGTTCATACAGATAGCGGTGTAGATATTTCCATGTTCGTACAGATAGCGGTGTAGATATTTCCATGTTCATACAGATAGCAGTGTAGATATTTCCATGTTCATACAGATAACGGTGTAGATATTTCCATGTTCATACAGATAGCGGTGTAGATACTTCCATGTTCATACAATTAGCGGTGTAGATATTTCCATGTTCATACAGATGGCGGTGTAGATATTTACATGTTCATACAGATGGCGGTATAGATATTTCCATGTTCGTACAGATGGCTGTGTAGATATTTCCATGTTCATAGAGATGGCGGTGTAGATATTTCCATGTTCATGCAGATAGCGGTGTAGGTATTTCCAAGTTCATACAGATAGCGGTGTAGATATTTCCATATTCATACAGAGAGCGGTGTAAATATTTCCACGTTCATACAGTTAGCAGTGTAGATATTTCCATGTTCATACAGATGGCGGTGTAGATATTTCCATGTTCATACAGATGGCGGTGAAGGTATTTACATGTTCAAACAGATGTCGGTGTAGATATTTCCATGTTCATAGAGATGGCGGTGTAGATATTTCCATGCTCATAGACATGGCGGTGTAGATATTTCCTTGTTCATACAGATGGCGGTGAAGATATTTACATGTTCAAACAGATGGCGGTGTAGATATTTCCATGATCATAGAGATGGCGGTCTAGATATTTCCATTTTTACAGAGATAGTGGTGTAGTTATTTCCAAGTTTATAGAGAGAGCGGTGTAGATATATCCATGTTTATACAGATAGCGGTGTAGTTATTTTCATGTTTATAAAGATAGCAGTGTAGATATTTCCATTGATATACAGATATCTGTGTACATATTTCCATGTTCATACAGATGGCTGTGTAGATATTTCCATGTTCCTACAGATGGCGGTGTAGATATTTCCGTGTTCATACAGATAGCGGTGTAGTTATTTCCACGTTTATAGAGAAAGCTGTGTAGATATTTCCATGTATATGCATATAGCTGTGTAGATATTTCCGTGTTCATACAGACAGCGGTGTAGATATTTCCATGTTCATACTGATGGCGGTGTAGATATATCCATGTTCAAACAGAGGGCAGTGAAGATATTTCCATGTTCATACAGAAAGCGGTGTTGTTATTTCCATGTTTATAGAGAAAGCTGTGTAGATATTTCCATGTATATGCAGATAGCTGTGTAGATATTTCCATGTTCCTTCCAATGGCGGTGTAGATATTTCCATGTTCATACAGATGGCGGTGTAGATATTTCCATGTTCATACTGTTAGCGGTGTAGATATTTCCATGTTCATACAGATGGGGTGAAGATATTTCCATGTTCATAGAGATGGCGGTGTAGATATTTCCATGTTCATACAGATGGCGGTGTAGATATTCCCATGTTCCTACAGATGGCGGTGTAGATATTTCCATGTTCATACAAATGTCGGTGTAGATATTTCCATGTTCATAGAGATGGCGGTGTGGATATTTCCCTGTTTATACCGATAGCGGTGTAGTTATTTCCATGTTTATAGAGATAGCAGTGTAGATATTTCCATTGACATACAGATAGCTGTGTAGATATATCCATCTTCGTACAGATAGCGGTGTAGATATTTCCATGTTTATACAGATAGCGGTGTAGATATTTCCATGTTCATACAGATAGCGGTGTAGATATTTCCATGTTCATACAAATAGCGGTGTAGATATTTCCATGTTCAAACAGATAGCGGTGTAGATATTTCCATGTTCATACAGTTAGCGGTGTAGATATTTCCATGTTCATACAGAAGGCGGTGTAGATATTTCCATGTTCATATAGATGGCGGTGAAGATATTTCCATGTTCAAACAGATGGCGGTGTAGATATTTCCATGTTCATAGAAACGGCGGTGCAGATATTACCATGCTCATAGAGATGGCGGTGTAGATATTTCCATGTTCCTACAGATGGCGGTGTAGGTATTTCCATGTTCATTCAGATAGCGGTGTAGATGTTTCCATGTTCATACAGATGGCAGTGAATATATTTACATGTTGAAACAGATGGCGGTGTAGATATTTCCATGTTCCTACAGATGGCGTTGTAGGCATTTCCATGTTCATACAGACAGCGGTGTAGATATTTCCATGTTCATTCAGATAGCGGTGTAGATATTCCCATGTTCATATAGATAGCGCTGTAGATATTTCCATCTTCATACAGATAGGGATGTAGATATTTCCATGTTCATACAGATGGCGGTGAAGATATTTCCATGTTCAAACTGATGGCGGTGTAGATATTTCCATGTTCCTACAGATGGCGGTGTAGTTATTTCCATGTTCATACAGATAGCGGTGTAGATATTTCCATGTATATAGAGAAAGCTCTGTAGATATTTCCATGTATATGCAGATAGCTGTGTTGATATTTCAATGTTCATTCAGATAGCGGTGTAGATATTTCCATGTTCATCCAGATGACGGTGTAGATATATCCATGTTCATACAGATGGCGGTGTAGATATTCCCATGTTCCTACAGATGGCGGTGTAGATATTTCCATGTTCATACAAATGTCGGTGTAGATATTTCCATGTTCATAGAGATGGCGGTGTGGATATTTCCCTGTTTATACCGATAGCGGTGTAGTTATTTCCATGTTTATAGAGATAGCAGTGTAGATATTTCCATTGACATACAGATAGCTGTGTAGATATATCCATCTTCGTACAGATAGCGGTGTAGATATTTCCATGTTTATACAGATAGCGGTGTAGATATTTCCATGTTCATACAGATAGCGGTGTAGATATTTCCATGTTCATACAAATAGCGGTGTAGATATTTCCATGTTCAAACAGATAGCGGTGTAGATATTTCCATGTTCATACAGTTAGCGGTGTAGATATTTCCATGTTCATACAGAAGGCGGTGTAGATATTTCCATGTTCATATAGATGGCGGTGAAGATATTTCCATGTTCAAACAGATGGCGGTGTAGATATTTCCATGTTCATAGAAACGGCGGTGCAGATATTACCATGCTCATAGAGATGGCGGTGTAGATATTTCCATGTTCCTACAGATGGCGGTGTAGGTATTTCCATGTTCATTCAGATAGCGGTGTAGATGTTTCCATGTTCATACAGATGGCAGTGAATATATTTACATGTTGAAACAGATGGCGGTGTAGATATTTCCATGTTCCTACAGATGGCGTTGTAGGCATTTCCATGTTCATACAGACAGCGGTGTAGATATTTCCATGTTCATTCAGATAGCGGTGTAGATATTCCCATGTTCATATAGATAGCGCTGTAGATATTTCCATCTTCATACAGATAGGGATGTAGATATTTCCATGTTCATACAGATGGCGGTGAAGATATTTCCATGTTCAAACTGATGGCGGTGTAGATATTTCCATGTTCCTACAGATGGCGGTGTAGTTATTTCCATGTTCATACAGATAGCGGTGTAGATATTTCCATGTATATAGAGAAAGCTCTGTAGATATTTCCATGTATATGCAGATAGCTGTGTTGATATTTCAATGTTCATTCAGATAGCGGTGTAGATATTTCCATGTTCATCCAGATGACGGTGTAGATATATCCATGTTCATGCAGATGGCGGGGAAGATATTTCCATTTTCATACAGATGGCGGTGGAGATATTTCCATGTTCATTCAAATGGCGGTGTAGATATATCCATGTTCATAGAGATGGCGGTGCAGATATTTCCATGTTTATACAGATGGCAGTGTAGATATTTCCATGTTTATAGAGATAGCAAGTGTAGGTATTCCCATGTTCCTACAGATGGCGGTGTAGATGTTTCCATGTTCTTACAGATGACGGTGTAGATATTTCCATGTTCCTACAGATGGCGGTGTAGATATTTCCATGTTCACACAGATAGCGGTGTAGTTATTTCCAAGTTTATAGAGATAGCGGTGTAGTTATTTCCGTGTTTATAGAGAAAGCTGTGTAGATATTTCCATTTATATGCAGATAGCTGTGTAGATATTTCCATGTTCATACAGATAGCGGTGTAGATATTTCAATGTTCATTAAGATGGCGGAGTAGATATATCCATGTTCATACAGATGGCGGTGAAGATATTTCCATGTTTACAGAGATAGCGGTGTAGAAATTTCCATGTTTACACAGATAGCGGTGTGGATATTTCCATGTTTATGCAGATAGCAGTGTAGATATTTCCATGTTTATACAGATAGCGGTGCAGATATTTCCATGTTTATACAGATAGTTGGGCAGATATTTCCATGTTTATACAGATAGCGGTGTAGATATTTCCATCTTAGTACAGATGGCGGTGTAGATATGTCCATGTTCGTACAGATGGCGGTGTAGATATTTCCATGTTCATACAGATGGCGGTGTAGATATTTCGAAGTTTATAGAGATAGCGCTGTAGTTATTTCCATATTTATAGAGAAATCTGTGTACATATTTCCATGTATATTCAGATAGCTGTGTAGATATTTCCATGTTCATTCAGATAGCGGTGTAGATATTTCCATCTTATTACAGATGTCGGTGTAGATATGTCCATGTTCGTACAGATGGCGGTGTAGATATTTCCATGTTCATACAGATGGCGGTGTAGATATTTCGAAGTTTATAGAGATAGCGCTGTAGTTATTTCCATATTTATAGAGAAATCTGTGTAGATATTTCCATGTATATTCAGATAGCTGTGTAGCTATTTCCATGTTCATGCATATAGCGGTGTAGATATTTCCATGTTCTTACGAATGGCGGTGGAGATATTTCCATGTTCATAGAGATGGCGGTGTAGATATTTCCATGTTCATACAAATGGTGGTGTAGATATTTCCATGTTCATAGAGTTGGCGGTGTAGATATTTCCATGTTTATACAGATAGCAGTGTAGTTATTTCCATGTTTATAGAGATAGCAGGGTAGATATTTCCATTGATATACAGATAGCTGTGTAGATATTTGCATGTACATAGAGATAGCGGTGTAGATATTTCCATGTTCATACAGATAGTGGTGTAGGTATTTCCATGTTCCTTCAGATAGCGGTGTAGATATTTCCAAGTTCATACAGATAGCGGTGTAGATATTTCCACGTTTATAGAGATGGCGGTGTAAATATTTCCATGTTCATACAGATGGCGGTGTAGATATTTCCATGTTCATACAGGTGGCGGTGTAGATATTTCCATGTTTATACAGATAGCAGTGTAGTTATTTCCTTGTTTATAGAGATAGCAGTGTAGATATTTCCATTGATATACAGATATCTTTGTTGATATTTGCATGTTCATACAGATAGCGGTGTAGATATTTCCATGTTCATACAGAATGCGGTGTAGATATTTCCATGTTCATACAGATAGCTGGGTAGATATTTCCATGTTCATACAGATAACGGTGTAGATATTTCCAAGTTCATACAGATAGCGGTGTAGACATTTCCCTGTTCATACAGTAAGCGGAGTAGATATGTCCATGTTCATACAGATGGCGGAGTAGATGTTTACATGTTCATACAGATGGCGGTGTACATATTTCCATGTTCGTACAGATGGCGGTGTAGATATTTCCATGTTCATAGAGATGGCGGTGTACATTTTTCCATGTTTATGCAGATAGCGGTATAGATATTTCCATGTTTATACAGATGGTGGTGTAGGTATTTCCATGTTTATAGAGATGGCGGTCTAGATATTTCCATGTTTATAGAGATAGTGGTGTAGTTATTTCCAAGTTTATAGAGACAGCGTTGTAGATATTTCCATGTTTAAACAGATAGCGGTGAAGTTATTTCCATGTTTATACAGATAGCGGTGTAGATATTTCCATGTTTATACAGATAGCGGTGTAGATATTTCCATGTTTATAGCTATAGTGGTGTAGATAATTCCAATTTTATACAGATAGCAGTGCAGATATTTCCAAGTTCATACAGATAGCGGTGTAGATATTTCCACGTTTATAGAGATGGCGGTGTAGATATTTCCATGTTCATACAGATGGCGGTGTAGATATTTCCATGTTTATAGAGATGGCGGTGTAGATATTTTCATGTTTACACAGATGGCGGTGTTGATATTTCCATGTTTACACAGATAGCGGTGTAGACATTTCCATGTTTACACAGATAGCGGTGTGGATATTTCCATGTTTATGCAGATAGCGGTGTAGATATTTCCATGTTTATACAGATAGCGGTGCGGATATTTCCATCTTAATACAGATGGCGGTGTAGATATGTCCATGTTCGTACAGATGGCGGTGTAGATATTTCCATGTTCATTCAGATGGCGGTGTAGATATATCCATGTTCATACAGATGGCGGTGAAGATATTTCCATGTTCATACAGATGGCTGTGTAGATATTTCCATGTTCATACAAATGGCTGTGTAGATATTTCCATGTTCATAGAGATGGCGGTGTAGATATTTAAATGTTTATACAGATGGCGGTGTAGTTATTTCCATGTTTATGTAGATAGGGATGACGTTATTTCCATTGATATACAGATATCTGTCTAGATATATCCATGTTCATACAGATAGCGGTGTAGATATTTCCATGTTCATACAGATAGCGGTGTAGATATTTCCATGTTCCTACAGATAGCGGTGTAGGTATTTCCAAGTTCATACAGATAGCGGTGTAGATATTTCCATATTCATACAGAGAGCGGTGTAAATATTTCCACGTTCATACAGTTAGCAGTGTAGATATTTCCATGTTCATACAGATGGCGGTGTAGATATTTCCATGTTCATACAGATGGCGGTGAAGATATTTACATGTTCAAACAGATGTCGGTGTAGATATTTCCATGTTCATAGAGATGGCGGTGTAGATATTTCCATGCTCATAGACATGGCGGTGTAGATATTTCCTTGTTCATACAGATGGCGGTGAAGATATTTACATGTTCAAACAGATGGCGGTGTAGATATTTCCATGATCATAGAGATGGCGGTCTAGATATTTCCATTTTTACAGAGATAGTGGTGTAGTTATTTCCAAGTTTATAGAGAGAGCGGTGTAGATATATCCATGTTTATACAGATAACGGTGTAGTTATTTTCATGTTTATAAAGATAGCAGTGTAGATATTTCCATTGATATACAGATATCTGTGTACATATTTCCATGTTCATACAGATGGTTGTGTAGATATTTCCATGTTCCTACAGATGGCGGTGTAGATATTTCCGTGTTCATACAGATAGCGGTGTAGTTATTTCCACGTTTATAGAGAAAGCTGTGTAGATATTTCCATGTATATGCATATAGCTGTGTAGATATTTCCGTGTTCATACAGACAGCGGTGTAGATATTTCCATGTTCATACTGATGGCGGTGTAGATATATCCATGTTCAAACAGAGGGCAGTGAAGATATTTCCATGTTCATACAGAAAGCGGTGTTGTTATTTCCATGTTTATAGAGAAAGCTGTGTAGATATTTCCATGTATATGCAGATAGCTGTGTAGATATTTCCATGTTCCTTCCAATGGCGGTGTAGATATTTCCATGTTCATACAGATGGCGGTGTAGATATTTCCATGTTCATACTGTTAGCGGTGTAGATATTTCCATGTTCATACAGATGGGGTGAAGATATTTCCATGTTCATAGAGATGGCGGTGTAGATATTTCCATGTTCATACAGATGGCGGTGTAGATATTCCCATGTTCCTACAGATGGCGGTGTAGATATTTCCATGTTCATACAAATGTCGGTGTAGATATTTCCATGTTCATAGAGATGGCGGTGTGGATATTTCCCTGTTTATACCGATAGCGGTGTAGTTATTTCCATGTTTATAGAGATAGCAGTGTAGATATTTCCATTGACATACAGATAGCTGTGTAGATATATCCATCTTCGTACAGATAGCGGTGTAGATATTTCCATGTTTATACAGATAGCGGTGTAGATATTTCCATGTTCATACAGATAGCGGTGTAGATATTTCCATGTTCATACAAATAGCGGTGTAGATATTTCCATGTTCAAACAGATAGCGGTGTAGATATTTCCATGTTCATACAGTTAGCGGTGTAGATATTTCCATGTTCATACAGAAGGCGGTGTAGATATTTCCATGTTCATATAGATGGCGGTGAAGATATTTACATGTTCAAACAGATGGCGGTGTAGATATTTCCATGTTCATAGAAACGGCGGTGCAGATATTACCATGCTCATAGAGATGGCGGTGTAGATATTTCCATGTTCCTACAGATGGCGGTGTAGGTATTTCCATGTTCATTCAGATAGCGGTGTAGATGTTTCCATGTTCATACAGATGGCAGTGAATATATTTACATGTTGAAACAGATGGCGGTGTAGATATTTCCATGTTCCTACAGATGGCGTTGTAGGCATTTCCATGTTCATACAGACAGCGGTGTAGATATTTCCATGTTCATTCAGATAGCGGTGTAGATATTCCCATGTTCATATAGATAGCGCTGTAGATATTTCCATGTTCATACAGATAGGGATGTAGATATTTCCATGTTCATACAGATGGCGGTGAAGATATTTCCATGTTCAAACTGATGGCGTTGTAGATATTTCCATGTTCCTACAGATGGCGGTGTAGTTATTTCCATGTTCATACAGATAGCGGTGTAGATATTTCGATGTATATAGAGAAAGCTCTGTAGATATTTCCATGTATATGCAGATAGCTGTGTTGATATTTCAATGTTCATTCAGATAGCGGTGTAGATATTTCCATGTTCATCCAGATGACGGTGTAGATATATCCATGTTCATGCAGATGGCGGTGAAGATATTTCCATTTTCATACAGATGGCGGTGGAGATATTTCCATGTTCATTCAAATGGCGGTGTAGATATATCCATGTTCATAGAGATGGCGGTGCAGATATTTCCATGTTTATACAGATGGCAGTGTAGATATTTCCATGTTTATAGAGATAGCAAGTGTAGGTATTCCCATGTTCCTACAGATGGCGGTGTAGATGTTTCCATGTTCTTACAGATGACGGTGTAGATATTTCCATGTTCCTGCAGATGGCGGTGTAGATATTTCCATGTTCACACAGATAGCGGTGTAGTTATTTCCAAGTTTATAGAGATAGCGGTGTAGTTATTTCCATGTTTATAGAGAAAGCTGTGTGGATATTTCCATTTATATGCAGATAGCTGTGTAGATATTTCCATGTTCATACAGATAGCGGTGTAGATATTTCAATGTTCATTAAGATGGCGGTGTAGATATATCCATGTTCATACAGATGGCGGTGAAGATATTCCCATGTTTCTACAGATGGTGGTGTAGCTATATCCATGTTCATACAAATGGCTGTGTAGATATTTCCATGTTCATAGAGATGGCGGTATAGATATTTCCATGTTTATACAGATAGCGGTGTAGTTATTTCCATGTTTATATAGATAGGGGTGAAGATATTTCCATTAATATACAGATAGCTGTGTAGATGTATCCATGTTCATACAGATAGCGGTGTAGATATTTCCGTGTCCATACAGATAGCGGTGTAGATATTTCCATGTTCATACAGATAGTGGTGTAGATATTTCCATGTTCATACAGATAGCGGTGTAGATATTTCCATGTTCATACAGATAGCGGTGTAGATATTTCCATGTTCATACAGATAGCGGTGTAGATATTTCCATGTTCATACAGTTATCGGTGTAGATATTTCCATGTTCATACAGATGGCGGTGAAGATATTTCCATGTTCATTCACATAGCGGTGTAGATATTTCCATGTTTATACAGATGGCGGTGTAGATATTTCCATGTTCCTACACATGGCGGTGTAGATATTTCCATGTTCCTACAGATAGCGGTGTAGTTATTTCCATGTATATAGAGAAAGCTGTGTGGATATTTCCATGTATATGCAGATAGCTGTGTTGATATTTCGATGTTCATGCAGATAGCGTTGTAGATATTTGCATGTTCATCCTGCTGGCGGTTTAGAAATATCCATGTTCATACAGATAGCGGTATAGTTATTTCCATGTATATAGAGAAAGCTGTGTAGATATTTCCATGTATATGCAGATAGCTGTGTTGATATTTCAAAGTTCATATAGATAGTGGTGTAGATATTTCCATTTTCATCCAGATGGCGGTGTAGATATATCCATGTTCATACAGATGGCGGTGAAGATAATTCCATGTTCATACAGATGGCGGTGTTCATATTGCCATGTTCATACAAATGGCGGTGTAGATATATCCATGTTCATAGAGATGGCAGTGCAGACATTTCCATGTTTATACAGATGGCGGTGTAGATATTTCCATGTTAATAGAGATAGCGGTGTAGCTATTCCCATTTTCCTACAGATGGCGGTTTAGATGTTTCCATGTTCATACAGATTGCGGTGTAGATATTTCCATGTTCCTACAGATGGCTGTGTAGATATGTCCATGTTCATACAGATAGCGGTGTAGATATTTCCAAGTTTATAGAGATAGCGGTGTAGTTATTTCCATGTTTATAGAGAAATCTGTGTAGATATTTCCATTTATATGCAGATAGGTGTGTAGATATATCCATGTTCATACAGATAGCGTTGTAGATATTTCCATGTTTATACCGATAGCGGTGTTGTTATTTCCATGTTTATTGGGATAGAAGGGTAGATATTTCCATTGATATACAGATAGCTGTGTAAATATATACATGTTCATACAGATAGCGGTGTAGATATTTCCATGTTCAAACAGATAGCGGTGTAGATATTTCCATGTTCATACTGTTAGCTGTGTAGGTATTTCCATGTTCATATAAATGGCGGTGAAGTTATTTACATGTTCAAACAGATGGCGGAGTAGATATTTCCATGTTCATAGAAATGGCGGTGTAGATATTACCATGTTCATAGAGATGGTGGTGTAAGTATTTCCATGTTTCTACAGACGGCGGTGTAGGTATTTCCATGTTGTTAGAGATAGCGGTATAGATATTCCCATGTTCCTACAGATGGCGGTGTAGATGTTTCCATGTTCATACAGATGGCTGTGTAGATATTTCCATGTTCCTACAGATGGCGTTATAGATATTTCCATGTTCATACAGATAGCGGTGTAGATATTTCCAAGTTTATAGAGATAGCGGTGTAGTTATTTCCATGTTTACAGAGAAAGCTGTGTAGATACTTCTATGTATATGCAGATAGCTGTGTAGGTATTTCCATGTTCCTTTAGATGGTGGTGTAGATATTTCCATGTTCATACAGATGGCGGTGTAGATATTTCCATGTTCATACAGATGGCGGTGTATATATTTCCATGTTCATACAGTTACCGGTGTAGATATTTCCATGTTCATACAGATAGCGGTGTAGATATTTCCAAGTTTATAGAGATCGTGGTGTAGTTACTTAAATGTTTATAGAGAAAACTGAGTAGATATTTCCATGTATATGCCGATATCTGTTTAGATATTTCCATGTTCATACAGATAGCGGTGTAGATATTTCCGTGTTCATTCAGATGGCGTTGAAGATATATCCATGTTCATACAGATGGCGGTGAAGATATTTCCATGTTCATACAGATTGCGGTGTAGATATTTCCATGTTCATACAAATGGCTGTGTAGATATTTCCATGTTCATAGAGATGGCGGTGTAGATATTTCCATGTTTATACAGATAGCGGTGTAGTTATTTCCATGTTTATATAGATAGGGGTGCCGATATTTCCATTGATATACAGATAGCTGTGTAGATATATCCATGTTCTTACAGATAGCGGTGTAGATATTTCCAAGTTCATAGAGATAGCGGTGTAGATATTTCCAAGTTCATACAGATAGCGGTGGAGATATTTCCATGTTCATACAGATAGCGGTGTAAATATTTCCACGTTCATACAGTTAGCAGTGTAGATATTTCCATGTTCATACAGATGGCGGTGTAGATATTTCCAAATTCATACAGATGGCGGTGAAGTTATTTACATGTTCAAACAGATGGCGGTGTAGATATTTCCATGTTCATAGAGATGGCGGTGTAGATATTTCCATGCTCATAGAGATGGCGGTGTACATGTTTCCATGTTCTTACGGATGGCGGTGTAGATATTTCCATGTCTATACGGATGGCGGTGTAGATATTTCCATGTTTATACAGAGTTCGGTTTAGATATTTCCATGTTTACACAGATAGCGGTGTAGACATTTCCATCTTGATACACAAAGCGGTATTCATATTTCCTAGTTTATAGAGGTAGCGGTGTAGATATTTCCATGTTTATAGTGATAGCGTTGTAGATATTTCCATGTTTATACTGATAGCGGTATAGATATTTCCATGTTTATACAGATGGTGGTGTAGATATTTCCATGTTTATAGAGATGGCGGTCTAGATATTTCCACGTTTACAGACATAGTGGTGTAGTTATTTCCAAGTTTATAGAAAGAGCGGTGTACATATATCCATGTTTATACAGATAGCGGTGTAGTTATTTTCATGTTTATAAAGATAGCAGTGTAGATATTTCCATTGATATACAGATATCTGTGTAGATATTTCCATGTTCATACAGATGGCGGTGAAGATATTTCCATGTTCATAAAGATGGCTGTGACAATATTTCCATGTTCCTTCAGATGGCTGTGTAGATATTTCCATGTTCATACAGTTAGCGGTGTAGATATTTCCATGTTCATACAGATGGCGATGAAGATATTTCCATGTTCATATAGATGGCGGTGTAGACATTTCCATGATCATACAGATGGTGGTGTAGATATTTCCATGTTCCTTCAGATGGCGGTGTAGATATTTCCATGTTCATACAGATAGCGGAGTAGTTATTTCCATGTTTACAGAGAAAGCTGTGTAGATATTTCCATGTATATGCAGATAGCTGTGTTGATATTTCAATGTTCATACAGATAGCGGTGTAGACATTTCCATGTTCATCCAGATAGCGGTGTAGATATTTGCACGTTCATACAGTTAGCGGTGTAGATATTTCCATGTTCATACAGATGGCGGTGTAGATATTTCCATGTTCACACAGATGACGGTGAAGATATTTACATGTTCAAACAGATGGCGGTGTAGATATTTCCATGCTCATAGAGATGGCGGTGTAGATATTTCCATGCTCATAGAGATGGCGGTGTAGAAGTTTCCATGTTCATACAGATGGCGGTGTAGATATTTCCATGTCCATACGGATGGCGCTGTAGATATTTCCATGTTTATACAGAGTTTGGTTTAGATATTTCCATGTTTACACAGATAGCGGTGTAGATATTTCCATCTTGATACACAAAGCGGTGTAGATATTTCCAAGTTTATAGAGGTAGCGGTGTAGATATTTCCGTGTTTATAATGATAGCGTTGTAGATATTTCCATGTTAATACAGATAGCGGTGTAGATATTTCCATGTTCATACAGATAGCGGTGTAGATATTTCCATGTTCATACAGATAGCGGTGTAGATATTTCCATGTTCATACAGATGTCGGTGTAGATATTTCCATGTTCATACAGATGGTGGTGTAGATGTTTACATGTTCATACAGATGGCGGTGTAGATATTTCCATGTTCATACAGATGGCGGTGTAGATATTCCCATGTTCATACAGATAGCGGTGTAGATATTTCCATGTTCATACAGATAGCGGTGTAGATATTTCCATGTTCATACCCATAGCGGTGTAGATATTTCCATGTTCATACATTTAGCGGTGTAGATATTTCCATGTTCTTACAGATGGCGGTGAAGATATTTACATGTTCCTACAGATGGCGGTGTAGATATTTCCATGTTTGTACAGATGGCAGTGTAGATATTTCCATGTTCATACAGGTGGCGGTGAAGATATTTCCATGTTTATACAGATAGCAGTGTAGTTATTTCCATGTTAATAGAGATAGCTGTGTAGATATTTCCATTGATATACAGATAGCTGTGTAGATATTTGCATGTTCATACAGATAGCGGTGTAGATATTTCCATGTTCGTACAGAGAGCGGTGTAGATATTTCCATGTTCATATAGATAGCGGTGTATATATTTCCATGTTCATACAGATAACGGTGTAGATATTTCCATGTTCATAGAGATGACGGTGTAGATATTTCCATGTTTATACAGATAGCAGTGTAGTTATTTCCATGTTTAGAGAGATAGCAGTGTAGATATTTCCAATGATATACAGATAGCTGTGTAGATATTTGCATGTTCCTACAGATAGCGGTGTAGATATTTCCATGTTCATACAGTTAGCGGTGTAGATATTTCCATGTTCATACAGATAACGGTGTAGATATTTCCATGTTCATACTGTTAGCGGTGCAGATATTTCCATGTTCATACAGATGGCGGTGTAGATATTTACATGTTCATACAGATGGCGGTGTAGATATTTCCATGTTCATACAGATGGCGGTGTAGATATTTACATGTTCATACAGATGGCGGTGTAGATATTTCCATGTTCATACAGATGGCGGTGTAGATATTTCCATGTTCGTACAGATAGCGGTGTAGATATTTTCATGTTCATACAGATGGCGTTGTAGATATTTCCATGTTCATGCCAATAGCGGTGTAGATATTTACATGTTCATACAGTTAGCGGTGTAGATATTTCCATGTTCCTACAGATGGCGGTGTAGATATTTACATGTTCATACAGATGGCGTTGTAGATATTTCCATGTTCATACCATTAGCGGTGTAGATATTTCCATGTTCATACAGATGGCGGTGAAGATATTTCCACGTTTAAACAGATAGCGGTGCAGACATTTCCATGTTTACACTGATACCGGTGCGGATATTTCCATGTTTATGCAGATAGCGGTGTAGATATTTCCATGTTTATACAGATAGCGGTGCGGATATTTCCATGTTTATACAGATAGTGGTGCATATATTTCCATGTTTATACAGATAGCGGTGTAGATATTTCCATCTTAAAACAGATGGCGGTGTAGATATGTCCATGTTCGTACAGATGGCGGTGTAGATATTTCCATGTTCATACAGATGGCGGTGTAGATATTTCGAAGTTTATAGAGATAGCGCTGTAGTTATTTCCATGTTTATAGAGATAGCAGTGTAGATATTTCCATTGATATACAGATAGCTGTGTTGATATTTGCATGTTCATACAGATAGCGGTGTAGATATTTCCATGTTCGTACAGATAGCGGTGTAGATATTTCCATGTTCATCCAGATAGCGGTGTAGATATTTCCATGTTCATACAGATAGCAGTGTAGATATTTCCATGTTCATACAGTTAGCAGTGTAGATATTTCCATGTTCATACAGATGGCGGTGTAGATATTTACATGTTCCTACAGATGGCAGTGTAGATATTTCCATATTCATACAGATGGAGGTGTAGATATTTCCATGTTCATACAGATAGCGGTGTAGGTATTTCCATGTTCATACAGATAGCGGTGTAGACATTTCCATGTTCATACCATTAGCGGTGTAGATATTTCCATGTTCATACAGATGGCGGTGAAGATATTTCCACGTTTAAACAGATAGCGGTGCAGACATTTCCATGTTTACACTGATACCGGTGCGGATATTTCCATGTTTATGCAGATAGCGGTGTAGATATTTCCATGTTTATACAGATAGCGGTGCGGATATTTCCATGTTTATACAGATAGTGGTGCATATATTTCCATGTTTATACAGATAGCGGTGTAGATCTTTCCATCTTAAAACAGATGGCGGTGTAGATATGTCCATGTTCGTACAGATGGCGGTGTAGATATTTCCATGTTCATACAGATGGCGGTGTAGATATTTCGAAGTTTATAGAGATAGCGCTGTAGTTATTTCCATGTTTATAGAGATAGCAGTGTAGATATTTCCATTGATATAAAGATAGCTGTGTTGATATTTGCATGTTCATACAGATAGCGGTGTAGATATTTCCATGTTCGTACAGATAGCGGTGTAGATATTTCCATGTTCATCCAGATAGCGGTGTAGATATTTCCATGTTCATACAGAGAACGGTGTAGATATTTCCATGTTCATACAGATAGCAGTGTAGATATTTCCATGTTCATACAGTTAGCCGTGTAGATATTTCCATGTTCATACAGATGGCGGTGTAGATATTTACATGTTCATACAGATGGTCGTATAGATATTTCCATGTTCGTACAGATGGCGGTGTAGATAATTACATGTTCATGGAGATGGCGGTGTAGATATTTCCATGTTTATGCAGATAGCGGTATAGATATTTCCATGTTTATACAGATGGTGGTGTAGATATTTCCATGTTTATAGAGATGGCGGTCTAGATAATTCCATGTTTACAGAGATAGTGGTGTAGTTATTTCCAAGTTTATAGAGACAGCGTTGTAGATATTTCCATGTTTATACAGATAGCGGTGAAGATATTTCCATGTTTATACAGATAGCGGTGTAGATATTTCCATGTTTATACAGATAGCAGTGTAGATATTTCCATGTTTATAGAGATAGTGGTGTAGATAATTTCAATTTTATACAGAGAGCAGTGTAGATATTTCCAAGTTCATACAGATAACGGTGTAGATATTTCCACGTTTATACCGATGGCGGTGTAGATATTTCCATGTTCATACAGATGGCGGTGTAGATATTTCCATGTTTATACGGATGGCGGTGTAGATATTTTCATGTTTACACAGATGGCGGTGTAGATATTTCCATGTTTACACAGATAGCGGTGTAGACATTTCCATGTTTACACAGATAGCGGTGTGGATATTTCCATGTTTATACAGATAGTTGGACAGATATTTCCATGTTTATACGGATAGCGGTGTAGATATTTCCATCTTAATACAGATGGCGGTGTAGATATGTCCATATTCGTACAGACGGCTGTGTAGATATTTCCATGTTCATACAGATGGCGGTGTAGATATTTCGAAGTTTATAGAGATAGTGCTGTAGTTATTTCCATATTTATAGAGAAATCTGTGTAGATATTCCCATTTATATTCAGATAGCTGTGTAGATATTTCCATGTTCATGCAGATAGCGGTGTAGATATTTCCATGTTAATCCAGATGCCGGTGTACATATATCCAAGTTCATACAGATGGCGGTGAAGGTATTTCCATGTTCATACAGATGGCGGTGTAGATATTTCCATGTTCATACAAATGTCAGTGTAGATATTTCCGTGTTCGTAGAGATGGCGGTGTAGATATTTCCATGTTCATACAGATAGCAGTGTAGATATTTCCATGTTCATACAGTTAGCAGTGTAGATATTTCCATGTTCATACAGATGGCGGTGTAGATATTTACATGTTCCTACAGATGGCGGTGTAGATATTTCCATATTCATACAGATGGCGGTGTAGATATTTCCATGTTCATACAGATAGCGGTGTAGGTATTTCCATGTTCATACAGATAGCGGTGTAGATATTTCCATGTTCATACCATTAGCGGTGTAGATATTTAGATGTTCATACAGATGGCGGTGAAGATATTTCCACGTTTAAACAGATAGCGGTGCAGACATTTCCATGTTTACACTGATACCGGTGCGGATATTTCCATGTTTATGCAGATAGCGGTGTAGATATTTCCATGTTTATACAGATAGCGGTGCGGATATTTCCATGTTTATACAGATAGTGGTGCATATATTTCCATGTTTATACAGATAGCGGTGTAGATATTTCCATCTTAAAACAGATGGCGGTGTAGATATGTCCATGTTCGTACAGATGGCGGTGTAGGTATTTCCATGTTCATACAGATGGCGGTGTAGATATTTCGAAGTTTATAGAGATAGCGCTGTAGTTATTTCCATGTTTATAGAGATAGCAGTGTAGATATTTCCATTGATATACAGATAGCTGTGTTGATATTTGCATGTTCATACAGATAGCGGTGTAGATATTTCCATGTTCGTACAGATGGCAGTGTAGATATTTCCATGTTCATCCAGATAGCGGTGTAGATATTTCCATGTTCATACAGAGAACGGTGTAGATATTTCCATGTTCATAGAGTTAGCAGTGAAGATATTTCCATGTTCATACAGATGGCGGTGTAGATATTTACATGTTCATACAGATGGCGGTGTAGATATTTCCATGTTTATACAGATAGCAGTGTAGTTATTTCCATGTTTATAGAGATAGCAGTGTAGATATTTTCATTGATATACAGATAGCTGTGTAGATATTTGCATGTTCATACAGATAGCGGTGGAGATATTTCCATGTTCATAGAGATGCCGGTGTACATATATCCATGTTCATACAGATGGCGGTGAAGATATTTCCCTGTTCATACAGATGGTGGTGTAGATATTTCCATGTTCATAGAAATGGCGGTGTAGATATTTTCATGTTCAAGGAGATGGCAGTGTAGATATCTCCAGGTTCATACAAATGGCGGTGTAGATATTTCCATGTTTATAGAGATGGCGGTGTAGATATTTCCATGTTTATACAGATAGCAGTGTGGTTATTTCCATGTTTATAGAGATAGTAGTGTGGAGATTTCCATTGATGTACAGATA
The DNA here is from genome assembly GCF_029281585.2 of Gorilla gorilla gorilla. Lineage (NCBI taxonomy): Eukaryota > Metazoa > Chordata > Mammalia > Primates > Hominidae > Gorilla > Gorilla gorilla. The sequence goes on from NC_073244.2 coordinate 79,418,661, forward strand.
GCTGTGTAGATATTTGCATGATCATACAGATAGCGGTGTAGATATTTCCATGTTCATACAAATGGCGGTGTAGATATTTCCATGTTCATAGAGATGGCGGTGTAGATATTTCCATGTTTATACAGATAGCAGTGTACTTATTTCCATGTTTAAAGAGATAGCGGTGACGATATTTCCATTGATATGCAGATAGCTGTGTAGATATTTGCGTGTTCATACAGATAGCTGTGTAGATATTTCCATGTTCATGCAGATAGCAGTGTAGATATTTCCATGTTCATACAGATAGCGGTGTAGATATTTCCATGTTCATACAGATAGCAGTGTAGATATTTCCATGTTCATACAGTTAGCAGTGTAGATATTTCCATGTTCATACAGATGGCGGTGTAGATATTTACATGTTCCTACAGATGTCGGTGTAGATATTTCCATATTCATACAGATGGCGGTGTAGATATTCCCATGTTCATACAGATAGCGGTGTAGGTATTTCCATGTTCATACAGATAGCGGTGTAGATATTTCCATGTTCATACCATTAGCGGTGTAGATATTTCCATGTTCATACAGATGGCGGTGAAGATATTTCCATGTTTAAACAGATAGCGGTGCAGACATTTCCATGTTTACACTGATACCGGTGCGGATATTTCCATGTTTATGCAGATAGCGGTGTAGATATTTCCATGTTTATACAGATAGCGGTGCGGATATTTCCATGTTTATACAGATAGTGGTGCATATATTTCCATGTTTATACAGATAGCGGTGTAGATATTTCCATCTTAAAACAGATGGCGGTGTAGATATTCCATGTTCGTACAGATGGCGGTGTAGATATTTCCATGTTCATACAGATGGCGGTGTAGATATTTCGAAGTTTATAGAGATAGCGCTGTAGTTATTTCCATGTTTATAGAGATAGCAGTGTAGATATTTCCATTGATATACAGATAGCTGTGTTGATATTTGCATGTTCATACAGATAGCGGTGTAGATATTTCCATGTTCGTACAGATAGCGGTGTAGATATTTCCATGTTCTTCCAGATAGCGGTGTAGATATTTCCGTGTTCATACAGAGAACGGTGTAGATATTTCCATGTTCATACAGATAGCGGTGTAGATATTTCCATGTTCATACAGTTAGCCGTGTAGATATTTCCATGTTCATACAGATGGCGGTGTAGATATATACATGTTCATACAGATGGTGGTATAGATATTTCCATGTTCGTACAGATGGCGGTGTAGATAATTACATGTTCATGGAGATGGCGGTGTAGATATTTCCATGTTTATGCTGATAGCGGTATAGATATTTCCATGTTTATACAGATGGTGGTGTAGATATTTCCATGTTTATAGAGATGGCGGTCTAGGTAATTCCATGTTTACAGAGATAGTGGTGTAGTTATTTCCAAGTTTATAGAGACAGCGTTGTAGATATTTCCATGTTTATACAGATAGCGGTGAAGATATTTCCATGTTTATACAGATAGCGGTGTAGATATTTCCATGTTTATACAGATAGCAGTGTAGATATTTCCATGTTTATAGAGATAGTGGTGTAGATATTTTGAATTTTATACAGAGAGCAGTGTAGATATTTCCAAGTTCATACAGATAACGGTGTAGATATATACACGTTTATACCGATGGCGGTGTAGATATTTAAATGTTCATGCAGATGGCGGTGCAGATATTTCCATGTTCGTACAGATGGCGGTGTAGATATTTCCATGTTCATAGAGATGGCGGTGTAGATATTTCCATTTTTAAGCAGATAGCGGTATAGATATTTCCATGTTCATACAGATGGTGGTGTAGATATTTCGAAGTTTATAGAGATAGCGCTGTAGTTATTTCAGTATTTGTAGAGAAATCTGTGTAGATATTTCCATGCATATGCAGACAGCTGTGTAGATATTTACATGTTCATGCAGAAAGCGGTGTAGATATTTCCATGTTCATCCAGATGCCGGTGTAGATTAATCCATGTTCATACAGATGGCGGTGAAGATACTTCCATGTTCATACAGATGGCGGTGTAGATATTTCCATGTTCATACAAATTGCGGTGTAGATATTTCCATGTTCATAGAGATGGCGGTGTAGATATTTCCATGTTCATACAAATGGCGGTGTAGATAATTCCACGTTCATAGAGATGGCGGTGTAGATATTTCCATGTTTATACAGATAGCCGTGTAGTTATTTACATGTTCATAGAGATAGCGTTTTAGATAATTTCAATTTTATACAGATGGCGGTGTAGATATTTCCATGTTCATAGAGATGGCGGTGTAGATATTTCCATCTTTATGCAGATAGCGGTATAGATATTTCCATGTTTATACAGATGGTGGTGTAGGTATTTCCATGTTTATAGAGATGGCGGTCTAGATATTTCCATGTTTATAGAGATAGTGGTGTAGTTATTTCCAAGTTTATAGAGACAGCGTTGTAGATATTTCCATGTTTATACAGATAGCGGTGAAGATATTTCCATGTTTATACAGATAGCGGTGTAGATATTTCCATGTTTATACAGATAGCAGTGTGGATATTTCTATGTTTATAGAGATAGTGGTGTAGATAATTTCAATTTTATACAGAGAGCAGTGTAGATATTTCCAAGTTCGTACAAATAGCAGTGTTGATATTTCCACCTTTATAGAGATGGCAGTGTAGATATTTCCATGTTCATACTGATGGCGGTGTAGATATTTCCATGTTTATAGAGATGGCGGTGTAGATATTTTCATGTTTACTCAGATGGCGGTGTAGATATTTAAATGTTTACACAGATAGCGGTGTAGACATTTCCATGTTTACACAGATAGCGGTGTGGATATTTCCATGTTTATGCAGATAGCGGTGTGGATATTTCCATGTTTATACAGATAGTTGGGCAGATATTTCCATGTTTATACAGATAGCGGTGTAGATATTTCCATCTTAATACAGATGGCGGTGTAGATATGTCCATGTTCGTACAGATGGCAGTGTAGACATTTCCATGCTCATACAGATGGCGGTGTAGATATTTCGAAGTTTATAGAGATAGCGCTGTAGTTATTTCCATATTTATAGAGAAATCTCTGAAGATATTTCCAAGTATATGCAGATAGCTGTGTAGATATTTCCATGTTCATGCAGATAGCGGTGTAGATATTTCTATTTCCATCCAGATGCCGGTGTAGATATATCCATGTTCATACTGATGGCGGTGAAGATATTTCCATGTTCATACAGATGGCGGTGTAGATATTTCCATGTTCATACACATGGCGTTGTAGATATTTCCATGTTCACAGAGATGGCGGTGTAGATATTTCCATGTTCATACAAATGGCGGTGTAGGTATTTCCATGTTCATGGAGATGGCGGTGTAGATATTTCCATGTTTATACAGATAGCAATGTAGTTATTTCCATTTTTATAGAGATAGCAGTGTAGATATTTCCATTGATATACAGATAGCTGTGTAGATATTTGCATGTTCATACAGATAGCGGTGTAGATATTTCCATGTTCATGCTGATACCGGTGTAGATATTTCCATGTTCATACAGTTAGCGGTGTAGATATTTCCATGTTCATACAGATGGCGGTGTAGATATTTCCATGTTCATACAGATGGCGGTGTAGATATTTCCATGTTCGTACGGATGGCAGTGTATATATTTCCATGTTCATACCGGTGGCGGTGAAGATATTTCCATGTTTATACAGATAGCAATGTAGTTATTTCCATGTTTATAGAGATAGCGGTGTAGATATTTCCATTGATATACAGATAGCTCTGTAGATATGTGCATGTTCATACAGATAGCGGTGTAGATATTTCCATGTTCGTACACGTAGCGGTGTAGATATTTCCATGTTCATACAGATAGCAGTGTAGATATTTCCATGTTCATACAGATACCGGTGTAGATATTTCCATGTTCATACAGATAGCGGTGTAGATATTTCCATGTTCATACAGTTAGCGGTGTAGATATTTCCATGTTCATAGTGATGGCGGTGTAGATATTTCCATGTTTATGCAGATATCGGTATAGATATTTCCATGTTTATACAGATGGTGGTGTAGGTATTTCCATGTTTATAGAGATGGCGGTCTAGATATTTAAATGTTTATAGAGATAGTAGTGTAGTGATTTCCAAATTTAAAGAGACAGCGTTGTAGATATTTCCATGTTTAAACAGATAGCGGTGAACATATTTCCATGTTTATACAGATAGCGTTGTAGATATTTCCATGTTTATAGAGATAGCAGTGTAGATATTTCCATTGATATACAGATAGCTGTGTAGATATTTGCATATTCATACTGATATTGGTGTAGATATTTCCATGTTCATACAGATAGCGGTGTAGATATTTCCAGGTTCATACAGATAGCGGTGTAGATATTTCCATGTTCATACAGATAGCGGTGTAGATATTTTCATGTTCATACAGATAGCGGTGTAGACATTTCCTTGTTCATACAGTTAGCGGTGTAGATATTTCCAGGTTCATTCAGATGGCGGTGTAGATATTTACATGTTCATACAGATGGTGGTGTAGATATTTCCATGTTCATACAGATGGAAGTGTAGATATTTCCGTGTTCATAGAGATGGTGGTGTAGATATTTCCATGTTTATGCAGATAGCGGTATAGATATTTCCATGTTTATACAGATGGTGTTGTAGATATTTCCATGTTTATAGAGATGGCGGTCTAGATATTTCCGTGTTGATAGAGAGAGTGGTGTAGTTATTTCCAAGTTTCTAGAGACAGTGTTGTAGATATTTCCATGTTTATACAGATAGCGGTGAAGGTACTTCCATGTTTATACAGATAGCGGTGTAGATATTTCCATGTTTATACAGATGGTGGTGTAGATATTTCCATGTTCATACCAATAGCAGTGTAGATATTTCCATGTTCATACAGTTAGCAGTGTAGATATTTCCATGTTCATACAGATGGCGGTGTAGATATTTACATGTTCATACAGATGGCGGTGTAGATATTTCCATGTTCGTACAGATTGCGGTGTAGTTATTTCTATGTTCATAGAGATGGCGGTGTAGATATTTCAATGTTTATGCAGATAGCGGTATAGATATTTCCATGTATATACAGATGGTGGTGTAGATATTTCCATGTTTATAGAGATGGCGGTCTATATATTACCATGTTTACAGAGATAGTGGTGTAGTTATTTCCAAGTTTTTAGAGACAGCGTTGTAGATATCTCTATGTTTATACAGATAGCGGTGAAGATACTTCCATGTTTATACAGATAGCGGTGTAGATATTTCCATGTTTATACAGATAGCAGTGTAGATATTTCCATGTTTATAGAGATAATGGTGTAGATAATTTCAATTTTATACCGAGAGCAGTATAGATATTTACAAGTTCACACAGATAGCGGTGTAGATATTTCCACGTTTATAGAGATGGCGGTGTAGATATTTCCATGTTCATACAGATGGCCATGTAGATATTTCCACGTTCATACAAATGGCGGTGTAGATATTTCCATGTTCATAGAGATGGCGGTGTAGATATTTCCATGTTCATACAAATGGTGGTGTAGATATTTCCATGTTCATAGAGATGCCGGTGTAGATATTTCCGTGTTTATACAGATAGCAGTGTACTTATTTCCATGTTTATAGAGATAGCAGTGAAGATATTTCCATTGATATACAGATAGCTGTGTAGATATTTGCATGTTCATACAGATAGCGGTGTAGATATTTCCATGTTCATACAGATGGCGGTGTAGATATTTACATGTTCATACAGATGGCAGTGTAGATATTTCCATGTTCGTACGGATGGCAGTGTAGATATTTCCATGTTCATACAGGTGGCGGTGTAGATATTTCCATGTTTATACAGATAGCAGTGTAGTTATTTCCATGTTTATAGAGATAGCGGTGTGGATATTTCCACTGATATACAGATAGCTGTGTAGATATCTGCATGTTCATACAGATAGCGGTGTAGATATTTCCATGTTCGTACAGATAGCGGTGTAGATATTTCCATGTTCATACAGATAGCGGTGTAGATATTTCCATGTTCATACAGATAGCGGTGTAGATATTTCCATGTTCATAGAGATGGCGGTGTAGATATTTCCATGTTTATGCAGATAGCGGTGTAGATATTTCCATGTTTATACAGATGGTGCTGTAGATATTTCCATGTTTACAGAGATGGCAGTCTAGATATTTCCATGTTTATAGAGACAGTGGTGTAGTTATATCCAAGTATATAGAGACAGGGTTGTAGATATTTCCATGTTTATACAGATAGCGGTAAAGATATTTCCATGTTTATACAGATAGCGGTGTAGGTATTTCCATGTTTATACAGATAGCGGTGTAAATATTTCCATGTTTATAGAGATAGTGGTGTAGATATTTCCAATTTTATACAGATTGCAGTGTAGATATTTCTAAGTTCATACAGATAGCGGTGTAGATATTTCCATGTTCATACAGATGGCAGTGTAGATATTTCCATGTTTATAGAGATGGCGGTGTAGATATTTTCATGTTTACACAGATGGCAGTGTAGATATTTCCATGTTTACACAGATAGCGGTGTAGACATTTCCATGTTTACACTGATAGCGGTGTGGATATTTCCATGTTTATGCAGATAGCGGTGTAGATATTTCCATGTTTATACAGATAGTGGTGCGGTTATTTCCATGTTTATACAGATAGTGGTGGAGATATTTCCATGTTTATACAGATAGCGGTGTACATATTTCCATCTTATTACAGATGGCGGTGTAGATATGTCCACGTTCGTACAGATGGCGGTGTAGATATTTCCATGTTCATACAGATGGCGGTGTAGATATTTCGAAATTTATAGAGATAGCGCTGTAGTTATTTCCATATTTATTAAGAAATCTGTGTAGATATTTCCATGTTCATGCAGATAGCTGTGAAGATATTTCCATGTTCATCCAGATACCTGTGTAGATATATCCATGTTCATACAGATGGCAGTGAAGATATTTCCATGTTCATACTGATGGCGATCTAGGGATTTTCATGTTCATAGAGATGGCGGTGTAGCTATTTCCATGCTTATACAGGTTGCAGTGTAGTTATTTCCCTGTTTATATAGATAGCAGTGTAGATATTTCCGTTGATATACAGATAGCTTTGTAGATATTTGCATGTTCATACAGATAGCGGTGTAGATATTTCCATGTTCATACAGATAGCGGTGTAGATATTTCCATGTTCATACAGATAGCGGTGTAGATATTTCCATGTTCATAGAGATAACGGTGTAGATATTTACATCTTCGTACAGATAGCGGTACAGATATTTCCATGTTCGTACAGAAAGCGGTGTAGATATTTCCATGTTCATACAGATGGCGGTGTAGATATTTACATGTTCATACAGATGGCGGTGTAGATATTTCCATGTTCGTAAGATGGCGGTGTAGATATTTCCATGTTCATACAGATGGCAGTGTAGATATTTCCATGTTCATAGAGATGGTGGTGTAGATATTTCCATGTTTATGCAGATAGCGGTATAGATATTTCCATGTTTATACAGATGGTGGTGTAGATATTTCCATGTTTATAGAGATGGCGGTCTAGTTATTTCCATGTTTATAGAGATAGTAGTGTAGTTATTTCCAAGTTTATAGAGACAGCGTTGTAGATATTTCCATGTTTATAGAGACAGCTTTGTAGATATTTCCATGTTTATAGAGATAGCGGTGAAGATATTTCCAAGTTTATACAGATAGTGGTGTAGATATTTCCATGTTTATACAGAGAGCGGTGTAGATATTTCCATGTTGATAGAGATAGTGGTGAAGATAATTCCAATTTTATACAGATAGCAGTGTAGATATTTCCAAGTTCATACAGATAGCGGTGTAGATATTTCCACGTTTATAGAGATGGCGGTGTAGATATTTCCATGTTCATACAGATGGCGGTGTAGATATTTCCATGTTCATACAGATGGCAGTGTAGATATTCTCATGTTTACACAGATGGCGGTGAAGATATTTCCATGTTTAAACAGATAGCGGTGCAGACATTTCCATGTTTACACTGATACCGGTGCGGATATTTCCATGTTTATGCAGATAGCGGTGTAGATATTTCCATGTTTATACAGATAGCGGTGCGGATATTTCCATGTTTATACAGATAGTGGTGCATATATTTCCATGTTTATACAGATAGCGGTGTAGATATTTCCATCTTAATACAGATGGCGGTGTAGATATGTCCATGTTCGTACAGATGGCGGTGTAGATATTTCCATGTTCATACAGATGGCGGTGTAGATATTTCGAAGTTTATAGAGATAGCGCTGTAGTTATTTCCATATTTATAGAGAAATCTGTGTAGATATTTCCATGTATATGCAGATAGCTGTGTAGATATTTCCATGTTCATGCAGAAAGTGGTGTAGATATTTCCATGTTCATCCAGATGCCGGTGTAGATATATCCATGTTCATAGAGATGGCGGTGAAGATATTTCCATGTTCATACAGATGGCGGTGTAGATATTTCCATGTTTACACAGATAGCGGTGTAGATATTTCCATGTATATTCAGATAGCTGTGTAGATATTTCCATGTTCATGCAGATAGCGGTGTAGATATTTCCATGTTCATCCAGATGCCTGTGTACATATATCCATGTTCATACAGATGGCGGTGAAGATATTTCCATGTTCATACAGATGGCGGTGTAGATATTTCCATGTTCATAGAGATGGCGGTGTAGATATTTTCATGTTCATAGAGATGGCAGTGTAGATATCTCCAGGTTCATACAAATGGCGGTGTAGATATTTCCATGTTTATAGAGATGGCGGTGTAGATATTTCCATGTTTATACAGATAGCAGTGTGGTTATTTCCATGTTTATAGAGATAGCAGTGTGGAGATTTCCATTGATAAACAGATAGCTGTGTAGATATTTGCATGATCATACAGATAGCGGTGTAGATATTTCCATGTTCATACAGATAGCGGTGTAGATATTTCCATGTTCATACCGATAGCGGTGTAGATGTTTCTTTGTTCATACAGATAGCGGTGTAGATATTTCCATGTTCATACAGTTAGCGGTGTAGATATTTCCATGTTCATACAGATGGCGGTGTAGATATTTCCATGTTCATACAGATGGCGGTGTAGATATTCCCATGTTCATACAAATGGCGGTGTAGGTATTTCCATGTTCATGGAGATGGCGGTGTAGATATTTCCATGTTTATACAGATAGCAATGTAGTTATTTCCATTTTTATAGAGATAGCAGTGTAGATATTTCCATTGATATACAGATAGCTGTGTAGATATTTGCATGTTCATACAGATAGCGGTGTAGATATTTCCATGTTCATGCTGATACCGGTGTAGATATTTCCATGTTCATACAGTTAGCGGTGTAGATATTTCCATGTTCATACAGATGGCGGTGTAGATATTTCCATGTTCATACAGATGGCGGTGTAGATATTTCCATGTTCGTACGGATGGCAGTGTATATATTTCCATGTTCATACCGGTGGCGGTGAAGATATTTCCATGTTTATACAGATAGCAATGTAGTTATTTCCATGTTTATAGAGATAGCGGTGTAGATATTTCCATTGATATACAGATAGCTCTGTAGATATGTGCATGTTCATACTGATAGCGGTGTAGATATTTCCATGTTGGTACACGTAGCGGTGTAGATATTTCCATGTTCATACAGATAGCAGTGTAGATATTTCCATGTTCATACAGATACCGGTGTAGATATTTCCATGTTCATACAGATAGCGGTGTAGATATTTCCATGTTCATACAGTTAGCGGTGTAGATATTTCCATGTTCATAGTGATGGCGGTGTAGATATTTCCATGTTTATGCAGATATCGGTATAGATATTTCAATGTTTATACAGATGGTGGTGTAGGTATTTCCATGTTTATAGAGATGGCGGTCTAGATATTTAAATGTTTATAGAGATAGTAGTGTAGTTATTTCCAAATTTAAAGAGACAGCGTTGTAGATATTTCCATGTTTAAACAGATAGCGGTGAACATATTTCCATGTTTATACAGATAGCGTTGTAGATATTTCCATGTTTATAGAGATAGCAGTGTAGATATTTCCATTGATATACAGATAGCTGTGTAGATATTTGCATATTCATACTGATATTGGTGTAGATATTTCCATGTTCATACAGATAGCGGTGTAGATATTTCCAGGTTCATACAGATAGCGGTGTAGATATTTCCATGTTCATACAGATAGCGGTGTAGATATTTTCATGTTCATACAGATAGCGGTGTAGACATTTCCTTGTTCATACAGTTAGCGGTGTAGATATTTCCAGGTTCATTCAGATGGCGGTGTAGATATTTACATGTTCATACAGATGGTGGTGTAGATATTTCCATGTTCATACAGATGGAAGTGTAGATATTTCCATGTTCATAGAGATGGTGGTGTAGATATTTCCATGTTTATGCAGATAGCGGTATAGATATTTCCATGTTTATACAGATGGTGTTGTAGATATTTCCATGTTTATAGAGATGGCGGTCTAGATATTTCCGTGTTTATAGAGAGAGTGGTGTAGTTATTTCCAAGTTTCTAGAGACAGTGTTGTAGATATTTCCATGTTTATACAGATAGCGGTGAAGGTACTTCCATGTTTATACAGATAGCGGTGTAGATATTTCCATGTTTATACAGATGGTGGTGTAGATATTTCCATGTTCATACCAATAGCAGTGTAGATATTTCCATGTTCATACAGTTAGCAGTGTAGATATTTCCATGTTCATACAGATGGCGGTGTAGATATTTACATGTTCATACAGATGGCGGTGTAGATATTTCCATGTTCGTACAGATTGCGGTGTAGTTATTTCTATGTTCATAGAGATGGCGGTGTAGATATTTCAATGTTTATGCAGATAGCGGTATAGATATTTCCATGTATATACAGATGGTGGTGTAGATATTTCCATGTTTATAGAGATGGCGGCCTATATATTTCCATGTTTACAGAGATAGTGGTGTAGTTATTTCCAAGTTTTTAGAGACAGCGTTGTAGATATCTCTATGTTTATACAGATAGCGGTGAAGATACTTCCATGTTTATACAGATAGCGGTGTAGATATTTCCATGTTTATACAGATAGCAGTGTAGATATTTCCATGTTTATAGAGATAATGGTGTAGATAATTTCAATTTTATACCGAGAGCAGTATAGATATTTACAAGTTCACACAGATAGCGGTGTAGATATTTCCACGTTTATAGAGATGGCGGTGTAGATATTTCCATGTTCATACAGATGGCCATGTAGATATTTCCACGTTCATACAAATGGCGGTGTAGATATTTCCATGTTCATAGAGATGGCGGTGTAGATATTTCCATGTTCATACAAATGGTGGTGTAGATATTTCCATGTTCATAGAGATGCCGGTGTAGATATTTCCGTGTTTATACAGATAGCAGTGTACTTATTTCCATGTTTATAGAGATAGCAGTGAAGATATTTCCATTGATATACAGATATCTGTGTAGATATTTGCATGTTCATACAGATAGCGGTGTAGATATTTCCATGTTCATACAGATGGCGGTGTAGATATTTACATGTTCATACAGATGGCAGTGTAGATATTTCCATGTTCGTACGGATGGCAGTGTAGATATTTCCATGTTCATACAGGTGGCGGTGTAGATATTTCCATGTTTTTACAGATAGCAGTGTAGTTATTTCCATGTTTATAGAGACAGCGGTGTGGATATTTCCACTGATATACAGATAGCTGTGTAGATATCTGCATGTTCATACAGATAGCGGTGTAGATATTTCCATGTTCGTACAGATAGCGGTGTAGATATTTCCATGTTCATACAGATAGCGGTGTAGATATTTCCATGTTCATACAGATAGCGGTGTAGATATTTCCATGTTCATAGAGATGGCGGTGTAGATATTTCCATGTTTATGCAGATAGCGGTGTAGATATTTCCATGTTTATACAGATGGTGCTGTAGATATGTCCATGTTTACAGAGATGGCAGTCTAGATATTTCCATGTTTATAGAGACAGTGGTGTAGTTATATCCAAGTATATAGAGACAGGGTTGTAGATATTTCCATGTTTATACAGATAGCGGTGAAGATATTTCCATGTTTATACAGATAGCGGTGTAGGTATTTCCATGTTTATACAGATAGCGGTGTAAATATTTCCATGTTTATAGAGATAGTGGTGTAGATATTTCCAATTTTATACAGATTGCAGTGTAGATATTTCTAAGTTCATACAGATAGCGGTGTAGATATTTCCATGTTCATACAGATGGCAGTGTAGATATTTCCATGTTTATAGAGATGGCGGTGTAGATATTTTCATGTTTACACAGATGGCAGTGTAGATATTTCCATGTTTACACAGATAGCGGTGTAGACATTTCCATGTTTACACTGATAGCGGTGTGGATATTTCCATGTTTATGCAGATAGCGGTGTAGATATTTCCATGTTTATACAGATAGTGGTGCGGTTATTTCCATGTTTATACAGATAGTGGTGGAGATATTTCCATGTTTATACAGATAGCGGTGTACATATTTCCATCTTATTACAGATGGCGGTGTAGATATGTCCACGTTCGTACAGATGGCGGTGTAGATATTTCCATGTTCATACAGATGGCGGTGTAGATATTTCGAAATTTATAGAGATAGCGCTGTAGTTATTTCCATATTTATTAAGAAATCTGTGTAGATATTTCCATGTTCATGCAGATAGTTGTGAAGATATTTCCATGTTCATCCAGATACCTGTGTAGATATATCCATGTTCATACAGATGGCAGTGAAGATATTTCCATGTTCATACTGATGGCGATCTAGGGATTTTCATGTTCATAGAGATGGCGGTGTAGCTATTTCCATGCTTATACAGGTTGCAGTGTAGTTATTTCCCTGTTTATATAGATAGCAGTGTAGATATTTCCGTTGATATACAGATAGCTTTGTAGATATTTGCATGTTCATACAGATAGCGGTGTAGATATTTCCATGTTCATACAGATAGCGGTGTAGATATTTCCATGTTCATACAGATAGCGGTGTAGATATTTCCATGTTCATAGAGATAACGGTGTAGATATTTACATCTTCGTACAGATAGCGGTACAGATATTTCCATGTTCGTACAGAAAGCGGTGTAGATATTTCCATGTTCATACAGATGGCGGTGTAGATATTTACATGTTCATACAGATGGCGGTGTAGATATTTCCATGTTCGTAAGATGGCGGTGTAGATATTTCCATGTTCATACAGATGGCAGTGTAGATATTTCCATGTTCATAGAGATGGTGGTGTAGATATTTCCATGTTTATGCAGATAGCGGTATAGATATTTCCATGTTTATACAGATGGTGGTGTAGATATTTCCATGTTTATAGAGATGGCGGTCTAGTTATTTCCATGTTTATAGAGATAGTAGTGTAGTTATTTCCAAGTTTATAGAGACAGCATTGTAGATATTTCCATGTTTATAGAGACAGCTTTGTAGATATTTCCATGTTTATAGAGATAGCGGTGAAGATATTTCCAAGTTTATACAGATAGTGGTGTAGATATTTCCATGTTTATACAGAGAGCGGTGTAGATATTTCCATGTTGATAGAGATAGTGGTGAAGATAATTCCAATTTTATACAGAAAGCAGTGTAGATATTTCCAAGTTCATACAGATAGCGGTGTAGATATTTCCACGTTTATAGAGATGGCGGTGTAGATATTTCCATGTTCATACAGATGGCGGTGTAGATATTTCCATGTTCATACAGATGGCAGTGTAGATATTCTCATGTTTACACAGATGGCGGTGAAGATATTTCCATGTTTAAACAGATAGCGGTGCAGACATTTCCATGTTTACACTGATACCGGTGCGGATATTTCCATGTTTATGCAGATAGCGGTGTAGATATTTCCATGTTTATACAGATAGCGGTGCGGATATTTCCATGTTTATACAGATAGTGGTGCATATATTTCCATGTTTATACAGATAGCGGTGTAGATATTTCCATCTTAATACAGATGGCGGTGTAGATATGTCCATGTTCGTACAGATGGCGGTGTAGATATTTCCATGTTCATACAGATGGCGGTGTAGATATTTCGAAGTTTATAGAGATAGCGCTGTAGTTATTTCCATATTTATAGAGAAATCTGTGTAGATATTTCCATGTATATGCAGATAGCTGTGTAGATATTTCCATGTTCATGCAGAAAGTGGTGTAGATATTTCCATGTTCATCCAGATGCCGGTGTAGATATATCCATGTTCATAGAGATGGCGGTGAAGGTATTTCCATGTTCATACAGATGGCGGTGTAGATATTTCCATGTTTACACAGATAGCGGTGTAGATATTTCCATGTATATTCAGATAGCTGTGTAGATATTTCCATGTTCATGCAGATAGCGGTGTAGATATTTCCATGTTCATCCAGATGCCGGTGTACATATATCCATGTTCATACAGATGGCGGTGAAGATATTTCCATGTTCATACAGATGGCGGTGTAGATATTTCCATGTTCATAGAGATGGCGGTGTAGATATTTTCATGTTCATAGAGATGGCAGTGTAGATATCTCCAGGTTCATACAAATGGCGGTGTAGATATTTCCATGTTTATAGAGATGGCGGTGTAGATATTTCCATGTTTATACAGATAGCAGTGTGGTTATTTCCATGTTTATAGAGATAGCAGTGTGGAGATTTCCATTGATAAACAGATAGCTGTGTAGATATTTGCATGATCATACAGATAGCGGTGTAGATATTTCCATGTTCATACAGATAGCGGTGTAGATATTTCCATGTTCATACCGATAGCGGTGTAGATGTTTCTTTGTTCATACAGATAGCGGTGTAGATATTTCCATGTTCATACAGTTAGCGGTGTAGATATTTCCATGTTCATACAGATGGCGGTGTAGATATTTCCATGTTCATACAGATGGCGGTGTAGATATTTCCATGTTCGTACGGATGGCAGTATAGATATTTCCATGTTCATACAGGTGGCGGTGTAGATATTTCCATGTTTATACAGATAGCAGTGTAGTTATTTCCATGTTTATAGAGATAGCGGTGTGGATATTTCCACTGATATACAGATAGCTGTGTAGATATCTGCATGTTCATACAGATAGCGGTGTAGATATTTCCATGTTCGTACAGATAGCGGTGTAGATATTTCCATGTTCATACAGATAGCGGCGTAGATATTTCCATGTTCATACAGATAGCGGTGTAGATATTTCCATGTTCATAGAGATGGCGGTGTAGATATTTCCATGTTTCTGCAGATAGCGGTGTAGATATTTCCATGTTTATACAGATGGTGCTGTAGATATTTCCATGTTTACAGAGATGTTAGTCTAGATATTTCCATGTTTATAGAGACAGTGGTGTAGTTATATCCAAGTATATAGAGACAGGGTTGTAGATATTTCCATGTTTATACAGATAGCGGTGAAGATATTTCCATGTTTATACAGATAGCGGTGTAGGTATTTCCATGTTTATACAGATAGCGGTGTAAATATTTCCATGTTTATAGAGATAGTGGTGTAGATATTTCCAATTTTATACAGATTGCAGTGTAGATATTTCTAAGTTCATACAGATAGCGGTGTAGATATTTCCATGTTCATACAGATGGCAATGTAGATATTTCCATGTTTATAGAGATGGCGGTGTAGATATTTTCATGTTTACACAGATGGCAGTGTAGATATTTCCATGTTTACACAGATAGCGGTGTAGACATTTCCATGTTTACACTGATAGCGGTGTGGATATTTCCATGTTTATGCAGATAGCGGTGTAGATATTTCCATGTTTATACAGATAGTGGTGCGGTTATTTCCATGTTTATACAGATAGTGGTGGAGATATTTCCATGTTTATACAGATAGCGGTGTACATATTTCCATCTTATTACAGATGGCGGTGTAGATATGTCCACGTTCGTACAGATGGCGGTGTAGATATTTCCATGTTCATACAGATGGCGGTGTAGATATTTCGAAATTTATAGAGATAGCGCTGTAGTTATTTCCATATTTATTAAGAAATCTGTGTAGATATTTCCATGTTCATGCAGATAGCTGTGAAGATATTTCCATGTTCATCCAGATACCTGTGTAGATATATCCATGTTCATACAGATGGCAGTGAAGATATTTCCATGTTCATACTGATGGCGATCTAGGGATTTTCATGTTCATAGAGATGACGGTGTAGATATTTCCAGGTTTATACAGATAGCAGTGTAGTTATTTCCATGTTTATAGAGATAGCAGTGTAGATATTTCCATTGATATACAGATAGCTCTGTAGATATTTGAATGTTCATACAAATAGCGGTGTAGATATTTCCATGTTCATACAGATAGTGGTGTAGATATTTCCATGTTCATACAGAGAGCGGTGTAGATATTTCCATGTTCATACAGATAGCGGTGTAGATATTTCCATGTTCATACAGATAGCGGTGTAGTTATTTATATGTTCATACAGTTAGCGGTGTAGATATTTCCATGGTCATACAGAGGGCGGTGTAGATATTTACATGTTCATACAGATGGCGGTGTAGATATTTCCATGTTCATACAGATAGCGGTGTAGATATTTCCATGTTCATACAGATAGCGGTGTAGATATTTCCATGTTCATACAGATGGCGGTGTAGATATTTCCAAGGTCATACCAATAGCGGTGTAGATATTTCCATTTTCATACAGTAAGCGGTGTAGATATTTCCATGTTCATACAGATTGCGGTGTGGATATATACATGTTCATACAGATGACGGTGTAGATATTTCCATGTTTGTACAGTTGGCAGTGTAGATATTTCCATGTTCATAGAGATGGCGGTGTAGATATTTCCATGTTTATGCAGATAGCGGTATAGATATTTCCATGTTTATACAGATGGTGGTGTAGATATTTCCATGTTTATAGAGACGGCGGTCTAGATATTTCCATGTTTACAGAGATAGTGGTGTAGTTATTTCCCAGTTTATAGAGACAGTGTTGTAGGTATTTCCATGTTTATACAGATAGCGGTGTAGATATTTCCATGTTCTTACAGATAGTGGTGTAGGTATTTCCATGTTCATACAGTTAGCAGTGTAGATATTTCCATGTTTATACAGATAGCAGTGTAGATATTTCCATGTTTATACAGATAGTGGTGCAGATAATTTCAATTTTATACCGAGAGCAGTGTAGATATTTCCAAGTTCATACAGATAGCGGTGTAGATATTTCCATGTTTTAGAGATGGCGGTGTAGATATTTCCATGATCATACAGATGGCGGTGTAGATATTTCCATGTTCATACAAATTGTGGTGTAGATATTTCCATGTTCATAGAGATGGCGGTGTAGATATTTCCATGTTCATACAAATGGCGGTGTAGATATTTCCATGTTCATAGAGATTGCGGTGTAGATATTTCCATGTTTATACAGATAGCAGTGTAGTTATTTCCAAGTTTATAGAGATAGCAGTGTAGATATTTTCATTGATATACAGGTAGCTGTGTAGATATTTGCATGTTCATACAGATAGCGGTGTAGATATTTCCATGTTCATACAGATAGCAGTGTAGATATTTCCATGTTCATACAGATAGCGTTGTAGATATTTCCATGTTCATACAGTTAACGGTGTAGATATTTCCATGTTCATACAGATGGCAGTGTAGATATTTACATGTTCATACAGATGGCGGTGTAGTTATTTCCATGTTCGTACGGATGGCAGTGTAGATATTTCCATGTTCATACAGGTGGCGGTGTAGTTATTTCCATGTTTATACAGATAGCAGTGTAGTTATTTCCATGTTTATAGAGATAGCAGTGTAGATATTTCCATTGATATACAGATAGCTGTGTAGATATTTCCGTTGATATACAGATAGCGGTGTAGATATTTGCATGTTCATACAGATAGCGGTGTCGATATTTCCATGTTTATACAGATAGCGGTGTAGATATTTCTATGTTCAAACAGATAGCGGTGTAGATATTTCCACATTTATAGAGATGGCGGTGTAGATATTTCCATGTTCATACAGATGGCGGTGTGGATATTTCCATGTTCATACAGATGGCGGTGTAGATATTTCCATGTTTATAGGGATGGCGGTGTAGATATTTTCATGTTTACACAGATGGCGGTGTAGATATTTCCATGTTTACACAGATAACGGTGTATACATTTCCATGTTTACACAGATAGCGGTGTGGATATTTCCATGTTCATACAGATAGCGGTGTAGATATTTCTTTGTTCATACAGATAGCGGTGTAGATATTTCCATGTTCATACAGATAGCGGTGTAGATATTTCTTTGTTCATACAGATAGCGGTGTAGATATTTCCATGTTCATACAGTTAGCGGTGTAGATATTTCCATGTTCATACAGATGGCGGTGTAGATACTTACATGTTCATACAGATGGCGGTGTAGATATTTCCATGTTCGAACGGATGGCGGTGTAGGGATTTACATGTTGATACAGGTGGTGGTGTGTATATTTCCATGTTTATATAGATAGCAGTGTAGTTATTTCCATGTTTATAGAGATAGCAGTGTAGATATTTCCATTGATATATAGATAGCTGTGTAGATATTTCCATGTTCATACAGATAGCGGTGTAGATAATTCCATGTTCATATGGATAACGGTGTAGATATTTCCATGTTCATACAGATAGCGGTGTAGATATTTCCAGTTTCATACAGTTAGCGGTGTAGATATTTCCAAGTTCATACAGTTAGCGGTGTAGATATTTCCATGTTCATACAGATGGCGGTGTAGATATTTACATGTTCATACAGATGGCGGTATAGATATTTCCATGTTCGTACAGATGGCGGCGTAGATATTTCCATGTTCATATAGATGGCGGTGTAGATATTTCCATGTTTATGCAGATAGCGGTATAGATATTTCCATGTTCATACAGATGGCGGTGTAGATATTTCCATGTTCATACCAATAGCGGTGTAGATATTTCCATGTTCATACAGTTAGCCGTGTAGATATTTCCATGTTCCTACAGATGGCGGTGTAGATATTTACATGTTCATACAGATGGCGGTGTAGATATTTCCATGTTCGTACGGATGGCAGTGTAGATATTTCCATGTTCATACAGGTGGCGGTGTAGATATTTCCATTGATATACAGATAGCAGTGTAGTTATTTCCATGTTTATAGAGATAGCAGAGTGGATATTTCCATTGATATACAGATAGCTGTGTAGATACTTGCTTGTTCATTCAGATAGCGGTGAAGATATTTCCATTTTCGTACAGATAGCGATGTAGATATTTCCATGTTCCTACAGATAGCGGTGTAGATATTTCCATGTTCATACTGTTAGCAGTGTCGATATTTCCATGTTCATACAGTTAGCGGTGTAGATATTTCCATGTTCATACAGATGGCGGTGTAGATATTTACATGTTCATACAGATGGCGGTATAGATATTTCCATGTTCGTACAGATGGCGGCGTAGATATTTCCATGTTCATATAGATGGCGGTGTAGATATTTCCATGTTTATGCAGATAGCGGTATAGATATTTCCATGTTTATACAGATGGTGCTGTAGATATTTCCATGTTTATAGAGATGGCTGTCTAAATATTTCCATGTTTACAGAGATAGTGGTGTAGTTATTTCAAAGTTTATAGAGACAGCGTTGTAGATATTTAAATGTTTATACAGATAGCGGTGAAGATATTTCCATGTTTATACAGATAGCGGTGCAGATATTTCCATGTTTATACAGATAGCAGTGTAGATATTTCCATGTTTATAGAGATAGTGGTGTAGATAATTTCAATTTTATACAGAGAGCAGTGTAGATATTTCCAAGTTCATACAGATAGCGGTGTAGATATTTCCACATTTATAGAGATGGCAGTGTAGATATTTCCATGTTCATACAGATGGCGGTGTAGATATTTCCATGTTAATAGGGATGGCGGTGTAGATATTTTCATGTTTACACAGATGGCGGTGTAGATATTTCCATGTTTACACAGATAGCGGTGTAGACATTTCCATGTTTACACAGATAGCGGTGTGGATATTTCCATGTTTATGCAGATAGCAGTGTAGATATTTCCATGTTTATACCGATAGCGGTGCGGATATTTCCATGTTTATACAGATAGTTGGGCAGATATTTCCATGTTTATACAGATAGCGGTGTAGATATTTCCATCTTAATACAGATGGCGGTGTAGATATGTCCATGTTCATACAAATGGCGGTGTAGATATTTCCATGTTCATAGAGATGGCGGTGTAGATATTTCCATGTTTATGCAGATAGCGGTATAGATATTTCCATGTTTATACAGATGGTGCTGTAGATATTTCCATGTTTATAGAGATGGCTGTCTAAATATTTCCATGTTTACAGAGATAGTGGTGTAGTTATTTCAAAGTTTATAGAGACAGCGTTGTAGATATTTAAATGTTTATACAGATAGCGGTGAAGATATTTCCATGTTTATACAGATAGCGGTGCAGATATTTCCATGTTTATACAGATAGCAGTGTAGATATTTCCATGTTTATAGAGATAGTGGTGTAGATAATTTCAATTTTATACAGAGAGCAGTGTAGATATTTCCAAGTTCATACAGATAGCGGTGTAGATATTTCCACATTTATAGAGATGGCGGTGTAGATATTTCCATGTTCATACAGATGGCGGTGTAGATATTTCCATGTTTATAGGGATGGCGGTGTAGATATTTTCATGTTTACACAGATGGCGGTGTAGATATTTCCATGTTTACACAGATAGCGGTGTAGACATTTCCATGTTTACACAGATAGCGGTGTGGATATTTCCATGTTTATGCAGATAGCAGTGTAGATATTTCCATGTTTATACCGATAGCGGTGCGGATATTTCCATGTTTATACAGATAGTTGGGCAGATATTTCCATGTTTATACAGATAGCGGTGTAGATATTTCCATCTTAATACAGATGGCGGTGTAGATATTTCCATGTTCATACAAATGGCGGTGTAGATATTTCCATGTTCATAGAGATGGCGGTGTAGATATTTCCATGTTCATACAAATGGCGGTGTAGATATTTCCATGTTCATAGAGATTGCTGTGTAGATACTTCCATGTTTATACAGATAGCAGTGTAGTTATTTCCAAGTTTATAGAGATAGCAGTGTAGATATTTTCATTGATATACAGGTAGCTGTGTAGATATTTGCATGTTCATACAGATAGCGGTGTAGATATTTCCATGTTCATACAGATAGCGTTGTAGATATTTCCACGTTTATACAGATAGCGGTGCAGAGATTTACATGTTTATAGAGATGGCGGTCTATATATTTTCTTGTTTATACAGATAGCGTTGTAGGTATTTCCATGTTTATAGACATAGCGGTGTAGATATTTCCAATTTTATACAGATAGCAGTGTAGATATTTCCATGTACATACAGATAGCGGTGTAGATATTTCCACGTTTATAGAGATGGCGGTGTAGATATTTCCATGTTCATACAGATGGCAGTGTAGATATTTCCATGTTGATACAGATAGCATTGTAGTTATTTCCATGTTTATAGAGATACCAGTGTAGATTTTCCATAGATATACAGATAGCGGTGTAGATATTTCCATGTTCATGCAGAAAGCGGTGTAGATATTTCCATGTTCATCCAGATGCCGGTGTAGATATACCCATGTTCATAGAGACGGCGGTGAAGATATTTCCATGTTCATAGAGATGGTGGTGTAGATATTTCCACGTTCATACAAATGGCGGTGTAGATATTTCCATGTTCATAGAGATGGCGGTGTAGATATTTCCATGTTCATACAAATGGCGGTGTAGATATTTCCATGTTCATAGAGATGGCGGTGTAGATATTTCCATGTTTATACAGATAGCAGTGTAGTTATTTCCATGTTTATACAGATAGCAGTGTAGATATTTCCATTGATATACAGATAGCTGTGTAGATATTTGCATGTTCATACAGATAGCGGTGTAGATATTTCCATGTTCATACAGATAGCGGTGAAGATATTTCCATGTTCATAGAGATAGCGGTGTAGATATTTCCATGTTCATACAGATAGCGGTGTAGATATTTCCATGTTCATACAGTTAGCTGTGTAGATATTTACATGTTCATACAGATGGCGGTGAAGATATTTCCATGTTCGTATGGATGGCAGTGTAGATATTTCCATGTTCATACAGGTGGCGGTGTATATATTTCCATGTTTATACAGATAGCAGTGAACTTATTTCCATGTTTATAGAGATGGCATTGTAGATATTTCCATTGATATACAGATAGCTGGGTAGATATTTCAATGTTCATACAGATAGCGGTGTAGATATTTCCATGTTCATACAGATAACGTTGTAGATAATTCCATGTTCATACAGATAGCGGTGTAGATATTTCCATGTTCATGCAGTTAGCGGTGTAGATATTTCCATGTTCATACAGTTAGCGGTGTAGATATTTCCATGTCCATACAGATGGCGGTGTAGATATTTACATGTTCATACAGATGGCGGTATAGGTATTTCCATGTTCGTACAGATGGCAGCGTAGATATTTCCATGTTCATATAGATGGCGGTGTAGATATTTCCATGTTTATGCAGACAGCGGTATAGATATTTCCATGTTTATACAGATGGTGCTGTAGATATTTCCATGTTTATAGAGATGGCGGTCTAAATATTTCCATGTTTACAGAGATAGTGGTGTAGTTATTTCGAAGTTTATAGAGACAGCGTTGTAGATATTTAAATGTTTATACAGATGGCGGTGAAGATATTTCCATGTTTATACAGATAGCGGTGTTGATATTTCCATGTTTATACAGATAGCAGTGTAGATATTTCCATGTTTATAGAGATAGTGTTGTAGATAATTTCAATTTTATACAGAGAGCAGTGTAGATATTTCCAAGTTCATACAGATAGCGGTGTAGATATTTCCACATTTATAGAGATGGCGGTGTAGATATTTCCATGTTCATACCGATGGCGGTGTAGATATTTCCATGTTTATAGGGATGGCGGTGTAGATATTTTCATGTTTAAACAGATGGCGGTGTAGATATTTCCATGTTTACACAGATAGCGGTGTAGACATTTCCATGTTTACACAGATAGCGGTGTGGATATTTCCATGTTTATGCAGATAGCAGTGTAGATATTTCCATGTTTATACAGATAGCGGTGCGGATATTTCCATGTTTATACAGATAGTTGGGCAGATATTTCCATGTTTATACAGATAGCGGTGTAGATATTTCCATCTTAATACAGATGGCGGTGTAGATATTTCCATGTTCATACAAATGGCGGTGTAGATATTTCCATGTTCATAGAGATGGCGGTGTAGATATTTCCATGTTCATACAAATGGCGGTGAAGATATTTCCATGTTCATAGAGATTGCTGTGTAGATACTTCCATGTTTATACAGATAGCAGTGTAGTTATTTCCAAGTTTATAGAGATAGCAGTTTAGATATTTTCATTGATATACAGGTAGCTGTGTAGATATTTGCATGTTCATACAGATAGCGGTGTAGATATTTCCATGTTCATACAGATAGCGGTGTAGATATTTCCACGTTTATACAGATAGCGGTGCAGAGATTTACATGTTTATAGAGATGGCGGTCTATATATTTTCTTGTTTATACAGATAGCGTTGTAGGTATTTCCATGTTTATAGACATAGCGGTGTAGATATTTCCAATTTTATACAGATAGCAGTGTAGATATTTCCATGTACATACAGATAGCGGTGTAGATATTTCCACGTTTATAGAGATGGCGGTGTAGATATTTCCATGTTCATACAGATGGCAGTGTAGATATTTCCATGTTGATACAGATAGCATTGTAGTTATTTCCATGTTTATAGAGATACCAGTGTAGATTTTCCATAGATATACAGATAGCGGTGTAGATATTTCCATGTTCATGCAGAAAGCGGTGTAGATATTTGCATGTTCATCCAGATGCCGGTGTAGATATTTCCATGTTCATACAGTTAGCTGTGTAGATATTTCCATGTTCATACAGATGGCGGTGTAGATATTTACATGTTCATACAGATGGCGGTGAAGATATTTCCATGTTCGTATGGATGGCAGTGTAGATATTTCCATGTTCATACAGGTGGCGGTGTATATATTTCCATGTTTATACAGATAGCATTGAAGTTATTTCCATGTTTATAGAGATGGCAGTGTAGATATTTCCATTGATATACAGATAGCTGGGTAGATATTTCAATGTTCATACTGATAGCGGTGTAGATATTTCCATGTTCATACAGATAACGGTGTAGATAATTCCATGTTCATACAGATAGCGGTGTAGATATTTCCATGTTCATGCAGTTAGCGGTGTAGATATTTCCATGTTCATACAGTTAGCGGTGTAGATATTTCCATGTCCATACAGATGGCGGTGTAGATATTTACATGTTCATACAGATGGCGGTATAGTTATTTCCATGTTCGTACAGATGGCAGCGTAGATATTTCCATGTTCATATAGATGGCGGTGTAGATATTTCCATGTTTATGCAGACAGCGGTATAGATATTTCCATGTTTATACAGATGGTGCTGTAGATATTTCCATGTTTATAGAGATGGCAGTCTAAATATTTCCATGTTTACAGAGATAGTGGTGTAGTTATTTCGAAGTTTATAGAGACAGCGTTGTAGATATTTTAATGTTTATACAGATAGCGGTGAAGATATTTCCATGTTTATACAGATAGCGGTGTTGATATTTCCATGTTTATACAGATAGCAGTGTAGATATTTCCATGTTTATAGAGATAGTGTTGTAGATAATTTCAATTTTATACAGAGAGCAGTGTAGATATTTCCAAGTTCATACAGATAGCGGTGTAGATATTTCCACATTTATAGAGATGGCGGTGTAGATATTTCCATGTTCATACCGATGGCGGTGTAGATATTTCCATGTTTTTAGGGATGGCGGTGTAGATATTTTCATGTTTACACAGATGGCGGTGTAGATATTTCCATGTTTACACAGATAGCGGTGTAGACATTTCCATGTTTACACAGATAGCGGTGTGGATATTTCCATGTTTATGCAGATAGCAGTGTAGATATTTCCATGTTTATACAGATAGCGTTGCGGATATTTCCACGTTTATACAGGTAGTTGGGCAGATATTTCCATGTTAATACAGATAGCAGTGTAGATATTTCCATCTTAATACAGACGGCGGTGTAGATATGTCCATGTTTGTACAGAAGGCGGTGTACATATTTCCATGTTCATACAGATGGTGGTGTAGATATTTTGAAGTTTATAGAGATAGTGCTGTAGTTATTTCCATATTTATAGAGAAATCTGTGTAGATATTTCCATGTATATTCAGATAGCTGTGCAGAGATTTCCATGTTCATGCAGATAGCGGTGTAGATATTTCCATTTTCATGCAGATGCCTGTGTACATATATCCATGTTCATACAGATGGCGGTGAAGATATTTCCATGTTCATACAGATGGCGGTGTAGATATTTCCATGTTCATACAAATGGCGTTGGAGATATTTCCATGTTCATAGAGATGGCGGTGTAGATATTTCCATGTTCATACAAATGGCGGTGTAGATATTTTCATGTTCATAGAGATGACGGTGTAGATATTTCCATGTTTATACAGATAGCAGTGTAGTTATTTCCATGTTTATAGAGATAGCAGTGTAGATATTTCCATTGATATACAGATAGCTCTGTAGATATTTGCATGTTCATACAAATATCGGTGTAGATATTTCCATGTTCATACAGATAGTGGTGTAGATATTGCCATGTTCATACTGAGAGCGGTGTAGATATTTCCATGTTCATACAGATAGCGGTGTAGATATTTCCATGTTCATACAGATAGCGGTGTAGTTATTTATATGTTCATACAGTTAGCGGTGTAGATATTTCCATGGTCATACAGAGGGCGGTGTAGATATTTACATGTTCATACAGATGGCGGTGTAGATATTTCCATGTTCATACAGGTGGCGGGGTAGTTATTTCCATGTTCGTACGGATGGCAGTGTAGATATTTCCATGTTCATACAGGTGGCGGGGTAGTTATTTCCATGTTTATACAGATAGCAGTGTAGTTATTTCCATGTTTATAGAGATAGCAGTGTAGATATTTCCATTGATATACAGATAGCTGTGTAGATATTTCCGTTGATATACAGATAGCGGTGTAGATATTTGCATGTTCATACAGATAGCGGTGTCGATATTTCCATGTTTATACAGATAGCGGTGTAGATATTTCTATGTTCATACAGATAGCGGTGTAGATATTTCCACATTTATAGAGATGGCGGTGTAGATATTTCCATGTTCATACAGATGGCGGTGTGGATATTTCCATGTTCATACAGATGGCGGTGTAGATATTTCCATGTTTATAGGGATGGCGGTGTAGATATTTTCATGTTTACACAGATGGCGGTGTACATATTTCCATGTTTACACAGATAACGGTGTAGACATTTCCATGTTTACACAGATAGCGGTGTGGATATTTCCATGTTTATGCAGACAGCAGTGTAGATATTTCCATGTTTATACAGATAGCGGTGCGGATATTTCCATGTTTATACAGATAGTTGGGCAGATATTTCCATGTTTATACAGATAGCGGTGTAGATATTTCCATCTTAATACAGATGGCGGTGTAGATATGTCCATGTTTGTACAGAAGGCGGTGTACATATTTCCATGTTCATACAGATGGCGGTGTAGATATTTCGAAGTTTATAGAGATAGTGCTGTAGTTATTTCCATATTTATAGAGAAATCTGTGTAGATATTTCCATGTATATTCAGATAGCTGTGTAGATATTTCCATGTTCATGCAGATAGCGTTGTAGATATTTCCATGTTCATCCAGATGCCGGTGTAGGTATCTCCATGTTCATACAGATGGCGGTGAAGATATTTCCATGTTCATACAGATGGCGGTGTAGATATTTCCATGTTCATACAGATGGCGGTGGAGATATTTCCATGTTCATAGAGATGGTGGTGTAGATATTTCCATGTTCATACAAATGGCGGTGTAGATATTTTCATGTTCATAGTGATGACGGTGTAGATATTTCCAGGTTTATACAGATAGCAGTGTAGTTATTTCCATATTTATAGAGATAGCAGTGTAGATATTTCCATTGATATACAGATAGCTCTGTAGATATTTGCATGTTCATACAGATAGCGGTGTAGATATTTCCATGTTCATACAGAGGGCGGTGTAGATATTTACATGTTCATTCAAATGGCTGTGTAGATATTTCCATGTTCATACAGATAGCGGTCTGGATATTTCCATGTTCATACAGATAGCGGTGTAGATATTTCCATGTTCATGCAGATGGCGGTGTAGATATTTCCATGTTCATACCAATAGCGGTGTAGATATTTCCATGTTCATACAGTTAGCGATGTAGATATTTCCATGTTCATACAGATGGCGGTGTAGATATTTACATGTTCATACAGATGGCGGTGTAGATATTTCCATGTTCATACAGATGGCGGTGAATTTTCATGTTCATACAGATGGCGGTGTAGATATTTCCATGTTTGTACAGATGGCGGTGTAGATATTTCCATGTTCATACAGATAGCGGTGTAGGTATTTCCATGTTCATACAGTTAGCGGTGTAGATATTTCCATGTTTATACAGATAGCAGTGTATGTATTTCCATGTTTATAGAGATAGTGGTGCAGATAATTTCAATTTTATACCGAGAGCAGTGTAGATATTTCCAAGTTCATACAGATAGCGGTGTACGTATTTCCACGTTTATAGAGATGGCGTTGTAGATATTTCCATGTTCATACAGATGGCGGTGTAGATATTTCCATGTTCATACAAATTGCGGTGTAGATATTTCCATGTTCATACAGATGGCGGTGTAGATATTTCCATGTTCATACAAATGGCGGTGTAGATATTTCCATGTTCATAGAGATTGCGGTGTAGATATTTCCATGTTTATACAGATAGCAGTGTAGTTATTTCCATGTTTATAGAGATAGCAGTGTGGATATTTTCATTGATATACAGATAGCTGTGTAGATATTTGCATCTTCATACAGATAGCGGTGTAGGTATTTTGATGTTCATACAGATAGCGGTGTAGATATTTCCACGTTCATACAGATAGCGGTGTAGACATTTCCATGTTTACACAGATAGCGGTGTGGATATTTCCATGTTTATGCAGACAGCAGTGTATATATTTCCATGTTTATACAGATAGCGGTGCGGATATTTCCATGTTTATACAGATAGTTGGGCAGATATTTCCATGTTTATACAGATAGCGGTGTAGATATTTCCATCTTAATACAGATGGCGGTGTAGATATGTCCATGTTTGTACAGAAGGCGGTGTACATATTTCCATGTTCATACAGATGGCGGTGTAGATATTTCGAAGTTTATAGAGATAGTGCTGTAGTTATTTCCATATTTATAGAGAAATCTGTGTAGATATTTCCATGTATATTCAGATAGCTGTGTAGATATTTCCATGTTCATGCAGATAGCGGTGTAGATATTTCCATGTTCATCCAGATGCCGGTGTAGATATCTCCATGTTCATACAGATGGCGGTGAAGATATTTCCATGTTCATACAGATGGCGGTGTAGATATTTCCATGTTCATACAGATGGCGGTGGAGATATTTCCATGTTCATAGAGATGGTGGTGTAGATATTTCCATGTTCATACAAATGGCGGTGTAGATATTTTCATGTTCATAGTGATGACGGTGTAGATATTTCCAGGTTTATACAGATAGCAGTGTAGTTATTTCCATATTTATAGAGATAGCAGTGTAGATATTTCCATTGATATACAGATAGCTCTGTAGATATTTGCATGTTCATACAGATAGCGGTGTAGATATTTCCATGTTCATACAGAGGGCGGTGTAGATATTTACATGTTCATTCAAATGGCTGTGTAGATATTTCCATGTTCATACAGATAGCGGTCTGGATATTTCCATGTTCATACAGATGGCGGTGTAGATATTTCCATGTTCATGCAGATGGCGGTGTAGATATTTCCATGTTCATACCAATAGCGGTGTAGATATTTCCATGTTCATACAGTTAGCGATGTAGATATTTCCATGTTCATACAGATGGCGGTGTAGATATTTACATGTTCATACAGATGGCGGTGTAGATATTTCCATGTTCATACAGATGGCGGTGAATTTTCATGTTCATACAGATGGCGGTGTAGATATTTCCATGTTTGTACAGATGGCGGTGTAGATATTTCCATGTTCATACAGATAGCGGTGTAGGTATTTCCATGTTCATACAGTTAGCGGTGTAGATATTTCCATGTTTATACAGATAACAGTGTATGTATTTCCATGTTTATAGAGATAGTGGTGCAGATAATTTCAATTTTATACCGAGAGCAGTGTAGATATTTCCAAGTTCATACAGATAGCGGTGTACATATTTCCACGTTTATAGAGATGGCGTTGTAGATATTTCCATGTTCATACAGATGGCGGTGTAGATATTTCCATGTTCATACAAATTGCGGTGTAGATATTTCCATGTTCATACAGATGGCGGTGTAGATATTTCCATGTTCATACAAATGGCGGTGTAGATATTTCCATGTTCATAGAGATTGCGGTGTAGATATTTCCATGTTTATACAGATAGCAGTGTAGTTATTTCCATGTTTATAGAGATAGCAGTGTGGATATTTTCATTGATATACAGATAGCTGTGTAGATATTTGCATCTTCATACAGATAGCGGTGTAGGTATTTTGATGTTCATACAGATAGCGGTGTAGATATTTCCACGTTCATACAGATAGCGGTGTAGACATTTCCATGTTTACACAGATAGCGGTGTGGATATTTCCATGTTTATGCAGACAGCAGTGTATATATTTCCATGTTTATACAGATAGCGGTGCGGATATTTCCATGTTTATACAGATAGTTGGGCAGATATTTCCATGTTTATACAGATAGCGGTGTAGATATTTCCATCTTAATACAGATGGCGGTGTAGATATGTCCATGTTTGTACAGAAGGCGGTGTACATATTTCCATGTTCATACAGATGGCGGTGTAGATATTTCGAAGTTTATAGAGATAGTGCTGTAGTTATTTCCATATTTATAGAGAAATCTGTGTAGATATTTCCATGTATATTCAGATAGCTGTGTAGATATTTCCATGTTCATGCAGATAGCGGTGTAGATATTTCCATGTTCATCCAGATGCCGGTGTAGATATCTCCATGTTCATACAGATGGCGGTGAAGATATTTCCATGTTCATACAGATGGCGGTGTAGATATTTCCATGTTCATACAGATGGCGGTGGAGATATTTCCATGTTCATAGAGATGGTGGTGTAGATATTTCCATGTTCATACAAATGGCGGTGTAGATATTTTCATGTTCATAGTGATGACGGTGTAGATATTTCCAGGTTTATACAGATAGCAGTGTAGTTATTTCCATATTTATAGAGATAGCAGTTTAGATATTTCCATTGATATACAGATAGCTCTGTAGATATTTGCATGTTCATACAGATAGAGGTGTAGATATTTCCATGTTCATACAGAGGGCGGTGTAGATATTTACATGTTCATTCAAATGGCTGTGTAGATATTTCCATGTTAATACAGATAGCGGTCTGGATATTTCCATCTTCATACAGATAGCGGTGTAGATATTTCCATGTTCATGCAGATGGCGGTGTAGATATTTCCATGTTCATACCAATAGCGGTGTAGATATTTCCATGTTCATACAGTTAGCGATGTAGATATTTCCATGTTCATACAGATGGCGGTGTAGATATTTACATGTTCATACAGATGGCGGTGTAGATATTTCCATGTTCATACAGATGGCGGTGTATTTTCATGTTCATACAGATGGCGGTGTAGATATTTCCATGTTTGTACAGATGGCGGTGTAGATATTTCCATGTTCATACAGATAGCGGTGTAGGTATTTCCATGTTCATACAGTTAGCGGTGTAGATATTTCCATGTTTATACAGATAGCAGTGTACGTATTTCCATGTTTATAGAGATAGCGGTGCAGATAATTTCAATTTTATACCGAGAGCAGTGTAGATATTTCCAAGTTCATACAGATAGCGGTGTACGTATTTCCACGTTTATAGAGATGGCGTTGTAGATATTTCCATGTTCATACAGATGGCGGTGTAGATATTTCCATGTTCATACAAATTGCGGTGTAGATATTTCCATGTTCATAGAGATGGCGGTGTAGATATTTCCATGTTCATACAAATGGCGGTGTAGATATTTCCATGTTCATAGAGATTGCGGTGTAGATATTTCCATGTTTATACATATAGCAGTGTAGTTATTTCCATGTTTATAGAGATAGCAGTGTAGATATTTTCATTGATATACAGATAGCTGTGTAGATATTTGCATCTTCATACAGATAGCGGTGTAGGTATTTCGATGTTCATACAGATAGCGGTGTAGATATTTCCATGTTCACACAGATAGCGGTGTAGATATTTCTTTGTTCATACAGATAGCGGTGTAGATATTTCCATGTTCATACAGTTAGCGGTGTAGATATTTCCATGTTTATACAGATGGCGGTGTAGATACTTACATGTTCATACAGATGGCGGTGTAGATATTTCCATGTTCGAACGGATGGCGGTGTAGGGATTTCCATGTTGATACAGGTGGTGGTGTGTATATTTCCATGTTTATATAGATAGCAGTGTAGTTATTTCCATGTTTATAGAGATAGCAGTGTAGATATTTCCATTGATATATAGATAGCTGTGTAGATATTTCCATGTTCATACAGATAGCGGTGTAGATAATTCCATGTTCATATGGATAACGGTGTAGATATTTCCATGTTCATACAGATAGCGGTGTAGATATTTCCATGTTCATACAGTTAGCGGTGTAGATATTTCCAAGTTCATACAGTTAGCGGTGTAGATATTTCCATGTTCATACAGATGGCGGTGTAGATATTTACATGTTCATACAGATGGCGGTATAGATATTTCCATGTTCGTACAGATGGCGGCGTAGATATTTCCATGTTCATATAGATGGCGGTGTAGATATTTCCATGTTTATGCAGATAGCGGTATAGATATTTCCATGTTCATACAGATGGCGGTGTAGATATTTCCATGTTCATACCAATAGCGGTGTAGATATTTCCATGTTCATACAGTTAGCGGTGTAGATATTTCCATGTTCCTACCGATGGCGGTGTAGATATTTAAATGTTCATACAGATGGCGGTGTAGATATTTCCATGTTCGTACGGATGGCAGTGTAGATATTTCCATGTTCATACAGGTGGCGGTGTAGATATTTCCACTGATATACAGATAGCAGTGTAGTTATTTCCATGTTTATAGAGATAGCAGAGTGGATATTTCCATTGATATACAGATAGCTGTGTAGATACTTGCTTGTTCATTCAGATAGCGGTGAAGATATTTCCATTTTCGTACAGATAGCGATGTAGATATTTCCATGTTCCTACAGATAGCGGTGTAGATATTTCCATGTTCATACTGTTAGCAGTGTCGATATTTCCATGTTCATACAGTTAGCGGTGTAGATATTTCCATGTTCATACAGATGGCGGTGTAGATATTTACATGTTCATACAGATGGCGGTATAGATATTTCCATGTTCGTACAGATGGCGGCGTAGATATTTCCATGTTCATATAGATGGCGGTGTAGATATTTCCATGTTTATGCAGATAGCGGTATAGATATTTCCATGTTTATACAGATGGTGCTGTAGATATTTCCATGTTTATAGAGATGGCTGTCTAAATATTTCCATGTTTACAGAGATAGTGGTGTAGTTATTTCAAAGTTTATAGAGACAGCGTTGTAGATATTTAAATGTTTATACAGATAGCGGTGAAGATATTTCCATGTTTATACAGATAGCGGTGCAGATATTTCCATGTTTATACAGATAGCAGTGTAGATATTTCCATGTTTATAGAGATAGTGGTGTAGATAATTTCAATTTTATACAGAGAGCAGTGTAGATATTTCCAAGTTCATACAGATAGCGGTGTAGATATTTCCAAATTTATAGAGATGGCGGTGTAGATATTTCCATGTTCATACAGATGGCAGTGTAGATATTTACATGTTCATACAGATGGCGGTGTAGTTATTTCCATGTTCGTACGGATGGCAGTGTAGATATTTCCATGTTCATATAGGTGGCGGGGTAGTTATTTCCATGTTTATACAGATAGCAGTGTAGTTATTTCCATGTTTATAGAGATAGCATTGTAGATATTTCCATTGATATACAGATAGCTGTGTAGATATTTCCGTTGATATACAGATAGCGGTGTAGATATTTGCATGTTCATACAGATAGCGGTGTCGATATTTCCATGTTTATACAGATAGCGGTGTAGATATTTCTATGTTCATACAGATAGCGGTGTAGATATTTCCACATTTATAGAGATGGCGGTGTAGATATTTCCATGTTCATACAGATGGCGGTGTGGATATTTCCATGTTCATACAGATGGCGGTGTAGATATTTCCATGTTTATAGGGATGGCGGTGTAGATATTTTCATGTTTACACAGATGGCGGTGTAGATATTTCCATGTTTACACAGATAACGGTGTAGACATTTCCATGTTTACACAGATAGCGGTGTGGATATTTCCATGTTTATGCAGACAGCAGTGTAGATATTTCCATGTTTATACAGATAGCGGTGCGGATATTTCCATGTTTATACAGATAGCGGTGCGGATATTTCCATGTTTATACAGATAGTTGGGCAGATATTTCCATGTTTATACAGATAGCGGTGTAGATATTTCCATCTTAATACAGATGGCGGTGTAGATATGTCCATGTTTGTACAGAAGGCGGTGTACATATTTCCATGTTCATACAGATGGCGGTGTAGATATTTCGAAGTTTATAGAGATAGTGCTGTAGTTATTTCCATATTTATAGAGAAATCTGTGTAGATATTTCCATGTATATTCAGATAGCTGTGTAGATATTTCCATGTTCATGCAGATAGCGTTGTAGATATTTCCATGTTCATCCAGATGCCGGTGTAGGTATCTCCATGTTCATACAGATGGCGGTGAAGATATTTCCATGTTCATACAGATGGCGGTGTAGATATTTCCATGTTCATACAGATGGCGGTGGAGATATTTCCATGTTCATAGAGATGGTGGTGTAGATATTTCCATGTTCATACACATGGCGGTGTAGATATTTTCATGTTCATAGTGATGACGGTGTAGATATTTCCAGGTTTATACAGATAGCAGTGTAGTTATTTCCATATTTATAGAGATAGCAGTGTAGATATTTCCATTGATATACAGATAGCTCTGTAGATATTTGCATGTTCATACAGATAGCGGTGTAGATATTTCCATGTTCATACAGAGGGCGGTGTAGATATTTACATGTTCATTCAAATGGCTCTGTAGATATTTCCATGTTCATACAGATAGCGGTCTGGATATTTCCATGTTCATACAGATAGCGGTGTAGATATTTCCAT
Source organism: Gorilla gorilla gorilla (assembly GCF_029281585.2). Taxonomy (NCBI): domain Eukaryota; kingdom Metazoa; phylum Chordata; class Mammalia; order Primates; family Hominidae; genus Gorilla; species Gorilla gorilla. Next base: position 79,453,542 of record NC_073244.2, read on the forward strand.
GTTCATGCAGATGGAGGTGTAGATATTTCCATGTTCATACCAATAGCGGTGTAGATATTTCCATGTTCATACAGTTAGCGATGTAGATATTTCCATGTTCATACAGATGGCGGTGTAGATATTTACATGTTCATACAGATGGCGGTGTAGATATTTCCATGTTCATACAGATGGCGGTGAATTTTCATGTTCATACAGATGGCGGTGTAGATATTTCCATGTTTGTACAGATGGCGGTGTAGATATTTCCATGTTCATACAGATAGCGGTGTAGGTATTTCCATGTTCATACAGTTAGCGGTGTAGATATTTCCATGTTTATACAGATAGCAGTGTATGTATTTCCATGTTTATAGAGATAGTGGTGCAGATAATTTCAATTTTATACCGAGAGCAGTGTAGATATTTCCAAGTTCATACAGATAGCGGTGTACGTATTTCCACGTTTATAGAGATGGCGTTGTAGATATTTCCATGTTCATACAGATGGCGGTGTAGATATTTCCATGTTCATGCAAATTGCGGTGTAGATATTTCCATGTTCATACAGATGGCGGTGTAGATATTTCCATGTTCATACAAATGGCGGTGTAGATATTTCCATGTTCATAGAGATTGCGGTGTAGATATTTCCATGTTTATACAGATAGCAGTGTAGTTATTTCCATGTTTATAGAGATAGCAGTGTGGATATTTTCATTGATATACAGATAGCTGTGTAGATATTTGCATCTTCATACAGATAGCGGTGTAGGTATTTTGATGTTCATACAGATAGCGGTGTAGATATTTCCATGTTCATACAGATAGCGGTGTAGATATTTCTTTGTTCATACAGATAGCGGTGTAGATATTTCCATGTTCATACAGTTAGCGGTGTAGATATTTCCATGTTTATACAGATGGCGGTGTAGATACTTACATGTTCATACAGATGGCGGTGTAGATATTTCCATGTTCGAACGGATGGCGGTGTAGGGATTTCCATGTTGATACAGGTGGTGGTGTGTATATTTCCATGTTTATATAGATAGCAGTGTAGTTATTTCCATGTTTATAGAGATAGCAGTGTAGATATTTCCATTGATATATAGATAGCTGTGTAGATATTTCCATGTTCATACAGATAGCGGTGTAGATAATTCCATGTTCATATGGATAACGGTGTAGATATTTCCATGTTCATACAGATAGCGGTGTAGATATTTCCATGTTCATACAGTTAGCGGTGTAGATATTTCCAAGTTCATACAGTTAGCGGTGTAGATATTTCCATGTTCATACAGATGGCGGTGTAGATATTTACATGTTCATACAGATGGCGGTATAGATATTTCCATGTTCGTACAGATGGCGGCGTAGATATTTCCATGTTCATATAGATGGCGGTGTAGATATTTCCATGTTTATGCAGATAGCGGTATAGATATTTCCATGTTCATACAGATGGCGGTGTAGATATTTCCATGTTCATACCAATAGCGGTGTAGATATTTCCATGTTCATACAGTTAGCGGTGTAGATATTTCCATGTTCCTACCGATGGCGGTGTAGATATTTAAATGTTCATACAGATGGCGGTGTAGATATTTCCATGTTCGTACGGATGGCAGTGTAGATATTTCCATGTTCATACAGGTGGCGGTGTAGATATTTCCACTGATATACAGATAGCAGTGTAGTTATTTCCATGTTTATAGAGATAGCAGAGTGGATATTTCCATTGATATACAGATAGCTGTGTAGATACTTGCTTGTTCATTCAGATAGCGGTGAAGATATTTCCATTTTCGTACAGATAGCGATGTAGATATTTCCATGTTCCTACAGATAGCGGTGTAGATATTTCCATGTTCATACTGTTAGCAGTGTCGATATTTCCATGTTCATACAGTTAGCGGTGTAGATATTTCCATGTTCATACAGATGGCGGTGTAGATATTTACATGTTCATACAGATGGCGGTATAGATATTTCCATGTTCGTACAGATGGCGGCGTAGATATTTCCATGTTCATATAGATGGCGGTGTAGATATTTCCATGTTTATGCAGATAGCGGTATAGATATTTCCATGTTTATACAGATGGTGCTGTAGATATTTCCATGTTTATAGAGATGGCTGTCTAAATATTTCCATGTTTACAGAGATAGTGGTGTAGTTATTTCAAAGTTTATAGAGACAGCTTTGTAGATATTTAAATGTTTATACAGATAGCGGTGAAGATATTTCCATGTTTATACAGATAGCGGTGCAGATATTTCCATGTTTATACAGATAGCAGTGTAGATATTTCCATGTTTATAGAGATAGTGGTGTAGATAATTTCAATTTTATACAGAGAGCAGTGTAGATATTTCCAAGTTCATACAGATAGCGGTGTAGATATTTCCACATTTATAGAGATGGCGGTGTAGATATTTCCATGTTCATACAGATGGCGGTGTAGATATTTCCATGTTTATAGGGATGGCGGTGTAGATATTTTCATGTTTACAGAGATGGCGGTGTAGATATTTCCATGTTTACACAGATAGCGGTGTAGACATTTCCATGTTTACACAGATAGCTGTGTGGATATTTCCATGTTTATGCAGATAGCAGTGTAGATATTTCCATGTTTATACCGATAGCGGTGCGGATATTTCCATGTTTATACAGATAGTTGGGCAGATATTTCCATGTTTATGCAGATAGCGGTGTAGATATTTCCATCTTAATACAGATGGCGGTGTAGATATGTCCATGTTTGTACAGAAGGCGGTGTACATATTTCCATGTTCATACAGATGGCGGTGTAGATATTTCGAAGTTTATAGAGATAGTGCTGTAGTTATTTCCATATTTATAGAGAAATCTGTGTAGATATTTCCATGTATATTCAGATAGCTGTGTAGATGTTTCCATGTTCATGCAGATAGCGGTGTAGATATTTCCATGTTCATCCAGATGCCGGTGTAGATATCTCCATGTTCATACAGATGGCGGTGAAGATATTTCCATGTTCATACAGATGGCGGTGTAGATATTTCCATGTTCATACAGATGGCGGTGGAGATATTTCCATGTTCATAGAGATGGTGGTGTAGATATTTCCATGTTCATACAAATGGCGGTGTAGATATTTTCATGTTCATAGTGATGATGGTGTAGATATTTCCAGGTTTATACAGATAGCAGTGTAGTTATTTCCATGTTTATAGAGATAGCAGTGTAGATATTTCCATTGATATACAGATAGCTCTGTAGATATGTGTATGTTCATACAGATAGCGGTGTAGATATTTCCATGTTCATACAGAGAGCGGTGTAGATATTTCCATGTTCATACAGATAGCGGTGTATATATTTCCATGTTCATACAGATAGCGGTGTAGATATTTCCATGTTCATACAGATAGCGGTGTAGATATTTATATGTTCATACAGTTAGCGGTGTAGATATTTCCATGTTCATACAGAGGGCGGTGTAGATATTTACATGTTCATTCAGATGGCTGTGTAGATATTTCCATGTTCATACAGATAGCGGTGTAGATATTTCCATGTTCATACAGATAGCAGTGCAGATATTTCCATGTTCATGCAGATGGCGGTGTTGATATTTCCATGTTCATACCAATAGCGGTGTAGATATTTCCATGTTCATACAGTTAGCGATGTAGATATTTCCATGTTCATACAGATGGCGGTGTAGATATTTACATGTTCATACAGATGGCGGTGTAGTTATTTCCATGTTCGTACGGATGGCAGTGTAGATATTTCCATGTTCATATAGGTGGCGGGGTAGTTATTTCCATGTTTATACAGATAGCAGTGTAGTTATTTCCATGTTTATAGAGATAGCATTGTAGATATTTCCATTGATATACAGATAGCTGTGTAGATATTTCCGTTGATATACAGATAGCGGTGTAGATATTTGCATGTTCATACAGATAGCGGTGTCGATATTTCCATGTTTATACAGATAGCGGTGTAGATATTTCTATGTTCATACAGATAGCGGTGTAGATATTTCCACATTTATAGAGATGGCGGTGTAGATATTTCCATGTTCATACAGATGGCGGTGTGGATATTTCCATGTTCATACAGATGGCGGTGTAGATATTTCCATGTTTATAGGGATGGCGGTGTAGATATTTTCATGTTTACACAGATGGCGGTGTAGATATTTCCATGTTTACACAGATAACGGTGTAGACATTTCCATGTTTACACAGATAGCGGTGTGGATATTTCCATGTTTATGCAGACAGCAGTGTAGATATTTCCATGTTTATACAGATAGCGGTGCGGATATTTCCATGTTTATACAGATAGCGGTGCGGATATTTCCATGTTTATACAGATAGTTGGGCAGATATTTCCATGTTTATACAGATAGCGGTGTAGATATTTCCATCTTAATACAGATGGCGGTGTAGATATGTCCATGTTTGTACAGAAGGCGGTGTACATATTTCCATGTTCATACAGATGGCGGTGTAGATATTTCGAAGTTTATAGAGATAGTGCTGTAGTTATTTCCATATTTATAGAGAAATCTGTGTAGATATTTCCATGTATATTCAGATAGCTGTGTAGATATTTCCATGTTCATGCAGATAGCGTTGTAGATATTTCCATGTTCATCCAGATGCCGGTGTAGGTATCTCCATGTTCATACAGATGGCGGTGAAGATATTTCCATGTTCATACAGATGGCGGTGTAGATATTTCCATGTTCATACAGATGGCGGTGGAGATATTTCCATGTTCATAGAGATGGTGGTGTAGATATTTCCATGTTCATACAAATGGCGGTGTAGATATTTTCATGTTCATAGTGATGACGGTGTAGATATTTCCAGGTTTATACAGATAGCAGTGTAGTTATTTCCATATTTATAGAGATAGCAGTGTAGATATTTCCATTGATATACAGATAGCTCTGTAGATATTTGCATGTTCATACAGATAGCGGTGTAGATATTTCCATGTTCATACAGAGGGCGGTGTAGATATTTACATGTTCATTCAAATGGCTCTGTAGATATTTCCATGTTCATACAGATAGCGGTCTGGATATTTCCATGTTCATACAGATAGCGGTGTAGATATTTCCATGTTCATGCAGATGGAGGTGTAGATATTTCCATGTTCATACCAATAGCGGTGTAGATATTTCCATGTTCATACAGTTAGCGATGTAGATATTTCCATGTTCATACAGATGGCGGTGTAGATATTTACATGTTCATACAGATGGCGGTGTAGATATTTCCATGTTCATACAGATGGCGGTGAATTTTCATGTTCATACAGATGGCGGTGTAGATATTTCCATGTTTGTACAGATGGCGGTGTAGATATTTCCATGTTCATACAGATAGCGGTGTAGGTATTTCCATGTTCATACAGTTAGCGGTGTAGATATTTCCATGTTTATACAGATAGCAGTGTATGTATTTCCATGTTTATAGAGATAGTGGTGCAGATAATTTCAATTTTATACCGAGAGCAGTGTAGATATTTCCAAGTTCATACAGATAGCGGTGTACGTATTTCCACGTTTATAGAGATGGCGTTGTAGATATTTCCATGTTCATACAGATGGCGGTGTAGATATTTCCATGTTCATGCAAATTGCGGTGTAGATATTTCCATGTTCATACAGATGGCGGTGTAGATATTTCCATGTTCATACAAATGGCGGTGTAGATATTTCCATGTTCATAGAGATTGCGGTGTAGATATTTCCATGTTTATACAGATAGCAGTGTAGTTATTTCCATGTTTATAGAGATAGCAGTGTGGATATTTTCATTGATATACAGATAGCTGTGTAGATATTTGCATCTTCATACAGATAGCGGTGTAGGTATTTTGATGTTCATACAGATAGCGGTGTAGATATTTCCATGTTCATACAGATAGCGGTGTAGATATTTCTTTGTTCATACAGATAGCGGTGTAGATATTTCCATGTTCATACAGTTAGCGGTGTAGATATTTCCATGTTTATACAGATGGCGGTGTAGATACTTACATGTTCATACAGATGGCGGTGTAGATATTTCCATGTTCGAACGGATGGCGGTGTAGGGATTTCCATGTTGATACAGGTGGTGGTGTGTATATTTCCATGTTTATATAGATAGCAGTGTAGTTATTTCCATGTTTATAGAGATAGCAGTGTAGATATTTCCATTGATATATAGATAGCTGTGTAGATATTTCCATGTTCATACAGATAGCGGTGTAGATAATTCCATGTTCATATGGATAACGGTGTAGATATTTCCATGTTCATACAGATAGCGGTGTAGATATTTCCATGTTCATACAGTTAGCGGTGTAGATATTTCCAAGTTCATACAGTTAGCGGTGTAGATATTTCCATGTTCATACAGATGGCGGTGTAGATATTTACATGTTCATACAGATGGCGGTATAGATATTTCCATGTTCGTACAGATGGCGGCGTAGATATTTCCATGTTCATATAGATGGCGGTGTAGATATTTCCATGTTTATGCAGATAGCGGTATAGATATTTCCATGTTCATACAGATGGCGGTGTAGATATTTCCATGTTCATACCAATAGCGGTGTAGATATTTCCATGTTCATACAGTTAGCGGTGTAGATATTTCCATGTTCCTACCGATGGCGGTGTAGATATTTAAATGTTCATACAGATGGCGGTGTAGATATTTCCATGTTCGTACGGATGGCAGTGTAGATATTTCCATGTTCATACAGGTGGCGGTGTAGATATTTCCACTGATATACAGATAGCAGTGTAGTTATTTCCATGTTTATAGAGATAGCAGAGTGGATATTTCCATTGATATACAGATAGCTGTGTAGATACTTGCTTGTTCATTCAGATAGCGGTGAAGATATTTCCATTTTCGTACAGATAGCGATGTAGATATTTCCATGTTCCTACAGATAGCGGTGTAGATATTTCCATGTTCATACTGTTAGCAGTGTCGATATTTCCATGTTCATACAGTTAGCGGTGTAGATATTTCCATGTTCATACAGATGGCGGTGTAGATATTTACATGTTCATACAGATGGCGGTATAGATATTTCCATGTTCGTACAGATGGCGGCGTAGATATTTCCATGTTCATATAGATGGCGGTGTAGATATTTCCATGTTTATGCAGATAGCGGTATAGATATTTCCATGTTTATACAGATGGTGCTGTAGATATTTCCATGTTTATAGAGATGGCTGTCTAAATATTTCCATGTTTACAGAGATAGTGGTGTAGTTATTTCAAAGTTTATAGAGACAGCTTTGTAGATATTTAAATGTTTATACAGATAGCGGTGAAGATATTTCCATGTTTATACAGATAGCGGTGCAGATATTTCCATGTTTATACAGATAGCAGTGTAGATATTTCCATGTTTATAGAGATAGTGGTGTAGATAATTTCAATTTTATACAGAGAGCAGTGTAGATATTTCCAAGTTCATACAGATAGCGGTGTAGATATTTCCACATTTATAGAGATGGCGGTGTAGATATTTCCATGTTCATACAGATGGCGGTGTAGATATTTCCATGTTTATAGGGATGGCGGTGTAGATATTTTCATGTTTACAGAGATGGCGGTGTAGATATTTCCATGTTTACACAGATAGCGGTGTAGACATTTCCATGTTTACACAGATAGCTGTGTGGATATTTCCATGTTTATGCAGATAGCAGTGTAGATATTTCCATGTTTATACCGATAGCGGTGCGGATATTTCCATGTTTATACAGATAGTTGGGCAGATATTTCCATGTTTATGCAGATAGCGGTGTAGATATTTCCATCTTAATACAGATGGCGGTGTAGATATGTCCATGTTTGTACAGAAGGCGGTGTACATATTTCCATGTTCATACAGATGGCGGTGTAGATATTTCGAAGTTTATAGAGATAGTGCTGTAGTTATTTCCATATTTATAGAGAAATCTGTGTAGATATTTCCATGTATATTCAGATAGCTGTGTAGATGTTTCCATGTTCATGCAGATAGCGGTGTAGATATTTCCATGTTCATCCAGATGCCGGTGTAGATATCTCCATGTTCATACAGATGGCGGTGAAGATATTTCCATGTTCATACAGATGGCGGTGTAGATATTTCCATGTTCATACAGATGGCGGTGGAGATATTTCCATGTTCATAGAGATGGTGGTGTAGATATTTCCATGTTCATACAAATGGCGGTGTAGATATTTTCATGTTCATAGTGATGACGGTGTAGATATTTCCAGGTTTATACAGATAGCAGTGTAGTTATTTCCATATTTATAGAGATAGCAGTGTAGATATTTCCATTGATATACAGATAGCTCTGTAGATATTTGCATGTTCATACAGATAGCGGTGTAGATATTTCCATGTTCATACAGAGGGCGGTGTAGATATTTACATGTTCATTCAAATGGCTGTGTAGATATTTCCATGTTCATACAGATAGCGGTCTGGATATTTCCATGTTCATACAGATAGCGGTGTAGATATTTCCATGTTCATGCAGATGGCGGTGTAGATATTTCCATGTTCATACCAATAGCGGTGTAGATATTTCCATGTTCATACAGTTAGCGATGTAGATATTTCCATGTTCATACAGATGGCGGTGTAGATATTTACATGTTCATACAGATGGCGGTGTAGATATTTCCATGTTCATACAGATGGCGGTGTATTTTCATGTTCATACAGATGGCGGTGTAGATATTTCCATGTTTGTACAGATGGCGGTGTAGATATTTCCATGTTCATACAGATAGCGGTGTAGGTATTTCCATGTTCATACAGTTAGCGGTGTAGATATTTCCATGTTTATACAGATAGCAGTATATGTATTTCCATGTTTATAGAGATAGTGGTGCAGATAATTTCAATTTTATACCGAGAGCAGTGTAGATATTTCCAAGTTCATACAGATAGCGGTGTACGTATTTCCACGTTTATAGAGATGGCATTGTAGATATTTCCATGTTCATACAGATGGCGGTGTAGATATTTCCATGTTCATACAAATTGCGGTGTAGATATTTCCATGTTCATAGAGATTGCGGTGTAGATATTTCCATGTTTATACAGATAGCAGTGTAGTTATTTCCATGTTTATAGAGATAGCAGTGTAGATATTTTCATTGATATACAGATAGCTGTGTAGATATTTGCATGTTCATACAGATAGCGGTGTAGGTATTTCGATGTTCATACAGATAGCGGTGTAGATATTTCCATGTTCATACAGATAGCGGTGTAGATATTTCTTTGTTCATACAGATAGCGGTGTAGATATTTCCATGTTCATACAGTTAGCGGTGTAGATATTTCCATGTTCATACAGATGGCGGTGTAGATACTTACATGTTCATACAGATGGCGGTGTAGATATTTCCATGTTCGAACGGATGGCGGTGTAGGGATTTCCATGTTGATACAGGTGGTGGTGTGTATATTTCCATGTTTATATAGATAGCAGTGTAGTTATTTCCATGTTTATAGAGATAGCAGTGTAGATATTTCCATTGATATATAGATAGCTGTGTAGATATTTCCATGTTCATACAGATAGCGGTGTAGATAATTCCATGTTCATATGGATAGCGGTGTAGATATTTCCATGTTCATACAGATAGCGGTGTAGATATTTCCATGTTCATACAGTTAGCGGTGTAGATATTTCCATGTTCATACAGATGGCGGTGTAGATATTTACATGTTCTTACAGATGGCGGTATAGATATTTCCATGTTCGTACAGATGGCGGCGTAGATATTTCCATGTTCATATAGATGGCGGTGTAGATATTTCCATGTTTATGCAGATAGCGGTATAGATATTTCCATGTTCATACAGATGGCGGTGTAGATATTTCCATGTTCATACCAATAGCGGTGTAGATATTTCCATGTTCATACACTTAGCGGTGTAGATATTTCCATGTTCCTACAGATGGCGGTGTAGATATTTACATGTTCATACAGATGGCGGTGTAGATATTTCCATGTTCGTACGGATGGCAGTGTAGATATTTCCATGTTCATACAGGTGGCGGTGTAGATATTTCCATTGTTATACAGATAGCAGTGTAGTTATTTCCATGTTTATAGAGATAGCAGAGTGGATATTTCCATTGATATACAGATAGCTGTGTAGATACTTGCTTGTTCATTCAGATAGTGGTGAAGATATTTCCATTTTCGTACAGATAGCGATGTAGATATTTCCATGTTCCTACAGATAGCGGTGTAGATATTTCCATGTTCATACTGTTAGCAGTGTCGATATTTCCATGTTCATACAGTTATCGGTGTAGATATTTCCTTGTTCATACAGATGGCGGTGTAGATATTTACATGTTCATACAGATGGCGGTATAGATATTTCCATGTTCGTACAGATGGCGGCGTAGATATTTCCATGTTCATATAGATGGCGGTGTAGATATTTCCATGTTTATGCAGATAGCGGTATAGGTATTTCCATGTTTATACAGATGGTGCTGTAGATATTTCCATGTTTATAGAGATGGCTGTCTAAATATTTCCATGTTTACAGAGATAGTGGTGTAGTTATTTCAAAGTTTATAGAGACAGCTTTGTAGATATTTAAATGTTTATACAGATAGCGGTGAAGATATTTCCATGTTTATACAGATAGCGGTGCAGATATTTCCATGTTTATACAGATAGCAGTGTAGATATTTCCATGTTTATAGAGATAGTGGTGTAGATAATTTCAATTTTATACAGAGAGCAGTGTAGATATTTCCAAGTTCATACAGATAGCGGTGTAGATATTTCCACATTTATAGAGATGGCGGTGTAGATATTTCCATGTTCATACAGATGGCGGTGTAGATATTTCCATGTTTATAGGGATGGCGGTGTAGATATTTTCATGTTTACACAGATGGCGGTGTAGATATTTCCATGTTTACACAGATAGCGGTGTAGACATTTCCATGTTTACACAGATAGCGGTGTGGATATTTCCATGTTTATGCAGATAGCAGTGTAGATATTTCCATGTTTATACCGATAGCGGTGCGGATATTTCCATGTTTATACAGATAGTTGGGCAGATATTTCCATGTTTATACAGATAGCGGTGTAGATATTTCCATCTTAATACAGATGGCGGTGTAGATATGTCCATGTTTGTACAGAAGGCGGTGTACATATTTCCATGTTCATACAGATGGCGGTGTAGATATTTCGAAGTTTATAGAGATAGTGCTGTAGTTATTTCCATATTTATAGAGAAATCTGTGTAGATATTTCCATGTATATTCAGATAGCTGTGTAGATGTTTCCATGTTCATGCAGATAGCGGTGTAGATATTTCCATGTTCATCCAGATGCCGGTGTAGATATCTCCATGTTCATACAGATGGCGGTGAAGATATTTCCATGTTCATACAGATGGCGGTGTAGATATTTCCATGTTCATACAGATGGCGGTGGAGATATTTCCATGTTCATAGAGATGGTGGTGTAGATATTTCCATGTTCATACAAATGGCGGTGTAGATATTTTCATGTTCATAGTGATGATGGTGTAGATATTTCCAGGTTTATACAGATAGCAGTGTAGTTATTTCCATGTTTATAGAGATAGCAGTGTAGATATTTCCATTGATATACAGATAGCTCTGTAGATATGTGTATGTTCATACAGATAGCGGTGTAGATATTTCCATGTTCATACAGAGAGCGGTGTAGATATTTCCATGTTCATACAGATAGCGGTGTAGATATTTCCATGTTCATACAGATAGCGGTGTAGATATTTCCATGTTCATACAGATAGCGGTGTAGATATTTATATGTTCATACAGTTAGCGGTGTAGATATTTCCATGTTCATACAGAGGGCGGTGTAGATATTTACATGTTCATTCAGATGGCTGTGTAGATATTTCCATGTTCATACAGATAGCGGTGTAGATATTTCCATGTTCATACAGATAGCAGTGCAGATATTTCCATGTTCATGCAGATGGCGGTGTTGATATTTCCATGTTCATACCAATAGCGGTGTAGATATTTCCATGTTCATACAGTTAGCGATGTAGATATTTCCATGTTCATACAGATGGCGGTGTAGATATTTACATGTTCATAGAGATGGCGGTGTAGATATTTCCATGTTCATACAGATGGCGGTGTAGATATTTACATGTTCATACAGATGGCGGTGTAGATATTTCCATGTTTGTACAGATGACGGTGTAGATATTTCCATGTTCATAGAGATGGCGGTGTAGATATTTCCATGTTTATGCAGATAGCGGTACAGATATTTCCATGTTTATACAGATAGTGGTGTAGATATTTCCCTGTTTATAGAGATGGCGGTCTAGATATTTCCATGTTTACAGAGATAGTGGTGTAGTTATTTCCAAGTTTATAGAGACAGCGTTGTAGATATTTCCATGTTTATACAGATAGCGGTGTAGATATTTCCATGTTCATACAGATAGTGGTGTAGGTATTTCCATGTTCATACAGTTAGCGGTGTAGATATTTCCATGTTTATACAGATAGCAGTGTAGATATTTCCATGTTTATTGAAATAGTGGTGCAGATAATTTCAATTTTATACCGAGAGCAGTGTAGATATTTCCAAGTTCATACAGATAGCGGTGTAGATATTTCCACGTTTATAGAGATGGCGTTGTAGATATTTCCATGTTCATACAGATGGCGGTGTAGATATTTCCATGTTCATACAAATTGCGGTGTAGATATTTCCATGTTCATAGATATGGCGGTGTATATATTTCCATGTTCATACCAATGGCGGTGTAGATATTTCCATGTTCATAGAGATTGCGGTGTAGATATTTCCATGTTTATACAGATAGCAGTGTAGTTATTTCCATGTTTATAGAGATACCAGTGTAGATATTTTCAATGATATACAGATAGCTGTGTAGATATTTGCATGTTCATACAGATAGCGGTGTAGATATTTCCATGTTCATACAGATAGCTTTATAGATATTTCCATGTTCATACAGATAGCGGTGTAGATATTTCTTTGTTCATACAGATAGCGGTGTAGATATTTCCATGTTCATACAGTTAGCGGTGTAGATATTTCCATGTTCATACAGATGGCGGTGTAGATATTTACATGTTCATACAGATGGCGGTTTAGATATTTCCATGTTCGAACGGATGGCGGTGTAGGGATTTCCATGTTGATACAGGTGGCGGTGTGTATATTTCCATGTTTATACAGATAGCGGTGTAGATATTTCCATGTTCATACAGATAGCGGTGTAGATATTTCCATGTTCATACAGATGGCGGTGAAGATATTTCCATGTTCATACAGATGGCGGTGTAGATATTTCCATGTTCATGCAGATAGCGGTGAAGGTATTTCCATGTTCATAGAGATGGCGGTGTAGATATTTCCATCTTTATACAGATAGCGGTGTAGTTATTTCCATGTTTATAGAGATAGAAGTGCAGATATTTCCATTGATATACAGATAGCTGTGTAGATATATCCATGTTCATACAGATAGCGGTGTAGATATTTCCATGTTCAGACAGATATCGCTGTAGATATTTCCATGTTCATACAGATAACCGTGTAGATATTTCCATGTTCATACCGATAGCGGTGCTGATACTTCCATGTTCATTCAGATAGCGGTGTAGATATTTCCATGTTCATACAGATAACGGTGTAGATATATCCATGTTCGTACAGATAGCGGTGTAGATATTTCCATGTTCATACAGATAGCGGTGTAGATATTTCCATGTTCATACAGATAGCGGTGTAGATATTTCCATGTTCATACAGATAGCGGTGTAGATATTTCCATGTTCATACAGATAGCGGTGTAGATATTTCCATGTTCATACAGATAGCGGTGTAGATATTTCCATGTTCATACAGAAGGCGGTGTAGATATTTCCATGTTCATATAGATGGCGGTGAAGATATTTACATGTTCAAACAGATGGCGGTGTAGATATTTCCATGTTCATAGAAACGGCAGTGCGGATATTTCCATGCTCATAGAGATGGCGGTGTAGATATTTCCATGTTCCTACAGATGGCGGTGTAGGTATTTCCATGTTCATTCAGATAGCGGTGTAGATGTTTCCATGTTCATACAGATGGCAGTGAAGATATTTACATGTTGAAACAGATGGCGGTGTAGATATTTCCATGTTCCTACAGATGGCGTTGTAGGTATTTCCATGTTCATACAGATAGCAGTGTAGATATTTCCATGTTCATTCAGATAGCGGTGTAGATATTCCCATGTTCATATAGATAGCGCTGTAGATATTTCCATGTTCATGCAGATAGGGATGTAGATATTTCCATGGTCATACAGATGGTGGTGAAGATATTTCCATGTTCAAACTGATGGCGGTGTAGATATTTCCATGTTCATGCAGATGGCGGTGTAGATATTTTCATGTTGCTACAGATGGCGGTGTAGATATTTCCATGTTCAAACAGATGGTGGTGTACCTATTTCCATGTTCATACAGTTAGCTGTGTAGATATTTCCATGTTCATACAGATGGCGGTGAGGATACATCCATGTTAATACAGATGGCGATGTAGATATTTCCATGTTCCTATAAATGGTGGTATAGATATTTCCATGTTCCTACCGATGGCGGTGTAGTTATTTCCATGTTCATACAGATAGCGGTGTAGATATTTCCATGTATATAGAGAAAGCTCTGTAGATATTTCCATGTATATGCAGATAGCTGTGTTGATATTTCAGTGGTCATTCAGATAGCGGTGTAGATATTTCCATGTTCATCCAGATGGCGGTGTAGATATATCCATGTTCATACAGATGGCGGTGAAGATATTTCCATGTTCATACAGATGGCGGTGTAGATATTTCCATGTTCATTCAAATGGCGGTGTAGATATATCCATGTTCATAGAGATGGTGGTGTAGATATTTCCATGTTTATACAGATGGCAGTGTAGATATTTCCATGTTTATAGAGATAGCAAGTGTAGGTATTCCCATGTTCCTAGATGGCGGTGTAGATGTTTCCATGTTCATACAGATGGCGGTGTAGATATTTCCATGTTCCTACAGATGGCGGTGTAGATATTTCCATGTTCACACAGATAGCGGTGTAGTTATTTCCAAGTTTATAGAGATAGCGGTGTAGTTATTTCCATGTTAATAGAGAAAGCTGTGTAGATATTTCCATTTATATGCAGATAGCTGTGTAGATATTTCCATGTTCATACAGATAGCGGTGTAGATATTTCCATGTTCATTCAGATGGCGGTGTAGATATATCCATGTTCATACAGATGGCGGTGAAGATATTTCCATGTTTATACAGATGGCGGTGTAGATATATCCATGTTCATACAAATGGCTGTGTAGATATTTCCATGTTCATAGAGATGGCGGTGTAGATATTTCCATGTTTATACAGATAGCGGTGTAGTTATTTCCATGTTTATATAGATAGGGGTGAAGGTATTTCCATTGATATACAGATAGCTGTGTAGATATATCCATGTTCATACAGATAGCAGTGTAGATATTTCCGTGTTCATACAGATGGCGGTGTAGATATTTCCATGTTCATACACATAGCGGTGTAGATATTTCCATGTTCATACAGATAGCAGTGTAGATATTTCCATGTTCATACTGATAGCGGTGTAGATATTTCCATGTTCATACAGTTCGCGGTGTAGATATTTCCATGTTCATACAGTTATCGGTGTAGATATTTCCATGTTCATACAGATGGCGGTGAAGATATTTCCATGTTCATTCACATAGCGGTGTAGATGTTTCCATGTTCATACAGATGGCGGTGTAGATATTTCCATGTTCCTACACATGGCGGTGTAGATATTTCCATGTTGCTACAGATAGCGGTGGAGTTATTTCCATGTATATAGAGAAAGCTGTGTGGATATTTCCATGTATATGCAGATAGCTGTGTTGATATTTCAATGTTCATGCAGATAGCGGTGTAGATATTTCCATGTTCATCCTGATGGCGGTGTAGATATATCCATGTTCATACAGATAGCGGAATAGTTATTTCCATGTACATAGAGAAAGCTGTGTAGATATTTCCATGTATATGCTGGTAGCTGTGTTGATATTTCAATGTTCATATAGATATTGGTGTAGATATTTCCATGTTCATCCAGATGGCGGTGTAGATATATCCATGTTCATACAGATGGCGGTGAAGATAATTCCATGTTCATACAGATGGCGGTGTACATATTTCCATGTTCATACAAATGGCGGTTTAGATATATCCATGTTCATAGAGATGGCAGTGCAGATATTTCCATGTTTATACAGATGTCGGTGTAGATATTTCCATGTTTATAGAGATAGCGGTGAAGATATTTACATGTTCAAACAGATGGCGGTGTAGATATTTCCATGTTCATGGAGATGGCGGTGTAGATATTACCATGCTCATAGAGATGGCGGTGTAGATGTTTCCATGTTCATACGGACGGCGGTGTAGATATTTCCATGTGCACACGGATGGTGGTGTAGATATTTCCACGTTTATACAGAGTTCGGTTTAGATATTAACATGTTTACACAGATAGCGGTGTAGATATTTCCATCTTGATACACAAAGCGGTGTAGATATTTCCAAGTTTATAGAGGTAGCAGTGTAGGTATTTCTATGTTTATAATGATAGCGTTGTAGATATTTCCATGTTTATACAGATAGCGGTATAGATATTTCCATGTTTATACAGATGGCGGTGTAGATATTTCCATGATTATAGAGATGGGGGTGTAGATATTTCCATGTTTACAGAGATAGTGGTGTAGTTATTTCCAAGTTTGTAGAGAGAGCGGTGGAGATATATCCATGATTATACAGATTGCAGTGTAGTTATTTTCATGTTTATAAATATAGCAGTGTAGATATTTCCATGTTCCTACATATGGCGTTGTAGATATTTCCATGTTCATCCAGATGCCTTTGTAGATATATCCATTTTCATACAGATGGCGGTGAAGATATTTCCATGTTCATACAGATGGCGGTGTAGATATTTCCATGTTCATACAAATGGTGGTGTAGATATTTCCATCTTCATAGAGATGGCAGGGTAGATATTTCCATGTTTATACATATGGCGGTGTAGATATTTCCATGTTTATAGAGATAGCGGTGTAGATATTCCCATGTTCCTACAGATGGCGGTGTAGTTGTTTCCATGTTCATACAGATGGCGGTGTAGTTATTTCCATGCTCCTACAGATGGCGGTGTAGATAATACCATGTTCATACAGATAGCGGTGTAGATATTTCCAAGTTTATAGAGATAGCGGTGTAGTTATTTCCATGTTTATAGAGAAAGCTGTGTAGATATTTCCATGTATATGCAGATAGTTGTGTAGATATTTCCATGTTCATACAGATAGCGGTGTAGATATTTCCATGTTCATTCAAATGGTGGTGTAGATATATCCATGTTCATACAGATGGCGGTGAAGATATTTCCATGTTCATACAGATGGCGGTGTAAATATTTCCAAGTTCATACAAATGGCGGTGTAGATATTTCCATGTCCACACAGATGGCGGTGTAGATATTTCCATGTTCATACAGATGGCGGTGAAAGTATTTCCATGTTCAAACAGATAGCTGTGTAGATATTCCCATGTTCATAGAGATGGCGGTGTAGATATTACCATGCTCATAGAGATGGCGGTGTAGATATTTCCATCTTCATACAGACGGCGGTGTAGATATTTCCATGTTTATAGGGATGGCGGTGTAGTTGTTTCCATGTTCATACAGATGGCGGTGTAGATATTTCCATGTTCCTACAGATGGCGGTGTAGATAATTCCATGTTCATACAGAAAGCGATTTAGTTATTTTCATGCTTATAGAGATAGTGGTGTATATATTTCCATTGATATACAGATAGCTGTGTAGATATTTCCATGTTCATGCAGATAGCGGTGTAGATATTTCCGTGTTCATACACATAGTGGTGTAGATATTTCCATATTCATACAGATAGCAGTGTAGATATTTACAAGTTTATATAGATAGCGGTGTAGTTATTTCCATGTTTATACAGATGGCGGTGTAGTTATTTCCATGTTTATATAGATGGCAGTGTAGATATTTCCACGTTTATAGAGATAGTGGTGCAGTTATTTCCAACTTTACAGAGAGAGCGGTGTAGATATTTCCATGTTTATACAGATAGCAGTGTAGATATTTCCGTGTTTATACAGATAGCGGTGTATATATTTACATGTTTATAGAGATGGCGGTTTAGATATTTTCTTGTTTATACAGATAGCGGTGTAGATATTTCCATGTTTATGGAGATACCGGTGTAGGTATTTCCAATTTTATACATATAGCAGTGTAGATATTTCCATGTTCATACAGAGAGCGGTGTAGATATTTCCATGTTTACACAGATAGCGTTGTAGATATTTACATGTTTATAGAGATAGCGGTGTAGTTATTTCCATGTTTATACAGATTGCGCTGAAGTTATTTCCATGTTTACACAGACAGCGGTGTGGATACTTCCATTTTTATACAGATAGCGGTGTAGATATTTCCATCTTAATACAGATGGCGGTTTAGATATTTCCATGTTCCTACAGATGGCGCTGTAGATATTTCCGTGTTCATACAGATGGCAATGTAGATATTTCCAAGTTTATAGAGATAGCCGTGTAGTTATTTAAAATTTATAGAGAAAGCTGTGTAGATATTTCCATGTATATGCAGATAGCTGTGTAGATAATTCCATGTTCATACAGATAGCGGTGTTGATGTTTCCATGTTCCTACAGATAGCGGTGTGGATATTTCCATGTTCATACACTTAGCGGTGAAGATATTTACATGTTCAAACAGATGGCGGTGTAGATATTTCCATCTTTATACAGATAGCGGTATAGATATTTCCATGTTTATACAGATGGCGGTGTAGATATTTCCATGTTTATAGAGATGGCGGTCTAGATATTTCCAGGTTTACAGAGATAGTGGTGTAGTTATTTCCAAGTTTATAGAGAGAGCGGTGTAGATATATCCATGTTTATGCAGATAGCGGTGTAGTTATTTTCATGTTTATAAAGATAGCAGTGTAGATATTTCCATTGATATACAGATATCTCTGTAGGTATTTCCATGTTCATACAGATATCGGTGTAGATATTTCCATGTTCATACAGATAGCGGTGTAGATATTTGCATGTTCATACAGTTAGCAGTGTAGATATTTGCATGTTCATACCGATGGCGGTAAAGATATTTCCATGTTCATACAGATGGCGGTGTAGATATTTCCATGTTCATACAGATAGCGCTGTAGATATTTCCATGTTCATACAGATAGCGCTGTAGATATTTCCATGTTCATACAGATAGCGGTGTACGTATTTCCATGTTCATACATTTAGCGATGTAGGTATTTCCATGTTCATACAGATGGCGGTGAAGACATTTCCATGTTCATACAGATGGCGGTGTAGATATTTCCATGTTCATACAGATGGCGGTGAAGATATTTCCATGTTCATACAGTTAGCGGTGTAGATATTTCCATGTTCATACAGATGGCGGTGTAGATGTTTCCATGTTCATACAGATGGCGGTGAAGTTATTTACATTTTCAAACAGATGGCGGTGCAGATATTTCCATGTTTATACAGATAGCGGTATAGATATTTCCATATTTATACAGATGGTGGTGTAGATATTTCCATGTTTATAGATATGGCGGTCTAGATATTTCCAGGTTTACAGAGATAGTGGTGTAGTTATTTCCAAGTTTATAGAGAGAGCGGTGTAGATATATCCATGTTTATACAGATAGCGGTGTAGTTATTTTCATGTTTATAAAGATAGCAGTGTAGATATTTCCATTGATATACAGATATCTCTGTAGGTATTTCCATGTTCATACAGATATCGGTGTAGATATTTCCATGTTCATACAGCTAGCGGTGTAGATATTTGCATGTTCATACATTTAGCGGTGTAGATATTTCCATGTTCATACAGATGGCGGTGAAGATATTTCCATGTTCATACAGATGGCGGTGTAGATATTTCCATGTTCTTACAGATAGCGGTGTAGATATTTCCATGTTCATACAGATAGCGGTGTAGATATTACCATGTTCATACAATTAGCGATGTAGCTATTTCCGTGTTCATACAGATGGCGGTGTAGATATTTCCATGTTCATACAGATGACGGTGAGGATATTTACTTGTTGAAACTGATGGCGGTGTAGATATTTCCATGTTCCTACTGATGGCGGTGTAGGTATTTCCATGTTCATACAGATGGCGGTGTAGGTATTTCCATGTTCATTCAGATAGCGGTGTAGATATTTCCATGTTCATACAGATAGCGCTGTAGATATTTCCATGTTCATGCAGATAGCGGTGTAGATATTTCCATGTTCATACAAATGGCGGTGTAGATATTTCCATCTTCATAGAGATGGCAGGGTAGATATTTCCATGTTCATAGAGATGGCGGTGTAGATATTTCCATGTTTATAGAGATAGCGGTGTAGATATTCCCATGTTCCTACAGATGGCGGTGTAGTTGTTTCCATGTTCATACAGATGGCGGTGTAGATATTTCCATGTTCCTACAGATGGCGGTGTAGATAATACCATGTTCATACAGATAGCGGTGTAGATATTTCCAAGTTTATAGAGATAGCGGTGTAGTTATTTCCATGTTTATAGAGAAAGCTGTGTAGATATTTCCATGTATATGCAGATAGTTGTGTAGATATTTCCATGTTCATACAGATAGCGGTGTAGATATTTCCATGTTCATTCAAATGGTGGTGTAGATATATCCATGTTCATTCAGATGGCGGTGAAGATATTTCCATGTTCATACAGATTGCGGTGTAGATATTTCCATGTTCATACAAATGGCGGTGTAGATATTTCCATGTTCACACAGATGGCGGTGTAGATATTTCCATGTTCATACAGATGGCGGTGAAAGTATTTCCATGTTCAAACTGATGGCTGTGTAGATATTCCCATGTTCATAGAGATGGCGGTGTAGATATTACCATGCTCATAGAGATGGCGGTGTAGATATTTCCATCTTCATACAGACGGCAGTGTAGATATTTCCATGTTTATAGGGATGGCGTTGTAGTTGTTTCCATGTTGATACAGATGGCGGTGTAGATATTTCCATGTTCCTACAGATCGCGGTGTAGATAATTCCATGTTCATACAGGTAGCGATGTAGTTATTTTCATGCTTATAGAGATAGTGGTGTATATATTTCCATTGATATACAGATAGCTGTGTAGATATTTCCATGTTCATGCAGATAGCGGTGTAGATATTTCCATGTTCATACACATAGAGGTGTAGATATTTCCATATTCATACAGATAGCAGTGTAGATATTTACAAGTTTATATAGATGGCGGTGTAGTTATTTCCATGTTTGTACAGATGGCGGTGTAGTTATTTCCATGTTTGTAGAGATGGCAGTGTAGATATTTCCATGTTCATACAGATGGCGGTGTAGATATTTCCATGTTTCTACAGATGGTGGTGTAGATATTTTCATGTTCATACAGATAGCGGTGTAGTTATTTCCATGTGTATAGAGAAAGCTGTATAGATATTTCCGTGTATATGCAGATAGCTGTGTTGATATTTCAACGTTCATACAGAAAGCGGTGTAGATATTTCCATGATCATCCAGATAGCGGTGTAAATATTTCCATGTTCATCCAGATGGCGGTATAGATATATATATGTTCATACAGATGGCGGTGAAGATATTTACATGTTCATACAGATGGCGGTGTAGATATTTCCATGTTCATACAAATGGCGGTGTAGATATTTCCATGTTCATAGAGATGGCGGTGTAGATATTTCCCTGTTTATACCGATAGCGGTGTAGTTATTTCCATGTTTATAGAGATAGCAGTGTAGATATTTCCATTGATATACAGATAGCTGTGTAGATATATCCATGTTCGTACAGATAGCGGTGTAGATATTTCCATGTTCATACAGATAGCGGTGTAGATATTTCCATGTTCATACAGATAGCGGTGTAGATATTTCCATGTTCATACAGATAGCGGTGTAGATATTTCCATGTTCATACAGTTATCGGTGTAGATATTTCCATGTTCATACAGAAGGCGGTGTAGATATTTCCATGTTCATATAGATGGCGGTGAAGATATTTACATGTTCAAACAGATGGCGGTGTAGATATTTCCATGTTCATAGAAACGGCGGTGCGGATATTTCCATGCTCATAGAGATGGCGGTGTAGATATTTCCATGTTCCCACAGATGGCGGTGTAGGTATTTCCATGTTCATTCAGATAGCGGTGTAGATGTTTCCATGTTCATACAGATGGCAGTGAAGATATTTACATGTTGAAACAGATGGCGGTGTAGATATTTCCATGTTCCTACAGATGGCGTTGTAGGTATTTCCATGTTCATACAGATAGCAGTGTAGATATTTCCATGTTCATTCAGATAGCGGTGTAGATATTCCTATGTTCATATAGATAGCGCTGTAGATATTTCCATGTTCATACAGATAGGGATGTAGATATTTCCATGGTCATACAGATGGTGGTGAAGATATTTCCATGTTCAAACTGATGGCGGTGTAGATATTTCCATGTTCATGCAGATGGCGGTGTAGATATTTTCATGTTGCTACAGATGGCGGTGTAGATATTTCCATGTTCAAACAGATGGTGGTGTACCTATTTCCATGTTCATACAGTTAGCTGTGTAGATATTTCCATGTTCATACAGATGGCGGTGAGGATACATCCATGTTAATACAGATGGCGATGTAGATATTTCCATGTTCCTATAAATGGTGGTATAGATATTTCCATGTTCCTACCGATGGCGGTGTAGTTATTTCCATGTTCATACAGATAGCGGTGTAGATATTTCCATGTATATAGAGAAAGCTCTGTAGATATTTCCATGTATATGCAGATAGCTGTGTTGATATTTCAGTGGTCATTCAGATAGCGGTGTAGATATTTCCATGTTCATCCAGATGGCGGTGTAGATATATCCATGTTCATACAGATGGCGGTGAAGATATTTCCATGTTCATACAGATGGCGGTGTAGATATTTCCATGTTCATTCAAATGGCGGTGTAGATATATCCATGTTCATAGAGATGGTGGTGTAGATATTTCCATGTTTATACAGATGGCAGTGTAGATATTTCCATGTTTATAGAGATAGCAAGTGTAGGTATTCCCATGTTCCTAGATGGCGGTGTAGATGTTTCCATGTTCATACAGATGGCGGTGTAGATATTTCCATGTTCCTACAGATGGCGGTGTAGATATTTCCATGTTCACACAGATAGCGGTGTAGTTATTTCCAAGTTTATAGAGATAGCGGTGTAGTTATTTCCATGTTAATAGAGAAAGCTGTGTAGATATTTCCATTTATATGCAGATAGCTGTGTAGATATTTCCATGTTCATACAGATAGCGGTGTAGATATTTCCATGTTCATTCAGATGGCGGTGTAGATATATCCATGTTCATACAGATGGCGGTGAAGATATTTCCATGTTTATACAGATGGCGGTGTAGATATATCCATGTTCATACAAATGGCTGTGTAGATATTTCCATGTTCATAGAGATGGCGGTGTAGATATTTCCATGTTTATACAGATAGCGGTGTAGTTATTTCCATGTTTATATAGATAGGGGTGAAGGTATTTCCATTGATATACAGATAGCTGTGTAGATATATCCATGTTCATACAGATAGCAGTGTAGATATTTCCGTGTTCATACAGATGGAGGTGTAGATATTTCCATGTTCATACACATAGCGGTGTAGATATTTCCATGTTCATACAGATAGCAGTGTAGATATTTCCATGTTCATACTGATAGCGGTGTAGATATTTCCATGTTCATACAGTTCGCGGTGTAGATATTTCCATGTTCATACCGTTATCGGTGTAGATATTTCCATGTTCATTCAGATGGCTGTGAAGATATTTCCATGTTCATTCACATAGCGGTGTAGATGTTTCCATGTTCATACAGATGGCGGTGTAGATATTTCCATGTTCCTACACATGGCGGTGTAGATATTTCCATGTTGCTACAGATAGCGGTGGAGTTATTTCCATGTATATAGAGAAAGCTGTGTGGATATTTCCATGTATATGCAGATAGCTGTGTTGATATTTCAATGTTCATGCAGATAGCGGTGTAGATATTTCCATGTTCATCCTGATGGCGGTGTAGATATATCCATGTTCATACAGATAGCGGAATAGTTATTTCCATGTACATAGAGAAAGCTGTGTAGATATTTCCATGTATATGCTGGTAGCTGTGTTGATATTTCAATGTTCATATAGATATTGGTGTAGATATTTCCATGTTCATCCAGATGGCGGTGTAGATATATCCATGTTCATACAGATGGCGGTGAAGATAATTCCATGTTCATACAGATGGCGGTGTACATATTTCCATGTTCATACAAATGGCGGTTTAGATATATCCATGTTCATAGAGATGGCAGTGCAGATATTTCCATGTTTATACAGATGTCGGTGTAGATATTTCCATGTTTCTAGAGATAGCGGTGAAGATATTTACATGTTCAAACAGATGGCGGTGTAGATATTTCCATGTTCATGGAGATGGCGGTGTAGATATTACCATGCTCATAGAGATGGCGGTGTAGATGTTTCCATGTTCATACGGACGGCGGTGTAGATATTTCCATGTGCACACGGATGGTGGTGTAGATATTTCCACGTTTATACAGAGTTCGGTTTAGATATTAACATGTTTACACAGATAGCGGTGTAGATATTTCCATCTTGATACACAAAGCGGTGTAGATATTTCCAAGTTTATAGAGGTAGCAGTGTAGATATTTCTATGTTTATAATGATAGCGTTGTAGATATTTCCATGTTTATACAGATAGCGGTATAGATATTTCCATGTTTATACAGATGGCGGTGTAGATATTTCCATGATTATAGAGATGGGGGTGTAGATATTTCCATGTTTACAGAGATAGTGGTGTAGTTATTTCCAAGTTTGTAGAGAGAGCGGTGGAGATATATCCATGATTATACAGATTGCAGTGTAGTTATTTTCATGTTTATAAATATAGCAGTGTAGATATTTCCATGTTCCTACATATGGAGTTGTAGATATTTCCATGTTCATCCAGATGCCTTTGTAGATATATCCATTTTCATACAGATGGCGGTGAAGATATTTCCATGTTCATACAGATGGCGGTGTAGATATTTCCATGTTCATACAAATGGTGGTGTAGATATTTCCATCTTCATAGAGATGGCAGGGTAGATATTTCCATGTTTATACATATGGCGGTGTAGATATTTCCATGTTTATTGAGATAGCGGTGTAGATATTCCCATGTTCCTACAGATGGCGGTGTAGTTGTTTCCATGTTCATACAGATGGCGGTGTAGTTATTTCCATGCTCCTACAGATGGCGGTGTAGATAATACCATGTTCATACAGATAGCGGTGTAGATATTTCCAAGTTTATAGAGATAGCGGTTTAGTTATTTCCATGTTTATAGAGAAAGCTGTGTAGATATTTCCATGTATATGCAGATAGTTGTGTAGATATTTCCATGTTCATACAGATAGCGGTGTAGATATTTCCATGTTCATTCAAATGGTGGTGTAGATATATCCATGTTCATACAGATGGCGGTGAAGATATTTCCATGTTCATACAGATGGCGGTGTAAATATTTCCAAGTTCATACAAATGGTGGTGTAGATATTTCCATGTCCACACAGATGGCGGTGTAGATATTTCCATGTTCATACAGATGGCGGTGAAAGTATTTCCATGTTCAAACAGATAGCTGTGTAGATATTCCCATGTTCATAGAGATGGCGGTGTAGATATTACCATGCTCATAGAGATGGCGGTGTAGATATTTCCATCTTCATACAGACGGCGGTGTAGATATTTCCATGTTTATAGGGATGGCGGTGTAGTTGTTTCCATGTTCATACAGATGGCGGTGTAGATATTTCCATGTTCCTACAGATGGCGGTGTAGATAATTCCATGTTCATACAGAAAGCGATTTAGTTATTTTCATGCTTATAGAGATAGTGGTGTATATATTTCCATTGATATACAGATAGCTGTGTAGATATTTCCATGTTCATGCAGATAGCGGTGTAGATATTTCCGTGTTCATACACATAGTGGTGTAGATATTTCCATATTCATACAGATAGCAGTGTAGATATTTACAAGTTTATATAGATAGCGGTGTAGTTATTTCCATGTTTATACAGATGGCGGTGTAGTTATTTCCATGTTTATATAGATGGCAGTGTAGATATTTCCACGTTTATAGAGATAGTGGTGCAGTTATTTCCAACTTTACAGAGAGAGCGGTGTAGATATTTCCATGTTTATACAGATAGCAGTGTAGATATTTCCGTGTTTATACAGATAGCGGTGTATATATTTACATGTTTATAGAGATGGCGGTTTAGATATTTTCTTGTTTATACAGATAGCGGTGTAGATATTTCCATGTTTATGGAGATAGCGGTGTAGGTATTTCCAATTTTATACATATAGCAGTGTAGATATTTCCATGTTCATACAGAGAGCGGTGTAGATATTTCCATGTTTACACAGATAGCGTTGTAGATATTTACATGTTTATAGAGATAGCGGTGTAGTTATTTCCATGTTTATACAGATTGCGCTGAAGTTATTTCCATGTTTACACAGACAGCGGTGTGGATACTTCCATTTTTATACAGATAGCGGTGTAGATATTTCCATCTTAATACAGATGGCGGTTTAGATATTTCCATGTTCCTACAGATGGCGCTGTAGATATTTCCGTGTTCATACAGATGGCAATGTAGATATTTCCAAGTTTATAGAGATAGCCGTGTAGTTATTTAAAATTTATAGAGAAAGCTGTGTAGATATTTCCATGTATATGCAGATAGCTGTGTAGATAATTCCATGTTCATACAGATAGCGGTGTTGATGTTTCCATGTTCCTACAGATAGCGGTGTGGATATTTCCATGTTCATACACTTAGCGGTGAAGATATTTACATGTTCAAACAGATGGCGGTGTAGATATTTCCATCTTTATACAGATAGCGGTATAGATATTTCCATGTTTATACAGATGGCGGTGTAGATATTTCCATGTTTATAGAGATGGCGGTCTAGATATTTCCAGGTTTACAGAGATAGTGGTGTAGTTATTTCCAAGTTTATAGAGAGAGCGGTGTAGATATATCCATGTTTATGCAGATAGCGGTGTAGTTATTTTCATGTTTATAAAGATAGCAGTGTAGATATTTCCATTGATATACAGATATCTCTGTAGGTATTTCCATGTTCATACAGATATCGGTGTAGATATTTCCATGTTCATACAGATAGCGGTGTAGATATTTGCATGTTCATACAGTTAGCAGTGTAGATATTTGCATGTTCATACCGATGGCGGTAAAGATATTTCCATGTTCATACAGATGGCGGTGTAGATATTTCCATGTTCATACAGATAGCGCTGTAGATATTTCCATGTTCATACAGATAGCGCTGTAGATATTTCCATGTTCATACAGATAGCGGTGTACGTATTTCCATGTTCATACATTTAGCGATGTAGGTATTTCCATGTTCATACAGATGGCGGTGAAGACATTTCCATGTTCATACAGATGGCGGTGTAGATATTTCCATGTTCATACAGATGGCGGTGAAGATATTTCCATGTTCATACAGTTAGCGGTGTAGATATTTCCATGTTCATACAGATGGCGGTGTAGATGTTTCCATGTTCATACAGATGGCGGTGAAGTTATTTACATTTTCAAACAGATGGCGGTGCAGATATTTCCATGTTTATACAGATAGCGGTATAGATATTTCCATATTTATACAGATGGTGGTGTAGATATTTCCATGTTTATAGATATGGCGGTCTAGATATTTCCAGGTTTACAGAGATAGTGGTGTAGTTATTTCCAAGTTTATAGAGAGAGCGGTGTAGATATATCCATGTTTATACAGATAGCGGTGTAGTTATTTTCATGTTTATAAAGATAGCAGTGTAGATATTTCCATTGATATACAGATATCTCTGTAGGTATTTCCATGTTCATACAGATATCGGTGTAGATATTTCCATGTTCATACAGCTAGCGGTGTAGATATTTGCATGTTCATACATTTAGCGGTGTAGATATTTCCATGTTCATACAGATGGCGGTGAAGATATTTCCATGTTCATACAGATGGCGGTGTAGATATTTCCATGTTCTTACAGATAGCGGTGTAGATATTTCCATGTTCATACAGATAGCGGTGTAGATATTACCATGTTCATACAATTAGCGATGTAGCTATTTCCGTGTTCATACAGATGGCGGTGTAGATATTTCCATGTTCATACAGATGACGGTGAGGATATTTACTTGTTGAAACTGATGGCGGTGTAGATATTTCCATGTTCCTACTGATGGCGGTGTAGGTATTTCCATGTTCATACAGATGGCGGTGTAGGTATTTCCATGTTCATTCAGATAGCGGTGTAGATATTTCCATGTTCATACAGATAGCGCTGTAGATATTTCCATGTTCATGCAGATAGCGGTGTAGATATTTCCATGTTCATACAAATGGCGGTGTAGATATTTCCATCTTCATAGAGATGGCAGGGTAGATATTTCCATGTTCATAGAGATGGCGGTGTAGATATTTCCATGTTTATAGAGATAGCGGTGTAGATATTCCCATGTTCCTACAGATGGCGGTGTAGTTGTTTCCATGTTCATACAGATGGCGGTGTAGATATTTCCATGTTCCTACAGATGGCGGTGTAGATAATACCATGTTCATACAGATAGCGGTGTAGATATTTCCAAGTTTATAGAGATAGCGGTGTAGTTATTTCCATGTTTATAGAGAAAGCTGTGTAGATATTTCCATGTATATGCAGATAGTTGTGTAGATATTTCCATGTTCATACAGATAGCGGTGTAGATATTTCCATGTTCATTCAAATGGTGGTGTAGATATATCCATGTTCATTCAGATGGCGGTGAAGATATTTCCATGTTCATACAGATTGCGGTGTAGATATTTCCATGTTCATACAAATGGCGGTGTAGATATTTCCATGTTCACACAGATGGCGGTGTAGATATTTCCATGTTCATACAGATGGCGGTGAAAGTATTTCCATGTTCAAACTGATGGCTGTGTAGATATTCCCATGTTCATAGAGATGGCGGTGTAGATATTACCATGCTCATAGAGATGGCGGTGTAGATATTTCCATCTTCATACAGACGGCAGTGTAGATATTTCCATGTTTATAGGGATGGCGTTGTAGTTGTTTCCATGTTGATACAGATGGCGGTGTAGATATTTCCATGTTCCTACAGATCGCGGTGTAGATAATTCCATGTTCATACAGGTAGCGATGTAGTTATTTTCATGCTTATAGAGATAGTGGTGTATATATTTCCATTGATATACAGATAGCTGTGTAGATATTTCCATGTTCATGCAGATAGCGGTGTAGATATTTCCATGTTCATACACATAGAGGTGTAGATATTTCCATATTCATACAGATAGCAGTGTAGATATTTACAAGTTTATATAGATGGCGGTGTAGTTATTTCCATGTTTGTACAGATGGCGGTGTAGTTATTTCCATGTTTGTAGAGATGGCAGTGTAGATATTTCCATGTTCATACAGATGGCGGTGTAGATATTTCCATGTTTCTACAGATGGTGGTGTAGATATTTTCATGTTCATACAGATAGCGGTGTAGTTATTTCCATGTGTATAGAGAAAGCTGTATAGATATTTCCGTGTATATGCAGATAGCTGTGTTGATATTTCAACGTTCATACAGAAAGCGGTGTAGATATTTCCATGATCATCCAGATAGCGGTGTAAATATTTCCATGTTCATCCAGATGGCGGTATAGATATATATATGTTCATACAGATGGCGGTGAAGATATTTACATGTTCATACAGATGGCGGTGTAGATATTTCCATGTTCATACAAATGGCGGTGTAGATATTTCCATGTTCATAGAGATGGCGGTGTAGATATTTCCCTGTTTATACCGATAGCGGTGTAGTTATTTCCATGTTTATAGAGATAGCAGTGTAGATATTTCCATTGATATACAGATAGCTGTGTAGATATATCCATGTTCGTACAGATAGCGGTGTAGATATTTCCATGTTCATACAGATAGCGGTGTAGATATTTCCATGTTCATACAGATAGCGGTGTAGATATTTCCATGTTCATACAGATAGCGGTGTAGATATTTCCATGTTCATACAGTTATCGGTGTAGATATTTCCATGTTCATACAGAAGGCGGTGTAGATATTTCCATGTTCATATAGATGGCGGTGAAGATATTTACATGTTCAAACAGATGGCGGTGTAGATATTTCCATGTTCATAGAAACGGCGGTGCGGATATTTCCATGCTCATAGAGATGGCGGTGTAGATATTTCCATGTTCCCACAGATGGCGGTGTAGGTATTTCCATGTTCATTCAGATAGCGGTGTAGATGTTTCCATGTTCATACAGATGGCAGTGAAGATATTTACATGTTGAAACAGATGGCGGTGTAGATATTTCCATGTTCCTACAGATGGCGTTGTAGGTATTTCCATGTTCATACAGATAGCAGTGTAGATATTTCCATGTTCATTCAGATAGCGGTGTAGATATTCCTATGTTCATATAGATAGCGCTGTAGATATTTCCATGTTCATACAGATAGGGATGTAGATATTTCCATGGTCATACAGATGGTGGTGAAGATATTTCCATGTTCAAACTGATGGCGGTGTAGATATTTCCATGTTCATGCAGATGGCGGTGTAGATATTTTCATGTTGCTACAGATGGCGGTGTAGATATTTCCATGTTCAAACAGATGGTGGTGTACCTATTTCCATGTTCATACAGTTAGCTGTGTAGATATTTCCATGTTCATACAGATGGCGGTGAGGATACATCCATGTTAATACAGATGGCGATGTAGATATTTCCATGTTCCTATAAATGGTGGTATAGATATTTCCATGTTCCTACCGATGGCGGTGTAGTTATTTCCATGTTCATACAGATAGCGGTGTAGATATTTCCATGTATATAGAGAAAGCTCTGTAGATATTTCCATGTATATGCAGATAGCTGTGTTGATATTTCAGTGGTCATTCAGATAGCGGTGTAGATATTTCCATGTTCATCCAGATGGCGGTGTAGATATATCCATGTTCATACAGATGGCGGTGAAGATATTTCCATGTTCATACAGATGGCGGTGTAGATATTTCCATGTTCATTCAAATGGCGGTGTAGATATATCCATGTTCATAGAGATGGTGGTGTAGATATTTCCATGTTTATACAGATGGCAGTGTAGATATTTCCATGTTTATAGAGATAGCAAGTGTAGGTATTCCCATGTTCCTAGATGGCGGTGTAGATGTTTCCATGTTCATACAGATGGCGGTGTAGATATTTCCATGTTCCTACAGATGGCGGTGTAGATATTTCCATGTTCACACAGATAGCGGTGTAGTTATTTCCAAGTTTATAGAGATAGCGGTGTAGTTATTTCCATGTTAATAGAGAAAGCTGTGTAGATATTTCCATTTATATGCAGATAGCTGTGTAGATATTTCCATGTTCATACAGATAGCGGTGTAGATATTTCCATGTTCATTCAGATGGCGGTGTAGATATATCCATGTTCATACAGATGGCGGTGAAGATATTTCCATGTTTATACAGATGGCGGTGTAGATATATCCATGTTCATACAAATGGCTGTGTAGATATTTCCATGTTCATAGAGATGGCGGTGTAGATATTTCCATGTTTATACAGATAGCGGTGTAGTTATTTCCATGTTTATATAGATAGGGGTGAAGGTATTTCCATTGATATACAGATAGCTGTGTAGATATATCCATGTTCATACAGATAGCAGTGTAGATATTTCCGTGTTCATACAGATGGAGGTGTAGATATTTCCATGTTCATACACATAGCGGTGTAGATATTTCCATGTTCATACAGATAGCAGTGTAGATATTTCCATGTTCATACTGATAGCGGTGTAGATATTTCCATGTTCATACAGTTCGCGGTGTAGATATTTCCATGTTCATACCGTTATCGGTGTAGATATTTCCATGTTCATTCAGATGGCTGTGAAGATATTTCCATGTTCATTCACATAGCGGTGTAGATGTTTCCATGTTCATACAGATGGCGGTGTAGATATTTCCATGTTCCTACACATGGCGGTGTAGATATTTCCATGTTGCTACAGATAGCGGTGGAGTTATTTCCATGTATATAGAGAAAGCTGTGTGGATATTTCCATGTATATGCAGATAGCTGTGTTGATATTTCAATGTTCATGCAGATAGCGGTGTAGATATTTCCATGTTCATCCTGATGGCGGTGTAGATATATCCATGTTCATACAGATAGCGGAATAGTTATTTCCATGTACATAGAGAAAGCTGTGTAGATATTTCCATGTATATGCTGGTAGCTGTGTTGATATTTCAATGTTCATATAGATATTGGTGTAGATATTTCCATGTTCATCCAGATGGCGGTGTAGATATATCCATGTTCATACAGATGGCGGTGAAGATAATTCCATGTTCATACAGATGGCGGTGTACATATTTCCATGTTCATACAAATGGCGGTTTAGATATATCCATGTTCATAGAGATGGCAGTGCAGATATTTCCATGTTTATACAGATGTCGGTGTAGATATTTCCATGTTTCTAGAGATAGCGGTGAAGATATTTACATGTTCAAACAGATGGCGGTGTAGATATTTCCATGTTCATGGAGATGGCGGTGTAGATATTACCATGCTCATAGAGATGGCGGTGTAGATGTTTCCATGTTCATACGGACGGCGGTGTAGATATTTCCATGTGCACACGGATGGTGGTGTAGATATTTCCACGTTTATACAGAGTTCGGTTTAGATATTAACATGTTTACACAGATAGCGGTGTAGATATTTCCATCTTGATACACAAAGCGGTGTAGATATTTCCAAGTTTATAGAGGTAGCAGTGTAGATATTTCTATGTTTATAATGATAGCGTTGTAGATATTTCCATGTTTATACAGATAGCGGTATAGATATTTCCATGTTTATACAGATGGCGGTGTAGATATTTCCATGATTATAGAGATGGGGGTGTAGATATTTCCATGTTTACAGAGATAGTGGTGTAGTTATTTCCAAGTTTGTAGAGAGAGCGGTGGAGATATATCCATGATTATACAGATTGCAGTGTAGTTATTTTCATGTTTATAAATATAGCAGTGTAGATATTTCCATGTTCCTACATATGGAGTTGTAGATATTTCCATGTTCATCCAGATGCCTTTGTAGATATATCCATTTTCATACAGATGGCGGTGAAGATATTTCCATGTTCATACAGATGGCGGTGTAGATATTTCCATGTTCATACAAATGGTGGTGTAGATATTTCCATCTTCATAGAGATGGCAGGGTAGATATTTCCATGTTTATACATATGGCGGTGTAGATATTTCCATGTTTATTGAGATAGCGGTGTAGATATTCCCATGTTCCTACAGATGGCGGTGTAGTTGTTTCCATGTTCATACAGATGGCGGTGTAGTTATTTCCATGCTCCTACAGATGGCGGTGTAGATAATACCATGTTCATACAGATAGCGGTGTAGATATTTCCAAGTTTATAGAGATAGCGGTTTAGTTATTTCCATGTTTATAGAGAAAGCTGTGTAGATATTTCCATGTATATGCAGATAGTTGTGTAGATATTTCCATGTTCATACAGATAGCGGTGTAGATATTTCCATGTTCATTCAAATGGTGGTGTAGATATATCCATGTTCATACAGATGGCGGTGAAGATATTTCCATGTTCATACAGATGGCGGTGTAAATATTTCCAAGTTCATACAAATGGTGGTGTAGATATTTCCATGTCCACACAGATGGCGGTGTAGATATTTCCATGTTCATACAGATGGCGGTGAAAGTATTTCCATGTTCAAACAGATAGCTGTGTAGATATTCCCATGTTCATAGAGATGGCGGTGTAGATATTACCATGCTCATAGAGATGGCGGTGTAGATATTTCCATCTTCATACAGACGGCGGTGTAGATATTTCCATGTTTATAGGGATGGCGGTGTAGTTGTTTCCATGTTCATACAGATGGCGGTGTAGATATTTCCATGTTCCTACAGATGGCGGTGTAGATAATTCCATGTTCATACAGAAAGCGATTTAGTTATTTTCATGCTTATAGAGATAGTGGTGTATATATTTCCATTGATATACAGATAGCTGTGTAGATATTTCCATGTTCATGCAGATAGCGGTGTAGATATTTCCGTGTTCATACACATAGTGGTGTAGATATTTCCATATTCATACAGATAGCAGTGTAGATATTTACAAGTTTATATAGATAGCGGTGTAGTTATTTCCATGTTTATACAGATGGCGGTGTAGTTATTTCCATGTTTATATAGATGGCAGTGTAGATATTTCCACGTTTATAGAGATAGTGGTGCAGTTATTTCCAACTTTACAGAGAGAGCGGTGTAGATATTTCCATGTTTATACAGATAGCAGTGTAGATATTTCCGTGTTTATACAGATAGCGGTGTATATATTTACATGTTTATAGAGATGGCGGTTTAGATATTTTCTTGTTTATACAGATAGCGGTGTAGATATTTCCATGTTTATGGAGATAGCGGTGTAGGTATTTCCAATTTTATACATATAGCAGTGTAGATATTTCCATGTTCATACAGAGAGCGGTGTAGATATTTCCATGTTTACACAGATAGCGTTGTAGATATTTACATGTTTATAGAGATAGCGGTGTAGTTATTTCCATGTTTATACAGATTGCGCTGAAGTTATTTCCATGTTTACACAGACAGCGGTGTGGATACTTCCATTTTTATACAGATAGCGGTGTAGATATTTCCATCTTAATACAGATGGCGGTTTAGATATTTCCATGTTCCTACAGATGGCGCTGTAGATATTTCCGTGTTCATACAGATGGCAATGTAGATATTTCCAAGTTTATAGAGATAGCCGTGTAGTTATTTAAAATTTATAGAGAAAGCTGTGTAGATATTTCCATGTATATGCAGATAGCTGTGTAGATAATTCCATGTTCATACAGATAGCGGTGTTGATGTTTCCATGTTCCTACAGATAGCGGTGTGGATATTTCCATGTTCATACACTTAGCGGTGAAGATATTTACATGTTCAAACAGATGGCGGTGTAGATATTTCCATCTTTATACAGATAGCGGTATAGATATTTCCATGTTTATACAGATGGCGGTGTAGATATTTCCATGTTTATAGAGATGGCGGTCTAGATATTTCCAGGTTTACAGAGATAGTGGTGTAGTTATTTCCAAGTTTATAGAGAGAGCGGTGTAGATATATCCATGTTTATGCAGATAGCGGTGTAGTTATTTTCATGTTTATAAAGATAGCAGTGTAGATATTTCCATTGATATACAGATATCTCTGTAGGTATTTCCATGTTCATACAGATATCGGTGTAGATATTTCCATGTTCATACAGATAGCGGTGTAGATATTTGCATGTTCATACAGTTAGCAGTGTAGATATTTGCATGTTCATACCGATGGCGGTAAAGATATTTCCATGTTCATACAGATGGCGGTGTAGATATTTCCATGTTCATACAGATAGCGCTGTAGATATTTCCATGTTCATACAGATAGCGCTGTAGATATTTCCATGTTCATACAGATAGCGGTGTACGTATTTCCATGTTCATACATTTAGCGATGTAGGTATTTCCATGTTCATACAGATGGCGGTGAAGACATTTCCATGTTCATACAGATGGCGGTGTAGATATTTCCATGTTCATACAGATGGCGGTGAAGATATTTCCATGTTCATACAGTTAGCGGTGTAGATATTTCCATGTTCATACAGATGGCGGTGTAGATGTTTCCATGTTCATACAGATGGCGGTGAAGTTATTTACATTTTCAAACAGATGGCGGTGCAGATATTTCCATGTTTATACAGATAGCGGTATAGATATTTCCATATTTATACAGATGGTGGTGTAGATATTTCCATGTTTATAGATATGGCGGTCTAGATATTTCCAGGTTTACAGAGATAGTGGTGTAGTTATTTCCAAGTTTATAGAGAGAGCGGTGTAAATATATCCATGTTTATACAGATAGCGGTGTAGTTATTTTCATGTTTATAAAGATAGCAGTGTAGATATTTCCATTGATATACAGATATCTCTGTAGGTATTTCCATGTTCATACAGATATCGGTGTAGATATTTCCATGTTCATACAGCTAGCGGTGTAGATATTTGCATGTTCATACATTTAGCGGTGTAGATATTTCCATGTTCATACAGATGGCGGTGAAGATATTTCCATGTTCATACAGATGGCGGTGTAGATATTTCCATGTTCTTACAGATAGCGGTGTAGATATTTCCATGTTCATACAGATAGCGGTGTAGATATTACCATGTTCATACAATTAGCGATGTAGCTATTTCCGTGTTCATACAGATGGCGGTGTAGATAATTCCATGTTCATACAGATGACGGTGAGGATATTTACTTGTTGAAACTGAAGGCGGTGTAGATATTTCCATGTTCCTACTGATGGCGGTGTAGGTATTTCCATGTTCATACAGATGGCGGTGTAGGTATTTCCATGTTCATTCAGATAGCGGTGTAGATATTTCCATGTTCATACAGATAGCGCTGTAGATATTTCCATGTTCATGCAGATAGCAGTGTAGATATTTCCATGTTCATACAGATGGTGGTGAAGTTATTTCCATGTTTTACATATGGCGGTGTAGATATTTCCATGTTCATGAAGATGGCGGTGTAGATATTTCCATGTTCATACAGATTGCGGTTAATATATTTACATGTTGAAACAGTTGGCGGTGTAGATATTTCCATGTTCATACAGATAGCGGTGTAGTTATTTCCATGTTTATAGAGAAAGCTGTGTAGATATTTCCATGCATATGCAGATAGCTTTGTAGATATTTCCATGTTCATTAAGATAGCGGTGTAGATATTTCCATGTTCATTCAGATTGCGGTGTAGATATATCCATGTTCATACAGATGGCGGTGGAGATATTTCCATGTTCATACAAATGGCAGTGAAGCTATTTCCATGTTCATGCAAATGGCGGTGTAGATATTTCCGTATTCCTAGAGATGGCGTTGTAGATATTTCCATGTTTATACAGATAGCGGTGTAGTTATTTCCATATTTATAGAGATAGCATTGCAGATATTTCCATTGATATACAGATAGCTGTGTAGATATATCCATGTTCATACAGATAGCGGTGTAGATATTTCCATGTTCATACAGATAGCGGTGTAGATATTTCCATGTTCATACAGATAGCGGTGTAGATATTTCCATGTTCATACAGTTAGCGGTGTAGATATTTCCATGTTCATACGGATGGCGGTGTAGATATTTCCATGTTCATACAGATGGCGGTGAAGATATTTACATGTTCAAACAGATGGCATTGTAGATATTTCCATGTTCATAGAGATGGCGGTGTAGATATTTCCATGTTCATACGGATGGTGGTGTAGATATTTCCATGTTTATACAGAGTTCGGTTTAGATATTTCCATGTTTACACAGATAGTGGTGTAGATATTTCCATCTTGATACACTAAGCGGTGCAGATATTTCCAAGTTTATAGAGGTAGCGGTGTAGATATTTCCATGTTTATAATGATAGCATTGTAGATATTTCCATGTTTATACAGATAGCGATATTGATATTTCCATGTTTATACAGAGGAGGTGTAGATATTTCCATGATTATAGAGATGGCGGTCTAGATATTTCCACGTTTACAGAGATAGTGGTGTGGTTATTTCCAAGTTTATAGAGAGAGCGGTGTAGATATATCCATGTTTATACAGGTATTGGTGTAGTTATTTTCATGTTTATAAAAATAGCAGTGTAGATATTTAAATTGATATACAGATATCTGTGTAGATATTTCCATGTTCATACAGATATCGATGTAGATATTTCCACGTTTATACAGATAGCGGTGTAGATATTTGCATGTTCATACAGTTAGTGGTATAGATACTTCCATTTTCATACAGATGGCGTTGAAGATATTTCCATGTTCATACAGATGGCATTGTAGATATTTCCATGTTCCTACAGATGGCGGTGTAGGTATATCCATGTTCATACAGATAGCGGTGTAGATATTTCCATGTTCATTCAGATAGCGGTGTAGATGTTTCCATGTTCATACAGATAGCACTGTAGATATTTCCATGTTCATACACATAGCGGTGTAGATATTTCCATGTTCATACAGATGGCAGTGAAGATATTTCCATGTTCATTCAGATGTCGGTGTAGATATTTCCATATTCATGCAGATGGTCGTGTAGATATTTCCAAGTTCATACAGATGGTGGTGTAGATATTTCCATGTTCCTACAGATGGCGGTGTAGATATTTCCATGTTCATACAGATAGCGGTATAGTTATTTCCATGTATATAGAGAAAGCTGTGTAGATATTTCCATGTATATGCAGATAGCTGTGTTGATATTTCAATGTTCATACAGATAGCGGTGTATATATTTCCATGTTCATTCTGATGGCGGTGTAGATATATCCATGTTCATACAGATGGCGGTGAAGATATTTCCATGTTCATACAGATGGCGGTGTAGATATTTCCATGTTCATACAAATGGCGATGTAAATATATCCATGTTCATAGAGATGGCGGTGTAGATATTTCGATGTTTATACAGATGGCGGTGTAGATATTTCCATGTTTATAGAGATAGCGGTGTAGATTTTCCCATGTTCCTACAGATGGCGGTGTAGATGTTTCCATGTTCATACAGATGACGGTGTAGAAATTTCCATGTTCCTACAGATGGCGGTGTAGATATTTTCATGTTCATACAGATAGCGGTGTATATATTTCCAAGTTTATAGAGATAGCGGTGTAGTTATTTCCATGTTTATAGAGAAAGCTGTGTAGATATTTTCGTTTATATGCAGATAGCTGTGTAGATATTTCCATGTTCATACAGATAGCGGTGTAGATATTTCCATGTTCATTCAGATGGCGGTGTAGATATATCCATGTTCATACAGATGGCGGTGAAGCTATTTCCATGTTCATACAGATGGCGGTGTAGATATTTCCATGTTCATACAAATGGCTGTGTAGATATTTCCATGTTCATAGAGATGGCGGTGTAGATATATCTATGTTTATACAGATTGTGGTGTAGTTATTTCCATGTTTATGTAGATTGGGGTGAAGATATTTCCATTGATATACAGATAGCTGTCTAGATATATCCATGTTCATACAGATAGCGGTATAGATATTTGCATGTTCAGACAGATAGCGGTGTAGATATTTCCATGTTCATACTGATAGCAGTTTAGGTATTTCCAAGTTCATACAGATAGCGGTGTAAATATTTCCACGTTCGTACAGTTAGCGGTGTAGATATTTCCATGTTCATACAGATTGCGGTGTAGATATTTCCATGTTCATACAGATGGTGGTGAAGGTATTTACATGTTGAAACAGATGGCAGTGAATTTATTTCCATGTTCATAGAGATGGCGGTGTTGTTATTCCCATGCTCATAGAGATGGTGGTGTAGATGTTTCCATGTTCATATGCATGTCGGTGTAGATATTTCTATGTCCATACGGATGGCGGTGTACATATTTCCATGTTTATACAGAGTTCGGTTTAGATATTTCCATGTTTACACAGAT
Organism: Gorilla gorilla gorilla; assembly: GCF_029281585.2. Lineage (NCBI taxonomy): Eukaryota > Metazoa > Chordata > Mammalia > Primates > Hominidae > Gorilla > Gorilla gorilla. Next base: position 79,493,630 of record NC_073244.2, read on the forward strand.
AGCGGCGTAGATATTTCCATCTTGATACACAAAGCGGTGTAGATATTTCCAAGTTTATAGAGGTAGCGGTGTAGATATTTCCGTATTTATAATGATAGCGTTGTAGATATTTCAATGTTTATACAGATAGCGGTATGGATATTTCCATGTTTATACAGATGGCGGTGTAGATATTTCCATGATTATAGAGATGGCGGTCTAGATATTTCCATGTTTACAGAGATAGTTGTGTAGTTATTTCCAAGTTTATAGAGAGAGCGGTGTAGATATATCCATGTTTATACAGATAGCGGTGTAGTTATTTTCATGTTTATAAAGATAGCAGTGTAGATATTTCCATTGATATACACATATCTGTGTAGTTATTTCCATGTTCATACAGATGGCGGTGTAGATATATCCATGTTCATACAGATGGCGGTGAAGATATTTCCATGTTCACACAGATAGCGGTGTAGATATTTCCATGTTCATACAGATAGCGGTGTAGATATTTCCATGTTCATACAGACAGCGGTGTAGATATTTCCATGTTCATACAGATGGCGGTGAAGGTATTTCCATGTTCTTACAGATGGCTGTGTAGATAGATCCATGTTCCTACAGATGGCGTTGTAGATATTTCCGTGTTCATACAGATAGCGGTGTAGTTATTTCCATGTTTATAGAGAAAGCTGTGTAGATATTTCCATGTATATGCAGATAGCTGTGTAGATATTTCCGTGTTCAGACAGCGGTGTAGATATTTCCATGTTCATACAGATGGCGGTGTAGATATATCCATGTTCATAGAGATGGCGGTGTAGATATTTCCATGTTTATACAGATGGTGGTGTAGATATTCTCATGTTCCTACAGATGGCGGTGTAGATGTTTCCATGTTCATACAGATGGCGGTGTAGATATTTCCATGTTCCTACAGATGGCGGTGAAGATATTTCCATGTTCATACAGATAGCGGTGTAGCTATTTCCAAGTTTATAGTGATAGCGGTGTAGTTATTTCCATGTTTATAGAGAAATCTGTGTAGATATTTCCATGTATATGCAGATAGCTGTGTAGATATTTCCATGTTGATACAGATAGCGGTGTAGGTATTTCCATGTTCATTCAGATGGCGGTGTGGATATATCCATGTTCATACAGATGGCGGTGAAGATATTTCCATGTTCATACAGATGGCGGTGTAGATATTTCCATGTTCATGCAGATAGCGGTGAAGTTATTTCCATGTTCATAGAGATGGCGGTGTAGATATTTCCATGTTTATACAGATAGCGGTGTAGTTATTTCCATGTTTATAGAGATAGAAGTGCAGATATTTCCATTGATATACAGATAGCTGTGTAGATATATCCATGTTCTTACAGATAGCTGTGTAGATATTTCCATGTTCAGACAGATATCGCTGTAGATATTTCCATGTTCATACAGATAACCGTGTAGATATTTCCATGTTCATACAGTCAGCGATGTAGATATTTCCATGTTCATACAGTTAGCGATTTAGATATTTCCATGTTCCTAAAGATGGCGTTGTAGATATTTCCATGATCATCCACATGGCGGTGTAGATATATCCATGTTCGTAGAGATGGCGGTGAAGATATTTCCATGTTCATACAGATAGCGGAGTAGATATTTCCATGTTCATACAGACAGCGGTGTAGATATTTCCATGTTCATACAGTTAACGGTGTAGATATTTCCATGTTCATACAGATGGCGGTGTAGAAATTTCCATGTTCCTACAGATGGCGGTGTAGATATTTCCATTTTCATACAGATAGCGGTGTAGATATTTCCAATTTTATAGAGTTAGCGGTGTAGTTATTTCCATGTTTATGTAGATAGGGGTGAAGATATTTCCATTGATATACAGATCGCTGTCTAGATATATTCATGTTCATACAGATAGCTGTGTAGATATTTCCATGTTCAGACAGATAGCGGTGTAGATATGTCCATGTTCATTCAGATAGCGGTGTAGATATTTCCATGTTCATACAGATAGCACTGTAGATATTTCCATGTTCATACACATAGCGGTGTAGATATTTCCATGTTCATACAGATGGCGGTGAAGATATTTCCATGTTCATTCAGATGTCGGTGTAGATATTTCCATATTCATGCAGATGGTCGTGTATATATTTCCAAGTTCATACAGATGGCGGTGTAGATATTTCCATGTTCCTACAGATGGCGGTGTAGATATTTCCATGTTCATACAGATAGCGGTATAGTTATTTCCATGTATATAGAGAAAGCTGTGTAGATATTTCCATGTATATGCAGATAGCTGTGTTGATATTTCAATGTTCATACAGATAGCAGTGTATATATTTCCATGTTCATCCTGATGGCGGTGTAGATATATCCATGTTCATACAGATGGCGGTGAAGATATTTCCATGTTCACACAGATGGCGGTGTAGATATTCCCATGTTCCTACAGATGGCGGTGTAGATGTTTCCATGTTCATAAAGATGGCGGTGTAGATATTTCCATGTTCCTTCAGATGGCGGTGAAGATATTTCCATGTTCATACAGATAGCGGTGTAGCTATTTCCAAGTTTATAGAGAAAGCTGTGTAGATATTTCCATGTATATGCAGATAGCTGTGTAGATATTTCCATGTTGATACAGATAGCAGTGTAGGTATTTCCATGTTCATTCAGATGGCGGTGTGGATATATGCATGTTCATACAGATGGCGGTGAAGATATTTCCATGTTCATACAGATGGCGGTGTAGATATTTCCATGTTCATGCAGATAGCGGTGAAGGTATTTCCATGTTCATAGAGATGGCGGTGTAGATATTTCCATGTTTATACAGATAGCGGTGTAGTTATTTCCATGTTTATAGAGATAGAAGTGCAGATATTTCCATTGATATACAGATAGCTGTGTAGATATATCCATGTTCTTACAGATAGCGGTGTAGATATTTCCATGTTCAGACAGATATCGCTGTAGAAATTTCCATGTTCATACAGATAACCGTGTAGATATTTCCATGTTCATACAGTTAGCGATGTAGATATTTCCATGTTCGTACAGTTAGCGATGTAGATATTTCCATGTTCCTAAAGATGGCGTTGTAGATATTTCCATGATCATCCAGATGGCGGTGTAGATATATCCATGTTCGTAGAGATGGCGGTGAAGATATTTCCATGTTCATACAGATAGCGGAGTATATATTTCCATGTTCATACAGATAGCGGTGTAGATATTTCCATGTTCATACAGACAGCGGTTTAGATATTTCCATGTTCATACAGTTAACGGTGTAGATATTTCCATGTTCATACAGATGGCGGTGTAGAAATTTCCATGTTCCTACAGATGGCGGTGTAGATATTTCCATTTTCATACAGATAGCGGTGTAGATATTTCCAATTTTATAGAGATAGCGGTGTAGTTATTTCCATGTTTATGTAGATAGGGGTGAAGATATTTCCATTGATATACAGATCGCTGTCTAGATATATTCATGTTCATACAGATAGCGGTGTAGATATTTCCATGTTCAGACAGATAGCGGTGTAGATATTTCCATGTTCATACAGATGGCGGTGTAGGTATTTCCAAGTTCATACAGATAGCGGTGTAGATATTTCCACGTTCATACAGATGGCGGTGTACATATTTCCACGTTCATACAGTTAACGGTGTAGATATTTCCATGTTCATACAGGTGGCGGTGTAGATATTTCCATGTTCATACAGATGGCGGTGAAGATATTTACATGTTCAAACAGATGGCGGTGTAGATATTTCCATGTTCATAGAGATGGCGGTGTAGATATTTCCACGCTCATAGAGATGGCGGTGTAGATGTTTCCATGTTCATACGGATGGCGGTGTAGATATTTCCATGTCCATACGGATGGCGGTGTAGATATTTCCATGTTTATACAGAGTTCGGTTTAGATATTTCCATGTTTACTCAGATAGCGGCGTAGATATTTCCATCTTGATACACAAAGCGGTGTAGATATTTCCAAGTTTATAGAGGTAGCGTTGTAGATATTTCCGTGTTTATAATGATAGCGTTGAAGATATTTCCATGTTTATACAGACAGCGGTATAGATATTTCCATGTTTATACAGATGGCGGTGTAGATATTTCCATGATTATAGAGATGGGGGTCTAGATATTTCCATGTTTACAGAGATAGTGGTGTAGTTATTTCCAAGTGTATAGAGAGAGCGGTGTAGATATATCCATGTTTATACAGATAGCAGTGTAGTTATTTTCATGCTTATAAATATAGCAGTGTAGATATTTCCATGTTCCTAAAGATGGCGTTGTAGATATTTCCATGTTCATCCAGATGGCGGTGTTGATATATCCATGTTCATACAGATGGCGGTGAAGATATTTCCATGTTCACACAGATAGCGGTGTAGATATTTCCATGTTAACACAGATAGCGGTGTGGGTATTTCCATGTTCATACAGACAGCGGTGTAGATATTTCCATGTTCATACAGATGGCGGTGAAGGTATTTCCATGTTCTTACAGATGGCTGTGTAGATAGATCCATGTTCCTACAGATGGCGGTGTAGATATTTCCGTGTTAATACAGATAGCGGTGTAGTTATTTCCATGTTTATAGAGAAAGCTGTGTAGATATTTCCATGTATATGCAGATAGCTGTGTAGATATTTCCGTGTTCAGACAGCGGTGTAGATATTTCCATGTTCATACAGATGGCGGTGTAGATATATCCATGTTCATAGAGATGGCGGTGTATATATTTCCATGTTTATACAGATGGTGGTGTAGATATTCCCATGTTCCTACAGATGGCGGTGTAGATGTTTCCATGTTCATACAGATGGCGGTGTAGATGTTTCCATGTTCCAATTGGCGGTGAAGATATTTCCATGTTCATACAGATAGCGGTGTAGCTATTTCCAAGTTTATAGTGATAGCGGTGTAGTTATTTCCATGTTTATAGAGAAAGCTGTGTAGATATTTCCATGTATATGCAGATAGCTGTGTAGATATTTCCATGTTGATAAGATAGCGGTGTAGGTATTTCCATGTTCATTCAGATGGCGGTGTAGATATATCCATGTTCATACAGATGGCGGTGAAGATATTTCCATGTTCATACAGATGGCGGTGTAGATATTTCCATGTTCATGCAGATAGCGGTGAAGGTATTTCCATGTTCATAGAGATGGCGGTGTAGATATTTCCATGTTTATACAGATAGCGGTGTAGATATTTCCATGTTTATAGAGATAGAAGTGCAGATATTTCCATTGATATACAGATAGCTGTGTAGATATATCCATGTTCATACAGATAGCGGTGTAGATATTTCCATGTTCAGACAGATATCGCTGTAGATATTTCCATGTTCATACAGATAACCGTGTAGATATTTCCATGTTCGTACAGTTAGCGATGTAGATATTTCCATGTTCATACAGTTAGCGATGTAGATATTTCCATGTTCCTAAAGATGGCGTTGTAGATATTTCCATGATCATCCAGATGGCGGTGTAGATATATCCATGTTCGTAGAGATGGCGGTGAAGATATTTCCATGTTCATACAGATAGCGGTGTAGATATTTCCATGTTCATACAGACAGCGGTGTAGATATTTCCATGTTCATACAGTTAACGGTGTAGATATTTCCATGTTCATACAGATGGCGGTGTAGAAATTTCCATGTTCCTACAGATGGCGGTGTAGATATTTCCATTTTCATACAGATAGCGGTGTAGATATTTCCAATTTTATCGAGACAGCGGTGTAGTTATTTCCATCTTTATGTAGATAGGGGTGAAGATATTTCCATTGATATACAGATCGCTGTCTAGGTATATTCATGTTCATACAGATAGCGGTGTAGATATTTCCATGTTCAGACAGATAGCGGTGTAGATATTTCCATGTTCATACAGATGGCGGTGTAGGTGTTTCCAAGTTCATACAGATAGCGGTGTAGATATTTCCACGTTCATACAGATGGCGGTGTAGATATTTCCATGTTCATACAGATAGCGGTGTAGATATTTCCATGTTCATACAGATGGCGGTGTAGATATTTCCATGTTCATACAGATGGCGGTGAAGATATTTACATGTTCAAACAGATGGCGGTGTAGATATTTCCATGTTCATAGAGATGGCGGTGAAGATATTTCCATGCTCATAGAGATGGCGGTGTAGATGTTTCCATGTTCATACGGATGGAGGTGTAAATATTTCCATGTCCATACGGATGGCGGTGTAGATATTTCCATGTTTATACAGAGTTCGGTTTAGATATTTCCATGTTTACTCAGATAGCGTCGTAGATATTTCCATCTTGATACACAAAGTGGTGTAGATATTTCCAAGTTTATAGAGGTAGCGTTGTAGATATTTCCGTGTTTATAATGATAGCGTTGAAGATATTTCCATGTTTATACAGACAGCGGTATAGATATTTCCGTGTTTATACAGATGGCGGTGTAGATATTTCCATGATTATAGAGATGGGGGTCTAGATATTTCCATGTTTACAGAGATAGTGGTGTAGTTATTTCCAAGTGTATAGAGAGAGCGGTGTAGATATATCCATGTTTATACAGATAGCAGTGTAGTTATTTTCATGCTTATAAATATAGCAGTGTAGATATTTCCATGTTCCTAAAGATGGCGTTGTAGATATTTCCATGTTCATCCAGATGGCGGTGTTGATATATCCATGTTCATACAGATGGCGGTGAAGATATTTCCATGTTCACACAGATAGCGGTGTAGATATTTCCATGTTCATACAGATAGCGGTGTAGATATTTCCATGTTCATACAGACAGCGGTGTAGATATTTCCATGTTCATACAGATGGCGGTGAAGGTATTTCCATGTTCTTACAGATGGCTGTGTAGATAGATCCATGTTCCTACAGATGGCGGTGTAGATATTTCCGTGTTCATACAGATAGCGGTGTAGTTATTTCCATGTTTATAGAGAAAGCTGTGTACATTTTTCCATGTATATGCAGATAGCTGTGTAGATATTTCCGTGTTCAGACAGCGGTGTAGATATTTCCATGTTCATACAGATGGCGGTGTAGATATGTCCATGTTCATAGAGATGGCGGTGTAGATATTTCCATGTTTATACAGACGGTGGTGTAGATATTCCCATGTTCCTACAGATGGCGGTGTAGATGTTTCCATGTTCATACAGATGGCGGTGTAGATATTTCCATGTTCCTACAGATGGCGGTGAAGATATTTCCATGTTCATACAGATAGCGGTGTAGCTATTTCCAAGTTTATAGTGAAAGCGGTGTAGTTATTTCCATGTTTATAGAGAAAGCTGTGTAGATATTTCCATGTATATGCAGATAGCTGTGTAGATATTTCCATGTTGATACAGATAGCGGTGTAGGTATTTCCATGTTCATACAGATGGCGGTGAAGATATTTCCATGTTCATACAGATGGCGGTGTAGATATTTCCCTGTTCATGCAGATAGCGGTGAAGGTATTTCCATGTTCATAGAGATGGCGGTGTAGATATTTCCATCTTTATACAGATAGCGGTGTAGTTATTTCCATGTTTATAGAGATAGAAGTGCAGATATTTCCATTGATATACAGATAGCTGTGTAGATATATCCATGTTCGTACAGATAGCGGTGTAGATATTTCCATGTTCATACAGATAGCGGTGTAGATATTTCCATGTTCATACTGATAGCGGTGTAGATATTTCCATGTTCATACAGATAGCGGTGTAGATATTTCCATGTTCATACAGATAGCGGTGTAGATATTTCCATGTTCATACAGTTATCGGTGTAGATATTTCCATGTTCATACAGAAGGCGGTTTAGATATTTCCATGTTCATATAGATGGCGGTGAAGATATTTACATGTTCAAACAGATGGCGGTGTAGATATTTCCATGATCATCCACATGGCGGTGTAGATATATCCATGTTCGTAGAGATGGCGGTGAAGATATTTCCATGTTCATACAGACGGCGGAGTAGATATTTCCATGTTCATACAGACAGCGGTGTAGATATTTCCATGTTCATACAGTTAACGGTGTAGATATTTCCATGTTCATACAGATGGCGGTGTAGAAATTTCCACGTTCCTACAGATGGCGGTGTAGATATTTCCATTTTCATACAGATAGCGGAGTAGATATTTCCAATTTTATAGAGATAGCGGTGTAGATATTTCCATGTTTATGTAGATAGGGGTGAAGATATTTCCATTGATATACAGATCATTGTCTAGATATATTCATGTTCATACAGATAGCGGTGTAGATATTTCCATGTTCAGACAGATAGCGGTGTAGATATTTCCATGTTCATACAGATGGCGGTGTAGGTATTTCCAAGTTCATACAGATAGCGGTGTAGATATTTCCACGTTCATACAGATGGCGGTGTACATATTTCCACGTTCATACAGTTAGCTGTGTAGATATTTCCATGTTCATACAGATGGCGGTGTAGATATTTCCATCTTCATACAGATGGCGGTGAAGGTATTTACATGTTCAAACAGATGGCGGTGTAGATATTTCCATGTTCATAGAGATGGCGGTGTAGATATTTCCATGCTCATACAGATGGCGGTGTAGATGTTTCCATGTCCATACGGATGGCGGTGTAGATATTTCCATGTTTATACAGAGTTCGGTTTAGATATTTCCATGTTTACTCAGATAGCGGCGTAGATATTTCCATCTTGATACACAAAGCGGTGTAGATATTTCCAAGTTTATAGAGGTAGCGTTGTACATGTTTCTGTGTTTATAATGATAGCGTTGAAGATATTTCCATGTTTATACAGATAGCGTTATAGATATTTCCATGTTTATACAGATGGCGGTGTAGATATTTCCATGATTATAGAGATGGGGGTCTAGATATTTCCATGTTTACAGAGATAGTGGTGTAGTTATTTCCAAGTGTATAGAGAGAGCGGTGTAGATATATCCATATTTATACAGATAGCAGTGTAGTTATTTTCGTGCTTATAAATATAGCAGTGTAGATATTTCCATGTTCCTAAAGATGGCGTTGTAGCTATTTCCATGTTAATCCAGATGGCGGTCTAGATATATCCATGTTCATACAGATGGCGGTGAAGATATTTCCATGTTCACACAGATAGCGGTGTAGATATTTCCATGTTCATACAGATGGCGGTGTAGAAATTTCCATGTTCCTACAGATGGCGATGTAGATATTTCCATGTTCATACAGATAGCGGTGTAGATATTTCCGAGTTTATAGATACCGGTGTAGTTATTTCCATGTCTATAGAGAAAGCTGTGTAGATATTTCCATTTATATGCAGATAGCTGTGTAGATATTTCCATGTTCATACAGATAGCGGTGTAGATATTTCCATGTTCATGCACATGGCGGTGTAGATATATCCATGTTCATACAGATGGCGGTGAAGATATTTCCATGTTCATGCAGATGGCGGTGTAGATATTTCCATTTTCATACAAATGGCTGTGTAGATATTTCCATGTTCCTAGAGATGGCGGTGTAGATATTTCCTTGTTTATACAGATAGCGGTGTAGTTATTTCCATCTTTATGTAGATAGGGGTGAAGATATTTCCATTGATATACAGATAGCTGTCTAGATATATCCATGTTCATACAGATAGCGGTTTAGATATTTCCATGTTCAGACAGATAGCCGTGTAGATATTTCCATGTTCATACAGATAGCGGTGTAGGTATTTCCAAGTTCATACAGATAGCGGTGTAGATATTTCCACGTTCATACAGATGGCGGTGTAAATATTTCCACGTTCAGTTAGCGGTGTAGATATTTCCATGTTCATACAAATGGCGGTGTAGATATTTCCATGTTCATACAGATGGCGGTGAAGATATTTACATGTTCAAACAGATGGAGGTGTAGATATTTCCATGTTCATAGAGATGGCAGTGTAGATATTTCCACGCTCATAGTCATGGCGGTGTAGATATTTCCATGTTCATACAGATGGCGGTGTAGATATTTCCATGTCCATACGGATGGCGGTGTAGATATTTCCATGTTTATACAGAGTTCGGTTTAGATATTTCCATGTTTACTCAGATAGCGTCGTAGGTATTTCCATCTTGATACACAAAGCGGTGTAGATATTTCCAAGTTTATAGAGGTAGCGTTGTAGATATTTCCGTGTTTATAATGATAGCGTTGAAGATATTTCCATGTTTATACAGACAGCGGTATAGATATTTCCATGTTTATACAGATGGCGGTGTAGATATTTCCATGATTATAGAGATGGGGGTCTAGATATTTCCATGTTTACAGAGATAGTGGTGTAGTTATTTCCAAGTGTATAGAGAGAGCGGTGTAGATATATCCATGTTTATACAGATAGCAGTGTAGTTATTTTCATGCTTATAAATATAGCAGTGTAGATATTTCCATGTTCCTAAAGATGGCGTTGTAGATATTTCCATGTTCATCCAGATGGCGGTGTTGATATATCCATGTTCATACAGATGGCGGTGAAGATATTTCCATGTTCACACAGATAGCGGTGTAGATATTTCCATGTTCATACAGATAGCGGTGTAGATATTTCCATGTTCATACAGACAGCGGTGTAGATATTTCCATGTTCATACAGATGGCGGTGAAGGTATTTCCATGTTCTTACAGATGGCTGTGTAGATAGATCCATGTTCCTACAGATGGCGGTGTAGATATTTCCGTGTTCATACAGATAGCGGTGTAGTTATTTCCATGTTTATAGAGAAAGCTTTGTAGATATTTCCATGTATATGCAGATAGCTGTGTAGATATTTCCATGTTGATACAGATAGCGGTGTAGGTATTTCCATGTTCATACAGATGGCGGTGAAGATATTTCCATGTTCATACAGATGGCAGTGAAGATATTTCCATGTTCATACAGATGGCGGTGTAGATATTTCCATGTTCATACAAATGGCGGTGTAGATATATCCATGTTCATAGAGATGGCGGTGTAGATATTTCCACGTTTTTACGGATGGCGGTGTAGATATTTCCATGTTTATAGAGATAGCGGTGTAGATATTCCCATGTTCTTACAGATGGCGGTGTGGATGTTTCCATGTTCATACAGATGGCGGTGTAGATATTTCCTTGTTCCTACAGATGGCGGTGTAGATATTTCCATGTTCATACAGATTGCGGTGTAGATATTTCCAAGTTGATAGAGATAGCGGTGTAGTTATTTCCATGTTTATAGAGAAAGCTGTGTAGATATTTCCATTTATATGCCGATAGCTGTGTAGATATTTCCATGTTCATACAGATAGCGGTGTAGATATTTCCATGTTCATTCAGATGGCGGTGTAGATATATCTATGTTCATACAGATGGTGGTGAAGATATTTCCATGTTCATACAGATGGCGGTGTAGATATTTCCATGTTCATACAAATGGCTGTGTAGATATTTCCTTGTTCATAGAGATGGCGGTGTAGATATTTCCATGTTTATGCAGATAGCGGTGTAGTTATTTCCATATTTATATAGATAGGGGTGAAGATATTTCCATTGATATACAGATAACTGTGTAGATATAACCATGTTCATACAAATAGCGGTTTAGATATTTCCATGTTCAGACAGATAGCGGTGTAGGTATTTCCATGTTCATACAGATAGCGGTGTAGATATTTCCAAGTTCATACAGATAGCGGTGTAGATATTTCCATGTTCATAGAGATAACGGTGTCGATATTTCCATGTTCATACAGTTAGCGATGTAGATATTTCCATGTACATACAGATGGCGGTGAAGATATTTCCATGTTCATACAGATGGCGGTGAAGGTATTTACATGTTGAAACAGATGGTGGTGTAGATATTTCCAGGTTCATACAGATAGCGGTGTAGATATTTGCATGTTCATACAGTTAGCGGTGTAGATACTTCCATTTTCATACAGATGGCGGTGAAGATATTTCCATGTTCATACAGATGGCGGTGTAGATATTTCCATGTTTATAGATATAGCGGTGTAGTTATTTCCATGTGCAAAGAGATAGCTGTTTAGATATTTCCATTTATATGCAGATGGTTGTGTAGATATTTCCATGTTCATACAGATAGCGGTGTAGATATTTCCGAGTTTATAGATAGTGGTGTAGTTATTTCCATGTGTATTGAGAAAGCTGTGTAGATATTTCTATTTATATGCAGACAGCTGTGTAGATATTTCCATGTTCATACAGACGGCGGTGTACATATTTCCATTTTCATACAAATGGCTGTGTAGTTATTTCCATGTTCCTAGAGATGGCGGTGTAGATATTTCCATGTTTATACAGATAGCGGTGTAGTTATTTCCATCTTTATGTAGATTGGGGTGAAGATATTTCCATTGATATACAGATAGCTGTCTAGATATATCCATGTTCATACAGATAGCGGTTTAGATATTTCCATGTTCAGACAGATAGCGGTGTAGATATTTCCATGTTCATGCAGATAGCGGTGTAGGTATTTCCAAGTTCATACAGATAGCGGTGTACATATTTCCATGTCCATACAGAGAGCGGTGTAAATATTTCCACGTTCAGTTAGCGGTGTAGATATTTCCATGTTCATACAGATGGCGGTGTAGATATTTCCATGTTCATACAGATGGCGGTGAAGATATTTACATGTTCAAACAGATGGCGGTGTAGATATTTCCATGTTCATAGAGATGGCAGTGTAGATATTTCCATGCTCATAGTCATGGCGGTGTAGATATTTCCATGTTCATACAGATGGCGGTGAAGATATTTCCATGTTCATGGAGATGGCGGTGTAGATATTTCCATGTTCATAGAGATGGCGGTGTAGATATTTCCATGTTCATACAGATAGCGGTGTAGATATTTCCATGTTCCTACAGATGGTGGTGTAGATATTTTCATGTTCATACGGATAGCGGTGCAGTTCTTTCAATGTGTATAGAGAAAGCTGTGTAGATATTTCCATGTATATGCAGATAGCTGTGTTGATATTTCAACGTTCATACAAATAGCGGTGTAGATATTTCCATGTTCATCCAGATAGCGGTGTAGATATTTCCATGTTCATCCAGATGGCGGTGTAGATATATCCATGTTCATACAGATAGCGGTGAAGATATTTCCATGTTCACACAGATAGCGGTGTAGATATTTCCATGTTCATACAGATAGCGGTGTAGATATTTCCATGTTCATACAGACAGCGGTGTAGATATTTCCATGTTCATACAGATGGCGGTGTAGAAATTTCCATGTTCCTACAGATGGCGGTGTAGATATTTCCATGTTCATACAGATATCGCTGTAGATATTTCCATGTTCATACAGATAGCGGTGTAGATATTTCCGTGTTCATACAGATAGCGGTGTAGATATTTCCATGTTTTTACAGATAGCGGTGTGGATATTTCCATGTTTATACAGATATTGGTGCAGATATTTCCATGTTTATATAGATAGCGCTGTAGATATTTCCATCTTAATACAGATGGCGTTGTAGGTATGTCCATGTTCGTACAGATGGCCTTGTACATATTTCCATGTTCACATAGATGGCGGTGTAGATATTTCGAAGTTTATAGAGATAGCGCTGTAGTTATCTCCATATTTATAGAGAAATCTGTGTAGACATTTCCATGTATATGCAGATATCTGTGTAGATATTTCCATGTTTATGTAGATAGCGGTGTAGATATTTCCATGTTCATCCAGATGCCGGTGTAGATATATCCATGTTCATACAGATGGCGGTGAAGATATTTCCATGTTCATACAGATGGCGGTGAATATATTACCATGTTCATACAAATGGCGGTGTAGATATTTCCATGTTCATAGAGATGGCGGTGTAGATATTTCCATGTTTATGCAGATAGCGGTATAGGTATTTCCATGTTTTTACAGATGTTGGTGTAGATATTTCCGTGTCTATAGGGATGGCAGTCTAGATATTCCCATGTTTATAGAGATAGTTGTGTAGTTATTTCGAAGTTTACAGAGACAGAGTCGTAGATATTTCCATGTTTATACAGATAGCGGTGAAGATATTTCCATGTTTATACAGATAGCGGTGTAGATATTTCCATGTTCATACAGATAGCGGTGTAGATATTTCCATGTTTATAGAGATAGTGGTGTAGATAATTCCAATTTTATACAGATAGCAGTGTAGATATTTCTAAGTTCATACAGATAGCGGTGTAGATATTTCCACGTTTGTAGAGATGGCAGTGTAGATATTTTCATGTTTACACAGATGGCGGTGTATATATTTCCATTTTTACCTAGATAGCGGTGTAGACATTTCCATGTTTACACAGATAGCGGTGTGGATATTTCCATGTTTATGCAGATAGCGGTGTTGATATTTCCATGTTTATACAGATAGCGGTGCGGTTATTTCCATGTTTATACAGATAGTGGTGCGGATATTTCCACGTTTATACAGATGGGCAGATATTTCCATGTTTATACAGATAGCGGTGTAGATATTTCCATCTTAATTACAGATGGCGGTGTAGATATGTCCATGTTCTTTCAGATGGCGGTGTAGATATTTCCATGTTCATACAGATGGCGGTGTAGATATTTCGAAGTTTATAGAGATAGCGCTGTAGATATTTCCACATTTATAGAGATATCTGTGTAGATATTTCCATGTATATGCAGATAGCTGTGTAGATATATCCATGTTCATGCAGATAGCCGTGTAGATATTTCCATGTTCATCCAGATGCCGGTGTAGATATATCCATGTTCATACAGATGGTGGTGAAGATATTTCCATGTTCATACAGATGGCGGTGTAGATATTTCCATGTTCATACAAATGGCGGTGTAGATATTTCCATGTTCATAGAGATGGCGGTGTAGATATTTCCAGGTTCATAAAAATGGCGGTGTAGATATTTCCATGTTCATAAGATGTCGGTGTAGATATTTCTATGTTCATACAGATAGCAGTGTAGTTATTTGAATGATTATAGAGATAGTGGTGTAGATAATTTCAATTTTATACAGATAGCGGTGTAGATACTTACATGTTCGTACAGATGGCTGTGTAAATATTTCCATGTTTATAGAGACAGTGGTGTAGTTATTTCCAAGTTTATAGAGACAGCGTTATAGATATTTCCATGTTTATACAGACAGCGGTGAAGATATTTCCATGTTTATACAGATAGCGGTGTAGATATTTCCATGTTTATACAGATAGCGGTGTAGATATTTCCATGTTTATAGAGATAGTGGTGTAGATAATTCCAATTTTATACAGACAGCAGTGTAGTTATTTCTAAGTTCATACAGATAGCGGTGTAGATATTTCCAAGTTCATACAGATAGCGGTGTAGATATTTCCATGTTCATACAGATAGCGGTGTAGGTATTTCCATGTTCATACCAATAGTGGTGTAGATATTTCCATGTTCATACAGTTAGCGGTGTAGATATTTCCATGTTCATAAAGATGGCGGTGTAGATATTTACATGTTCATACAGATGGCGGTGTAGATATTTCCATGTTCGTACGGATGGCAGTGTAGATATTTCCATATTCATACAGGTGGCGGTGTAGATATTTCCATATTTATGCAGATAGCAGTGTAGTTATTTCCATGTTTACAGAGATAGCAGTGTAGATATTTCCTTTGATATACAGATAGCTCTGTAGATATTTACATGTTCATACAGATAGCGGTGTAGATATTTCCATGTTCGTACAGATAGCGGTGTAGATATTTCCATGTTCATACAGATAGCGGTGTAGATATTTCCATGTTCATACAGATAACGGTGTAGATATTTCCATGTTCATACAGATAGCGGTGTAGATATTTCCATGTTCATACAGTTAGCGGTGTAGATATTTCCATGTTCATACAGATGGTGGTGTAGATATTTACATGTTCATACAGATGGCGGTATAGATATTTCCATGTTCGTACAGATGGCGGTGTAGATATTTCCATGTTCATAGAGATGGCGGTGTAGATATTTTCATGTTTATGCAGATAGCGTTATACATATTTCCAAGTTTATACAGACGGTGGTGTAGCTATTTCCGTGTTTATAGAGATGGCGGTCCAGATATTTCCATGTTTACAGAGATAGCGGTGTAGTTATTTCCACGTTTATAGAGACAGCGTTCTAGATATTTCCATGTTTATACAGATAGCGGTGAAGATATTTCCATGTTTATAGAGATAGTGGTGTAGATTAATTTCAATTTTATACAGAGAGCAGTGTAGATATTTCCAAGTTCATACAGATAGTGGTGTAGATATTTCCACGTTTATAGAGATGGCGGTGTAGATATTTCCATGTTCATACAGATGGCATTGTAGATATTTCCATGTTTATAGGGATGGCGGTGTAGATATTTTCATGTTTACACAGATGGCGGTGTAGATATTTCCATGTTTACACAGATAGCGGTGTGGATATTTCCATGTTTATGCAGAGAGCAGTGCAGATATTTCCATGTTTATACAGAGAGCGGTGCGGATATTTCCATGTTTATACGGATAGTTGGGCAGATATTTCCATGTTTATACAGATAGCGGTGTAGATATTTCCATGTTCATACAGATAGCGGTGTAGATATTTCCATGTTTATAGAGATAGTGGTGTAGATAATTCCAATTTTATACAGATAGCAGTGTAGATATTTCTAAGTTCATACAGATAGCGGTGTAGATATTTCCACGTTTGTAGAGATGGCAGTGTAGATATTTTCATGTTTACACAGATGGCGGTGAAGATATTTCCATGTTTACCTAGATAGCGGTGTAGACATTTCCATGTTTATACAGATAGCGGTGTGGATATTTCCATGTTTATGCAGATAGCGGTGTTGATATTTCCATGTTTATACAGATAGCGGTGCGGTTATTTCCATGTTTATACAGATAGTGGTGCGGATATTTCCACGTTTATACAGATGGGCAGATATTTCCATGTTTATACAGATAGCGGTGTAGATATTTCCATCTTAATTACAGATGGCGGTGTAGATTTGTCCATGTTCGTTCAGATGGCGGTGTAGATATTTCCATGTTCATACAGATGGCGGTGTAGATATTTCGAAGTTTATAGAGATAGCGCTGAAGATATTTTCACATTTATAGAGATATCTGTGTAGATATTTCCATGTATATGCAGATAGCTGTGTAGATATATCCATGTTCATGCAGATAGCCGTGTAGATATTTCCATGTTCATCCAGATGCCGGTGTAGATATATCCAGGTTCATACAGATGGTGGTGAAGATATTTCCATGTTCATACAGATGGCGGTGTAGATATTTCCATGTTCATACAAATGGCGGTGTAGATATTTCCATGTTCATAGAGATGGTGGTGTAGATATTTCCAGGTTCATAAAAATGGCGGTGTAGATATTTCCATGTTCATAAGATGTCGGTGTAGATATTTCTATGTTCATACAGATAGCAGTGTAGTTATTTGAATGATTATAGAGATAGTGGTGTAGATAATTTCAATTTTATACAGATAGCGGTGTAGATACTTACATGTTCGTACAGATGGCTGTGTAAATATTTCCATGTTTATAGAGACAGTGGTGTAGTTATTTCCAAGTTTATAGAGACAGCGTTGTAGATATTTCCATGTTTATACAGACAGCGGTGAAGATATTTCCATGTTTATACAGATAGCGGTGTAGATATTTCCATGTTTATACAGATAGCGGTGTAGATATTTCCATGTTTATAGAGATAGTGGTGTAGATAATTCCAATTTTATACAGATAGCAGTGTAGTTATTTCTAAGTTCATACAGATAGCGGTGTAGATATTTCCAAGTTCATACAGATAGCGGTGTAGATATTTCCATGTTCATACAGATTGCGGTGTAGGTATTTCCATGTTCATACCAATAGTGGTGTAGATATTTCCATGTTCATACAGTTAGCGGTGTAGATATTTCCATGTTCATAAAGATGGCGGTGTAGATATTTACATGTTCATACAGATGGCGGTGTAGATATTTCCATGTTCGTACGGATGGCAGTGTAGATATTTCCATATTCATACAGGTGGCGGTGTAGATATTTCCATATTTATGCAGATAGCAGTGTAGTTATTTCCATGTTTACAGAGATAGCAGTGTAGATATTTCCTTTGATATACAGATAGCTCTGTAGATATTTCCATGTTCATACAGATAGCGGTGTAGATATTTCCATGTTCGTACAGATAGCGGTGTAGATATTTCCATGTTCATACAGATAGTGGTGTAGATATTTCCATGTTCATACAGATAACGGTGTAGATATTTCCATGTTCATACAGATAGCGGTGTAGATATTTCCATGTTCATACAGTTAGCGGTGTAGATATTTCCATGTTCATACAGATGGTGGTGTAGATATTTACATGTTCATACAGATGGCGGTATAGATATTTCCATGTTCGTACAGATGGCGGTGTAGATATTTCCATGTTCATAGAGATGGCGGTGTAGGTATTTTCATGTTTATGCAGATAGCGTTATACATATTTCCATGTTTATACAGACGGTGGTGTAGCTATTTCCGTGTTTATAGAGATGGCGGTCCAGATATTTCCATGTTTACAGAGATAGTGGTGTAGTTATTTCCACGTTTATAGAGACAGCGTTCTAGATATTTCCATGTTTATACAGATAGCGGTGAAGATATTTCCATGTTTATAGAGATAGTGGTGTAGATAATTTCAATTTTATACAGAGAGCAGTGTAGATATTTCCAAGTTCATACAGATAGTGGTGTAGATATTTCCACGTTTATAGAGATGGCGGTGTAGATATTTCCATGTTCATACAGATGGCATTGTAGATATTTCCATGTTTATAGGGATGGCGGTGTAGATATTTTCATGTTTACACAGATGGCGGTGTAGATATTTCCATGTTTACACAGATAGCGGTGTGGATATTTCCATGTTTATGCAGAGAGCAGTGTAGATATTTCCATGTTTATACAGAGAGCGGTGCGGATATTTCCATGTTTATACGGATAGTTGGGCAGATATTTCCATGTTTATACAGATAGCGGTGTAGATATTTCCATGTTCATACAGATAGCGGTGTAGATATTTCCATGTTCATAGAGATAGTGGTGTAGATAATTCCAATTTTATACAGATAGCAGTGTAGATATTTCTAAGTTCATACAGATAGCGGTGTAGATATTTCCACGTTTGTAGAGATGGCAGTGTAGATATTTTCATGTTTACACAGATGGCGGTGTAGATATTTCCATGTTTACCTAGATAGCGGTGTAGACATTTCCATGTTTACACAGATAGCGGTGTGGATATTTCCATGTTTATGCAGATAGCGGTGTTGATATTTCCATGTTTATACAGATAGCGGTGCGGTTATTTCCATGTTTATACAGATAGTGGTGCGGATATTTCCACGTTTATACAGATGGGCAGATATTTCCATGTTTATACAGATAGCGGTGTAGATATTTCCATCTTAATTACAGATGGCGGTGTAGATATGTCCATGTTCGTTCAGATGGCGGTGTAGATAATTCCATGTTCATACAGATGGCGGTGTAGATATTTCGAAGTTTATAGAGATAGCGCTGTAGATATTTCCACATTTATAGAGATATCTGTGTAGATATTTCCATGTATATGCAGATAGCTGTGTAGATATATCCATGTTCATGCAGATAGCCGTGTAGATATTTCCATGTTCATCCAGATGCCGGTGTAGATATATCCATGTTCATACAGATGGTGGTGAAGATATTTCCATGTTCATACAGATGGCGGTGTAGATATTTCCATGTTCATACAAATGGCGGTGTAGATATTTCCATGTTCATAGAGATGGCGGTGTAGATATTTCCAGGTTCATAAAAATGGCGGTGTAGATATTTCCATGTTCATAAGATGTCGGTGTAGATATTTCTATGTTCATACAGATAGCAGTGTAGTTATTTGAATGATTATAGAGATAGTGGTGTAGATAATTTCAATTTTATACAGATAGCGGTGTAGATACTTACATGTTCGTACAGATGGCTGTGTAAATATTTCCATGTTTATAGAGACAGTGGTGTAGTTATTTCCAAGTTTATAGAGACAGCGTTGTAGATATTTCCATGTTTATACAGACAGCGGTGAAGATATTTCCATGTTTATACAGATAGCGGTGAAGATATTTCCATGTTTATAGAGATAGTGGTGTAGATAATTCCAATTTTATACAGATTGCAGTGTAGTTATTTCTAAGTTCATACAGACAGCGGTGTAGATATTTCCAAGTTCATACAGATAGCGGTGTAGATATTTCCATGTTCATACAGATAGCGGTGTAGGTATTTCCATGTTCATACCAATAGTGGTGTAGATATTTCCATGTTCATACAGTTAGCGGTGTAGATATTTCCATGTTCATAAAGATGGCGGTGTAGATATTTACATGTTCATACAGATGGCGGTGTAGATATTTCCATGTTCGTACGGATGGCTGTGTAGATATTTCCATATTCATACAGGTGGCGGTGTAGATATTTCCATATTTATGCAGATAGCAGTGTAGTTATTTCCATGTTTACAGAGATAGCAGTGTAGATATTTCCTTTGATATACAGATAGCTCTGTAGATATTTACATGTTCATACAGATAGCGGTGTAGATATTTCCATGTTCGTACAGATAGCGGTGTAGATATTTCCATGTTCATACAGATAGCGGTGTAGATATTTCCATGTTCATACAGATAACGGTGTAGATATTTCCATGTTCATACAGATAGCGGTGTAGATATTTCCATGTTCATACAGTTAGCGGTGTAGATATTTCCATGTTCATACAGTTATCGGTGTAGATATTTCCATGTTCATACAGATGGCGGTGAAGACATTTCCATGTTCCTACACATGGCGGTGTAGATATTTCCATGTTCCTACAGATAGCGGTGTAGTTATTTCCATGTATATAGAGAAAGCTGTGTGGATATTTCCATGTATATGCAGATAGCTGTGTTGATATTTCGATGTTCATGCAGATAGCGGTGTAGATATTTGCATGCTCATCCTGCTGGCGGTGTAGATATATCCATGTTCATACAGATAGCGGTATAGTTATTTCCATGTATATAGAGAAAGCTGTGTAGATATTTCCATGTATATGCAGATATCTGTGTTGAAATTTCAATGTTCATATAGATAGTGGTGTAGATATTTCCATGTTCATCCAGATGGCGGTGTAGATATATCCATGTTCATACAGATGGCGGTGAAGATAATTCCATGTTCATACAGATGGCGGTGTACATATTTCCATGTTCATACAAATGGCGGTGTAGATATATCCATGTTCATAGAGATGGCAGTGCAGATATTTCCATGTTTATACAGATGGCGGTGTAGATATTTCCATGTTTATAGAGATAGGGGTTTAGATATTCCCATTTTCCTACAGATGGCGGTGTAGATGTTTCCATGTTCATACAGAAGGCGGTGTAGATATTTCCATGTTCCTACAGATGGCTGTGTAGATATGTCCATGTTCATACAGATAGCGGTGTCGATATTTCCAAGTTCATAGAGATAGCGGTGTAGTTATTTCCATGTTTATAGAGAAAGCTGTGTAGATATTTCCATTTATATGCAGATAGCTGTGTAGATATATCCATGTTCATACAGATAGCGGTGTAGATATTTCCATGTTCATTCAGATGGCGGTGTAGATATATCCATGTTCATACAGATGGCGGTAAAGATATTTCCATGTTCATACAGATGGCGGTGTAGATATTTCCATGTTCATACAAATGGCTGTGTAGATATTTCCATGTTCATAGAGATGACGGTGTAGATATTTCCATGTTTATACAGATAGAGGTGTAGTTATTTACATGTTTATATAGATAGGGGTGAAGATATTTCCATTGATATACAGATAGCTGTATAGATATATCCATGTTCATTCAGATAGCGGTGTAGATATTTCCATGTTCATACAGATAGCGGTGTAGATATTTTCATGTTCATACAGATAGCAGTGTAGATATTTCCATGTTCATACAGATAGCGGTGTAGATATTTCCATGTTCATACAGATAGCGGTGTAGGTGTTTCCATGTTCATACAGTTCGCGGTGTAGATATTTCCATGTTCATACAGTTAACGGTGTAGATATTTCCATCTTCTTACAGATGGCGGTGAAGATATTTCCATGTTCATTCACATAGCGGTGTAGATGTTTCCATGTTCATACAGATGGCGGTGTAGATATTTCCATGTTCCTACACATGGCGGTGTAGATATTTCCATGTTCCTACAGATAGCGGTGTAGTTATTTCCATGTATATAGAGAAAGCTGTGTGGATATTTCCATGTATATGCAGATAGCTGTGTTGATATTTCGATGTTCATATAGATAGTGGTGTAGATATTTCCATGTTCATACAGTTAGCGGTGTAGATATTTCCATGTTCATACAGATGGCGGTGAAGTTATTTACATGTTCAAACAGATGGCGGTGTAGATATTTCCATGTTCATAGAAATGGCGTTGTAGATATTACCATGCTCATACAGATGGTGGTGTAGATATTTCCATGTTCCTACAGATGTCGATGTAGTTATATCCATGTTCATACAGATAGCGGTGTAGATATTTCCATGTTCATACAGATAGCGGTGTAGATATTTCCATGTTCATACAGATAGCGGTATAGTTATTTCCACGTATATAGAGAAAGCTGTGTAGATATTTCCATGTATATGCAGATGGCTGTGTTGATATTTCAATGTTCATACAGATAGTGGTGTAGATATTTCCATGTTCATCCAGATGGCGGTGTAGATATATCCATGTTCATACAGATGGCAGTGAAGATATTTCCATGTTCATACAGATGGCGGTGTAGATATTTCCATGTTCATACAAATGGCGGTGTAGATATATCCATGTTCATAGAGATGGCGGTGTAGATATTTCCACGTTTTTACGGATGGCGGTGTAGATATTTCCATGTTTATAGAGATAGCGGTGTAGATATTCCCATGTTCTTACAGATGGCGGTGTGGATGTTTCCATGTTCATACAGATGGCGGTGTAGATATTTCCTTGTTCCTACAGATGGCGGTGTAGATATTTCCATGTTCATACAGATTGCGGTGTAGATATTTCCAAGTTGATAGAGATAGCGGTGTAGTTATTTCCATGTTTATAGAGAAAGCTGTGTAGATATTTCCATTTATATGCCGATAGCTGTGTAGATATTTCCGTGTTCATACAGATAGCGGTGTAGATATTTCCATGTTCATTCAGATGGCGGTGTAGATATATCTATGTTCATACAGATGGCGGTGAAGATATTTCCATGTTCATACAGATGGCGGTGTAGATATTTCCATGTTCTTACAAATGGCTGTGTAGATATTTCCTTGTTCATAGAGATGGCGGTGTAGATATTTCCATGTTTATGCAGACAGCCATGTAGTTATTTCCATATTTATATAGATAGGGGTGAAGATATTTCCATTGATATACAGATAACTGTGTAGATATATCCATGTTCATACAAATAGCGGTGTAGATATTTCCATGTTCAGACAGATAGCGGTGTAGGTATTTCCATGTTCATACAGATAGCGGTGTAGATATTTCCAAGTTCATACAGATAGCGGTGTAGATATTTCCATGTTCATACTGATAGCGGTGTAAATATTTCCAAGTTCATACAGTTTAGCGGTGTAGATATTTCCATGTTCATACAGATTGCGGTGTAGATATTTCCATGTTCATACAGATGGCGGTGAAGATATTTACATGTTCAAACAGATGGCGGTGTAGATATTTCCATGTTCATAGAGATGGCGGTGTAGATATTTCCATGCCCATAGAGATGGTGGTGTAGATGTTTCCATGTTCAGACGGATGGCAGTGTAGATATTTCCATGTCCATACGGATGGTGGTGTAGATATTTCCATGTTTCTTCAGAGTTCGCTTTAGTTATTTCCATGTTTACACAGATAGCGGTGTAGATATTTCCATCTTGATACACAAAGCGGTGTAGATATTTCCAAGTTTATAGAGGTAGCGGTGTAGATATTTCCGTGTTTATAATGATAGCATTGTAGATATTTCCATGTTTATACAGATAGCGGTATAGATATTTCCACGTTTATACAGATGGCGGTGTAGATATTTCCATGATTATAGAAATGGCGGTCTAGATTTTTCCATGTTTTCAGATATAGTGGTGTAGTTATTTCCAAGTTTATAGAGAGAGTGGTGTAGATATATACATGTTTATACAGATAGCGGTGTAGTTATTTTCATGTTTATAAAGATAGCAGTGTAGATATTTCCATTGATATACAGATATCGGTGTAGATATTTCCATCTTCATACAGATATAGGTGTAGATATTTCCATGTTCATACATATAGCGGTGTAGATATTTGCATGTTCATACAGTTAGCCTTTTAGATATTTCCATGTTCATACAGATGGCGGTGAAGGTATTTCCATCTTCGTACAGAAGGCTGTGTAGATATTTCCATGTTCCTACAGATGGCAGTGTAGATATTTCTGTGTTCATACAGATAGCGGTGTAGTTATTTCCATCATTATAGAGAAAACTGTGTAGATATTTCCATGTATATGCAGATAGCTGTGTAGATATATCCATGTTCATTCGGATAGCGGTGTAGATATTTCCATGTTCATACAGATAGCGGTGTAGATATTTCCATGTTCATACAGATAGCAGTGTAGATATTTCCATGTTCATACAGATAGCAGTGTAGATATTTCCATGTTCATACAGATAGCGGTGTAGATATTTCCATGTTCATACAGTTAGCGGTGTAGATATTTCCATGTTCATATAGATGGCGGTGAAGTTATTTACATGTTCAAACAGATGGCGGTGTAGATATTTCCATGTTCATAGAAATGGCGGTGTAGATATTACCATGCTCATACAGATGGTTGTGTAGATATTTCCATGTTCATACGGATGGCTGTGTAGATATTTCCATGTTCCTACAGATGGTGATGTAGGTATATCCATGTTCATAAAGATAGCGGTGTAGATATTTCCATGTTCATACAGATAGCGGTGTAGATATTTCCATGTTCATACAGATAGCGGTAGAGTTATTTCCATGTATATTGAGAAAGCTGTGTAGATATTTCCATGTATATGCAGATGGCTGTGTTGATATTTCAATGTTCATACAGATAGCGGTGTAGATATTTCCATGTTCATCCAGATGGCGGTGTAGATATATCCATGTTCATACAGATGGCAGTGAAGATATTTCCATGTTCATACAGATGGCGGTGTAGATATTTCCATGTTCATACAAATGGCGGTGTAGATATATCCATGTTCATAGAGATGGCGGTGTAGATATTTCCATGTTTATAGAGATAGCGGTGTAGGTATTCCCATGTTCTTACAGATGGCGGTGTGGATGTTTCCATGTTCATACAGATGGCGGTGTAGATATTTCCTTGTTCCTACAGATGGCGGTGTAGATATTTCCATGTTCATACAGATTGCGGTGTAGATATTTCCAAGTTGATAGAGATAGCGGTGTAGTTATTTCCATGTTTATAGAGAAAGCTGTGTAGATATTTCCATTTATATGCCGATAGCTGTGTAGATACTTCCATGTTCATACAGATAGCGGTGTAGATATTTCCATGTTCATTCAGATGGCGGTGTAGATATATCTATGTTCATACAGATGGTGGTGAAGATATTTCTATGTTCATACAGATGGCGGTGTAAATATTTCCATGTTCATACAAATGGCTGTGTAGATATTTCCTTGTTCATAGAGAAGGCGGTGTAGATATTTCCATGTATATGCAGATAGCGGTGTAGTTATTTCCATATTTATATAGATAGGGGTGAAGATATTTCCATTGATGTACAGATAACTGTGTAGATATATCCATGTTCATACAAATAGCGGTGTAGATATTTCCATGTTCAGACAGATAGCGGTGTAGTTATTTCCATGTTCATACAGATAGCGGTGTAGATATTTCCAAGTTCATACAGATAGCGGTGTAGATATTTCCATGTTCATACAGATAGCGGTGTAAATATTTCCACGTTCATACACTTTAGCGGTGTAGATATTTCCATGTTCATACAGATGGTGGTGTAGATATTTCCATGTTCATACAGATGGCGGTGAAGATATTTACATGTTCAAACAGATGGCGGTGTAGATATTTCCATGTTCATAGAGATGGCGGTGTAGATATTTCCATGCTCATAGAGATGGCGGTGTAGATGTTTCCATGTTCAGACGGATGGCGGTGTAGATATTTCCATGTCCATACGGATGGCGGTGTAGATATTTCCATGTTTATTCAGAGTTCGCTTTAGATATTTCCATGTTTACACAGATAGCGGTGTAGATATTTCCATCTTGATACACAAAGCGGTGTAGATATTTCCAAGTTTATAGAGGTAGCGGTGTAGATATTTCCGTGTTTATAATGATAGCATTGTAGATATTTCCATGTTTATACAGATAGCGGTATAGATATTTCCATGTTTATACAGATGGCGGTGTAGATATTTCCATGATTATAGAAATGGCGGTCTAGATTTTTCCATGTTTTCAGATATAGTAGTGTAGTTATTTCCAAGTTTATAGAGAGAGTGGTGTAGATATATACATGTTTATACAGATAGCGGTGTAGTTATTTTCATGTTTATAAAGATAGCAGTTTAGATATTTCCATTGATATACAGATATCGGTGTAGATATTTCCATCTTCATACAGATATAGGTGTAGATATTTCCATGTTCATACATATAGCGGTGTAGATATTTGCATGTTCATACAGTTAGCCGTTTAGATATTTCCATGTTCATACAGATGGCGGTGAAGATATTTCCATGTTCGTACAGATGGCTGTGTAGATATTTCCATGTTCCTACAGATGGCGGTGTAGATATTTCCGTGTTCATACAGATAGCGGTGTAGTTATTTCCATCATTATAGAGAAAACTGTGTAGATATTTCCATGTATATGCAGATAGATGTGTAGATATTTCCATGTTAATACAGACAGCGGTGTAGATATTTCCATGTTCATACAGATGGCGGTGTAGATATATCCATGTTCATACAGAGGGCGGTGAAGATATTTCCATGTTCATACAGATGGCGGTGTAGTTATTTCCATGTTTATATAGAAATCTGTGTAGATATTTCCATGTATATTCAGATAGCTGTGTAGATATTTCCATGTTCCTTAAGATGGGGGTGTAGATATTTCCATGTTTATACAGATGGCTGTGAAGGTATTTCCATGTTCACAGAGATGGCGGTGTAGATATTTCCATGTTCATACAGATGACGGTGTAGATATTTCCATGTTCCTACAGATGGTGGTGTAGATATTTTCATGTTCATACAGATAGCGGTGCAGTTATTTCCATGTGTATAGAGAAAGCTGTGTATATATTTCCATGTATATGCAGATTGCTGTGTTGATATTTCAATGTTCATATAGATAGCGGTGTAGATATTTCCATGTTCATCCAGATAGCGGTGTAGATATCTCCATGTTCATCCAGATGGCGGTGTAGATATATCCATCTTCGTACAAATGGCGGTGTAGATATGTCCATGTTCATAGAGACGGCGGTGTAGATATTTCCCTATTTATACCGAGAGCTGTGTAATTATTTCCATGTTTATAGAGATAGCAGTGTAGATATTACCATTGATATACAGATAGCTGTGTAGATATGTCCATGTTCGTACAGATAGCGGTGTAGATATTTCCATGTTCATACAGATAGCGGTGTAGATATTTCCATGTTCATACAGATAGCGGTGTAGATATTTCCATGTTCATACAGATAGCGGTGTAGATATTTCCATGTTCATACAGATAGCGGTGTAGATATTTCCATGTTCATACAGTTAGCGGTGTAGATATTTCCATGTTCATACAGAAGGCGGTGTAGATATTTCCATGTTCATATAGATGGCGTTGAAGATATTTACATGTTCAAACAGATGGCGGTGCAGATATTTCCATGTTCATAGAAACGGCGGTGCAGATATTTCCATGTTCTTACAGATGGCAGTGAAGATATTTCCATGTTCATGCAGATGGCGGTGTAGATATTTCCATGTTGATGCAGATGGTGGTGTAGATATTTCCATGTTCCTACAGATGGCGGTGTAGATATTTCCATGTTGATACAGATGGCGGTGTAGATATTTCCATGTTCATACAAGTGGCGGTGTAGATATTTCCATGTTCATACAGTTATTGGTGTAGATATTTCCATGTTGATACAGATGGCGGTGAAGATATTTCCATGTTCATACAGATAGCGGTGTAGATATTTCCAAGTTTATAGAGATAGCGGTGTAGTTATTTCCATGTTTATAGAGAAAGCTGTGTAGATATTTCCATGTATATGCAGATAGCTGTGTAGATATATCCATGTTCATACAGATAGCGGTGTAGATATTTCCATGTTCATACATATGGCGGTGTAGGTATTTCCAAGTTCATACAGATAGCCGTGTAGATATTTCCATGTTCATACAGATAACGGTGTAGATATATCCATGTTCATACAGATAGTGGTGTAGATATTTCCATGTTCATACATATGGCGGTGTAGGTATTTCCAAGTTCATACAGATAGCGGTGTAGATATTTCCACGTTCATACAGATGGCGGTGTACATATTTCCACGTTCATACAGTTAGCGGTGTAGATATTTCCATGTTCATACAGATGGCGGTGTAGATATTTCCATGTTCATACAGATGGCAGTGAAGATATTTACATGTTCAAACAGATGGCGGTGTACATATTTCCATGTTCATAGAGATGGCGTTGTAGATATTTCCATGCTCATAGAGATGGCGGTGTAGATGTTTCCATGTTCATACGGATGGCGGTGTAGATATTTCCATGTCCATACGGATGGCGGTGTAGATATTTCCATGTTTATACAGAGTTCGGTTTAGATATTTCCATGTTTACTCAGATAGCGGCGTAGATATTTCCATCTTGATACACAAAGCGGTGTAGATATTTCCAAGTTTATAGAGGTAGCGTTGTAGATATTTCCGTGTTTATAATGATAGCGTTGAAGATATTTCCATGTTTATACAGATAGCGGTATAGATATTTCCATGTTTATACAGATGGCGGTGTAGATATTTCCATGATTATAGAGATGGGTTCTAGATATTTCCATGTTTACAGAGATAGTGGTGTAGTTATTTCCAAGTGTATAGAGAGAGCGGTGTAGATATATCCATGTTTATACAGATAGCAGTGTAGTTATTTTCATGCTTATAAATATAGCAGTGTAGATATTTCCATGTTCCTAAAGATGGCGTTGTAGATATTTCCATGTTCATCCAGATGGCGGTGTAGATATATCCATGTTCATACAGATGGCGGTGAAGATATTTCCATGTTCACACAGATAGCGGTGTAGATATTTCCATGTTCATACAGATAGCGGTGTATATATTTCCATGTTCATACAGACAGCAGTGTAGATATTTCCATGTTCATACAGATGGCGGTGTAGAAATTTCCATGTTCCTACAGATGGCGGTGTAGATATTTCCATGTTCATACAGATAGCGGTGTAGATATTTCCGAGTTTATAGATAGCGGTGTAGTTATTTCCATGTGTATAGAGAAAGCTGTGTAGATATTTCTATTTATATGCAGAAAGCTGTGTAGATATTTCCATGTTCATACAGATAGCGGTGTAGATATTTCCATGTTCATGCAGATGGCGGTGTAGATATATCCATGTTTATACAGATGGCGGTGAAGATATTTCCATGTTCATACAGACGGCGGTGTAGATATTTCCATTTTCATACAAATGGCTGTGAAGTTATTTCCATGTTCCTAGAGATGGCGGTGTAGATATTTCCATGTTTATACAGATAGCGGTGTAGTTATTTCCATCTTTATGTAGATAGGGGTGAAGATATTTCCATTGATATACAGATAGCTGTCTAGATATATCCATGTTCATACAGATAGCGGTTTAGATATTTCCATGTTCAGACAGATAGCGGTGTAGATATTTCCATGTTCATACAGATAGCGGTGTAGGTATTTCCAAGTTCATACAGATAGCGGTGTACATATTTCCATGTTCATACAGAGAGCGGTGTAAATATTTCCACGTTCAGTTAGCGGTGTAGATATTTCCATGTTCATACAGATGGCGGTGTAGATATTTCCATGTTCATACAGATGGCGGTGAAGATATTTACATGTTCAAACAGATGGCGGTGTAGATATTTCCATGTTCATAGAGATGGCAGTGTAGATATTTCCATGCTCATAGTCATGGCGGTGTAGATATTTCCATGTTCATACAGATGGCGGTGAAGATATTTCCATGTTCATAGAGATGGCGGTGTAGATATTTCCATGTTCATAGAGATGGCGGTGTAGATATTTCCATGTTCATACAGATAGCGGTGTAGATATTTCCATGTTCCTACAGATGGTGGTGTACATATTTTCATGTTCATACAGATAGCGGTGCAGTTATTTCCATGTGTATAGAGAAAGCTGTGTAGATATTTCCATGTATATGCAGATAGCTGTGTTGATATTTCAACGTTCATACAAATAGCGGTGTAGATATTTCCACGTTCATCCAGATAGCGGTGTAGATATTTCCATGTTCATCCAGATGGCGGTATAGATATATATATGTTCATACAGATGGCGATGAAGATATTTCACGTTCATACAGATGGTGGTGTAGATATTTCCATGTTCATAGAGATGGCGGTGTAGAAATTTCCATGTTCCTACAGATGGCGGTGTAGATATTTCCATGTTCATACAGATAGCGGTGTAGATATTTCCAAGTTTATAGAGATAGCGGTGTAGTTATTTCCATGTTTATAGAGAAAGCTGTGTAGATATTTCGATTTATATGCAGATAGCTGTGTAGATATTTCCATGTTCATACAGATATCGGTGTAGATGTTTCCATGTTCATTCAGATGGCGGTGTAGATATATCCATGTTCATACAGATGGCGGTGAAGATATTTCCATGTTCATACAGATGGCGTTGTAGATATTTCCATTTTCATACAACATGGCTGTGTAGATATTTCCATGTTCAAAGAGATGGCGGTGTAGATATTTCCATGTTTATACAGATAGCGGTGTAGTTATTTCCACGTTTATGTAGATAGGGGTGAAGATATATCCATTGATATGCAGATAGCTGTCTAGATATATCCATGTTCATACAGATAGCGGTGTAGATATTTCCATGTTCAGACAGATAGCGGTGTAGATATTTCCATGTTCATACAGATAGCAGTGTAGGTATTTCCAAGTTCATACAGATAGCGGTGTAGATATTTCCATGTTCATACAGATGGCGGTGTAGATATTTCCATGTTCCTACAGATGGCGGTGAAGATATTTACATGTTCAAACAGATGGCGGTGTAGATATTTCCATGTTCATAGAGATGGCGGTGTAGATATTTCCATGCTCATAGAGATGGCGGTGTAGATGTTTCCATGTTCATACGGATGGCGGTGTAGATATTTCCATGTCCATACGGATGGCAGTGTAGATATTTCCATGTTTATACAGAGTTCGGTTTAGATATTTCCATGTTTACACAGATAGCGGCGTAGATATTTCCATCTTGATACACAAAGCAGTGTAGATATTTCCAAGTATATAGAGGTAGCCTTGAAGATATTTCCATGTTTATACAGACAGCGGTATAGATATTTCCATGTTTATACAGATGGCGGTGTAGATATTTCCATGATTATAGAGATGGGGGTCTAGATATTTCCATGTTTACAGAGATAGTGGTATAGTTATTTCCAAGTTTATAGAGAGAGCGGTGTAGATATATCCATGTTTATACAGATAGCAGTGTAGTTATTTTCATGTTTATAAATATAGCAGTGTAGATATTTCCATGTTCCTAAAGATGGCGCTGTAGATATTTCCATGTTCATCCGGATGGCGGTGTAGATATATCCATGTTCATACAGATAGCGGTGAAGATATTTCCATGTTCACACAGATAGCGGTGTAGATATTTCCATGTTCATACAGATAGCGGTGTAGATATTTCCATGTTCATACAGACAGCGGTGTAGATATTTCCATGTTCATACAGATGGCGGTGTAGAAATTTCCATGTTCCTACAGATGGCGGTGTAGATATTTCCATGTTCATACAGATATCGGTGTAGATATTTCCATGTTCATACAGATAGCGGTGTAGATATTTCCGTGTTCATACAGATAGCGGTGTAGATATTTCCATGTTTTTACAGATAGCGGTGTGGATATTTCCATGTTTATACAGATATTGGTGCAGATATTTCCATGTTTATATAGATAGCGCTGTAGATATTACCATCTTAATACAGATGGCGGTGTAGGTATGTCCATGTTCGTACAGATGGCCTTGTACATATTTCCATGTTCATACAGATGGCGGTGTAGATATTTCGAAGTTTATAGAGATAGCGCTGTAGTTATCTCCATATTTATAGAGAAATCTGTGTAGACATTTCCATGTATATGCAGCTATCTGTGTAGATATTTCCATGTTTATGTAGATAGCGGTGTAGATATTTCCATGTTCATCCAGATGCCGGTGTAGATATATCCATGTTCATACAGATGGCGGTGAAGATATTTCCATGTTCATACAGATGGCGGTGAAGATATTTCCATGTTCATACAAATGGCGGTGTAGATGTTTCCATGTTCATAGAGATGGCGGTGTAGATATTTCCATGTTTATGCAGATAGCGGTATAGATATTTCCATGTTTTTACAGATGTTGGTGTAGATATTTCCGTGTTTATAGGGATGGCAGTCTAGATATTCCCATGTTTATAGAGATAGTTGTGTAGTTATTTCGAAGTTTACAGAGACAGAGTTGTAGATATTTCCATGTTTATACAGATAGCGGTGAAGATATTTCCAAGTTTATACTGATAGCGGTGTAGATATTTCCATGTTCATACAGATAGCGGTGTAGATATTTCCATGTTTATAGAGATAGTGGTGTAGATAATTCCAATTTTATACAGATAGCAGTGTAGATATTTCTAAGTTCATACAGATAGCGGTGTAGATATTTCCACGTTTGTAGAGATGGCAGTGTAGATATTTTCATGTTTACACAGATGGTGGTGTAGATATTTCCATGTTTACCTAGATAGCGGTGTAGACATTTCCATATTTACACAGATAGCGGTGTGGATATTTCCATGTTTATGCAGATAGCGGTGTTGATATTTCCATGTTTATACAGATAGCGGTGCGGTTATTTCCATGTTTATACAGATAGTGGTGCGGATATTTCCACGTTTATACAGATGGGCAGATATTTCCATGTTTATACAGATAGCGGTGTAGATATTTCCATCTTAATTACAGATGGCGGTGTAGATATGTCCATGTTCGTTCAGATGGCGGTGTAGATATTTCCATGTTCATACAGATGGCGGTGTAGATATTTCGAAGTTTATAGAGATAGCGCTGTAGATATTTCCACATTTATAGAGATATCTGTGTAGATATTTCCATGTATATGCAGATAGCTGTGTAGATATATCCATGTTCATGCAGATAGCCGTGTAGATATTTCCATGTTCATCCAGATGCCGGTGTAGATATATCCATGTTCATACAGATGGTGGTGAAGATATTTCCATGTTCGTACAGATGGCGGTGTAGATATTTCCATGTTCATACAAATGGGGGTGTAGATATTTCCATGTTCATAGAGATGGCGGTGTAGATATTTCCAGGTTCATAAAAATGGCGGTGTAGATATTTCCATGTTCATAAGATGTCGGTGTAGATATTTCTATGTTCATACAGATAGCAGTGTAGTTATTTGAATGATTATAGAGATAGTGGTGTAGATAATTTCAATTTTATACAGATAGCGGTGTAGATACTTACATGTTCGTACAGATGGCTGTGTAAATATTTCCATGTTTATAGAGACAGTGGTGTAGTTATTTAAAAGTTTATAGAGACAGCGTTGTAGATATTTCCATGTTTATACAGACAGCGGTGAAGATATTTCCATGTTTATACAGATAGCGGTGTAGATATTTCCATGTTTATACAGATAGCGGTGTAGATATTTCCATGTTTATAGAGATAGTGGTGTAGATAATTCCAATTTTATACAGATAGCAGTGTAGTTATTTCTAAGTTCATACAGATAGCGGTGTAGATATTTCCAAGTTCATACAGATAGCGGTGTAGATATTTCCATGTTCATACAGATAGCGGTGTAGGTATTTCCATGTTCATACCAATAGTGGTGTAGATATTTCCATGTTCATACAGTTAGCGGTGTAGATATTTCCATGTTCATAAAGATGGCGGTGTAGATATTTACATGTTCATACAGATGGCGGTGTAGATATTTCCATGTTCGTACGGATGGCAGTGTAGATATTTCCATATTCATACAGGTGGCGGTGTAGATATTTCCATATTTATGCAGATAGCAGTGTAGTTATTTCCATGTTTACAGAGATAGCAGTGTAGATATTTCCTTTGATATACAGATAGCTCTGTAGATATTTACATGTTGATACAGATAGCGGTGTAGATATTTCCATGTTCGTACAGATAGCGGTGTAGATATTTCCATGTTCATACAGACAGCGGTGTAGATATTTCCATGTTCATACAGATAACGGTGTAGATATTTCCATGTTCATACAGATAGCGGTGTAGATATTTCCATGTTCATACAGTTAGCGGTGTAGATATTTCCATGTTCATACAGATGGTGGTGTAGATATTTACATGTTCATACAGATGGCGGTGTAGATATTTCCATGTTCATAGAGATGGCGGTGTAGATATTTTCATGTTTATGCAGGTAGCGTTATACATATTTCCATGTTTATACAGACGGTGGTGTAGCTATTTCCGTGTTTATAGAGATGGCGGTCCAGATATTTCCATGTTTACAGAGATAGTGGTGTAGTTATTTCCACGTTTATAGAGACAGCGTTCTAGATATTTCCATGTTTATACAGATAGCGGTGAAGATATTTCCATGTTTATAGTGATAGTGGTGTAGATAATTTATTTTATACAGAGAGCAGTGTAGATATTTCCAAGTTCATACAGATAGTGGTGTAGATATTTCCACGTTTATAGAGATGGCGGTGTAGATATTTCCATGTTCATACAGATGGCATTGTAGATATTTCCATGTTTATAGGGATGGCGGTGTAGATATTTTCATGTTTACACAGATGGCGGTGTAGATATTTCCATGTTTACACAGATAGCGGTGTGGATATTTCCATGTTTATGCAGAGAGCAGTGTAGATATTTCCATGTTTATACAGAGAGCGGTGCGGATATTTCCATGTTTATACGGATAGTTGGGCAGATATTTCCATGTTTATACAGATAGCGGTGTAGATATTTCCATGTTCATACAGATAGCGGTGTAGATATTTCCATGTTTATAGAGATAGTGGTGTAGATAATTCCAATTTTATACAGATAGCAGTGTAGATATTTCTAAGTTCATACAGATAGCGGTGTAGATATTTCCACGTTTGTAGAGATGGCAGTGTAGATATTTTCATGTTTACACAGATGGCGGTGTAGATATTTCCATGTTTACCTAGATAGCGGTGTAGACATTTCCATGTTTACACAGATAGCGGTGTGGATATTTCCATGTTTATGCAGATAGCGGTGTTGATATTTCCATGTTTATACAGATAGCGGTGCGGTTATTTCCATGTTTATACAGATAGTGGTGCGGATATTTCCACGTTTATACAGATGGGCAGATATTTCCATGTTTATACAGATAGCGGTGTAGATATTTCCATCTTAATTACAGATGGCGGTGTAGATATGTCCATGTTCGTTCAGATGGCGGTGTAGATATTTCCATGTTCATACAGATGGCGGTGTAGATATTTCGAAGTTTATAGAGATAGCGCTGTAGATATTTCCACATTTATAGAGATATCTGTGTAGATATTTCCATGTATATGCAGATAGCTGTGTAGATATATCCATGTTCATGCAGATAGCCGTGTAGATATTTCCATGTTCATCCAGATGCCGGTGTAGATATATCCAGGTTCATACAGATGGTGGTGAAGATATTTCCATGTTCATACAGATGGCGGTGTAGATATTTCCATGTTCATACAAATGGCGGTGTAGATATTTCCATGTTCATAGAGATGGCGGTGTAGATATTTCCAGGTTCATAAAAATGGCGGTGTAGATATTTCCATGTTCATAAGATGTCGGTGTAGATATTTCTATGTTCATACAGATAGCAGTGTAGTTATTTGAATGATTATAGAGATAGTGGTGTAGATAATTTCAATTTTATACAGATAGCGGTGTAGATACTTACATGTTCGTACAGATGGCTGTGTAAATATTTCCATGTTTATAGAGACAGTGGTGTAGTTATTTCCAAGTTTATAGAGACAGCGTTGTAGATATTTCCATGTTTATACAGACAGCGGTGAAGATATTTCCATGTTTATACAGATAGCGGTGTAGATATTTCCATGTTTATACAGATAGCGGTGTAGATATTTCCATGTTTATAGAGATAGTGGTGTAGATAATTCCAATTTTATACAGATAGCAGTGTAGTTATTTCTAAGTTCATACAGATAGCGGTGTAGATATTTCCAAGTTCATACAGATAGCGGTGTAGATATTTCCATGTTCATACAGATTGCGGTGTAGGTATTTCCATGTTCATACCAATAGTGGTGTAGATATTTCCATGTTCATACAGTTAGCGGTGTAGATATTTCCATGTTCATAAAGATGGCGGTGTAGATATTTACATGTTCATACAGATGGCGGTGTAGATATTTCCATGTTCGTACGGATGGCAGTGTAGATATTTCCATATTCATACAGGTGGCGGTGTAGATATTTCCATATTTATGCAGATAGCAGTGTAGTTATTTCCATGTTTACAGAGATAGCAGTGTAGATATTTCCTTTGATATACAGATAGCTCTGTAGATATTTACATGTTCATACAGATAGCGGTGCAGATATTTCCATGTTCGTACAGATAGCGGTGTAGATATTTCCATGTTCATACAGATAGCGGTGTAGATATTTCCATGTTCATACAGATAACGGTGTAGATATTTCCATGTTCATACAGATAGCGGTGTAGATATTTCCATGTTCATACAGTTAGCGGTGTAGATATTTCCATGTTCATACAGATGGTGGTGTAGATATTTACATGTTCATACAGATGGCGGTATAGATATTTCCATGTTCGTACAGATGGCGGTGTAGATATTTCCATGTTCATAGAGATGGCGGTGTAGATATTTTCATGTTTATGCAGGTAGCGTTATACATATTTCCATGTTTATACAGACGGTGGTGTAGCTATTTCCGTGTTTATAGAGATGGCGGTCCAGATATTTCCATGTTTACAGAGATAGTGGTGTAGTTATTTCCACGTTTATAGAGACAGCGTTCTAGATATTTCCATGTTTATACAGATAGCGGTGAAGATATTTCCATGTTTATAGAGATAGTGGTGTAGATAATTTCAATTTTATACAGAGAGCAGTGTAGATATTTCAAAGTTCATACAGATAGTGGTGTAGATATTTCCACGTTTATAGAGATGGCGGTGTAGATATTTCCATGTTCATACAGATGGCATTGTAGATATTTCCATGTTTATAGGGATGGCGGTGTAGATATTTTCATGTTTACACAGATGGCGGTGTAGATATTTCCATGTTTACACAGATAGCGGTGTGGATATTTCCATGTTTATGCAGAGAGCAGTGTAGATATTTCCATGTTTATACAGAGAGCGGTGCGGATATTTCCATGTTTATACGGATAGTTGGGCAGATATTTCCATGTTTATACAGATAGCGGTGTAGATATTTCCATGTTCATACAGATAGCGGTGTAGATATTTCCATGTTTATAGAGATAGTGGTGTAGATAATTCCAATTTTATACAGATAGCAGTGTAGATATTTCTAAGTTCATACAGATAGCGGTGTAGATATTTCCACGTTTGTAGAGATGGCAGTGTAGATATTTTCATGTTTACACAGATGGCGGTGTAGATATTTCCATGTTTACCTAGATAGCGGTGTAGACATTTCCATGTTTACACAGATAGCGGTGTGGATATTTCCATGTTTATGCAGATAGCGGTGTTGATATTTCCATGTTTATACAGATAGCGGTGCGGTTATTTCCATGTTTATACAGATAGTGGTGCGGATATTTCCACGTTTATACAGATGGGCAGATATTTCCATGTTTATACAGATAGCGGTGTAGATATTTCCATCTTAATTACAGATGGCGGTGTAGATTTGTCCATGTTCGTTCAGATGGCGGTGTAGATATTTCCATGTTCATACAGATGGCGGAGTAGATATTTCGAAGTTTATAGAGATAGCGCTGTAGATATTTCCACATTTATAGAGATATCTGTGTAGATATTTCCATGTATATGCAGATAGCTGTGTAGATATATCCATGTTCATGCAGATAGCCGTGTAGATATTTCCATGTTCATCCAGATGCCGGTGTAGATATATCCATGTTCATACAGATGGTGGTGAAGATATTTCCATGTTCATACAGATGGCGGTGTAGATATTTCCATGTTCATACAAATGGCGGTGTAGATATTTCCATGTTCATAGAGATGGCGGTGTAGATATTTCCAGGTTCATAAAAACGGCGGTGTAGATATTTCCATGTTCATAAGATGTCGGTGTAGATATTTCTATGTTCATACAGATAGCAGTGTAGTTATTTGAATGATTATAGAGATAGTGGTGTAGATAATTTCAATTTTATACAGATAGCGGTGTAGATACTTACATGTTCGTACAGATGGCTGTGTAAATATTTCCATGTTTATAGAGACAGTGGTGTAGTTATTTCCAAGTTTATAGAGACAGCGTTGTAGATATTTCCATGTTTATACAGACAGCGGTGAAGATATTTCCATGTTTATACAGATAGCGGTGTAGATATTTCCATGTTTATACAGATAGCGGTGTAGATATTTCCATGTTTATAGAGATAGTGGTGTAGATAATTCCAATTTTATACAGATAGCAGTGTAGTTATTTCTAAGTTCATACAGATAGAGGTGTAGATATTTCCAAGTTCATACAGAAAGCGGTGTAGATATTTCCATGTTCATACAGATAGCGGTGTAGGTATTTCCATGTTCATACCAATAGTGGTGTAGATATTTCCATGTTCATACAGTTAGCGGTGTAGATATTTCCATGTTCATAAAGATGGCGGTGTAGATATTTACATGTTCATACAGATGGCGGTGTAGATATTTCCATGTTCGTACGGATGGCAGTGTAGATATTTCCATATTCATACAGGTGGCGGTGTAGATATTTCCATATTTATGCAGATAGCAGTGTAGTTATTTCCATGTTTACAGAGATAGCAGTGTAGATATTTCCTTTGATATACAGATAGCTCTGTAGATATTTACATGTTCATACAGATAGTGGTGTAGATATTTCCATGTTCGTACAGATAGCGGTGTAGATATTTCCATGTTCATACAGATAGCGGTGTAGATATTTCCATGTTCATACAGATAACGGTGTAGATATTTCCATGTTCATACAGATAGCGGTGTAGATATTTCCATGTTCATACAGTTAGCGGTGTAGATATTTCCATGATCATACAGATGGTGGTGTAGATATTTACATGTTCATACAGATGGCGGTATAGATATTTCCATGTTCGTACAGATGGCGGTGTAGATATTTCCATGTTCATAGAGATGGCGGTGTAGATATTTTCATGTTTATGCAGATAGCGTTATACATATTTCCATGTTTATACAGACGGTGGTGTAGCTATTTCCGTGTTTATAGAGATGGCGGTCCAGATATTTCCATGTTTACAGAGATAGTGGTGTAGTTATTTCCACGTTTATAGAGACAGCGTTCTAGATATTTCCATGTTTATACAGATAGCGGTGAAGATATTTCCATGTTTATAGAGATAGTGGTGTAGATAATTTCAATTTTATACAGAGAGCAGTGTAGATATTTCCAAGTTCATACAGATAGTGGTATAGATATTTCCACGTTTATAGAGATGGCGGTGTAGATATTTCCATGTTCATACAGATGGCATTGTAGATATTTCCATGTTTATAGGGATGGCGGTGTAGATATTTTCATGTTTACACAGATGGCGGTGTAGATATTTCCATGTTTACACAGATAGCGGTGTGGATATTTCCATGTTTATGCAGAGAGCAGTGTAGATATTTCCATGTTTATACAGAGAGCGGTGCGGATATTTCCATGTTTATACGGATAGTTGGGCAGATATTTCCATGTTTATACAGATAGCGGTGTAGATATTTCCATGTTCATACAGATAGCGGTGTAGATATTTCCATGTTTATAGAGATAGTGGTGTAGATAATTCCAATTTTATACAGATAGCAGTGTAGATATTTCTAAGTTCATACAGATAGCGGTGTAGATATTTCCACGTTTGTAGAGATGGCAGTGTAGATATTTTCATGTTTACACAGATGGCGGTGTAGATATTTCCATGTTTACCTAGATAGCGGTGTAGACATTTCCATGTTTACACAGATAGCGGTGTGGATATTTCCATGTTTATGCAGATAGCGGTGTTGATATTTCCATGTTTATACAGATAGCGGTGCGGTTATTTCCATGTTTATACAGATAGTGGTGCGGATATTTCCACGTTTATACAGATGGGCAGATATTTCCATGTTTATACAGATAGCGGTGTAGATATTTCCATCTTAATTACAGATGGCGGTGTAGATATGTCCATGTTCGTTCAGATGGCGGTGTAGATAATTCCATGTTCATACAGATGGCGGTGTAGATATTTCGAAGTTTATAGAGATAGGGCTGTAGATATTTCCACATTTATAGAGATATCTGTGTAGATATTTCCATGTATATGCAGATAGCTGTGTAGATATATCCATGTTCATGCAGATAGCCGTGTAGATATTTCCATGTTCATCCAGATGCCGGTGTAGATATATCCATGTTCATACAGATGGTGGTGAAGATATTTCCATGTTCATACAGATGGCGGTGTAGATATTTCCATGTTCATACAAATGGCGGTGTAGATATTTCCATGTTCATAGAGATGGCGGTGTAGATATTTCCAGGTTCATAAAAACGGCGGTGTAGATATTTCCATGTTCATAAGATGTCGGTGTAGATATTTCTATGTTCATACAGATAGCAGTGTAGTTATTTGAATGATTATAGAGATAGTGGTGTAGATAATTTCAATTTTATACAGATAGCGGTGTAGATACTTACATGTTCGTACAGATGGCTGTGTAAATATTTCCATGTTTATAGAGACAGTGGTGTAGTTATTTCCAAGTTTATAGAGACAACGTTGTAGATATTTCCATGTTTATACAGACAGCGGTGAAGATATTTCCATGTTTATACAGATAGCGGTGTAGATATTTCCATGTTTATAGAGATAGTGGTGTAGATAATTCCAATTTTATACAGATAGCAGTGTAGTTATTTCTAAGTTCATACAGACAGCGGTGTAGATATTTCCAAGTTCATACAGATAGCGGTGTAGATATTTCCATGTTCATACAGATAGCGGTGTAGGTATTTCCATGTTCATACCAATAGTGGTGTAGATATTTCCATGTTCATACAGTTAGCGGTGTAGATATTTCCATGTTCATAAAGATGGCGGTGTAGATATTTACATGTTCATACAGATGGCGGTGTAGATATTTCCATGTTCGTACGGATGGCGGTGTAGATATTTCCATGTTCGTACGGATGGCTGTGTAGATATTTCCATATTCATACAGGTGGCGGTGTAGATATTTCCATATTTATGCAGATAGCAGTGTAGTTATTTCCATGTTTACAGAGATAGCAGTGTAGATATTTCCTTTGATATACAGATAGCTCTGTAGATATTTACATGTTCATACAGATAGCGGTGTAGATATTTCCATATTCGTACAGATAGCGGTGTAGATATTTCCATGTTCATACAGATAGCGGTGTAGATATTTCCATGTTCATACAGATAACGGTGTAGATATTTCCATGTTCATACAGATAGCGGTGTAGATATTTCCATGTTCATACAGTTAGCGGTGTAGATATTTCCATGTTCATACAGTTATCGGTGTAGATATTTCCATGTTCATACAGATGGCGGTGAAGACATTTCCATGTTCCTACACATGGCGGTGTAGATATTTCCATGTTCCTACAGATAGCGGTGTAGTTATTTCCATGTATATAGAGAAAGCTGTGTGGATATTTCCATGTATATGCAGATAGCTGTGTTGATATTTCGATGTTCATGCAGATAGCGGTGTAGATATTTGCATGCTCATCCTGCTGGCGGTGTAGATATATCCATGTTCATACAGATAGCGGTATAGTTATTTCCATGTATATAGAGAAAGCTGTGTAGATATTTCCATGTATATGCAGATAGCTGTGTTGATATTTCAAAGTTCATATAGATAGCGGTGTAGATATTTCCATGTTCATCCAGATGGCGGTGTAGATATATCCATGTTCATACAGATGGCGGTGAAGATAATTCCATGTTCATACAGATGGGGGTGTACATATTTCCATGTTCATACAAATGGCGGTGTAGGTATATCCATGTTCATAGAGATGGCAGTGCAGATATTTCCATGTTTATACAGATGGCGGTGTAGATATTTCCATGTTTATAGAGATAGGGGTGTAGATATTCCCATTTTCCTACAGATGGCGGTGTAGATGTTTCCATGTTCATACAGAAGGCGGTGTAGATATTTCCATGTTCCTACAGATGGCTGTGTAGATATGTCCATGTTCATACAGATAGCGGTGTCGATATTTCCAAGTTCATAGAGATAGCGGTGTAGTTATTTCCATGTTTATATAGAAAGCTGTGTAGATATTTCCATTTATATGCAGATAGCTGTGTAGATATATCCATGTTCATACAGATAGCGGTGTAGATATTTCCATGTTCATTCAGATGGCGGTGTAGATATATCCATGTTCATACAGATGGCGGTAAAGATATTTCCATGTTCATACAGATGGCGGTGTAGATATTTCCATGTTCATACAAATGGCTGTGTAGATATTTCCATGTTCATAGAGATGACGGTGTAGATATTTCCATGTTTATACAGATAGAGGTGTAGTTATTTACATGTTTATATAGATAGGGGTGAAGATATTTCCATTGATATACAGATAGCTGTATAGATATATCCATGTTCATTCAGATAGCGGTGTAGATATTTCCATGTTCATACAGATAGCGGTGTAGATATTTTCATGTTCATACAGATAGCAGTGTAGATATTTCCATGTTCATACAGATAGCGGTGTAGATATTTCCATGTTCATACAGATAGCGGTGTAGGTGTTTCCATGTTCATACAGTTCGCGGTGTAGATATTTCCATGTTCATACAGTTAACGGTGTAGATATTTCCATCTTCTTACAGATGGCGGTGAAGATATTTCCATGTTCATTCACATAGCGGTGTAGATGTTTCCATGTTCATACAGATGGCGGTGTAGATATTTCCATGTTCCTACACATGGCGGTGTAGATATTTCCATGTTCCTACAGATAGCGGTGTAGTTATTTCCATGTATATAGAGAAAGCTGTGTGGATATTTCCATGTATATGCAGATAGCTGTGTTGATATTTCGATGTTCATATAGATAGTGGTGTAGATATTTCCATGTTCATACAGTTAGCGGTGTAGATATTTCCATGTTCATATAGATGGCGGTGAAGTTATTTACATGTTCAAACAGATGGCGGTGTAGATATTTCCATGTTCATAGAAATGGCGGTGTAGATATTACCATGCTCATACAGATGGTGGTGTAGATATTTCCATGTTCCTACAGATGTCGATGTAGGTATATCCATGTTCATACAGATAGCGGTGTAGATATTTCCATGTTCATACAGATAGCGGTGTAGATATTTCCATGTTCATACAGATAGCGGTATAGTTATTTC
Source organism: Gorilla gorilla gorilla (assembly GCF_029281585.2). Classification (NCBI taxonomy): domain Eukaryota; kingdom Metazoa; phylum Chordata; class Mammalia; order Primates; family Hominidae; genus Gorilla; species Gorilla gorilla. The sequence goes on from NC_073244.2 coordinate 79,537,841, forward strand.
CACGTATATAGAGAAATCTGTGTAGATATTTCCATGTATATGCAGATGGCTGTGTTGATATTTCAATGTTCATACAGATAGTGGTGTAGATATTTCCATGTTCATCCAGATGGCGGTGTAGATATATCCATGTTCATACAGATGGCAGTGAAGATATTTCCATGTTCATACAGATGGCGGTGTAGATATTTCCATGTTCATACAAATGGCGGTGTAGATATATCCATGTTCATAGAGATGGCGGTGTAGATATTTCCACGTTTTTACGGATGGCGGTGTAGATATTTCCATGTTTATAGAGATAGCGGTGTAGATATTCCCATGTTCTTACAGATGGCGGTGTGGATGTTTCCGTGTTCATACAGATGGCGGTGTAGATATTTCCTTGTTCCTACAGATGGCGGTGTAGATATTTCCATGTTCATACAGATTGCGGTGTAGATATTTCCAAGTTGATAGAGATAGCGGTGTAGTTATTTCCATGTTTATAGAGAAAGCTGTGTAGATATTTCCATTTATATGCCGATAGCTGTGTAGATATTTCCGTGTTCATACAGATAGCGGTGTAGATATTTCCATGTTCATTCAGATGGCGGTGTAGATATATCTATGTTCATACAGATGGTGGTGAAGATATTTCCATGTTCATACAGATGGCGGTGTAGATATTTCCATGTTCATACAAATGGCTGTGTAGATATTTCCTTGTTCATAGAGATGGCGGTGTAGATATTTCCATGTTTATGCAGACAGCCATGTAGTTATTTCCATATTTATATAGATAGGGGTGAAGATATTTCCATTGATATACAGATAACTGTGTAGATATATCCATGTTCATACAAATAGCGGTGTAGATATTTCCATGTTCAGACAGATAGCGGTGTAGGTATTTCCATGTTCATACAGATAGCGGTGTAGATATTTCCAAGTTCATACAGATAGCGGTGTAGATATTTCCATGTTCATACTGATAGCGGTGTAAATATTTCCACGTTCATACAGTTTAGCGGTGTAGATATTTCCATGTTCATACAGATTGCGGTGTAGATATTTCCATGTTCATACAGATGGCGGTGAAGATATTTACATGTTCAAACAGATGGCGGTGTAGATATTTCCATGTTCATAGAGATGGCGGTGTAGATATTTCCATGCCCATAGAGATGGTGGTGTAGATGTTTCCATGTTCAGACGGATGGCGGTGTAGATATTTCCATGTCCATACGGATGGTGGTGTAGATATTTCCATGTTTCTTCAGAGTTCGCTTTAGTTATTTCCATGTTTACACAGATAGCGGTGTAGATATTTCCATCTTGATACACAAAGCGGTGTAGATATTTCCAAGTTTATAGAGGTAGCGGTGTAGATAATTCCGTGTTTATAATGATAGCATTGTAGATATTTCCATGTTTCTACAGATAGCGGTATAGATATTTCCATGTTTATACAGATGGCGGTGTAGATATTTCCATGATTATAGAAATGGCGGTCTAGATTTTTCCATGTTTTCAGATATAGTGGTGTAGTTATTTCCAAGTTTATAGAGAGAGTGGTGTAGATATATACATGTTTATACAGATAGCAGTGTAGTTATTTTCATGTTTATAAAGATAGCAGTGTAGATATTTCCATTGATATACAGATATCGGTGTAGATATTTCCATCTTCATACAGATATAGGTGTAGATATTTCCATGTTCATACATATAGCGGTGTAGGTATTTGCATGTTCATACAGTTAGCCTTTTAGATATTTCCATGTTCATACAGATGGCGGTGAAGGTATTTCCATGTTCGTACAGAAGGCTGTGTAGATATTTCCATGTTCCTACAGATGGCAGTGTAGATATTTCTGTGTTCATACAGATAGCGGTGTAGTTATTTCCATCATTATAGAGAAAACTGTGTAGATATTTCCATGTATATGCAGATAGCTGTGTAGATATATCCATGTTCATTCGGATAGCGGTGTAGATATTTCCATGTTCATACAGATAGCGGTGTAGATATTTCCATGTTCATACAGATAGCAGTGTAGATATTTCCATGTTCATACAGATAGCAGTGTAGATATTTCCATGTTCATACAGATAGCGGTGTAGATATTTCCATGTTCATACAGTTAGCGGTGTAGATATTTCCATGTTCATATAGATGGCGGTGAAGTTATTTACATGTTCAAACAGATGGCGGTGTAGATATTTCCATGTTCATAGAAATGGCGGTGTAGATATTACCATGCTCATACAGATGGTTGTGTAGATATTTCCATGTTCATACGGATGGCTGTGTAGATATTTCCATGTTCCTACAGATGGTGATGTAGGTATATCCATGTTCATAAAGATAGCGGTGTAGATATTTCCATGTTCATACAGATAGCGGTGTAGATATTTCCATGTTCATACAGATAGCGGTAGAGTTATTTCCATGTATATTGAGAAAGCTGTGTAGATATTTCCATGTATATGCAGATGGCTGTGTTGATATTTCAATGTTCATACAGATAGCGGTGTAGATATTTCCATGTTCATCCAGATGGCGGTGTAGATATATCCATGTTCATACAGATGGCAGTGAAGATATTTCCATGTTCATACAGATGGCGGTGTAGATATTTCCATGTTCATACAAATGGCGGTGTAGATATATCCATGTTCATAGAGATGGCGATGTAGATATTTCCACGTTTTTACCGATGGCGGTGTAGATATTTCCATGTTTATAGAGATAGCGGTGTAGATATTCCCATGTTCTTACAGATGGCGGTGTGGATGTTTCCATGTTCATACAGATGGCGGTGTAGATATTTCCTTGTTCCTACAGATGGCGGTGTAGATATTTCCATGTTCATACAGATTGCGGTGTAGATATTTCCAAGTTGATAGAGATAGCGGTGTAGTTATTTCCATGTTTATAGAGAAAGCTGTGTAGATATTTCCATTTATATGCCGATAGCTGTGTAGATACTTCCATGTTCATACAGATAGCGGTGTAGATATTTCCATGTTCATTCAGATGGCGGTGTAGATATATCTATGTTCATACAGATGGTGGTGAAGATATTTCCATGTTCATACAGATGGCGGTGTAAATATTTCCATGTTCATACAAATGGCTGTGTAGATATTTCCTTGTTCATAGAGAAGGCGGTGTAGATATTTCCATGTATATGCAGATAGCGGTGTAGTTATTTCCATATTTATATAGATAGGGGTGAAGATATTTCCATTGATGTACAGATAACTGTGTAGATATATCCATGTTCATACAAATAGCGGTGTAGATATTTCCATGTTCAGACAGATAGCGGTGTAGGTATTTCCATGTTCATACGGATAGCGGTGTAGATATTTCCAAGTTCATACAGATAGCGGTGTAGATATTTCCATGTTCATACAGATAGCGGTGTAAATATTTCCACGTTCATACAGTTTAGCGGTGTAGATATTTCCATGTTCATACAGATGGTGGTGTAGATATTTCCATGTTCATACAGATGGCGGTGAAGATATTTACATGTTCAAACAGATGGCGGTGTAGATATTTCCATGTTCATAGAGATGGCGGTGTAGATATTTCCATGCTCATAGAGATGGCGGTGTAGATGTTTCCATGTTCAGACGGATGGCGGTGTAGATATTTCCATGTCCATACGGATGGCGGTGTAGATATTTCCATGTTTATTCAGAGTTCGCTTTAGATATTTCCATGTTTACACAGATAGCGGTGTAGATATTTCCATCTTGATACACAAAGCGGTGTAGATATTTCCAAGTTTATAGAGGTAGCGGTGTAGATATTTCTGTGTTTATAATGATAGCATTGTAGATATTTCCATGTTTATACAGATAGCGGTATAGATATTTCCATGTTTATACAGATGGCGGTGTAGATATTTCCATGATTATAGAAATGGCGGTCTAGATTTTTCCATGTTTTCAGATATAGTAGTGTAGTTATTTCCAAGTTTATAGAGAGAGTGGTGTAGATATATACATGTTTATACAGATAGCGGTGTAGTTATTTTCATGTTTATAAAGATAGCAGTTTAGATATTTCCATTGATATACAGATATCGGTGTAGATATTTCCATCTTCATACAGATATAGGTGTAGATATTTCCATGTTCATACATATAGCGGTGTAGATATTTGCATGTTTATACAGTTAGCCGTTTAGATATTTCCATGTTCATACAGATGGCGGTGAAGATATTTCCATGTTCGTACAGATGGCTGTGTAGATATTTCCATGTTCCTACAGATGGCGGTGTAGATATTTCCGTGTTCATACAGATAGCGGTGTAGTTATTTCCATCATTATAGAGAAAACTGTGTAGATATTTCCATGTATATGCAGATAGCTGTGTAGATATTTCCATGTTAATACAGACAGCGGTGTAGATATTTCCATGTTCATACAGATGGCGGTGTAGATATATCCATGTTCATACAGAGGGCGGTGAAGATATTTCCATGTTCATACAGATGGCGGTGTAGTTATTTCCATGTTTATATAGAAATCTGTGTAGATATTTCCATGTATATTCAGATAGCTGTGTAGATATTTCCATGTTCCTTAAGATGGGGGTGTAGATATTTCCATGTTTATACAGATGGCTGTGAAGGTATTTCCATGTTCACAGAGATGGCGGTGTAGATATTTCCATGTTCATACAGATGACGGTGTAGATATTTCCATGTTCCTACAGATGGTGGTGTAGATATTTTCATGTTCATACAGATAGCGGTGCAGTTATTTCCATGTGTATAGAGAAAGCTGTGTATATATTTCCATGTATATGCAGATTGCTGTGTTGATATTTCAATGTTCATATAGATAGCGCTGTAGATATTTCCATGTTCATCCAGATAGCGGTGTAGATATCTCCATGTTCATCCAGATGGCGGTGTAGATATATCCATCTTCGTACAAATGGCGGTGTAAATATGTCCATGTTCATAGAGACGGCGGTGTAGATATTTCCCTATTTATACCGAGAGCTGTGTAATTATTTCCATGTTTATAGAGATAGCAGTGTAGATATTACCATTGATATACAGATAGCTGTGTAGATATATCCATGTTCGTACAGATAGCGGTGTAGATATTTCCATGTTCATACAGATAGCGGTGTAGATATTTCCATGTTCATACAGATAGCGGTGTAGATATTTCCATGTTCATACAGATAGCGGTGTAGATATTTCCATGTTCATACAGATAGCGGTGTAGATATTTCCATGTTCATACAGTTAGCGGTGTAGATATTTCCATGTTCATACAGAAGGCGGTGTAGATATTTCCATGTTCATATAGATGGCGTTGAAGATATTTACATGCTCAAACAGATGGCGGTGCAGATATTTCCATGTTCATAGAAACGGCGGTTCAGATATTTCCATGTTCTTACAGATGGCAGTGAAGATATTTCCATGTTCATGCAGCTGGCGGTGTAGATATTTCCATGTTGATGCAGATGGTGGTGTAGATATTTCCATGTTCCTACAGATGGCGGTGTAGATATTTCCATGTTGATACAGATGGCGGTATAGATATTTCCATGTTCATACAAGTGGCGGTGTAGATATTTCCATGTTCATACAGTTATTGGTGTAGATATTTCCATGTTGATACAGATGGCGGTGAAGATATTTCCATGTTCATACAGATAGCGGTGTAGATATTTCCAAGTTTATAGAGATAGCGGTGTAGTTATTTCCATGTTTATAGAGAAAGCTGTGTAGATATTTCCATGTATATGCAGATAGCTGTGTAGATATTTCCATGTTCATACAGATAGCGGTGTAGGTATTTCCATGTTCATTCAGATGGCGGTGTAGATATATCCATGTTCATACAAATGGCGGTGAAGATATTTCCATGTTCATACAGATGGCGGTGTAGGTATTTCCATGTTCATGCAGATAGCGGTGTAGATATTTCCATGTTCATAGAGATGGCGGTGTACATATTTCCATGTTTATACAGATGGCAGTGTAGTTATTTCCATGTTTACAGAGATAGAAATGCAGATATTTCCATTGATATACAGATAGCTGTGTAGATATATCCATGTTCATACAAATAGCGGTGTAGATATTTCCATGTTCAGACAGATATCGGTGTAGATATTTCCATGTTCATAGAGATAACGGTGTCGATATTTCCATGTTCATACAGTTAGCGATGTAGATATTTCCATGTACATACAGATGGCAGTGTAGATATTTCCATGTTCATACAGATGGCGGTGAAGGTATTTACATGTTGAAACAGATGGTGGTGTAGATATTTCCATGTTCATACAGATAGCGGTGTAGATATTTGCATGTTCATACAGTTAGCGGTGTAGATACTTCCATTTTCATACAGATGGCGGTGAAGATATTTCCATGTTCATACAGATGGCGGTGTAGATATTTCAATGTTCCTACAGATGACGGTGTAGATATTTCCATGTTCATACAGATAGCGGTGTAGTTATTTCCATGTTTATAGAGAAAGCTGTGTAGATATTTCCAAGTATATTCAGATAGCTGTGTAGACATTTCCATGTTCATACAGACAGCGGTGTATATATTTCCATGCCCATCCAGATGGCGGTGTAGATGTATCCATGTGCATAGAGATGGCGGTGAAGATATTTCCATGTTCATACAGATAGCGGTGTAGTTACTTCCATGTTTATAGCGAAAGCTGTGTAGATAATTCCATGTATATGCAGATAGCTGTGTAGATATTTCCATGTTCATACAGATAGCGGTGTAAATATTTCCATGTTCATACAGATGGCGGTGTAGATATTTCCATGTCCATAGAGAGGGTGGTGTAGATATTTCCATGTTTATACCGATAGCGGTGTTGTTATTTCCATGTTTATCGGGATAGAAGGGTAGATATTTCCATTGATACACAGATAGCTGTGTAGATATATCCAAGTTCATACAGATAGCGGTGTAGATATTTCCATGTTCATACAGATAGCGGTGTAGATATTTCCAAGTTCATACAGATAGCGGTGTAGATATTTCCATGTTCATACAGATTGCGGTGTAGATATTTCCATGTTCAAACAGTTAGCGGTTTGGATATTTGCATATTCATTCAGATGGCGGTGTAGATATTTCCATGTTCATATAGGTGGCGGTGAAGATATTTACCTTTACAAACAGATGGCGGTGTAGATATTTCCATGTTCATAGAAATGGCGGTGTAGATATTACCATGCACACAGAGATGGTGGTGTAGAAATTTCTGTGTTCATACAGATGGTGGTGTAGATATTTCCATGTTCCTAAAGATGGCGGTGTAGATATTTCCATGTTCATTCAGATAGCGGTGTAGATATATCCATGTTCATACAGATGGCGGTGAAGATATTTCCATGTTCATAAAGATGGCGGTGAAGATATATCCATGTTCATACAGATGGCGGTGAAGATATTTCCATGTTCATACAGATGGCGGTGTAGATATTTCCATGTTCATACAAATGGCTGTGTAGATATTTCCATGTTCATAGAGATGGCGGTGTAGATATTTCGATGTTTATACAGTTAGCGGTGTAGTTATTTCCATGTTTATATAGATAGGGGTGAAGATATTTCCATTGATATACAGATAGCTGTGTAGATATATCCATGTTCATACAGATAGCGGTGTAGTTATTTCCATGTTCGTACAGATAGCGGTGTAGATATTTCCATGTTCATACAGATAGCAGTGTAGATATTTCCATGTTCATACAGATAGCGGTGTAGATATTTCCATGTTCATACAGATAGCGGTGTAGATATTTCCATGTTCATACAGTTAGCTGTGTAGATATTTCCATGTTCATATAGATGGCGGTGAAGTTATTTACATGTTCAAACAGATGGCGGTGTAGATATTTCCATGTTCATAGAAATGGCGGTTTAGATATTACCATGCTCATACAGATGGTGGTGTAGATATTTCCATGTTCATACAGATAGCGGTAGAGTTATTTCCATGTATATAGAGAAAGCTGTGTAGATATTTCCATGAATATGCAGACAGCTGTGTTGATATTTCAATGTTCATACAGATAGCGGTGTAGATATTTCCATGTTCATCCAGATGGCGGTGTAGATATATCCATGTTCATTCAGATGGCGCTGAAGATATTTCCATGTTCATACAGATGGCGGTGTAGATATTTCCATGTTCATGCAAATGGCGGTGTAGATATATCCATGTTCATAGAGATGGCGGTGTAGATATTTCCACGTTTATACGGATGGCGGTGTAGATATTTCCATGTTTATAGAGATAGCGGTGTAGATATTCCCATGTTCGTACAGATGGCGGTGTAGATATTTCCATGTTCATACAGATGGCGGTGTAGATATTTCCTTGTTCCTACAGATGGCGGTGTAGATATTTCCATGTTCATACAGATTGCGGTGTAGATATTTCCAAGTTGATAGAGATAGCGGTGTAGTTATTTCCATGTTTATAGAGAATGCTGTGTAGATATTTCCATTTATATGCCGATAGCTGTGTAGATATTTCCATGTTCATACAGATAGCGGTGTAGATATTTCCATGTTCATTCAGATGGCGGTGTAGATATATCTATGTTCATACAGATGGCGGTGAAGATATTTCCATGTTCATACAGATGGCGGTGTAGATATTTCCATGTTCATACAAATGGCTGTGTAGATATTTCCATGTTCAAAGAGATGGCTGTGTAGATATTTCCATGTTTATACAGATAGCGGTGTAGTTATTTCCATGTTTATGTAGATAGGGGTGAAGGTATTTCCATTGATATACAGATCGCTGTCTAGATATATCCATGTTCATACAGATAGTGGTGTAGATATTTCCATGTTCAGGCAGATAGCGGTGTAGATATTTCCATGTTCATACAGATAACGGTGTAGATATTTCCATGTTCATACAGATAGAGGTGTAGATATTTCCATGTTCATACAGATAACGGTGTAGATATATCCATGTTCATACAGATAGTGGTGTAGATATTTCCATGTTCATACATATGGCGGTGTAGGTATTTCCAAGTTCATACAGATAGCGGTGTAGATATTTCCATGTTCATACAGATAACGGTGTAGATATATCCATGTTCATACAGATAGTGGTGTAGATATTTCCATGTTCATACATATGGCGGTGTAGGTATTTCCAAGTTCATACAGATAGCGGTGTAGATATTTCCACGTTCATACAGATAGCGGTGTAGATATTTCCATGTTCATACAGATAACGGTGTAGATATATCCATGTTCATACAGATAGTGGTGTAGATATTTCCATGTTCATACATATGGCGGTGTAGGTATTTCCAAGTTCATACAGATAGCGGTGTAGATATTTCCATGTTCATACAGATAACGGTGTAGATATATCCATGTTCATACAGATGGCGGTGTAGATATTTCCATGTTCATACAGATGGCGGTGAAGATATTTACATGTTCAAACAGATGGCGGTGTACATATTTCCATGTTCATAGAGATGGCGTTGTAGATATTTCTATGCTCATAGAGATGGCGGTGTAGATGTTTCCATGTTCATACGGATGGCGGTGTAGATATTTCCATGTCCATACGGATGGCGGTGTAGATATTTCCATGTTTATACAGAGTTCGGTTTAGATATTTCCATGTTTACTCAGATAGCGGCGTAGATATTTCCATCTTGATACACAAAGCGGTGTAGATATTTCCAAGTTTATAGAGGTAGCGTTGTAGATATTTCCGTGTTTATAATGATAGCGTTGAAGATATTTCCATGTTTATACAGATAGCGGTATAGATATTTCCATGTTTATACAGATGGCGGTGTAGATATTTCCATGATTATAGAGATGGGTTCTAGATATTTCCATGTTTACAGAGATAGTGGTGTAGTTATTTCCAAGTGTATAGAGAGAGCGGTGTAGATATATCCATGTTTATACAGATAGCAGTGTAGTTATTTTCATGCTTATAAATATAGCAGTGTAGATATTTCCATGTTCCTAAAGATGGCGTTGTAGATATTTCCATGTTCATCCAGATGGCGGTGTAGATATATCCGTGTTCATACAGATGGCGGTGAAGATATTTCCATGTTCACACAGATAGCGGTGTAGATATTTCCATGTTCATACAGATAGCGGTGTATATATTTCCATGTTCATACAGACAGCAGTGTAGATATTTCCATGTTCATACAGATGGCGGTGTAGAAATTTCCATGTTCCTACAGATGGCGGTGTAGATATTTCCATGTTCATACAGATAGCGGTGTAGATATTTCCGAGTTTATAGATAGCGGTGTAGTTATTTCCATGTGTATAGAGAAAGCTGTGTAGATATTTCTATTTATATGCAGAAAGCTGTGTAGATATTCCATGTTCATACAGATAGCGGTGTAGATATTTCCATGTTCATGCAGATGGCGGTGTAGATATATCCATGTTTATACAGATGGCGGTGAAGATATTTCCATGTTCATGCAGACGGCGGTGTACATATTTCCATTTTCATACAAATGGCTGTGAAGTTATTTCCATGTTCCTAGAGATGGCGGTGTAGATATTTCCATGTTTATACAGATAGCGGTGTAGTTATTTCCATCTTTATGTAGATAGGGGTGAAGATATTTCCATTGATATACAGATAGCTGTCTAGATATATCCATGTTCATACAGATAGCGGTTTAGATATTTCCATGTTCAGACAGATAGCGGTGTAGATATTTCCATGTTCATACAGATTGCGGTGTAGGTATTTCCAAGTTCATACAGATAGCGGTGTACATATTTCCATGTTCATACAGAGAGCGGTGTAAATATTTCCACGTTCAGTTAGCGGTGTAGATATTTCCATGTTCATACAGATGGCGGTGTAGATATTTCCATGTTCATACAGATGGCGGTGAAGATATTTACATGTTCAAACAGATGGCGGTGTAGATATTTCCATGTTCATAGAGATGGCAGTGTAGATATTTCCATGCTCATAGTCATGGCGGTGTAGATATTTCCATGTTCATACAGATGGCGGTGAAGATATTTCCATGTTCATAGAGATGGCGGTGTAGATATTTCCATGTTCATAGAGATGGCGGTGTAGATATTTCCATGTTCATACAGATAGCGGTGTAGATATTTCCATGTTCCTACAGATGGTGGTGTACATATTTTCATGTTCATACAGATAGCGGTGCAGTTATTTCCATGTGTATAGAGAAAGCTGTGTAGATATTTCCATGTATATGCAGATAGCTGTGTTGATATTTCAACGTTCATACAAATAGCGGTGTAGATATTTCCACGTTCATCCAGATAGCGGTGTAGATATTTCCATGTTCATCCAGATGGCGGTGTAGATATATATATGTTCATACAGATGGCGATGAAGATATTTCACGTTCATACAGATGGTGGTGTAGATATTTCCATGTTCATAGAGATGGCGGTGTAGAAATTTCCATGTTCCTACAGATGGCGGTGTAGATATTTCCATGTTCATACAGATAGCGGTGTAGATATTTCCAAGTTTATAGAGATAGCGGTGTAGTTATTTCCATGTTTATAGAGAAAGCTGTGTAGATATTTCGATTTATATGCAGATAGCTGTGTGGATATTTCCATGTTCATACAGATATCGGTGTAGATGTTTCCATGTTCATTCAGATGGCGGTGTAGATATATCCATGTTCATACAGATGGCGGTGAAGATATTTCCATGTTCATACAGATGGCGTTGTAGATATTTCCATTTTCATACAACATGGCTGTGTAGATATTTCCATGTTCAAAGAGATGGCGGTGTAGATATTTCCATGTTTATACAGATAGCGGTGTAGTTATTTCCATGTTCATGTAGATAGGGGTGAAGATATATCCATTGACATGCAGATAGCTGTCTAGATATATCCATGTTCATACAGATAGCGGTGTAGATATTTCCTTGTTCAGACAGATAGCGGTGTAGATATTTCCATGTTCATACAGATAGCAGTGTAGGTATTTCCAAGTTCATACAGATAGCGGTGTAGATATTTCCATGTTCATACAGATGGCGGTGTAGATATTTCCATGTTCCTACAGATGGCGGTGAAGATATTTACATGTTCAAACAGATGGCGGTGTAGATATTTCCATGTTCATAGAGATGGCGGTGTAGATATTTCCATGCTCATAGAGATGGCGGTGTAGATGTTTCCATGTTCATACGGATGGCGGTGTAGATATTTCCATGTCCATACAGATGGCAGTGTAGATATTTCCATGTTTATACAGAGTTCGGTTTAGATATTTCCATGTTTACACAGATAGCGGCGTAGATATTTCCATCTTGATACACAAAGCAGTGTAGATATTTCCAAGTATATAGAGGTAGCCTTGAAGATATTTCCATGTTTATACAGACAGCGGTATAGATATTTCCATGTTTATACAGATGGCGGTGTAGATATTTCCATGATTATAGAGATGGGGGTCTAGATATTTCCATGTTTACAGAGATAGTGGTATAGTTATTTCCAAGTTTATAGAGAGAGCGGTGTAGATATATCCATGTTTATACAGATAGCAGTGTAGTTATTTTCATGTTTATAAATATAGCAGTGTAGATATTTCCATGTTCCTAAAGATGGCGCTGTAGATATTTCCATGTTCATCCAGATGGCGGTGTAGATATATCCATGTTCATACAGATAGCGGTGAAGATATTTCCATGTTCACACAGATAGCGGTGTAGATATTTCCATGTTCATACAGATAGCGGTGTAGATATTTCCATGTTCATACAGACAGCGGTGTAGATACTTACATGTTCATAAAGATGGCGGTGTAGATATTTACATGTTCATACAGATGGCGGTGTAGATATTTCCATGTTCATACAAATGGCGGTGTAGATATTTCCATGTTCATAGAGATGGCAGTGTAGATATTTCCAGGTTCATAAAAATGGCGGTGTAGATATTTCCATGTTCATAAGATGTCGGTGTAGATATTTCTATGTTCATACAGATAGCAGTGTAGTTATTTGAATGATTATAGAGATAGTGGTGTAGATAATTTCAATTTTATACAGATAGCGGTGTAGATATTTCCATGTTCATAAAGATGGCGGTGTAGATATTTACATGTTCATACAGATGGCGGTGTAGATATTTCCATGTTCGTACGGATGGCAGTGTAGATATTTCCATATTCATACAGGTGGCGGTGTAGATATTTCCATATTTATGCAGATAGCAGTGTAGTTATTTCCATGTTTACAGAGATAGCAGTGTAGATATTTCCTTTGATATACAGATAGCTCTGTAGATATTTACATGTTCATACAGATAGCGGTGTAGATATTTCCATGTTCGTACAGATAGCGGTGTAGATATTTCCATGTTCATACAGATAGCGGTGTAGATATTTCCATGTTCATACAGATAACGGTGTAGATATTTCCATGTTCATACAGATAGCGGTGTAGATATTTCCATGTTCATACAGTTAGCGGTGTAGATATTTCCATGTTCATACAGATGGTGGTGTAGATATTTACATGTTCATACAGATGGCGGTATAGATATTTCCATGTTCGTACAGATGGCGGTGTAGATATTTCCATGTTCATAGACATGGCGGTGTAGATATTTTCATGTTTATGCAGATAGCGTTTTACATATTTCCATGTTTATACAGACGGTGGTGTAGCTATTTCCGTGTTTATAGAGATGGCGGTCCAGATATTTCCATGTTTACAGAGATAGTGGTGTAGTTATTTCCACGTTTATAGAGACAGCGTTCTAGATATTTCCATGTTTATACAGATAGCGGTGAAGATATTTCCATGTTTATAGAGATAGTGGTGTAGATAATTTCAATTTTATACAGAGAGCAGTGTAGATATTTCCAAGTTCATACAGATAGTGGTATAGATATTTCCACGTTTATAGAGATGGCGGTGTAGATATTTCCATGTTCATACAGATGGCATTGTAGATATTTCCATGTTTATAGGGATGGCGGTGTAGATATTTTCATGTTTAAACAGATGGCGGTGTAGATATTTCCATGTTCATAAGATGTCGGTGTAGATATTTCTATGTTCATACAGATAGCAGTGTAGTTATTTGAATGATTATAGAGATAGTGGTGTAGATAATTTCAATTTTATACAGATAGCGGTGTAGATACTTACATGTTCGTACAGATGGCTGTGTAAATATTTCCATGTTTATAGAGACAGTGGTGTAGTTATTTCCAAGTTTATAGAGACAGCGTTGTAGATATTTCCATGTTTATACAGACAGCGGTGAAGATATTTCCATGTTTATACAGATAGCGGTGTAGATATTTCCATGTTTATACAGATAGCGGTGTAGATATTTCCATTTTTATAGAGATAGTGGTGTAGATAATTCCAATTTTATACAGATAGCAGTGTAGTTATTTCTAAGTTCATACAGATAGCGGTGTAGATATTTCCAAGTTCATACAGAAAGCGGTGTAGATATTTCCATGTTCATACAGATAGCGGTGTAGGTATTTCCATGTTCATACCAATAGTGGTGTAGATATTTCCATGTTCATACAGTTAGCGGTGTAGATATTTCCATGTTCATAAAGATGGCGGTGTAGATATTTACATGTTCATACAGATGGCGGTGTAGATATTTCCATGTTCGTATGGATGGCAGTGTAGATATTTCCATATTCATACAGGTGGCGGTGTAGATATTTCCATGTTCATACAGATGGTGGTGTAGATATTTACATGTTCATACAGATGGCGGTGTAGATATTTCCATGTTCATAGAGATGGCGGTGTAGATATTTTCATGTTTATGCAGATAGCGTTATACATATTTCCATGTTTATACAGACGGTGGTGTAGCTATTTCCGTGTTTATAGAGATGGCGGTCCAGATATTTCCATGTTTACAGAGATAGTGGTGTAGTTATTTCCACGTTTATAGAGACAGCGTTCTAGATATTTCCATGTTTATACAGATAGCGGTGAAGATATTTCCATGTTTATAGTGATAGTGGTGTAGATAATTTATTTTATACAGAGAGCAGTGTAGATATTTCAAAGTTCATACAGATAGTGGTGTAGATATTTCCACGTTTATAGAGATGGCGGTGTAGATATTTCCATGTTCATACAGATGGCATTGTAGATATTTCCATGTTTATAGGGATGGCGGTGTAGATATTTTCATGTTTAAACAGATGGCGGTGTAGATATTTCCATGTTTACACAGATAGCGGTGTGGATATTTCCATGTTTATGCAGAGAGCAGTGTAGATATTTCCATGTTTATACAGAGAGCGGTGCGGATATTTCCATGTTTATACGGATAGTTGGGCAGATATTTCCATGTTTATACAGATAGCGGTGTAGATATTTCCATGTTCATACAGATAGCGGTGTAGATATTTCCATGTTTATAGAGATAGTGGTGTAGATAATTCCAATTTTATACAGATAGCAGTGTAGATATTTCTAAGTTCATACAGATAGCGGTGTAGATATTTCCACGTTTGTAGAGATGGCAGTGTAGATATTTTCATGTTTACACAGATGGCGGTGTAGATATTTCCATGTTTACCTAGATAGCGGTGTAGACATTTCCATGTTTACACAGATAGCGGTGTGGATATTTCCATGTTTATGCAGATAGCGGTGTTGATATTTCCATGTTTATACAGATAGCGGTGCGGTTATTTCCATGTTTATACAGATAGTGGTGCGGATATTTCCACGTTTATACAGATGGGCAGATATTTCCATGTTTATACAGATAGCGGTGTAGATATTTCCATCTTAATTACAGATGGCGGTGTAGATATGTCCATGTTCGTTCAGATGGCGGTGTAGATATTTCCATGTTCATACAGATGGCGGTGTAGATATTTCGAAGTTTATAGAGATAGCGCTGTAGATATTTCCACATTTATAGAGATATCTGTGTAGATATTTCCATGTATATGCAGATAGCTGTGTAGATATATCCATGTTCATGCAGATAGCCGTGTAGATATTTCCATGTTCATCCAGATGCCGGTGTAGATATATCCATGTTCATACAGATGGTGGTGAAGATATTTCCATGTTCATACAGATGGCGGTGTAGATATTTCCATGTTCATACAAATGGCGGTGTAGATATTTCCATGTTCATAGAGATGGCGGTGTAGATATTTCCAGGTTCATAAAAATGGCGGTGTAGATATTTCCATGTTCATAAGATGTCGGTGTAGATATTTCTATGTTCATACAGATAGCAGTGTAGTTATTAGAATGATTATAGAGATAGTGGTGTAGATAATTTCAATTTTATACAGATAGCGGTGTAGATACTTACATGTTCGTACAGATGGCTGTGTAAATATTTCCATGTTTATAGAGACAGTGGTGTAGTTATTTCCAAGTTTATAGAGACAGCGTTGTAGATATTTCCATGTTTATACAGACAGCGGTGAAGATATTTCCATGTTTATACAGATAGCGGTGTAGATATTTCCATGTTTATACAGATAGCGGTGTATATATTTCCATGTTTATAGAGATAGTGGTGTAGATAATTCCAATTTTATACAGATAGCAGTGTAGTTATTTCTAAGTTCATACAGATAGCGGTGTAGATATTTCCAAGTTCATACAGATAGCGGTGTAGATATTTCCATGTTCATACAGATTGCGGTGTAGGTATTTCCATGTTCATACCAATAGTGGTGTAGATATTTCCATGTTCATACAGTTAGCGGTGTAGATATTTCCATCTTCCTACAGATGGTGGTGTAGATATTTCGAAGTTTATAGAGATAGCGCTGTAGTTATTTCCATATTTACAGAGAAATCTGTGTAGATATTTCCAGGTATATTCAGATAGCTGTGTAGATATTTCCATCTTCATGCAGATTGCGGTGTAGATATTTCCATCTTCATCCAGATGTCGGTGTACATATATCCATGTTCATACAGATGGCGGTGAAGATATTTCCATATTCATACAGGTGGCGGTGTAGATATTTCCATATTTATACAGATAGCATTGTAGTTATTTCAATGTTTACAGAGATAGCAGTGTAGATATTTCCATTGATATACAGATAGCTGTGTAGATATTTGCATGTTCATACAGATAGCGGTGTAGATATTTCCATGTTTGTACAGATAGCGGTGTAGATATTTCCATGTTCATACAGATAGTGGTGTAGATATTTCCATGTTCATACAGATAACGGTGTAGATATTTCCGTGTTCATACAGACAGCGGTGTAGATATTTCCATGTTCATACAGTTAGCAGTGTAGATATTTCCATGTTCATACAGATGGTGGTGTAGATATTTCCATGTTCATACAGATGGCGGTATAGATATTTCCATGTTCGTACAGATGGCGGTGTAGATATTTCCATGTTCATAGAGATGGCGGTGTAGATATTTTCATGTTTATGCAGATAGCGTTATAGATATTTCCATGTTTATACAGATGGTGGTGTAGATATTTCCGTGTTAATAGAGATGGTGGTCTAGATATTTCCATGTTTACAGAGATAGTGGTGTAGTTATTTCCAAGTTTATAGAGACAGCGGTCTAGATATTTCCATGTTTATACAGATAGTGGTGAAGATATTTCCATGTTTATACAGATAGCGGTGTAGATATTTCCATGTTTATACAGATAGCGGTGCAGATATTTCCATGTTTATAGAGATAGTGGTGTAGATAATTTCAATATTATACAGATAGCAGTGTAGTTATTTCTAAGTTCATACAGATGGCGGTGTAGATATTTCCATGTTTATAGAGATGGCGGTGTTGATATTTTCATGTTTACACAGATGGCGGGGTAGATATTTCCATGTTTACACTGATAGTGGTGTAGACATTTCCATGTTTACACAGATAGCGGTGTGGATATTTCCTTGTTTATGCAGATAGCGGTGTAGATATTTCCATGTTCGTATGGATGGCGGTGTAGATATTTCCATGTTCATACAGGTGGCGGTGTAGATATTTCCAAGTTCATACACTTAGCGGTGTAGATATTTCCATGTTCAAACAGATGGCGGTTTAGTTATTTACAAGTTCATACAGATGGCGGTGTAGATATTTCCATGTTCGTGCAGATGGCGGTGTAGATATTTCCATGTTCATAGAGATGGAGGAGTTGATATTTTCATGTTTATGCAGATAGCGGTATAGATATTTCCATGTTTATACAGAAGGTTGGGTAGATATTTCCTTGTTTATAGAGATGGCGGTGTAGATATTTCCATGTTTACACTGACAGCGGTGTAGACATTTCCATGTTTACACAGATAGCGGTGTGGATATTTCCATGTTTATACAGATAGCAGTGTAGATATTTCCATGTTTATAGAGATAGCAGTGTAAATATTTCCATTGATATACAGATAGCTGTGTAGATATGTGCATGTTCATACAGATAGCGGTATAGATATTTCCTTGTTGATACAGTTAGCGGTGTAGATATTTCCATGTTCATACAGATAGCGGTGTAGATATTTCCATGTTCATACAGATAGCGGTGTAGATATTTCCATGTTCATACAGATAGCGGTGTAGATATTTCCTTCTCCATACAGATAGCGGTGTAGTTATTTCCATGTTCATACAGATAACGGTGTAGATATTTCCATGTTCATACAGTTAGCGGTGTAGATATTTCCATGTTCATATGGACGGCGATGTAGATATTTACATGTTCATACAGATGGCGGTGTAGATATTTCCATGTTCGTACAAATGGCGGTGTAGATATTTCCATGTTCATACAGGTGGCGGTGTAGATATTTCCATGTTTATACAGATAGCAGTGTAGATATTTCCATGTTTATAGAGATAGCAGTGTAGATATTCCCGTTGATATACAGATAGCTTTGTAGATATTTGCATGTTCATACAGATAGCGGTGTGGATATTTCCATGTTCATACAGATAGCAGTGTAGATATTTCCATGTTCATACACATAGCGGTGTAGGGATTTCCATGTTCATACAGATAACGGTGTAGATATTTCCATGTTCATACAGATAACGGTGTAGCTATTTCCATGTTCATGCAGATAGCGGTGTAGATATTTCCATGTTCATAAAGTTAGTGGAGTAGATGCTTCCATGTTCATATAGATGGCGTTGTAGATATTTGCATGTTCATAGAGATGGAGGCGTAGTTATTTCCATGTTTATGCAGATAGCGGTATAGATATTTCCATGTTTATGCAGATGGTGGTGTAGATATTTCCATGTTTATAGAGATGGCGGTCTAGATATTTCCATGTTTATAGAGATAGTGGTGTAGGTAATTCCAAATTTATACAGATAGCAGTGTAGATATTTCCAAGTTCATACAGATAGCGGTGTAGATATTTCCACGTTTATAGAGATGGCGGTGTAGATACTTCCATGTTCATACAGATGGCGGTGTAGATATTTCCATGTTTATAGAGATGGTGGTGTAGATATTTTCATGTTTACTCAGATGGCGGTGTAGATATTTCCATCTTTACACAGATAGCGTTGTAGACATTTCCATGTTTACACAGATAGCGGTGTGGATATTTCCATGTTTATGCAGATAGCGGTGTAGATATTTCCATGTTTATATAGATAGCGGTGCGGATATTTCCATGTTTATACAGATAGTTGGGCAGATATTTCCATGTTTTTACAGATAACGACGTAGATATTTCCATCTTAATACAGATGGCGGTGTAGATATTTCGAAGTTTATAGAGATAGCGCTGTAGTTATTTCCATATTTATAGAGAAATCTATGTAGATATTTCCATGTATATGCAGATAGCTTTGTAGATATTTCCATGTTCATGCAGATAGCGGTGTAGATATTTCCATGTTCATCCAGATGCTGGTGTAGATATATCCGTGTTCATACAGATGGTGGTGAAGATATTTCCATCTTCATAGAGATGGTGGTGTAGATATTTCCATGTTCATAGAGATGGCGGTGTAGATATTTCCATGTTCATAGAGATGGCGGTGTAGATATTTTCATGCTCATACAAATGGCGGTGTAGATATTTCCATGTTCATCGAGATGGCGGTGTAGATATTTCCATGATTATGCAGATAGCAGTGTAGTTATTTCCATTGTTATAGAGATAGCAGTGTAGGTATTTCCATTGATATACAGATAGCTGTGTAGATATTTGCATGTTCATACAGATAGCTGAGTAGATATTTAGATGTTCATACAGATAGCGGTGTAGATATTTCCATGTTCATACAGATAGCAGTAGAGATATTTCTATGTTCATACAGATAGCGGTGTTGGAATTTCCAAGTTCACACAGTTAGCGGTGTAGACATTTCCATGTTCATACAGGTGGCGGTGTAGATATTTACGTGTTCATATAGATGGCAGTGTAGATATTTCCATGTTCGTACGGATGGCAGTGTAGATATTTCCTTGTTCATACAGGTGGCGGTGTAGATATTTCCTTGTTTATACAGATAGCAGTGTGGTTATATCCATGTTTATAGAGATAGCAGTGTAGATATTTCCTTTGATATACGGATGTCTGTGTAGATATTTTCATGTTCATACAGATAGCGGTGTAGATATTTCCATGTTTATACAGTTAGCGGTGTAGATATTTCCATGTTCATACAGATAGCGGTGTAGATATTTCCTTGTTCATACACATAGCGGTGTAGATATTTCCATGTTCATACAAACAACGGTGTAGATATTTCCATGTTCATACAAATAACGGTGTAGATATTTCCATGTTCATACAGATAGCCCTGAAGATATTTCCAAGTTCATACAGTTAGCGGTGTAGATATTTCCATGTTTATACAGATGGTGGTGTACATATTTCCATGTTTATAGAGATGGCAGTCTAGATATTTCCATGTTTATAGAGATAGTCGTGTAGTTATTTCCAAGTTTATAGAGACAGCGTTGTAGATATTTCCATGTTTATACAGGTAGTGGTGAAGATATTTCCATGTTTATACAGATAGCGGTGTAGATATTTGCATGTTTATACAGATAGTGGTGTAGATATTTCCATGTTTATAGAGATAGTGGTGTAGATAATTCCAATTTTATACAGATAGCAGTGTAGATATTTCCAAGTTCATACAGATAGCGGTGTAGATATTTCCACGTTTATACAGATGGCGGTGTAGATATTTCCATGTTCATTCAGATGGCGGTGTAGATATTTCCATGTTTATAGAGATGGCGGTGCAGATGTTTTCATGTTTACACAGATGGCGGTGTAGATATTTCCGTGTTTACACTGATAGCGGTGTAGACATTTCCATGTTTAGACAGATAGCGGTGCGGTTATTTCCATGTTTATACAGATAGTGGTGCAGATATTTCCATGTTTATACAGATAGCGGTGTAGATATTTCCATCTTAATACAGATGGCGGTGTAGATATGTAAATGTTCGTACAGATGGCGGTGTAGATATTTCCATGTTCATACAGATGGCGGTGTAGATATTTCGAAGTTTATAGAGATAGCGCTGTAGTTATTTCCATATTTATAGAGAAATCTGTGTAGATATTTCCATCTATATGCAGATAGCTGTGTAGATATTTCCATGTTCAGGCAGATAGCGGTGTAGATATTTCCATCTTCATCCAGATGCCGGTGTAGATATATCCATGTTCTTACGGATAGCGGTGAAGATATTTCCATGTTCATACAGATGGCGGTGTAGATATTTCCATGTTCATACAAATGGCTGTGTAGATATTTCCATGTTCATAGAGATGGCGTTGTAGATATTTCCATGTTCATACAAATGGCGGTGTAGATATTTCCATGTTCATAGAGATGGCGGTGTAGATATTTCCATGTTTATACAGATAGTAGTGTAGTTATTTCCATGTTTATAGAGATAGCAGTGTAGATATTTCCATTGATATACAGATAGCTGTGTAGATATTTGCATGTTCATACAGATAGCGGTGTAGAAATTTCCATGTTCATACAGATAGCGGTGTAGATATTTCCATGTTCATACAGATAGCGGTGTAGATATTTCCATGTTCATACAGATAGCGTTGTAGATATTTCCATGTTCATACAGATAGCGGTGTAGATATTTCTATGTTCATACAATTAGCGGTGTAGATATTTCCATGTTCATACAGATGGCGGTGTTGATATTTACATGTTCATACAGATGGCGGTGTAGATATTTCCATGTTCGTATGGATGGCAGTGTAGATATTTCCATGCTCATACAGGTGGCGGTGTAGATATTTACATGTTTAAACAGATAGCAGTGTCGTTATTTCCAAGTTTATAGAGATAGCAGTGTAGATATTTCCATTGATATACAGATAGCTGTGTAGATATTTTCATGTTCATACAAATAGCGGTGTAGATATTTCCATGTTCATACAGATAACGGTGTAGATATTTCCATGTTCATACAGATAGCGGTGAACATATTTCCATGTTCATACAGTTAGCTGTGTAGGTATTTCCATGTTCATAGAGATGGCGGTGTAGATATTTACATGTTCATACAGATGGCGGTGTAGATATTTCCATGTTCGTACAGATGGCGCTGTTGATATTTCCATGTTCATAGAGATGGCGGTGTAGTTATTTCTATGTTTAGGCAGATAGCGGTATAGATATTTCCATGTTTATACAGATGGTGGTGTAGATATTTCCATGATTATAGAGATGGCGGTCTATATATTTCCATGTTTATAGAGATAGTGGTGTAGTTATTTCCAAGTTTATAGAGACAGCGTTGTAGATATTTCCATGTTTATGCAGATAGCGGTGAAGATATTTCCATGTTAATACAGATAGCGGTGTAGATATTTAAATGTTTATACCGATAGCGGTGCAGATATTTCCATGTTCATACAGATAACGGTGTAGATATTTAAATGTTCATACAGATAGCAGTGTAGATATTTCCATGTTCATCCAGATGGCTGTGTAGATATATCCATGTTCATTCAGATGGCGGTGTAGATATTTCCATATTCATACAGATGGCGGTGCAGATATTGCCATGTTCGTACAGATGGCAGTGTAGATATTTTCATGTTTACACAGATGTCGGTGTAGATATTTCCATGTTTACACAGATAGCGGTGTAGACACTTCCATGTTTACACAGATAGCGGTGTGGATATTTCCATGTTTATGCAGATAGCGGTGTAGATCTTTCCATGTTTATACAGATAGCGGTGCGGATATTTCCATGTTTATACAGATAGTTGGGCAGATATTTCCATGTTTAGACAGATAGCGGTGTAGATATTTCCATCTTAATACAGAATCCGGTGTAGATATGTCCATGTTCGTACAGATTGCATTGTAGATAATTCCATGTTCATACAGATGGCGGTGTAGATATTTCGAAGTTTATAGAGATAGCGCTGTAGTTATTTCCATATTTATAGAGAAATCTGTGGATATTTCCATGTATATTCAGATAGCTGTGTAGATATTTCCATGTTCATGCAGATAGCAGTGTAGATATTTCCATGTTCATCCAGATGCCGGTGTAGATATATCCATGTTCATACAGATGGCGGTGAAGATATTTCCATGTTCCTACAGATGGCAGTGTAGATATTTCCAAGTTCATAGAGATGGCGGTGAAGATATTTCCAAGTTCATAGAGATGGCGGTGTAGATATTTCCATGCTCATACAAATGGCGGTGTAGATATTTCCATGTTCATAGAGATGGCTGTGTAGTTATTTACATGTTTATACAGATAGCAGTGTAGTTATTTCCATGGTTATAGAGATAGCAGTGTAGATATTTCCACTGATATACAGATAGCTGTGTAGATATTTGCATGTTCATACAGATAGCGGTGAATTAATTTCCATGTTCATACAGATAGCGGTGTAGATATTTCCATGTTCATACAGATAGCGGTGTAGATATTTCCATGTTCATACAGATAGCGGTGTAGATATTTCCAAGTTCATACACTTAGCCGTGTAGATATTTCCATGTTCATACAGATGGCGGTGTAGATATTTACATATTCATACAGATGGCGCTGTAGATATTTCCATGTTCGTATGGATGGCAGTGTAGATATTTCCATGTTCATACAGGTGGCGATGTAGATATTTACATGTTTATACAGATAGCAGTGTAGTCATTTCCAAGTTTATAGAGAAAGCACTGTAGATATTTCCATTGATATATAGATAGCTGTGTAGATATTTGCATGTTCATACAAATAGCGGTGTAGATATTTCCATGTTCATACAGATAATGATGCAGATATTTCCATGTACATACAGATAGCGGTGAACATATTTCCATGTTCATACAGTTAGCGGTGTAGGTATTTCCATGTTTATACAAATGGCTGTGTAGATATTTACATGTTCATACAGATGGCGGTGTAGGTATTTCCATGTTCGTACAGATGGCGGTGTTGATATTTCCATGTTCATAGAGATGGCGGTGTAAATACTACTATGTTTATGCAGATAGCGGTATAGATATTTCCATGTTTATACAGATGGTGGTGTAGATATTTCCATGCTTATAGAGATGGCTGTCTAGATATTTCCATGTTTATAGAGATAGTGGTGTAGTTATTTCCAAGTTTATAGAGACAGCGTTGTAGATATTTCCATGTTTATACAGATTGCGGTGAAGATATTTCCATGTTAATACAGATAGCGGTGTAGATATTTAAATGTTTATACAGATAGCGGTGTAGATATTTCCATGTTTATAGAGATAGTGGTGTAGATAATTCCAATTTTATACAGATAGTAGTGTAGATATTTCCAAGTTGATACAGATAGCGGTGTAGATATTTCCACGTTTATACAGATGGCGGTGTAGATATTTCCATGTTCATAGAGATGGCGTTGTACTTATTGCCATGTTTATAGAGATGGCGGTGTAGATATTTTCATGTTTACACAGATGGCGGTGTAGATATTTCCATGTTTACACAGAAAGCGGTGTAGGCATTTCCATGTTTACACAGACAGCGGTGTGGATATTTCCATGTTTATGCAGATAGCGGTGTAGATATTTCCATGTTTATACAGATAGCGGTGCAGATATTTCCATGTTTATACAGATAGTTGGGCAGATATTTCCATGTTTATACAGATAGCGGTGTATATATTACCATCTTAATACAGATGGCGGTGTAGATATCTCCATGTTCGTACAGATGGCGGTGTAGATATTTCCATGTTCATACAGATGGCATGGTAGATATTTCGAAGTTTATATAGATAGCAGTGTAGTTATTTTCATTTTTATAGAGAAATCTGTGTAGATATTTCCATGTATATGCAGATAGCTATGTAGATATTTCCATATTCATGCAGATAGCGGTGTAGATATTTCCGTCTTCATCCAGATGCCGGTGTAGATATATCCATGTTCATACAGATGGCGGTGAAGATATTTCCATGTTCATACAGATGGCGGTGTAGATATTTACACGTTCATACAGACGGCGGTGTAGATATTTCCATGTTCGTACGGATGGTAGTGTAGATATTTCCATGTTCATACAGGTGGCGGTGTAGATATTTCCATGTTTATACTGATAGCAGTGTAGTTATTTCCATGTTTATAGAGATAGCAGTGTTGATATTTCCATTGATATACAGATAGCTGTGTAGATATTTGCATGTTCATACAGATAGCGGTGTAGATATTTCAATGTTTATACAGATGGTGGTGTAGATATTTCCATGTTTATACTGATAGCGGTGAAGATATTTCCATGTTTATACAGATAGCGGTGTAGATATTTCCATGTTTATACAGATAGTGGTGTAGATATTTCCATGTTTATAGAGATAGTGGTGAAGATAATTCCAATTTTATACAGATTGCAGTGTAGATATTTCCACGTTTATAGAGATGGCGGTGTAGATATTTCCATGTTTATACTGATAGCGGTGAAGATATTTCCATGTTTATACAGATAGCGGTGTAGATATTTCCATGTTTATACAGATAGTGGTGTAGATATTTCCATGTTTATAGAGATAGTGGTGAAGATAATTCCAATTTTATACAGATTGCAGTGTAGATATTTCCACGTTTATAGAGATGGCGGTGTAGATATTTCCATGTTCATACAGATGGCGTTGTAGGTATTGCCATGTTTATAGAGATGGCGGTGTAGATATTTTCATGTTTACAAAGATGTTGGTGTAGATATTTCCATGTTTACTCAGATAGCGGTGTGGATATTTCCATGTTTATGCAGATAGCGGTGTAGATATTTCCATGTTTATATAGATAGCGGTGCGGATATTTCCATGTTTATACAGATAGTTGGGCAGATATTTCCATGTTTATACAGATAGCGGTGTAGATATTTCCATCTTAATAAAGATGGCGGTGTATATATGTCCATTTTCGTACAGATTGCGTTGTAGAAAATTCCATGTTCATACAGATGGCGGTGTAGATATTTCCATGCTCATACAGACGGTGGTGTAGATATTTCCATGTTCATACAGATAACGGTGTAGATATTTCGATGTTCATACAGATAGCAGTGTAGATATTTCCATGTTCATACAGTTAGCGGTGTAGATATTTCCATGTTCATACAGATGGCGGTGTAGATATTTCCATGTTTATGCAGATAGCGGTATAGATATTTCCAAGTTTATACAGATGGTGGTGAAGATATTTCCATGTTTATAGACATGGCGGTCTAGATATTTGCATGTTTATAGAGATAGTGGTGTAGGTTTTTCCAAGTTTATAGAGACAGCGTTGTAGATATTTCCATGTTTATACAGATAGCGGTGAAGATATTTCCATGTTTATACAGATAGCGGTGTAGATATTTGCATGTTTATACAGTTAGCGTTGTAGGTATTTCCATGTTTATAGAGATAGTGGTGTAGATAATTCCAATTTTATACAGATAGTGTAGATATTTCCAAGTTCATACAGATAACGGTGTAGATATTTCCTCGTTTATAGGGATGGCGGTTTAGATATTTCCATGTTCATACAGATGGCAGTGTAGATATTTCCATGTTTATACAGATGGCGGTGTAGATATTTTCATGTTTACACAGATGGCGGTGTAGATATTTCCATGTTTACACAGATAGCGCTGTAGACATTTCCATGTTTACACAGATAGCGGTGTGGATATTTCCATGTTTATGCAGATAGCGGTGTAGATATTTCCATGTTTATACAGATAGTGGTGCAGATATTTCCATGTTTATACAGATAGCGGTGTAGATATTTCCATCTTAATACAGATGGCGGTGTAGATATCTCCTTGTTCGTACAGATGGCGGTTTAGATGTTTCCATGTTCATAGAGATGGTGGCGTAGATATTTCCATGTTTATGCAGATAGCGGTGTAGATATTTACATGTTTATACAGATGGCGGTCTAGATATTTCGATGTTTATAGTGATAGTGGTGTAGTTATTTCCAAGTTTATAGAGACTGCGGTGTAGATATTTCCATATTTATACAGATAGCGGTGTAGATATTGCCATGTTTGTAGAGATAGCGGTGTAGTTATTTCCGTCTTTATACAGATAGCGGTGAAGATATTTCCATGTTTACACAGATAGCCGTGTGGATATTTCCATGTTTATACAGATAGCAGTGTAGATATTTCCAAGTTTATGCAGATAGCGGTGCAGATATTTCCATGTTTATACAGATAGCGGTGAAGATATTTCCATGTTCATACAGATAGCGGTGTAGATATTTCCATGTTCATACAAACAGCGGTGTAGTTATTTCCAAGTTCATACAGATAGCGGTATAGATATTTCCATGTTCATACAGATAGCGGTGTAGATATTTCCATGTTCATACAGATAGCGGTGTAGATATTTCCATGTTCATACAGATAGCGGTTTAGATATTTCCATGTTCATACAGATAGCGGTGTAAATAATTCCACATTTATAGAGATGGTGGTGTAAATATTTCTATGTTCATACAGATGGCAGTGTAGATATTTACATGTTTATAGAGATGGCAGTCTAGATATTTCCTGGTTTATACAGATAGCGGTGTAGATATTTCCAAGTTTATAGAGATAGCATTGTAGATATTTCCATGTTCATACAGATAGCGGTGTAGATATTTCCATGTTTATTCAGATGGCGGTGTAGATATTTCCATGTTTATACAGATAGCGCTGTAGATATTTCCATGTTTATACAGATAGCGGTGTATATATTTCCATCTTAATACAGATGGCGGTGTAGATATCTCCATGTTCATACACATGGCAATGTAGATATTTTGAAGTTTATAGAGATAGCGCTGTAGTTATTTCCATATTTATAGAGAAATCTGTGTAGATATTTCCATGTAAATGCAGATCGCTTTGTAGATATTTCCATGTTCATGCAGATAGCAGTGTAGATATTTCCATGTTCATCCAGATGCTGGTGTAGATATATCCGTTTTCATACAGATGGCGGTGAAGATATTTCCATGTTCATACAGATGGCGGTGTAGATAATTCCATGTTCATACAAATGGCGGTGTATATATTTCCATATTCATAGAGATGGCGGTGTAGATATTTCCATGCTCATACAAATGGCGGTGTAGATATTTCCATGTTCATAGAGATGGCGGTGTAGATATTTCCATGTTTATATAGATAGCAGTGTAGTTATTTCCAAGGTTATAGAGATAGCAGTGTAGATATTTTCATTGATATACAGATAGCTGTGTAGATATTTGCATGTTCATACAGATAGCTGTGTAGATATTTCCATGTTCATAAAGATAGCGGTGTAGATATTTCCATGTTCATACAGATAGCGGTGTAGACATTTCCAAGTTCATACAGATAGTGGTGTAGATATTTCCATGTTCATAGAGATAGCGGTGTAGATATTTCCATGTACATACAGTTAGCGGTGTAGATATTTCCATGTTCATACAGATGGCGGTGTAGATATTTACATGTTCATACAGATGGCGCTGTAGACATTTCCATGTTTATTGAGATGGCGGTGTAGGTATTTTCATGTTTACACAGATGGCGGTGTAGATATTTCCATGTTTACACTGAAAGCGGTGTAGACATTTCCATGTTTACACAGATAGCGGTGTGGGTATTTCCATGTTTATGCAGATAGCGATGTAGAGATTTCCATGTTTATACAGATAGCAGTGCGGATATTTCCATGTTTATACAGATAGTTGGGCAGATATTTCCATGTTTATGCAGATAGCAGTGTAGATACTTCCATCTTAATACAGATGGCGGTGTAGATATCTCCATGTTCGTACAGATGGCGGTGTAGATATTTCCCTGTTAATACAGATGGCAGTGTAGATATTTCGAAGTTTATAGAGATAGCGCTGTAGTTATTTCCATATTTATAGAGAAATCTGTGTAGATATTTCCATGTGTATGCAGATAGCTGTGTAGATATTTCCATGTTCATGCAGATAGCGGTGTAGATATTTCCATGTTCATCCAGATGCCAGTGTAGATATATCCATGTTCATACAGATGGCGGTGAAGATATTTCCATGTTCATACAGATGGCGGTGTAGATATTTACATGTTCATATATATGGCGGTGTAGATATTTCCATGATCATAGAGATGGCGGTGTAGATATTTCCAAGTTTATACAGATAGCGGTGTAGTTATTTCCATGTTTATAGAGATAGCAGTGTAGATATTTCCATTGATATACAGATAGCTGTGTGGATATTTGCATGTTCATGCAGATAGCGGTGTAGATATTTCAATGTTCATACTGATAGCGGTGTAGATATTTCCATGTTCATACAGATAGCGGTGTATATAATTCCACATTTATAGAGATGGTGGTGTAAATATTTCTATGTTCATACAGATGGCAGTGTAGATATTTACATGTTTATAGAGATGGCAGTCTAGATATTTCCTGGTTTATACAGATAGCGGTGTAGATATTTCCAAGTTTATAGAGATAGCATTGTAGATATTTCCATGTTCATACAGATAGCGGTGTAGATATTTCCATGTTTATTCAGATGGCGGTGTAGATATTTCCATGTTTATTCAGATAGCGCTGTAGATATTTCCATGTTTATACAGATAGCGGTGTATATATTTCCATCTTAATACAGATGGCGGTGTAGATATCTCCATGTTCATACACATGGCAATGTAGATATTTTGAAGTTTATAGAGATAGCGCTGTACTTATTTCCATATTTATAGAGAAATCTGTGTAGATATTTCCATGTAAATGCAGATCGCTTTGTAGATATTTCCATGTTCATGCAGATAGCAGTGTAGATATTTCCATGTTCATCCAGATGCCGGTGTAGATATATCCGTGTTCATACAGATGGCGGTGAAGATATTTCCATGTTAATAGAGAAGGCGATGTAGATATTTCCATGCTCATACAAATGGCGGTGTAGATATTTCCATGTTAATAGAGATGGCGGTGTAGATATTTCCATGTTTATACAGATGGCAGTGTAGTTATTTCCATGGATATAGAGATAGCAGTGTAGATATTTCCATTGATATACAGATAGCTGTGTAGATACTTGCATGTTCATACAGATAGCTGTGTAGATATTTCCATGTTCATACAGATAGCGGTGTAGATATTTCAATGTTCATACAGATAGCGGTGTAGATATTTCCATGTTCAAACAGATAGCGGTGTAGATATTTCCATGTTCATACAGATAACGGTGTAGATATTTCCATGTTCATACAGATAGAGGTGTAGATATTTCCATGTTCATACAGTTAGCGGTGTAGATATTTCCATGTTCATACAGATGGCGGTGTAGATATTTACGTGTTCATACAGATGTCGGTGTAAAGATTTCCATGTTCGTGCAGATGGCGGTGTAGATATTTCCATGTTCATAGAGATGGCGGTGTAGATATTTCCATGTTTATGCAGATAGCGGTATAGTTATTTCCATGTTTATACAGATGGTGGTGTAGATATTTCCATGTTTATAGAGATGGCAGTCTAGATATTTCCATGTTTATAGAGATCGTCGTGTAGTTATTTCTAAGTTTATAGAGACAGCGTTGTAGATATTTCCATGTTTATACAGATAGCGGTGAAGTTATTTCCATGTTTATACAGATAGCGGTGTAGATATTTCCATCTTAATACAGATGGCGGTGTAGATATGTTAATGTTCGTACAGATGGCGGTGTAGATATTTCCATGTTCATACAGATGGCGGTGTAGATATTTCGAAGATTATAGAGATAGCACTGTAGTTATTTCCATGTTTATAGAGAAATCTGTGTAGATATTTCCATGTATATGCAGATAGCTGTGTAGATATTTCCATGTTCATGCAGAAAGCAGTGTAGATATTTCCATGTTCATCCAGATGCTGGTGTAGATATATCCATGTTCATACAGATGGCGGTGGAGATATTTCCATGTTCATACAGATGGCGGTGTAGATATTTCCATGTTCATACAAATGGTGGTGTAGATAATTCCATGTTCATAGAGATGGCGGTGTAGATATTTCCATCTTTATACAGATAGTAGTGTAGTTATTTCCATGTTTATAGAGATAGCAGTGTAGATATTTCCATTGATATACAGATAGCATTGTAGATATTTGCATGTTCATACAGATAGCGGTGTAGATATTTCCATGTTCATACAGATAGCAGTGTAAATAATTCCACATTTATAGAGATGGTGGTGTAAATATTTCTATGTTCATACAGAGGGCAGAGTAGATATTTACATGTTTATAGAGATGGCAGTCTAGATATTTCCTGGTTTATACAGATAGCGGTGTAGATATTTCCAAGTTTATAGAGATAGCATTGTAGATATTTCCATGTTCATACAGATAGCGGTGTAGATATTTCCATGTTTATTTAGATGGCGGTGTAGTTATTTCCATGTTTATACAGATAGCGCTGTAGATATTTCCATGTTTGTACAGATAGCGGTGTATATATTTCCATCTTAATACAGATGGCGGTGTAGATATCTCCATGTTCATACACATGGCAATGTAGATATTTTGAAGTTTATAGAGATAGCGCTGTACTTATTTCCATATTTATAGAGAAATCTGTGTAGATATTTCCATGTAAATGCAGATCGCTTTGTAGATATTTCCATGTTCATGCAGATAGCAGTGTAGATATTTCCATGTTCATCCAGATGCTGGTGTAGATATATCCGTGTTCATACAGATGGCGGTGAAGATATTTCCATGTTCATACAGATGGCGGTGTAGATAATTCCATGTTCATACAAATGGCGGTGTAGATATTTCCATGTTCATAGAGATGGCGGTGTAGATATTTCCATGCTCATACAAGTGGCGGTGTAGATATTTCCATGTTCATAGAGATGGCGGTGTAGATATTTCCATGTTTATATAGATAGCAGTGTAGTTATTTCCATGGTTATAGAGATAGCAGTGTAGATATTTCCATTGATATACAGATAGCTGTGTAGATATTTGCATGTTCATACAGATAGCTGTGTAGATATTTCCATGTTCATAAAGATAGCGGTGTAGATATTTCCATGTTCATACAGACAGTGGTGTAGATATTTCCAAGTTCATACAGATAGTGGTGTAGATATTTCCATGTTCATAGAGATAGCGGTGTAAGTTTTCCATGTACAT
Source organism: Gorilla gorilla gorilla (assembly GCF_029281585.2). Classification (NCBI taxonomy): domain Eukaryota; kingdom Metazoa; phylum Chordata; class Mammalia; order Primates; family Hominidae; genus Gorilla; species Gorilla gorilla. The sequence goes on from NC_073244.2 coordinate 79,570,502, forward strand.
ACAGTTAGCGGTGTAGATATTTCCATGTTCATACAGATGGCGGTGTAGATATTTACATGTTCATACAGATGGCGCTGTAGATATTTCCATGTTTATTGAAATGGCGGTGTAGGTATTTTCATGTTTACACTGATGGCGGTGTAGATATTTCCATGTTTACACAGAAAGCGGTGTAGACATTTCCATGTTTACACAGATAGCGGTGTGGGTATTTCCATGTTTATGCAGATAGCGGTGTAGAGATTTCCATGTTTATACAGATAGCGGTGCGGATATTTCCATGTTTATACAGATAGTTGGGCAGATATTTCCATGTTTATACAGATAGCAGTGTAGATATTTCCATCTTAATACAGATGGCGGTGTAGATATCTCCATGTTTGTACAGATGGCGGTGTAGATATTTCCATGTTAATACAGATGGCAGTGTAGATATTTCGAAGTTTATAGAGATAGCGCTGTAGGTATTTCCATATTTATAGAGAAATCTGTGTAGTTATTTCCATGTGTATGCAGATAGCTGTGTAGATATTTCCATGTTCATGCAGATAGCGGTGTAGATATTTCCATGTTCATCCAGATGCCGGTGTAGATATATCCATGTTCATACAGATGGCGGTGAAGATATTTCCATGTTCATACAGATGGCGGTGTAGATATTTACATGTTCATATATATGGCGGTGTAGATATTTCCATGTTCATAGAGATGGCGGTGTAGATATTTCCAAGTTTATACAGATAGCGGTGTAGTTATTTCCATGTTTATAGAGATAGCAGTGCAGATATTTCCATTGATATACAGATAGCTGTGTGGATATTTGCATGTTCATACAGATAGCGGTGTAGATATTTCAATGTTCATACAGATAGCGGTGTAGATATTTCCATGTTCATACAGTTAGCGGTGTAGATATTTCCATGTTCATATGGATGGCGGTGTAGATATTCACATGTTCATACAGATGGCGGTGTAGATATTTCCATGTTCGTACAGATGGCGGTGTAGATATTTCCATGTTCATAGAGATGGCGGCGTAGATATTTCCATGTTTATGCAGATAGGGGTATAGATATTTCCATGTTTATACAGATGGTGGTGTAGATATTTCCATGTTTATAGAGATGGCGGTCTAGATATTTGCATGTTTATAGAGATGGTGGTGTAGTTATTTCCAAGTTTATAGAGACGGCGTTGTAGATATTTCCATGTTTATACAGATAGCGGTGAAGATATTTCCATGTTTATAGAGATAGTTGTGTAGATAATTCCAACTTTATACAGATAGCAATGTAGATATTTCCAAGTTCATACAGATAGCGGTGTGGATATTTCCACGTTTATAGAGATGGCAGTGTAGATATTTCCATGTTCATACAGTTGGCGGTGTAGATATTTCCATGTTTATAGAGATGGCGATGTAGATATTTTCATGTTTACACAGATGGCGGTATAGATATTTTCATGTTTACACATATAGCGGTGTAGACATTTCCATGTTTACACAGATAGCTGTGAGGATATTTCCATGTTTATGCAGATAGCGGTGTAGATATTTCCACGTTTATACAGATAGCGTTGCGGGTATTTCCATGTTTATACAGATAGTTGGGCAGATATTTCCATGTTTATACAGATAGCGGTGTAGATATTTACATCTTAATACAGATGGCGGTGTAGATATCTCCATGTTCGTACAGATGGCGGTGTAGATATTTCCATGTTCATACAGATGGCGGTGTAGATATTTCGAAGTTTATAGAGATAGCGCTGTAGTTATTTCCATATTTATAGAGAAATCTGTGTAGATATTTCCATGTATATGCAGATAGCTGTGTAGATATTTCCATGTTCATGCAGATAGCGGTGTAGATATTTCCATGTTCATCCAGATGCCGGTGTAGATATGGCGGTGTAGATATTCACATGTTCATACAGATGGCGGTGTAGATATTTCCATGTTAATAGAGAAGGCGATGTAGATATTTCCATGCTCATACAAATGGCGGTGTAGATATTTCCATGTTAATAGAGATGGCGGTGTAGTTATTTCCATGTTTATACAGATGGCAGTGTAGTTATTTCCATGGATATTGAGATAGCAGTGTAGATATTTCCATTGATATACAGATAGCTGTTTAGAAACTTGCATGTTCATACAGATAGCTGTGTAGATATTTCCATGTTCATACAGATAGCGGTGTAGATATTTCCATGTTCATACAGATAGCGGTGTAGATATTTCCATGTTCAAACAGATAGCGGTGTAGATATTTCCATGTTCATACAGATAACGGTGTAGATATTTCCATGTTCATACAGATAGAGGTGTAGATATTTCCATGTTCATACAGTTAGCGGTGTAGATATTTCCATGTTCATACAGATGGCGGTGTAGATATTTCCATGTTCATACAGATGGCGGTGTAGATATTTCGAAGATTATAGAGATAGCGCTGTAGTTATTTCCATGTTTATAGAGAAATCTGTGTAGATATTTCCATGTATATGCAGACAGCTGTGTAGATATTTCCATGTTCATGCAGATAGCGGTGTAGATATTTCCATGTTCATCCAGATGCTGGTGTAGATATATCCATGTTCATACAGATGGCGGTGGAGATATTTCCATGTTCATACAGATGGCGGTGTAGATATTTCCATGTTCATACAAATGGTGGTGTAGATAATTCCATGTTCATAGAGATGGCGGTGTAGATATTTCCATCTTTATACAGATAGTAGTGTAGTTATTTCCATGTTTATAGAGATAGCAGTGTAGATATTTCCATTGATATACAGATAGCTTTGTAGATATTTGCATGTTCATACAGATAGCGGTGTAGATATTTCCATGTTGATACAGATAGCGGTGTAGATATGTCCATGTTCATATAGATAGCGGTGTAGATATTTCCATATTCATACAGATAGCGGTGTAGATATTTCCATGTTCATACAGTTAGCGGCGTAGATATTTCCATTTTCATACACTTAGCGGTGTAGATATTTCCATGTTCATACAGTTGGCGGTGTAGATATTTACATGTTCATTCACATGGCGGTGTAGATATTTCCATGTTCATACGGATGGCAGTGTAGATCTTTCCATGTTCATACAGGTGGCGGTGTAAATATTTCCATGTTTATACAGATAGCAGTGTAGATATTTCCATGTTTATAGAGATAGCAGTGTAGATATTTCCACTGATATACAGATAGCTGTGTAGATATTTGCATGTTCATACAGATAGCAGTGTAGATATTTCCATGTTCAAACAGATAACAGTGTATATATTTCAATTTTCATACAGATAGCGGTGAAGATATTTCCATGTTTACACAGAAAGCGGTGTAGACATTTCCATGTTTATAGAGATGGCGGTGTAGATATTTTCATGTTTACACAGATGGCGGTGTAGATATTTCCATGTTTACACAGAAGGCGGTGTAGACATTTCCATGTTTAAACAGACAGCTGTGTGGATATTTCCATGTTTATGCAGATAGCGATGTAGATATTTCCAAGTTTATACAGATAGCGGTGCAGATATTTCCTTGTTTATACAGACAGTTGGGGAGATATTTCCATGTTTATATAGATAGCTGTGTATATATTTCCATCTTAATACAGATGTCGGTGTAGATATCTCCATGTTCGTACAGATGGCGGTGTAGTTATTTCCATGTTCATACAGAAGGCAATGTAGATATTTCTAAGTTTATAGAGATAGCGCTGTAGTTATTTCCATATTTATAGAGAAATCTGTGTAGATATTTCCATGTATATGCAGATAGCTATGTAGATATTTCCATATTCATGCAGATAGCGGTGTAGATATTTCCGTCTTCATCCAGATGCCGGTGTAGATATATCCATGTTCATACAGATGGCGGTGAAGATATTTCCATGTTCATACAGATGGCGGTGTAGATATTTACACGTTCATACAGACGGCGGTGTAGATATTTCCATGTTCGTACGGATGGTAGTGTAGATATTTCCATGTTCATACAGGTGGCGGTGTAGATATTTCCATGTTTATACTGATAGCAGTGTAGTTATTTCCATGTTTATAGAGATAGCAGTGTTGATATTTCCATTGATATACAGATAGCTGTGTAGATATTTGCATGTTCATACAGATAGCGGTGTAGATATTTCAATGTTTATACAGATGGTGGTGTAGAGATTTCCATGTTTATAGAGATGGCGGTCTAGATATTTCCATGTTTATAGAGATAGTGGTGTAGTTATTTCCAAGTTTATAGAGATGGCGTTGTAGATATTTCCATGTTTATACTGATAGCGGTGAAGATATTTCCATGTTTATACAGATAGCGGTGTAGATATTTCCATGTTTATACAGATAGTGGTGTAGATATTTCCATGTTTATAGAGATAGTGGTGAAGATAATTCCAATTTTATACAGATTGCAGTGTAGATATTTCCACGTTTATAGAGATGGCGGTGTAGATATTTCCATGTTCATACAGATGGCGTTGTAGGTATTGCCATGTTTATAGAGATGGCGGTGTAGATATTTTCATGTTTACAAAGATGTTGGTGTAGATATTTCCATGTTTACTCAGATAGCGGTGTGGATATTTCCATGTTTATGCAGATAGCGGTGTAGATATTTCCATGTTTATATAGATAGCGGTGCGGATATTTCCATGTTTATACAGATAGTTGGGCAGATATTTCCATGTTTATACAGATAGCGGTGTAGATATTTCCATCTTAATAAAGATGGCGGTGTATATATGTCCATTTTCGTACAGATTGCGTTGTAGAAAATTCCATGTTCATACAGATGGCGGTGTAGATATTTCCATGCTCATACAGACGGTGGTGTAGATATTTCCATGTTCATACAGATAACGGTGTAGATATTTCGATGTTCATACAGATAGCAGTGTAGATATTTCCATGTTCATACAGTTAGCGGTGTAGATATTTCCATGTTCATACAGATGGCGGTGTAGATATTTCCATGTTTATGCAGATAGCGGTATAGATATTTCCAAGTTTATACAGATGGTGGTGAAGATATTTCCATGTTTATAGACATGGCGGTCTAGATATTTGCATGTTTATAGAGATAGTGGTGTAGGTTTTTCCAAGTTTATAGAGACAGCGTTGTAGATATTTCCATGTTTATACAGATAGCGGTGAAGATATTTCCATGTTTATACAGATAGCGGTGTAGATATTTGCATGTTTATACAGTTAGCGTTGTAGGTATTTCCATGTTTATAGAGATAGTGGTGTAGATAATTCCAATTTTATACAGATAGTGTAGATATTTCCAAGTTCATACAGATAACGGTGTAGATATTTCCTCGTTTATAGGGATGGCGGTTTAGATATTTCCATGTTCATACAGATGGCAGTGTAGATATTTCCATGTTTATACAGATGGCGGTGTAGATATTTTCATGTTTACACAGATGGCGGTGTAGATATTTCCATGTTTACACAGATAGCGCTGTAGACATTTCCATGTTTACACAGATAGCGGTGTGGATATTTCCATGTTTATGCAGATAGCGGTGTAGATATTTCCATGTTTATACAGATAGTGGTGCAGATATTTCCATGTTTATACAGATAGCGGTGTAGATATTTCCATCTTAATACAGATGGCGGTGTAGATATCTCCTTGTTCGTACAGATGGCGGTGTAGATGTTTCCATGTTCATAGAGATGGTGGCGTAGATATTTCCATGTTTATGCAGATAGCGGTGTAGATATTTACATGTTTATACAGATGGCGGTCTAGATATTTCGATGTTTATAGTGATAGTGGTGTAGTTATTTCCAAGTTTATAGAGACTGCGGTGTAGATATTTCCATATTTATACAGATAGCGGTGTAGATATTGCCATGTTTGTAGAGATAGCGGTGTAGTTATTTCCGTCTTTATACAGATAGCGGTGAAGATATTTCCATGTTTACACAGATAGCCGTGTGGATATTTCCATGTTTATACAGATAGCAGTGTAGATATTTCCAAGTTTATGCAGATAGCGGTGCAGATATTTCCATGTTTATACAGATAGCGGTGAAGATATTTCCATGTTCATACAGATAGCGGTGTAGATATTTCCATGTTCATACAAACAGCGGTGTAGTTATTTCCAAGTTCATACAGATAGCGGTATAGATATTTCCATGTTCATACAGATAGCGGTGTAGATATTTCCATGTTCATACAGATAGCGGTGTAGATATTTCCATGTTCATACAGATAGCGGTTTAGATATTTCCATGTTCATACAGATAGCGGTGTAAATAATTCCACATTTATAGAGATGGTGGTGTAAATATTTCTATGTTCATACAGATGGCAGTGTAGATATTTACATGTTTATAGAGATGGCAGTCTAGATATTTCCTGGTTTATACAGATAGCGGTGTAGATATTTCCAAGTTTATAGAGATAGCATTGTAGATATTTCCATGTTCATACAGATAGCGGTGTAGATATTTCCATGTTTATTCAGATGGCGGTGTAGATATTTCCATGTTTATACAGATAGTGCTGTAGATATTTCCATGTTTATACAGATAGCGGTGTATATATTTCCATCTTAATACAGATGGCGGTGTAGATATCTCCATGTTCATACACATGGCAATGTAGATATTTTGAAGTTTATAGAGATAGCGCTGTAGTTATTTCCATATTTATAGAGAAATCTGTGTAGATATTTCCATGTAAATGCAGATCGCTTTGTAGATATTTCCATGTTCATTCAGATAGCAGTGTAGATATTTCCATGTTCATCCAGATGCTGGTGTAGATATATCCGTTTTCATACAGATGGCGGTGAAGATATTTCCATGTTCATACAGATGGCGGTGCAGATAATTCCATGTTCATACAAATGGCGGTGTATATATTTCCATGTTCATAGAGATGGCGGTGTAGATATTTCCATGCTCATACAAATGGCGGTGTAGATATTTCCATGTTCATAGAGATGGCGGTGTAGATATTTCCATGTTTATATAGATAGCAGTGTAGTTATTTCCAAGGTTATAGAGATAGCAGTGTAGATATTTTCATTGATATACAGATAGCTGTGTAGATATTTGCATGTTCATACAGATAGCTGTGTAGATATTTCCATGTTCATAAAGATAGCGGTGTAGATATTTCCATGTTCATACAGATAGCGGTGTAGACATTTCCAAGTTCATACAGATAGTGGTGTAGATATTTCCATGTTCATAGAGATAGCGGTGTAGATATTTCCATGTACATACAGTTAGCGGTGTAGATATTTCCATGTTCATACAGATGGCGGTGTAGATATTTACATGTTCATACAGATGGCGCTGTAGACATTTCCATGTTTATTGAGATGGCGGTGTAGGTATTTTCATGTTTACACAGATGGCGGTGTAGATATTTCCATGTTTACACTGAAAGCGGTGTAGACATTTCCATGTTTACACAGATAGCGGTGTGGGTATTTCCATGTTTATGCAGATAGCGATGTAGAGATTTCCATGTTTATACAGATAGCAGTGCGGATATTTCCATGTTTATACAGATAGTTGGGCAGATATTTCCATGTTTATGCAGATAGCAGTGTAGATACTTCCATCTTAATACAGATGGCGGTGTAGATATCTCCATGTTCGTACAGATGGCGGTGTAGATATTTCCCTGTTAATACAGATGGCAGTGTAGATATTTCGAAGTTTATAGAGATAGCGCTGTAGTTATTTCCATATTTATAGAGAAATCTGTGTAGATATTTCCATGTGTATGCAGATAGCTGTGTAGATATTTCCATGTTCATGCAGATAGCGGTGTAGATATTTCCATGTTCATCCAGATGCCAGTGTAGATATATCCATGTTCATACAGATGGCGGTGAAGATATTTCCATGTTCATACAGATGGCGGTGTAGATATTTACATGTTCATATATATGGCGGTGTAGATATTTCCATGATCATAGAGATGGCGGTGTAGATATTTCCAAGTTTATACAGATAGCGGTGTAGTTATTTCCATGTTTATAGAGATAGCAGTGTAGATATTTCCATTGATATACAGATAGCTGTGTGGATATTTGCATGTTCATGCAGATAGCGGTGTAGATATTTCAATGTTCATACTGATAGCGGTGTAGATATTTCCATGTTCATACAGATAGCGGTGTATATAATTCCACATTTATAGAGATGGTGGTGTAAATATTTCTATGTTCATACAGATGGCAGTGTAGATATTTACATGTTTATAGAGATGGCAGTCTAGATATTTCCTGGTTTATACAGATAGCGGTGTAGATATTTCCAAGTTTATAGAGATAGCATTGTAGATATTTCCATGTTCATACAGATAGCGGTGTAGATATTTCCATGTTTATTCAGATGGCGGTGTAGATATTTCCATGTTTATTCAGATAGCGCTGTAGATATTTCCATGTTTATACAGATAGCGGTGTATATATTTCCATCTTAATACAGATGGCGGTGTAGATATCTCCATGTTCATACACATGGCAATGTAGATATTTTGAAGTTTATAGAGATAGCGCTGTACTTATTTCCATATTTATAGAGAAATCTGTGTAGATATTTCCATGTAAATGCAGATCGCTTTGTAGATATTTCCATGTTCATGCAGATAGCAGTGTAGATATTTCCATGTTCATCCAGATGCCGGTGTAGATATATCCGTGTTCATACAGATGGCGGTGAAGATATTTCCATGTTAATAGAGAAGGCGATGTAGATATTTCCATGCTCATACAAATGGCGGTGTAGATATTTCCATGTTAATAGAGATGGCGGTGTAGATATTTCCATGTTTATACAGATGGCAGTGTAGTTATTTCCATGGACATAGAGATAGCAGTGTAGATATTTCCATTGATATACAGATAGCTGTGTAGATACTTGCATGTTCATACAGATAGCTGTGTAGATATTTCCATGTTCATACAGATAGCGGTGTAGATATTTCAATGTTCATACAGATAGCGGTGTAGATATTTCCATGTTCAAACAGATAGCGGTGTAGATATTTCCATGTTCATACAGATAACGGTGTAGATATTTCCATGTTCATACAGATAGAGGTGTAGATATTTCCATGTTCATACAGTTAGCGGTGTAGATATTTCCATGTTCATACAGATGGCGGTGTAGATATTTACGTGTTCATACAGATGTCGGTGTAAAGATTTCCATGTTCGTGCAGATGGCGGTGTAGATATTTCCATGTTCATAGAGATGGCGGTGTAGATATTTACATGTTGATACAGATGGCGGTGTAGATATTTCCATGTTCATACAGATAGTGGTGTAGATATTTCCATGTTCATACAGATGGCGGTGTAGATATTTCCATGTTCATACAAATGGTGGTGTAGATAATTCCATGTTCATAGAGATGGCGGTGTAGATATTTCCATCTTTATACAGATAGTAGTGTAGTTATTTCCATGTTTATAGAGATAGCAGTGTAGATATTTCCATTGATATACAGATAGCTTTGTAGATATTTGCATGTTCATACAGATAGCCGTGTAGATATTTCCATGTTGATACAGATAGCGGTGTAGATATGTCCATGTTCATATAGATAGCGGTGTAGATATTTCCATATTCATACAGATAGCGGTGTAGATATTTCCATGTTCATACAGTTAGCGGCGTAGATATTTCCATTTTCATACACTTAGCGGTGTAGATATTTCCATGTTCATACAGTTGGCGGTGTAGATATTTACATGTTCATTCACATGGCGGTGTAGATATTTCCATGTTCATACGGATGGCAGTGTAGATCTTTCCATGTTCATACAGGTGGCGGTGTAAATATTTCCATGTTTATACAGATAGCAGTGTAGATATTTCCATGTTTATAGAGATAGCATTGTAGATATTTCCACTGATATACAGATAGCTGTGTAGATATTTGCATGTTCATACAGATAGCAGTGTAGATATTTCCATGTTCAAACAGATAACAGTGTATATATTTCAATTTTCATACAGATAGCGGTGAAGATATTTCCATGTTTACACAGAAAGCGGTGTAGACATTTCCATGTTTATAGAGATGGCGGTGTAGATATTTTCATGTTTACACAGATGGCGGTGTAGATATTTCCATGTTTACACAGAAGGCGGTGTAGACATTTCCATGTTTAAACAGACAGCTGTGTGGATATTTCCATGTTTATGCAGATAGCGATGTAGATATTTCCAAGTTTATACAGATAGCGGTGCAGATATTTCCTTGTTTATACAGACAGTTGGGGAGATATTTCCATGTTTATATAGATAGCTGTGTATATATTTCCATCTTAATACAGATGTCGGTGTAGATATCTCCATGTTCGTACAGATGGCGGTGTAGTTATTTCCATGTTCATACAGAAGGCAATGTAGATATTTCTAAGTTTATAGAGATAGCGCTGTAGTTATTTCCATATTTATAGAGAAATCTGTGTAGATATTTCCATGTATATGCAGATAGCTATGTAGATATTTCCATGTTCATGCAGATAGCGATGTAGATATTTCCGTCTTCATCCAGATGCCGGTGTAGATATATCCATGTTCATACAGATGGCGGTGTAGATATTTCCATGTTCGTATAGATGGCGGTGTAGATATTTCCATGTTCCTATAGGTGGCGGTGTAGATATTTCCATGTTTTTACAAATAGCAGTGTAGTTATTTCCATGTTTATACAGATAGGAGTGTAGATATTTCCATTGATATACAGATAGCTTTGTAGATATTTGCATGTTCATACAGATAGCGGAGTAGATATTTACATGTTCATACAGATAGCGGTGTAGATATTTCCATGTTCATACACATAGCGGTGTAGATATTTCCATGTTCATACAGATAACGGTGTAGATATTTCCATGTTCATACAGATAACGGTGTAGATATTTCCATGTTCATACAGTTATCGGTGTAGATGTTTCCATGTTCATGCATATGGCGGTGTAGATATTTACATGTTCATACAGATGGCGTTGTAGATATTTCCATGTTCATAGAGATGGTGGCGTAGATATTTCCATGTTTATGCAGATAGCGGTATATGTATTTCCATGTTTATACAGATGGTGGTGTAGATATTTCCATGTTTATAGAGATGGTGGTCAAGATATTTCCATGTTTATGGAGATAGTGTTGTAGTTATTTCCAAGTTTATAGGGATGGCGTTGTAGGTATTTCCATGTTTATACAGATAGCGGTGAAGATATTTCCATGTTTATACAGTTAGCGGTGTAGATTTTCCATGTTTATACAGATAGTGGTGTAGATATTTCCATGTTTATAGAGATAGTGTTGTAGATAATTCCAATTTTATACAGATAGCAATCTAGTTATTTCCAAGTTCATACAGATAGTGGTGTAGATATTTCCACGTTTATAGAGATGGCGGTGTAGATATTTCCATGTTCATAGAGATGGCGGTGTAGATATTTCCATGTTTATAGAGATGGTGGTGTAGATATTTTCATGTTTACACAGATGGCGGTGTAGATATTTCCATGTTTACACAGATAGCGGTGTAGACATTTCCATGTTTACACAGATAGCGGTGTGGATATTTCCATATTTATGCAGATAGCGGTGTAGATATTTCCATGTTTATACAGATAGCGTTGCGGATATTTCCATGTTTCTACAGATAGTTGGGCAGATATTTCCATGTTTATACAGATAGCGGTGTACATATTTCCATGTATATGCAGATATCTGTGTAGATATTTCCATGTTCATACAGATAGCGGTGTAGATATTTCCATGTTCATACAGATAGCGGTGTAGATATTTCTATGTTTATAGAGATTGCGGTCTAGATATTTTTATGTTTATAGAGATAGTCGTGTAGTTATTTCCAAGTTTGTAGAGACAGCGTTGTAGATATTTCCATGTTTAGACAGATAGCGGTGAAGATATTTCTATGTTTATACAGAGAGTGGTGTAGATATTTCCATGTTTATACAGATACCGGTGTAGATATTTACAAGTTTATAGAGATGGCGGTCTAGATATTCTCTTGTTTATACAGATAGCGGTGTAGATATTTCCATGGTTATAGAGATAGCGGTGTAGATAATTCCAAGTTTATGTAGATAGCATTGTAAATATTTCCATGTTCATGCAAATAGCAGTGTAGATATTTCCATGTTTATAGAGATGGCGTTGTAGATATTTCCATGTTTACACAGATAGCGGTGCAGATATTTCCATGTTTACACAGATAACGGTGTAGACATTTCCATCTTTCCACAGATAGCGGTGTAGATACTTACATGTTCATACAGGTAGCAGGGTAGATATTTCAATGTTTATACAGATAGTGGTGTAGATATATCTATCTTAATACAGATGGTGTTGTAGATATTTCCATGTTCTTACAGATGGCAGTGTAGATATTTCCATGTTCATACACATAGCGGTGTAGATATTTCCATGTTCATACATATAGCGGTGTAGATATTTCCATGTTCATACAGATGGTATTGAAGATAATTCCATGTTCATACAGATGGCAGGGTAGCTATTTCCATGTTCATTCAGATGGCGGTGTATTTGCATGTTCATAGAGATGGCGCTGTAGTTATTTCCATGTTTATTGAGATAGCGGTGTAGTTATTTCCATGTTTATAGAGATAGCGGTGTAGAGTTTTCCATGTATATACAGATAGCTATGTAGATATTTCCAAGTTCCTACAGATAGCGATGTAGATATTTCCATGTTCATACAGATAGCAGTGTAGAAATTTCCATGTTCATACAGCTAGCAGTGTTGGTATTTCCATGTTCATTCAGATAGTGGTGTAGATGTTTCCATGTTCATACTGACAGAGGTGTAGTTATTTCCATGTTCATACAGATAGCGGTGTAGATATTTCCACCTTTATAGAGATGGCGGTGTAGATACTTCCATGGTCATACAGATGGCAGTGTAGATATTTGTACGTTTATAGAGATTGCGGTGTAGATATTTCCATGTTTATACTGATGGCGGTGTAGATATCTCCATGTTTATAGAGATGGCAGTGTAGATATTTCCATGTTTATACAGAAAGCGGTGTAGATATTTCCATGTTTACCCAGATAGTGGTATAGACCTATCCATTTTTAGACAGATAGCGTTGTAGATATTTACATGTTTATAGAGATAGCGGTGTTGTTATTTCCATCTTTTTACTGATAGCGTTGAAGATATTTCCATATTTACGGAGATAGCGGTGTGGATATTTCAATGATTATACAGAGAGCGGTGTAGAAATTTCCATGTTTATACACATAGTCGTGCTGATATTTCCATGTTTATTACAGATAGCGGTGTAGATATTTCCGTGTTTCTACAGATAGTGGTGTAGATATTTCCATGTTTATACAGATAGCGGTGTTGATATTTCCATCTTACTACTGACGGCGTTGTAGATATTTCCAAGTTTATACAGATAGCGGTGTAGATATTTCCATGTTTATACTGATAGCCGTGTAGATATTTCCATGTTTATACAGAGAGCGGTATATATATATCTATCTTAATACAGATGGCGTTGTAGATATTTCCATGTTCCTACAGATGGCAGAGTAGATATTTCCATGTTCATACAGATAGCGGTGTAGATATTTCCATGTTCACACAGGTAGCGGTGTAGATATTTCCATGCTCATACACATAGCGGTGTAGATATTTCGATGTTCATACATATTGCGGTGAAGATAATTCCATGTTCATACAGATGGCAGTGTAGATATTTCCATGTTCACACAGATGGCGGTGTAGTTATTTGCATGTTCATAGAGATGGCGCTGTAGATATTTCCATGTTTATTGAGATAGCGGTGTAGTTATTTCCATGTATATAGAGATAGCGGTGTACATATTTCCATGTATATACAGATAGCGGTATAGATATTTTCACCTTTATAGAGATGGTGGCGTAGATATTTCCATGTTCATACAGTTGGCGGTGTAGATATTTCCATGTTTATAGAGATGGTGGTGTAGATATTTCCATGTTTATACAGATGGCGGTGTAGATATTTCCATGTTTAGAGAGATGGCGGTGTAGATATTTCCATGTTTACACAGATAGCGGTGTAGATATTTCCATGTTCATACATATAGCGGTGTAGATATTTCCAAGTTTATAGAGATAGCGGTGTAGATATTTCCATGTTTATAGAGGTAGCGTTGTAGATATTTCCATGTTTATACAGATAACGGTATAGATATTTCCATGTTTATACAGATAGCGGTGTAGATATTTCCATGTTTACACAGATAGCATTGTAAATATTTACATGTTTATAGAGATAGCGGTGTAGTTATTTCCAAGTTTATACAGACAGCTTTGAAAATATTTCCATGTTTATAGAGATAGCAGTGTAGTTATTTCCATGTTTATAGACAAAGCTGTATCGATATTTCCATGTTTATACAGATAGCGGTGTAGATATTTCTATGTTTATAGAGATGGCGGTGTAGATATTTCCATGTTTATACTGATGGCGGTGTAGATATTTCCATGTTTATAGAGATGGCGGTGTAGATATTTCCCTGTTTATACAGAAAGCGGTGTATATATTTCCATGCTTACACAGATAGTGGTTTAGACCTTTCCATGTTTACACTGATAGCGTTGTAGATATTTACATGTTTATAGAGATAATGGTGTAGTTATTTCCATGTTTATACAGATAGCGGTGAAGTTATTTCCATGTTTACCCAGATAGCGGTGTGGATATTTCAATGATTATACAGAGAGCGGTGTAGATATTTCCATGTTTATACAGATACCTGTGTTGATATTTCCATGTTTATACAGATAGCGGTGTGGATATTTCCATCTTCATGCATATAGTGGTGTGGATATTTCCATGTTTATACAGATAGCAGTGTAGATATTTCCATGTTTATACAGATAGCGGTGTAGATATTTCCATGTTCATACGGATAGCGGTGTAGATATTTCCATGTTTATACAGATAGCGGTGTAGATATTTCCATGTTTATAGAGATGGCGGTCTAGATATTTCCCTCTTTATAGAGATAGTGGTGTTGTTATTTCCAAGTTTGTAGAGACAGAGTTGTAGATATTTCCGCGTTTATACAGATAGTGGTGAAGGTATTTCCATGTTTAAACAGATAGCGGTGTAGGTATTTCCTTGTTTATACAGATAGCGGTGTAGATATTCACAAGTTTATAGAGATGGCGGTCTAGATATTGTCTTGTTTATACAGATAGCGGTGTAGATATTTCCATGTTTATACAGATAGCGGTGTAGATTATTCCAATATTATACAGATAGCAGTGTAGATATTTTGAAGTTCATACAAATAGCGGTGTAGATATTTCAACGTTTATAGAGATGGCGGTGTAGATATTTCCATGTTCATACAGATGGCGGTGTACATATTTCCATGTTTACACAGATAGCGGTGTAGATATTTCCATGTTGATACACATAGCGGTGTAGATATTTCCATGTTTTTAGAGATAGCGGTGTGGTTATTTTCTTATATATAGAGAAAGCTGTGTAGATATTTCCATGTATATGCCGTTAACTGTGTAGATATTTCCATGTTCATTCAGATAGCGGTGTAGATAATTCCATGTTCATACACATAGCGGTGTAGATATTTCCATGTACATACAAATGGCGGTGTAGTTATTTGCATGTTCATAGAGATGGCGCTGTAGTTATTTCCATGTTTATAGAGATAGCGGTGTAGTTATTTCCATGTTTATAGAGATAGCGGTGTAGGTATTTCCATGTATATACAGATAGCATTGTGATTTTTTCCATGTTCATAGAGATAGCGGTATAGATATTTTCACCTTTATAGAGATGGCGATGTAGATATTTCCATGTTCATACAGTTGGCGTTGTAGATATTTCTATGTTTATAGAGATGGCGGTGTAGATATTTCCATCTTAATACAGATGGCGGTGTAGATATGTCCATGTTCGTACAGAGGGCTTTGTAGATATTTCCATGTTCATACAGATGGCGGTGTAGATATTCCAAAGTTTATAGTGATAGCGCTGTAGATATTTCCATATTTATAGAGAAATCTGTGTAGATATTTCCATGTATATGCAGATAGCTGTGTAGATATTTCCATGTTCATGCAGATAGCGGTGAAGATATTTCCAAGTTCATCCAGATGCCGGTGTAGATATATCCATGTTCATACAGATGGGGGTGAAGATATTTCCATGTTCATTCAGATGGCGGTGTAGATATTTCCATGTTCATACAAATGGCGGTGTAGGTATTTCCATGTTCATAGAGAAGGCAGTGTAGATATTTCCATGTACATACAAATGGCGATGTAGATATTTCCATGTTCGTACAGATGGCGGTGCAGATATTTCCATGCTCATACATTTAGCAGTGTAGATATTTCCATGTTCATACAGAGGGCGGTGTAGATATTTACGTGTTCATACAGATGGCGGTGTAGATATTTCCATGTTCATATGGATGGCACTGTAGATATTTCCATGTTCATACAGGTGGCGGTGTAGATATTTCCATGTTTATGCAGATAGCAGTGTAGTTATTTCCATGTTTATAGAGATAGCAGTGTAGATATTTTCATTGATATACAGATAGCTGTTTAGGTATTTGCAGGTTCGTACGGATAACGGTGTAGATATTTCCATGTTCATACAGAGAGCAGTGTAGATATTTCCATGTTCATACAGATAGCGGAGTAGTTATTTCCATGTTCCTTCAGATATCGGTGTAGATATTTCCATGTTCATACAGATAGCGTTGTAGATATTTCCATGCTCAGTCAGCGGTGTAGATATTCCCATGTTCATACAGATGGCATTGTAGATATTTACATGTTCATACAGATGGCGGTGTAGATATTTCCATGTTCGTACTAATGGCAGTGTAGATATTTCCATGTTCATACAGGTGGCGGTGTAGATATTTCCATGTTTATACAGATAGCAGTGTAGTTATATCCATGTTTATAGAGATAGCAGTGCATATATTTCCATTGATAAACAGATAGCTGTGTAGATATTTGCATGTTCATACAGATAGCGGTATAGATATTTCCATGTTCATACAGATAGCGGTGTAGATATTTCCATGTTCATACAGATGGCGGTGTAGATATTTACATGTTCATAGAGATGGTGGTGTAGATATTTCCATGTTTATGCAGATAGCGGTATAGATATTTCCATGTTTATACAGATGGTGGTGTAGATATTTCCATGTTTATAGAGATGGCGGTCTAGATATTTCCATGTTTATAGAGATAGTGGTGTAGTTATTTCCAAGTTTATAGAGACAGCGTTGTAGATATTTCCGTGTTTATACAGATAGCGGTGAAGTTATTTCCATGTTTATACAGATAGCGGTGTAGATATTTCCATGTTTATAGAGATAGTGGTGTAGATAATTCCAATTTAAATACAGATAGCAGTGTAGATATTTCCATGTTCATACAGGTAGCGGTGAAGATATTTCCAAGGTTATAGAGATGGCGGTGTAGATATTTCCATGTTCTTACAGATGGCGGTGTAGATATTTCCATGTTTATAGAGATGGCGGTGTAGATATTTTCATGTTTACACAGATGGCGGTGTAGATATTTCCATGTTTACAGAGATAGCGGTGTGGACATTTCCATGTTTACACAGATAGCGGTGTGGATATTTCCATGTTTATGCAGATAGCGGTGGAGATATTTCCATGTTTATACAGATAGCGGTGCGGATATTTCCATGTTTATACAGATAGTGGTGCAGATATTTCCATGTTTATAAAGATAGCGGTGTAGATATTTCCATCTTAATACAGATGGCGGTGTAGATATGTCCATGTTCGTACAGATGGCGTTGTAGATATGTCCATGTTCATACAGATGGCGGTGTACATATTCCAAAGTTTATAGTGATAGCGCTGTAGATATTTGCATATTTATAGAGAAATCTGTGTAGATATTTCCATGTATATGCAGATAGCTGTGTAGATATTTCCATGTTCATGCAGATAGCGGTGAAGATATTTCCAAGTTCATCCAGATGCCGGTGTAGATATATCCATGTTCATACAGATGGGGGTGAAGATATTTCCATGTTCATACAGATGGCGGTGTAGATATTTCCATGTTCATACAAATGGCGTTGTAGGTATTTCCATGTTCATAGAGATGGCAGTGTAGATAATTCCATGTACATACAAATCGCGGTGTAGATATTTCCATGTTCGTACAGATGGCGATGCAGATATTTCCATGTTCATACAGTTAGCAGTGTAGATATTTCCATGTTCATACAGAGGGCGGTGTAGATATTTAGGTGTTCATACAGATGGCAGTGTAGATATTTCCATGTTCGTATGGATGGCAGTGTAGATATTTCCATGTTCATACAGGTGGCGGTGTAGATATTTCCATGTTTATGCAGATAACAGTGTAGTTATTTCCATGTTTATAGAGATAGCAGTGTAGATATTTCCATTGATATACAGATAGCTGTGTAGGTATTTGCAGGTTAGTATGGATAGCGGTGTAGATATTTCCATGTTCATACAGAGAGCAGTGTAGATATTTCCATGTTCATACAGATAGCGGAGTAGTTATTTCCATGTTCCTACAGATAGCGGTGTAGATATTTCCATGTTCATACAGATAGCATTGTAGATATTTCCATGCTCATACATTCAGCGGTGTAGATATTCCCATGTTCATACAGATGGCATTGTAGATATTTACATGTTCATACAGATGGCGGTGTAGATATTTCCATGTTCGTACTAATTGCAGTGTAGATATTTCCATGTTCATACAGGTGGCGGTGTAGATATTTCCATGTTTATACAGATAGCAGTGTAGTTATATCCATGTTTATAGAGATAGCTGTGCAGATATTTCCATTGATAAACAGATAGCTGTGTAGATATTTGCATGTTCATACAGATAGCGGTATAGATATTTCCATGTTCATACAGATAGCGGGGTAGATATTTCCATGTTCATACAGATGGCGGTGTAGATATTTACATGTTCATAGAGATGGTGGTGTAGATATTTCCATGTTTATGCAGATAGCGGTATAGATATTTCCTTGTATATACAGATGGTGGTGTAGATATTTCCATGTTTATAGAGATGGCGGTCTCGATATTTCCATGTTTATAGAGATAGTGGTGTAGTTATTTCCAAGTTTATAGAGACAGCGTTGTAGATATTTCCGTGTTTATACAGATAGTGGTGAAGATATTTCCATGTTTATACAGATAGCGTTGTAGATATTTCCATGTTTATACAGATAGTGGTGTAGATATTTCCATGTTTATTGAGATAGTGGTGTAGAAAATTCCAATTTAAATACAGATAGCAGTGTAGATATTTCCATGTTCATACAGGTAGCGGTGAAGATATTTCCAAGGTTATAGAGATGGCGGTGTAGATATTTCCATGTTCATACAGATGGCGGTGTAGATATTTCCATGTTTATAGAGATGGCGGTGTAGATATTTTCATGTTTACACAGATGGCGGTGTAGATATTTCCATGTTTACACAGATAGCGGTGTGGACATTTCCATGTTTACACAGATAGCGGTGTGGATATTTCCATGTTTATGCAGATAGCGGTGTAGATATTTCCATGTTTATACAGATAGCGGTGCCGATATTTCCATGTTTATACAGATAGTGGTGCAGATATTTCCATGTTTATAAAGATAGCGGTGTAGATATTTCCATCTTAATACAGATGGCAGTGTAGATATGTCCATGTTCGTACAGATGTCGGTGTAGATATTTCCATGTTCATACAGATGGCGGTGTAGATATTTCGAAGTTTATAGAGATAGCGCTGTAGTTATTTCCATATTTATAGAGAAATCTGTGTAGATATTTCCATGTATATGCAGATAGCTGTGTAGATATTTCCATGTTCATGCAGATAGCGGTGTAGATATTTCCATGTTCATCCAGATGCCGGTGCAGATATTTGCATGTTCATACAGATAGCGGTGTAGATATTTCCATGTTCCTATGGATAGCGGTTTAGATATTTCCATGTTCATTCAGAGAGCGGTGTAGATATTTCCATGTTCATACAGATAGCGGTGTAGATATTTCCATGTTCATACAGATAGCGGTGTAGGTATTTCCATGTTCTTTCAGTAAGCGTTGTAGATATTTCCATGTTCATACAGATGGTGGTGTAGATATTTCCATGTTCATACAGGTGGCGGTGTAGATATTTCCATGTTTACACAGATAGCAGTGTAGTTATTTCCATGTTTATAGAGATAGCAGTGTAGATATTTCCATTGATATACAGATAGCTTTGTAGATAGCTGCATGTTCATACAGATAGCGGTGTAGATATTTCTGTGTTCATACAGATTGCAGTGTAGATATTTCCATATTTATACAGAAAGTGGTGCGGATATTTCCATGTTTATACAGATAGTTTGGCAGATATTTCCATGTTTATACAGATAGCGGTGTAGATATTTCCATCTTAATACAGATGGCGGTGTAGATATGTCCATGTTCGTACAGAGGGCTTTGTAGATATTTCCATGTTCATGCAGATAGCGGTGAAGATATTTCCAAGTTCATCCAGATGCCGGTGTAGATATATCCATGTTCATACAGATGGGGGTGAAGATATTTCCATGTTCATTCAGATGGCGGTGTAGATATTTCCATGTTCATACAAATGGCGGTGTAGGTATTTCCATGTTCATAGAGAAGGCAGTGTAGATATTTCCATGTACATACAAATGGCGGTGTAGATATTTCCATGTTCGTACAGATGGCGGTGCAGATATTTCCATGCTCATACAGTTAGCAGTGTAGATATTTCCATGTTCATACAGAGGGCGGTGTAGATATTTACGTGTTCATACAGATGGCGGTGTAGATATTTCCATGTTCGTATAGATGGCGGTGTAGATATTTCCACCTTTATAGAGATGGCGGTGTAGATATTTCCATGTTCATATAGATGGCGGTGTAGATATTTCCATGTTTATATAGATGGTGGTGTAGATATTTTCATGTTTACTCAGATGGCGGTGTAGATATTTCCATGTTTACACAGATAGCGGTGTGGATATTTCCATGTTTATGCAGATAGCGGTGTAGATATTTCCATGTTTATACAGATAGCGGTGAGGTTATTTCCATGTTTATACAGATAGGGGTGCAGATATTTCCATGTTTATACAGATAGTTGTGCAGATATTTCCATGTTTATACAGATAGCTGTGTAGATATTTCCATGTTCATACAGATGGTGGTGTAGATATGTCCATGTTCGTACAGATGGCGGTGTAGATATTTCCATGTTCATACAGATGGCGGTGTAGTTATTTCCATGTTCATACAAATGGCAGTGTAGATATTTCCCTGTTTATAGAGATTGCGGTGTAGTTATTTCCTTGTTTATAGAGAATGCTGTGTAGATATTTCCATGTACATGCAGTTAGCTGTGTAGATATTTCCATGTTCGTACAGATAGCGGTGTCGTTATTTCCATGTTTATACAGATAGCGGTGTATTTATTTCCATGTTCATACACATAGCAGTGTAGATATTTCCATCTTCATACAGTTAGCGGTGTAGATATTTCCATGTTCATACAGATGGCGGTGTAAATATTTCCCTGTTCATCCAGATGACGGTGTTGATATTTCCATGTTCATGCAGATGGCGGTGATGATATTTCAATGTTCATACAGATGGCGCTGTAGATATGTCCATGTTCACACAAATGGCGGTGTAGATATTTCCATGTTCATAGAGATGGCGGTGTAGTTATTTCCAGGTTTATAGCGATGGCGGTGTAGTTATTTCCTTGTTTATAGAGATAACAGTGTAGATATTTCTATTTATATACAGATATCGGTGTAGATATTTCCATGTTCATACTGATAGCGGTTTAGATATTTCCATGTTTATACAGATAGCGGTGTAGATATTTCTATGTTTATAGAGATTGCGGTCTAGATATTTCTATGTTTATACAGATAGTCGTGTAGTTATTTCCAAGTTTGTAGAGACAGCGTTGTAGATATTTCCATGTTTATACAGATAGCGGTGAAGATATTTCTATGTTTATACAGATAGTGGTGTAGATATTTCCATGTTTATACAGATACCGGTGTAGATATCTACAAGTTTATAGAGATGGCGGTCTAGATATTCTCTTGTTTATACAGATAGCGGTGTAGATATTTCCATGGTTATAGAGATAGCGGTGTAGATAATTCCAATTTTATATAGATAGCAGTGTAAATATTTTCATGTTCATGCAAATAGCGGTGTAGATATTTCCATGTTTATAGAGAAGTCGGTGTTGATATTTCCATGTTCATACAGATGGCGTTGTAGATATGTCCATGTTTACACAGAAAGCGGTGTAGATATTTCCATGTTTAAACACATAGCGGTGTAGATATTTCCATGTTTTAGAGATAGCGGTGTAGTTATTTCCTTGTTTATAGAGAAAGATGTGTAGATATTTCCATGTGTATGCAGTTAACTGTGTAGGTATTTCCATGTCCATACAGATGGCGGTGTATATATTTCCATGTTCATACAGTTAGCGATGTAGATATTTCCATGTTCATACAGATGGCGTTGAAGATATTTCCATGTTCATACAGATGGTGGTGTAGATATTTCCATCTTCATACAAATAGCGGTAGAGATATTTTCACCTTTATAGAGATGGCGGTTTAGATATTTCTATGTTCATACAGTTGGCGGTGTAGATATTTCCATGTTTATAGAGATGGCGGTGTAGATATTTCCATGTTTACACAGATAGCGGTGCAGATATTTCCATGTTTACACAGATAACGGTGTAGACATTTCCATCTTTCCACAGATAGCGGTGTAGATACTTACATGTTCATACAGATAGCAGGGTAGATATTTCCATGTTTATACAGATAGTGGTGTAGATATATCTATCTTAATACAGATGGTGTTGTAGATATTTCCATGTTCTTACAGATGGCAGTGTAGATATTTCCATGTTCATACACATAGCGGTGTAGATATTTCCATGTTCATACAGATAGCGGTGTAGATATTTCCATGTTCATACAGGTAGCGGTGTTGATATTTCCATGTTCATACAGATGGCATTGAAGATAATTCCATGTTCATACAGATGGCAGGGTAGATATTTCCATGTTCATACAGATGGCGGTGTATTTGCATGTTCATAGAGATGGCGCTGTAGTTATTTCCATGTTTATTGAGATAGCGGTGTAGTTATTTCCATGTTTATAGAGATAGCGGTGTAGTGTTTTCCATGTATATACAGATAGCTATGTAGATATTTCCAAGTTCATACAGATAGCGATGTAGATATTTCCATGTTCATACAGATAGCAGTGTAGAAATTTCCATGTTCATACAGGTAGCAGTGTAGGTATTTCCATGTTCATTCAGATAGTGGTGTAGATGTTTCTATGTTCATACTGACAGAGGTGTAGATATTTCCATGTTCTTCCACATAGCGGTGTAGATATTTCCACCTTTATAGAGATGGCGGTGTAGATAATTCCATGGTCATACAGATGGCAGTGTAGATATTTGTACGTTTATAGAGATTGCGGTGTAGATATTTCCATGTTTATACTGATGGCGGTGTAGATATCTCCATGTTTATAGAGATGGCGGTGTAGATATTTCCATGTTTATACAGAAAGCGGTGTAGATATTTCCATGTTTACCCAGATAGTGGTATAGACCTATCCATTTTTAGACAGATAGCGTTGTAGATATTTACATGTTTATAGAGATAGCGGTGTAGTTATTTCCATCTTTTTACTGATAGCGTTGAAGATATTTCCATATTTACGGAGATAGCGGTGTGGATATTTCAATGATTATACAGAGAGCGGTGTAGAAATTTCCATGTTTATACACATAGTCGTGCTGATATTTCCATGTTTATTACAGATAGCGGTGTGAATATTTCCATGTTTATACAGAGAGCAGTATAGATATATCTATCTTAATACAGATGGCGTTGTAGATATTTCCATGTTCCTACAGATGGCAGAGTAGATATTTCCATGTTCATACAGATAGCAGTGTAGATATTTCCATGTTCATACAGGTAGCGGTGTAGATATTTCCATGCTCATACACATAGCGGTGTAGATATTTCCATGTTCATACATATGGCGGTGAAGATAATTCCATGTTCATACAGATGGCAGTGTAGATATTTCCATGTTCACACAGATGGCGGTGTAGTTATTTGCATGTTCATAGAGATGGCGCTGTAGATATTTCCATGTTTATTGAGATAGCGGTGTAGTTATTTCCATGTATATAGAGATAGCGGTGTACATATTTCCATGTATATACAGATAGCGGTATAGATATTTTCACCTTTATAGAGATGGTGGCGTAGATATTTCCATGTTCATACAGTTGGCGGTGTAGATATTTCCATGTTTATAGAGATGGTGGTGTAGATATTTCCATGTTTATACAGATGGCGGTGTAGATATTTCCATGTTTAGAGAGATGGCGGTGTAGATATTTCCATGTTTACACAGATAGCGGTGTAGATATTTCCATGTTCATACATATAGCGGTGTAGATATTTCCAAGTTTATAGAGATAGCGGTGTAGATATTTCCATGTTTATAGAGATAGCTTTGTAGATATTTCCATGTTTATACAGATAGCGGTATAGATATTTCCACGTTTATACAGATAGTGGTGTAGATATTTCCATCTTTATAGAGACGGCGGTCTAGATATTTCTATGTTGATAGAGATAGTGGTGTAGTTATTTCAAAGTTTGTAGAGACAGCGTTGTAGATATTTGCATGTTTATACAGATAGTGGTGAAGGTATTTCTATGTTTATACAGATAGCGGTGTAGATATCTCCATGTTTCTACAGATAGTGGTGTATATATTTACATGTTTATAGAGATGGCGGTCTAGATATTCTCTTGTTTACACAGATAGTGATGTAGATCTTTCCTTGTTTATAGAGGTAGCGGTGTAGATAATTCCAATTTTATACAGATAGCAGTGTAGATATTTCCATGTTCATACAAATAGCGGTGTAGATATTTCCACGTTTATAGAGATGGCGGTGTAGATATTTCCATGTTCATACAGATGGCGGGGTAGATATTTCCATGTTTACACAGATAGCGGTGTAGATATTTCCATGCTGATACACATAGCGGTGTAGATATTTCCGTGTTAATAGAGATAGCGGTGTAGTTATTTCCTTGTTTATAGAGAAAGCTGTGTAGATATTTCCATGTGTATGCAGATAGCTGTGTAGATATTTCCATGTTCATACAGATAGCGGTGTAGTTATTTCCATGTTTATACAGATAGCAGTGTAGATATTTCCATGTTCATACACATAGCGGTGTAGATATTTCCATCTTCATACAGTTAGCGGTGTAGATATTTTCATGTTCATACAGATGGCGGTGTAAATATTTCCCCGTTCATCCAGATGACGGTGTAGATATTTCCATGTTCACGCAGATGGCGGTGAAGATATTTCAATGTTCATACAGATGACGGTGTAGGTATTTCCATGTTCATGCAGATGGCGGTGAAGATATTTCAATGTTCATACAGATGGCGCTGTAGATATGTCCATGTTCATACAAATGGCGGTTTAGATGTTTCCATGTTCATAGAGATGGCGGTGTAGTTATTTCCATGTTTATAGTGATGGCGGTGTAGTTATTTCCTTGTTTATAGAGATAACAGTGTAGATATTTCCATTTATATACAGATAGCGGTGTAGATATTTCAATGTTCATACTGATAGCGGTTTAGATATTTCCATGTTTATACAGATAGCGGTGTAGATATTTCTATGTTTATAGAGATTGCGGTCTAGATATTTTTATGTTTATAGAGATAGTCGTGTAGTTATTTCCAAGTTTGTAGAGACAGCGTTGTAGATATTTCCATGTTTAGACAGATAGCGGTGAAGATATTTCTATGTTTATACAGAGAGTGGTGTAGATATTTCCATGTTTATACAGATACCGGTGTAGATATTTACAAGTTTATAGAGATGGCGGTCTAGATATTCTCTTGTTTATACAGATAGCGGTGTAGATATTTCCATGGTTATAGAGATAGCGGTGTAGATAATTCCAATTTTATGTAGATAGCATTGTAAATATTTCCATGTTCATGCAAATAGCAGTGTAGATATTTCCATGTTTATAGAGATGGCGTTGTAGATATTTCCATGTTTACACAGATAGCGGTGCAGATATTTCCATGTTTACACAGATAACGGTGTAGACATTTCCATCTTTCCACAGATAGCGGTGTAGATACTTACATGTTCATACAGGTAGCAGGGTAGATATTTCAATGTTTATACAGATAGTGGTGTAGATATATCTATCTTAATACAGATGGTGTTGTAGATATTTCCATGTTCTTACAGATGGCAGTGTAGATATTTCCATGTTCATACACATAGCGGTGTAGATATTTCCATGTTCATACAGATAGCGGTGTAGATATTTCCATGTTCATACAGGTAGCGGTGTTGATATTTCCATGTTCATACAGATGGCATTGAAGATAATTCCATGTTCATACAGATGGCAGGGTAGCTATTTCCATGTTCATTCAGATGGCGGTGTATTTGCATGTTCATAGAGATGGCGCTGTAGTTATTTCCATGTTTATTGAGATAGCGGTGTAGTTATTTCCATGTTTATAGAGATAGCGGTGTAGAGTTTTCCATGTATATACAGATAGCTATGTAGATATTTCCAAGTTCCTACAGATAGCGATGTAGATATTTCCATGTTCATACAGATAGCAGTGTAGAAATTTCCATGTTCATACAGGTAGCAGTGTTGGTATTTCCATGTTCATTCAGATAGTGGTGTAGATGTTTCCATGTTCATACTGACAGAGGTGTAGTTATTTCCATGTTCATACAGATAGCGGTGTAGATATTTCCACCTTTATAGAGATGGCGGTGTAGATACTTCCATGGTCATACAGATGGCAGTGTAGATATTTGTACGTTTATAGAGATTGCGGTGTAGATATTTCCATGTTTATACTGATGGCGGTGTAGATATCTCCATGTTTATAGAGATGGCAGTGTAGATATTTCCATGTTTATACAGAAAGCGGTGTAGATATTTCCATGTTTACCCAGATAGTGGTATAGACCTATCCATTTTTAGACAGATAGCGTTGTAGATATTTACATGTTTATAGAGATAGCGGTGTTGTTATTTCCATCTTTTTACTGATAGCGTTGAAGATATTTCCATATTTACGGAGATAGCGGTGTGGATATTTCAATGATTATACAGAGAGCGGTGTAGAAATTTCCATGTTTATACACATAGTCGTGCTGATATTTCCATGTTTATTACAGATAGCGGTGTAGATATTTCCGTGTTTCTACAGATAGTGGTGTAGATATTTCCATGTTTATACAGATAGCGGTGTTGATATTTCCATCTTACTACTGACGGCGTTGTAGATATTTCCAAGTTTATACAGATAGCGGTGTAGATATTTCCATGTTTATACTGATAGCCGTGTAGATATTTCCATGTTTATACAGAGAGCGGTATATATATATCTATCTTAATACAGATGGCGTTGTAGATATTTCCATGTTCCTACAGATGGCAGAGTAGATATTTCCATGTTCATACAGATAGCGGTGTAGATATTTCCATGTTCACACAGGTAGCGGTGTAGATATGTCCATGCTCATACACATAGCGGTGTAGATATTTCGATGTTCATACATATTGCGGTGAAGATAATTCCATGTTCATACAGATGGCAGTGTAGATATTTCCATGTTCACACAGATGGCGGTGTAGTTATTTGCATGTTCATAGAGATGGCGCTGTAGATATTTCCATGTTTATTGAGATAACGGTGTAGTTATTTCCATGTATATAGAGATAGCGGTGTACATATTTCCATGTATATACAGATAGCGGTATAGATATTTTCACCTTTATAGAGATGGTGGCGTAGATATTTCCATGTTCATACAGTTGACGGTGTAGGTATTTCCATGTTTATAGAGATGGTGGTGTAGATATTTCCATGTTTATACAGATGGCGGTGTAGATATTTCCATGTTTAGAGAGATGGCGGTGTAGATATTTCCATGTTTACACAGATAGCGGTGTAGATATTTCCATGTTCATACATATAGCGGTGTAGATATTTCCAAGTTTATAGAGATAGCGGTGTAGATATTTCCATGTTTATAGAGGTAGCGTTGTAGATATTTCCATGTTTATACAGATAACGGTATAGATATTTCCATGTTTATACAGATAGCAGTGTAGATATTTCCATGTTTACACAGATAGCATTGTAAATATTTACATGTTTATAGAGATAGCGGTGTAGTTATTTCCAAGTTTATACAGACAGCTTTGAAAATATTTCCATGTTTATAGAGATAGCAGTGTAGTTATTTCCATGTTTATAGACAAAGCTGTATCGATATTTCCATGTTTATACAGATAGCGGTGTAGATATTTCTATCTTTATAGAGATGGCGGTGTAGATATTTCCATGTTTATACTGATGGCGGTGTAGATATTTCCATGTTTATAGAGATGGCGGTGTAGATATTTCCCTGTTTATACAGAAAGCGGTGTATATATTTCCATGCTTACACAGATAGTGGTTTAGACCTTTCCATGTTTACACAGATAGCGTTGTAGATATTTACATGTTTATAGAGATAATGGTGTAGTTATTTCCATGTTTATACAGATAGCGGTGAAGTTATTTCCATGTTTACCCAGATAGCGGTGTGGATATTTCAATGATTATACAGAGAGCGGTGTAGATATTTCCATGTTTATACAGATACCTGTGTTGATATTTCCATGTTTATACAGATAGCGGTGTGGATATTTCCATCTTCATGCATATAGTGGTGTGGATATTTCCATGTTTATACAGATAGCAGTGTAGATATTTCCATGTTTATACAGATAGCGGTGTAGATATTTCCATGTTCATACGGATAGCGGTGTAGATATTTCCATGTTTATACAGATAGCGGTGTAGATATTTCCATGTTTATAGAGATGGCGGTCCAGATATTTCCCTCTTTATAGAGATAGTGGTGTTGTTATTTCCAAGTTTGTAGAGACAGAGTTGTAGATATTTCCGCGTTTATACAGATAGCGGTGAAGGTATTTCCATGTTTAAACAGATAGCGGTGTAGGTATTTCCTTGTTTATACAGATAGAGGTGTAGATATTCACAAGTTTATAGAGATGGCGGTCTAGATATTGTCTTGTTTATACAGATAGCGGTGTAGATATTTCCATGTTTATACAGATAGCGGTGTAGATTATTCCAATATTATACAGATAGCAGTGTAGATATTTTGAAGTTCATACAAATAGCGGTGTAGATATTTCAACGTTTATAGAGATGGCGGTGTAGATATTTCCATGTTCATACAGATGGCGGTGTAGATATTTCCATGTTCGTACTAATGGCAGTGTAGATATTTCCATGTTCATACAGGTGGCGGTGTAGATATTTCCATGTTTATACAGATAGCAGTGTAGTTATATCCATGTTTATAGAGATAGCAGTGCAGATATTTCCATTGATAAACAGATAGCTGTGTAGATATTTGCATGTTCATACAGATAGCGGTATAGATATTTCCATGTTCATACAGATAGCGGTGTAGATATTTCCATGTTCATACAGATGGCGGTGTAGATATTTACATGTTCATAGAGATGGTGGTGTAGATATTTCCATGTTTATGCAGATAGCGGTATAGATATTTCCATGTTTATACAGATGGTGGTGTAGATATTTCCATGTTTATAGAGATGGCGGTCTAGATATTTCCATGTTTATAGAGATAGTGGTGTAGTTATTTCCAAGTTTATAGAGACAGCGTTGTATATATTTCCGTGTTTATACAGATAGCGGTGAAGTTATTTCCATGTTTATACAGATAGCGGTGTAGATATTTCCATGTTTATAGAGATAGTGGTGTAGATAATTCCAATTTAAATACAGATAGCAGTGTAGATATTTCCATGTTCATACAGGTAGCGGTGAAGATATTTCCAAGGTTATAGAGATGGCGGTGTAGATATTTCCATGTTCTTACAGATGGCGGTGTAGATATTTCCATGTTTATAGAGATGGCGGTGTAGATATTTTCATGTTTACACAGATGGCGGTGTAGATATTTCCATGTTTACAGAGATAGCGGTGTGGACATTTCCATGTTTACACAGATAGCGGTGTGGATATTTCCATGTTTATGCAGATAGCGGTGGAGATATTTCCATGTTTATACAGATAGCGGTGCGGATATTTCCATGTTTATACAGATAGTGGTGCAGATATTTCCATGTTTATAAAGATAGCGGTGTAGATATTTCCATCTTAATACAGATGGCGGTGTAGATATGTCCATGTTCGTACAGATGGCGTTGTAGATATGTCCATGTTCATACAGATGGCGGTGTACATATTCCAAAGTTTATAGTGATAGCGCTGTAGATATTTGCATATTTATAGAGAAATCTGTGTAGATATTTCCATGTATATGCAGATAGCTGTGTAGATATTTCCATGTTCATGCAGATAGCGGTGAAGATATTTCCAAGTTCATCCAGATGCCGGTGTAGATATATCCATGTTCATACAGATGGGGGTGAAGATATTTCCATGTTCATACAGATGGCGGTGTAGATATTTCCATGTTCATACAAATGGCGTTGTAGGTATTTCCATGTTCATAGAGATGGCAGTGTAGATAATTCCATGTACATACAAATCGCGGTGTAGATATTTCCATGTTCGTACAGATGGCGATGCAGATATTTCCATGTTCATACAGTTAGCAGTGTAGATATTTCCATGTTCATACAGAGGGCGGTGTAGATATTTAGGTGTTCATACAGATGGCAGTGTAGATATTTCCATGTTCGTATGGATGGCAGTGTAGATATTTCCATGTTCATACAGGTGGCGGTGTAGATATTTCCATGTTTATGCAGATAACAGTGTAGTTATTTCCATGTTTATAGAGATAGCAGTGTAGATATTTCCATTGATATACAGATAGCTGTGTAGGTATTTGCAGGTTAGTACGGATAGCGGTGTAGATATTTCCATGTTCATACAGAGAGCAGTGTAGATATTTCCATGTTCATACAGATAGCGGAGTAGTTATTTCCATGTTCCTACAGATAGCGGTGTAGATATTTCCATGTTCATACAGATAGCATTGTAGATATTTCCATGCTCATACATTCAGCGGTGTAGATATTCCCATGTTCATACAGATGGCATTGTAGATATTTACATGTTCATACAGATGGCGGTGTAGATATTTCCATGTTCGTACTAATTGCAGTGTAGATATTTCCATGTTCATACAGGTGGCGGTGTAGATATTTCCATGTTTATACAGATAGCAGTGTAGTTATATCCATGTTTATAGAGATAGCTGTGCAGATATTTCCATTGATAAACAGATAGCTGTGTAGATATTTGCATGTTCATACAGATAGCGGTATAGATATTTCCATGTTCATACAGATAGCGGGGTAGATATTTCCATGTTCATACAGATGGCGGTGTAGATATTTACATGTTCATAGAGATGGTGGTGTAGATATTTCCATGTTTATGCAGATAGCGGTATAGATATTTCCTTGTATATACAGATGGTGGTGTAGATATTTCCATGTTTATAGAGATGGCGGTCTCGATATTTCCATGTTTATAGAGATAGTGGTGTAGTTATTTCCAAGTTTATAGAGACAGCGTTGTAGATATTTCCGTGTTTATACAGATAGTGGTGAAGATATTTCCATGTTTATACAGATAGCGTTGTAGATATTTCCATGTTTATACAGATAGTGGTGTAGATATTTCCATGTTTATTGAGATAGTGGTGTAGAAAATTCCAATTTAAATACAGATAGCAGTGTAGATATTTCCATGTTCATACAGGTAGCGGTGAAGATATTTCCAAGGTTATAGAGATGGCGGTGTAGATATTTCCATGTTCATACAGATGGCGGTGTAGATATTTCCATGTTTATAGAGATGGCGGTGTAGATATTTTCATGTTTACACAGATGGCGGTGTAGATATTTCCATGTTTACACAGATAGCGGTGTGGACATTTCCATGTTTACACAGATAGCGGTGTGGATATTTCCATGTTTATGCAGATAGCGGTGTAGATATTTCCATGTTTATACAGATAGCGGTGCCGATATTTCCATGTTTATACAGATAGTGGTGCAGATATTTCCATGTTTATAAAGATAGCGGTGTAGATATTTCCATCTTAATACAGATGGCAGTGTAGATATGTCCATGTTCGTACAGATGTCGGTGTAGATATTTCCATGTTCATACAGATGGCGGTGTAGATATTTCGAAGTTTATAGAGATAGCGCTGTAGTTATTTCCATATTTATAGAGAAATCTGTGTAGATATTTCCATGTATATGCAGATAGCTGTGTAGATATTTCCATGTTCATGCAGATAGCGGTGTAGATATTTCCATGTTCATCCAGATGCCGGTGCAGATATTTGCATGTTCATACAGATAGCGGTGTAGATATTTCCATGTTCCTATGGATAGCGGTTTAGATATTTCCATGTTCATTCAGAGAGCGGTGTAGATATTTCCATGTTCATACAGATAGCGGTGTAGATATTTCCATGTTCATACAGATAGCGGTGTAGGTATTTCCATGTTCTTTCAGTAAGCGTTGTAGATATTTCCATGTTCATACAGATGGTGGTGTAGATATTTCCATGTTCATACAGGTGGCGGTGTAGATATTTCCATGTTTACACAGATAGCAGTGTAGTTATTTCCATGTTTATAGAGATAGCAGTGTAGATATTTCCATTGATATACAGATAGCTTTGTAGATAGCTGCATGTTCATACAGATAGCGGTGTAGATATTTCTGTGTTCATACAGATTGCAGTGTAGATATTTCCATATTTATACAGAAAGTGGTGCGGATATTTCCATGTTTATACAGATAGTTTGGCAGATATTTCCATGTTTATACAGATAGCGGTGTAGATATTTCCATCTTAATACAGATGGCGGTGTAGATATGTCCATGTTCGTACAGAGGGCTTTGTAGATATTTCCATGTTCATGCAGATAGCGGTGAAGATATTTCCAAGTTCATCCAGATGCCGGTGTAGATATATCCATGTTCATACAGATGGGGGTGAAGATATTTCCATGTTCATTCAGATGGCGGTGTAGATATTTCCATGTTCATACAAATGGCGGTGTAGGTATTTCCATGTTCATAGAGAAGGCAGTGTAGATATTTCCATGTACATACAAATGGCGGTGTAGATATTTCCATGTTCGTACAGATGGCGGTGCAGATATTTCCATGCTCATACAGTTAGCAGTGTAGATATTTCCATGTTCATACAGAGGGCGGTGTAGATATTTACGTGTTCATACAGATGGCGGTGTAGATATTTCCATGTTCGTATAGATGGCGGTGTAGATATTTCCACCTTTATAGAGATGGCGGTGTAGATATTTCCATGTTCATATAGATGGCGGTGTAGATATTTCCATGTTTATATAGATGGTGGTGTAGATATTTTCATGTTTACTCAGATGGCGGTGTAGATATTTCCATGTTTACACAGATAGCGGTGTGGATATTTCCATGTTTATGCAGATAGCGGTGTAGATATTTCCATGTTTATACAGATAGCGGTGAGGTTATTTCCATGTTTATACAGATAGGGGTGCAGATATTTCCATGTTTATACAGATAGTTGTGCAGATATTTCCATGTTTATACAGATAGCTGTGTAGATATTTCCATGTTCATACAGATGGTGGTGTAGATATGTCCATGTTCGTACAGATGGCGGTGTAGATATTTCCATGTTCATACAGATGGCGGTGTAGTTATTTCCATGTTCATACAAATGGCAGTGTAGATATTTCCCTGTTTATAGAGATTGCGGTGTAGTTATTTCCTTGTTTATAGAGAATGCTGTGTAGATATTTCCATGTACATGCAGTTAGCTGTGTAGATATTTCCATGTTCGTACAGATAGCGGTGTCGTTATTTCCATGTTTATACAGATAGCGGTGTATTTATTTCCATGTTCATACACATAGCAGTGTAGATATTTCCATCTTCATACAGTTAGCGGTGTAGATATTTCCATGTTCATACAGATGGCGGTGTAAATATTTCCCTGTT
Organism: Gorilla gorilla gorilla; assembly: GCF_029281585.2. Lineage (NCBI taxonomy): Eukaryota > Metazoa > Chordata > Mammalia > Primates > Hominidae > Gorilla > Gorilla gorilla. Next base: position 79,604,835 of record NC_073244.2, read on the forward strand.
CATCCAGATGACGGTGTTGATATTTCCATGTTCATGCAGATGGCGGTGATGATATTTCAATGTTCATACAGATGGCGCTGTAGATATGTCCATGTTCACACAAATGGCGGTGTAGATATTTCCATGTTCATAGAGATGGCGGTGTAGTTATTTCCAGGTTTATAGCGATGGCGGTGTAGTTATTTCCTTGTTTATAGAGATAACAGTGTAGATATTTCTATTTATATACAGATATCGGTGGAGATATTTCCATGTTCATACTGATAGCGGTTTAGATATTTCCATGTTTATACAGATAGCGGTGTAGATATTTCTATGTTTATAGAGATTGCGGTCTAGATATTTCTATGTTTATACAGATAGTCGTGTAGTTATTTCCAAGTTTGTAGAGACAGCGTTGTAGATATTTCCATGTTTATACAGATAGCGGTGAAGATATTTCTATGTTTATACAGATAGTGGTGTAGATATTTCCATGTTTATACAGATACCGGTGTAGATATCTACAAGTTTATAGAGATGGCGGTCTAGATATTCTCTTGTTTATACAGATAGCGGTGTAGATATTTCCATGGTTATAGAGATAGCGGTGTAGATAATTCCAATTTTATATAGATAGCAGTGTAATATTTTCATGTTCATGCAAATAGCGGTGTAGATATTTCCATGTTTATAGAGAAGTCGGTGTTGATATTTCCATGTTCATACAGATGGCGTTGTAGATATGTCCATGTTTACACAGAAAGCGGTGTAGATATTTCCATGTTTAAACACATAGCGGTGTAGATATTTCCATGTTTTAGAGATAGCGGTGTAGTTATTTCCTTGTTTATAGAGAAAGATGTGTAGATATTTCCATGTGTATGCAGTTAACTGTGTAGGTATTTCCATGTCCATACAGATGGCGGTGTATATATTTCCATGTTCATACAGTTAGCGATGTAGATATTTTCATGTTCATACAGATGGCGTTGAAGATATTTCCATGTTCATACAGATGGTGGTGTAGATATTTCCATCTTCATACAAATAGCGGTAGAGATATTTTCACCTTTATAGAGATGGCGGTTTAGATATTTCTATGTTCATACAGTTGGCGGTGTAGATATTTCCATGTTTATAGAGATGGCGGTGTAGATATTTCCATGTTTACACAGATAGCGGTGCAGATATTTCCATGTTTACACAGATAACGGTGTAGACATTTCCATCTTTCCACAGATAGCGGTGTAGATACTTACATGTTCATACAGATAGCAGGGTAGATATTTCCATGTTTATACAGATAGTGGTGTAGATATATCTATCTTAATACAGATGGTGTTGTAGATATTTCCATGTTCTTACAGATGGCAGTGTAGATATTTCCATGTTCATACACATAGCGGTGTAGATATTTCCATGTTCATACAGATAGCGGTGTAGATATTTCCATGTTCATACAGGTAGCGGTGTTGATATTTCCATGTTCATACAGATGGCATTGAAGATAATTCCATGTTCATACAGATGGCAGGGTAGATATTTCCATGTTCATACAGATGGCGGTGTATTTGCATGTTCATAGAGATGGCGCTGTAGTTATTTCCATGTTTATTAAGATAGCGGTGTAGTTATTTCCATGTTTATAGAGATAGCGGTGTAGTGTTTTCCATGTATATACAGATAGCTATGTAGATATTTCCAAGTTCATACAGATAGCGATGTAGATATTTCCATGTTCATACAGATAGCAGTGTAGAAATTTCCATGTTCATACAGGTAGCAGTGTAGGTATTTCCATGTTCATTCAGATAGTGGTGTAGATGTTTCTATGTTCATACTGACAGAGGTGTAGATATTTCCATGTTCTTCCACATAGCGGTGTAGATATTTCCACCTTTATAGAGATGGCGGTGTAGATAATTCCATGGTCATACAGATGGCAGTGTAGATATTTGTACGTTTATAGAGATTGCGGTGTAGATATTTCCATGTTTATACTGATGGCGGTGTAGATATCTCCATGTTTATAGAGATGGCGGTGTAGATATTTCCATGTTTATACAGAAAGCGGTGTAGATATTTCCATGTTTACCCAGATAGTGGTATAGACCTATCCATTTTTAGACAGATAGCGTTGTAGATATTTACATGTTTATAGAGATAGCGGTGTAGTTATTTCCATCTTTTTACTGATAGCGTTGAAGATATTTCCATATTTACGGAGATAGCGGTGTGGATATTTCAATGATTATACAGAGAGCGGTGTAGAAATTTCCATGTTTATACACATAGTCGTGCTGATATTTCCATGTTTATTACAGATAGCGGTGTGAATATTTCCATGTTTATACAGAGAGCAGTATAGATATATCTATCTTAATACAGATGGCGTTGTAGATATTTCCATGTTCCTACAGATGGCAGAGTAGATATTTCCATGTTCATACAGATAGCAGTGTAGATATTTCCATGTTCATACAGGTAGCGGTGTAGATATTTCCATGCTCATACACATAGCGGTGTAGATATTTCCATGTTCATACATATGGCGGTGAAGATAATTCCATGTTCATACAGATGGCAGTGTAGATATTTCCATGTTCACACAGATGGCGGTGTAGTTATTTGCATGTTCATAGAGATGGCGCTGTAGATATTTCCATGTTTATTGAGATAGCGGTGTAGTTATTTCCATGTATATAGAGATAGCGGTGTACATATTTCCATGTATATACAGATAGCGGTATAGATATTTTCACCTTTATAGAGATGGTGGCGTAGATATTTCCATGTTCATACAGTTGGCGGTGTAGATATTTCCATGTTTATAGAGATGGTGGTGTAGATATTTCCATGTTTATACAGATGGCGGTGTAGATATTTCCATGTTTAGAGAGATGGCGGTGTAGATATTTCCATGTTTACACAGATAGCGGTGTAGATATTTCCATGTTCATACATATAGCGGTGTAGATATTTCCAAGTTTATAGAGATAGCGGTGTAGATATTTCCATGTTTATAGAGATAGCTTTGTAGATATTTCCATGTTTATACAGATAGCGGTATAGATATTTCCACGTTTATACAGATAGTGGTGTAGATATTTCCATCTTTATAGAGACGGCGGTCTAGATATTTCTATGTTGATAGAGATAGTGGTGTAGTTATTTCAAAGTTTGTAGAGACAGCGTTGTAGATATTTGCATGTTTATACAGATAGTGGTGAAGGTATTTCTATGTTTATACAGATAGCGGTGTAGATATCTCCATGTTTCTACAGATAGTGGTGTATATATTTACATGTTTATAGAGATGGCGGTCTAGATATTCTCTTGTTTACACAGATAGTGATGTAGATCTTTCCTTGTTTATAGAGGTAGCGGTGTAGATAATTCCAATTTTATACAGATAGCAGTGTAGATATTTCCATGTTCATACAAATAGCGGTGTAGATATTTCCACGTTTATAGAGATGGCGGTGTAGATATTTCCATGTTCATACAGATGGCGGGGTAGATATTTCCATGTTTACACAGATAGCGGTGTAGATATTTCCATGCTGATACACATAGCGGTGTAGATATTTCCGTGTTAATAGAGATAGCGGTGTAGTTATTTCCTTGTTTATAGAGAAAGCTGTGTAGATATTTCCATGTGTATGCAGATAGCTGTGTAGATATTTCCATGTTCATACAGATAGCGGTGTAGTTATTTCCATGTTTATACAGATAGCAGTGTAGATATTTCCATGTTCATACACATAGCGGTGTAGATATTTCCATCTTCATACAGTTAGCGGTGTAGATATTTTCATGTTCATACAGATGGCGGTGTAAATATTTCCCCGTTCATCCAGATGACGGTGTAGATATTTCCATGTTCACGCAGATGGCGGTGAAGATATTTCAATGTTCATACAGATGACGGTGTAGGTATTTCCATGTTCATGCAGATGGCGGTGAAGATATTTCAATGTTCATACAGATGGCGCTGTAGATATGTCCATGTTCATACAAATGGCGGTTTAGATGTTTCCATGTTCATAGAGATGGCGGTGTAGTTATTTCCATGTTTATAGTGATGGCGGTGTAGTTATTTCCTTGTTTATAGAGATAACAGTGTAGATATTTCCATTTATATACAGATAGCGGTGTAGATATTTCAATGTTCATACTGATAGCGGTTTAGATATTTCCATGTTTATACAGATAGCGGTGTAGATATTTCTATGTTTATAGAGATTGCGGTCTAGATATTTTTATGTTTATAGAGATAGTCGTGTAGTTATTTCCAAGTTTGTAGAGACAGCGTTGTAGATATTTCCATGTTTAGACAGATAGCGGTGAAGATATTTCTATGTTTATACAGAGAGTGGTGTAGATATTTCCATGTTTATACAGATACCGGTGTAGATATTTACAAGTTTATAGAGATGGCGGTCTAGATATTCTCTTGTTTATACAGATAGCGGTGTAGATATTTCCATGGTTATAGAGATAGCGGTGTAGATAATTCCAATTTTATGTAGATAGCATTGTAAATATTTCCATGTTCATGCAAATAGCAGTGTAGATATTTCCATGTTTATAGAGATGGCGTTGTAGATATTTCCATGTTTACACAGATAGCGGTGCAGATATTTCCATGTTTACACAGATAACGGTGTAGACATTTCCATCTTTCCACAGATAGCGGTGTAGATACTTACATGTTCATACAGGTAGCAGGGTAGATATTTCAATGTTTATACAGATAGTGGTGTAGATATATCTATCTTAATACAGATGGTGTTGTAGATATTTCCATGTTCTTACAGATGGCAGTGTAGATATTTCCATGTTCATACACATAGCGGTGTAGATATTTCCATGTTCATACAGATAGCGGTGTAGATATTTCCATGTTCATACAGGTAGCGGTGTTGATATTTCCATGTTCATACAGATGGCATTGAAGATAATTCCATGTTCATACAGATGGCAGGGTAGCTATTTCCATGTTCATTCAGATGGCGGTGTATTTGCATGTTCATAGAGATGGCGCTGTAGTTATTTCCATGTTTATTGAGATAGCGGTGTAGTTATTTCCATGTTTATAGAGATAGCGGTGTAGAGTTTTCCATGTATATACAGATAGCTATGTAGATATTTCCAAGTTCCTACAGATAGCGATGTAGATATTTCCATGTTCATACAGATTGCAGTGTAGAAATTTCCATGTTCATACAGGTAGCAGTGTTGGTATTTCCATGTTCATTCAGATAGTGGTGTAGATGTTTCCATGTTCATACTGACAGAGGTGTAGTTATTTCCATGTTCATACAGATAGCGGTGTAGATATTTCCACCTTTATAGAGATGGCGGTGTAGATACTTCCATGGTCATACAGATGGCAGTGTAGATATTTGTACGTTTATAGAGATTGCGGTGTAGATATTTCCATGTTTATACTGATGGCGGTGTAGATATCTCCATGTTTATAGAGATGGCAGTGTAGATATTTCCATGTTTATACAGAAAGCGGTGTAGATATTTCCATGTTTACCCAGATAGTGGTATAGACCTATCCATTTTTAGACAGATAGCGTTGTAGATATTTACATGTTTATAGAGATAGCGGTGTTGTTATTTCCATCTTTTTACTGATAGCGTTGAAGATATTTCCATATTTACGGAGATAGCGGTGTGGATATTTCAATGATTATACAGAGAGCGGTGTAGAAATTTCCATGTTTATACACATAGTCGTGCTGATATTTCCATGTTTATTACAGATAGCGGTGTAGATATTTCCGTGTTTCTACAGATAGTGGTGTAGATATTTCCATGTTTATACAGATAGCGGTGTTGATATTTCCATCTTACTACTGACGGCGTTGTAGATATTTCCAAGTTTATACAGATAGCGGTGTAGATATTTCCATGTTTATACTGATAGCCGTGTAGATATTTCCATGTTTATACAGAGAGCGGTATATATATATCTATCTTAATACAGATGGCGTTGTAGATATTTCCATGTTCCTACAGATGGCAGAGTAGATATTTCCATGTTCATACAGATAGCGGTGTAGATATTTCCATGTTCACACAGGTAGCGGTGTAGATATGTCCATGCTCATACACATAGCGGTGTAGATATTTCGATGTTCATACATATTGCGGTGAAGATAATTCCATGTTCATACAGATGGCAGTGTAGATATTTCCATGTTCACACAGATGGCGGTGTAGTTATTTGCATGTTCATAGAGATGGCGCTGTAGATATTTCCATGTTTATTGAGATAACGGTGTAGTTATTTCCATGTATATAGAGATAGCGGTGTACATATTTCCATGTATATACAGATAGCGGTATAGATATTTTCACCTTTATAGAGATGGTGGCGTAGATATTTCCATGTTCATACAGTTGACGGTGTAGGTATTTCCATGTTTATAGAGATGGTGGTGTAGATATTTCCATGTTTATACAGATGGCGGTGTAGATATTTCCATGTTTAGAGAGATGGCGGTGTAGATATTTCCATGTTTACACAGATAGCGGTGTAGATATTTCCATGTTCATACATATAGCGGTGTAGATATTTCCAAGTTTATAGAGATAGCGGTGTAGATATTTCCATGTTTATAGAGGTAGCGTTGTAGATATTTCCATGTTTATACAGATAACGGTATAGATATTTCCATGTTTATACAGATAGCAGTGTAGATATTTCCATGTTTACACAGATAGCATTGTAAATATTTACATGTTTATAGAGATAGCGGTGTAGTTATTTCCAAGTTTATACAGACAGCTTTGAAAATATTTCCATGTTTATAGAGATAGCAGTGTAGTTATTTCCATGTTTATAGACAAAGCTGTATCGATATTTCCATGTTTATACAGATAGCGGTGTAGATATTTCTATCTTTATAGAGATGGCGGTGTAGATATTTCCATGTTTATACTGATGGCGGTGTAGATATTTCCATGTTTATAGAGATGGCGGTGTAGATATTTCCCTGTTTATACAGAAAGCGGTGTATATATTTCCATGCTTACACAGATAGTGGTTTAGACCTTTCCATGTTTACACAGATAGCGTTGTAGATATTTACATGTTTATAGAGATAATGGTGTAGTTATTTCCATGTTTATACAGATAGCGGTGAAGTTATTTCCATGTTTACCCAGATAGCGGTGTGGATATTTCAATGATTATACAGAGAGCGGTGTAGATATTTCCATGTTTATACAGATACCTGTGTTGATATTTCCATGTTTATACAGATAGCGGTGTGGATATTTCCATCTTCATGCATATAGTGGTGTGGATATTTCCATGTTTATACAGATAGCAGTGTAGATATTTCCATGTTTATACAGATAGCGGTGTAGATATTTCCATGTTCATACGGATAGCGGTGTAGATATTTCCATGTTTATACAGATAGCGGTGTAGATATTTCCATGTTTATAGAGATGGCGGTCCAGATATTTCCCTCTTTATAGAGATAGTGGTGTTGTTATTTCCAAGTTTGTAGAGACAGAGTTGTAGATATTTCCGCGTTTATACAGATAGCGGTGAAGGTATTTCCATGTTTAAACAGATAGCGGTGTAGGTATTTCCTTGTTTATACAGATAGAGGTGTAGATATTCACAAGTTTATAGAGATGGCGGTATAGATATTGTCTTGTTTATACAGATAGCGGTGTAGATATTTCCATGTTTATACAGATAGCGGTGTAGATTATTCCAATATTATACAGATAGCAGTGTAGATATTTTGAAGTTCATACAAATAGCGGTGTAGATATTTCAACGTTTATAGAGATGGCGGTGTAGATATTTCCATGTTCATACAGATGGCGGTGTACATATTTCCATGTTTACACAGATAGCGGTGTAGATATTTCCATGTTGATACACATAGCGGTGTAGATATTTCCATGTTTTTAGAGATAGCGGTGTAGTTATTTTCTTATATATAGAGAAAGCTGTGTAGATATTTCCATGTATATGCCGTTAACTGTGTAGATATTTCCATGTTCATTCAGATAGCGGTGTAGATAATTCCATGTTCATACACATAGCGGTGTAGATATTTCCATGTTCATACAAATGGCGGTGTAGTTATTTGCATGTTCATAGAGATGGCGCTGTAGTTATTTCCATGTTTATAGAGATAGCGTTGTAGTTATTTCCATGTTTATAGAGATAGCAGTGTAGGTATTTCCATGTATATACAGATAGCATTGTGATTTTTTCCATGTTCATACAGATAGCGGTATAGATATTTTCACCTTTATAGAGATGGCGATGTAGATATTTCCATGTTCATACAGTTGGCGTTGTAGATATTTCTATGTTTATAGAGATGGCGGTGTAGATATTTCCATCTTAATACAGATGGCGGTGTAGATATGTCCATGTTCGTACAGAGGGCTTTGTAGATATTTCCATGTTCATACAGATGGCGGTGTAGATATTCCAAAGTTTATAGTGATAGCGCTGTAGATATTTCCATATTTATAGAGAAATCTGTGTAGATATTTCCATGTATATGCAGATAGCTGTGTAGATATTTCCATGTTCATGCAGATAGCGGTGAAGATATTTCCAAGTTCATCCAGATGCCAGTGTAGATATATCCATGTTCATACAGATGGGGGTGAAGATATTTCCATGTTCATTCAGATGGCGGTGTAGATATTTCCATGTTCATACAAATGGCGGTGTAGGTATTTCCATGTTCATAGAGAAGGCAGTGTAGATATTTCCATGTACATACAAATGGCGATGTAGATATTTCCATGTTCGTACAGATGGCGGTGCAGATATTTCCATGCTCATACAGTTAGCAGTGTAGATATTTCCATGTTCATACAGAGGGCGGTGTAGATATTTACGTGTTCATACAGAAGGCGGTGTAGATATTTCCGTGTTCATATGGATGGCAGTGTAGATATTTCCATGTTCATACAGGTGGCTGTGTAGATATTTCCATGTTTATGCAGATAGCAGTGTAGTTATTTCCATGTTTATAGAGATAGCAGTGTAGATATTTTCATTGATATACAGATAGCTGTTTAGGTATTTGCAGGTTCGTACGGATAGCGGTGTAGATATTTCCATGTTCATACAGAGAGCAGTGTAGATATTTCCATGTTCATACAGATAGCGGAGTAGTTATTTCCATGTTCCTTCAGATATCGGTGTAGATATTTCCATGTTCATACAGATAGCGTTGTAGATATTTCCATGCTCAGTCAGCGGTGTAGACATTCCCCTGTTCATACAGATGGCATTGTAGATATTTACATGTTCATACAGATGGCGGTGTAGATATTTCCATGTTCGTACAAATGGCAGTGTAGATATTTCCATGTTCATACAGGTGGCGGTGTAGATATTTCCATGTTTATACAGATAGCAGTGTAGTTATATCCATGTTTATAGAGATAGCAGTGCAGATATTTCCATTGATAAACAGATAGCTGTGTAGATATTTGCATGTTCATACAGATAGCGGTATAGATATTTCCATGTTCATACAGATAGCGGTGTAGATATTTCCATGTTCATACAGATGGCGGTGTAGATATTTACATGTTCATAGAGATGGTGGTGTAGATATTTCCATGTTTATGCAGATAGCGGTATAGATATTTCCATGTTTATACAGATGGTGGTGTAGATATTTCCATGTTTATAGAGATGGCGGTCTAGATATTTCCATGTTTATAGAGATAGTGGTGTAGTTATTTCCAAGTTTATAGAGACAGCGTTGTAGATATTTCCGTGTTTATACAGATAGCGGTGAAGTTATTTCCATGTTTATACAGATAGCGGTGTAGATATTTCCATGTTTATAGAGATAGTGGTGTAGATAATTCCAATTTAAATACAGATAGCAGTGTAGATATTTCCATGTTCATACAGGTAGCGGTGAAGATATTTCCAAGGTTATAGAGTTGGCGGTGTAGATATTTCCATATTCTTACAGATGGTGGTGTAGATATTTCCATGTTTATAGAGAGGGCGGTGTAGATATTTTCATGTTTACACAGATGGCGGTGTAGATATTTCCATGTTTACACAGATAGCGGAGTGGACATTTCCATGTTTACACAGATAGCGGTGTGGATATTTCCATGTTTACGCAGATAGCGGTGTAGATATTTCCATGTTTATACAGATAGCGTTGCGGATATTTCCATGTTTATACAGATAGTGGTGCAGATATTTCCATGTTTATAAAGATAGCGGTGTAGATATTTCCATCTTAATACAGATGGCAGTGTAGATATGTCCATGTTCGTACAGATGGCGGTGTAGATATTTCCATGTTCATACAGATGGCGGTGTAGATATTTCGAAGTTTATAGAGATAGCGCTGTAGATATTTCCATATTTATAGAGAAATCTGTGTAGATATTTCCATGTATATGCAGATAGCTGTGTAGATATTTCCATGTTCATGCAGATAGCGGTGTAGATATTTCCATGTTCATCCAGATGCCGGTGCAGATATTTGCATGTTCATACAGATAGCGGTGTAGATATTTCCATGTTCCTATGGATAGCGGTTTAGATATTTCCATGTTCATTCAGAGAGCGGTGTAAATATTTCCATGTTCATACAGATAGCGGTGTAGATATTTCCATGTTCATACAGATAGCGGTGTAGGTATTTCCATGTTCTTTCAGTAAGCGTTGTAGATATTTCCATGTTCATACAGATGGCGGTGTAGATATTTCCATGTTCATACAAATGGCGGTGTAGATATTTCCATGTTCATAGAGATGGCGGTGTAGATATTTCCGTGTTCATACAAATGGCGGTGTAGATATTTCCAAGTTCATAGAGATGGCGGTGTAGATATTTCCATGTTTATACAGATAGCAGTGTAGTAATTTCCATGTTTATAGAGATAGCAGTGTAGATATTTCCATTGATATACAGATAGCTGTGTAGATATTTGCATGGTCATACATAAAGCGGTGTAGATATTTCCATCTTCGTACAGATAACGGTGTTGATATTTCCATGTTCATACAGATAGCGGTGTAGATATTTCCATGTTCATACAGTTAGCGGTGTCGATATTTCCATTTTCATACAAATGGCGGTGTAGGTATTTACATGTTCATACAGATGGCGGTGTATATATTTCCATGTTCATACATATGGCCGTGTAGATATTTCCATGTCCATACCAATAGCGGTGTAGATATTTCCATGTCCATAGAGTTAGCGGTGTAGATATTTCCATGTTCATACAGATGGCGGTGTAGTTATTTACATGTTCATACAGATGGCGGTGTAGATATTTCCATGTTCGTACAGACGGCGGTGTAGATATTTCCTTGTTCATAGAGATGGCGGTGTAGATATTTCCATGCTTATGCAGATAGCGGTATAGATATTTCCATGTTTAAACAGATGGTGGTGTAGATATTTCCATGTTTATAGAGATGGCGGTCTAGATATTTCCATGTTTATAGAGATAGTGGTGTAGTTATTTCCAAGTTTATAGATACAGCGTTGTAGATATTTCCATGTTTATACAGGTAGCGGTGAAGATATTTCCATATTTATACAGATAGCGGTGTAGATATTTACATGTTTATACAGATAGCGGTGTAGATATTTCCATGTTGATTGAGATAGTGGTGCAGATAATTCCAATTTTATACAGATAGCAGTGTAGATATTTCCAAGTTCATTCAGATAGCAGTGTAGATATTTCCACGTTTATAGAGATTGCGGTGTAGATATTTCCATGTTCATACAGATGGCAGTGTAGATACTTCCATGTTTATAGAGATGGCGGTGTAGATATTTTCATGTTTACACAGATGGCGGTGTAGATATTTCCAAGTTTACACAGATGGCGCTGTAGACATTTCCATGTTTACACAGATAGCGGTGTGGATATTTCCATGTTTATGCAGATAGTGGTGTAGATATTTCCATGTTTATACAGATAGCGGTGTGGATATTTCCATGTTTATACAGATAGCGTTGTAGATATTTCCATCTTATTACAGATAGCGGTGTAGATATGTCCATGTTCGTACAGATGGTGGTGTAGATATTTCCATGTTCATACAGATGGCGGTGTAGATATTTCGAAGTTTATAGAGATAGCGCTGTACTTATTTCTATATTTACATAGAAATCTGTGTAGATATTTCCACGTATATGCAGATAGCTGTGGAGATATTTCCATGTTCATGCAGAAAGCGGTGTAGATATTTCCATGTTCATACAGATGGCGGTGAAGGTATTTCCATGTTCATACAGATGGCGGTGTAGATATTTCCATGTTCATACAAATGGCCGTGTAGATATTTCCATGTTCATAGAGATGGCGGTGTAGATATTTCCATGTTTATACAGATAGCGGTGTAGTTATTTCCATGTTTATAGAGACAGCATTGTAGATATTTCCATTGATATACTGTTAGCTGTGTAGATATTTGCATCTTCATAAAGATAGCGGTGTAGATATTTCCATCTTCATGCAGATAGCTGTGTAGATATTTCCATGTTCATACATATAGCAGTGTAGATATTTCCGTGTTCATACAGATAATGGTGTAGATATTTCCATGTTCATACAGATAGCGATGCAGATATTTCCATGTTAATACAGTTAGCGGTGTAGATATTTCCATTTTCATACAGATGGCGGTGTAGATATTTCGAAGTTTATAGAGATAGCACTGTAGTTATTTCCATACTTATAGAGAAATCTGTGTAGATATTTCCATATATATGCAGATAGCTGGGTAGATAATTCCATGTTCATGGAGATAGCGGTGTAGATATTTCCATGTTCATCCACATGCCAGTGTAGATATATCCATGCTCATACAAATGGTGGTGAAGATATTTCCATGTTCATACAGATGGCGGTGTAGATATTTCCATGTTCATACAAATGGCGGTGTAGATATTTCCATGTTCATAGAGATGGCGGTGTAGATATTTCCATGTTCATACAAATGGCGGTGTAGATATTTCCATGTTCATAGTGATGGCGGTGTAGATATTTCCATGTTCATACCAATAGCGGTGTAGATATTTCCATGTTCATACAAATGGCGGTGTAGATATTTCCATGTTCATAGAGATGGCGGTGTAGATATTTCCATGTTCATACAAATGGCGGTGTAGATATTTCCATGTTCATAGAGATGGCGGTGTAAATATTTCCATGTTTATACAGATAGCAGTGTAGTTATTTCCATGTTTATAGAGATAGCATTGTAGATTTTCCATTCATATACACATAGCTGTGTAGATATTTGCATGTTCATACAGATAGCTGTGTAGATATTTCCATGTTCATGCAGATAGCGGTGTAGATATTTCCATGTTCATACAAATAGCTGTGTAGATATTTGCATGTTCATACAGATAGCGGTGTAGATATTTCCATGTTCATGCAGATAGCGGTGAAGATATTTCCATGTTCATACAGATAGCGGTGTAGATATTTCCATGTTCATACAGATAACGGTGTAGATATTTCCATGTTCATACAGTTAGCGGTGTAGATATTTCCATGTTCATACAGATGGCGGTGTAGATATTTACATTTTCATACAGATGGTGGTGTAGATATTTCCATGTTCGTACAGATGGCGGTGTAGATATTTCCATGTTCATAGAGATGGCGGTGTAGATATTTCCATGTTTATGCAGATAGCGGTATAGATATTTCCATGTTTATACTAATGATGGTGTAGATATTTCCATGTTTATAAAGATGGCGTTCTAGATATTTCCATGTTTATACAGATATCGGTGACGATATTTCCATGTTTATACAGATAGCAGTGTAGATATTTCCATGTTTATACAGATAGCAGTGTAGATATTTCCATGTTTATAGAGATAGTGGTGTAGATAATTTCAATTTTATACCGAGAGCAGTGTAGATATTTCCAAGTTCATACAGGTAGCGATGTAGATATTTCCACGTTCATAGAGATGGCGGTGTAGATATTTCCATGTTCATACAGATTGCGGTGTAGATATTTCCATGTTCATACAAATGGCGGTGTAGATATTTCCAAGTTCATAGAGATGGCGGTGTAGATATTTCCATGTTCATACAAATGGCGGTGTAGATATTTCCAAGTTCATAGAGATGGCGGTGTAGATATTTCCATGTTTATACAGATAGCAGTGTAGTAATTTCCATGTTTATAGAGATAGCAGTGTAGATGTTTCATTGATATACAGATAGCTGTGTAGATATTTGCATGGTCATACAGATAGCGGTGTAGATATTTCCATGTTCATACAGTTAGCGGTGTAGATATTTCCATTTTCATACAAATGGCGGTGTAGATATTTACATGTTAATACATATGGCGGTGTATATATTTCCATGTTCATACATATGGCCGTGTAGTTATTTCCATGTTCATAGAGATGGCGGTGTAGATATTTCCATGTTTATACAGATTGCAGTGTAGATATTTCCATGTTTATAGAGATAGTGATGAAGATCACTTCAATTTTATACAGGGAGCAGTGTAGATATTTCAAAGTTCATACAGTTAGCGGTGTAGATATTTCCAAGTATATAGATATTGCGGTGTCGATATATCCATGTTCATACAGAAGGCGGTGTAGATATTTCCATGTTTATGGGGATGGCAGTGTAGATATTTTCATGTTTACACAGATGGCGGTGTAGATATTTCCATGTTTACACAGATAGCGGTGTAGACCTTTCCATGTTTATTCAGATAACAGTGTAGATATTTCCATCTTTATAGAGATAGGGGTGCAGATAATTTCAATTTTTTACAGATAGCAGTGTAGATATTTCCAAGTTCATACCGATAGCGATGTAGATATTTCCACGTTTATAGAGATGGCGGTGTAAATATTTCCATGTTCATACAGATGGTGGTGTAGATATTTCTAAGTTTATAGAGATGGCGGTGTAGATATTTTCATGTTTACACAGATGGCGGTGTAGCTACTTCCATGTTTACACAGATAGCGGTGTAGATATTTCCATGTTTACACAGATAGCGGTGTGGATATTTCTGTGTTTATGCAGATAGCGGTGTAGATATTTCCATGTTTATACAGATAGCGGTGCGGATATTTCCATGTTTTTACAGATGGGCAGATATTTCCATGTTTATACAGATAGCGGTGTAGATATTTCCATCTTAATACAGATTGCGGTGTAGATATGACCATGTTCGTACAGATGGCGTTGTAGATATTTCCATGTTCATACAGATGGCGGTGTAGATATTTCGAAGTTTATAGAGATAGCGCTGTAGTTATTTCCATATTTATAGAGAAATCTGTGTAGATATTTCCCTGTATATGCAGATAGCTGTGTAGATATTTCCATGTTCATGCAGATAGCGGTGAAGATATTTCCATGTTCATCCAGATGCCGGTGTACATATATCCATGTTCATACTGATGGCGGTGAAGATATTTCCATGTTCATACAGATGGCGGTGTAGATATTTCAAAGTTTATAGAGATAGCGCTGTAGTTATTTCCATATTTATAGAGAAATCTGTGTAGATATTTCCATGTATATTCCGATAGCTGTGTAGATATTTCCATGTTCATGCAGATAGCGGTGAAGATATTTCCATGTTCATCCAGATGCCGGTGTACATATATCCATGTTCATACAGATGGCGGTGAAGATATTTCCGTGTTCATACAGATGGCCGTGTAGATATTTCCACGTTCATACAAATGGCGGTGTAGATATTTCCATGATCATAGGGATGGCGGTGTAGATAATTCCATGTTCATAGAAATGGCGGTGTAGATATTTCCATGTTCATAGAGATGATGGTGTAGATATTTCCATGTTTATACAGATAACAGTGTAGTTATTTCCATGTTTATAGACATAGCAGTGTAGATATTTCCATTGATATACAGATAGCTGTGTAGATATTTGCATGTTCATACAGATAGCGGTGTACATATTCCCATGTTCGTACAGATAGCGGTGTAGTTATTTCCATGTTCATACAGATAGCATTGTAGACATTTCCATGTTCATACAGATAGAAGTTTAGATATTTCCATGTTCATACAGTTAGTGGAGTAGATATTTCCATGTTCATACAGATGGCGGTGTAGATATTTCCATGTTCATACAGATTGCGGTGTAGATATTTCCATGTTCGTACAGATGGCGGTGTAGATATTTCCATGTTCATAGAGATGGCGGTGTAGATATTTCCATGTTTATGCAGATAGCAGTATAGATTTTTCCATGTTTATACAGATGGTGGTGTAGGTATTTCCATGTTTATAGAGATGGCGGTCTAGATATTTCCATGTTTATAGAGATAGTGGTGTAGTTATTTCCAAGTTTATAGAGACTGCGTTGTACATATTTCCATGTTTATACAGATAACAGTGAAGATATTTCCATGTTTATACAGATAGCGGTGTAGATATTTCCATGTTTATACAGATAGCGGTGTAGATGTTTCCATGTTTATAGAGATAGTGGTGTAGATAATTCCAATTTTATGCAGATAGCAGCGTAGGTATTTCCAAGTTCATACAGATAGCGGTGTAGATATTTCCACGTTTATACAGATGGCGGTGTAGAAATTCCCATGTTCATACTGATGGCGGTGTAGATATTTCCATGTTTATAGAGATGGCGGTGTAGATATTTTCACGTTTACACAGATGGCGGTGTAGATATTTCCATGTTTACACAGATAGCGATGTAGACATTTCCATGTTTACACAGATAGCGGTGTGGATATTTCCATTTTTATGCAGATACCGGTGTAGATATTTCCATGTTTATACGGATAGTGGTGTGGATATTTCCATGTTTATACAGATGGGCAGATATTTCCATGTTTATACAGATAGCGGTGTAGATATTTCCATCTTAATACAGATGTCGGTGTAGATATGTCCATGTTCGTACAGATGGCGGTGTAGATATATCCATGTTCATCCAGATGCCGGTGTAGATATATCCATGTTCATACAGATGACGGTGAAGATATATCCATGTTCATACAGATGGCGGTGTAGATATTTCCATGTTCATACAAATGTCTGTGTAGATATTTCCATGTTCATAGAGATGGCGGTGTAGATATTTCCATGTTCATACAAATGGCGGTGTAGATATTTCCATGTTCATAGAGATGGCGGTGTTGATATTTCCATGTTTATACAGATTGCAGTGTAGTTATTTCCATGTTTATAGAGATAGTGGTGTAGATAATTTCAATTTTATACAGATAGCTTTGTAGATATTTGCATGTTCATACAGAGAGCGGTGTAGATATTTCCATGTTCATACAGATAGCGGTGTAGATATTTCCATGTTCATACAGATAGCGGTGTAGATATTTCCGTGTTCATGCAGATAGCGGTGTAGATATTTCCATGTCCATACCAATAGCGGTGTAGATATTTCCATGTCCATACAGTTAGTGGTGTAGATATTTCCATGTTCATACAGATGGCGGTGTAGTTATTTACATGTTCATACAGATGGCGGTGTAGATATTTCCATGTTCGTACAGATGTCGGTGTAGATATTTACATTTTCATACAGATGGCGGTGTAAATATTTCCAAGTTCGTACAGATGGCGGTGTAGAAATTTCCATGTTCATAGAGATGGCGGTGTAGATATTTCCATGTATATGCAGATAGCGGTATAGATATTTCCATGTTTAAACAGATGGTGGTGTAGATATTTCCATGTTTATAGAGATGGCGGTCTTGATATTTCCATGTTTATAGAGATAGTGGTGTAGTTATTTCCAAGTTTATAGATACAGCGTTGTAGATATTTCCATGTTTATACAGGTAGCGTTGAAGATATTTCCATGTTTATACAGACAGCGGTGTAGATATTTACATGTTTATACAGATAGCGGTGTAGATATTTCCATGTTGATTGAGATAGTGGTGCAGATAATTCCAATTTTATACAGATAGCAGTGTACATATTTCCAAGTTCATACAGATAGCAGTGTAGATATTTCCACGTTTATAGAGATGGCGGTGTAGATATTTTCATGTTTACACAGATGGCGGTGTAGATATTTCCAAGTTTACACAGGTGGCGCTGTAGACATTTCCATGTTTACACAGATAGCGGTGTGGATATTTCCATGTTTATGCAGATAGCGGTGTAGATATTTCCATGTTTATACAGATAGCGGTGCGGATATTTCCATGTTTATACAGATGGTGGTGCGGATATTTCCATGTTTATACAGATAGCGTTGTAGATATTTCCATCTTATTACAGATAGCGGTGTAGATATGTCCATGTTCGTACAGATGGCGGTGTAGATATTTCCATGTTCATACAGATGGCGGTGTAGATATTTTGAAGTTTATAGAGATAGCGCTGTACTTATTTCTATATTTACATAGAAATCTGTGTAGATATTTCCACGTATATGCAGATATCTGTGTAGATATTTCCATGTTCATGCAGAAAGCGGTGTAGATATTTCCATGTTCATCCAGATGCCGGTGTAGATATATCCATGTTCATACAGATGGCGGTGAAGTTATTTCCATGTTCATACAGATGGCGGTGTAGATATTTCCATGTTCATACAAATGGCGGGGTAGATATTTCCATGTTCATAGAGATGGCGGTGTAGATATATCCATGTTCATACAAATGGCAGTGTAGATATTTCCACGTTCATAGAGATGGCGGTGTAGATATTTCCATGTTTATACAGATAGCAGTGTAGTTATTTCCATGTTTATAGAGACAGCATTGTAGATACTTCCATTGATATACAGTTAGCTGTGTAGATATTTGCATCTTCATAAAGATAGCGGTGTAGATATTTCCATCTTCATGCAGATAGCTGTGTAGATATTTCCATGTTCATACAGATAGCAGTGTAGATATTTCCGTGTTCATACAGATAACGGTGTAGATATTTCCATGTTCATACAGATAGCGGTGCAGATATTTCCATGTTAATACAGTTAGCGGTGTAGATATTTCCATTTTCATACAGATGGCGGTGTAGATATTTCGAAGTTTATAGAGATAGCACTGTAGTTATTTCCATACTTATAGAGAAATCTGTGTAGATATTTCCATATATATGCAGATAGCTGGGTAGATTTTCCATGTTCATGGAGATAGCGGTGTAGATATTTCCATGTTCATCCACATGCCAGTGTAGATATATCCATGCTCATACAAATGGTGGTGAAGATATTTCCATGTTCATACAGATGGCGGTGTAGATATTTCCATGTTCATACAAATGGCGGTGTAGATATTTCCATGTTCATAGAGATGGCGGTGTAGATATTTCCATGTTCATACAAATGGCGGTGTAGATATTTCCATGTTCATAGTGATGGCGGTGTAGATATTTCCATGTTCATACCAATAGCGGTGTAGATATTTCCATGTTCATACAAATGGCGGTGTAGATATTTCCATGTTCATAGAGATGGCGGTGTAGATATTTCCATGTTCATACAAATGGCAGTGTAGATATTTCCATGTTCATAGAGATGGCGGTGTAAATATTTCCATGTTTATACAGATAGCAGTGTAGTTATTTCCATGTTTATAGAGATAGCATTGTAGATTTTCCATTAATATACACATAGCTGTGTAGATATTTGCATGTTCATACAGATAGCGGTGTAGATATTTCCATGTTCATGCAGATAGCGGTGTAGATATTTCCATGTTCATACAAATAGCTGTGTAGATATTTCCATGTTCATACAGATAGCAGTGTAGATATTTCCATGTTCATGCAGATAGCGGTGAAGATATTTCCATGTTCATACAGATAGCGGTGTAGATATTTCCATGTTCATACAGATAACGGTGTAGATATTTCCATGTTCATACAGGTGGCGGTGTAGATATTTCCATGTTTATACAGATAGCGGTGTAGATATTTCCATGTTTATACAGATAACAGTGTAGATATTTCCATGTTTATGGAGATAGTGGTGTAGATTATTTCAATTTTATACAGATAGCAGTGTAGATATTTCCAATTTCATACAGATAGCGGTGTAGATATTTCCATGTTCATACAGATAGCGGTGTAGATATTTCCATGTTCATACAGATAGCGGTGTAGATATTTCCATGTTCATACATATAGCGGTGTAGATATTTCCATGTTCACCCATATAGCGGTGTAGATATTACCATGTTCACACAGATAGCGGTGTAGATATTTCCATGTTCACACAGTTAGCGGTGTAGATATTTCCATGTTCACACATATAGCGGTGTAGATATTTCCATGTTCACACAGATAGCGGTATAGATAATTCCATGTTCACACAGTTAGCGGTGTAGATATTTCCATGTTCATACAGATGGCGCTGTAGATATTTCCATGTTCATACAAATGGCGGTGTAGATATTTCCATGTTCGTACGGATGGCAGTGTAGATATTTCCATGTTCGTGCAGGTGGCGGTGTAGATACTTCCATGTCTGTACAGATAGCAGAGTAGATATTTCCATGTTTGTAGAGATAGCAATGTAGATATTTCCATTGATATACAGATAGCTGTGTAGATATTTCCATGTTCATACAGATAGCGGTGTAGATATTTCCATGTTCATACAGATAGCGGTGTAGATATTTCCGTGTTCATGCAGATAGCGGTGTAGATATTTCCATGTCCATACCAATAGCGGTGTAGATATTTCCATGTCCATACAGTTAGTGGTGTAGATATTTCCATGTTCATACAGATGGCGGTGTAGTTATTTACATGTTCATACAGATGGCGGTGTAGATATTTCCATGTTCGTACAGATGTCGGTGTAGATATTTACATTTTCATACAGATGGCGGTGTAAATATTTCCAAGTTCGTACAGATGGCGGTGTAGAAATTTCCATGTTCATAGAGATGGCGGTGTAGATATTTCCATGTATATGCAGATAGCGGTATAGATATTTCCATGTTTAAACAGATGGTGGTGTAGATATTTCCATGTTTATAGAGATGGCGGTCTTGATATTTCCATGTTTATAGAGATAGTGGTGTAGTTATTTCCAAGTTTATAGATACAGCGTTGTAGATATTTCCATGTTTATACAGGTAGCGTTGAAGATATTTCCATGTTTATACAGACAGCGGTGTAGATATTTACATGTTTATACAGATAGCGGTGTAGATATTTCCATGTTGATTGAGATAGTGGTGCAGATAATTCCAATTTTATACAGATAGCAGTGTACATATTTCCAAGTTCATACAGATAGCAGTGTAGATATTTCCACGTTTATAGAGATGGCGGTGTAGATATTTTCATGTTTACACAGATGGCGGTGTAGATATTTCCAAGTTTACACAGGTGGCGCTGTAGACATTTCCATGTTTACACAGATAGCGGTGTGGATATTTCCATGTTTATGCAGATAGCGGTGTAGATATTTCCATGTTTATACAGATAGCGGTGCGGATATTTCCATGTTTATACAGATGGTGGTGCGGATATTTCCATGTTTATACAGATAGCGTTGTAGATATTTCCATCTTATTACAGATAGCGGTGTAGATATGTCCATGTTCGTACAGATGGCGGTGTAGATATTTCCATGTTCATACAGATGGCGGTGTAGATATTTTGAAGTTTATAGAGATAGCGCTGTACTTATTTCTATATTTACATAGAAATCTGTGTAGATATTTCCACGTATATGCAGATATCTGTGTAGATATTTCCATGTTCATGCAGAAAGCGGTGTAGATATTTCCATGTTCATCCAGATGCCGGTGTAGATATATCCATGTTCATACAGATGGCGGTGAAGTTATTTCCATGTTCATACAGATGGCGGTGTAGATATTTCCATGTTCATACAAATGGCGGGGTAGATATTTCCATGTTCATAGAGATGGCGGTGTAGATATATCCATGTTCATACAAATGGCAGTGTAGATATTTCCACGTTCATAGAGATGGCGGTGTAGATATTTCCATGTTTATACAGATAGCAGTGTAGTTATTTCCATGTTTATAGAGACAGCATTGTAGATACTTCCATTGATATACAGTTAGCTGTGTAGATATTTGCATCTTCATAAAGATAGCGGTGTAGATATTTCCATCTTCATGCAGATAGCTGTGTAGATATTTCCATGTTCATACAGATAGCAGTGTAGATATTTCCGTGTTCATACAGATAACGGTGTAGATATTTCCATGTTCATACAGATAGCGGTGCAGATATTTCCATGTTAATACAGTTAGCGGTGTAGATATTTCCATTTTCATACAGATGGCGGTGTAGATATTTCGAAGTTTATAGAGATAGCACTGTAGTTATTTCCATACTTATAGAGAAATCTGTGTAGATATTTCCATATATATGCAGATAGCTGGGTAGATTTTCCATGTTCATGGAGATAGCGGTGTAGATATTTCCATGTTCATCCACATGCCAGTGTAGATATATCCATGCTCATACAAATGGTGGTGAAGATATTTCCATGTTCATACAGATGGCGGTGTAGATATTTCCATGTTCATACAAATGGCGGTGTAGATATTTCCATGTTCATAGAGATGGCGGTGTAGATATTTCCATGTTCATACAAATGGCGGTGTAGATATTTCCATGTTCATAGTGATGGCGGTGTAGATATTTCCATGTTCATACCAATAGCGGTGTAGATATTTCCATGTTCATACAAATGGCGGTGTAGATATTTCCATGTTCATAGAGATGGCGGTGTAGATATTTCCATGTTCATACAAATGGCAGTGTAGATATTTCCATGTTCATAGAGATGGCGGTGTAAATATTTCCATGTTTATACAGATAGCAGTGTAGTTATTTCCATGTTTATAGAGATAGCATTGTAGATTTTCCATTAATATACACATAGCTGTGTAGATATTTGCATGTTCATACAGATAGCGGTGTAGATATTTCCATGTTCATGCAGATAGCGGTGTAGATATTTCCATGTTCATACAAATAGCTGTGTAGATATTTGCATGTTCATACAGATAGCGGTGTAGATATTTCCATGTTCATGCAGATAGCGGTGAAGATATTTCCATGTTCATACAGATAGCGGTGTAGATATTTCCATGTTCATACAGATAACGGTGTAGATATTTCCATGTTCATACAGGTGGCGGTGTAGATATTTCCATGTTTATACAGATAGCGGTGTAGATATTTCCATGTTTATACAGATAACAGTGTAGATATTTCCATGTTTATGGAGATAGTGGTGTAGATTATTTCAATTTTATACAGATAGCAGTGTAGATATTTCCAATTTCATACAGATAGCGGTGTAGATATTTCCATGTTCATACAGATAGCGGTGTAGATATTTCCATGTTCATACAGATAGCGGTGTAGATATTTCCATGTTCATACATATAGCGGTGTAGATATTTCCATGTTCACCCATATAGCGGTGTAGATATTACCATGTTCACACAGATAGCGGTGTAGATATTTCCATGTTCACACAGTTAGCGGTGTAGATATTTCCATGTTCACACATATAGCGGTGTAGATATTTCCATGTTCACACAGATAGCGGTATAGATAATTCCATGTTCACACAGTTAGCGGTGTAGATATTTCCATGTTCATACAGATGGCGCTGTAGATATTTCCATGTTCATACAAATGGCGGTGTAGATATTTCCATGTTCGTACGGATGGCAGTGTAGATATTTCCATGTTCGTGCAGGTGGCGGTGTAGATACTTCCATGTCTGTACAGATAGCAGAGTAGATATTTCCATGTTTGTAGAGATAGCAATGTAGATATTTCCATTGATATACAGATAGCTGTGTAGATATTTGCATGTTCATACAGATAGCGGTGTAGATATTTCCATGTTCGTACAGATAGCGTTGTAGATATTTCCATGTTCATACAGATAGCGGTGTAGATATTTCCATGTTCATACACATAACGGTGTAGATATTTCCATGTTCATACAGATAGCGGTGTAGATATTTCCATGTTCATACAGTTAGCCGTGTAGATATTTCCATGTTCATACAGATGGCGGTGTAGATATTTACATATTCATACAGATTGCGGTGTAGATATTTCCATGTTCGTACAGATGGCGGTGTAGATATTTCCATGTTCATGGAGATGGCGGTGTAGATATTTCCATGTTTATGCAGACGGCGGTATAGATATTTCCATGTTTATACAGATGGTGGTGTAGATATTTCCATGTTTATGGGGATGGCGGTGTAGATATTTTCATGTTTACACAGATGGCGGTGTACGTATTTCCATGTTTACACAGATAGCAGTGTAGACATTTCCATTTTTTTTCACAGATAGCAGTGTGGATATTTCCATGTTTATGCAGATAGCAGTGTAGATATTTCAATGTTTATACAGATAGCATTGCGGATATTTCCATGTTTATACAGATAGTTGGGCAGATATTTCCATGTTTATACAGATAGCGCTGTAGATATTTCCATCTTAATACAGATGGCGGTGTAGATATGTCCATGTTTGTACAGATGGCAGTGTAGATATTTCTAGGTTCATACAGATGGCGGTGCAGATATTTCGAAGTTTATAGAGATAGCGCTGTAGTTATTTCCATATTTTTAGAGAAATCTGTGCAGATATTTCTATGTATATTCAGATAGCTGTGTAGATATTTGCATGTTCATACGGATAGCGGTGTAGATATTTCCAAGTTCGTACAGATAGCGGTGTAGATATTTCCATGTTCATGCAGATAGCGTTGCAGATATTTCCATGTTCATACAGATAACGGTGTTGATATTTCCACGTTCATACAGATAGCGGTGTAGATATTTCCATGTGCATACAGTTAGCGGTGTAGATATTTCCATGTTCATACAGATGGCGGTGTAGATATTTACATGTTCATACAGGTGGCGGTGTTGATATTTCCACGTTCGTACAGATGGCGGTGTAGATATTTCCATGTTCATAGAGATGGCGGTGTAGGTATTTCCATGTTCATGCAGATAGCGGTGTAGATATTTCCATGTTCATACAGGTGGCGGTGTAGATATTTACATGTTCATACAGATTGCCGTGTAGATATTTCCATATTCGTACGAATTGCAGTGTAGATATTTCCATGTTCATACAGGTGGCGGTGTAGATATTTCTAAGCTTATACAGATAGCAGTGTAGTTATTTCCATGTTTATAGAGATAGCAGTGTAGATATTTCCATTGATATACAGATAGCTGTGTAGATATTTGCATTTTCATACAGATAGCTGTGTAGATATTTCCATGTTCGTACAGATAGCAGTGTCGATATTTCCATGTTCGTACAGATAGCGGTGTAGATATTTCCATGTTCATACAGATAACGGTGTAGATATTTCCATGTTCATACAGTTAGCGGTGTAGATATTTCCATGTTCATTCAGATGGCGGTGTAGATATTTACATGTTCATACAGATGGCGGTGTAGATATTTCCATGTTCGTACAGATGGCGGTGTAGATATTTCCATGTTCATAGAGATGGCGGTGTACATATTTCCATGTTTATGCAGATAGCGGTATAGATATATCCATGTTTATACATATGGTGGTGTAGATATTTCCATGTTTATAGAA
Source organism: Gorilla gorilla gorilla (assembly GCF_029281585.2). Lineage (NCBI taxonomy): Eukaryota > Metazoa > Chordata > Mammalia > Primates > Hominidae > Gorilla > Gorilla gorilla. Next base: position 79,630,451 of record NC_073244.2, read on the forward strand.
ATGGCGGTCTAGAAATTTCCATGTTCATACAGATAGCGGTGTAGATATTTCCATGTTCATACATATAGCGGTGTAGATATTTCCATGTTCACCCATATAGCGGTGTAGATATTTCCATGTTCACACAGATAGCGGTGTAGATATTTCCATGTTCAGACAGTTAGCGGTGTAGATATTTCCATGTTCACACATATAGCGGTGTAGATTTTCCATGTTCACACAGATAGCGGTATAGATATTTCCATGTTCACACAGTTAGCGGAGTAGATATTTCCATGTTCATACAGATGGCGCTGTAGATATTTCCATGTTCATACAAATGGCGGTGTAGATATTTCCATGTTCGTACGGATGGCAGTGTAGATATATCCTTGTTCGTGCAGGTGGCGGTGTAGATACTTCCATGTTTGTACAGATAGCAGAGTAGATATTTCCATGTTTGTAGAGATAGCAATGTAGATATTTCCATTGATATACAGATAGCTGTGTAGATATTTGCATGTTCATACAGATAGCGGTGTAGATATTTCCATGTTCGTACAGATAGCGTTGTAGATATTTCCATGTTGATACAGATAGCGGTGTAGATATTTCCATGTTCATACACATAACGGTGTAGATATTTCCATGTTCATACAGATAGCGGTGTAGATATTTCCATGTTCATACAGTTAGCCGTGTAGATATTTCCATGTTCATACAGATGGCGGTGTAGATATTTCCATGTTCGTACAGATGGCGGTGTAGATATTTCCATGTTCATGGAGATGGCGGTGTAGATATTTCCATGTTTATGCAGACGGCGGTATAGATATTTCCATGTTTATACAGATGGTGGTGTAGATATTTCCATGTTTATGGGGATGGCGGTGTAGATATTTTCATGTTTACACAGATGGCGGTGTAGATATTTCCATGTTTACACAGATAGCAGTGTAGACATTTCCATTTTTTTTCACAGATAGCAGTGTGGATATTTCCATGTTTATGCAGATAGCAGTGTAGATATTTCAATGTTTATACAGATAGCTTTGCGGATATTTCCATGTTTATACAGATAGTTGGGCAGATATTTCCATGTTTATACAGATAGCGCTGTAGATATTTCCATCTTAATACAGATGGCGGTGTAGATATGTCCATGTTTGTACAGATGGCAGTGTAGATATTTCTAGGTTCATACAGATGTCGGTGCAGATATTTCGAAGTTTATAGAGATAGCGCTGTAGTTATTTCCATATTTTTAGAGAAATCTGTGTAGATATTTCCATGTATATTCAGATAGCTGTGTAGATATTTGCATGTTCATATGGATAGCGGTGTAGATATTTCCAAGTTCGTACAGATAGCGGTGTAGATATTTCCATGTTCATGCAGATAGCGTTGCAGATATTTCCATGTTCATACAGATAACGGTGTTGATATTTCCATGTTCATACAGATAGCGGTGTAGATATTTCCATGTGCATACAGTTAGCGGTGTAAATATTTCCATGTTCATACAGATGGCGGTGTAGATATTTACATGTTCATACAGATGGCGGTGTAGATATTTCCATGTTCATACAGATGGCAGTGTAGATATTTCCATGTTCATAGACATGGCGGTGTAGATATTTCCATGTTCATACAGATAGCGGTGTAGATATTTCCATGTTCATACAGGTGGCGGTGTAGATATTTACATGTTCATACAGATGGCCGTGTAGATATTTCCATGTTCGTATGAATTGCAGTGTAGATATTTCCATGTTCATACAGGTGGCGGTGTAGATATTTCTAAGCTTATACAGATAGCAGTGTAGTTATTTCCATGTTTATAGAGATAGCAGTGTAGATATTTCCATTGATATACAGATAGCTGTGTAGATATTTGCATTTTCATACAGATAGCTGTGTAGATATTTCCATGTTCGTTCAGATAGCAGTGTCGATATTTCCATGTTCGTACAGATAGCGGTGTAGATATTTCCATGTTCATACAGATAACGGTGTAGATATTTCCATGTTCATACAGATAGCGGTGTAGATATTTCCATGTTCATACAGATGGCGGTGTAGATATTTACATGTTCGTACAGATGGCGGTGTAGATATTTCCATGTTCGTACAGATTGCGCAGTAGATATTTCCATGTTCATAGAGATGGCGGTGTAGATATTTCCATGTTTATGCGGATAGCGGTATAGATATTTCCATGTTTATACAGATGGTGGTGTAGATATTTCCATGTTTATAGAGATGGCGGTCTAGATATTTCAATGTTTATAGAGATAGTGGTGTAGTTATTTCCAAGTTTATAGAGACAGCGCTGTAGATATTTCCATGTTTATACAGATAGCGGTGAAGATATTTCCATGTTTATACAGATAGCGGTGTAGATATTTCCATGTTTGTACAGATAACAGTGTAGATATTTCCATGTTTATAGAGATAGTGGTGCAGGTAATTTCAATTTTATACAGATAGCAGTGTAGATATTTCCAAGTTCATACTGATAGCGGTGTAGATATTTCCATGTTCATACAGATAGCGGTGTAGATATTTCCATGTTCATACAGATAGCGGTGTAGATATTTCCATGTTCATACATATAGCGGTGTAGATATTTCCATGTTCACCCATATAGCGGTGTAGATATTTCCATGTTCACACAGATAGCGGTGTAGATATTTCCATGTTCACACAGTTAGCGGTGTAGATATTTCCATGTTCACACATATAGCGGTGTAGATATTTCCATGTTCACACAGATAGCGGTATAGATATTTCCATGTTCACACAGTTAGCGGTGTAGATATTTCCATGTTCATACAGATGGCGCTGTAGGTATTTCCATGTTCATACAAATGGCGGTGTAGATATTTCCATGTTCGTACGGATTTCAGTGTAGATATTTCCATGTTCGTGCAGGTGGCGGTGTAGATACTTCCATGTTTTTACAGATAGCAGAGTAGATATTTCCATGCTTGTAGAGATAGCAATGTAGATATTTCCATTGATATACAGATAGCTGTGTAGATATTTGCATGTTCATACAGATAGCGGTGTAGATATTTCCATGTTCGTACAGATAGCGTTGTAGATATTTCCATGTTCATACAGATAGCGGTGTAGATATTTCCATGTTCATAAACATAACGGTGTAGATATTTCCATGTTCATACAGATAGCGGTGTAGATATTTCCATGTTCATACAGTTAGCCGTGTAGATATTTCCATGTTCATGCAGATGGCGGAGTAGATATTTACATGTTCATACAGATGGCGGTGTAGATATTTCCATGTTCATACAGATGGCGGTGTAGATATTTCCATGTTCATGGAGATGGTGGTGTAGATATTTCCATGTTTATGCAGACGGCGGTATAGATATTTCCATGTTTATACAGATGGTGGTGTAGATATTTCCATGTTTATGGGGATGGCGGTGTAGATATTTTCATGTTTACACAGATGGCGGTGTAGATATTTCCATGTTTACACAGATAGCGGTGTAGACATTTCCATTTTTTTTCACAGATAGCAGTGTGGATATTTCCATGTTTATGCAGATAGCAGTGTAGATATTTCCATGTTTTTACAGATAGCGTTGTGGATATTTCCATGTTTATACAGATAATTTGGCAGATATTTCCATGTTTATACAGATAGCGGTGTAGATATTTCCATCTTAATACAGATGGCGGTGTAGATATGTCCATGTTTGTACAGATGGCAGTGTAGATATTTCCATGTTCATACAGATGGCGGTGCAGATATTTCGAAGTTTATAGAGATAGCGCTGTATTTATTTCCATATTTTTAGAGAAATCTGTGTAGATATTTCCATGTATATTCAGATAGCTGTGTAGATATTTGCATGTTCATATGGATAGCGGTGTAGATATTTCCATGTTCGTACAGATAGCGGTGTAGATATTTCCATGTTCATGCAGATAGCGGTGCAGATATTTCCATGTTCATACAGATAACGGTGTAGATATTTCCATGTTCATACAGATAGCGGTGTAGATATTTCCATGTTCATACAGTTAGCGGTGTAGATATTTCCATGTTCATTCAGATGGCGGTGTAGATATTTACATGTTCATACAGATGGCGGTGTAGATATTTCCATGTTCGTACAGATGGCAGTGTAGATATTTCCATGTTCATAGAGATGGCGGTGTAGATATTTCCATGTTTATGCAGATAGCGGTATAGATATATCCATGTTTATACATATGGTGGTGTAGATATTTCCATGTTTATAGAAATGGCGGTCTAGAAATTTCCATGTTTATACAGATAGCGGTGAAGATATTTCCATGTTTATACAGATAGTGGTGTAGATATTTCCATGTTTATACAGATAGCACTGTAGATATTTCCATGTTTGTAGAGATAGTGGTGTAGATAATTTCAATTTTATACCGAGAGCAGTGTAGATATTTCCAAGTTCATACAGATAGCGATGAAGATATTTCCACGTTTATAGAGATGGCGGTGTAGATATTTCCATGTTCATACTGATGGCGGTGTAGATATTTCCATGTTCATACAAATGACGGTGTAGATATTTCCATGTTAATAGAGATGGCGGTGTAGATATATCCATGTTCATACAAATGGCGGTGTAGATATTTCCATGTTCATAGAGATGGCGGTGTAGATATTTCCATGTTTATACAGATAGCAGTGTAGTTATTTCCATGTTCATACAGATAACAGTGTAGATATTTCCATTATCATACAGATAGCGGTGTAGATATTTCCATTGATATACACATAGCTGTGTAGATATTTCCATGTTCATACAGATAGCGATGTAGATATTTCCATGTTCATAGAGATAACAGTGTAGATATTTCCATTTTCATACAGATAGCGGTGAAGGTATTTCCATGGTCATACAGTTAGCGGTGCAGATATTTCCATGTTCATACAGAAGGCGGTGTAGATGTTTACATGTTCATACAGATGGCGGTGTAGATATTTCCATGTTCGTACAGATGGCCGTGTAGATATTTCCATGTTCATAGAGATGGCGGTATAAATATTTCCATATTTATGCAGATAGCGGTATAGATATTTCCATGTTAATACAGATGGTGTTGTAGGTATTTCCATGTTTATAGAGATGGCGGTCTAGATATTTCCATGTATATAGACATAGTGGTGTAGTTATTTCCAAGTTTATAGAGACAGCGTTGTAGATATTTCCATGTTTATACAGATAGCGGTGAAGTTATTTCCATGTTTATACAGATAGCGGTGTAGATATTTTCATGTTTATACAGATAACAGTGTAGATATTTCCATGTTTATACAGATAGCGGTGTAGATATTTTCATGTTTATACAGATAACAGTGTAGATATTTCCATGTTTATAGAGATAGTAGTGTAGATAATTTCAATTTTATACAGATAGCAGTGTAGTTATTTCCAAGTTCATACAGATAGCGGTGTAGATATTTCCACGTTTATAGAGATAACGGTGTAGATATTTCCATGTTTACACAGATGGCGGTGTAGATATTTCCATGTTTACACAGATAGCGGTGCAGACATTTCCATGTTTACACAGATAGCGGTGTAGATATTTCCATGTTTACACAGATAGCGGTGCAGGCATTTCCATGTTTACACAGATAGCGGTGTGGATATTTCCATGTTTATGCAGATAGCGCTGTGGATATTTCCATGTTCATACAGATGGTGGTGTAGATATTTCGAAGTTTATAGAGATAGCGCTGTAGTTATTTCCATATTTATAGAGAAATCTGTGTAGATATTTCCATGTATATGCAGATAGCTGTGTAGATATTTCTATGTTCATGCAGATAGCTGTGTAGATATTTCCATGTTCATCCAGATGCCGGTGTAGATATATCCATGTTCATACAGATGGCGGTGTAGATATTTCCGTGTTCATTGAAATGGCGGTGTAGATATTTCCATGTTTATACAGATAGCAGAGTAGATATTTCTATGTTTATAGAGATAGTGGTGTAGATAATTTTAATTTTATACCGAGAGCAGTGTATATATTTCCAAGTTAATACAGATAGCGGTGTGGATATTTCCACGTTTATAGATATGGCGGTGTAGATATTTACACGTTCATACAGAAGGCGGTGTAGATATTTCCATGTTTATAGAGATGGCGGTGTAGATATTTTCATGTTTACACAGATGGCGGTGTAGTTATTTCCATGTTTACACAGATAGTGGTGTAGACATTTCCATGTTTACACAGATAGCGGTGTGGATATTTCCATGTTTATGCAGATTGCGGTGTAGATATTTCCATGTTTATACAGATAGCGGTGCGGATATTTCCATGTTTATACAGATAGTTGGGCAGATATTTCCCTGTTTATGCCGATAGCTGTGTAGATATTTCCATCTTAATACAGAGGGCTTTGAAGATGTGTCCATGTTTGTACAGATGGCGGTGTAGATATTTCCATGTTCATTCAGATGGCGGTGTAGATATTTCGAAGTTTATAGAGATAGCGCTGTAGTTATTTCCTTATTTATAGAGAAATCGCTGTAGCTATTTCCATGTATATGCAGATAGCTGTGTAGATATTTCCATGTTCATGCAGATAGCGGTGTAGATATTTCCATGTACATCCAGATGCCGGTGTAGTTATATCCATGTTCATACAGATGGCGGTGAAGATATTTCCATGTTAATACAGATGGCAGTGTAGATATTTCCATGTTCATACACATGGCGGTGTAGATATTTCCATGTTCATACAGATGGCAGTGTAGATATTTCCGTGTTCATAGAAATGGCGGTGTAGATATTTCCATGTTCATAGAGATGGCGGTGTATATATTTCCGTGTTTATACAGATAGCAATGTAGGTATTTCCATGATTATAGAGATAGCGGTGTAGCTATTTCCATTGATATACAGATAGCTGTGTAGATATTTGCATGTTCATACAGATAGCGGTGTAGATATTTCCATGTTCGTACAGATAGCGGTGTAGATATTTCCATGTTCATACAGATAGCGGTGTAGATATTTCCATGTTCATACAGATAACGGTGTAGATATTTCCATGTTCATACTGATAGCGGTGTAGATATATACACGTTCATACAGATTGTGGTGTAGATATTTACATGTTCATACAGATGGCGGTGTAGATATTTCCAAGTTCGTACAGATGGAGGTGTAGATATTTCCATGTGCATAGAGACGGCGGTGTAGATATTTCCATGTTTATGCAGATAGCGGTATAGATATTTCCATGTTTATACAGATGGTGGTGTAGATATTTCCGTGTTTATAGAAATGGCGGTATAGATATTTCCATGTTTACAGAGATAGTGGTGTAGTTATTTCCAAGTTTATAGGGACAGCGTTGTAGATATTTCCATGTTTATACAGATAGTGGTGAAGATATTTCCATGTTTATACAGATAGCGGTGTAGATATTTCCATGTTTATACAGATAGCAGTGTAGATATTTCCATGTTTATAGAGATTGTGGTGTAGATAATTTCAATTTTATACCGAGAGCAGTGTAGATATTTCCAAGATCATACAGATAGCGGTGTAGATATATCCATGTTCATACAGATGGCGGTGAAGGTATTTCCATGTTCTTACAGATGGCGGTGTAGATATTTCCATGTTCATACAAATGGGGGGGCAGATATTTCCATGTTCATAGAGATGGCGGTGTAGATATTTCCATGTTCACACAAATGGCGGTGTTGATATTTCCATGTTCATAGAGATGGTGGTGTAGATATTCCCATGTTTATACAGATAGCAATGTAGTTATTTCCATGTTTATAGAGATAGCGGTGTAGATAACTTCAATTTTCTACAGATAGCTGTGTAGATATTTGCATCTTCATACACATAGCGGTGTAGATATTTCCATGTTCATAGAGATGGCGGTGTAGATATTTCCATGTTCATACAAATGGCGGTGTAGATATTTCCATGTTCATAGAGATGGCGGTGTAGATATTCCCATGTTTATACAGATAGCAATGTAGTTATTTCCATGTTTATAGAGATAGCGGTGTAGATTACTTCAATTTTCTACAGATAGCCGTGTAGATATTTGCATCTTCATACAGATAGCGGTGTAGATATTTCCATGTTCATACAGATAGCGGTGTAGATATTTCCATGATCATACAGATAGCGGTGTAGACATTTCCATGTTCATACAGATTGCGGTGTAGATATTTCCATGTTCATACAGATAGCGGTGTAGATATTTCCATGTTCATACCAATAGCCGTGTAGATATTAACATGTCCATACAGTTAGCGGTGTAGATATTTCCATGTTCATACAGACGGCGGTGTAGATATTTACATGTTCATACAGATGGAGGTGTAGATATTTCCAAGTTCGTACGGATGGCATTGTAGATATTTCCATGTTCATACAGGTGGCTGTGTAGATATTTCCATGTTTATACAGATAGCAGTGTAGTTATTTCCATGTTTATAGAGATAGCAGTGTAGATATTTCCATTGATATACAGATAGCTGTGTAGATATCTGCATGTTCATACAGATAGCGGTGTAGATATTTCCATGTTCGTAAAGATAGCGGTGTAGATATTTCCATGTTCATACAGATAGCGGTGTAGATATTTCGATGTTCATACAGATATCGGTATAGATATTTCCATGTTCATACAGATAGCGGTGTAGATATTTCCATGTTCATACAGTTAGCGGTGTAGATATATCCATGTTCATACAGATGGCGGTGTAGATATTTAGATGTGCATACAGATGGCGGTGTAGATATTTCCATGTTCGTACGGATGGCGGTGTAGATATTTCCATGTTCATACAGATGGCGGTGTAGATATTTCCATGTATATGCAGATAGCGGTGTAAATATTTCCATGTTTATACAGATGGTGGTGTAGATGTTTCCATGTTTATAGAGATGGCGGTCTAGATATTTCCATGTTTACAGAGATAGTGGTGTAGTTATTTCCAAGTTTATAGAGACAGCGTTGTAGATATTTCCATGTTTATACAGATAGCGGTGAAGATATTTCCATGTTTATACAGATAGCGGTGTAGATATTTCCATGTTTATACAGATAGCGGTGTAGATATTTCCATGCTTATACAGATAGCAGAGTAGATATTTCTATATTTATAGAGATAGTGGTGTAGATAATTTTAATTTTATACCGAGAGAAGTGTAGATATTTCCAAGCTCATGCAGATAGTGGTGTGGATATTTCCACGTTTATAGAGATGGCGGTGTAGATATTTCCATGTTCATACAGAAGGCGGTGTAGATATTTCCATGTTTATACAGATAGCGGTGTAGATATTTCCATGTTTATACAGATAGCGGTGTAGATATTTCCATGTTTATACAGATAGCAGTGTAGATATTTCCATGTTTATAGAGATAGTGGTGTAGATAATTTCAATTTTATACCGAGAGCAGTGTAGATATTTCCAAGATCATACAGATAGCAGTGTAGATATTTCCACGTTTATAGAGATGGGGGTGTAGATATCTCCAGGTTCAAACTGATGGCGGTGTAGATATTTCTATGTTTATAGAGATGGCGGTGTAGATATTTTCATGTTTACACAGATGGCGGTGTAGGTATTTCCATGTTTACACAGATAGCGGTGTAGGCATTTCCATGTTCACAAAGATAGCGGTGTGGATATTTCCATGTTTATGCAGATAGCGGTGTTGATATTTTCATGTTTATACAGATAGCGGTGCGGATATTTCCATGTTTATACAGATAGTTGGGCAGATATTTCCATGTTTATACAGATAGCGGTGTAGATATTTCCATCTTAACACACATGGCGTTGTAGATATGTCCATGTTTGTAGAGATGGCGGTGGAGATATTTCCGTGTTCATACAGATGGCGGTGTAGATATTTCGAAGTTTATAGAGATAGCGCTGTAGTTATTTCCATATTTATAGAGAAATCTGTGTAGATATTTCCATGTATATGCAGATACCTGTGTAGATATTTCAATGTTCATGCAGATAGCTGTGTAGATATTTCCATGTTCATCCAGATGCTGGTGTGGATATATCCATGTTCATACAGATGGCGGTGAAGGTATTTCCATGTTCTTACAGATGGCGGTGTAGATATTTCCATGTTCATACAAATGGGGGGGCAGATATTTCCATGTTCATAGAGATGGCGGTGTAGATATTTCCATGTTCACACAAATGGCGGTGTTGATATTTCCATGTTCATAGAGATGGTGGTGTAGATATTCCCATGTTTATACAGATAGCAATGTAGTTATTTCCATGTTTATAGAGATAGCGGTGTAGATAACTTCAATTTTCTACAGATAGCTGTGTAGATATTTGCATCTTCATACACATAGCGGTGTAGATATTTCCATGTTCATACAGATAGCGGTGTAGATATTTCCATGTTCATACAGACAGCGGTGTAGATATTTCCAGGTTCATACAGATAGCGGTGTAGACATTTCCATGTTCATACAGATTGCGGTGTAGGTATTTCCATGTTCATACAGATAGCGGTGTAGTTATTCCATGTTCATACCAATAGCCGTGTAGATATTAACATGTCCATACAGTTAGCGGTGTAGATATTTCCATGTTCATACAGACGGCGGTGTAGATATTTACATGTTCATACAGATGGAGGTGTAGATATTTCCAAGTTCGTACGGATGGCATTGTAGATATTTCCATGTTCATACAGGTGGCTGTGTAGATATTTCCATGTTTATACAGATAGCAGTGTAGTTATTTCCATGTTTATAGAGATAGCAGTGTAGATATTTCCATTGATATACAGATAGCTGTGTAGATATCTGCATGTTCATACAGATAGCGGTGTAGATATTTCCATGTTCGTAAAGGTAGCGGTGTAGATATTTCCATGTTCATACAGATAGCGGTGTAGATATTTCGATGTTCATACAGATATCGGTATAGATATTTCCATGTTCATACAGATAGCGGTGTAGATATTTCCATGTTCATACAGTTAGCGGTGTAGATATATCCATGTTCATACAGATGGCGGTGTAGATATTTAGATGTGCATACAGATGGCGGTGTAGATATTTCCATGTTCGTACGGATGGCGGTGTAGATATTTCCATGTTCATACAGATGGCGGTGTAGATATTTCCATGTATATGCAGATAGCGGTGTAAATATTTCCATGTTTATACAGATGGTGGTGTAGATGTTTCCATGTTTATAGAGATGGCGGTCTAGATATTTCCATGTTTACAGAGATAGTGGTGTAGTTATTTCCAAGTTTATAGAGACAGCGTTGTAGATATTTCCATGTTTATACAGATAGCGGTGAAGATATTTCCATGTTTATACAGATAGCGGTGTAGATATTTCCATGTTTATACAGATAGCGGTGTAGATATTTCCATGCTTATACAGATAGCAGAGTAGATATTTCTATATTTATAGAGATAGTGGTGTAGATAATTTTAATTTTATACCGAGAGAAGTGTAGATATTTCCAAGCTCATGCAGATAGTGGTGTGGATATTTCCACGTTTATAGAGATGGCGGTGTAGATATTTCCATGTTCATACAGAAGGCGGTGTAGATATTTCCATGTTTATACAGATAGCGGTGTAGATATTTCCATGTTTATACAGATAGCGGTGTAGATATTTCCATGTTTATACAGATAGCAGTGTAGATATTTCCATGTTTATAGAGATAGTGGTGTAGATAATTTCAATTTTATACCGAGAGCAGTGTAGATATTTCCAAGATCATACAGATAGCAGTGTAGATATTTCCACGTTTATAGAGATGGGGGTGTAGATATTTCCAGGTTCAAACTGATGGCGGTGTAGATATTTCTATGTTTATAGAGATGGCGGTGTAGATATTTTCATGTTTACACAGATGGCGGTGTAGGTATTTCCATGTTTACACAGATAGCGGTGTAGACATTTCCATGTTCACAAAGATAGCGGTGTGGATATTTCCATGTTTATGCAGATAGCGGTGTAGATATTTCCATGTTTATACAGATAGCGGTGCGGATATTTCCATGTTTATACAGATAGTTGGGCAGATATTTCCATGTTTATACAGATAGCGGTGTAGATATTTCCATCTTAACACACATGGCGTTGTAGATATGTCCATGTTTGTAGAGATGGCGGTGAAGATATTTCCGTGTTCATACAGATGGCGGTGTAGATATTTCGAAGTTTATAGAGATAGCGCTGTAGTTATTTCCATATTTATAGAGAAATCTGTGTAGATATTTCCATGTATATGCAGATACCTGTGTAGATATTTCAATGTTCATGCAGATAGCTGTGTAGATATTTCCATGTTCATCCAGATGCTGGTGTGGATATATCCATGTTCATACAGATGGCGGTGAAGGTATTTCCATGTTCTTACAGATGGCTGTGTAGATATTTCCATGTTCATACAAATGGGGGGGCAGATATTTCCATGTTCATAGAGATGGCGGTGTAGATATTTCCATGTTCACACAAATGGCGGTGTTGATATTTCCATGTTCATAGAGATGGTGGTGTAGATATTCCCATGTTTATACAGATAGCAATGTAGTTATTTCCATGTTTATAGAGATAGCGGTGTAGATAACTTCAATTTTCTACAGATAGCTGTGTAGATATTTGCATCTTCATACACATAGCGGTGTAGATATTTCCATGTTCATACAGATAGCGGTGTAGATATTTCCATGTTCATACAGATAGCGGTGTAGATATTTCCATGTTCATACAGATAGCGGTGTAGATATTTCCATGTTCATACCAATAGCGGGGTAGATATTAACATGTCCATACAGTTAGCGGTGTAGATATTTCCATGTTCATACAGATGGCGGTGTAGATATTTACATGTTCATACAGATGGAGGTGTAGATATTTCCAAGTTCGTACGGATGGCATTGTAGATATTTCCATGTTCATACAGGTGGCTGTGTAGATATTTCCATGTTTATACAGATAGCAGTGTAGTTATTTCCATGTTTATAGAGATAGCAGTGTAGATATTTCCATTGATATACAGATAGCTGTGTAGATATCTGCATGTTCATACAGATAGCGGTGTAGATATTTCCATGTTCATAAAGATAGCGGTGTAGATATTTCCATGTTCATACAGATAGCGGTGTAGATATTTCGATGTTCATACAGATATCGGTATAGATATTTCCATGTTCATACAGATAGCGGTGTAGATATTTCCATGTTCATACAGTTAGCGGTGTAGATATATCCATGTTCATACAGATGGCGGTGTAGATATTTAGATGTGCATAGAGATGGCGGTGTAGATATTTCCATGTTCGTACGGATGGCGGTGTAGATATTTCCATGTTAATACAGATGGCGGTGTAGATATTTCCATGTATATGCAGATAGCGGTGTAAATATTTCCATGTTTATACAGATGGTGGTGTAGATGTTTCCATGTTTATAGAGATGGCGGTCTAGATATTTCCATGTTTACAGAGATAGTGGTGTAGTTATTTCCAAGTTTATAGAGACAGCGTTGTAGATATTTCCATGTTTATACAGATAGCGGTGAAGATATTTCCATGTTTATACAGATAGCGGTGTAGATATTTCCATGTTTATACAGATAGCGGTGTAGATATTTCCATGCTTATACAGATAGCAGAGTAGATATTTCTATATTTATAGAGATAGTGGTGTAGATAATTTTAATTTTATACCGAGAGAAGTGTAGATATTTCCAAGCTCATGCAGATAGTGTTGTGGATATTTCCACGTTTATAGAGATGGCGGTGTAGATATTTCCATGTTCATACAGAAGGCGGTGTAGATATTTCCATGTTTATACAGATAGCGGTGTAGATATTTCCATGTTTATACAGATAGCGGTGTAGATATTTCCATGTTTATACAGATAGCAGTGTAGATATTTCCATGTTTATAGAGATAGTGGTGTAGATAATTTCAATTTTATACCGAGAGCAGTGTAGATATTTCCAAGATCATACAGATAGCAGTGTAGATATTTCCACGTTTATAGAGATGGGGGTGTAGATATTTCCAGGTTCAAACTGATGGCGGTGTAGATATTTCTATGTTTATAGAGATGGCGGTGTAGATATTTTCATGTTTACACAGATGGCGGTGTAGGTATTTCCATGTTTACACAGATAGCGGTGTAGACATTTCCATGTTTACAAAGATAGCGGTGTGGATATTTCCATGTTTATGCAGATAGCGGTGTAGATATTTCCATGTTTATACAGATAGCGGTGCGGATATTTCCATGTTTATACAGATAGTTGGGCAGATATTTCCATGTTTATACAGATAGCGGTGTAGATATTTCCATCTTAACACACATGGCGTTGTAGATATGTCCATGTTTGTAGAGATGGCGGTGAAGATATTTCCGTGTTCATACAGATGGCGGTGTAGATATTTCGAAGTTTATAGAGATAGCGCTGTAGTTATTTCCATATTTATAGAGAAATCTGTGTAGATATTTCCATGTATATGCAGATACCTGTGTAGATATTTCAATGTTCATGCAGATAGCTGTGTAGATATTTCCATGTTCATCCAGATGCTGGTGTGGATATATCCATGTTCATACAGATGGCGGTGAAGGTATTTCCATGTTCTTACAGATGGCGGTGTAGATATTTCCATGTTCATACAAATGGGGGGGCAGATATTTCCATGTTCATAGAGATGGCGGTGTAGATATTTCCATGTTCACACAAATGGCGGTGTTGATATTTCCATGTTCATAGAGATGGTGGTGTAGATATTCCCATGTTTATACAGATAGCAATGTAGTTATTTCCATGTTTATAGAGATAGCGGTGTAGATAACTTCAATTTTCTACAGATAGCTGTGTAGATATTTGCATCTTCATACACATAGCGGTGTAGATATTTCCATGTTCATACAGATAGCGGTGTAGATATTTCCATGTTCATACAGATAGCGGTGTAGATATTTCCATGTTCATACAGATAGCGGTGTAGATATTTCCATGTTCATACCAATAGCGGGGTAGATATTAACATGTCCATACAGTTAGCGGTGTAGATATTTCCATGTTCATACAGATGGCGGTGTAGATATTTACATGTTCATACAGATGGAGGTGTAGATATTTCCATGTTCGTACGGATGGCATTGTAGATATTTCCATGTTCATACAGGTGGCGGTGTAGATATTTCCATGTTTATACAGATAGCACTGTAGTTATTTCCATGTTTATAGAGATAGCAGTGTAGATATTTCCATTGATATACAGATAGCTGTGTAGATATTTGCATGTTCATACAGATAGCGGTGTAGATATTTCCATGTTCGTAAAGATAGCGGTGTAGATATTTCCATGTTGATACAGATAGCGGTGTAGATATTTCGATGTTCATAGAGATATCGGTATAGATATTTCCATATTCATACAGATAGCGGTGTAGATATTTCCATGTTCATACAGTTAGCGGTGTAGATATATCCATGTTCATACAGATGGCGGTGTAGATATTTAAATGTGCATACAGATGGCGGTGTAGATATTTCCATGTTCATACAGATGGCGGTGTAGATATTTCCATGTTCATACAGATGGCGGTGTAGATATTTCCATGTTTATGCAGATAGCGGTGTAGATATTTCCATGTTTATACAGATGGTGGTGTAGATATTTCCATGTTTATTGAGATGGCGGTCTAGATATTTCCGTGTTTACAGAGATAGTGGTGTAGTTATTTCCAAGTTAATAGAGACAGCGTTGTAGATATTTCCATGTTTATATAGATAGCGGTGTAGATATTTCCATGTTTATACAGATAGCGGTGTAGATATTTCCATGTTTATACTGATAGCAGAGTAGATATTTCTATGTTTATAGAGATAGTGGTGTAGATAATTTTAATTTTATACCGAGAGCAGTGTAGTTATTTCCAAGCTCATGCAGATAGCGGTGTGGATATTTCCACGTTTATAGAGATGGCGGTGTAGATATTTCCATGTTCATACAGAAGGCGGTGTAGATATTTCCATGTTTATAGAGATGGCGGTGTAGATATTTTCATGTTTACACAGATGGCGGTGTAGTTATTTCCATGTTTACACAGATAGTGGTGTAGACATTTCCATGTTTACACAGATAGCGGTGTGGATATTTCCATGTTTATGCAGATAGCGGTGTAGATATTTCCATGTTTATACAGATAGCGGTGCGGATATTTCCATGTTTATACAGATAGTTGGGCAGATATTTCCATGTTTATGCAGATAGCTGTGCAGATATTTCCATCTTAATACAGAGGGCTTGAAAGATATGTACATGTTTCTACAGATGGCGGTGTAGATATTTCCATGTTCATTCAGATGGCGGTGTAGATATTTCGAAGTTTATAGAGATAGCGCTGTAGTTATTTCCATATTTATAGAGAAATCGCTGTAGCTATTTCCATGTATATGCAGATAGCTGTGTAGATATTTCCATGTTCATGCAGATAACGGTGTAGATATTTCCAGGTTCATACAGATAGCGGTGTAGATATTTCCATGTTCATACAGAGAGCGGTGTAGATATTTCCATGTTCATACAGATAGCGGTGTAGATATTTCCATTTTCATACAGATAGCGGTGTGGATATTTCCATGTTCATACAGATTGTGGTGTAGATATTTCCATGTTCATACAGATGGCGGTGTAGATATTTACATGTTCATACAGATGGCGGTGTAGATATTTCCATGTTCGTATGGATGGCAGTGTAGATATTTCCATGTTCATACAGGAGGCGGTGTAGATATTTCCATGTTAATACAGATAGCAGTGTAGTTATTTCCATGTTTATAGAGATAGCAGTGTAGATATTTCCATTGATATACAGATAGATGTGTAGATATTTGCATGTTCATACAGATAGCGGTGTAGCTATTTCCATGTTCATACAGATAGCGGTGAAGATATTACCATGTTTATACAGATAGCGGTGTAGATATTTCCATGTTTATACAGATAGCACTGTAGATATTTCCATGTTTATAGAGATAGTGGTGCAGATAATTCCAATATCATACAGATAGCAGTGCAGATATTTAGAAGTTCGTACAGATAGCGGTGTTGATATTTCCACCTTTATAGAGATGGTGGTGTAGATATTCCCATGTTCATAGAGATGGCGGTGTAGATATTTCCATGTTTATATAGATGGCGGTGTAGATATTTTAATGTTTACTCAGATGGCGGTGTAGGTATTTCCATGTTTACACAGATAGCGGTGTGGATATTTCCATGTTTATGCAGATAGCGGTGTAGATATTTCCATGTTTATACAGATAGCGGTGAGGTTATTTCCATGTTTATACAGATAGTGGTGAAGATATTTCCATGTTTATACAGATAGCGGTATAGATATTTCCATCTTAATACAGATGGCGGTGTAGACATGTCCAAGTTCGTACAGATCGCGGTGTAGATATTTCCATGTTCATAAAGATGGCGGAGTAGGTATTTTGAAGTTTATAGAGATAGCACTGTAGTTATTTCCATATTTATAGAGAAGTCTGTGTAGATATTTCCATGTATATGCAGATAGCTGTGTAGATATTTCCATGTTCATGCTGATAGCGGTGTAGATATTTCCATGTTCATCCAGATGCCAGTGTAGAATTATCAACGTTCATACAGATGGCAGTGAAGATATTTCCATGTTCATACAGATGGCGGTGTAGATGTTTCCACGTTCATACAAACTGCGGTGTAGATATTTCCATGTTCATAGAGATGGCGGTGTAGATATTTCCATGCTCATACAAATGGCGGTGTAGCTATTTCGATGTTCATAGAGATGGCGGTGTAGATATTTCCATGTTTTTGCAGATAATAGTGTAGTTATTTCCATGTTTATAGAGATAGCAGTGTAGGTATTTCCATTGGTATACAGATAACTGTGTAGATATCTGCATGTTCATACAGATATCGGTGTAGATATTTCCATGTTCGTACAGATAGCGGTCTAGATATTTCCATGTTCATGCAGATAGTGGTGTAGATATTTCCATGTTCATACAGATAGCGGTGTAGATATTTCCATGTTCATACCAATAGCGGTGTAGATATTTCCATGTTCATACAGTTAGCGTTGTAGATATTTCCATGTTAATACAGATGGCGGTGTAGATATTTACATGTTCATACAGATGGCGGTGTAGATATTTCCATGTTCATACGGATGGCAGTGTAGATATTTCCAAGTTCAAACAGGTGGCAGTGTAGGTATTTCCATGTTTATACAGATAGCAGTGTAGTTATTTCCATGTTTATAGAGATAGCAGTGTAGATATTTCCATTGATATACAGACAGCTGTGTAGATATTTGCATGTTCGTACAGATAGCGGTGTAGATTTTTCCATGTTTGTACAGATAGCAGTGTAGATATTTCCATGTTCATACAGATAGCGGTGTAGATATTGCCATGTTCATTCAGATAGCGGTGTAGATATTTCCATGTTCATACAGATAACGGTGTAGATATTTCCATGTTCATACAGATAGCGGTGTAGATATTTCCATGTTCATTCAGTTAGCGGTGTAGATAATTCCATGTTCATACAGATGGCGGTGTAGATATTTACATGTTCATACAGATGGAGGTGTAAATATTTCCATGTTCATACAGATGTCGGTGTAGATATTTCCATGTTCATAGAGATGGCGGTGTAAATATTTCCATGTTTATGCCGATAGCGGTATAGATATTTCCATGTTTATACAGATGGTGGTGTAGATATTTCCATGTTTATAGAGATGGCATTCTAGATATTTCCATGTTTATAGAGATAGCGGTGTAGTTATTTCCAAGTTTATAGAGACAGCATTGTAGATATATCCATCTTTATACAGATGGCGGTGAAGATATTTCCATGTTTATACAGATAGCGGTGTAGATATTTCCATGTTTATACAGATAGCGGTGTAGATATTTCCATGTTTATAGAGATAGTGGTGTACATATTTACAATTTTATACAGATAGCAGTGTAGTTATTTCCAAGTTCATACAAATAGCACTGTAGATATTTCCACGTTTATAGAGATGGCGGTGTAGATATTTCCATGTTCATACAAATGGCGGTGTAGATATTTCCATGTTTATAGAGATGGCGGTGTAGATATTTTCATGTTTACACAGATGGCAGTGTAGATATTTCCATGCTTACACAGTAGCGATGTAGACATTTCCATGTTTACACAGATAGCGGTGTGTATATTTCCATGTTTATGCAGATAGCGGTGTAGATATTTCCATGTTCATACAGATGGTGGTGTAGATATGTCCATGTTCGTACAGATGGCGGTGTAGATATTTCCATGTTCATACAGATGGCGGTGTAGATATTTCGAAGTTTATAGAGATAGCGCTGTAGTTATTTCCATATTTATAGAGAAATCTGTGTAGATATTTCCATGTATATGCTGATAGCTGTGTAGATATTTCCATGTTCATGCAGATAGCGGTGTAGATATTTCCATGCTCATCCAGATGCCGGTGTAGATATATCCATGTTCATACAGATGGCGCTGAAGATATTTCCATGTTCATACAGATGGCGGTGTAGGTATTTCCATGTTCATACAAATGACGGTGTAGATATTTCCATGTTCTTAGAGATGGCAGTGTAGATATTTCCATGTTCGTACAAATGGCGGTGAAGATATTTCCATGTTTATACAGATAGCGGTGTAGGTATTTCCATGTTTATACAGATAGCGGTGTAATTATTTCCATGTTTATACAGAAAGCTTTGTAGATATTTCCATGTATATGCAGATAGCTGTGTAGATATTTCCATGTTTATACAGATAGCGCTGCTGATATTTCCATGTTTATTACAGATAGTGGTGTGGGTATTTCCATGTTTATAGAGATAGTGGTGTAGATATTTCAATGTTTATACAGATAGCGGTGTAGATATATCCATGTTTATACAGATAGCGGTGTGGATATTTCCATCTTAGTACAGGTGTCGTTGTAGATATTTCCAAGTTTATACAGATAGCGGTGTAGGTATTTCCATGTTTCTACAGATAGTGGTGTAGATATTTCCATGTTTATACAGATAGTGGTGTAGATATATCTATCTTAATACAGATGGCGTTGTAGATATTTCCATGTTCTTACAGATGGCAGTGTAGATATTTCCATGTTCATACACATAGCGGTGTAGATGTTTCCATGTTCATACAGAGAGCGGTGTAGATATTTCCATGTTCATACAGATAACCGTGTAGATATTTCCATGTTCATACAGATAGCGGTTTAGATATTTCCATGTTCATACAGTTAGCGGTGTAGATATTTCCATGTTCATACAGATGGCGGTGTAGATATTTACATGTTCATAAATATGGCGGTGTAAATATTTCCATGTTCGTTCAGATGGCGGTGTAGATATTTCCATGTTCATAGAGATGGCGGTGTAGATATTTCCATGTTTATGCAGATAGCGGTATAGATATTTCCATGTTTATACAGATGGTGGTGTAGATATTTCCATGTTTATAGAGATGGCAGTCTAGATATTTCCATGTTTATAGAGATAGTGGTGTAGTTATTTCCAAGTTTATAGAGACAGCATTGTAGACATTTCCATGTTTATACAGATAGCGGTGAAGATATTTCCATGTTTATACAGATAGCGGTGTAGATATTTCCATGTTTATACAGATAGCGGTGTAGATATTTCCATGTTTATAGAGATAGTGGAGTAGATAATTCCAATTTTATTCAGATAGCAGTGTAGATATTTCGAAGTTCGTACAGATAGCGGTGTAGATATTTCCACCTTTATAGAGATGGCGGTGTAGATATTTCCATGTTCATATAGATGGCGGTGTAGATATTTCCATGTTTATATAGATGGTGGTGTAGATATTTTCATGTTTACTCAGATGGCGGTGTAGATATTTCCATGTTTACACAGATAGCGGTGTGGATATTTCCATGTTTATGCAGATAGCGGTGTAGATATTTCCATGTTTATACAGATAGCGGTGAGGTTATTTCCATATTTATACAGATAGGGGTGCAGATATTTCCATGTTTATACAGATAGCGGTGTAGATATTTGCATCTTAATACAGACGGCGGTGTGGACATGTCCATGTTCGTACAGATGGCGGTGTAGATATTTCCATGTTCATACAGATGACGGAGTAGGTATTTCGAAGTTTATGGAGATAGCGCTGTAGTTATTTCCATATTTATAGTGAAATCTGTGTAGATATTTCCATGTATATGCAGATAGCTGTGTAGATATTTCCATGTTCATGCAGATAGCGGTGTAGATATTTCCATGTTCATCCAGATGCCGGTGTAGATATATCAATGTTCATACAGATGGCGGTGAAGATATTTCCATGTTCATACAGATGGCGGTGTAGATATTTCCATGTTCATACAGGTGGCGGTGTAGCTATTTCCTTGTTTATACAGATAGCAGTGTAGTTATTTCCATGTTTATAGAGATAGCAGTGTAGATATTTCAATGTTTATACAGATGGCGGTGTAGACATTTCCATGTTTATACAGATAGCGGTGAAGATATTTCCATGTTCGTACAGATAGCGGTGTAGATATTTCCATGTTTATAGAGATGGCGGTGTAGATATTTTCATGTTTACACAGATGGCGGTGTAGATATTTCCATGTTTACACAGTAGCGGTGTAGACATTTCCATGTTCACAGATAGCGGTGTTGATATTTCCATGTTTATGCAGATAGCGGTGTAGATATTTCCATGTTTATACAGATAGCGGTGCGGTTATTTCTATGTTTATACAGATAGTTGTGCAGATATTTCCATGTTTATACAGATAGCTGTGTAGATATTTCCATGTTCATACAGATGGTGGTGTAGATATGTCCATGTTCGTACAGATGGCGGTGTAGATATTTCCATGTTCATACAGATGGCGGTGTAGTTATTTCCATGTTCATACAAATGGCAGTGTAGATATTTCCCTGTTTATAGAGATTGCGGTGTAGTTATTTCCTTGTTTATAGAGAATGCTGTGTAGATATTTCCATGTACATGCAGTTAGCTGTGTAGATATTTCCATGTTCATACAGATAGCGGTGTCGTTATTTCCATGTTTATACAGATAGCGGTGTATTTATTTCCATGTTCATACACATAGCGGTGTAGATATTTCCATCTTCATACAGTTAGCGGTGTAGATATTTCCATGTTCATACAGATGGCGGTGTAAATATTTCCCTGTTCATCCAGATGACCGTGTAGATATTTCCATGTTCATGCAGATGGCGGTGATGATATTTCAATCTTCATACAGATGGCGCTGTAGATATGTCCATGTTCACACAAATGGCGGTGTAGATATTTCCATGTTCATAGAGATGGCGGTGTAGTTATTTCCAGGTTTATAGCGATGGCGGTGTAGTTATTTCCTTGTTTATAGAGATAACAGTGTAGATATTTCTATTTATATACAGATATCGGTGTAGATATTTCCATGTTCATACTGATAGCGGTTTAGATATTTCCATGTTTATACAGATAGCGGTGTAGATATTTCTATGTTTATAGAGATTGCGGTCTAGATATTTCTATGTTTATACAGATAGTCGTGTAGTTATTTCCAAGTTTGTAGAGACAGCGTTGTAGATATTTCCATGTTTATACAGATAGCGGTGAAGATATTTCTATGTTTATACAGATAGTGGTGTAGATATTTCCATGTTTATACAGATACCGGTGTAGATATCTACAAGTTTATAGAGATGGCGGTCTAGATATTCTCTTGTTTATACAGATAGCGGTGTAGATATTTCCATGGTTATAGAGATAGCGGTGTAGATAATTCCAATTTTATATAGATAGCAGTGTAAATATTTCCATGTTCATGCAAATAGCGGTGTAGATATTTCCATGTTTATAGAGATGTCGGTGTTGATATTTCCATGTTCATACAGATGGCGTTGTAGATATGTCCATGTTTACACAGAAAGCGGTGTAGATATTTCCATGTTTAAACACATAGCGGTGTAGATATTTCCATGTTTTAGAGATAGCGGTGTAGTTATTTCCTTGTTTATAGAGAAAGATGTGTAGATATTTCCATGTGTATGCAGTTAACTGTGTAGGTATTTCCATGTTCATACAGATGGCGGTGTATATATTTCCATGTTCATACAGTTAGCAATGTAGATATTTCCATGTTCATACAGATGGCGTTGAAGATATTTCCATGTTCATACAGATGGTGGTGTAGATATTTCCATCTTCATACAAATAGCCGTAGAGATATTTTCACCTTTATAGAGATGGCGGTTTAGATATTTCTATGTTCATACAGTTGGCGGTGTAGATATTTCCATGTTTATAGAGATGGCGGTGTAGATATTTCCATGTATACACAGATAGCGGAGCAGATATTTCCATGTTTACACAGATAACGGTGTAGACATTTCCATCTTTCCACAGATAGCGGTGTAGATACTTACATGTTCATACAGATAGCAGGGTAGATATTTCCATGTTTATACAGATAGTGGTGTAGATATATCTATCTTAATACAGATGGTGTTGTAGATATTTCGATGTTCTTACAGATGGCAGTGTAGATATTTCCATGTTCATACACATAGCGGTGTAGATATTTCCATGTTCGTACAGATAGCGGTCTAGATATTTCCATGTTCATGCAGATAGTGGTGTAGATATTTCCATGTTCATACAGATAGCGGTGTAGATATTTCCATGTTCATACCAATAGCGGTGTAGATATTTCCATGTTCATACAGTTAGCGTTGTAGATATTTCCATGTTAATACAGATGGCGGTGTAGATATTTACATGTTCATACAGATGGCGGTGTAGATATTTCCATGTTCATACGGATGGCAGTGTAGATATTTCCAAGTTCAAACAGGTGGCGGTGTAGGTATTTCCATGTTTATACAGATAGCAGTGTAGTTATTTCCATGTTTATAGAGATAGCAGTGTAGATATTTCCATTGATATACAGACAGCTGTGTAGATATTTGCATGTTCGTACAGATAGCGGTGTAGATTTTTCCATGTTTGTACAGATAGCAGTGTAGATATTTCCATGTTCATACAGATAGCGGTGTAGATATTGCCATGTTCATTCAGATAGCGGTGTAGATATTTCCATGTTCATACAGATAACGGTGTAGATATTTCCATGTTCATACAGATAGCGGTGTAGATATTTCCATGTTCATTCAGTTAGCGGTGTAGATAATTCCATGTTCATACAGATGGCGGTGTAGATATTTACATGTTCATACAGATGGAGGTGTAAGTATTTCCATGTTCATACAGATGTCGGTGTAGATATTTCCATGTTCATAGAGATGGCGGTGTAAATATTTCCATGTTTATGCCGATAGCGGTATAGATATTTCCATGTTTATACAGATGGTGGTGTAGATATTTCCATGTTTATAGAGATGGCATTCTAGATATTTCCATGTTTATAGAGATAGCGGTGTTGTTATTTCTAAGTTTATAGAGACAGCATTGTAGATATATCCATCTTTATACAGATGGCGGTGAAGATATTTCCATGTTTATACAGATAGCGGTGTAGATATTTCCATGTTTATACAGATAGCGGTGTAGATATTTCCATGTTTATAGAGATAGTGGTGTACATATTTACAATTTTATACAGATAGCAGTGTAGTTATTTCCAAGTTCATACAAATAGCACTGTAGATATTTCCACGTTTATAGAGATGGCGGTGTAGATATTTCCATGTTCATACAAATGGCGGTGTAGATATTTCCATGTTTATAGAGATGGCGGTGTAGATATTTTCATGTTTACACAGATGGCAGTGTAGATATTTCCATGCTTACACAGTAGCGATGTAGACATTTCCATGTTTACACAGATAGCGGTGTGTATGTTTCCATGTTTATGCAGATAGCGGTGTAGATATTTCCATGTTCATACAGATGGTGGTGTAGATATGTCCATGTTCGTACAGATGGCGGTGTAGATATTTCCATGTTCATACAGATGGCGGTGTAGATATTTCGAAGTTTATAGAGATAGCGCTGTAGTTATTTCCATATTTATAGAGAAATCTGTGTAGATATTTCCATGTATATGCTGATAGCTGTGTAGATATTTCCATGTTCATGCAGATAGCGGTGTAGATATTTCCATGCTCATCCAGATGCCGGTGTAGATATATCCATGTTCATACAGATGGCGCTGAAGATATTTCCATGTTCATACAGATGGCGGTGTAGGTATTTCCATGTTCATACAAATGACGGTGTAGATATTTCCATGTTCTTAGAGATGGCAGTGTAGATATTTCCATGTTCGTACAAATGGCGGTGAAGATATTTCCATGTTTATACAGATCGCGGTGTAGGTATTTCCATGTTTATACAGATAGCGGTGTAATTATTTCCATGTTTATACAGAAAGCTTTGTAGATATTTCCATGTATATGCAGATAGCTGTGTAGATATTTCCATGTTTATACAGATAGCGCTGCTGATATTTCCATGTTTATTACAGATAGTGGTGTGGGTATTTCCATGTTTATAGAGATAGTGGTGTAGATATTTCAATGTTTATACAGATAGCGGTGTAGATATATCCATGTTTATACAGATAGCGGTGTGGATATTTCCATCTTAGTACAGGTGTCGTTGTAGATATTTCCAAGTTTATACAGATAGCGGTGTAGGTATTTCCATGTTTCTACAGATAGTGGTGTAGATATTTCCATGTTTATACAGATAGTGGTGTAGATATATCTATCTTAATACAGATGGCGTTGTAGATATTTCCATGTTCTTACTGATGGCAGTGTAGATATTTCCATGTTCATACACATAGCGGTGTAGATGTTTCCATGTTCATACAGAGAGCGGTGTAGATATTTCCATGTTCATACAGATAACCGTGTAGATATTTCCATGTTCATACAGATAGCGGTTTAGATATTTCCATGTTCATACAGTTAGCGGTGTAGATATTTCCATGTTCATACAGATGGCGGTGTAGATATTTACATGTTCATAAATATGGCGGTGTAAATATTTCCATGTTCGTTCAGATGGCGGTGTAGATATTTCCATGTTCATAGAGATGGCGGTGTAGATATTTCCATGTTTATGCAGATAGCGGTATAGATATTTCCATGTTTATACAGATGGTGGTGTAGATATTTCCATGTTTATAGAGATGGCAGTCTAGATATTTCCATGTTTATAGAGATAGTGGTGTAGTTATTTCCAAGTTTATAGAGACAGCATTGTAGACATTTCCATGTTTATACAGATAGCGGTGAAGATATTTCCATGTTTATACAGATAGCGGTGTAGATATTTCCATGTTTATACAGATAGCGGTGTAGATATTTCCATGTTTATAGAGATAGTGGAGTAGATAATTCCAATTTTATTCAGATAGCAGTGTAGATATTTCGAAGTTCGTACAGATAGCGGTGTAGATATTTCCACCTTTATAGAGATGGCGGTGTAGATATTTCCATGTTCATATAGATGGCGGTGTAGATATTTCCATGTTTATATAGATGGTGGTGTAGATATTTTCATGTTTACTCAGATGGCGGTGTAGATATTTCCATGTTTGCACAGATAGCGGTGTCGATATTTCCATGTTTATGCAGATAGCGGTGTAGATATTTCCATGTTTATACAGATAGCGGTGAGGTTATTTCCATATTTATACAGATAGGGGTGCAGATATTTCCATGTTTATACAGATAGCCGTGTAGATATTTGCATCTTAATACAGACGGCGGTGTGGACATGTCCATGTTCGTACAGATGGCGGTGTAGATATTTCCATGTTCATACAGATGACGGAGTAGGTATTTCGAAGTTTATGGAGATAGCGCTGTAGTTATTTCCATATTTATAGTGAAATCTGTGTAGATATTTCCATGTATATGCAGATAGCTGTGTAGATATTTCCATGTTCATGCAGATAGCGGTGTAGATATTTCCATGTTCATCCAGATGCCGGTGTAGATATATCAATGTTCATACAGATGGCGGTGAAGATATTTCCATGTTCATACAGATGGCGGTGTAGATATTTCCATGTTCATACAGGTGGCGGTGTAGCTATTTCCTTGTTTATACAGATAGCAGTGTAGTTATTTCCATGTTTATAGAGATAGCAGTGTAGATATTTCAATGTTTATACAGATGGCGGTGTAGACATTTCCATGTTTATACAGATAGCGGTGAAGATATTTCCATGTTCGTACAGATAGCGGTGTAGATATTTCCATGTTTATAGAGATGGCGGTGTAGATATTTTCATGTTTACACAGATGGCGGTGTAGATATTTCCATGTTTACACAGTAGCGGTGTAGACATTTCCATGTTCACAGATAGCGGTGTTGATATTTCCATGTTTATGCAGATAGCGGTGTAGATATTTCCATGTTTATACAGATAGCGGTGCGGTTATTTCTATGTTTATACAGATAGTTGTGCAGATATTTCCATGTTTATACAGATAGCTGTGTAGATATTTCCATGTTCATACAGATGGTGGTGTAGATATGTCCATGTTCGTACAGATGGCGGTGTAGATATTTCCATGTTCATACAGATGGCGGTGTAGTTATTTCCATGTTCATACAAATAGCAGTGTAGATATTTCCCTGTTTATAGAGATTGCGGTGTAGTTATTTCCTTGTTTATAGAGAATGCTGTGTAGATATTTCCATGTACATGCAGTTAGCTGTGTAGATATTTCCATGTTCATACAGATAGCGGTGTCGTTATTTCCATGTTTATACAGATAGCGGTGTATTTATTTCCATGTTCATACACATAGCGGTGTAGATATTTCCATCTTCATACAGTTAGCGGTGTAGATATTTCCATGTTCATACAGATGGCGGTGTAAATATTTCCCTGTTCATCCAGATGACCGTGTAGATATTTCCATGTTCATGCAGATGGCGGTGATGATATTTCAATCTTCATACAGATGGCGCTGTAGATATGTCCATGTTCACACAAATGGCGGTGTAGATATTTCCATGTTCATAGAGATGGCGGTGTAGTTATTTCCATGTTTATAGCGATGGCGGTGTAGTTATTTCCTTGTTTATAGAGATAACAGTGTAGATATTTCCATTTATATACAGATATCGGTGTAGATATTTCCATGTTCATACTGATAGCGGTTTAGATATTTCCATGTTTATACAGATAGCGGTGTAGATATTTCTATGTTTATAGAGATTGCGGTCTAGATATTTCTATGTTTATACAGATAGTCGTGTAGTTATTTCCAAGTTTGTAGAGACAGCGTTGTAGATATTTCCATGTTTATACAGATAGCGGTGAAGATATTTCTATGTTTATACAGATAGTGGTGTAGATATTTCCATGTTTATACAGATACCGGTGTAGATATCTACAAGTTTATAGAGATGGCGGTCTAGATATTCTCTTGTTTATACAGATAGCGGTGTAGATATTTCCATGGTTATAGAGATAGCGGTGTAGATAATTCCAATTTTATATAGATAGCAGAGTAAATATTTCCATGTTCATGCAAATAGCGGTGTAGATATTTCCATGTTTATAGAGATGTCGGTGTTGATATTTCCATGTTCATACAGATGGCGTTGTAGATATGTCCATGTTTACACAGAAAGCGGTGTAGATATTTCCATGTTTAAACACATAGCGGTGTAGATATTTCCATGTTTTAGAGATAGCGGTGTAGATATTTCCATGTTTATACAGATAGGGGTGCAGATATTTCCATGTTTATACAGATAGTTGTGCAGATATTTCCATGTTTATACAGATAGCTGTGTAGATATTTCCATGTTCATACAGATGGTGGTGTAGATATGTCCATGTTCGTACAGATGGCGGTGTAGATATTTCCATGTTCATACAGATGGCGGTGTAGTTATTTCCATGTTCATACAAATGGCAGTGTAGATATTTCCCTGTTTATAGAGATTGCGGTGTAGTTATTTCCTTGTTTATAGAGAATGCTGTGTAGATATTTCCATGTACATGCAGTTAGCTGTGTAGATATTTCCATGTTCGTACAGATAGCGGTGTCGTTATTTCCATGTTTATACAGATAGCGGTGTATTTATTTCCATGTTCATACACATAGCGGTGTAGATATTTCCATCTTCATACAGTTAGCGGTGTAGATATTTCCATGTTCATACAGATGGCGGTGTAAATATTTCCCTGTTCATCCAGATGACGGTGTAGATATTTCCATGTTCATGCAGATGGCGGTGATGATATTTCAATGTTCATACAGATGGCGCTGTAGATATGTCCATGTTCACACAAATGGCGGTGTAGATATTTCCATGTTCATAGAGATGGCGGTGTAGTTATTTCCATGTTTATAGCGATGGCGGTGTAGTTATTTCCTTGTTTATAGAGATAACAGTGTAGATATTTCTATTTATATACAGATATAGGTGTAGATATTTCCATGTTCATACTGATAGCGGTTTAGATATTTCCATGTTTATACAGATAGCGGTGTAGATATTTCTATGTTTATAGAGATAGTCGTGTAGTTATTTCCAAGTTTGTAGAGACAGCGTTGTAGATATTTCCATGTTTACACAGAAAGCGGTGTAGATATTTCCATGTTTAAACACATAGCGGTGTAGATATTTCCATGTTTTAGAGATAGCGGTGTAGTTATTTCCTTGTTTATAGAGAAAGATGTGTAGATATTTCCATGTGTATGCAGTTAACTGTGTAGGTATTTCCATGTTCATACAGATGGCGGTGTATATATTTCCATGTTCATACAGTTAGCGATGTAGATATTTCCGTGTTCATACAGATGGCGTTGAAGATATTTCCATGTTCATACAGATGGTGGTGTAGATATTTCCATCTTCATACAAATAGCGGTAGAGATATTTTCACCTTTATAGAGATGGCGGTTTAGATATTTCTATGTTCATACAGTTGGCGGTGTAGATATTTCCATGTTTATAGAGATGGCGGTGTAGATATTTCCATGTTTACACAGATAGCGGTGCAGATATTTCCATGTTTACACAGATAACGGTGTAGACATTTCCATCTTTCCACAGATAGCGGTGTAGATACTTACATGTTCATACAGATAGCAGGGTAGATATTTCCATGTTTATACAGATAGTGGTGTAGATATATCTATCTTAATACAGATGGTGTTGTAGATATTTCCATGTTCTTACAGATGGCAGTGTAGATATTTCCATGTTCATACACATAGCGGTGTAGATATTTCCATGTTCATACAGATAGCGGTGTAGATATTTCCATGTTCATACAGGTAGCGGTGTTGATATTTCCATGTTCATACAGATGGCATTGAAGATAATTCCATGTTCATACAGATGGCAGGGTAGATATTTCCATGTTCATACAGATGGCGGTGTATTTGCATGTTCATAGAGATGGCGCTGTAGTTATTTCCATGTTTATTGAGATAGCGGTGTAGTTATTTCCATGTTTATAGAGATAGCGGTGTAGTGTTTTCCATGTATATACAGATAGCTATGTAGATATTTCCAAGTTCATACAGATAGCGATGTAGATATTTCCATGTTCATACAGATAGCAGTGTAGAAATTTCCATGTTCATACAGGTAGCAGTGTAGGTATTTCCATGTTCATTCAGATAGTGGTGTAGATGTTTCTATGTTCATACTGACAGAGGTGTAGATATTTCCATGTTCTTCCACATAGCGGTGTAGATATTTCCACCTTTATAGAGATGGCGGTGTAGATAATTCCATGGTCATACAGATGGCAGTGTAGATATTTGTACGTTTATAGAGATTGCGGTGTAGATATTTCCATGTTTATACTGATGGCGGTGTATATATCTCCATGTTTATAGAGATGGCGGTGTAGATATTTCCATGTTTATACAGAAAGCGGTGTAGATATTTCCATGTTTACCCAGATAGTGGTATAGACCTATCCATTTTTAGACAGATAGCGTTGTAGATATTTACATGTTTATAGAGATAGCGGTGTAGTTATTTCCATCTTTTTACTGATAGCGTTGAAGATATTTCCATATTTACGGAGATAGCGGTGTGGATATTTCAATGATTATACAGAGAGCGGTGTAGAAATTTCCATGTTTATACACATAGTCGTGCTGATATTTCCATGTTTATTACAGATAGCGGTGTGGATATTTCCATGTTTATACAGAGAGCGGTATAGATATATCTATCTTAATACAGATGGCGTTGTAGATATTTCCATGTTCCTACAGATGGCAGAGTAGATATTTCCATGTTCATACAGATAGCAGTGTAGATATTTCCATGTTCATACAGGTAGCGGTGTAGATATTTCCATGCTCATACACATAGCGGTGTAGATATTTCCATGTTCATACATATGGCGGTGAAGATAATTCCATGTTCATACAGATGGCAGTGTAGATATTTCCATGTTCACACAGATGGCGGTGTAGTTATTTGCATGTTCATAGAGATGGCGCTGTAGATATTTCCATGTTTATTGAGATAGCGGTGTAGTTATTTCCATGTATATAGAGATAGCGGTGTACATATTTCCATGTATATACAGATAGCGGTATAGATATTTTCACCTTTATAGAGATGGTGGCGTAGATATTTCCATGTTCATACAGTTGGCGGTGTAGATATTTCCATGTTTATAGAGATGGTGGTGTAGATATTTCCATGTTTATACAGATGGCGGTGTAGATATTTCCATGTTTAGAGAGATGGCGGTGTAGATATTTCCATGTTTACACAGATAGCGGTGTAGATATTTCCATGTTCATACATATAGCGGTGTAGATATTTCCAAGTTTATAGAGATAGCGGTGTAGATATTTCCATGTTTATAGAGATAGCGTTGTAGATATTTCCATGTTTATACAGATAGCGGTATAGATATTTCCACGTTTATACAGATAGTGGTGTAGATATTTCCATCTTTATAGAGACGGCGGTCTAGATATTTCTATGTTGATAGAGATAGTGGTGTAGTTATTTCAAAGTTTGTAGAGACAGCGTTGTAGATATTTGCATGTTTATACAGATAGTGGTGAAGGTATTTCTATGTTTATACAGATAGCGGTGTAGATATCTCCATGTTTCTACAGATAGTGGTGTATATATTTACATGTTTATAGAGATGGCGGTCTAGATATTCTCTTGTTTACACAGATAGTGATGTAGATCTTTCCTTGTTTATAGAGGTAGCGGTGTAGATAATTCCAATTTTATACAGATAGCAGTGTAGATATTTCCATGTTCATACAAATAGCGGTGTAGATATTTCCACGTTTATAGAGATGGCGGTGTAGATATTTCCATGTTCATACAGATGGCGGGGTAGATATTTCCATGTTTACACAGATAGCGGTGTAGATATTTCCATGCTGATACACATAGCGGTGTAGATATTTCCGTGTTAATAGAGATAGCGGTGTAGTTATTTCCTTGTTTATAGAGAAAGCTGTGTAGATATTTCCATGTGTATGCAGATAGCTGTGTAGATATTTCCATGTTCATACAGATAGCGGTGTAGTTATTTCCATGTTTATACAGATAGCAGTGTAGATATTTCCATGTTTATTGAGATAGCGGTGTAGTTATTTCCATGTATATAGAGATAGCGGTGTACATATTTCCATGTATATACAGATAGCGGTATAGATATTTTCACCTTTATAGAGATGGTGGCGTAGATATTTCCATGTTCATACAGTTGGCGGTGTAGATATTTCCATGTTTATAGAGATGGTGGTGTAGATATTTCCATGTTTATACAGATGGCGGTGTAGATATTTCCATGTTTAGAGAGATGGCGGTGTAGATATTTCCATGTTTACACAGATAGCGGTGTAGATATTTCCATGTTCATACATATAGCGGTGTAGTTATTTCCAAGTTTATAGAGATAGCGGTGTAGATATTTCCATGTTTATAGAGATAGCGTTGTAGATATTTCCATGTTTATACAGATAGCGGTATAGATATTTCCACGTTTATACAGATAGCGGTGTAGATATTTCCATCTTTATAGAGACGGCGGTCTAGATATTTCTATGTTGATAGAGATAGTGGTGTAGTTATTTCAAAGTTTGTAGAGACAGCGTTGTAGATAATTGCATGTTTATACAGATAGTGGTGAAGGTATTTCTATGTTTATACAGATAGCGGTGTAGATATCTCCATGTTTCTACAGATAGTGGTGTATATATTTACATGTTTATAGAGATGGCGGTCTAGATATTCTCTTGTTTACACAGATAGTGATGTAGATCTTTCCTTGTTTATAGAGGTAGCGGTGTAGATAATTCCAATTTTATACAGATAGCATTGTAGATATTTCCATGTTCATACAAATAGCGGTGTAGATATTTCCACGTTTATAGAGATGGCGGTGTAGATATTTCCATGTTCATACAGATGGCGGGGTAGATATTTCCATGTTTACACAGATAGCGGTGTAGATATTTCCATGCTGATACACATAGCGGTGTAGATATTTCCGTGTTAATAGAGATAGCGGTGTAGTTATTTCCTTGTTTATAGAGAAAGCTGTGTAGATATTTCCATGTGTATGCAGATAGCTCTGTAGATATTTCCATGTTCATACAGATAGCGGTGTAGTTATTTCCATGTTTATACAGATAGCAGTGTAGATATTTCCATGTTCATACACATAGCGGTGTAGATATTTCCATCTTCATACAGTTAGCGGTGTAGATATTTTCATGTTCATACAGATGGCGGTGTAAATATTTCCCCGTTCATCCAGATGACGGTGTAGATATTTCCATGTTCATGCAGATGGCGGTGAAGATATTTCAATGTTCATACAGATGACGGTGTAGGTATTTCCATGTTCATGCAGATGGCGGTGAAGATATTTCAATGTTCATACAGATGGCGCTGTAGATATGTCCATGTTCATACAAATGGCGGTTTAGATGTTTCCATGTTCATAGAGATGGCGGTGTAGTTATTTCCATGTTTATAGTGATGGCGGTGTAGTTATTTCCTTGTTTATAGAGATAACAGTGTAGATATTTCCATTTATATACAGATAGCGGTGTAGATATTTCAATGTTCATACTGATAGCGGTTTAGATATTTCCATGTTTATACAGATAGCGGTGTAGATATTTCTATGTTTATAGAGATTGCGGTCTAGATATTTTTATGTTTATAGAGATAGTCGTGTAGTTATTTCCAAGTTTGTAGAGACAGCGTTGTAGATATTTCCATGTTTAGACAGATAGCGGTGAAGATATTTCTATGTTTATACAGAGAGTGGTGTAGATATTTCCATGTTTATACAGATACCGGTGTAGATATTTACAAGTTTATAGAGATGGCGGTCTAGATATTCTCTTGTTTATACAGATAGCGGTGTAGATATTTCCATGGTTATAGAGATAGCGGTGTAGATAATTCCAATTTTATGTAGATAGCATTGTAAATATTTCCATGTTCATGCAAATAGCAGTGTAGATATTTCCATGTTTATAGAGATGGCGTTGTAGATATTTCCATGTTTACACAGATAGCGGTGCAGATATTTCCATGTTTACACAGATAACGGTGTAGACATTTCCATCTTTCCACAGATAGCGGTGTAGATACTTACATGTTCATACAGGTAGCAGGGTAGATATTTCAATGTTTATACAGATAGTGGTGTAGATATATCTATCTTAATACAGATGGTGTTGTAGATATTTCCATGTTCTTACAGATGGCAGTGTAGATATTTCCATGTTCATACACATAGCGGTGTAGATATTTCCATGTTCATACAGATAGCGGTGTAGATATTTCCATGTTCATACAGGTAGCGGTGTTGATATTTCCATGTTCATACAGATGGCATTGAAGATAATTCCATGTTCATACAGATGGCAGGGTAGCTATTTCCATGTTCATTCAGATGGCGGTGTATTTGCATGTTCATAGAGATGGCGCTGTAGTTATTTCCATGTTTATTGAGATAGCGGTGTAGTTATTTCCATGTTTATAGAGATAGCGGTGTAGAGTTTTCCATGTATATACAGATAGCTATGTAGATATTTCCAAGTTCCTACAGATAGCGATGTAGATATTTCCATGTTCATACAGATAGCAGTGTAGAAATTTCCATGTTCATACAGGTAGCAGTGTTGGTATTTCCATGTTCATTCAGATAGTGGTGTAGATGTTTCCATGTTCATACTGACAGAGGTGTAGTTATTTCCATGTTCATACAGATAGCGGTGTAGATATTTCCACCTTTATAGAGATGGTGGTGTAGATACTTCCATGGTCATACAGATGGCAGTGTAGATATTTGTACGTTTATAGAGATTGCGGTGTAGATATTTCCATGTTTATACTGATGGCGGTGTAGATATCTCCATGTTTATAGAGATGGCAGTGTAGATATTTCCATGTTTATACAGAAAGCGGTGTAGATATTTCCATGTTTACCCAGATAGTGGTATAGACCTATCCATTTTTAGACAGATAGCGTTGTAGATATTTACATGTTTATAGAGATAGCGGTGTTGTTATTTCCATCTTTTTACTGATAGCGTTGAAGATATTTCCATATTTACGGAGATAGCGGTGTGGATATTTCAATGATTATACAAAGAGCGGTGTAGAAATTTCCATGTTTATACACATAGTCGTGCTGATATTTCCATGTTTATTACAGATAGCGGTGTGGATATTTCCATGTTTATACAGATAGCGGTGTAGATATTTCCGTGTTTATACAGATAGTGGTGTAGATATTTCCATGTTTATACAGATAGCGGTGTTGATATTTCCATCTTACTACTGATGGCGTTGTAGATATTTCCAAGTTTATACAGATAGCGGTGTAGATATTTCCATGTTTATACTGATAGCCGTGTAGATATTTCCATGTTTATACAGAGAGCGGTATATATATATCTATCTTAATACAGATGGCGTTGTAGATATTTCCATGTTCCTACAGATGGCAGAGTAGATATTTCCATGTTCACACAGGTAGCGGTGTAGATATTTCCATGCTCATACACATAGCGGTGTAGATATTTCGATGTTCATACATATTGCGGTGAAGATTATTCCATGTTCATACAGATGGCAGTGTAGATATTTCCATGTTCACACAGATGGCGGTGTAGTTATTTGCATGTTCATAGAGATGGCGCTGTAGATATTTCCATGTTTATTGAGATAGCGGTGTAGTTATTTCCATGTATATAGAGATAGCGGTGTACATATTTCCATGTATATACAGATAGCGGTATAGATATTTTCACCTTTATAGAGATGGTGGCGTAGATATTTCCATGTTCATACAGTTGACGGTGTAGATATTTCCATGTTTATAGAGATGGTGGTGTAGATATTTCCATGTTTATACAGATGGCGGTGTAGATATTTCCATGTTTAGAGAGATGGCGGTGTAGATATTTCCATGTTTACACAGATAGCGGTGTAGATATTTCCAAGTTCATACATATAGCGGTGTAGATATTTCCAAGTTTATAGAGATAGCGGTGTAGATATTTCCATGTTTATACAGATAACGGTACAGATATTTCCATGTTTATACAGATAGCGGTGTAGATATTTCCATGTTTACACAGATAGCATTGTAAATATTTACATGTTTATAGAGATAGCGGTGTAGTTATTTCCAAGTTTATACAGACAGCTTTGAAAATATTTCCATGTTTATAGAGATAGCAGTGTAGTTATTTCCATGTTTATAGACAAAGCTGTATCGATATTTCCAAGTTTATACAGATAGCGGTGTAGATATTTCTATGTTTATAGAGATGGCGGTGTAGATATTTCCATGTTTATACTGATGGCGGTGTAGATATTTCCATGTTTATAGAGATGGCGGTGTAGATATTTCCCTGTTTATACAGAAAGCGGTGTATATATTTCCATGCTTACACAGATAGTGGTTTAGACCTTTCCATGTTTACACAGATAGCGTTGTAGATATTTACATGTTTATAGAGATAATGGTGTAGTTATTTCCATGTTTATACAGATAGCGGTGAAGTTATTTCCATGTTTACCCAGATAGCGGTGTGGATATTTCAATGATTATACAGAGAGCGGTGTAGATATTTCCATGTTTATACAGATACCTGTGTTGATATTTCCATGTTTATACAGATAGCGGTGTGGATATTTCCATCTTCATGCATATAGTGGTGTGGATATTTCCATGTTTATACAGATAGCAGTGTAGATATTTCCATGTTTATACAGATAGCGGTGTAGATATTTCCATGTTTATAGAGATGGCGGTCTAGATATTTCCCTCTTTATAGAGATAGTGGTGTTGTTATTTCCAAGTTTGTAGAGACAGAGTTGTAGATATTTCCGCGTTTATACAGATAGCGGTGAAGGTATTTCCATGTTTAAACAGATAGCGGTGTAGGTATTTCCTTGTTTATACAGATAGCGGTGTAGATATTCACAAGTTTATAGAGATGGCGGTCTAGATATTGTCTTGTTTATACAGATAGCGGTGTAGATATTTCCATGTTTATACAGATAGCGGTGTAGATTATTCCAATATTATACAGATAGCAGTGTAGATATTTTGAAGTTCATACAAATAGCGGTGTAGATATTTCAACGTTTATAGAGATGGCGGTGTAGATATTTCCATGTTCATACAGATGGCGGTGTACATATTTCCATGTTTACACAGATAGCTGTGTAGATATTTCCATGTTGATACACATAGCGGTGTAGATATTTCCATGTTTTTAGAGATAGCGGTGTAGTTATTTTCTTATATATAGAGAAAGCTGTGTAGATATTTCCATGTATATGCCGTTAACTGTGTAGATATTTCCATGTTCATTCAGATAGCGGTGTAGATAATTCCATGTTCATACACATAGCGGTGTAGATATTTCCATGTTCATACAAATGGCGGTGTAGTTATTTGCATGTTCATAGAGATGGCGCTGTAGTTATTTCCATGTTTATAGAGATAGCGGTGTAGTTATTTCCATGTTTATAGAGATAGCAGTGTAGGTATTTCCATGTATATACAGATAGCATTGTGATTTTTTCCATGTTCATACAGATAGCGGTATAGATATTTTCACCTTTATAGAGATGGCGATGTAGATATTTCCATGTTCATACAGTTGGCGTTGTAGATATTTCTATGTTTATAGAGGTGGCGGTGTAGATATTTCCATCTTAATACAGATGGCGGTGTAGATATGTCCATGTTCGTACAGAGGGCTTTGTAGATATTTCCATGTTCATACAGATGGCGGTGTAGATATTCCAAAGTTTATAGTGATAGCGCTGTAGATATTTCCATATTTATAGAGAAATCTGTGTAGATATTTCCATGTATATGCAGATAGCTGTGTAGATATTTCCATGTTCATGCAGATAGCGGTGAAGATATTTCCAACTTCATCCAGATGCCGGTGTAGATATATCCATGTTCATACAGATGGGGGTGAAGATATTTCCATGTTCATTCAGATGGCGGTGTAGATATTTCCATGTTCATACAAATGGCGGTGTAGGTATTTCCATGTTCATAGAGAAGGCAGTGTAGATATTTCCATGTACATACAAATGGCGATGTAGATATTTCCATGTTCGTACAGATGGCGGTGCAGATATTTCCATGCTCATACAGTTAGCAGTGTAGATATTTCCATGTTCATACAGAGGGCGGTGTAGATATTTACGTGTTCATACAGATGGCGGTGTAGATATTTCCATGTTCATATGGATGGCAGGGTAGATATTTCCATGTTCATACAGGTGGCGGTGTAGATATTTCCATGTTTATGCAGATAGCAGTGTAGTTATTTCCATGTTTATAGAGATAGCAGTGTAGATATTTTCATTGATATACAGATAGCTGTTTAGGTATTTGCAGGTTCGTACGGATAGCGGTGTAGATATTTCCATGTTCATAAAGAGAGCAGTGTAGATATTTCCATGTTCATACAGATAGCGGAGTAGTTATTTCCATGTTCCTTCAGATATCGGTGTAGATATTTCCATGTTCATACAGATAGCGTTGTAGATATTTCCATGCTCAGTCAGCGGTGTAGATATTCCCATGTTCATAAAGATGGCATTGTAGATATTTACATGTTCATACAGATGGCGGTGTAGATATTTCCATGTTCGTACAAATGGCAGTGTAGATATTTCCATGTTCATACAGGTGGCGGTGTAGATATTTCCATGTTTATAAAGATAGCAGTGTAGTTATATCCATGTTTATAGAGATAGCAGTGCAGATATTTCCATTGATAAACAGATAGCTGTGTAGATATTTGCATGTTCATACAGATAGCGGTATAGATATTTCCATGTTCATACAGATAGCGGTGTAGATATTTCCATGTTCATACAGATGGCGGTGTAGATATTTACATGTTCATAGAGATGGTGGTGTAGATATTTCCATGTTTATGCAGATAGCGGTATAGATATTTCCATGTTTATACAGATGGTGGTGTAGATATTTCCATGTTTATAGAGATGGCGGTCTAGATATTTCCATGTTTATAGAGATAGTGGTGTAGTTATTTCCAAGTTTATAGAGACAGCGTTGTAGATATTTCCGTGTTTATACAGATAGCGGTGAAGTTATTTGCATGTTTATACAGATAGCGGTGTAGATATTTCCATGTTTATAGAGATAGTGGTGTAGATAATTCCAATTTAAATACAGATAGCAGTGTAGATATTTCCATGTTCATACAGGTAGCGGTGAAGATATTTCCAAGGTTATAGAGATGGCGGTGTAGATATTTCCATGTTCTTACAGATGGCGGTGTAGATATTTCCATGTTTATAGAGAGGGCGGTGTAGATATTTTCATGTTTACACAGATGGCGGTGTAGATATTTCCATGTTTACACAGATAGCGGTGTGGACATTTCCATGTTTACACAGATAGCTGTGTGGATATTTCCATGTTTACGCAGATAGCGGTGTAGATATTTCCATGTTTATACAGATAGCGGTGCAGATATTTCCATGTTTATACAGATAGTGGTGCAGATATTTCCATGTTTATAAAGATAGCGGTGTAGATATTTCCATCTTAATACAGATGGCGGTGTAGATATGTCCATGTTCGTACAGATGGCGGTGTAAATATTTCCATGTTCATACAGATGGCGGTGTACATATTCCAAAGTTTATAGTGATAGCGCTGTAGATATTTGCATATTTATAGAGAAATCTGTGTAGATATTTCCATGTATATGCAGATAGCTGTGTAGATATTTCCATGTTCATGCAGATAGCGGTGAAGATATTTCCAAGTTCATCCAGATGCCGGTGTAGATATATCCATGTTCATACAGATGGGGGTGAAGATATTTCCATGTTCATACAGATGGCGGTGTAGATATTTCCATGTTCATACAAATGGCGTTGTAGGTATTTCCATGTTCATAGAGATGGCAGTGTAGATAATTCCATGTACATACAAATTGCGGTGTAGATATTTCCATGTTCGTACAGATGGCGATGCAGATATTTCCATGTTCATACAGTTAGCAGTGTAGATATTTCCATGTTC
This sequence comes from Gorilla gorilla gorilla, assembly GCF_029281585.2. Lineage (NCBI taxonomy): Eukaryota > Metazoa > Chordata > Mammalia > Primates > Hominidae > Gorilla > Gorilla gorilla. Next base: position 79,671,133 of record NC_073244.2, read on the forward strand.
ATACAGAGGGCGGTGTAGATATTTAGGTTTTCATACAGATGGCGGTGTAGATATTTCCATGTTCGTATGGATGGCAGTGTAGATATTTCCATGTTCATACAGGTGGCGGTGTAGATATTTCCATGTTTATGCAGATAAGAGTGTAGTTATTTCCATGTTTATAGAGATAGCAGTGTAGATATTTCCATTGATATACAGATAGCTGTGTAGGTATTTGCAGGTTTGTACGGATAGCGGTGTAGATATTTCCATGTTCATACAGAGAGCAGTGTAGATATTTCCATGTTCATACAGATAGCGGAGTAGTTATTTCCATGTTCCTACAGATAGCGGTGTAGATATTTCCATGTTCATACAGATAGCGTTGTAGATATTTCCATGCTCATACATTCAGCGGTGTAGATATTCCCATGTTCATACAGATGGCATTGTAGATATTTACATGTTCATACAGATGGCGGTGTAGATATTTCCATGTTCGTACTAATTGCAGTGTAGATATTTCCATGTTCATACAGGTGGCGGTGTAGATGTTTCCATGTTTATACAGATAGCAGTGTAGTTATATCCATGTTTATAGAGATAGCAGTGCAGATATTTCCATTGATAAACAGATAGCTGTGTAGATATTTGCATGTTCATACAGATAGCGGTATAGATATTTCCATGTTCATGCAGATAGCGGGGTAGATATTTCCATGTTCATACAGATGGCGGTGTAGATATTTACATGTTCATAGAGATGGTGGTGTAGATATTTCCATGTTTATGCAGATAGCGGTATAGATATTTCCTTGTATATACAGATGGTGGTGTAGATATTTCCATGTTTATAGAGATGGCGGTCTAGATATTTCCATGTTTATAGAGATAGTGGTGTAGTTATTTCCAAGTTTATAGAGACAGCGTTGTAGATATTTCCGTGTTTATACAGATAGTGGTGAAGATATTTCCATGTTTATACAGATAGCGGTGTAGATATTTCCATGTTTATACAGATAGTGGTGTAGATATTTCCATGTTTATTGAGATAGTGGTGTAGAAAATTCCAATTTAAATGCAGATAGCAGTGTAGATATTTCCATGTTCATACATGTAGCGGTGAAGATATTTCCAAGGTTATATAGATGGCAGTGTAGATATTTCCATGTTCATACAGATGGCGGTGTAGATATTTCCATGTTTATAGAGATGGCGGTGTAGATATTTTCATGTTTACACAGATGGCGGTGTAGATATTTCCATGTTTACACAGATAGCGGTGTGGACATTTCCATGTTTACACAGATAGCGGTGTGGATATTTCCATGTTTATGCAGATAGCGGTGTAGATATTTCCATGTTTATACAGATAGCGGTGCGGATATTTCCATGTTTATACAGATAGTGGTGCAGATATTTCCATGTTTATAAAGATAGCGGTGTAGATATTTCCATCTTAATACAGATGGCAGTGTAGATATGTCCATGTTCGTACAGATGGCGGTGTAGATATTTCCATGTTCATACAGATGGCGGTGTAGATATTTCGAAGTTTATAGAGATAGCGCTGTAGTTATTTCCATATTTATAGAGAAATCTGTGTAGATATTTCCATGTATATGCAGATAGCTGTGTAGATATTTCCATGTTCATGCAGATAGCGGTGTAGATATTTCCATGTTCATCCAGATGCCGGTGTAGATATTTGCATGTTCATACAGATAGCGGTGTAGATATTTCCATGTTCCTATGGATAGCGGTTTAGATATTTCCATGTTCATTCAGAGAGCGGTGTAAATATTTCCATGTTCATACAGATAGCGGTGTAGATATTTCCATGTTCATACAGATAGCGGTGTAGGTATTTCCATGTTCTTTCAGTAAGCGTTGTAGATATTTCCATGTTCATACAGATGGTGGTGTAGATATTTCCATGTTCATACAGATGGCAGTGTAGATATTTCCATGTTCATACAGGTGGCGGTGTAGATATTTCCATGTTTACACAGATAGCAGTGTAGTTATTTCCATGTTTATAGAGATAGCAGTGTAGATATTTCCATTGATATACAGATAGCTTTGTAGATATTTGCATGTTCATACAGATAGCGGTGTAGATATTTCCGTGTTCATACAGATTGCAGTGTAGATATTTCCATATTTATACAGAAAGTGGTGCGGATATTTCCATGTTTATACAGATAGTTGGGCAGATATTTCCATGTTTATACAGATAGCAGTGTAGATATTTCCATCTTAATACAGATGGCGGTGTAGATATGTCCATGTTCGTACAGAGGGCTTTGTAGATATTTCCATGTTCATACAGATGGCGGTGTAGACATTCCAAAGTTTATAGTGATAGCGCTGTAGATATTTCCATATTTATAGAGAAATCTGTTTAGATATTTCCATGTATATGCAGATAGCTGTGTAGATATTTCCATGTTCATGCAGATAGCGGTGAAGATATTTCCAAGTTCATCCAGATGCCGGTGTAGATATATCCATGTTCATACAGATGGGGGTGAAGATATTTCCATGTTCATTCAGATGGCGGTGTAGATATTTCCATGTTGATACAAATGGCGGTGTAGGTATTTCCATGTTCATAGAGAAGGCAGTGAAGATATTTCCATGTACATACAAATGGCGGTGTAGATATTTCCATGTTCGTACAGATGGCGGTGCAGATATTTCCATGCTCATACAGTTAGCAGTGTAGATATTTCCATGTTCATACAGAGGGCGGTGTAGATATTTACGTGTTCATACAGATGGCGGTGTAGATATTTCCATGTTCGTATAGATGGCAGTGTAGATATTTCCATGTTCATACAGGTGGCGGTGTAGATATTTCCATGTTTATGCAGATAGCAGTGTAGTTATTTCCATGTTTATTGAGATAGCAGTGTAGATATTTCCATTGATATACAGATAGCTGTTTAGGTATTTGCAGGTTCGTACGGATAGCGGTGTAGATATTTCCATGTTCATACAGAGAGCACTGTAGATATTTCCATGTTCATACAGATAGCGGAGTAGTTATTTCCATGTTCCTACAGATAGCGGTGTAGATATTTCCATGTTCATACAGATAGCGTTGTAGATATTTCCATGCTCATACAGTCAGCGGTGTAGATATTCCCATGTTCATACAGATGGCATTGTAGATATTTACATGTTCATACAGATGGCGGTTTAGATATTTCCATGTTCGTACTAATGGCAGTGTAGATATTTCCATGTTCATACAGGTGGCGGTGTAGATATTTCCATGTTTATACAGATAGCAGTGTAGTTATATCCATGTTTATAGAGATAGCTGTGCAGATATTTCCATTGATAAACAGATAGCTGTGTAGATATTTGCATGTTCATACAGATAGCGGTATAGATATTTCCATGTTCAAACAGATAGCGGGGTAGATATTTCCATGTTCATACAGATGGCGGTGTAGATATTTACATGTTCATAGAGATGGTGGTGTAGATATTTCCATGTTTATGCAGATAGCGGTATAGATATTTCCTTGTATATACAGATGGTGGTGTAGGTATTTCCATCTTTATAGAGATGGCGGTCTAGATATTTCCATGTTTATAGAGATAGTGGTGTAGTTATTTCCAAGTTTATAGAGACAGCGTTGTAGATATTTCCGTGTTTATACAGATAGTGGTGAAGATATTTCCATGTTTATGCAGATAGCGGTGTAGATGTTTCCATGTTTATACAGATAGCGGTGCAGTTATTTCCATGTTTATGCAGATAGTGGTGCAGATATTTCTATGTTTATAAAGATAGCGATGTAGATATTTCCATCTTAATACAGATGGTGGTGTAGATATGTCCATGTTCGTACAGATGGCGGTGTAGATGTTTCCATGTTCATACAGATGGCAGTGTAGATATTTCGAAGTTTATAGAGATAGCACTGTAGTTATTTCCATATTTATAGAGAAATCTGTGAAGATATTTCCATGTATATGCAGATAGCTGTGTAGATATGTCCATGTTCATGCAGATAACGGTGTAGATATTTCCATGTTCATCCTGATGCCGGTGTAGATATTTGCGTGTTCATACAGAGAGCGGTGTAGATATTTCCATGTTCATACAGAAAGCGGTGTAGATATTTCCATGTTCATACAGATATCGGTGTAGATATTTCCATGTTCATACAGATAGCGGTGTAGGTATTTCCATGTTCTTTCAGTAAGCGGTGTAGATATTTCCATGTTCATACAGATAGCGGTGTAGATATTTCCATGTTCATACAGATAGCGGTGTTGATATTTCCATGTTCCTACAGATAGCGGTGTAGTTATTTCCATGTTCTTACCGTTAGCGGTGTAGATATTTCCATGTTCATACAGATGGCGGTGTAAATATTTCCATGTTCATACAGATGGCAGTGTAGATATTTCCATGATCATACAGGAGGCGGTGTAGATATTTCCATGTTTATACAGATAGCAGTGTAGATATTTCCATGTTTATAGAGATAGCAGTGTAGATATTTCCATTGATATACAGATAGCTGTGTAGATATTTGCATGTTCATACAGATAGCGGTGTAGATATTTCCATGTTCATACAGATGGCGTTGTCGATATTTCCATGTTTATACAGATAGTGGTGTGGATATTTCCATGTTTATACAGATAGTTGGGCAGATATTTCCATGTTTATACAGATAGCGGTGTAGATATTTCCATCTTAATACAGATGGCGGTGTAGATATGTCCAAGTTCTTACAGATGGCGTTGTACATATTTCCATGTTCCTACAGATGGCGGTGTAGATATTTCGAAGTTTATAGAGATAACGCTGTAGTTATTTCCATATTTATAGGGAAATCTGTGTAGATATTTCCCTGTATATGCAGATAGCTGTGTAGATATTTCCATGTTCATGCAGATAGCGGTGTAGTTATTTCCATGTTCATCCAGATGCCGGTGTAGATATATCCATGTTCATACAGATGGTGGTGAAGATATTTCCATGTTCATACAGAGGGCGGTGTAGATATTTCCATGTTCATACAAATGGCGGTGTAGATATTTCCATGTTCATAGAGATGGCAGTGTAGATATTTCCATGTTTATACAGATAGCAGTATAGTTATTTCCATGTTTATAGAGATAGCAGTGTAGATATTTCCATGTTCATACAGATAGCGGTGTAGATATTTCCATGTTCCTACAGATAGCGGTGTAGGTATTTCCATGTTCTTCCAGTAAGCGGTGTAGATATTTCCATGTTCATACAAATGGCGGTGTAGATATTTCCATCTTCATAAAGATGGCCGTGTAGATATTTCCATGTTTATACAGATAGCTGTGAAGATATTTGCATGTTCATACAGATAGCGGTGTAGATATTTCCATGTTCATACAGATAGCGGTGTAGACATTTCCATGTTCATACAGATAGCGCTGTAGATATTTCCATGTTCATACAGATATCGGTGTAGATATTTCCATGTTCATACAGATAGCGGTGCAGATATTTCCATGTCCATGCAGTTAGCGGTGTAGATATTTCAATGTTCATACAGATGGCAGTGTAGATATTTACATGTTCATACAGATGGCGGTGTAGGTATTTCCATGTTCCTACAGATTGCGGTGTAGATATTTCCATGTTCATAGAGATGGCGGTGTAGGTATTTCCATGTTTATGCAGATAGCGGTATAGATATTTCCATGTTTATACAGATGGTGGTGTAGATATTTCCATGTTGATAGAGATGGCGGTCTAGATATTTCCATGTTTATAGAGATGGTGTAGTTATTTCCAAGTTTATAGAGAGAGCGTTGTAGATATTTCCCTGTTTATACAGATAGCGATGAAGATATTTCCATGTTTATACAGATAGCGGTGTAGTTATTTCCATGTTTATACAGATCGCGGTGTAGGTATTTCCATGTTTATTGAGATAGTGGTGTAGGTAATTCCAATTTTATACAGATAGCAGTGTAGATAATTCCAAGTTCATTCAGATAGCGGTGTAGACATTTCCAGGTTTATAGAGATGGCGGTTTAGATATTTCCATGTTCATACAGATGGCGATGTAGATATTTCCATGTTTATAGAGATGGCGGTGTAGATATTTTCCTGTTTACACAGATAGCGGTGTAGACATTTCCATCTTTAAACAAATAGCGGTGTGGATATTTCCATGTTTATGCAGATAGCGGTGTAGATATTTACATGTTTATACAGATAGCGTTGCGGAAATTTCCATGTTTATACAGATAGTGGTGCAGATATTTCCATCTTTATACAGATAGCGGTGTAGATATTTCCATCTTATAACAGATGGCGGTGTAGTTGTGTCCATGTTCGTACAGAGGGCTTTGTAGATATTTCCATGTTCATACAGATGGCGGTGTACATATTCCAAAGTTTATAGTGATAGCGCTGTAGATATTTGCATATTTATAGAGAAATCTGTGTAGATATTTCCATGTATATGCAGATAGCTGTGTAGATATTTCCATGTTCATGCAGATAGCGGTGAAGATATTTCCAAGTTCATCCAGATGCCGGTGTAGATATATCCATGTTCATACTAATGGGGGTGAAGATATTTCCATGTTCATACAGATGGCGGTGTAGATATTTCCATGTTCATACAAATGGCGTTGTAGGTATTTCCATGTCCATAGAGATGGCAGTGTAGATATTTCCATGTACATACAAATGGCGGTGTAGATATTTCCATGTTCGTACAGATGGTGGTGCAGATATTTCCATGTTCATACAGTTAGCAGTGTAGATATTTCCATGTTCATACAGAGGGCGGTGTAGATATTTACGTGTTCATACAGATGGCGGTGTAGATATTTCCATGTTCGTATGGATGGCAGTGTAGATATTTCCATGTTCATACAGGTGGCGGTGTACATATTTCCATGTTTATGCAGATAGCAGTGCAGTTATTTCCATGTTTATAGAGATAGCAGTGTAGATATTTCCATTGATATACAGATAGCTGTGTAGGTATTTGCAGGTTAGTACGGATAGCGGTGTAGATATTTCCATGTTCATACAGAGAGCAGTGTAGATATTTCCATGTTCATACAGATAGCGGAGTAGTTATTTCCATGTTCCTACAGATAGCGGTGTAGATATTTCCATGTTCATACAGATAGCGTTGTAGATATTTCCATGCTCATACAGTCAGCGGTGTAGATATTCCCATGTTCATACAGATGGCATTGTAGATATTTACATGTTCTTACAGATGGCGGTGTAGATATTTCCATGTTCGTACTAATGGCAGTGTAGATATTTCCATGTTCATACAGGTGGCGGTGTAGATATTTCCATGTTTATACAGATAGCAGTGTAGTTATATCCATGTTTATAGAGATAGCAGTGCAGATATTTCCATTGATAAACAGATAGCTGTGTAGATATTTGCATGTTCATACAGATAGCGGTATAGATATTTCCATGTTCATACAGATAGCGGGGTAGATATTTCCATGTTCATACAGATGGCGGTGTAGATATTTACATGTTCATAGAGATGGTGGTGTAGATATTTCCATGTTTATGCAGATAGCGGTATAGATATTTCCTTGTTTATACAGATGGTGGTGTAGATATTTCCATGTTTATAGAGATGGCGGTCTAGATATTTCCATGTTTATAGAGATAGTGGTGTAGTTATTTCCAAGTTTATAGAGACAGCATTGTAGATATTTCCGTGTTTATACAGATAGTGGTGAAGATATTTCCATGTTTATACAGATAGCGGTGTAGATATTTCCATGTTTATACAGATAGCGGTGTAGATATTTCCATGTTTATAGAGATAGTGGTGTAGAAAATTCCAATTTAAATACAGATAGCAGTGTAGATATTTCCATGTTCATACAGGTAGCGGTGAAGATATTTCCAAGGTTATAGAGATGGCGATGTAGATATTTCCATGTTCATACAGATGGCGGTGTAGATATTTCCATGTTTATAGAGATGGCGGTGTAGATATTTTCATGTTTACACAGATGGCGGTGTAGATATTTCCATGTTTACACAGATAGCGGTGTGGACATTTCCATGTTTACACAGATAGCGGTGTGGATATTTCCATGTTTATACAGATAGCGGTGCGGATATTTCCATGTTTATACAGATAGTGGTGCAGATATTTCCATGTTTATAAAGATAGCGGTGTAGATATTTCCATCTTAATACAGATGGCGGTGTAGTTATGTCCATGTTCGTACAGATGGCGGTGTAGATATTTCCATGTTCATACAGATGGCGGTGTAGATATTTCGAAGTTTATAGAGATAGCGCTGTAGTTATTTCCATATTTATAGAGAAATCTGTGTAGATATTTCCATGTATATGCAGATAGCTGTGTAGATATTTCCATGTTCATGCAGATAGCGGTGTAGATATTTCCATGTTCATCCAGATACCGGTGTAGATATTTGCATGTTCATACAGATAGCGGTGTAGATATTTCCATGTTCCTACTGATAGCGGTTTAGATATTTCCATGTTCATTCAGAGAGCGGTGTAGATATTTCCATGTTCATACAGATAGCGGTGTAGATATTTCCAAGTTCGTACAGATAGCGGTGTAGGTATTTCCATGTTCTTTCAGTAAGCGTTGTAGATATTTCCATGTTCATACAGATGGTGGTGTAGATATTTCCATGTTCATACAGATGGCAGTGTAGATATTTCCATGTTCATACAGGTGGCGGTGTAGATATTTCCATGTTTACACAGATAGCAGTGTAGTTATTTCCATGTTTATAGAGATAGCAGTGTAGATATTTCCATTGATATACAGATAGCTTTGTAGATATTTGCATGTTCATACAGATAGCGGTGTAGATATTTCCGTGTTCATACAGATTGCGGTGTAGATATTTCCATATTTATACAGAGAGTGGTGTGGATATTTCCATGTTTATACAGATAGTTGGGCAGATATTTCCATGTTTATACAGATAGCGGTGTAGATATTTCCATCTTAATACAGATGGCGGTGTAGATATGTCCATGTTCGTACAGAGGGCTTTGTAGATATTTCCATGTTCATACAGATGGCGGTGTAGATATTCCAAAGTTTATAGTGATAGCGCTGTAGATATTTCCATATTTATAGAGAAATCTGTGTAGATATTTCCATGTATATGCAGATAGCTGTGTAGATATTTCCATGTTCATGCAGATAGCGGTGAAGATATTTCCAAGTTCATCCAGATGCCGGTGTAGATATATCCATGTTCATACAGATGGGGGTGAAGATATTTCCATGTTCATTCAGATGGCAGTGTAGATATTTCCATGTTCATACAAATGGCGGTGTAGGTATTTCCATGTTCATAGAGATGGCAGTGTAGATATTTCCATGTACATACAAATGGCGGTGTAGATATTTCCATGTTCGTACAGATGGCGGTGCAGATATTTCCATGCTCATACAGTTAGCAGTGTAGATATTTCCATGTTCATACAGAGGGCGGTGTATATATTTACGTGTTCATACAGATGGCGGTGTAGATATTTCCATGTTCGTATGGATGGCAGTGTAGATATTTCCATGTTCATACAGGTGGCGGTGAAGATATTTCCATGTTTATGCAGATAGCAGTGTAGTTATTTCCATGTTTATAGAGATAGCAGTGTAGATATTTCCATTGATATACAGATAGCTGTTTAGGTATTTGCAGTTTCGTACGGATAGCGGTGTAGATATTTCCATGTTCATACAGAGAGCAGTGTAGATATTTCCATGTTCATACAGATAGCGGAGTAGTTATTTCCATGTTCCTACAGATAGCGGTGTAGATATTTCCATGTTCACAGAGAAGACGGTGTAGATATTTCCATGTTTATACAGATAGCAGTGTAGTTATTTCCATGTTTATAGAGATAGCAGTGTAGATATTTCCATTTATATACAGATAGCTGTGTAGATATTTGAATGTTCATACAGATAGCGTTGTAGATATTTCTATGTTCATACAGATAGCGGTGTAGATATTTCCATGTTCATACAGAGAGCGGTGTAGATATTTCCATGTTCATACAGATAACGGTGTAGATATTTCCATGTTCATACAGATAGCAGTGCAGATATTTCCATGTTCATACCGTTTGCGGTGTAGATATTTCCATGTTCATAGAGATGGCGGTGTAGATATTTCCATGTTTATGCAGACAGCAGTACAGATATTTCCATGTTTTTACAGATGGTGGTGTAGATATTTCCATGTTTATAGGGATGGCAGTCTAGATATTTCCATGTTTATAGAGATAGTGGTGTAGTTATTTCCAAGTTTATAGAGACAGCGTTGTAGATATTTCCATGTTTATACAGATAGCGGTGAAGATATTTCCATGTTTATACAGATAGCGGTGTAGATATTTCCATGTTTATACAGATAGCAGTGTAGATATTTCCATGTTTATAGAGATAGTGGTGTAGATAATTCCAATTTTATACAGATAGCAGTGTAGATATTTCTAAGTTCATACAGATAGCGGTGTAGATATTTCCACATTTATGGAGATGGTGGTGTAGATATTTCCGTGTTCATACAGATGGCGGTGTAGATATTTCCCTATTTATAGAGATGGCGGTGTAGATATTTTCATGTTTTCACAGATGGCAGTGTAGATATTTCCATGTTTACACAGATAGCGGTGTAGACATTTCCATGTTTACACAGATAGCGGTGTGGATATTTCCATGTTTATGCAGATAGCGGTGTAGATATTTCCATGTTTATACAGATAGTGGTGCGGTTATTTCCATGTTTATACAGATAGTGGTGCAGATATTTCCATCTTTATACAGAGAGCGGTGTAGATATTTCCATCTTAATACAGATGGCGGTGTAGATATGTCCATGTTCGTACAGATGGCCGTGTAGATATTTCCAGGTTCATACAGATGGCGGTGTAGATATTTCCATGTTAATACAGATGTCTGTGTAGACATTTCCATGTTCTTACAGATGGCGGTGTAGATATTTCCATGTTCATACAAATGGCAGTGTAGATATTTCCATGTTCATAGAGATGGCGGTGTAGATATTTCCATGCTCATACAAATGGTGGTGTAGATATTTCCATGTTCATAGAGATGGCGGTGTGGATATTTCCATGTTTATACAGATAGCAGTGTAGTTATTTCCACGTTTATAGAGATAGCAGTGTAGATATTTCCATTGATATACAGATAGCTGTGTAGATATTTGCATGTTCATACAGATAGCGGTGTAGATATTTCCATGTTCATACAGATAGCGGTGTAGATATTTCCATGTTCATACAGATAGCGGTGTAGATATTTCCATGTTCATACAGATAGCGGTGTAGATATTTCAATGTTCATACAGATAGCGGTGTAGGTATTTCCATGTTCTTACAGTTAGCGGTGTAGATATTTCCATGTTCATACAGATGGCGGTGTTGATATTTCCATGTTCATACAGATGGCGGTGTAGTTATTTCCATGTTCGTACGGACGGCAGTATAGATATTTCCATGTTCATACAGGTGGCGGTGTAGATATTTCCATGTTTATACACATAGCAGTGTAGTTATTTCCATGTTTATAGAGATAGCAGTGTAGTTATTTCTATTGTTATACAGATAGCTGTGTAGATATTTGCATGTTCATTCAGATAGCGGGGTAGATATTTCCATGTTCATACAGATAGAGGTGTAGATATTTCCATGTTGATACAGATAGCGGTGTAGATATTTCCATGTTCATACAGATAACGGTGTAGATATTTCCATGTTCATACAGATGTCGGTGTAGATATTTCCATGTTCATAAAGTTAGCGGTGTAGATATTTCCATGTTCATACAGATGGCGGTGTAGATGTTTACATGTTCATACTGATGGCGGTGTAGATATTTCCATGTTCGTACAGATGGCGGTGTAGATATTTCCATGTTCATAGAGATGGCGGTGTAGATATTTCCATGTTTATGCAGACAGCAGTATAGATATTTCCATGTTTATACAAATGGTGGTGTAGATATTTCCATGTTTACAGAGATGGCGGTCTAGATATTTCCATGTTTATAGAGATAGTGGTGTAGTTATTTCCAAGTTTATAGAGACATCGTTGTAGTTATTTCCATGTTTATACAGATAGCGGTGAAGATATTTCCATGTTTATACAGATAGCGGTGTAGATATTTCCATGTTTATACAGATAGCAGTGTAGATATTTCCATGTTTATAGAGATAGTGGTGTAGATAATTCCAATTTTATTCAGTTAGCAGTGTAGATATTTCCTAATTCATACATATAACGGTGTAGATATTTCCACGTTTATAGAGATGGCGGTGTAGATATTTCCATGTTTATACACATAGCAGTGTAGTTATTTCCATTTTTATAGAGATAGCAGTGTAGATATTTCTATTGTTATACAGATAGCTGTGTAGATATTTGCATGTTCATTCAGATAGCGGTGTAGATATTTCCATGTTCGTACAGATAGAGGTGTAGATATTTCCATGTTGATACAGATAGCGGTGTAGATATTTCCATGTTCATACAGATAACGGTGTAGATATTTCCATGTTCATACAGATGTCGGTGTAGATATTTCCATGTTCATACAGTTAGCGGTGTAGATATTTCCATGTTCATACAGATGGCAGTGTAGATATTTACATGTTCATACAGATGGCGGTGTAGATATTTCCATGTTTGTGCAGATAGCGGTATAGATATTTCCATGTTTATACAGATGGTGTTGTAGATATTTCCATGTTTATAGAGATGGCAGTCAAGATATTTCCATGTTTATAGAGAGAGTGGTGTAGTTATTTCCAAGTTTATAGAGATAGCGTTGTAGATATTTCCATGTTTATACAGATAGCGGTGAAGATATTTCCATGTTTATACAGATAGCGGTGTAGATATTTCCATGTTTATACAGATAGCGGTGTAGATATTTCTATGTTTATAGAGATAGTGGTGTAGATAATTCCAATTTTATACAGATAGTGTAGATATTTCTGTTCATACAGATAGCGGTGTAGATATTTCCACGTTTATAGAGATAACGGTGTAGATATTTCCATGTTCATACAGATGGCCGTGTAGATATTTCCATGTTTATAGAGATAGCGGTGTAGATATATTCATGTTTACACAGATGGCGGTGTAGTTATTTCCATGTTTGCACAGATAGCTGTGTAGGCATTTCCATGTTTGCACAGATAGTGATGTGGATATTTCCATGTTTATGCAGATAGCTGTGTAGATATTTCCGTGTTCATGCAGATAGCGGTGAAGATATTTCCAAGTTCATCCAGATGCCGGTGTAGATATATCCATGTTCATACTAATGGGGGTGAAGATATTTCCATGTTCATACAGATGGCGGTGTAGATATTTCCATGTTCATACAAATGGCGTTGTAGGTATTTCCATGTCCATAGAGATGGCAGTGTAGATATTTCCATGTACATACAAATGGCGGTGTAGATATTTCCATGTTCGTACAGATGGTGGTGCAGATATTTCCATGTTCATACAGTTAGCAGTGTAGATATTTCCATGTTCATACAGAGGGCGGTGTAGATATTTACGTGTTCATACAGATGGCGGTGTAGATATTTCCATGTTCGTATGGATGGCAGTGTAGATATTTCCATGTTCATACAGGTGGCGGTGTACATATTTCCATGTTTATGCAGATAGCAGTGCAGTTATTTCCATGTTTATAGAGATAGCAGTGTAGATATTTCCATTGATATACAGATAGCTGTGTAGGTATTTGCAGGTTAGTACGGATAGCGGTGTAGATATTTCCATGTTCATACAGAGAGCAGTGTAGATATTTCCATGTTCATACAGATAGCGGAGTAGTTATTTCCATGTTCCTACAGATAGCGGTGTAGATATTTCCATGTTCATACAGATAGCGTTGTAGATATTTCCATGCTCATACAGTCAGCGGTGTAGATATTCCCATGTTCATACAGATGGCATTGTAGATATTTACATGTTCATACAGATGGCGGTGTAGATATTTCCATGTTCGTACTAATGGCAGTGTAGATATTTCCATGTTCATACAGGTGGCGGTGTAGATATTTCCATGTTTATACAGATAGCAGTGTAGTTATACCCATGTTTATAGAGATAGCAGTGCAGATATTTCCATTGATAAACAGATAGCTGTGTAGATATTTGCATGTTCATACAGATAGCGGTATAGATATTTCCATGTTCATACAGATAGCGGGGTAGATATTTCCATGTTCATACAGATGGCGGTGTAGATATTTACATGTTCATAGAGATGGTGGTGTAGATATTTCCATGTTTATGCAGATAGCGGTATAGATATTTCTTTGTTTATACAGATGGTGGTGTAGATATTTCCATGTTTATAGAGATGGCGGTCTAGATATTTCCATGTTTATAGAGATAGTGGTGTAGTTATTTCCAAGTTTATAGAGACATAATTGTAGATATTTCCGTGTTTATACAGATAGTGGTGAAGATATTTCCATGTTTATACAGATAGCGGTGTAGATATTTCCATGTTTATACAGATAGCGGTGTAGATATTTCCATGTTTATAGAGATAGTGGTGTAGAAAATTCCAATTTAAATACAGATAGCAGTGTAGATATTTCCATGTTCATACAGGTAGCGGTGAAGATATTTCCAAGGTTATAGAGATGGCGATGTAGATATTTCCATGTTCATACAGATGGCGGTGTAGATATTTCCATGTTTATAGAGATGGCGGTGTAGATATTTTCATGTTTACACAGATGGCGGTGTAGATATTTCCATGTTTACACAGATAGCGGTGTGGACATTTCCATGTTTATACAGATAGCGGTGTAGATATTTCCATGTTTATACAGATAGCAGTGTAGATATTTCCATGTTTATAGAGATAGTGGTGTAGATAATTCCAATTTTATTCAGTTAGCAGTGTAGATATTTCCTAATTCATACATATAACGGTGTAGATATTTCCACGTTTATAGAGATGGCGGTGTAGATATTTCCATGTTTATACACATAGCAGTGTAGTTATTTCCATTTTTATAGAGATAGCAGTGTAGATATTTCTATTGTTATACAGATAGCTGTGTAGATATTTGCATGTTCATTCAGATAGCGGTGTAGATATTTCCATGTTCGTACAGATAGAGGTGTAGATATTTCCATGTTGATACAGATAGCGGTGTAGATATTTCCATGTTCATACAGATAACGGTGTAGATATTTCCATGTTCATACAGATGTCGGTGTAGATATTTCCATGTTCATACAGTTAGCGGTGTAGATATTTCCATGTTCATACAGATGGCAGTGTAGATATTTACATGTTCATACAGATGGCGGTGTAGATATTTCCATGTTTGTGCAGATAGCGGTATAGATATTTCCATGTTTATACAGATGGTGTTGTAGATATTTCCATGTTTATAGAGATGGCAGTCAAGATATTTCCATGTTTATAGAGAGAGTGGTGTAGTTATTTCCAAGTTTATAGAGATAGCGTTGTAGATATTTCCATGTTTATACAGATAGCGGTGAAGATATTTCCATGTTTATACAGATAGCGGTGTAGATATTTCCATGTTTATACAGATAGCGGTGTAGATATTTCTATGTTTATAGAGATAGTGGTGTAGATAATTCCAATTTTATACAGATAGTGTAGATATTTCTGTTCATACAGATAGCGGTGTAGATATTTCCACGTTTATAGAGATAACGGTGTAGATATTTCCATGTTCATACAGATGGCCGTGTAGATATTTCCATGTTTATAGAGATAGTGGTGTAGATATATTCATGTTTACACAGATGGCGGTGTAGTTATTTCCATGTTTGCACAGATAGCTGTGTAGGCATTTCCATGTTTGCACAGATAGTGATGTGGATATTTCCATGTTTATGCAGATAGCGGTGTAGATGTTTCCATGTTTATACAGATAGCGGTGCAGTTATTTCCATGTTTATGCAGATAGTGGTGCAGATATTTCTATGTTTATAAAGATAGCGATGTAGATATTTCCATCTTAATACAGATGGCGGTGTAGATATGTCCATGTTCGTACAGATGGCGGTGTAGATGTTTCCATGTTCATACAGATGGCGGTGTAGATATTTCGAAGTTTATAGAGATAGCGCTGTAGTTATTTCCATATTTATAGAGAAATCTGTGAAGATATTTCCATGTATATGCAGATAGCTGTCTAGATATATCCATGTTCATGCAGATAACGGTGTAGATATTTCCATGTTCATCCTGATGCCGGTGCAGATATTTGCATGTTCATACAGAGAGCGGTGTAGATATTTCCATGTTCATACAGAAAGCGGTGTAGATATTTCCATTTTCATACAGATATCGGTGTAGATATTTCCATGTTCATACAGATAGCGGTGTAGGTATTTCCATGTTCTTTCAGTAAGCGGTGTAGATATTTCCATGTTCATACAGATAGCGGTGTAGATATTTCCATGTTCATACAGATAGCGGTGTTGATATTTCCATGTTCATACCGATAGCGGTGTAGTTATTTCCATGTTCTTACCGTTAGCGGTGTAGATATTTCCATGTTCATACAGATGGCGGTGTAGATATTTCCATGTTCATACAGATGGCGTTGTCGATATTTCCATGTTTATACAGATAGTGGTGTGGATATTTCCATGTTTATACAGATAGTTGGGCAGATATTTCCATGTTTATACAGATAGCGGTGTAGATATTTCCATCTTAATACAGATGGCGGTGTAGATATGTCCAAGTTCTTACAGATGGCGTTGTACATATTTCCATGTTCCTACAGATGGCGGTGTAGATATTTCGAAGTTTATAGAGATAACGCTGTAGTTATTTCCATATTTATAGAGAAATCTGTGTAGATATTTCCCTGTATATGCAGATAGCTGTGTAGATATTTCCATGTTCATGCAGATAGCGGTGTAGTTATTTCCATGTTCATCCAGATGCCGGTGTAGATATATCCATGTTCATACAGATGGCGGTGTAGATATTTCCATGTTCATACAGATATCGGTGTAGATATTTCCATGTTCATACTGATAGCGGTGCAGATATTTCCATGTCCATACAGTTAGCGGTGTAGATATTTCAATGTTCATACAGATGGCGGTGTAGATGTTTACATGTTCATACTGATGGCGGTGTAGGTATTTCCATGTTCTTACAGTTAGCGGTGTAGATATTTCCATGTTCATACAGATGGCGGTGTTGATATTTCCATGTTCATACAGATGGCGGTGTAGTTATTTCCATGTTCGTACGGACGGCAGTATAGATATTTCCATGTTCATACAGGTGGCGGTGTAGATATTTCCATGTTTATACACATAGCAGTGTAGTTATTTCCATGTTTATAGAGATAGCAGTGTAGTTATTTCTATTGTTATACAGATAGCTGTGTAGATATTTGCATGTTCATTCAGATAGCGGGGTAGATATTTCCATGTTCATACAGATAGAGGTGTAGATATTTCCATGTTGATACAGATAGCGGTGTAGATATTTCCATGTTCATACAGATAACGGTGTAGATATTTCCATGTTCATACAGATGTCGGTGTAGATATTTCCATGTTCATAAAGTTAGCGGTGTAGATATTTCCATGTTCATACAGATGGCGGTGTAGATGTTTACATGTTCATACTGATGGCGGTGTAGATATTTCCATGTTCGTACAGATGGCGGTGTAGATATTTCCATGTTCATAGAGATGGCGGTGTAGATATTTCCATGTTTATGCAGACAGCAGTATAGATATTTCCATGTTTATACAGATGGTGGTGTAGATATTTCCATGTTTACAGAGATGGCGGTCTAGATATTTCCATGTTTATAGAGATAGTGGTGTAGTTATTTCCAAGTTTATAGAGACATCGTTGTAGTTATTTCCATGTTTATACAGATAGCGGTGAAGATATTTCCATGTTTATACAGATAGCGGTGTAGATATTTCCATGTTTATACAGATAGCAGTGTAGATATTTCCATGTTTATAGAGATAGTGGTGTAGATAATTCCAATTTTATTCATTTAGCAGTGTAGATATTTCCTAATTCATACATATAACGGTGTAGATATTTCCACGTTTATAGAGATGGCGGTGTAGATATTTCCATGTTTATACACATAGCAGTGTAGTTATTTCCATTTTTATAGAGATAGCAGTGTAGATATTTCTATTGTTATACAGATAGCTGTGTAGATATTTGCATGTTCATTCAGATAGCGGTGTAGATATTTCCATGTTCGTACAGATAGAGGTGTAGATATTTCCATGTTGATACAGATAGCGGTGTAGATATTTCCATGTTCATACAGATAACGGTGTAGATATTTCCATGTTCATACAGATGTCGGTGTAGATATTTCCATGTTCATACAGTTAGCGGTGTAGATATTTCCATGTTCATACAGATGGCAGTGTAGATATTTACATGTTCATACAGATGGCGGTGTAGATATTTCCATGTTTGTGCAGATAGCGGTATAGATATTTCCATGTTTATACAGATGGTGTTGTAGATATTTCCATGTTTATAGAGATGGCAGTCAAGATATTTCCATGTTTATAGAGAGAGTGGTGTAGTTATTTCCAAGTTTATAGAGATAGCGTTGTAGATATTTCCATGTTTATACAGATAGCGGTGAAGATATTTCCATGTTTATACAGATAGCGGTGTAGATATTTCCATGTTTATACAGATAGCGGTGTAGATATTTCTATGTTTATAGAGATAGTGGTGTAGATAATTCCAATTTTATACAGATAGTGTAGATATTTCTGTTCATACAGATAGCGGTGTAGATATTTCCACGTTTATAGAGATAACGGTGTAGATATTTCCATGTTCATACAGATGGCCGTGTAGATATTTCCATGTTTATAGAGATAGCGGTGTAGATATATTCATGTTTACACAGATGGCGGTGTAGTTATTTCCATGTTTGCACAGATAGCTGTGTAGGCATTTCCATGTTTGCACAGATAGTGATGTGGATATTTCCATGTTTATGCAGATAGCTGTGTAGATATTTCCGTGTTCATGCAGATAGCGGTGAAGATATTTCCAAGTTCATCCAGATGCCGGTGTAGATATATCCATGTTCATACTAATGGGGGTGAAGATATTTCCATGTTCATACAGATGGCGGTGTAGATATTTCCATGTTCATACAAATGGCGTTGTAGGTATTTCCATGTCCATAGAGATGGCAGTGTAGATATTTCCATGTACATACAAATGGCGGTGTAGATATTTCCATGTTCGTACAGATGGTGGTGCAGATATTTCCATGTTCATACAGTTAGCAGTGTAGATATTTCCATGTTTGTAGATATTTCCATGTTCGTATGGATGGCAGTGTAGATATTTCCATGTTCATACAGGTGGCGGTGTACATATTTCCATGTTTATGCAGATAGCAGTGCAGTTATTTCCATGTTTATAGAGATAGCAGTGTAGATATTTCCATTGATATACAGATAGCTGTGTAGGTATTTGCAGGTTAGTACGGATAGCGGTGTAGATATTTCCATGTTCATACAGAGAGCAGTGTAGATATTTCCATGTTCATACAGATAGCGGAGTAGTTATTTCCATGTTCCTACAGATAGCGGTGTAGATATTTCCATGTTCATACAGATAGCGTTGTAGATATTTCCATGCTCATACAGTCAGCGGTGTAGATATTCCCATGTTCATACAGATGGCATTGTAGATATTTACATGTTCATACAGATGGCGGTGTAGATATTTCCATGTTCGTACTAATGGCAGTGTAGATATTTCCATGTTCATACAGGTGGCGGTGTAGATATTTCCATGTTTATACAGATAGCAGTGTAGTTATACCCATGTTTATAGAGATAGCAGTGCAGATATTTCCATTGATAAACAGATAGCTGTGTAGATATTTGCATGTTCATACAGATAGCGGTATAGATATTTCCATGTTCATACAGATAGCGGGGTAGATATTTCCATGTTCATACAGATGGCGGTGTAGATATTTACATGTTCATAGAGATGGTGGTGTAGATATTTCCATGTTTATGCAGATAGCGGTATAGATATTTCTTTGTTTATACAGATGGTGGTGTAGATATTTCCATGTTTATAGAGATGGCGGTCTAGATATTTCCATGTTTATAGAGATAGTGGTGTAGTTATTTCCAAGTTTATAGAGACATAATTGTAGATATTTCCGTGTTTATACAGATAGTGGTGAAGATATTTCCATGTTTATACAGATAGCGGTGTAGATATTTCCATGTTTATACAGATAGCGGTGTAGATATTTCCATGTTTATAGAGATAGTGGTGTAGAAAATTCCAATTTAAATACAGATAGCAGTGTAGATATTTCCATGTTCATACAGGTAGCGGTGAAGATATTTCCAAGGTTATAGAGATGGCGATGTAGATATTTCCATGTTCATACAGATGGCGGTGTAGATATTTCCATGTTTATAGAGATGGCGGTGTAGATATTTTCATGTTTACACAGATGGCGGTGTAGATATTTCCATGTTTACACAGATAGCGGTGTGGACATTTCCATGTTTATACAGATAGCGGTGTAGATATTTCCATGTTTATACAGATAGCAGTGTAGATATTTCCATGTTTATAGAGATAGTGGTGTAGATAATTCCAATTTTATTCAGTTAGCAGTGTAGATATTTCCTAATTCATACATATAACGGTGTAGATATTTCCACGTTTATAGAGATGGCGGTGTAGATATTTCCATGTTTATACACATAGCAGTGTAGTTATTTCCATTTTTATAGAGATAGCAGTGTAGATATTTCTATTGTTATACAGATAGCTGTGTAGATATTTGCATGTTCATTCAGATAGCGGTGTAGATATTTCCATGTTCGTACAGATAGAGGTGTAGATATTTCCATGTTGATACAGATAGCGGTGTAGATATTTCCATGTTCATACAGATAACGGTGTAGATATTTCCATGTTCATACAGATGTCGGTGTAGATATTTCCATGTTCATACAGTTAGCGGTGTAGATATTTCCATGTTCATACAGATGGCAGTGTAGATATTTACATGTTCATACAGATGGCGGTGTAGATATTTCCATGTTTGTGCAGATAGCGGTATAGATATTTCCATGTTTATACAGATGGTGTTGTAGATATTTCCATGTTTATAGAGATGGCAGTCAAGATATTTCCATGTTTATAGAGAGAGTGGTGTAGTTATTTCCAAGTTTATAGAGATAGCGTTGTAGATATTTCCATGTTTATACAGATAGCGGTGAAGATATTTCCATGTTTATACAGATAGCGGTGTAGATATTTCCATGTTTATACAGATAGCGGTGTAGATATTTCTATGTTTATAGAGATAGTGGTGTAGATAATTCCAATTTTATACAGATAGTGTAGATATTTCTGTTCATACAGATAGCGGTGTAGATATTTCCACGTTTATAGAGATAACGGTGTAGATATTTCCATGTTCATACAGATGGCCGTGTAGATATTTCCATGTTTATAGAGATAGTGGTGTAGATATATTCATGTTTACACAGATGGCGGTGTAGTTATTTCCATGTTTGCACAGATAGCTGTGTAGGCATTTCCATGTTTGCACAGATAGTGATGTGGATATTTCCATGTTTATGCAGATAGCGGTGTAGATGTTTCCATGTTTATACAGATAGCGGTGCAGTTATTTCCATGTTTATGCAGATAGTGGTGCAGATATTTCTATGTTTATAAAGATAGCGATGTAGATATTTCCATCTTAATACAGATGGCGGTGTAGATATGTCCATGTTCGTACAGATGGCGGTGTAGATGTTTCCATGTTCATACAGATGGCGGTGTAGATATTTCGAAGTTTATAGAGATAGCGCTGTAGTTATTTCCATATTTATAGAGAAATCTGTGAAGATATTTCCATGTATATGCAGATAGCTGTCTAGATATATCCATGTTCATGCAGATAACGGTGTAGATATTTCCATGTTCATCCTGATGCCGGTGCAGATATTTGCATGTTCATACAGAGAGCGGTGTAGATATTTCCATGTTCATACAGAAAGCGGTGTAGATATTTCCATTTTCATACAGATATCGGTGTAGATATTTCCATGTTCATACAGATAGCGGTGTAGGTATTTCCATGTTCTTTCAGTAAGCGGTGTAGATATTTCCATGTTCATACAGATAGCGGTGTAGATATTTCCATGTTCATACAGATAGCGGTGTTGATATTTCCATGTTCATACCGATAGCGGTGTAGTTATTTCCATGTTCTTACCGTTAGCGGTGTAGATATTTCCATGTTCATACAGATGGCGGTGTAGATATTTCCATGTTCATACAGATGGCGTTGTCGATATTTCCATGTTTATACAGATAGTGGTGTGGATATTTCCATGTTTATACAGATAGTTGGGCAGATATTTCCATGTTTATACAGATAGCGGTGTAGATATTTCCATCTTAATACAGATGGCGGTGTAGATATGTCCAAGTTCTTACAGATGGCGTTGTACATATTTCCATGTTCCTACAGATGGCGGTGTAGATATTTCGAAGTTTATAGAGATAACGCTGTAGTTATTTCCATATTTATAGAGAAATCTGTGTAGATATTTCCCTGTATATGCAGATAGCTGTGTAGATATTTCCATGTTCATGCAGATAGCGGTGTAGTTATTTCCATGTTCATCCAGATGCCGGTGTAGATATATCCATGTTCATACAGATGGCGGTGTAGATATTTCCATGTTCATACAGATATCGGTGTAGATATTTCCATGTTCATACTGATAGCGGTGCAGATATTTCCATGTCCATACAGTTAGCGGTGTAGATATTTCAATGTTCATACAGATGGCGGTGTAGATGTTTACATGTTCATACTGATGGCGGTGTAGGTATTTCCATGTTCTTACAGTTAGCGGTGTAGATATTTCCATGTTCATACAGATGGCGGTGTTGATATTTCCATGTTCATACAGATGGCGGTGTAGTTATTTCCATGTTCGTACGGACGGCAGTATAGATATTTCCATGTTCATACAGGTGGCGGTGTAGATATTTCCATGTTTATACACATAGCAGTGTAGTTATTTCCATGTTTATAGAGATAGCAGTGTAGTTATTTCTATTGTTATACAGATAGCTGTGTAGATATTTGCATGTTCATTCAGATAGCGGGGTAGATATTTCCATGTTCATACAGATAGAGGTGTAGATATTTCCATGTTGATACAGATAGCGGTGTAGATATTTCCATGTTCATACAGATAACGGTGTAGATATTTCCATGTTCATACAGATGTCGGTGTAGATATTTCCATGTTCATAAAGTTAGCGGTGTAGATATTTCCATGTTCATACAGATGGCGGTGTAGATGTTTACATGTTCATACTGATGGCGGTGTAGATATTTCCATGTTCGTACAGATGGCGGTGTAGATATTTCCATGTTCATAGAGATGGCGGTGTAGATATTTCCATGTTTATGCAGACAGCAGTATAGATATTTCCATGTTTATACAGATGGTGGTGTAGATATTTCCATGTTTACAGAGATGGCGGTCTAGATATTTCCATGTTTATAGAGATAGTGGTGTAGTTATTTCCAAGTTTATAGAGACATCGTTGTAGTTATTTCCATGTTTATACAGATAGCGGTGAAGATATTTCCATGTTTATACAGATAGCGGTGTAGATATTTCCATGTTTATACAGATAGCAGTGTAGATATTTCCATGTTTATAGAGATAGTGGTGTAGATAATTCCAATTTTATTCATTTAGCAGTGTAGATATTTCCTAATTCATACATATAACGGTGTAGATATTTCCACGTTTATAGAGATGGCGGTGTAGATATTTCCATGTTTATACACATAGCAGTGTAGTTATTTCCATTTTTATAGAGATAGCAGTGTAGATATTTCTATTGTTATACAGATAGCTGTGTAGATATTTGCATGTTCATTCAGATAGCGGTGTAGATATTTCCATGTTCGTACAGATAGAGGTGTAGATATTTCCATGTTGATACAGATAGCGGTGTAGATATTTCCATGTTCATACAGATAACGGTGTAGATATTTCCATGTTCATACAGATGTCGGTGTAGATATTTCCATGTTCATACAGTTAGCGGTGTAGATATTTCCATGTTCATACAGATGGCAGTGTAGATATTTACATGTTCATACAGATGGCGGTGTAGATATTTCCATGTTTGTGCAGATAGCGGTATAGATATTTCCATGTTTATACAGATGGTGTTGTAGATATTTCCATGTTTATAGAGATGGCAGTCAAGATATTTCCATGTTTATAGAGAGAGTGGTGTAGTTATTTCCAAGTTTATAGAGATAGCGTTGTAGATATTTCCATGTTTATACAGATAGCGGTGAAGATATTTCCATGTTTATACAGATAGCGGTGTAGATATTTCCATGTTTATACAGATAGCGGTGTAGATATTTCTATGTTTATAGAGATAGTGGTGTAGATAATTCCAATTTTATACAGATAGTGTAGATATTTCTGTTCATACAGATAGCGGTGTAGATATTTCCACGTTTATAGAGATAACGGTGTAGATATTTCCATGTTCATACAGATGGCCGTGTAGATATTTCCATGTTTATAGAGATAGCGGTGTAGATATATTCATGTTTACACAGATGGCGGTGTAGTTATTTCCATGTTTGCACAGATAGCTGTGTAGGCATTTCCATGTTTGCACAGATAGTGATGTGGATATTTCCATGTTTATGCAGATAGCTGTGTAGATATTTCCGTGTTCATGCAGATAGCGGTGAAGATATTTCCAAGTTCATCCAGATGCCGGTGTAGATATATCCATGTTCATACTAATGGGGGTGAAGATATTTCCATGTTCATACAGATGGCGGTGTAGATATTTCCATGTTCATACAAATGGCGTTGTAGGTATTTCCATGTCCATAGAGATGGCAGTGTAGATATTTCCATGTACATACAAATGGCGGTGTAGATATTTCCATGTTCGTACAGATGGTGGTGCAGATATTTCCATGTTCATACAGTTAGCAGTGTAGATATTTCCATGTTTGTAGATATTTCCATGTTCGTATGGATGGCAGTGTAGATATTTCCATGTTCATACAGGTGGCGGTGTACATATTTCCATGTTTATGCAGATAGCAGTGCAGTTATTTCCATGTTTATAGAGATAGCAGTGTAGATATTTCCATTGATATACAGATAGCTGTGTAGGTATTTGCAGGTTAGTACGGATAGCGGTGTAGATATTTCCATGTTCATACAGAGAGCAGTGTAGATATTTCCATGTTCATACAGATAGCGGAGTAGTTATTTCCATGTTCCTACAGATAGCGGTGTAGATATTTCCATGTTCATACAGATAGCGTTGTAGATATTTCCATGCTCATACAGTCAGCGGTGTAGATATTCCCATGTTCATACAGATGGCATTGTAGATATTTACATGTTCATACAGATGGCGGTGTAGATATTTCCATGTTCGTACTAATGGCAGTGTAGATATTTCCATGTTCATACAGGTGGCGGTGTAGATATTTCCATGTTTATACAGATAGCAGTGTAGTTATACCCATGTTTATAGAGATAGCAGTGCAGATATTTCCATTGATAAACAGATAGCTGTGTAGATATTTGCATGTTCATACAGATAGCGGTATAGATATTTCCATGTTCATACAGATAGCGGGGTAGATATTTCCATGTTCATACAGATGGCGGTGTAGATATTTACATGTTCATAGAGATGGTGGTGTAGATATTTCCATGTTTATGCAGATAGCGGTATAGATATTTCTTTGTTTATACAGATGGTGGTGTAGATATTTCCATGTTTATAGAGATGGCGGTCTAGATATTTCCATGTTTATAGAGATAGTGGTGTAGTTATTTCCAAGTTTATAGAGACATAATTGTAGATATTTCCGTGTTTATACAGATAGTGGTGAAGATATTTCCATGTTTATACAGATAGCGGTGTAGATATTTCCATGTTTATACAGATAGCGGTGTAGATATTTCCATGTTTATAGAGATAGTGGTGTAGAAAATTCCAATTTAAATACAGATAGCAGTGTAGATATTTCCATGTTCATACAGGTAGCGGTGAAGATATTTCCAAGGTTATAGAGATGGCGATGTAGATATTTCCATGTTCATACAGATGGCGGTGTAGATATTTCCATGTTTATAGAGATGGCGGTGTAGATATTTTCATGTTTACACAGATGGCGGTGTAGATATTTCCATGTTTACACAGATAGCGGTGTGGACATTTCCATGTTTATACAGATAGCGGTGTAGATATTTCCATGTTTATACAGATAGCAGTGTAGATATTTCCATGTTTATAGAGATAGTGGTGTAGATAATTCCAATTTTATTCAGTTAGCAGTGTAGATATTTCCTAATTCATACATATAACGGTGTAGATATTTCCACGTTTATAGAGATGGCGGTGTAGATATTTCCATGTTTATACACATAGCAGTGTAGTTATTTCCATTTTTATAGAGATAGCAGTGTAGATATTTCTATTGTTATACAGATAGCTGTGTAGATATTTGCATGTTCATTCAGATAGCGGTGTAGATATTTCCATGTTCGTACAGATAGAGGTGTAGATATTTCCATGTTGATACAGATAGCGGTGTAGATATTTCCATGTTCATACAGATAACGGTGTAGATATTTCCATGTTCATACAGATGTCGGTGTAGATATTTCCATGTTCATACAGTTAGCGGTGTAGATATTTCCATGTTCATACAGATGGCAGTGTAGATATTTACATGTTCATACAGATGGCGGTGTAGATATTTCCATGTTTGTGCAGATAGCGGTATAGATATTTCCATGTTTATACAGATGGTGTTGTAGATATTTCCATGTTTATAGAGATGGCAGTCAAGATATTTCCATGTTTATAGAGAGAGTGGTGTAGTTATTTCCAAGTTTATAGAGATAGCGTTGTAGATATTTCCATGTTTATACAGATAGCGGTGAAGATATTTCCATGTTTATACAGATAGCGGTGTAGATATTTCCATGTTTATACAGATAGCGGTGTAGATATTTCTATGTTTATAGAGATAGTGGTGTAGATAATTCCAATTTTATACAGATAGTGTAGATATTTCTGTTCATACAGATAGCGGTGTAGATATTTCCACGTTTATAGAGATAACGGTGTAGATATTTCCATGTTCATACAGATGGCCGTGTAGATATTTCCATGTTTATAGAGATAGTGGTGTAGATATATTCATGTTTACACAGATGGCGGTGTAGTTATTTCCATGTTTGCACAGATAGCTGTGTAGGCATTTCCATGTTTGCACAGATAGTGATGTGGATATTTCCATGTTTATGCAGATAGCGGTGTAGATGTTTCCATGTTTATACAGATAGCGGTGCAGTTATTTCCATGTTTATGCAGATAGTGGTGCAGATATTTCTATGTTTATAAAGATAGCGATGTAGATATTTCCATCTTAATACAGATGGCGGTGTAGATATGTCCATGTTCGTACAGATGGCGGTGTAGATGTTTCCATGTTCATACAGATGGCGGTGTAGATATTTCGAAGTTTATAGAGATAGCGCTGTAGTTATTTCCATATTTATAGAGAAATCTGTGAAGATATTTCCATGTATATGCAGATAGCTGTCTAGATATATCCATGTTCATGCAGATAACGGTGTAGATATTTCCATGTTCATCCTGATGCCGGTGCAGATATTTGCATGTTCATACAGAGAGCGGTGTAGATATTTCCATGTTCATACAGAAAGCGGTGTAGATATTTCCATTTTCATACAGATATCGGTGTAGATATTTCCATGTTCATACAGATAGCGGTGTAGGTATTTCCATGTTCTTTCAGTAAGCGGTGTAGATATTTCCATGTTCATACAGATAGCGGTGTAGATATTTCCATGTTCATACAGATAGCGGTGTTGATATTTCCATGTTCATACCGATAGCGGTGTAGTTATTTCCATGTTCTTACCGTTAGCGGTGTAGATATTTCCATGTTCATACAGATGGCGGTGTAGATATTTCCATGTTCATACAGATGGCGTTGTCGATATTTCCATGTTTATACAGATAGTGGTGTGGATATTTCCATGTTTATACAGATAGTTGGGCAGATATTTCCATGTTTATACAGATAGCGGTGTAGATATTTCCATCTTAATACAGATGGCGGTGTAGATATGTCCAAGTTCTTACAGATGGCGTTGTACATATTTCCATGTTCCTACAGATGGCGGTGTAGATATTTCGAAGTTTATAGAGATAACGCTGTAGTTATTTCCATATTTATAGAGAAATCTGTGTAGATATTTCCCTGTATATGCAGATAGCTGTGTAGATATTTCCATGTTCATGCAGATAGCGGTGTAGTTATTTCCATGTTCATCCAGATGCCGGTGTAGATATATCCATGTTCATACAGATGGCGGTGTAGATATTTCCATGTTCATACAGATATCGGTGTAGATATTTCCATGTTCATACTGATAGCGGTGCAGATATTTCCATGTCCATACAGTTAGCGGTGTAGATATTTCAATGTTCATACAGATGGCGGTGTAGATGTTTACATGTTCATACTGATGGCGGTGTAGATATTTCCATGTTCGTACAGATGGCGGTGTAGATATTTCCATGTTCATAGAGATGGCGGTGTAGATATTTCCATGTTTATGCAGACAGCAGTATAGATATTTCCATGTTTATACAGATGGTGGTGTAGATATTTCCATGTTTATAGAGATGGCGGTCTAGATATTTCCATGTTTATAGAGATAGTGGTGTAGTTATTTCCAAGTTTATAGAGACATCGTTGTAGTTATTTCCATGTTTATACAGATAGCGGTGAAGATATTTCCATGTTTATACAGATAGCGGTGTAGATATTTCCATGTTTATACAGATAGCAGTGTAGATATTTCCATGTTTATAGAGATAGTGGTGTAGATAATTCCAATTTTATTCAGATAACAGTGTAGATATTTCCTAATTCATACATATAACGGTGTAGATATTTCCACGTTTATAGAGATGGCGGTGTAGATATTTCCATGTTTATACACATAGCAGTGTAGTTATTTCCATGTTTATAGAGATAGCAGTGTAGATATTTCTATTGTTATACAGATAGCTGTGTAGATATTTGCATGTTCATTCAGATAGCGGTGTAGATATTTCCATGTTCGTACAGATAGAGGTGTAGATATTTCCATGTTGATACAGATAGCGGTGTAGATATTTCCATGTTCATACAGATAACGGTGTAGATATTTCCATGTTCATACAGATGTCGGTGTAGATATTTCCATGTTCATACAGTTAGCGGTGTAGATATTTCCATGTTCATACAGATGGCAGTGTAGATATTTACATGTTCATACAGATGGCGGTGTAGATATTTCCATGTTTGTGCAGATAACGGTATAGATATTTCCATGTTTATACAGATGGTGTTGTAGATATTTCCATGTTTATAGAGATGGCAGTCAAGATATTTCCATGTTTATAGAGAGAGTGGTGTAGTTATTTCCAAGTTTATAGAGATAGCGTTGTAGATATTTCCATGTTTATACAGATAGCGGTGAAGATATTTCCATGTTTATACAGATAGCGGTGTAGATGTTTCCATGTTTATACAGATAGCGGTGTAGATATTTCTATGTTTATAGAGATAGTGGTGTAGATAATTCCAATTTTATACAGATAGTGTAGATATTTCTGTTCATACAGATAGCGGTGTAGATATTTCCACGTTTACAGAGATAACGGTGTAGATATTTCCATGTTCATACAGATGGCCGTGTAGATATTTCCATGTTTATAGAGATAGCGGTGTAGATATATTCATGTTTACACAGATGGCGGTGTAGTTATTTCCATGTTTGCACAGATAGCTGTGTAGGCATTTCCATTTTTACACAGATAGTGATGTGGATATTTCCATGTTTATGCAGATAGCGGTGTAGATGTTTCCATGTTTATACAGATAGCTGTGCAGCTTTTTCCATGTTTATGCAGATAGTGGTGCAGATATTTCTATGTTTATAAAGATAACGATGTAGATATTTCCATCTTAATACAGATGGCGGTGTAGATATGTCCATGTTCGTACAGATGGCGGTGTAGATGTTTCCATGTTCATACAGATGGCGGTGTAGATATTTCGAAGTTTATAGAGATAGCGCTGTAGTTATTTCCATATTTATAGAGAAATCTGTGAAGATATTTCCATGTACATGCAGATAGCTGTGTATATATGTCCATGTTCATGCAGATAACGGTGTAGATATTTCCATGTTCATCCTGATGCCGGTGTAGATATTTGCATGTTCATACAGAGAGCGGTGTAGATATTTCCATGTTCATACAGAAAGCGGTGTAGATATTTCCATGTTCATACAGATATCGGTGTAGATATTTCCATGTTCATACAGATAGTGGTGTAGGTATTTCCATGTTCTTTCAGTAAGCGGTGTAGTTATTTCCATGTTCATCCAGATGCCGGTGTAGATATATCCATGTTCATACAGATGGCGGTGTAGATATTTCCATGTTCATACAGATATCGGTGTAGACATTTCCATGTTCATACAGATAGCGGTGCAGATATTTCCATGTCCATACAGTTAGCGGTGTAGATATTTCAATGTTCATACAGATGGCAGTGTAGATATTTACATGTTCATACAGATGGCGGTGTAGATATTTCCATGTTCCTACAGATTGCGGTGTAGATATTTCCATGTTCATAGAGATGGCGGTGTAGGTATTTCCATGTTTATGCAGATAGCGGTATAGATATTTCCATGTTTATACAGATGGTGGTGTAGATATTTCCATGTTTATAGAGATGGCGGTCTAGATATTTCCATGTTTATAGAGATGGTGTAGTTATTTCCAAGTTTATAGAGACAGCGTTGTAGATATTTCCATGTTTATACAGATAGCGATGAAGATATTTCCATGTTTATACAGATAGCGGTGTAGTTATTTCCATGTTTATACAGATCGCGGTGTAGGTATTTCCATGTTTATTGAGATAGTGGTGTAGGTAATTCCAATTTTATACAGATAGCAGTGTAGATAATTCCAAGTTCATTCAGATAGCGGTGTAGACATTTCCAAGTTTATAGAGATGGCGGTTTAGATATTTCCATGTTCATACAGATGGCGATGTAGATATTTCCATGTTTATAGAGATGGCGGTGTAGATATTTTCCTGTTTACACAGATAGCGGTGTAGACATTTCCATCTTTAAACAAATAGCGGTGTGGATATTTCCATGTTTATGCAGATAGCGGTGTAGATATTTACATGTTTATACAGATAGCGTTGCGGAAATTTCCATGTTTATACAGATAGTGGTGCAGATATTTCCATCTTTATACAGATAGCGGTGTAGATATTTCCATCTTATAACAGATGGCGGTGTAGTTGTGTCCATGTTCGTACAGAGGGCTTTGTAGATATTTCCATGTTCATACAGATGGCGGTGTACATATTCCAACGTTTATAGTGATAGCGCTGTAGATATTTGCATATTTATAGAGAAATCTGTGTAGATATTTCCATGTATATGCAGATAGCTGTGTAGATATTTCCATGTTCATGCAGATAGCGGTGAAGATATTTCCAAGTTCATCCAGATGCCGGTGTAGATATATCCATGTTCATACTAATGGGGGTGAAGATATTTCCATGTTCATACAGATGGCGGTGTAGATATTTCCATGTTCATACAAATGGCGTTGTAGGTATTTCCATGTCCATAGAGATGGCAGTGTAGATATTTCCATGTACATACAAATGGCGGTGTAGATATTTCCATGTTCGTACAGATGGTGGTGCAGATATTTCCATGTTCATACAGTTAGCAGTGTAGATATTTCCATGTTCATACAGAGGGCGGTGTAGATATTTACGTGTTCATACAGATGGCAGTGTAGATATTTCCATGTTCGTATGGATGGCAGTGTAGATATTTCCATGTTCATACAGGTGGCGGTGTACATATTTCCACGTTTATGCAGATAGCAGTGTAGTTATTTCCATGTTTATAGAGATAGCAGTGTAGATATTTCCATTGATATACAGATAGCTGTGTAGGTATTTGCAGGTTAGTACGGATAGCGGTGTAGATATTTCCATGTTCATACAGAGAGCAGTGTAGATATTTCCATGTTCATACAGATAGCGGAGTAGTTATTTCCATGTTCCTACAGATAGCGGTGTAGATATTTCCATGTTCATACAGATAGCGTTGTAGATATTTCCATGCTCATACAGTCAGCGGTGTAGATATTCCCATGTTCATACAGATGGCATTGTAGATATTTACATGTTCATACAGGTGGCGGTGTAGATATTTCCATGTTTATACAGATAGCAGTGTAGTTATATCCATGTTTATAGAGATAGCAGTGCAGATATTTCCATTGATAAACAGATAGCTGTGTAGATATTTGCATGTTCATACAGATAGCGGTATAGATATTTCCATGTTCATACAGACAGCGGGGTAGATATTTCCATGTTCATACAGATGGCGGTGTAGATATTTACATGTTCATAGAGATGGTGGTGTAGATATTTCCATGTTTATGCAGATAGCGGTATAGATATTTCCTTGTTTATACAGATGCTGGTGTAGATATTTCCATGTTTATAGAGATGGCGGTCTAGATATTTCCATGTTTATAGAGATAGTGGTGTAGTTATTTCCAAGTTTATAGAGACAGCGTTGAAGATATTTCCGTGTTTATACAGATAGTGGTGAAGATATTTCCATGTTTATACAGATAGCGGTGTAGATATTTCCATGTTTATACAGATAGTGGTGTAGATATTTCCATGTTTATAGAGATAGTGGTGTAGAAAATTCCAATTTAAATACAGATAGCAGTGTAGATATTTCCATGTTCATACAGGTAGCGGTGAAGATATTTCCAAGGTTATAGAGATGGCGATGTAGATATTTCCATGTTCATACAGATGGCGGTGTAGATATTTCCATGTTTATAGAGATGGCGGTGTAGATATTTTCATGTTTACGCAGATGGCGGTGTAGATATTTCCATGTTTACACAGATAGCGGTGGGGACATTTCCATGTTTACACAGATAGCGGTGTGGATATTTCCATGTTTATGCAGATAGCGGTGGAGATATTTCCATGTTTATACAGATAGCGGTGCGGATATTTCCATGTTTA
The DNA here is from genome assembly GCF_029281585.2 of Gorilla gorilla gorilla. NCBI lineage: Eukaryota > Metazoa > Chordata > Mammalia > Primates > Hominidae > Gorilla > Gorilla gorilla. The sequence goes on from NC_073244.2 coordinate 79,704,479, forward strand.
TACAGATAGTGGTGCAGATATTTCCATGTTTATAAAGATAGCGGTGTAGATATTTCCATCTTAATACAGATGGCGGTGTAGTTATGTCCATGTTCGTACAGATGGCGTTGTACATATTTCCATGTTCCTACAGATGGCGGTGTAGATATTTCGAAGTTTATAGAGATAACGCTGTAGTTATTTCCATATTTATAGAGAAATCTGTGTAGATATTTCCCTGTATATGCAGATAGCTGTGTAGATATTTCCATGTTCATGCAGATAGCGGTGTAGTTATTTCCATGTTCATCCAGATGCCGGTGTAGATATATCCATGTTCATACAGATGGCGGTGTAGATATTTCCATGTTCATACAGATATCGGTGTAGATATTTCCATGTTCATACTGATAGCGGTGCAGATATTTCCATGTCCATACAGTTAGCGGTGTAGATATTTCAATGTTCATACAGATGGCGGTGTAGATGTTTACATGTTCATACTGATGGCGGTGTAGATATTTCCATGTTCGTACAGATGGCGGTGTAGATATTTCCATGTTCATAGAGATGGCGGTGTAGATATTTCCATGTTTATGCAGACAGCAGTATAGATATTTCCATGTTTATACAGATGGTGGTGTAGATATTTCCATGTTTATAGAGATGGCGGTCTAGATATTTCCATGTTTATAGAGATAGTGGTGTAGTTATTTCCAAGTTTATAGAGACATCGTTGTAGTTATTTCCATGTTTATACAGATAGCGGTGAAGATATTTCCATGTTTATACAGATAGCGGTGTAGATATTTCCATGTTTATACAGATAGCAGTGTAGATATTTCCATGTTTATAGAGATAGTGGTGTAGATAATTCCAATTTTATTCAGATAACAGTGTAGATATTTCCTAATTCATACATATAACGGTGTAGATATTTCCACGTTTATAGAGATGGCGGTGTAGATATTTCCATGTTTATACACATAGCAGTGTAGTTATTTCCATGTTTATAGAGATAGCAGTGTAGATATTTCTATTGTTATACAGATAGCTGTGTAGATATTTGCATGTTCATTCAGATAGCGGTGTAGATATTTCCATGTTCGTACAGATAGAGGTGTAGATATTTCCATGTTGATACAGATAGCGGTGTAGATATTTCCATGTTCATACAGATAACGGTGTAGATATTTCCATGTTCATACAGATGTCGGTGTAGATATTTCCATGTTCATACAGTTAGCGGTGTAGATATTTCCATGTTCATACAGATGGCAGTGTAGATATTTACATGTTCATACAGATGGCGGTGTAGATATTTCCATGTTTGTGCAGATAACGGTATAGATATTTCCATGTTTATACAGATGGTGTTGTAGATATTTCCATGTTTATAGAGATGGCAGTCAAGATATTTCCATGTTTATAGAGAGAGTGGTGTAGTTATTTCCAAGTTTATAGAGATAGCGTTGTAGATATTTCCATGTTTATACAGATAGCGGTGAAGATATTTCCATGTTTATACAGATAGCGGTGTAGATGTTTCCATGTTTATACAGATAGCGGTGTAGATATTTCTATGTTTATAGAGATAGTGGTGTAGATAATTCCAATTTTATACAGATAGTGTAGATATTTCTGTTCATACAGATAGCGGTGTAGATATTTCCACGTTTACAGAGATAACGGTGTAGATATTTCCATGTTCATACAGATGGCCGTGTAGATATTTCCATGTTTATAGAGATAGCGGTGTAGATATATTCATGTTTACACAGATGGCGGTGTAGTTATTTCCATGTTTGCACAGATAGCTGTGTAGGCATTTCCATTTTTACACAGATAGTGATGTGGATATTTCCATGTTTATGCAGATAGCGGTGTAGATGTTTCCATGTTTATACAGATAGCTGTGCAGCTTTTTCCATGTTTATGCAGATAGTGGTGCAGATATTTCTATGTTTATAAAGATAACGATGTAGATATTTCCATCTTAATACAGATGGCGGTGTAGATATGTCCATGTTCGTACAGATGGCGGTGTAGATGTTTCCATGTTCATACAGATGGCGGTGTAGATATTTCGAAGTTTATAGAGATAGCGCTGTAGTTATTTCCATATTTATAGAGAAATCTGTGAAGATATTTCCATGTACATGCAGATAGCTGTGTATATATGTCCATGTTCATGCAGATAACGGTGTAGATATTTCCATGTTCATCCTGATGCCGGTGTAGATATTTGCATGTTCATACAGAGAGCGGTGTAGATATTTCCATGTTCATACAGAAAGCGGTGTAGATATTTCCATGTTCATACAGATATCGGTGTAGATATTTCCATGTTCATACAGATAGTGGTGTAGGTATTTCCATGTTCTTTCAGTAAGCGGTGTAGTTATTTCCATGTTCATCCAGATGCCGGTGTAGATATATCCATGTTCATACAGATGGCGGTGTAGATATTTCCATGTTCATACAGATATCGGTGTAGACATTTCCATGTTCATACAGATAGCGGTGCAGATATTTCCATGTCCATACAGTTAGCGGTGTAGATATTTCAATGTTCATACAGATGGCAGTGTAGATATTTACATGTTCATACAGATGGCGGTGTAGATATTTCCATGTTCCTACAGATTGCGGTGTAGATATTTCCATGTTCATAGAGATGGCGGTGTAGGTATTTCCATGTTTATGCAGATAGCGGTATAGATATTTCCATGTTTATACAGATGGTGGTGTAGATATTTCCATGTTTATAGAGATGGCGGTCTAGATATTTCCATGTTTATAGAGATGGTGTAGTTATTTCCAAGTTTATAGAGACAGCGTTGTAGATATTTCCATGTTTATACAGATAGCGATGAAGATATTTCCATGTTTATACAGATAGCGGTGTAGTTATTTCCATGTTTATACAGATCGCGGTGTAGGTATTTCCATGTTTATTGAGATAGTGGTGTAGGTAATTCCAATTTTATACAGATAGCAGTGTAGATAATTCCAAGTTCATTCAGATAGCGGTGTAGACATTTCCAAGTTTATAGAGATGGCGGTTTAGATATTTCCATGTTCATACAGATGGCGATGTAGATATTTCCATGTTTATAGAGATGGCGGTGTAGATATTTTCCTGTTTACACAGATAGCGGTGTAGACATTTCCATGTTTAAACAAATAGCGGTGTGGATATTTCCATGTTTATGCAGATAGCGGTGTAGATATTTACATGTTTATACAGATAGCGTTGCGGAAATTTCCATGTTTATACAGATAGTGGTGCAGATATTTCCATCTTTATACAGATAGCGGTGTAGATATTTCCATCTTATAACAGATGGCGGTGTAGTTGTGTCCATGTTCGTACAGAGGGCTTTGTAGATATTTCCATGTTCATACAGATGGCGGTGTACATATTCCAACGTTTATAGTGATAGCGCTGTAGATATTTGCATATTTATAGAGAAATCTGTGTAGATATTTCCATGTATATGCAGATAGCTGTGTAGATATTTCCATGTTCATGCAGATAGCGGTGAAGATATTTCCAAGTTCATCCAGATGCCGGTGTAGATATATCCATGTTCATACTAATGGGGGTGAAGATATTTCCATGTTCATACAGATGGCGGTGTAGATATTTCCATGTTCATACAAATGGCGTTGTAGGTATTTCCATGTCCATAGAGATGGCAGTGTAGATATTTCCATGTACATACAAATGGCGGTGTAGATATTTCCATGTTCGTACAGATGGTGGTGCAGATATTTCCATGTTCATACAGTTAGCAGTGTAGATATTTCCATGTTCATACAGAGGGCGGTGTAGATATTTACGTGTTCATACAGATGGCAGTGTAGATATTTCCATGTTCGTATGGATGGCAGTGTAGATATTTCCATGTTCATACAGGTGGCGGTGTACATATTTCCACGTTTATGCAGATAGCAGTGTAGTTATTTCCATGTTTATAGAGATAGCAGTGTAGATATTTCCATTGATATACAGATAGCTGTGTAGGTATTTGCAGGTTAGTACGGATAGCGGTGTAGATATTTCCATGTTCATACAGAGAGCAGTGTAGATATTTCCATGTTCATACAGATAGCGGAGTAGTTATTTCCATGTTCCTACAGATAGCGGTGTAGATATTTCCATGTTCATACAGATAGCGTTGTAGATATTTCCATGCTCATACAGTCAGCGGTGTAGATACTCCCATGTTCATACAGATGGCATTGTAGATATTTACATGTTCATACAGGTGGCGGTGTAGATATTTCCATGTTTATACAGATAGCAGTGTAGTTATATCCATGTTTATAGAGATAGCAGTGCAGATATTTCCATTGATAAACAGATAGCTGTGTAGATATTTGCATGTTCATACAGATAGCGGTATAGATATTTCCATGTTCATACAGACAGCGGGGTAGATATTTCCATGTTCATACAGATGGCGGTGTAGATATTTACATGTTCATAGAGATGGTGGTGTAGATATTTCCATGTTTATGCAGATAGCGGTATAGATATTTCCTTGTTTATACAGATGCTGGTGTAGATATTTCCATGTTTATAGAGATGGCGGTCTAGATATTTCCATGTTTATAGAGATAGTGGTGTAGTTATTTCCAAGTTTATAGAGACAGCGTTGAAGATATTTCCGTGTTTATACAGATAGTGGTGAAGATATTTCCATGTTTATACAGATAGCGGTGTAGATATTTCCATGTTTATACAGATAGTGGTGTAGATATTTCCATGTTTATAGAGATAGTGGTGTAGAAAATTCCAATTTAAATACAGATAGCAGTGTAGATATTTCCATGTTCATACAGGTAGCGGTGAAGATATTTCCAAGGTTATAGAGATGGCGATGTAGATATTTCCATGTTCATACAGATGGCGGTGTAGATATTTCCATGTTTATAGAGATGGCGGTGTAGATATTTTCATGTTTACGCAGATGGCGGTGTAGATATTTCCATGTTTACACAGATAGCGGTGGGGACATTTCCATGTTTACACAGATAGCGGTGTGGATATTTCCATGTTTATGCAGATAGCGGTGGAGATATTTCCATGTTTATACAGATAGCGGTGCGGATATTTCCATGTTTATACAGATAGTGGTGCAGATATTTCCATGTTTATAAAGATAGCGGTGTAGATATTTCCATCTTAATACAGATGGCGGTGTAGTTATGTCCATGTTCGTACAGATGGCGGTGTAGATATTTCCATGTTCATACAGATGGCGGTGTAGATATTTCGAAGTTTATAGAGATAGCGCTGTAGTTATTTCCATATTTATAGAGAAATCTGTGTAGATATTTCCATGTATATGCAGATAGCTGTGTAGATATTTCCATGTTCATGCAGATAGCGGTGTAGATATTTCCATGTTCATCCAGATGCCGGTGTAGATATTTGCATGTTCATACAGATAGCGGTGTAGATATTTCCATGTTCCTACGGATAGCGGTTTAGATATTTCCATGTTCATTCAGAGAGCGGTGTAGATATTTCCATGTTCATACAGATAGCGGTGTAGATATTTCCAAGTTCGTACAGATAGCGGTGTAGGTATTTCCATGTTCTTTCAGTAAGCGTTGTAGATATTTCCATGTTCATACAGATGGTGGTGTAGATATTTCCATGTTCATACAGATGGCAGTGTAGATATTTCCATGTTCATACAGGTGGTGGTGTAGATATTTCCATGTTTACACAGATAGCAGTGTAGTTATTTCCATGTTTATAGAGATAGCAGTGTAGATATTTCCATTGATATACAGATAGCTTTGTAGATATTTGCATGTTCATACAGATAGCGGTGTAGATATTTCCGTGTTCATACAGATTGCGGTGTAGATATTTCCATATTTATACAGAGAGTGGTGTGGATATTTCCATGTTTATACAGATAGTTGGGCAGATATTTCCATGTTTATACAGATAACGGTGTAGATATTTCCATCTTAATACAGATGGCGGTGTAGATATGTCCATGTTCGTAGAGAGGGCTTTGTAGATATTTCCATGTTCATACAGATGGCGGTGTAGATATTCCAAAGTTTATAGTGATAGCGCTGTAGATATTTCCATATTTATAGAGAAATCTGTGTAGATATTTCCATGTATATGCAGATAGCTGTGTAGGTATTTCCATGTTCATGCAGATAGCGGTGAAGATATTTCCAAGTTCATCCAGATGCCGGTGTAGATATATCCATGTTCATACAGATGGGGATGAAGATATTTCCATGTTCATTCAGATGGCAGTGTAGATATTTCCATGTTCATACAAATGGCGGTGTAGGTATTTCCATGTTCATAGAGATGGCAGTGTAGATATTTCCATGTACATACAAATGGCGGTGTAGATTTTTCCATGTTCGTACAGATGGCGGTGCAGATATTTCCATGCTCATACAGTTAGCAGTGTAGATATTTCCATGTTCATACAGAGGGCGGTGTATATATTTACGTGTTCATACAGATGGCGGTGTAGATATTTCCATGTTCGTATGGATGGCAGTGTAGATATTTCCATGTTCATACAGGTGGCGGTGAAGATATTTCCATGTTTATGCAGATAGCAGTGTAGTTATTTCCATTTTATAGAGATAGCAGTGTAGATATTTCCATTGATATAAAGATAGCTGTTTAGGTATTTGCAGGTTCGTACGGATAGCGGTGTAGATATTTCCATGTTCATACAGAGAGCAGTGTAGATATTTCCATGTTCATACAGATAGCGGAGTAGTTATTTCCATGTTCCTACAGATAGCGGTGTAGATATTTCCATGTTCATACAGATAGCGTTGTAGGTATTTCCATGCTCATACAGTCAGCGGTGTAGATATTCCCATGTTCATACAGATGGCATTGTAGATATTTACATGTTCATACAGATGGCGGTGTAGATATTTCCATGTTCGTACTAATGGCAGTGTAGATATTTCCATGTTCATACAGGTGGCGGTGTAGATATTTCCATGTTTATACAGATAGCAGTGTAGTTATATCCATGTTTATAGAGATAGCAGTGCAGATATTTCCATTGATAAACAGATAGCTGTGTAGATATTTGCATGTTCATACAGATAGCGGTATAGATATTTCCATGTTCATACAGATAGCGGTGTAGATATTTCCATGTTCATACAGATGGCGGTGTAGATATTTACATGTTCATAGAGATGGTGGTGTAGATATTTCCATGTTTATGCAGATAGCGGTATAGATATTTCCATGTTTATGCATATGGTGGTGTAGATATTTCCATGTTTATAGAGATGGCGGTCTAGATATTTCCATGTTTATAGAGATAGTGGTGTAGTTATTTCCAAGTTTATAGAGACAGCGTTGTAGATATTTCCGTGTTTATACAGATAGTGGTGAAGATATTTCCATGTTTATACAGATAGCAGTGTAGATATTTCCATGTTTATACAGATAGCGGTGTAGATATTTCCATGTTTATAGAGATAGTGGTGTAGAAAATTCCAATTTAAATACAGATAGCAGGGTAGATATTTCCATGTTCATACAGGTAGCGGTGAAGATATTTCCAAGGTTATAGAGATGGCGATGTAGATATTTCCATGTTCATACAGATGGCGGTGTAGATATTTCCATGTTTATAGAGATGGCAGTGTAGATATTTTCATGTTTACACAGATGGCGGTGTAGATATTTCCATGTTTACACAGATAGCGGTGTGGACATTTCCATGTTTACACAGATAGCGGTGTGGATATTTCCATGTTTATGCAGATAGCGGTAGAGATATTTCCATGTTTATACAGATAGTGGTGCGGATATTTCCATGTTTATACAGATAGTGGTGCAGATATTTCCATGTTTATAAAGATAGCGGTGTAGATATTTCCATCTTAATACAGATGGCGGTGTAGTTATGTCCATGTTCGTACAGATGGCGGTGTAGATATTTCCATGTTCATACAGATGGTGGTGTAGATATTTCGAAGTTTATAGAGATAGCGCTGTAGTTATTTCCATATTTATAGAGAAATCTGTGTAGATATTTCCATGTATATGCAGATAGCAGTGTAGATATTTCCATGTTCATGCAGATAGCGGTGTAGATATTTCCATGTTCATCCAGATGCCGGTGTAGATATTTGCATGTTCATACAGATAGCGGTGTAGATATTTCCATGTTCCTATGGATAGCGGTTTAGATATTTCCATGTTCATTCAGAGAGCGGTGTAGATATTTCCATGTTCATACAGATAGCGGTGTAGATATTTCCAAGTTCGTACAGATAGCGGTGTAGGTATTTCCATGTTCTTTCAGTAAGCATTGTAGATATTTCCATGTTCATACAGATGGTGGTGTAGATATTTCCATGTTCATACAGATGGCAGTGTAGATATTTCCATGTTCATACAGGTGGCGGTGTAGATATTTCCATGTTTACACAGATAGCAGTGTAGTTATTTCCATGTTTATAGAGATAGCAGTGTAGATATTTCCATTGATATACAGATAACTTTGTAGATATTTGCATGTTCATGCAGATAGCGGTGTAGTTATTTCCGTGTTCATACAGATTGCGGTGTAGATATTTCCATATTTATTCAGAGAGTGGTGCGGATATTTCCATGTTTATACAGATAGTTGGGCAGATATTTCCATGTTTATACAGATAGCAGTGTAGATATTTCCATCTTAATACAGATGGCGGTGTAGATATATCCATGTTCGTACAGAGGGCTTTGTAGATATTTCCATGTTCATACAGATGGCGGTGTAGATATTCCAAAGTTTATAGTGATAGCGCTGTAGATATTTCCATATTTATAGAGAAATCTGTGTAGATATTTCCATGTATATGCAGATAGCTGTGTAGATATTTCCATGTTCATGCAGATAGCGGTTAAGATATTTCCAAGTTCATCCAGATGCCGGTGTAGATATATCCATGTTCATACAGACGGGGGTGAAGATATTTCCATGTTCATTCAGATGGCGGTGTAGATATTTCCATGTTCATACAACTGGCGGTGTAGGTATTTCCATGTTCATAGAGATGGCAGTGTAGATATTTCCAAGTACATACAAATGGCGGTGTAGATATTTCCATGTTCGTACAGATGGCGGTGCAGATATTTCCATGCTCATACAGTTAGCAGTGTAGATATTTCCATGTTCATACAGAGGGCGGTGTATATATTTACGTGTTCATACAGATGGCGGTGTATATATTTCCATGTTCATATGGATGGCAGTGTAGATATTTCCATGTTCATACAGGTGGCGGTGAAGATATTTCCATGTTTATGCAGATAGCAGTGTAGTTATTTCCATGTTTATAGAGATAGCAGTGTAGATATTTCCATTGATATACAGATAGCTGTTTAGGTATTTGCAGGTTCGTACGGATAGCGGTGTAGATATTTCCATGTTCATACAGAGAGCAGTGTAGATATTTCCATGTTCATACAGATAGCGGAGTAGTTATTTCCATGTTCCTACAGATAGCGGTGTAGATATTTCCATGTTCATACAGATAGCGTTGTAGATATTTCCATGCTCATACAGTCAGCGGTGTAGATATTCCCATGTTCATACAGATGGCATTGTAGATATTTACATGTTCATACAGATGGCGGTGTAGATATTTCCATGTTCGTACTAATGGCCGTGTAGATATTTCCATGTTCATACAGGTGGCGGTGTAGATATTTCCATGTTTATACAGATAGCAGTGTAGTTATATCCATGTTTATAGAGATAGCAGTGCAGATATTTCCATTGATAAACAGATAGCTGTGTAGATATTTGCATGTTAATACAGATAGCGGTATAGATATTTCCATGTTCATACAGATAGCGGTGTAGATATTTCCATGTTCATACAGATGGCGGTGTAGATATTTACATGTTCATAGAGATGGTGGTGTAGATATTTCCATGTTTATGCAGATAGCGGTATAGATATTTCCATGTTTATACAGATGGTGGTGTAGATATTTCCATGTTTATAGAGATGGCGGTCTAGATATTTCCATGTTTATAGAGATAGTGGTGTAGTTATTTCCAAGTTTATAGAGACAGCGTTGTAGATATTTCCGTGTTTATACAGATAGCGGTGAAGTTATTTCCATGTTTATACAGATAGCGGTGTAGATATTTCCATGTTTATAGAGATAGTGGTGTCGATAATTCCAATTTAAATACAGATAGCAGTGTAGATATTTCCATGTTCATACAGGTAGCGGTGAAGATATTTCCAAGGTTATAGAGATGGCGGTGTAGATATTTCCATGTTCATACGAATGGCGGTGTAGATATTTCCATGTTTATAGAGATGGCGGTGTAGATATTTTCATGTTTACACAGATGGCGGTGTAGATATTTCCATGTTTACACAGATAGCGTTGTGGACATTTCCATGTTTACACAGATAGCGGTGTGGATATTTCCATGTTTATGCAGATAGCGGTGTAGATATTTCCATGTTTATACAGATAGCGGTGCGGATATTTCCATGTTTATACAGATAGTGGTGCAGATATTTCCATGTTTATAAAGATAGCGGTGTAGATATTTCCATCTTAATACAGATGGCGGTGTAGATATGTCCATGTTCGTACAGATGGCGGTGTAGATATTTCCATGTTCATACACATGGCGGTGTACATATTCCAAAGTTTATAGTGATAGCGCTGTAGATATTAGCATGTTTATAGAGAAATCTGTGTAGATATTTCCATGTATATGCAGATAGCTGTGTAGATATTTCCATGTTCATGCAGATAGCGGTGAAGATATTTCCAAGTTCATCCAGATGCCGGTGTAGATATATCAATGTTCATACAGATGGGAGTGAAGATATTTCCATGTTCATACAGATGGCGGTGTAGATATTTCCATGTTCATACAAATGGCGTTGTAGGTATTTCCATGTTCATAGAGATGGCAGTGTAGATAATTCCATGTACATACAAATCGCGGTGTAGATATTTCCATGTTCGTACAGATGGCGATGCAGATATTTCCATGTTCATACAGTTAGCAGTGTAGATATTTCCATGTTCATACAGAGGGCGGTGTAGATATTTACGTGTTCATACAGATGGCGGTGTAGATATTTCCATGTTCGTATGGATGGCAGTGTAGATATTTCCATGTTCATACAGGTGGCGGTGTAGATATTTCCATGTTTATGCAGATAACAGTGTAGTTATTTCCATGTTTATAGAGATAGCAGTGTAGATATTTCCATTGATATACAGATAGCTGTGTAGGTATTTGCAGGTTAGTACAGATAGCGGTGTAGATATTTCCATGTTCATACAGAGAGCAGTGTAGATATTTCCATGTTCATACAGATAGCGGAGTAGTTATTTCCATGTTCCTACAGATAGCGGTGTAGATATTTCCATGTTCATACAGATAGCGTTGTAGATATTTCCATGCTCATACATTCAGCGGTGTAGATATTCCCATGTTCATACAGATGGCATTTTAGATATTTACATGTTCATACAGATGGCGGTGTAGATATTTCCATGTTCGTACTAATTGCAGTGTAGATATTTCCATGTTCATACAGGTGGCGGTGTAGATATTTCCATGTTTATACAGATAGCAGTGTAGTTATATCCATGTTTATAGAGATAACTGTGCAGATATTTCCATTGATAAACAGATAGCTGTGTAGATATTTGCATGTTCATACAGATAGCGGTATAGATATTTCCATGTTCATACAGATAGCGGGGTAGATATTTCCATGTTCATACAGATGGCGGTGTAGATATTTACATGTTCATAGAGATGGTGGTGTAGATATTTCCATGTTTATGCAGATAGCGGTATAGATATTTCCTTGTATATACAGATGGTGGTGTAGATATTTCCATGTTTATAGAGATGGCGGTCTAGATATTTCCATGTTTATAGACATAGTGGTGTAGTTATTTCCAAGTTTATAGAGACAGCGTTGTAGATATTTCCATGTTTATACAGATAGCGGTGTAGATATTTCCATGTTTATACAGAAAGCGGTGTAGATATTTCCATGTTTATAGAGATAGTGGTGTAGAAAATTCCAATTTAAATACAGATAGCAGTGTAGATATTTCCATGCTCATACAGGTAGCGGTGAAGATATTTCCAAGGTTATAGAGATGGCGGTGTAGATATTTCCATGTTCATACAGATGGCGGTGTAGATATTTCCATGTTTATAGAGATGGCGGTGTAGATATTTTCATGTTTACACAGATGGCGGTGTAGATATTTCCATGTTTACACAGATAGCGGTGTGGACATTTCCATGTTTACACAGATAGCGGTGTGGATATTTCCATGTTTATGCAGATAGCGGTGTAGATATTTCCATGTTTATACAGATAGCGGTGTGGATATTTCCATGTTTATACAGATAGTGATGCAGATATTTCCATGTTTATAAAGATAGCGGTGTAGATATTTCCATCTTAATACAGATGGCAGTGTAGATATGTCCATGTTCGTACAGATGGCGGTGTAGATATTTCCATGTTCATACAGATGGCGGTGTAGATATTTCGAAGTTTATAGAGATAGCGCTGTAGTTATTTCCATATTTATAGAGATATCTGTGTAGATATTTCCATGTATATGCAGATAGCTGTGTAGATATTTCCATGTTCATGCAGATAGCGGTGTAGATATTTCCATGTTCATCCAGATGCCGGTGTAGATATTTGCATGTTCATACAGATAGCGGTGTAGATATTTCCATGTTCCTATGGATAGCGGTTTAGATATTTCCATGTTCATTCAGAGAGCGGTGTAAATATTTCCATGTTCATACAGATAGCGGTGTAGATATTTCCATGTTCATACAGATAGCGGTGTAGGTATTTCCATGTTCTTTCAGTAAGCGTTGTAGATATTTCCATGTTCATACAGATGGTGGTGTAGATATTTCCATGTTCATACAGATGGCAGTGTAGATATTTCCATGTTCATACAGGTGGCGGTGTAGATATTTCCATGTTTACACAGATAGCAGTTTAGTTATTTCCATGTTTATAGAGATAGCAGTGTAGATATTTCCATTGATATACAGATAGCTTTGTAGATATTTGCATGTTCATACAGATAGCGGTGTAGATATTTCCGTGTTCATACAGATTGCAGTGTAGATATTTCCATATTTATACAGAAAGTGGTGCGGATATTTCCATGTTTATACAGATAGTTGGGCAGATATTTCCATGTTTATACAGATAGCGGTGTAGATATTTCCATCTTAATACAGATGGCGGTGTAGATATGTCCATGTTCGTACAGAGGGCTTTGTAGATATTTCCATGTTCATACAGATGGCGGTGTAGACATTCCAAAGTTTATAGTGATAGCGCTGTAGATATTTCCATATTTATAGAGAAATCTGTTTAGATATTTCCATGTATATGCAGATAGCTGTGTAGATATTTCCATGTTCATGCAGATAGCGGTGAAGTTATTTCCAAGTTCATCCAGATGCCGGTGTAGATATATCCATGTTCATACAGATGGGGGTGAAGATATTTCCATGTTCATTCAGATGGCGGTGTGGATATTTCCATGTTCATACAAATGGCGGTGTAGGTATTTCCATGTTCATAGAGAAGGCAGTGTAGATATTTCCATGTACATACAAATGGCGGTGTAGATATTTCCATGTTCGTACAGATGGCGGTGCAGATATTTCCATGCTCATACAGTTAGCAGTGTAGATATTTCCATGTTCATACAGAGGGCGGTGTAGATATTTACGTGTTCATACAGATGCCGGTGTAGATATTTCCATGTTCGTGTAGATGGCAGTGTAGATATTTCCATGTTCATACAGGTGGCGGTGTAGATATTTCCATGTTTATGCAGATAGCAGTGTAGTTATTTCCATGTTTATTGAGATAGCAGTGTAGATATTTCCATTGATATACAGATAGCTGTTTAGGTATTTGCAGGTTCGTACGGATAGCGGTGTAGATATTTCCATGTTCATACAGAGAGCACTGTAGATATTTCCATGTTCATACAGATAGCGGAGTAGTTATTTCCATGTTCCTACAGATAGCGGTGTAGATATTTCCATGTTCATACAGATAGCGTTGTAGATATTTCCATGCTCATACAGTCAGCGGTGTAGATATTCCCATGTTCATACAGATGGCATTGTAGATATTTACATGTTCATACAGATGGCGGTTTAGATATTTCCATCTTCGTACTAATGGCAGTGTAGATATTTCCATGTTCATACAGGTGGCGGTGTAGATATTTCCATGTTTATACAGATAGCAGTGTAGTTATATCCATGTTTATAGAGATAGCTGTGCAGATATTTCCATTGATAAACAGATAGCTGTGTAGATATTTGCATGTTCATACAGATAGCGGTATAGATATTTCCATGTTCATACAGATAGCGGGGTAGATATTTCCATGTTCATACAGATGGCGGTGTAGATATTTACATGTTCATAGAGATGGTGATGTAGATATTTCCATGTTTATGCAGATAGCGGTATAGATATTTCCTTGTATATACAGATGGTGGTGTAGATATTTCCATCTTTATAGAGATGGCGGTCTAGATATTTCCATGTTTATAGAGATAGTGGTGTAGTTATTTCCAAGTTTATAGAGACAGCGTTGTAGATATTTCCGTGTTTATACAGATAGTGGTGAAGATATTTCCATGTTTATGCAGATAGCGGTGTAGATGTTTCCATGTTTATACAGATAGCGGTGCAGTTATTTCCATGTTTATGCAGATAGTGGTGCAGATATTTCTATGTTTATAAAGATAGCGATGTAGATATTTCCATCTTAATACAGATGGTGGTGTAGATATGTCCATGTTAGTACAGATGGCGGTGTAGATGTTTCCATGTTCATACAGATGGCAGTGTAGATATTTCGAAGTTTATAGAGATAGCGCTGTAGTTATTTCCATATTTATAGAGAAATCTGTGAAGATATTTCCATGTATATGCAGATAGCTGTGTAGATATGTCCATGTTCATGCAGATAACGGTGTAGATATTTCCATGTTCATCCTGATGCCGGTGTAGATATTTGCATGTTCATACAGAGAGCGGTGTAGATATTTCCATGTTCATACAGAAAGCGGTGTAGATATTTCCATGTTCATACAGATATCGGTTTAGATATTTCCATGTTCATACAGATAGCGGTGTAGGTATTTCCATGTTCTTTCAGTAAGCGGTGTAGATATTTCCATGTTCATACAGATAGCGGTGTAGATATTTCCATGTTCATACAGATAGCGGTGTTGATATTTCCATGTTCCTACAGATAGCGGTGTAGTTATTTCCATGTTCTTACCGTTAGCGGTGTAGATATTTCCATGTTCATACAGATGGCGGTGTAAATATTTCCATGTTCATACAGATGGCAGTGTAGATATTTCCATGATCATACAGGAGGCGGTGTAGATATTTCCATGTTTATACAGATAGCAGTGTAGATATTTCCATGTTTATAGAGATAGCAGTGTAGATATTTCCATTGATATACAGATAGCTGTGTAGATATTTGCATGTTCATACAGATAGCGGTGTAGATATTTCCATGTTCATACAGATGGCGTTGTCGATATTTCCATGTTTATACAGATAGTGGTGTGGATATTTCCATGTTTATACAGATAGTTGGGCAGATATTTCCATGTTTATACAGATAGCGGTGTAGATATTTCCATCTTAATACAGATGGCGGTGTAGATATGTCCAAGTTCTTACAGATGGCGTTGTACATATTTCCATGTTCCTACAGATGGCGGTGTAGATATTTCGAAGTTTATAGAGATAACGCTGTAGTTATTTCCATATTTATAGAGAAATCTGTGTAGATATTTCCCTGTATATGCAGATAGCTGTGTAGATATTTCCATGTTCATGCAGATAGCGGTGTAGTTATTTCCATGTTCATCCAGATGCCGGTGTAGATATATCCATGTTCATACAGATGGCGGTGAAGATATTTCCATGTTCATACAGATGGCGGTGTAGATATTTCCATGTTCATACAAATGGCGGTGTAGATATTTCCATGTTCATAGAGATGGCAGTGTAGATATTTCCATGTTTATACAGATAGCAGTATAGTTATTTCTATGTTTATAGAGATAGCAGTGTAGATATTTCCATGTTCATACAGATAGCGGTCTAGATATTTCCATGTTCCTACAGATAGCGGTGTAGGTATTTCCATGTTCTTCCAGTAAGCGGTGTAGATATTTCCATGTTCATACAAATGGCGGTGTAGATATTTCCATCTTCATAAAGATGGCCGTGTAGATATTTCCATGTTTATACAGATAGCTGTGAAGATATTTGCATGTTCATACAGATAGCGGTGTAGATATTTCCATGTTCATACAGATAGCGGTGTAGACATTTCCATGTTCATACAGATAGCGCTGTAGATATTTCCATGTTCATACAGATATCGGTGTAGATATTTCCATGTTCATACAGATAGCGGTGCAGATATTTCCATGTCCATGCAGTTAGCGGTGTAGATATTTCAATGTTCATACAGATGGCAGTGTAGATATTTACATGTTCATACAGATGGCGGTGTAGATATTTCCATGTTCCTACAGATTGCGGTGTAGATATTTCCATGTTCATAGAGATGGCAGTGTAGGTATTTCCATGTTTATGCAGATAGCGGTATAGATATTTCCATGTTTATACAGATGGTGGTGTAGATATTTCCATGTTGATAGAGATGGCGGTCTAGATATTTCCATGTTTATAGAGATGGTGTAGTTATTTCCAAGTTTATAGAGAGAGCGTTGTAGATATTTCCCTGTTTATACAGATAGCGATGAAGATATTTCCATGTTTATACAGATAGCGGTGTAGTTATTTCCATGTTTATACAGATCGCGGTGTAGGTATTTCCATGTTTATTGAGATAGTGGTGTAGGTAATTCCAATTTTATACAGATAGCAGTGTAGATAATTCCAAGTTCATTCAGATAGCGGTGTAGACATTTCCAAGTTTATAGAGATGGCGGTTTAGATATTTCCATGTTCATACAGATGGCGATGTAGATATTTCCATGTTTATAGAGATGGCGGTGTAGATATTTTCCTGTTTACACAGATAGCGGTGTAGACATTTCCATCTTTAAACAAATAGCGGTGTGGATATTTCCATGTTTATGCAGATAGCGGTGTAGATATTTACATGTTTATACAGATAGCGTTGCGGAAATTTCCATGTTTATACAGATAGTGGTGCAGATATTTCCATCTTTATACAGATAGCGGTGTAGATATTTCCATCTTATAACAGATGGCGGTGTAGTTGTGTCCATGTTCGTACAGAGGGCTTTGTAGATATTTCCATGTTCATACAGATGGCGGTGTACATATTCCAAAGTTTATAGTGATAGCGCTGTAGATATTTGCATATTTATAGAGAAATCTGTGTAGATATTTCCATGTATATGCAGATAGCTGTGTAGATATTTCCATGTTCATGCAGATAGCGGTGAAGATATTTCCAAGTTCATCCAGATGCCGGTGTAGATATATCCATGTTCATACTAATGGGGGTGAAGATATTTCCATGTTCATACAGATGGCGGTGTAGATATTTCCATGTTCATACAAATGGCGTTGTAGGTATTTCCATGTCCATAGAGATGGCAGTGTAGATATTTCCATGTACATACAAATGGCGGTGTAGATATTTCCATGTTCGTACAGATGGTGGTGCAGATATTTCCATGTTCAAACAGTTAGCAGTGTAGATATTTCCATGTTCATACAGAGGGCGGTGTAGATATTTACGTGTTCATACAGATGGCGGTGTAGATATTTCCATGTTCGTATGGATGGCAGTGTAGATATTTCCATGTTCATACAGGTGGCGGTGTACATATTTCCATGTTTATGCAGATAGCAGTGCAGTTATTTCCATGTTTATAGAGATAGCAGTGTAGATATTTCCATTGATATACAGATAGCTGTGTAGGTATTTGCAGGTTAGTACGGATAGCGGTGTAGATATTTCCATGTTCATACAGAGAGCAGTGTAGATATTTCCATGTTCATACAGATAGCGGAGTAGTTATTTCCATGTTCCTACAGGTAGCGGTGTAGATATTTCCATGTTCATACAGATAGCGTTGTAGATATTTCCATGCTCATACAGTCAGCGGTGTAGATATTCCCATGTTCATACAGATGGCATTGTAGATATTTACATGTTCATACAGATGGCGGTGTAGATATTTCCATGTTCGTACTAATGGCAGTATAGATATTTCCATGTTCATACAGGTGGCGGTGTAGATATTTCCATGTTTATACAGATAGCAGTGTAGTTATATCCATGTTTATAGAGATAGCAGTGCAGATATTTCCATTGATAAACAGATAGCTGTGTAGATATTTGCATGTTCATACAGATAGCGGTATAGATATTTCCATGTTCATACAGATAGCGGGGTAGATATTTCCATGTTCATACAGATGGCGGTGTAGATATTTACATGTTCATAGAGATGGTGGTGTAGATATTTCCATGTTTATGCAGATAGCGGTATAGATATTTCCTTGTTTATACAGATGGTGGTGTAGATATTTCCATGTTTATAGAGATGGCGGTCTAGATATTTCCATGTTTATAGAGATAGTGGTGTAGTTATTTCCAAGTTTATAGAGACAGCATTGTAGATATTTCCGTGTTTATACAGATAGTGGTGAAGATATTTCCATGTTTATACAGATAGCGGTGTAGATATTTCCATGTTTATACAGATAGCGGTGTAGATATTTCCATGTTTATAGAGATAGTGGTGTAGAAAATTCCAATTTAAATACAGATAGCAGTGTAGATATTTCCATGTTCATACAGGTAGCGGTGAAGATATTTCCAAGGTTATAGAGATGGCGATGTAGATATTTCCATGTTCATACAGATGGCGGTGTAGATATTTCCATGTTTATAGAGATGGCGGTGTAGATATTTTCATGTTTACACAGATGGCGGTGTAGATATTTCCATGTTTACACAGATAGCGGTGTGGACATTTCCATGTTTACACAGATAGCGGTGTGGATATTTCCATGTTTATACAGATAGCGGTGGAGATATTTCCATGTTTATACAGATAGTGGTGCAGATATTTCCATGTTTATAAAGATAGCGGTGTAGATATTTCCATCTTAATACAGATGGCGGTGTAGTTATGTCCATGTTCGTACAGATGGCGGTGTAGATATTTCCATGTTCATACAGATGGCGGTGTAGATATTTCGAAGTTTATAGAGATAGCGCTGTAGTTATTTCCATATTTATAGAGAAATCTGTGTAGATATTTCCATGTATATGCAGATAGCTGTGTAGATATTTCCATGTTCATGCAGATAGCGGTGTAGATATTTCCATGTTCATCCAGATACCGGTGTAGATATTTGCATGTTCATACAGATAGCGGTGTAGATATTTCCATGTTCCTACTGGTAGCGGTTTAGATATTTCCATGTTCATTCAGAGAGCGGTGTAGATATTTCCATGTTCATACAGATAGCGGTGTAGATATTTCCAAGTTCGTACAGATAGCGGTGTAGGTATTTCCATGTTCTTTCAGGAAGCGTTGTAGATATTTCCATGTTCATACAGATGGTGGTGTAGATATTTCCATGTTCATACAGATGGCAGTGTAGATATTTCCATGTTCATACAGGTGGCGGTGTAGATATTTCCATGTTTACACAGATAGCAGTGTAGTTATTTCCATGTTTATAGAGATAGCAGTGTAGATATTTCCATTGATATACAGATAGCTTTGTAGATATTTGCATGTTCATACAGATAGCGGTGTAGATATTTCCGTGTTCATACAGATTGCGGTGTAGATATTTCCATATTTATACAGAGAGTGGTGTAGATATTTCCATGTTTATACAGATAGTTGGGCAGATATTTCCATGTTTATACAGATAGCGGTGTAGATATTTCCATCTTAATACAGATGGCGGTGTAGATATGTCCATGTTCGTACAGAGGGCTTTGTAGATATTTCCATGTTCATACAGATGGCGGTGTAGATATTCCAAAGTTTATAGTGATAGCGCTGTAGATATTTCCATATTTATAGAGAAATCTGTGTAGATATTTCCATGTATATGCAGATAGCTGTGTAGATATTTCCATGTTCATGCAGATAGCGGTGAAGATATTTCCAAGTTCATCCAGATGCCGGTGTAGATATATCCATGTTCATACAGATGGGGGTGAAGATATTTCCATGTTCATTCAGATGGCAGTGTAGATATTTCCATGTTCATACAAATGGCGGTGTAGGTATTTCCATGTTCATAGAGATGGCAGTGTAGATATTTCCATGTACATACAAATGGCGGTGTAGATATTTCCATGTTCGTACAGATGGCGGTGCAGATATTTCCATGCTCATACAGTTAGCAGTGTAGATATTTCCATGTTCATACAGAGGGAGGTGTATATATTTACGTGTTCATACAGATGGCGGTGTAGATATTTCCATGTTCGTATGGATGGCAGTGTAGATATTTCCATGTTCATACAGGTGGCGGTGAAGATATTTCCATGTTTATGCAGATAGCAGTGTAGTTATTTCCATGTTTATAGAGATAGCAGTGTAGATATTTCCATTGATATACAGATAGCTGTTTAGGTATTTGCAGTTTCGTACGGATAGCGGTGTAGATATTTCCATGTTCATACAGAGAGCAGTGTAGATATTTCCATGTTCATACAGATAGCGGAGTAGTTATTTCCATGTTCCTACAGATAGCGGTGTAGATATTTCCATGTTCACAGAGATGACGGTGTAGATATTTCCATGTTCATACAGATAGCAGTGCAGATATTTCCATGTTCATACCGTTTGCGGTGTAGATATTTCCATGTTCATAGAGATGGCGGTGTAGATATGTCCATGTTTATGCAGACAGCAGTACAGATATTTCCATGTTTTTACAGATGGTGGTGTAGATATTTCCATGTTTATAGGGATGGCAGTCTAGATATTTCCATGTTTATAGAGATAGTGGTGTAGTTATTTCCAAGTTTATAGAGACAGCGTTGTAGACATTTCCATGTTTATACAGATAGCGGTGAAGATATTTCCATGTTTATACAGATAGCTGTGTAGATATTTCCATGTTTATACAGATAGCAGTGTAGATATTTCCATGTTTATAGAGATAGTGGTGTAGATAATTCCAATTTTATACAGATAGCAGTGTAGATATTTCTAAGTTCATACAGATAGCGGTGTAGATATTTCCACATTTATGGAGATGGTGGTGTAGATATTTCCGTGTTCATACAGATGGCGGTGTAGATATTTCCCTATTTGTAGAGATGGCGGTGTAGATATTTTCATGTTTTCACAGATGGCAGTGTAGATATTTCCATGTTTACACAGATAGCGGTGTAGACATTTCCATGTTTACACAGATAGCGGTGTGGATATTTCCATGTTTATGCAGATAGCGGTGTAGATATTTCCATGTTTATACAGATAGTGGTGCGGTTATTTCCATGTTTATACAGATAGTGGTGCAGATATTTCCATCTTTATACAGAGAGCGGTGTAGATATTTCCATCTTAATACAGATGGCGGTGTAGATATGTCCATGTTCGTACAGATGGCCGTGTAGATATTTCCAGGTTCATACAGATGGCGGTGTAGATATTTCCATGTTAATACAGATGTCTGTGTAGACATTTCCATGTTCTTACAGATGGCGGTGTAGATATTTCCATGTTCATACAAATGGCAGTGTAGATATTTCCATGTTCATAGAGATGGCGGTGTAGATATTTCCATGCTCATACAAATGGTGGTGTAGATATTTCCATGTTCATAGAGATGGCGGTGTGGATATTTCCATGTTTATACAGATAGCAGTGTAGTTATTTCCACGTTTATAGAGATAGCAGTGTAGATATTTCCATTGATATACAGATAGCTTTGTAGATATTTGCATGTTCATACAGATAGCGGTGTAGATATTTCCATGTTCATACAGATAGCGGTGTAGATATTTCCATGTTCATACAGATAGCGGTGTAGATATTTCCATGTTCATACAGATAGCGGTGTAGATATTTCAATGTTCATACAGATAGCGGTGTAGGTATTTCCATGTTCTTACAGTTAGCGGTGTAGATATTTCCATGTTCATACAGATGGCGGTGTTGATATTTCCATGTTCATACAGATGGCGGTGTAGTTATTTCCATGTTTGTACGGACGGCAGTATAGATATTTCCATGTTCATACAGGTGGCGGTGTAGATATTTCCATGTTTATACACATAGCAGTGTTGTTATTTCCATGTTTATAGAGATAGCAGTGTTGTTATTTCTATTGTTATACAGATAGCTGTGTAGATATTTGCATGTTCATTCAGATAGCGGGGTAGATATTTCCATGTTCATACAGATAGAGGTGTAGATATTTCCATGTTGATACAGATAGCGGTGTAGATATTTCCATGTTCATACAGATAACGGTGTAGATATTTCCATGTTCATACAGATGTCGGTGTAGATATTTCCATGTTCATAAAGTTAGCGGTGTAGATATTTCCATGTTCATACAGATGGCGGTGTAGATGTTTCCATGTTCATACTGATGGCGGTGTAGATATTTCCATGTTCATAGAGATGGCGGTGTAGATATTTCCATGTTTATGCAGACAGCAGTATAGATATTTCCATGTTTATACAGATGGTGGTGTAGATATTTCCATGTTTATAGAGATGGCGGTCTAGATATTTCCATGTTTATAGAGATAGTGGTGTAGTTATTTCCAAGTTTATAGAGACATCGTTGTAGTTATTTCCATGTTTATACAGATAGCGGTGAAGATATTTCCATGTTTATACAGATAGCGGTGTAGATATTTCCATGTTTATACAGATAGCAGTGTAGATATTTCCATGTTTATAGAGATAGTGGTGTAGATAATTCCAATTTTATTCAGATAGCAGTGTAGATATTTCCTAATTCATACATATAACGGTGTAGATATTTCCACGTTTATAGAGATGGCGGTGTAGATATTTCCATGTTTATACACATAGCAGTGTAGTTATTTCCATTTTTATAGAGATAGCAGTGTAGATATTTCTATTGTTATACAGATAGCTGTGTAGATATTTGCATGTTCATTCAGATAGCGGTGTAGATATTTCCATGTTCGTACAGATAGAGGTGTAGATATTTCCATGTTGATACAGATAGCGGTGTAGATATTTCCATGTTCATACAGATAACGGTGTAGATATTTCCATGTTCATACAGATGTCGGTGTAGATATTTCCATGTTCATACAGTTAGCGGTGTAGATATTTCCATGTTCATACAGATGGCAGTGTAGATATTTACATGTTCATACAGATGGCGGTGTAGATATTTCCATGTTTGTGCAGATAGCGGTATAGATATTTCCATGTTTATACAGATGGTGTTGTAGATATTTCCATGTTTATAGAGATGGCAGTCAAGATATTTCCATGTTTATAGAGAGAGTGGTGTAGTTATTTCCAAGTTTATAGAGATAGCGTTGTAGATATTTCCATGTTTATACAGATAGCGGTGAAGATATTTCCATGTTTATACAGATAGCGGTGTAGATATTTCCATGTTTATACAGATAGCGGTGTAGATATTTCTATGTTTATAGAGATAGTGGTGTAGATAATTCCAATTTTATACAGATAGTGTAGATATTTCTGTTCATACAGATAGCGGTGTAGATATTTCCACGTTTATAGAGATAACGGTTTAGATATTTCCATGTTCATACAGATGGCCGTGTAGATATTTCCATGTTTATAGAGATAGCGGTGTAGATATATTCATGTTTACACAGATGGCGGTGTAGTTATTTCCATGTTTGCACAGATAGCTGTGTAGGCATTTCCATGTTTGCACAGATAGTGATGTGGATATTTCCATGTTTATGCAGATAGCGGTGTAGATGTTTCCATGTTTATACAGATAGCGGTGCAGTTATTTCCATGTTTATGCAGATAGTGGTGCAGATATTTCTATGTTTATAAAGATAGCGATGTAGATATTTCCATCTTAATACAGATGGCGGTGTAGATATGTCCATGTTCGTACAGATGGCGGTGTAGATGTTTCCATGTTCATACAGATGGCGGTGTAGATATTTCGAAGTTTATAGAGATAGCGCTGTAGTTATTTCCATATTTATAGAGAAATCTGTGAAGATATTTCCATGTATATGCAGATAGCTGTGTAGATATATCCATGTTCATGCAGATAACGGTGTAGATATTTCCATGTTCATCCTGATGCCGGTGCAGATATTTGCATGTTCATTCAGAGAGCGGTGTAGATATTTCCATGTTCATACAGAAAGCGGTGTAGATATTTCCATGTTCATACAGATATCGGTGTAAATATTTCCATGTTCATACAGATAGCGGTGTAGGTATTTCCATGTTCTTTCAGTAAGCGGTGTAGATATTTCCATGTTCATACAGATAGCGGTGTAGATATTTCCATGTTCATACAGATAGCGGTGTTGATATTTCCATGTTCATACCGATAGCGGTGTAGTTATTTCCATGTTCTTACCGTTAGCGGTGTAGATATTTCCATGTTCATACAGATGGCGGTGTAAATATTTCCATGTTCATACAGATGGCAGTGTAGATATTTCCATGATCATACAGGAGGCGGTATAGATATTTCCATGTTTATACAGATAGCAGTGTAGATATTTCCATGTTTATAGAGATAGCAGTGTAGATATTTCCATTGATATACAGATAGCTGTGTAGATATTTGCATGTTCATACAGATAGCGGTGTAGATATTTCCATGTTCATACAGATGGCGTTGTCGATATTTCCATGTTTATACAGATAGTGGTGTGGATATTTCCATGTTTATACAGATAGATGGGCAGATATTTCCATGTTTATACAGATAGCGGTGTAGATATTTCCATCTTAATACAGATGGCGGTGTAGATATGTCCAAGTTCTTACAGATGACGTTGTACATATTTCCATGTTCCTACAGATGGCGGTGTAGATATTTCGAAGTTTATAGAGATAACGCTGTAGTTATTTCCATATTTCTAGAGAAATCTGTGTAGATATTTCCCTGTATATGCAGATAGCTGTGTAGATATTTCCATGTTCATGCAGATAGCGGTGTAGTTATTTCCATGTTCATCCAGATGCCGGTGTAGATATATCCATGTTCATACAGATGGCGGTGTAGATATTTCCATGTTCATACAGATATCGGTGTAGATATTTCCATGTTCATACAGATAGCGGTGAAGATATTTCCATGTCCATACAGTTAGCGGTGTAGATATTTCAATGTTCATACAGATGGCGGTGTAGATGTTTACATGTTCATACTGATGGCGGTGTAGATATTTCCATGTTCGTACAGATGGCGGTGTAGATATTTCCATGTTCATAGAGATGGCGGTGTAGATATTTCCATGTTTATGCAGACAGCAGTATAGATATTTCCATGTTTATACAGATGGTGGTGTAGATATTTCCATGTTTATAGAGATGGCGGTCTAGATATTTCCATGTTTATAGAGATAGTGGTGTAGTTATTTCCAAGTTTATAGAGACATCGTTGTAGTTATTTCCATGTTTATACAGATAGCGGTGAAGATATTTCCATGTTTATACAGATAGCGGTGTAGATATTTCCATGTTTATACAGATAGCAGTGTAGATATTTCCATGTTTATAGAGATAGTGGTGTAGATAATTCGAATTTTATTCAGATAACAGTGTAGATATTTCCTAATTCATACATATAACGGTGTAGATATTTCCACGTTTATAGAGATGGCGGTGTAGATATTTCCATGTTTATACACATAGCAGTGTAGTTATTTCCATGTTTATAGAGATAGCAGTGTAGATATTTCTATTGTTATACAGATAGCTGTGTAGATATTTGCATGTTCATTCAGATAGCGGTGTAGATATTTCCATGTTCGTACAGATAGAGGTGTAGATATTTCCATGTTGATACAGATAGCGGTGTAGATATTTCCATGTTCATACAGATAACGGTGTAGATATTTCCATGTTCATACAGATGTCGGTGTAGATATTTCCATGTTCATACAGTTAGCGGTGTAGATATTTCCATGTTCATACAGATGGCAGTGTAGATATTTACATGTTCATACAGATGGCGGTGTAGATATTTCCATGTTTGTGCAGATAGCGGTATAGATATTTCCATGTTTATACAGATGGTGTTGTAGATATTTCCATGTTTATAGAGATGGCAGTCAAGATATATCCATGTTTATAGAGAGAGTGGTGTAGTTATTTCCAAGTTTATAGAGATAGCGTTGTAGATATTTCCATGTTTATACAGATAGCGGTGAAGATATTTCCATGTTTATACAGATAGCGGTGTAGATGTTTCCATGTTTATACAGATAGCGGTGTAGATATTTCTATGTTTATAGAGATAGTGGTGTAGATAATTCCAATTTTATACAGATAGTGTAGATATTTCTGTTCATACAGATAGCGGTGTAGATATTTCCACGTTTATAGAGATAACGGTGTAGATATTTCCATGTTCATACAGATGGCCGTGTAGATATTTCCATGTTTATAGAGATAGCGGTGTAGATATATTCATGTTTACACAGATGGCGGTGTAGTTATTTCCATGTTTGCACAGATAGCTGTGTAGGCATTTCCATGTTTACACAGATAGTGATGTGGATATTTCCATGTTTATGCAGATAGCGGTGTAGATGTTTCCATGTTTATACAGATAGCGGTGCAGCTTTTTCCATGTTTATGCAGATAGTGGTGCAGATATTTCTATGTTTATAAAGATAGCGATGTAGATATTTCCATCTTAATACAGATGGCGGTGTAGATATGTCCATGTTCGTACAGATGGCGGTGTAGATGTTTCCATGTTCATACAGATGGCGGTGTAGATATTTCGAAGTTTATAGAGATAGCGCTGTAGTTATTTCCATATTTATAGAGAAATCTGTGAAGATATTTCCATGTATATGCAGATAGCTGTGTAGATATGTCCATGTTCATGCAGATAACGGTGTAGATATTTCCATGTTCATCCTGATGCCGGTGCAGATATTTGCATGTTCATACAGAGAGCGGTGTAGATATTTCCATGTTCATACAGAAAGCGGTGTAGATATTTCCATGTTCATACAGATATCGGTGTAGATATTTCCATGTTCATACAGATAGCGGTGTAGGTATTTCCATGTTCTTTCAGTAAGCGGTGTAGATATTTCCATGTTCATACAGATAGCAGTGTAGATATTTCCATGTTCATACAGATAGCGGTGTTGATATTTCCATGTTCATACCGATAGCGGTGTAGTTATTTCCATGTTCTTACCGTTAGCGGTGTAGATATTTCCATGTTCATACAGATGGCGGTGTAAATATTTCCATGTTCATACAGATGGCAGTGTAGATATTTCCATGATCATACAGGAGGCGGTGTAGATATTTCCATGTTTATACAGATAGCAGTGTAGATATTTCCATGTTTATAGAGATAGCAGTGTAGATATTTCCATTGATATACAGATAGCTGTGTAGATATTTGCATGTTCATACAGATAGCCGTGTAGATATTTCCATGTTCATACAGATGGCGTTGTCGATATTTCCATGTTTATACAGATAGTGGTGTGGATATTTCCATGTTTATACAGATAGTTGGGCAGATATTTCCATGTTTATACAGATAGCGGTGTAGATATTTCCATCTTAATACAGATGGCGGTGTAGATATGTCCAAGTTCTTACAGATGGCGTTGTACATATTTCCATGTTCCTACAGATGGCGGTGTAGATATTTCGAAGTTTATAGAGATAACGCTGTAGTTATTTCCATATTTATAGAGAAATCTGTGTAGATATTTCCCTGTATATGCAGATAGCTGTGTAGATATTTCCATGTTCATGCAGATAGCGGTGTAGTTATTTCCATGTTCATCCAGATGCCGGTGTAGATATATCCATGTTCATACAGATGGCGGTGTAGATATTTCCATGTTCATACAGATATCGGTGTAGACATTTCCATGTTCATACAGATAGCGGTGCAGATATTTCCATGTCCATACAGTTAGCGGTGTAGATATTTCAATGTTCATACAGATGGCAGTGTAGATATTTACATGTTCATACAGATGGCGGTGTAGATATTTCCATGTTCCTACAGATTGCGGTGTAGATATTTCCATGTTCATAGAGATGGCGGTGTAGGTATTTCCATGTTTATGCAGATAGCGGTATAGATATTTCCATGTTTATACAGATGGTGGTGTAGATATTTCCATGTTGATAGAGATGGCGGTCTAGATATTTCCATGTTTATAGAGATGGTGTAGTTATTTCCAAGTTTATAGAGACAGCGTTGTAGATATTTCCATGTTTATACAGATAGCGGTGTAGTTATTTCCATGTTTATACAGATCGCGGTGTAGGTATTTCCATGTTTATTGAGATAGTGGTGTAGGTAATTCCAATTTTATACAGATAGCAGTGTAGATAATTCCAAGTTCATTCAGATAGCGGTGTAGACATTTCCAAGTTTATAGAGATGGCGGTTTAGATATTTCCATGTTCATACAGATGGCGATGTAGATATTTCCATGTTTATAGAGATGGCGGTGTAGATATTTTCCTGTTTACACAGATAGCGGTGTAGACATTTCCATGTTTAAACAAATAGCGGTGTGGATATTTCCATGTTTATGCAGATAGCGGTGTAGATATTTACATGTTTATACAGATAGCGTTGCGGAAATTTCCATGTTTATACAGATAGTGGTGCAGATATTTCCATCTTTATACAGATAGCGGTGTAGATATTTCCATCTTATAACAGATGGCGGGGTAGTTGTGTCCATGTTCGTACAGAGGGCTTTGTAGATATTTCCATGTTCATACAGATGCCGGTGTACATATTCCAACGTTTATAGTGATAGCGCTGTAGATATTTGCATATTTATAGAGAAATCTGTGTAGATATTTCCATGTATATGCAGATAGCTGTGTAGATATTTCCATGTTCATGCAGATAGCGGTGAAGATATTTCCAAGTTCATCCAGATGCCGGTGTAGATATATCCATGTTCATACTAATGGGGGTGAAGATATTTCCATGTTCATACAGATGGCGGTGTAGATATTTCCATGTTCATACAAATGGCGTTGTAGGTATTTCCATGTCCATAGAGATGGCAGTGTAGATATTTCCATGTACATACAAATGGCGGTGTAGATATTTCCATGTTCGTACAGATGGTGGTGCAGATATTTCCATGTTCATACAGTTAGCAGTGTAGATATTTCCATGTTCATACAGAGGGCGGTGTAGATATTTACGTGTTCATACAGATGGCGGTGTAGATATTTACATGTTCGTATGGATGGCAGTGTAGATATTTCCATGTTCATACAGGTGGCGGTGTACATATTTCCACGTTTATGCAGATAGCAGTGTCGTTATTTCCATGTTTATAGAGATAGCAGTGTAGATATTTCCATTGATATACAGATAGCTGTGTAGGTATTTGCAGGTTAGTACGGATAGCGGTGTAGATATTTCCAAGTTCATACAGAGAGCAGTGTAGATATTTCCATGTTCATACAGATAGCGGAGTAGTTATTTCCATGTTCCTACAGATAGCGGTGTAGATATTTCCATGTTCATACAGATAGCGTTGTAGATATTTCCATGCTCATACAGTCAGCGGTGTAGATATTCCCATGTTCATACAGATGGCATTGTAGATATTTACATGTTCATACAGGTGGCGGTGTAGATATTTCCATGTTTATACAGATAGCAGTGTAGTTATATCCATGTTTATAGAGATAGCAGTGCAGATATTTCCATTGATAAACAGATAGCTGTGTAGATATTTGCATGTTCATACAGATAGCGGTATAGATATTTCCATGTTCATACAGACAGCGGGGTAGATATTTCCATGTTCATACAGATGGCGGTGTAGATATTTACATGTTCATAGAGATGGTGGTGTAGATATTTCCATGTTTATGCAGATAGCGGTATAGATATTTCCTTGTTTATACAGATGCTGGTGTAGATATTTCCATGTTTATAGAGATGGCGGTCTAGATATTTCCATGTTTATAGAGATAGTGGTGTAGTTATTTCCAAGTGTATAGAGACAGCGTTGAAGATATTTCCGTGTTTATACAGATAGTGGTGAAGATATTTCCATGTTTATACAGATAGCGGTGTAGATATTTCCATGTTTATACAGATAGCGGTGTAGATATTTCCATGTTTATAGAGATAGTGGTGTAGAAAATTCCAATTTAAATACAGATAGCAGTGTAGATATTTCCATGTTCATACAGGTAGCGGTGAAGATATTTCCAAGGTTATAGAGATGGCGATGTAGATATTTCCATGTTCATACAGATGGCGGTGTAGATATTTCCATGTTTATAGAGATGGCGGTGTAGATATTTTCATGTTTACGCAGATGGCGGTGTAGATATTTCCATGTTTACACAGATAGCGTTGGGGACATTTCCATGTTTACACAGATAGCGGTGTGGATATTTCCATGTTTATGCAGATAGCGGTGGAGATATTTCCATGTTTATACAGATAGCGGTGCGGATATTTCCATGTTTATACAGATAGTGGTGCAGATATTTCCATGTTTATAAAGATAGCGGTGTAGATATTTCCATCTTAATACAGATGGCGGTGTAGTTATGTCCATGTTCGTACAGATGGCGGTGTAGATATTTCCATGTTCATACAGATGGCGGTGTAGATATTTCGAAGTTTATAGAGATAGCGCTGTAGTTATTTCCATATTTATAGAGAAATCTGTGTAGATATTTCCATGTATATGCAGATAGCTGTGTAGATATTTCCATGTTCATGCAGATAGCGGTGTAGATATTTCCGTGTTCATCCAGATGCCGGTGTAGATATTTGCATGTTCATACAGATAGCGGTGTAGATATTTCCATGTTCCTACGGATAGCGGTTTAGATATTTCCATGTTCATTCAGAGAGCGGTGTAGATATTTCCATGTTCATACAGATAGCGGTGTAGATATTTCCAAGTTCGTACAGATAGCGGTGTAGGTATTTCCATGTTCTTTCAGTAAGCGTTGTAGATATTTCCATGTTCATACAGATGGTGGTGTAGATATTTCCATGTTCATACAGATGGCAGTGTAGATATTTCCATGTTCATACAGGTGGTGGTGTAGATATTTCCATGTTTACACAGATAGCAGTGTAGTTATTTCCATGTTTATAGAGATAGCAGTGTAGATATTTCCATTGATATACAGATAGCTTTGTAGATATTTGCATGTTCATACAGATAGCGGTGTAGATATTTCCGTGTTCATACAGATTGCGGTGTAGATATTTCCATATTTATACAGAGAGTGGTGTGGATATTTCCATGTTTATACAGATAGTTGGGCAGATATTTCCATGTTTATACAGATAACGGTGTAGATATTTCCATCTTAATACAGATGGCGGTGTAGATATGTCCATGTTCGTACAGAGGGCTTTGTAGATATTTCCATGTTCCTACAGATGGCGGTGTAGATATTCCAAAGTTTATAGTGATAGCGCTGTAGATATTTCCATATTTATAGAGAAATCTGTGTAGATATTTCCATGTATATGCAGATAGCTGTGTAGGTATTTCCATGTTCATGCAGATAGCGGTGAAGATATTTCCAAGTTCATCCAGATGCCGGTGTAGATATATCCATGTTCATACAGATGGGGATGAAGATATTTCCATGTTCATTCAGATGGCAGTGTAGATATTTCCATGTTCATACAAATGGCGGTGTAGGTATTTCCATGTTCATAGAGATGGCAGTGTAGATATTTCCATGTACATACAAATGGCGGTGTAGATTTTTCCATGTTCGTACAGATGGCGGTGCAGATATTTCCATGCTCATACAGTTAGCAGTGTAGATATTTCCATGTTCATACAGAGGGCGGTGTATATATTTACGTGTTCATACAGATGGCGGTGTAGATATTTCCATGTTCGTATGGATGGCAGTGTAGATATTTCCATGTTCATACAGGTGGCGGTGAAGATATTTCCATGTTTATGCAGATAGCAGTGTAGTTATTTCCATTTTATAGAGATAGCAGTGTAGATATTTCCATTGATATAAAGATAGCTGTTTAGGTATTTGCAGGTTCGTACGGATAGCGGTGTAGATATTTCCATGTTCATACAGAGAGCAGTGTAGATATTTCCATGTTCATACAGATAGCGGAGTAGTTATTTCCATGTTCCTACAGATAGCGGTGTAGATATTTCCATGTTCATACAGATAGCGTTGTAGATATTTCCATGCTCATACAGTCAGCGGTGTAGATATTCCCATGTTCATACAGATGGCATTGTAGATATTTACATGTTCATACAGATGGCGGTGTAGATATTTCCATGTTCGTACTAATGGCAGTGTAGATATTTCCATGTTCATACAGGTGGCGGTGTAGATATTTCCATGTTTATACAGATAGCAGTGTAGTTATATCCATGTTTATAGAGATAGCAGTGCAGATATTTCCATTGATAAACAGATAGCTGTGTAGATATTTGCATGTTCATACAGATAGCGGTATAGATATTTCCATGTTCATACAGATAGCGGTGTAGATATTTCCATGTTCATACAGATGGCGGTGTAGATATTTACATGTTCATAGAGATGGTGGTGTAGATATTTCCATGTTTATGCAGATAGCAGTATAGATATTTCCATGTTTATACATATGGTGGTGTAGATATTTCCATGTTTATAGAGATGGCGGTCTAGATATTTCCATGTTTATAGAGATAGTGGTGTAGTTATTTCCAAGTTTATAGAGACAGCGTTGTAGATATTTCCGTGTTTATACAGATAGTGGTGAAGATATTTCCATGTTTATACAGATAGCAGTGTAGATATTTCCATGTTTATACAGATAGCGGTGTAGATATTTCCATGTTTATAGAGATAGTGGTGTAGAAAATTCCAATTTAAATACAGATAGCAGTGTAGATATTTCCATGTTCATACAGGTAGCGGTGAAGATATTTCCAAGGTTATAGAGATGGCGATGTAGATATTTCCATGTTCATACAGATGGCGGTGTAGATATTTCCATGTTTATAGAGATGGCAGTGTAGATATTTTCATGTTTACACAGATGGCGGTGTAGATATTTCCATGTTTACACAGATAGCGGTGTGGACATTTCCATGTTTACACAGATAGCGGTGTGGATATTTCCATGTTTATGCAGATAGCGGTAGAGATATTTCCATGTTTGTACAGATAGCGGTGCGGATATTTCCATGTTTATACAGATAGTGGTGCAGATATTTCCATGTTTATAAAGATAGCGGTGTAGATATTTCCATCTTAATACAGATGGCGGTGTAGTTATGTCCATGTTCGTACAGATGGCGGTGTAGATATTTCCATGTTCATACAGATGGTGGTGTAGATATTTCGAAGTTTATAGAGATAGCGCTGTAGTTATTTCCATATTTATAGAGAAATCTGTGTAGATATTTCCATGTATATGCAGATAGCAGTGTAGATATTTCCATGTTCATGCAGATAGCGGTGTAGATATTTCCATGTTCATCCAGATGCCGGTGTAGATATTTGCATGTTCATACAGATAGCGGTGTAGATATTTCCATGTTCCTACGGATAGCGGTTTAGATATTTCCATGTTAATTCAGAGAGCGGTGTAGATATTTCCGTGTTTATACAGATAGCGGTGAAGTTATTTCCATGTTTATACAGATAGCGGTGTAGATATTTCCATGTTTATAGAGATAGTGGTGTCGATAATTCCAATTTAAATACAGATAGCAGTGTAGATATTTCCATGTTCATACAGGTAGCGGTGAAGATATTTCCAAGGTTATAGAGATGGCGGTGTAGATATTTCCATGTTCATACGAATGGCGGTGTAGATATTTCCATGTTTATAGAGATGGCGGTGTAGATAATTTCATGTTTACACAGATGGCGGTGTAGATATTTCCATGTTTACACAGATAGCGTTGTGGACATTTCCATGTTTACACAGATAGCGGTGTGGATATTTCCATGTTTATGCAGATAGCGGTGTAGATATTTCCATGTTTATACAGATAGCGGTGCGGATATTTCCATGTTTATACAGATAGTGGTGCAGATATTTCCATGTTTATAAAGATAGCGGTGAAGATATTTCCATCTTAATACAGATGGCGGTGTAGATATGTCCATGTTCGTACAGATGGCGGTGTAGATATTTCCATGTTCATACACATGGCGGTGTATATAT
This sequence comes from Gorilla gorilla gorilla, assembly GCF_029281585.2. NCBI lineage: Eukaryota > Metazoa > Chordata > Mammalia > Primates > Hominidae > Gorilla > Gorilla gorilla. The sequence goes on from NC_073244.2 coordinate 79,738,946, forward strand.
TCCAATGTTTATAGTGATAGCGCTGTAGATATTAGCATGTTTATAGAGAAATCTGTGTAGATATTTCCATGTATATGCAGATAGCTGTGTAGATATTTCCATGTTCATGCAGATAGCGGTGAAGATATTTCCAAGTTCATCCAGATGCCGGTGTAGATATATCCATGTTCATACAGATGGGAGTGAAGATATTTCCATGTTCATACAGATGGCGGTGTAGATATTTCCATGTTCATACAAATGGCGTTGTAGGTATTTCCATGTTCATAGAGATGGCAGTGTAGATAATTCCATGTACATACAAATCGCGGTGTAGATATTTCCATGTTCGTACAGATGGCGATGCAGATATTTCCATGTTCATACAGTTAGCAGTGTAGATATTTCCATGTTCATACAGAGGGCGGTGTAGATATTTACGTGTTCATACAGATGGCGGTGTAGATATTTCCATGTTCGTATGGATGGCAGTGTAGATATTTCCATGTTCATACAGGTGGCGGTGTAGATATTTCCATGTTTATGCAGATAACAGTGTAGTTATTTCCATGTTTATAGAGATAGCAGTGTAGATATTTCCATTGATATACAGATAGCTGTGTAGGTATTTGCAGGTTAGTACGGATAGCGGTGTAGATATTTCCATGTTCATACAGATAGCGTTGTAGATATTTCCATGCTCTTACATTCAGCGGTGTAGATATTCCCATGTTCATACAGATGGCATTGTAGATATTTACATGTTCATACAGATGGCGGTGTAGATATTTCCATGTTCGTACTAATTGCAGTGTAGATATTTCCATGTTCATACAGGTGGCGGTGTAGATATTTCCATGTTTATACAGATAGCAGTGTAGTTATATCCATGTTTATAGAGATAACTGTGCAGATATTTCCATTGATAAACAGATAGCTGTGTAGATATTTGCATGTTCATACAGATAGCGGTATAGATATTTCCATGTTCATACAGATAGCGGGGTAGATATTTCCATGTTCATACAGATGGCGGTGTAGATATTTACATGTTCATAGAGATGGTGGTGTAGATATTTCCATGTTTATGCAGATAGCGGTATAGATATTTCCTTGTATATACAGATGGTGGTGTAGATATTTCCATGTTTATAGAGATGGCGGTCTAGATATTTCCATGTTTATAGACATAGTGGTGTAGTTATTTCCAAGTTTATAGAGACAGCGTTGTAGATATTTCCATGTTTATACAGATAGCGGTGTAGATATATCCATGTTTATACAGATAGCGGTGTAGATATTTCCATGTTTATAGAGATAGTGGTGTAGAAAATTCCAATTTAAATACAGATAGCAGTGTAGATATTTCCATGCTCATACAGGTAGCGGTGAAGATATTTCCAAGGTTATAGAGATGGCGGTGTAGATATTTCCATGTTCATACAGATGGCGGTGTAGATATTTCCATGTTTATAGAGATGGCGGTGTAGATATTTTCATGTTTGCACAGATGGCGGTGTAGATATTTCCATGTTTACACAGATAGCAGTGTGGACATTTCCATGTTTACACAGATAGCGGTGTGGATATTTCCATGTTTATGCAGATAGCGGTGTAGATATTTCCATGTTTATACAGATAGCGGTGCGGATATTTCCATGTTTATACAGATAGTGGTGCAGATATTTCCATGTTTATAAAGATAGCGGTGTAGATATTTCCATGTTCATACAGATGGCGGTGTAGAGATTTCGAAATTTATAGAGATAGCGCTGTAGTTATTTCCATATTTATAGAGAAATCTGTGTAGATATTTCCATGTATATGCAGATAGCTGTGTAGATATTTCCATGTTCATGCAGATAGCGGTGTAGATATTTCCATGTTCATCCAGATGCCGGTGTAGATATTTGCATGTTCATACAGATAGCGGTGTAGATATTTCCATGTTCCTACGGATAGCGGTTTAGATATTTCCATGTTCATTCAGAGAGCGGTGTAGATATTTCCATGTTCATACCGATAGTGGTGTAGATATTTCCAAGTTCGTACAGATAGAGGTGTAGGTATTTCCATGTTCTTTCAGTAAGCGTTGTAGATATTTCCATGTTCATACAGATGGTGGTGTAGATATTTCCATGTTCATACAGATGGCAGTGTAGATATTTCCACGTTCATACAGGTGGCGGTGTAGATATTTCCATGTTTACACAGATAGCAGTGTAGTTATTTCCATGTTTATAGAGATAGCAGTGTAGATATTTCCATTGATATACAGATAGCTTTGTAGATATTTGCATGTTCATACAGATAGCGGTGTAGATATTTCCGTGTTCATACAGATTGCGGTGTAGATATTTCCATATTTACAGAGAGAGTGGTGTGGATATTTCCATGTTTATACAGATAGTTGGGCAGATATTTCCATGTTTATACAGATAGCGGTGTAGATATTTCCATCTTAATACAGATGGCGGTGTAGATATGTCCATGTTCGTACAGAGGGCTTTGTAGATATTTCCATGTTCATACAGATGGCGGTGTAGATATTCCAAAGTTTATAGTGATAGCGCTGTAGATATTTCCATATGTATAGAGAAATCTGTGTAGATATTTCCATGTATATGCAGATAGCTGTGTAGATATTTCCATGTTCATGCAGATAGCGGTGAAGATATTTCCAAGTTCATCCAGATGCCGGTGTAGATATATCCATGTTCATACAGATGGGGGTGAAGATATTTCCATGTTCATTCAGATGGCAGTGTAGATATTTCCATGTTCATACAAATGGCGGTGTAGGTATTTCCATGTTCATAGAGATGGCAGTGTAGATATTTCCATGTACATACAAATGGCGGTGTAGATATTTCCATGTTCGTACAGATGGCGGTGCAGATATTTCCATGCTCATACAGTTAGCAGTGTAGATATTTCCATGTTCATACAGAGGGCGGTGTATATATTTACGTGTTCATACAGATGGCGGTGTAGATATTTCCATGTTCGTATGGATGGCAGTGTAGATATTTCCATGTTCATACAGGTGGCGGTGAAGATATTTCCATGTTTATGCAGATAGCAGTGTAGTTATTTCCATGTTTATAGAGATATCAGTGTAGATATTTCCATTGATATACAGATAGCTGTTTAGGTATTTGCAGGTTCGTACGGATAGCGGTGTAGATATTTCCATGTTCATACAGAGAGCAGTGTAGATATTTCCATGTTCATACAGATAGCGGAGTAGTTATTTCCAGGTTCCTACAGATATCGGTGTAGATATTTCCATGTTCATACAGATAGCGTTTTAGATATTTCCAAGCTCATACAGTCAGCGGTGTAGATATTCCCATGTTCATACAGATGGCATTGTAGATATTTACATGTTCATACAGATGGCGGTGTAGATATTTCCATGTTCGTACTAATGGCAGTGTAGATATTTCCATGTTCATACAGGTGGCGGTGTAGATATTTCCATGTTTATACAGATAGCAGTGTAGTTATATCCATGTTTATAGAGATAGCAGTGCAGATATTTCCATTGATAAACAGATAGCTGTGTAGATATTTGCATGTTCATACAGATAGCGGTATAGATATTTCGATGTTCATACAGATAGCGGTGTAGATATTTCCATGTTCATACAGATGGCGGTGTAGATATTTCCATGTTTATACAGATGGTGGTGTAGATATTTCCATGTTTATAGAGATGGCGGTCTAGATATTTCCATGTTTATAGAGATAGTGGTGTAGTTATTTCCAAGTTTATAGAGACAGCGTTGTAGATATTTCCGTGTTTATACAGATAGCAGTGAAGTTATTTCCATGTTTATACAGATAGCGGTGTAGATATTTCCATGTTTATAGAGATAGTGGTGTAGATAATTCCAATTTACATACAGATAGCAGTGTAGATATTTCCATGTTCATACAGGTAGCGGTGAAGATATTTCCAAGGTTATAGAGATGGCGGTGTAGATATTTCCATGTTCATACAGATGGCGGTGTAGATATTTCCATGTTTATAGAGATGGCGGTGTAGATATTTTCATGTTTACACAGATGGCGGTGTGGACATTTCCATGTTTACACAGATAGCGGTGTGGATATTTCCATGTTTATACAGATAGCGGTGCGGATATTTCCATGTTTATACAGATAGTGGTGCAGATATTTCCTTGTTTATAAAGATAGCAGTGTAGATATTTCCATCTTAATACAGATGGCGGTGTAGATATGTCCATGTTCTTACAGATGGCGGTGTAGATATTTCCATGTTCATACAGATGGCAGTGTAGATATTTTGAAGTTTATAGAGATAGCGCTGTAGTTATTTCCATATTTATAGAGAAATCTGGGTAGATATTTCCATGTATATGCAGATAGCTGTGTAGATATTTCCATGTTCATGCAGATAGCGGTGAAGATATTTCCATGTTCATCCAGATGCCGGTGTAGATATATCCATGTTCATACAGATGGCGGTGAAGATATTTCCATGTTCATACAGATGGCGGTGTAGATATTTCCATGTTCATAGAGATGGCGGTGTAGATATTTCCATGTTCATAGAGATGGCGGTGTAGATATTTCCGTGTTTATACAGTTAGCAGTGTAGTTATTTCCATGTTTATAGAGATAGCAGTGTAGATATTTCCATTGATATACTGATAGCTGTGTAGATATTTGCATGTTCATACAGATAGCGGTGTAGATATTTCCATGCTCATACAGATAGCTTTGTAGATATTTCAATGTTCATAGAGATAACGGTGTAGATATTTCCATCTTCATACAGATAGCGGTGCAGATATTTCCACGTTCATACAGTAATCGGTGTAGATATTTCCATATTCATAGAGATGGCGGTGTAGATATTTACATGTTCAAACAGATGGCGGTGTAGATATTTCCATGTTCGTTGAGATGGCGATGTGGATATTTCCATGTTCATAGAGATGGCGGTGTAGATATTTCCATGTTTATGCACATAGTGGTATAGATATTTCCATGTTTATACAGATGGTGGTGTAGATATTTCCATGTTTATAGAGATGGCGGTCTAGATATTTCCACGTTTATAGAGAGAGTGGTGTAGTTATTTCCAAGTTTATAGAGACAGCGTTGTAGATATTTCCATGTTTATAGAGATAGCGGTGAAGATATTTGCATGTTTATACAGATAGCGGTGTAGATATTTCCATGTTTATACAGATAGCGGTGTAGATATTTCGATGTTTATAGAGATAGTGGTGTAGATAATTCCAATTTTATACTGATAGCAGTGTAGATATTTCTAAGTTCATACAGATAGCGGTGTAGATATTTCCACGTTAATAGAGATGGCGGTGTAGATATTTCCATGTTCATACAGATGGCAGTGTAGATATTTCCATGTTTATAGAGATGACGGTGTAGATATTTTCATGTTTACACAGATGGCGGTGTAGATATTTCCATGTTTACACAGATAGCGGTGTAGACAATTCCATGTTTACACACATAGCGGTGTGGATATTTCCATGTTTATGCAGATAGCGGTGTAGATATTTCCATGTTTATACAGATAGCGGTCCGGATATTTCCATGTTTATACAGATTGTGGTGCAGATATTTCCATGTTTATACAGATAGCGGTGTAGATATTTCCATCTTAATACAGATGGCGGTGTAGATATGTCCATGTTCGTACAGATTGCGGTGCAGATATTGCCATGTTCATACAGTTAGTGGTGTAGATATTTCCATGTTCATAGAGATGGCGGTGTAGATATTTCCATGTTTATGCAGACAGCGGTATAGATATTTCCATGTTTTTACAGATGGTGGTGTAGATATTTCCATGTTTATAGGGACGGCAGTCTAGATATTTCCATGTTTATAGAGACAGTGGTGTAGTTATTTCCAAGTTTATAGAGACAGCGTTGTAGATATTTCCATGTTTATACAGATAGCGGTGCGGATATTTCCATGTTTATACAGATAGTGGTGCAGATATTTCCATGTTTATACAGATAGCGGTGTAGATATTTCCATGTTTATACAGATAGCCGTGTAGATATTTCCACGTTTATAGAGATGGCGGTGTAGATATTTCCATGTTCATACAGATGGCGGTGTAGATATTTCCATGTTTATAGAGATGGCGGTGTGGATATTTTCATGTTTGCACAGATGGCGGTGTAGATATTTCCATGTTTACACAGATAGCGGTGTGGATATTTCCATGTTTATGCAGATAGCGGTGTAGATATTTCCATGTTTATACAGATAGTCATGCGGTTATTTCCATGTTTATACAGATAGTGGTGCAGATATTTCCATGTTTATACAGATAGCGGTGTAGATATTTCCATCTTAATACAGATGGCGGCATAGATATGTCAATGTTCGTACAGATGGCGGTGTAGATATTTCCATGTTCATACAGATGGCGGTGTAGATATTTCCATGTTCATACAGATGGCAGTGTAGATATTTCTATGTTCATAGAGATTGCGGTGTAGATATTTCCATGTTCATACAAATGGCGGTGTAGATATTTCCATGTTTATACAGATAGCAGTGTAGTTATTTCCATGTTTATAGAGATAGCAGTGTAGATATTTCCATTGATATACAGATAGCTGTGTAGATATTTCCATGTTCATACAGATAGCGGTGTAGATATTTCCATGTTCATACAGATAACGGTGTAGATATTTCCATGTTCATACAGATAGCGGTGTAGATATTTCCATGTTCATACAGAGAGCGGTGTAGATATTTCCATGTTCATACAGATAACGGTGTAGATATTTCCATGTTCATACCGTTTGCGGTGTAGATATTTCCATGTTCATAGAGATGGCGGTGTAGATATTTCCATGTTTATGCAGACAGCAGTACAGATATTTCCATGTTTTTACAGATGGTGGTGTAGATATTTCCATGTTTATAGGGATGGCAGTCTAGATATTTCCATGTTTATAGAGATAGTGGTGTAGTTATTTCCAAGTTTATAGAGACAGCGTTGTAGATATTTCCATGTTTATACAGATAGCGGTGAAGAGATTTCCATGTTTATACAGATAGCGGTGTAGATATTTCCATGTTTAAACAGATAGCAGTGTAGATATTTCCATGTTTATAGAGATAGTGGTGTAGATAATTCCAATTTTATACAGATAGCAGTGTAGATATTTCTAAGTTCATACAGATAGCGGTGTAGATATTTCCACGTTTATAGAGATGGTGGTGTAGATATTTCCATGTTCATACAGATGGCGGTGTAGATATTTCCATATTTATAGAGATGGCGGTGTAGATATTTTCATGTTTACACAGATGGCGGTGTAGATATTTCCATGTTTACACAGATAGCGGTGTAGACATTTCCATGTTTACACAGATAGCGGTGTGGATATTTCCATGTTTATGCAGATAGCGGTGTAGATATTTCCATGTTTATACAAATAGTGGTGCGGTTATTTCCATGTTTATACAGATAGTGGTGCAGATATTTCCATCTTTATACAGAGAGCGGTGTAGATATTTCCATCTTAATACAGATGGCGGTGTAGATATGTCCATGTTCGTACAGATGGCGGTGTAGATAATTCCAGGTTCATTCAGATGGCGGTGTAGATATTTCCATGTTCATACAGATGTCTGTGTAGACATTTCCATGTTCTTACAGATGGCGGTGTAGATATTTCCATGTTCATACAAATGGCAGTGTAGATATTTCCATGTTCATAGAGATGGCGGTGTAGATATTTCCATGCTCATACAAATGGTGGTGTAGATATTTCCATGTTCATAGAGATGGCGGTGTGGATATTTCCATGTTTATACAGATAGCAGTGTAGTTATTTCCATCCTTATAGAGATAGCAGTGTAGATATTTCCATTGATATACAGATAGCTGTGTAGATATTTGCATGTTCATACAGATAGCGGTGTAGATATTTCCATGTTCATACAGATAGCGGTGTAGATATTTCCATGTTCATACAGATAGCGGTGTAGATATTTCCATGTTCATACAGATAGCGGTGTAGATATTTCAAAGTTCATACAGATAGCGGTGTAGGTATTTCCATGTTCTTACAGTTAGCGGTGTAGATATTTCCATGTTCATACAGATGGCGGTGTTGATATTTCCATGTTCATACAGATGGCGGTGTAGTTATTTCCATGTTCGTACGGACGGCAGTATAGATATTTCCATGTTCATACAGGTGGCGGTGTAGATATTTCCATGTTTATACAGATAGCAGTGTAGTTATTTCCATGTTTATAGAGATAGCAGTGTAGTTATTTCTATTGTTATACAGATAGTTGTGTAGATATTTGCATGTTCATTCAGATAGCGGGGTAGATATTTCCATGTTCATACAGATAGAGGTGTACATATTTCCATGTTGATACAGATAGCGGTGTAGATATTTCCTTGTTCATACAGATAACGGTGTAGATATTTCCATGTTCATACAGATGTCGGTGTAGATATTTCCATGTTCATAAAGTTAACGGTGTAGATATTTCCATGTTCCTACAGATGGCGGTGTAGATGTTTACATGTTCATACAGATGGCGGTGTAGATATTTCCATGTTCGTACAGATGGCGGTGTAGATATTTCCATGTTCATAGAGATGGCGTTGTAGATATTTCCATGTTTATGCAGACAGCAGTATAGATATTTCCATGTTTATACAGATGGTGGTGTAGATATTTCCATGTTTATAGAGATGGCTGTCTAGATATTTCCATGTTTATAGAGATAGTGGTGTAGTTATTTCCAAGTTTATAGAGACATCGTTGTAGTTATTTCCATGTTTATACAGATAGCGGTGAAGATATTTCCATGTTTATACAGATAGCGGTGTAGATATTTCCATGTTTATACAGATAGCAATGTAGATATTTCCATGTTTATAGAGATAGTGGTGTAGATAATTCCAATTTTATACAGATAGCAGTGTAGATATTTCCTAATTCATACAGATAGCGGTGTAGATATTTCCACGTTTATAGAGATGGCGGTGTAGATATTTCCATGTTCATACAGATGGCGGTGTAGATATTTCCATGTTTATAGAGATGGCGTTGTAGATATTTTCATGTTTACACAGATGGCGGTGTAGATATTTCCGTGTTTACACAGATAGCGGTGTAGACATTTGCATGTTTACACAGATAGCGGTGTGGATATTTCCAAGTTTATGCAGATAGCGGTGTAGATATTTCCATGTTTATACAGACAGCGATGCGGATATTTCCATGTTTATACAGAGAGTTGAGCACATATTTCCATGTTTATACAGATAGCGGTGTAGATATTTCCATCTTAATACAGATGGCGGTGTAGATATGTCCATGTTCGTACAGATGGCATTGTACATATTTCCATGTTCCTACAGACGGCGGTGTAGACATTTCGAAGTTTATAGAGATAGCGCTGTAGTTATTTCCATATTTATAGAGAAATCTGTGTAGATATTTCCATGTATATGCAGATAGCTGTGTAGATATTTCCATGTTCATGCTGATAGCGGTGTAGATATTTCCATGTTCATCCAGATGCCGGTGTAGATATATCCATGTTCATACAGATGGCGGTGAAGATATTTCCATGTTCATACAGATGGCGGTGTAGATATTTCCATGTTCATACAAATGGCGGTGTAGATATTTCCATGTTCATAGAGATGGCGGTGTAGATATTTCCATGTTTATACAGATAGCAGTGTAGTTATTTCCATGTTTATAGAGATAGCATTGTGGATATTTCCACTGATATAGAGATAGCGGTGTAGATATTTGCATGTTCATACAGATAGCGGTGTAGATATTTCCATGTTCATACAGATAGCGGTGTAGATATTTCCATGTTCTTACAGATAGCGGTGTAGATATTTCCATGTTCATACAGATAACGGTGTAGATATTTCCATATTCATACAGATAGCGGTGCAGATATTTCCATGTTCATACTGTTAGCGGTGTAGATAATTCCATGTTCATACAGACGGCGGTGTAGATATTTACATGTTCATACAGATGGCGGTGTAGATATTTCCATGTACGTACAGATGGCGGTGTAGATATTTCCATGTTCATAGATACGGCGGTGTAGATATTTCCAAGTTTATGCAGATAACGGTATAGGTATTTCCATGTTTATACAGATGGTGGTGTAGATATTTCCATGTTTATAGAGATGGCGGTCTAGATATTTCCATGTTTATAGAGATAGTGGTGTAGTTATTTCCAAGTTTATAGAGACAGCGTTGTAGGTATTTCCATGTTTATACAGATAGCGGTGAAGATATTTCCATGTTTATACAGATAGCGGTGTAGATATTTCCATGTTTACACAGATAGCAGTGTAGCTATTTCCATGTTTATAGAGATAGTGGTGTAGATAATTCCAATTTTATACAGATAGCAGTGTAGATATTTCCAAATTCATACAGATAGCGGTGTAGATATTTCCACGTTTATAGAGATGGCGGTGTAGATATTTCCATGTTCATACAGATGGTGGTGTAGGTATTTCCATGTTTATAGAGATGGCGGTGTAGATATTTTCATGATTACACAGATTGCGGTGTAGACATTTCCTTGTTTACATGGATATCGGTGTGGATATTTCCATGTTTATGCAGATAGCGGTGTAGACATTTCCATGTTTATACAGATAGCGGTGCGGATATTTCCATGTTTATACAGATAGTTGGGCGGATATTTCCATGTTTATACAGATAGCGGTGTAGATATTTCCATCTTAATACAGATGGCGGTGTAGATATGTCCATGTTCGTACAGATGGCGTTGCACATATTTCCATGTTCATACAGATGGCGGTGTAGATATTTCGAAGTTTATAGAGATAGCGCTGTAGTTATTTCCATATTTATAGAGAAATCTGTGTAGATATTTCCATGTATATGCAGATAGCTGTGTAGATATTTCCATGTTCATGCTGATAGCGGTGTAGATATTTCCATGTTCATCCAGATGCCTGTGTAGATATATCCATGTTCATACAGATGGCGGTGAAGATATTTCCATGTTCATACAGATGGCGGTGTAGATATTTCCATGTTCATGCAGATGGCGGTGTAGTTATTTCCATGTTCATAGAGATGGCGGTGTAGATATTTCCATGTTCATACAATTGGCGGTGTAGATATTTCCATGTTCATACAGGTGGCGGTGAAGATATTTCCATGTTTATACAGATAGCAGTGTAGTTATTTTCATGTTTATAGAGATAGCAGTGTAGGTATTTCCATTGATATACAGATAGCTGTATAGATATTTGCATGTTCATACAGATAGCGGTGTAGATATTTCCATGTTCGTACAGATAGCGGTGTAGATATTTCCATGTTCGTACAGATAGCGGTGTAGATATTTCCATGTTCATACAGAGGGCGGTGTAGATATTTACATGTACATACAGATGGCGGTGTAGATATTTCCAAGTTCGTACGGATGGCAGTGTAGATATTTCCATGTTCATACAGGTGGCGGTGTAGATATTTCCATGATTATACAGATAGCAGTGTAGTTATTCACATGTTTATAGAGATAGCTGTGTAGATATTTCCATTGATACACAGATAGCTGTGTAGATATTTGCATGTTCATACAGATAGCGGTGTAGATATTTCCATGTTCATACAGATAGCGGTGTAGATATTTCCATGTTCATACAGTTAGCGGTGTAGATATTTCCATGTTCATACTGATGGCGGTGTAGATATTTACATGTTCATACAGATGGCGGTGTTGATATTTCCATGTTCGTACAGATGGCGGTGTAGATATTTCCATGTTTATAGAGATGGCGGTGTAGATATTTCCATGTTTATGCAGATAGCGGTATAGATATTTCCATGTTTATACAGACGGTGGTGTAGATATTTCCATGTTTATAGAAATGGCGGTCTAGATATCTCCATGTTTACAGAGATAGTGGTGTAGGTATTTCCAAGTTTATAGAGACAGCGTTGTAGATATTTCCATGTTTATACAGATAGCAGTGAAGATATTTCCATGTTTATACAGATAGCGGTGTAGATATTTCCATGTTTATAGAGATAGTGGTGTAGATAATTTCAATTTTATACCGAGAGCAGTGTTGATATTTCCAAGTTCATACAGATAGCGGTGTAGATATTTCCACGTTTATAGAGATGGCGGTGTAGATATTTCCATGTTCATACAGATGGCGGTGTAGATATTTCCATGTTCATACAAATGGCGGTGTAGGTATTTCCATGTTCATAGAGATGGCAGTGTAGATATTTCCATGTACATACAAATGGCGGTGTAGATATTTCCATGTTTGTACAGATGGCGGTGCAGATATTTCCATGCTCATACAGTTAGCAGTGTAGATATTTCCATGTTCATACAGAGGGCGGTGTATATATTTACGTGTTCATACAGATGGCGGTGTAGATATTTCCATGTTCGTATGGATGGCAGTGTACATATTTCCATGTCATACAGCTGGCGGTGAAGATATTTCCGTGTTTATGCAGATAGCAGTGTAGTTATTTCCATGTTTATAGAGATAGCAGTGTAGATATTTCCATTGATATACACATAGGTGTTTAGGTATTTGCAGGTTCGTACGGATAGCGGTGTAGATATTTCCATGTTCATACAGAGAGCAGTGTAGATATTTCCATGTTCATACAGATAGCGGAGTAGTTATTTCCATGTTCCTACAGATATCGGTGTAGATATTTCCATGTTCATACAGATAGCGTTGTAGATATTTCCATGCTCATACAGTCAGCGGTGTAGATATTCCCATGTTCATACAGATGGCATTGTAGATATTTACATGTTCATACAGATGGCGGTGTAGATATTTCCATGTTCGTACTAATGGCAGTGTAGATATTTCCATGTTCATACAGGTGGCGGTGTAGATATTTCCATGTTTATACAGATAGCAGTGTAGTTATATCCATGTTTATAGAGATAGCAGTGCAGATATTTCCATTGATAAACAGATAGCTGTGTAGATATTTGCATGTTCATACAGATAGCGGTATAGATATTTCGATGTTCATACAGATAGCGGTGTAGATATTTCCATGTTCATACAGATGGCGGTGTAGATATTTCCATGTTTATACAGATGGTGGTGTAGATATTTCCATGTTTATAGAGATGGCGGTCTAGATATTTCCATGTTTATAGAGATAGTGGTGTAGTTATTTCCAAGTTTATAGAGACAGTGTTGTAGATATTTCCGTGTTTATACAGATAGCGGTGAAGTTATTTCCATGTTTATACAGATAGCGGTGTAGATATTTCCATGTTTATAGAGATAGTGGTGTAGATAATTCCAATTTAAATACAGATAGCAGTGTAGATATTTCCATGTTCATACAGGTAGCGGTGAAGATATTTCCAAGGTTATAGAGATGGCGGTGTAGATATTTCCATGTTCATACAGATGGCGGTGTAGATATTTACATGTTTATAGAGATGGCGGTGTAGATATTTTCATGTTTACACAGATGGCTGTGTAGATATTTCCATGTTTACACAGATAGCGGTGTGGACATTTCCATGTTTACACAGATAGCGGTGTGGATATTTCCATGTTTATGCAGATAGCGGTGTAGATATTTCCATGTTTATACAGATAGCGGTGCGGATATTTCCATGTTTATACAGATAGTGGTGCAGATATTTCCATGTTTATAAAGATAGCAGTGTAGATATTTCCATCTTAATACAGATGGCGGTGTAGATATGTCCATGTTCTTACAGATGGCGGTGTAGATATTTCCATGTTCATACAGATGGCGGTGTAGATATTTCGAAGTTTATAGAGATAGCGCTGTAGTTATTTCCATATTTATAGAGAAATCTGGGTAGATATTTCCATGTATATGCAGATAGCTGTGTAGATATTTCCATGTTCATGCAGATAGCGGTGAAGATATTTCCATGTTCATCCAGATGCCGGTGTAGATATATCCATGTTCATACAGATGGCGGTGAAGATATATCCATGTTCATACAGATGGCGGTGTAGATATTTCCATTTTCATAGAGATGGCGGTGTAGATATTTCCATGTTCATAGAGATGGCGGTGTAGATATTTCCGTGTTTATACAGTTAGCAGTGTAGTTATTTCCATGTTTATAGAGATAGCAGTGTAGATATTTCCATTGATATACAGATAGCTGTGTAGATATTTGCATGTTCATACAGATAGCGGTGTAGATATTTCCATGCTCATACAGATAGCTTTGTAGATATTTCAATGTTCATAGAGATAACGGTGTAGATATTTCCATCTTCATACAGATAGCGGTGCAGATATTTCCACGTTCATACAGTAATCGGTGTAGATATTTCCATATTCATAGAGATGGCGGTGTAGATATTTACATGTTCAAACAGATGGCGGTGTAGATATTTCCATGTTCGTTGAGATGGCGATGTAGATATTTCCATGTTCATAGAGATGGCGGTGTAGATATTTCCATGTTTATGCACATAGTGGTAGAGATATTTCCATGTTTATACAGATGGTGGTGTAGTTATTTCCATGTTTATAGAGATGGCGGTCTAGATATTTCCACGTTTATAGAGAGAGTGGTGTAGTTATTTCCAAGTTTATAGAGACAGCGTTGTAGGTATTTCCATGTTTATAGAGATAGCGGTGAAGATATTTGCATGTTTATACAGATAGCGGTGTAGATATTTCCATGTTTATACAGATAGCGGTGTAGATATTTCCATGTTTATAGAGATAGTGGTGTAGATAATTCCAATTTTCTACAGATAGCAGTGTAGATATTTCTAAGTTCATACAGATAGCGGTGTAGATATTACCATGTTCGTAAAGATAGCGGTGCAGATATTTCCATGTTCATACAGATAGCGGTGTAGATATTTCCATGTTCATACAGATAGCGGTGTAGATATTTAAATGTTCATACACTTAGTGGTGTAGATATTTGCATGTTCATACAGATGGCGGTTTAGATATTTTCTTGTTGATACAGTATAGCGGTGTAGATATTTCCATGTTCATACAGATAGCGGTGTAGATATTTCCATGTTCATACTGATAGCGGTGTAGATATTTCCACGTTCATACAGATAGCGGTGTAGATATTTCCATGTTCATACCAATAGCGGTGTAGACATTTCCGTGTTCATACATTTAGCGGTGTAGGTATTTCCATGTTCATACAGATGGCGGTGAAGATATTTACATGTTTGTACGGATGGCAGTGTAGATATTTCCATGTTCATACAGGTGGCGGTGTAGATATTTCCATGTTTATACAGATAGCAGTGTAGTTATTTCCATGTTAATAGAGATAGCGGTGTAGATATTTCCATTGATATACAGATAACTGTGTAGATGTTTGCATGTTCATACAGATAGCGGTGTAGATATTTCCATGTTCGTACAGATAGCGGTGTAGCTATTTACATGTTCATACAGATAGCGGTGTAGATATTTCTATGTTCATACAGATAACGGTGTAGATATTTCCATGTTCATACAGACAGCGATGTAGATATTTCCATGTTCATACAGTTAGCGGTGTAGATATTTCCATGTTCATACAGATGGCGGTGTAGATATTTACATGTTCATACAGAAGGCGGTATAGATATTTCCATGTTCTTACAGATGGCGGTGTAGATATTTCCATGTTCATAGAGATGGCGGTGTAGATATTTCCATGTTTATGCAGATAGCGGTATAGATATTTCCATGTTTATACAGATGGTGGTGTAGATATTTCCATGTTTATAGAGATGGCGGTCTAGATATTTCCATGTTTACAGAGATAGTGGCGTAGTTATTTCCAAGTTTATAGAGACAGCGTTGTAGATATTTCCATGTTTATACAGATAGCGGTGAAGATATTTCCATGTTTATACAGATAGCGGTGTAGATATTTCCATGTTTATACAGATAGAAGTGTAGATATTTCCATGTTTATAGAGATAATGGTGTAGATAATTTCAATTTTATACAGAGAGCAGTGTAGATATTTCCAAGTTCATACAGATAGCGGTGTAGATATTTCCACGTTTATAGAGATGGCGGTGTAGATATTTTCAGGTTTAAACTGATGGCAGTGTAGATATTTCCATGTTTACACAGATAGCGGTGTAGATATTTCCCTGTTTACACAGATAGCGGTGTAGACATTTCCATGTTTACACAGATAGCGGTGTGGGTATTTCCATGTTTATGCAGATAGCAGTGTAGATATTTCCATGTATATACAGATAGCGGTGCGGTTATTTCCATGTTTATACAGATAGTTGGGCAGATATTTCCATGTTTATACAGATAGCGGTGTAGATATTTCCATCTTAATACAGATGGCGGTGTAGATATTTCCATGTTCTTACAGATGGCAGTGTAGATATTTACATGTTCATACAGATGGCGGTGTAGATATTTCCATGTTCGTACAGGTGGCGGTGTAGATATTTCCATGTTTATACAGATAGCAGTGTAGTTATTTCCATGTTTATAGAGATAGCATTGTAGATATATCCATTGATATACAGATAGCTGTGTAGATATTTGCATGTTCATACAGATAGCGGTGTAGATATTTCCATGTTCGTACAGATAGCGGTGTAGTTATTTCCATGTTCATACAGATAGCGGTGTAGTTATTTCCATGTTCATACAGATAACGGTGTAGATATTTCCATGTTCATACAGATAGCGGTGTAGATACTTCCATGTTCATACAGTTAGCGGTGAAGATATTTCCATGTTCACACAGATGGCGGTGTAGATAATTACATGTTCAAACAGATGGCGTTATAGATATTTACATGTTCGTACAGATGGCGGTGTAGATATTTCCATGTTCATAGAGATGGCGGTGTAGATATTTCCATGTTTATACAGAGAGCAGTGGAGTTATTTCCATGTTTATAGAGATAGCAGTGTAGATATTTCCATTGATATACAGATAGCTGTGTAGATATTTGCATGTTCATACAGATAGCGGTGTAGATATTGACATGTTCATACAGATGGCGGTGTAGATATTTCCATGTTCATACAGATGGCGGTGTAGATATTTCCATGTTCATACAGGTGGCGGTGTAGAGATTTCCATGTTTATACAGATAGCAGTGTAGTTATTTCCATGTTTATAGAGATAGCATTGAAGACATATCCATTGATATACAGATATCTGTGTAGATATTTGCATGTTCATACAGATAGCGGTGTAGATATTTCCATGTTCGTACAGATAGCGGTGTAGATATTTCCATGTTCATACAGATAGCGGTGTAGTTATTTCCATGTTCATACAGATAACGGTGTAGATGTTTCCATGTTCATACAGATAGCGGTGTAGATACTTCCATGTTCATACAGTTAGCGGTGAAGATATTTCCATGTTCATACAGATGGCGGTGTAGATATTTACATGTTCATACAGATGGCGGTATAGATATTTCCATGCTCGTACAGATGGCGGTGTAGATATTTCCATGTTCATAGAGAAGGCGGTGTAGATATTTCCATGTTTATACAGATAGCAGTGGAGTTATTTCCATGTTTATAGAGATAGCAGTGTAGATATTTCCATTGATATACAGATAGCTGTGTAGATATTTGCATGTTCATACAGATAGCGGTGTAGATATTTCCATGTTCGTACAGATAGCGGTGTAGATATTTCCATGTTCATACAGATAGCGGTGTAGTTATTTCCATGTTCATATAGTTAGCGGTGTAGATATTTCCATCTTCTTACAGATGGCCGTGTAGATATTTCCATGTTCATACAGATGGCGGTGAAGATATTTCCATGTTCATACAGATAGCTGTGTAGATATTTCCACGTTGATACAGATGGCGGTGTAGATATTTACATGTTCATACAGATGGCGGTGTAGATATTTCCATGTTCGTACTGATGGCAGTGTAGATATTTCCATGTTCATATAGGTGGCGGTGTAGATATTTCCAAGTTTCTACAGATAGCAGTGTAGTTATTTCCATGTTTATAGAGATAGCAGTGTGGATATTTCCATTGATATACAGATAGCTGTGTAGGTATTTCCATGTTCATACAGATAGCGGTGTAGATATTTCCATGTTCGTACAGATAGCGGTGTAGATATTTCCATGTTCATAAAGATAGCGGTGAAGATATTTCCTTGTTCATACAGATAGCAGTGTAGATATTTCCATGTTCATACAGATAGCGGTGTAGATATTTCCTTGTTCATACAGTTAGCGGTATAGATATTTCCATGTTCATACAGATGGCGGTGTAGATGTTTCCATGTTCATACAGATAACGGTGTAGATATTTCCATGTTCCTACAGATAGCGGTGTAGATGTTTCCATATTCACACAGATAGCAGTGTATATATTTCCATGTTCATACAGTTAGCGGTGTAGATATTTGCATGTTCATACAGATAGCGGTGTAGGTATTTCCATGTTCATACAGATAGCGGTGTAGATATTTCCATTGATATACAGATAGCTCTGTAGATATTTATATGTTCATACAGATAGCGGTGTAGATACTTCCATGTTTATACAGATTGCAGTGTAGATATTTCCATGTTTATAGAGATAATGTTGTAGATAATTTCAGTTTTATACAGAGAGCAGTGTAGATATTTCCAGGTTCATACAGATAGCGGTGTAGATATTTCTACGTTTATAGAGATGGCGGTGTAGATATTTCCATGTTCATACAGATGGCGATGTAGATATTTCCATGTTTATAGGGATGGCGGTGTAGATATTTCCATGTTCATATAGATAGCGGTGTAGATATTTCCATCTTAATACAGCTGGCGGTGTAGATATGTCCATGTTTGTACAGATGGCAGTGTAGATATTTCCATGTTCATACAGATGGCGGTGTAGATATTTCAAAGTTTATAGAGATAGCGCTGTAGTTATTTCCATATTTATAGAGAAATCTGTGTAGATATTTCCGTGTATATGCAGATAGCTGTGTAGATATTTCCATGTTCATGCAGATAGCGGTGTAGATATTTCCATGTTCATCCAGATGCCGGTGTACATTTATCCATGTTCATACAGATGGCGGTGAAGATATTTCCAAGTTCATACAGATGGTGGTGTAGGTATTTCCATGTTCATACAAATGGCGGTGTAGTTATTTCCATGTTCATAGATATAGCGGGGTAGATATTTCCAGGTTCATACAAATGGCGGTGTAGATATTTCCACGTTCATAGAGATGGCCGTGTAGATATTTCCATTTTTATACAGATAGCAGTGAAGTTATTTCCATGTCTATAGAGATACCAGTGTGGATATTTCCATTGATATACAGATAGCTCTGTAGATATTTATATGTTCATACAGATAGCGGTGTAGATATTTCCATGTTCATAGAGATAGCGGTGTAGATATTTGCATGTTCATATAGATAGCGGTGTAGATATTTCCATGTTCATACAGATAGCGGTGTAGATATTTCCATGTTCATACAGATAGCGGTGTAGATAATGCCATGTTCATACAGTTAGCGGTGTAGATATTTCCATGTTCATACAGATGGCGGTGTAGATATTTCCATGTTCATACAGATAGCGGTGTAGATATTTCCATGTTCATACAGATAGCAGTGTAGATATTTCCATGTTCATACAGTTAGCGGTGTAGATATTTCCATGTTCATACAGATGGCGGTGTAGATATTTACATGTTCATACAGATGGCGGTATAGATACTTCCATGTTCGTACAGATGGCGTTGTAGATATTTCCATGTTCATAGAGATGGCGGTGTAGATATTTCCATGTTTTTTCTGTTAGCGGTATAGATATTTCCATGTTTATACAGATGGTGGTGTAGATATTTCCATGTTTATAGAGATGGCGGTCTAGATATTTCCATGTTTACAGAGATAGTTGTGTACTTATTTCCAAGTATATAGAGACAGCGTTGTAGTTCATACAGATAGCAGTGTAGATATTTCCATGTTTATAGGGATAGTGTTGTAGATAATTTCAATTTCATACAGAGAGCAGTGTAGATATTTCCAAGTTCATACTGATAGCAGTGTAGATACTTCCACGTTTACAGTGATGGCGGTGTAGATATTTCCATGTTCATACAGAGGACGGTGTAGATATTTCCATGTTTATAGGGATGGCGGTGTAGATATTTTCATGTTTACACAGATGGCGGTGTAGATATTTCCATGTTTACACAGATAGCGGTGCAGACATTTCCATGTTTACACAGATAGCAGTGTGGATATTTCCATGTTTATGCAGATAGCAGTGTAGATATTTCCATGTTTATACAGATAGCGGTGCGGATATTTCAATGTTTATTCAGATAGCGGTGCGGATATTTCCATGTTTAAACAGATAGTTGGGCAGATATTTCAATGTTTATACAGATAGCGGTGTAGATATTTCCATCTAATACAAATGGCGGTGTAGATATGTCCATGATCGTACAGATGGCGATGTAGATATTTCCATGTTCATACAGATGGCGGTGTAGATATTTCGAAGTTTATAGAGATAGCGATGTAGTTATTTCCATATTTATAGAGAAATCTGTGTAGATATTTCCATGTATATTCAGATAGCTGTGTAGATGTTTCCATGTTCATGCAGATTACGGTGTAGATATTTCCATGTTCATCCAGATGCCGGTGTACATATATCCATGTTCATACAAATGGCGGTGAAGATATTTCCATGTTCATACAGATGGCGGTGTAGGCATTTCCATGTTCATACAAATGGCGGTGTAGATATTTCCATGTTCATAGAGATGGCGGTGTAGATATTTCCAGGTTCATACAAATGGCGGTGTAGATATTTCCATGTTCATAGAGATGGCGGTGTAGATATTTCCATGTTTATAGAGATAGCAGTGTAGTTATTTCCATGTTTATAGGTATACCAGTCTGGATATTTCCATTGATATACAGATAGCTGTGTAGATATTTGCATGTTCATACAGATAGCGGTGTAGATATTTCCATGTTCATACTGATGGCGGTGTAGATATTTCAAAGTTTATAGAGATAGCGCTGTAGTTATTTCCATATTTATAGAGAAATCTGTGTAGATATTTCCGTGTATATGCAGATAGCTGTGTAGATATTTCCATGTTCCTACAGATAGCGGTGTAGATATTTAAATGTTCATACAGTTAGCGGTGTAGATATTTGCATGTTCATACAGATGGCGGTGTAGATATTTACATGTTGATACAGATGGCGGTGTAGATATTTCCATGTTCATACAGATAGCGGTGTAGATATTTCCATGTTCATACAGATAGCGGTGTAGATATTTCCATGTTCATACAGATACCGGTGTAGATATTTCCATGTTCATACCAATAGCGGTGTAGACATTTCCGTGTTCATACATTTAGCGGTGTAGATATTTCCATGTTCATACAGATGGCGGTGAAGATATTTACATGTTCATACAGATGGCGGTGTAGATATTTCTATGTTTGTACGGATGGCAGTGTAGATATTTCCATGTTCATACAGGTGTCGGTGTAGATATTTCCATGTTTATACAGATAGCAGTGTAGTTATTACCATGCTAATAGAGATAGCGGTGTAGATATTTCCACTGATATACAGATAGCTGTGTAGATATTTGCATGTTCATACAGATAGCGGTGTAGATATTTCCATGTTCCTACAGATAGCGGTGTAGCTATTTCCATGTTTATACAGATATCAGTGTAGTTATTACCATGCTAATAGAGATAGCGGTGTAGATATTTCCACTGATATACAGATAGCTGTGTAGATATTTGCATGTTCATACAGATAGCGGTGTAGATATTTCCATGTTCGTACAGATAGCGGTGTAGCTCTTTCCATGTTCATACAGATAGCGGTGTGGATATTTCTATGTTCATACAGATAACGGTGTAGATATTTCCATGTTCATACAGACAGCTGTGTAGATATTTCCATGTTCATACAGTTAGCGGTGTAGATATTTCCATGTTCATACAGATGGCGGTGTAGATATTTACATGTTCTTACAGATGGCGGTATAGATATTTCCATGTTCTTACAGATGGCGGTGTAGATAATTCCATGTTCATAGAGATGGCGGTGTAGATATTTCCACGTTTATGCAGTTAGCGGTATAGCGGTATATTTCCATGTTTATACAGATTGTGGTGTAGATATTTCCATGTTTATAGATATGGCGGTCTAGATATTTCCATGTTTACAGAGATAGTGGTGTAGTTATTTCCAAGTTTACAGAGACAGCGTTGTAGATATTTCCATGTTTATACAGATAGCGGTGAAGATATTTCCAGGTTTATACAGATAGCGGTGTAGATACTTCCATGTTTATACAGATTGCAGTGTAGATATTTCCATGTTTATAGAGATAATGTTGTAGATAATTTCAGTTTTATACAGAGAGCAGTGTAGATATTTCCAGGTTCATACAGATAGCGGTGTAGATATTTCTACGTTTATAGAGATGGCGGTGTAGATATTTCCATGTTCATACAGATGGCGATGTAGATATTTCCATGTTTATAGGGATGGCGGTGTAGATATTTCCATGTTCATATAGATAGCGGTGTAGATATTTCCATCTTAATACAGCTGGCGGTGTAGATATGTCCATGTTTGTACAGATGGCAGTGTAGATATTTCCATGTTCATACAGATGGCGGTGTAGATATTTCAAAGTTTATAGAGATAGCGCTGTAGTTATTTCCATATTTATAGAGAAATCTGTGTAGATATTTCCGTGTATATGCAGATAGCTGTGTAGATATTTCCATGTTCATGCAGATAGCGGTGTAGATATTTCCATGTTCATCCAGATGCCGGTGTACATTTATCCATGTTCATACAGATGGCGGTGAAGATATTTCCAAGTTCATACAGATGGTGGTGTAGGTATTTCCATGTTCATACAAATGGCGGTGTAGTTATTTCCATGTTCATAGATATAGCGGGGTAGATATTTCCAGGTTCATACAAATGGCGGTGTAGATATTTCCACGTTCATAGAGATGGCCGTGTAGATATTTCCATTTTTATACAGATAGCAGTGAAGTTATTTCCATGTCTATAGAGATACCAGTGTGGATATTTCCATTGATATACAGATAGCTCTGTAGATATTTATATGTTCATACAGATAGCGGTGTAGATATTTCCATGTTCATAGAGATAGCGGTGTAGATATTTGCATGTTCATATAGATAGCGGTGTAGATATTTCCATGTTCATACAGATAGCGGTGTAGATATTTCCATGTTCATACAGATAGCGGTGTAGATAATGCCATGTTCATACAGTTAGCGGTGTAGATATTTCCATGTTCATACAGATGGCGGTGTAGATATTTCCATGTTCATACAGATAGCGGTGTAGATATTTCCATGTTCATACAGATAGCAGTGTAGATATTTCCATGTTCATACAGTTAGCGGTGTAGATATTTCCATGTTCATACAGATGGCGGTGTAGATATTTACATGTTCATACAGATGGCGGTATAGATACTTCCATGTTCGTACAGATGGCGTTGTAGATATTTCCATGTTCATAGAGATGGCGGTGTAGATATTTCCATGTTTTTTCTGTTAGCGGTATAGATATTTCCATGTTTATACAGATGGTGGTGTAGATATTTCCATGTTTATAGAGATGGCGGTCTAGATATTTCCATGTTTACAGAGATAGTTGTGTACTTATTTCCAAGTATATAGAGACAGCGTTGTAGTTCATACAGATAGCAGTGTAGATATTTCCATATTTATAGGGATAGTGTTGTAGATAATTTCAATTTCATACAGAGAGCAGTGTAGATATTTCCATGTTCATACAGATAGCAGTGTAGATACTTCCACGTTTACAGTGATGGCGGTGTAGATATTTCCATGTTCATACAGAGGACGGTGTAGATATTTCCATGTTTATAGGGATGGCGGTGTAGATATTTTCATGTTTACACAGATGGCGGTGTAGATATTTCCATGTTTACACAGATAGCGGTGTAGACATTTCCATGTTTACACAGATAGCAGTGTGGATATTTCCATGTTTATGCAGATAGCAGTGTAGATATTTCCATGTTTATACAGATAGCGGTGCGGATATTTCAATGTTTATTCAGATAGCGGTGCGGATATTTCCATGTTTATACAGATAGTTGGGCAGATATTTCAATGTTTATACAGATAGCGGTGTAGATATTTCCATCTAATACAAATGGCGGTGTAGATATGTCCATGATCGTACAGATGGCGATGTAGATATTTCCATGTTCATACAGATGGCGGTGTAGATATTTCGAAGTTTATAGAGATAGCGATGTAGTTATTTCCATATTTATAGAGAAATCTGTGTAGATATTTCCATGTATATTCAGATAGCTGTGTAGATGTTTCCATGTTCATGCAGATTACGGTGTAGATATTTCCATGTTCATCCAGATGCCGGTGTACATATATCCATGTTCATACAAATGGCGGTGAAGATATTTCCATGTTCATACAGATGGCGGTGTAGGCATTTCCATGTTCATACAAATGGCGGTGTAGTTATTTCCATGTTCATAGATATAGCGGGGTAGATATTTCCAGGTTCATACAAATGGCGGTGTAGATATTTCCACGTTCATAGAGATGGCCGTGTAGATATTTCCATTTTTATACAGATAGCAGTGAAGTTATTTCCATGTCTATAGAGATACCAGTGTGGATATTTCCATTGATATACAGATAGCTCTGTAGATATTTATATGTTCATACAGATAGCGGTGTAGATATTTCCATGTTCATAGAGATAGCGGTGTAGATATTTGCATGTTCATATAGATAGCGGTGTAGATATTTCCATGTTCATACAGATAGCGGTGTAGATATTTCCATGTTCATACAGATAGCGGTGTAGATAATGCCATGTTCATACAGTTAGCGGTGTAGATATTTCCATGTTCATACAGATGGCGGTGTAGATATTTCCATGTTCATACAGATAGCGGTGTAGATATTTCCATGTTCATACAGATAGCAGTGTAGATATTTCCATGTTCATAGAGTTAGCGGTGTAGATATTTCCATGTTCATACAGATGGCGGTGTAGATATTTACATGTTCATACAGATGGCGGTATAGATACTTCCATGTTCGTACAGATGGCGTTGTAGATATTTCCATGTTCATAGAGATGGCGGTGTAGATATTTCCATGTTTTTTCTGTTAGCGGTATAGATATTTCCATGTTTATACAGATGGTGGTGTAGATATTTCCATGTTTATAGAGATGGCGGTCTAGATATTTCCATGTTTACAGAGATAGTTGTGTACTTATTTCCAAGTATATAGAGACAGCGTTGTAGTTCATACAGATAGCAGTGTAGATATTTCCATATTTATAGGGATAGTGTTGTAGATAATTTCAATTTCATACAGAGAGCAGTGTAGATATTTCCATGTTCATACAGATAGCAGTGTAGATACTTCCACGTTTACAGTGATGGCGGTGTAGATATTTCCATGTTCATACAGAGGACGGTGTAGATATTTCCATGTTTATAGGGATGGCGGTGTAGATATTTTCATGTTTACACAGATGGCGGTGTAGATATTTCCATGTTTACACAGATAGCGGTGTAGACATTTCCATGTTTACACAGATAGCAGTGTGGATATTTCCATGTTTATGCAGATAGCAGTGTAGATATTTCCATGTTTATACAGATAGCGGTGCGGATATTTCAATGTTTATTCAGATAGCGGTGCGGATATTTCCATGTTTATACAGATAGTTGGGCAGATATTTCAATGTTTATACAGATAGCGGTGTAGATATTTCCATCTAATACAAATGGCGGTGTAGATATGTCCATGATCGTACAGATGGCGATGTAGATATTTCCATGTTCATACAGATGGCGGTGTAGATATTTCGAAGTTTATAGAGATAGCGATGTAGTTATTTCCATATTTATAGAGAAATCTGTGTAGATATTTCCATGTATATTCAGATAGCTGTGTAGATGTTTCCATGTTCATGCAGATTACGGTGTAGATATTTCCATGTTCATCCAGATGCCGGTGTACATATATCCATGTTCATACAAATGGCGGTGAAGATATTTCCATGTTCATACAGATGGCGGTGTAGGCATTTCCATGTTCATACAAATGGCGGTGTAGATATTTCCATGTTCATAGAGATGGCGGTGTAGATATTTCCAGGTTCATACAAATGGCGGTGTAGATATTTCCATGTTCATAGAGATGGCGGTGTAGATATTTCCATGTTTATAGAGATAGCAGTGTAGTTATTTCCATGTTTATAGGGATACCAGTCTGGATATTTCCATTGATATACAGATAGCTGTGTAGATATTTGCATGTTCATACAGATAGCGGTGTAGATATTTCCATGTTCATACTGATGGCGGTGTAGATAT
Organism: Gorilla gorilla gorilla; assembly: GCF_029281585.2. Taxonomy (NCBI): domain Eukaryota; kingdom Metazoa; phylum Chordata; class Mammalia; order Primates; family Hominidae; genus Gorilla; species Gorilla gorilla. The sequence continues at coordinate 79,765,413 of NC_073244.2, forward strand.
TTCAAAGTTTATAGAGATAGCGCTGTAGTTATTTCCATATTTATAGAGAAATCTGTGTAGATATTTCCGTGTATATGCAGATAGCTGTGTAGATATTTCCATGTTCCTACAGATAGCGGTGTAGATATTTAAATGTTCATACAGTTAGCGGTGTAGATATTTGCATGTTCATACAGATGGCGGTGTAGATATTTACATGTTGATACAGATGGCGGTGTAGATATTTCCATGTTCATACAGATAGCGGTGTAGATATTTCCATGTTCATACAGATAGCGGTGTAGATATTTCCATGTTCATACAGATACCGGTGTAGATATTTCCATGTTCATACCAATAGCGGTGTAGACATTTCCGTGTTCATACATTTAGCGGTGTAGATATTTCCATGTTCATACAGATGGCGGTGAAGATATTTACATGTTCATACAGATGGCGGTGTAGATATTTCTATGTTTGTACGGATGGCAGTGTAGATATTTCCATGTTCATACAGGTGTCGGTGTAGATATTTCCATGTTTATACAGATAGCAGTGTAGTTATTACCATGCTAATAGAGATAGCGGTGTAGATATTTCCACTGATATACAGATAGCTGTGTAGATATTTGCATGTTCATACAGATAGCGGTGTAGATATTTCCATGTTCCTACAGATAGCGGTGTAGCTATTTCCATGTTTATACAGATATCAGTGTAGTTATTACCATGCTAATAGAGATAGCGGTGTAGATATTTCCACTGATATACAGATAGCTGTGTAGATATTTGCATGTTCATACAGATAGCGGTGTAGATATTTCCATGTTCGTACAGATAGCGGTGTAGCTCTTTCCATGTTCATACAGATAGCGGTGTGGATATTTCTATGTTCATACAGATAACGGTGTAGATATTTCCATGTTCATACAGACAGCGGTGTAGATATTTCCATGTTCATACAGTTAGCGGTGTAGATATTTCCATGTTCATACAGATGGCGGTGTAGATATTTACATGTTCTTACAGATGGCGGTATAGATATTTCCATGTTCTTACAGATGGCGGTGTAGATAATTCCATGTTCATAGAGATGGCGGTGTAGATATTTCCACGTTTATGCAGTTAGCGGTATAGCGGTATATTTCCATGTTTATACAGATTGTGGTGTAGATATTTCCATGTTTATAGATATGGCGGTCTAGATATTTCCATGTTTACAGAGATAGTGGTGTAGTTATTTCCAAGATTACAGAGACAGCGTTGTAGATATTTCCATGTTTATACAGATAGCGGTGAAGATATTTCCAGGTTTATACAGATAGCGGTGTAGATACTTCCATGTTTATACAGATTGCAGTGTAGATATTTCCATGTTTATAGAGATAATGTTGTAGATAATTTCAGTTTTATACAGAGAGCAGTGTAGATATTTCCAGGTTCATACAGATAGCGGTGTAGATATTTCTACGTTTATAGAGATGGCGGTGTAGATATTTCCATGTTCATACAGATGGCGATGTAGATATTTCCATGTTTATAGGGATGGCGGTGTAGATATTTCCATGTTCATATAGATAGCGGTGTAGATATTTCCATCTTAATACAGCTGGCGGTGTAGATATGTCCATGTTTGTACAGATGGCATTGTAGATATTTCCATGTTCATACAGATGGCGGTGTAGATATTTCAAAGTTTATAGAGATAGCGCTGTAGTTATTTCCATATTTATAGAGAAATCTGTGTAGATATTTCCGTGTATATGCAGATAGCTGTGTAGATATTTCCATGTTCATGCAGATAGCGGTGTAGATAATTCCATGTTCATCCAGATGCCGGTGTACATTTATCTATGTTCATACAGATGGCGGTGAAGATATTTCCATGTTCATACAGATGGTGGTGTAGGTATTTCCATGTTCATACAAATGGCGGTGTAGTTATTTCCATGTTCATAGATATAGCGGGGTAGATATTTCCAGGTTCATACAAATGGCGGTGTAGATATTTCCACGTTCATAGAGATGGCCGTGTAGATATTTCCATTTTTATACAGATAGCAGTGAAGTTATTTCCATGTCTATAGAGATACCAGTGTGGATATTTCCATTGATATACAGATAGCTCTGTAGATATTTATATGTTCATACAGATAGCGGTGTAGATATTTCCATGTTCATAGAGATAGCGGTGTAGATATTTGCATGTTCATATAGATAGCGGTGTAGATATTTCCATGTTCATACAGATAGCGGTGTAGATATTTCCATGTTCATACAGATAGCGGTGTAGATAATGCCATGTTCATACAGTTAGCGGTGTAGATATTTCCATGTTCATACAGATGGTGGTGTAGATATTTCCATGTTCATACAGATAGCGGTGTAGAGATTTCCATGTTCATACAGATAGCGTTGTAGATATTTCCATGTTCATACAGATAGCAGTGTAGATATTTCCATGTTCATACCAATAGCGGTGTAGTTATTTCCATGTTCATACAGTTAGCGGGGTAGATATTTCCATGTTCATACAGATGGCTGTGTAGATATTTACATGTTCATACAGATGGCGGTGTAGATATTTCCATGTTCGTAAGGATGGCAGTGTAGATATTTCCATGTTCATACAGGTGGCTGTGTAGTTATTTCCATGTTTATACAGATAGCAGTGTAGTTATTTCCATGTTTATAGAGACAGCTGTGTAGATATTTCCATTGATATACAGATAGCTGTGTAGATATTTGCATGTTCATACAGATAGCGGTGTAGATATTTCCCTGTTCGTACAGATAGCGGTGTAGTTATTTCCATGTTCATACAGATAGCGGTGTAGATATTTCCATGTTCATACAGATAACGGTGTAGATATTTCCATGTTCATACAGATAGCAGTGTGGATATTTCCATGTTCATACAGTTAGCGGTGTAGATATTTCCATGTTCATACAGATGGCGGTGTAGATATTTACATGTTCATACAGATGGCGGTATAGATATTTCCATGTTCGTACAGATGGCGGTGTAGATACTTCCATGTTCATAGAGATGGCGGTGTAGATATTTCCATGTTTATGCAGATAGCGGTATAGATATTTCCATGTTTATACAGATGGTGGTGTAGCTATTTCCATGTTTATAGAGATGGCGGTCTAGATATTTCCATGTTTACAGAGATAGTGTTGTAGTTATTTCCAAGTTTATAGAGACAGCGTTGTAGATATTTCCATGTTTATACAGATAGCGGTGAAGATATTTCCATGTTTATACAGATAGCGGTGTAGATATTTCCATGTTTATACAGATAGCAGTGTAGACATTTCCATGTTTATAGAGATAGTGTTGTAGATAATTTCAATTTCATAGAGAGAGCAGTGTAGATATTTCCAAGTTCATACAGATAGCGGTGTAGATATTTCTACGTTTATAGAGATGGCGGTGTAGATATTTCCATGTTCATACAGAGGACGGTGTAGATATTTCCATGTATATAGGGATGGCAGTGTAGATATTTTCATGTTTACACAGATGGCTGTGTAGATATTTCCATGTTTACACAGATAGCGGTGTAGACATTTCCATGTTTACACAGATAGCGGTGTGGATATTTCCATGTTTATGCAGATAGCAGGGTAGATATTTCCATGTTTATACAGAAAGCAGTGCGGATATTTCCATGCTTATTCAGATAGCGGTGCGGATATTTCCATGTTTATACAGATAGTTGGGCAGATATTTCCATGTTTATACAGATAGCGGTGTAGATCTTTCCATCTTAATTCAGATGGCGGTGTAGATATGTCCATGATCGTACAGATGGCGGTGTAGATAATTCCATGTTCATAGAGATGGCGGTGTAGATGTTTCAAAGTTTATAGAGATAGTGATGTAGTTATTTCCATATATATACAGAAATCTGTGTAGATATTTCCATGTATATTCAGATAGCTGTGTAGATATTTCCATGTTCATGCAGATTACGGTGTAGATATTTCCATGTTCATCCAGATGGCGGTGTACATATATCCATGTTCATACAAATGGCGGTGAAGATATTTCCATGCTCATACAGATGGCGGTGTAGGTATTTCCATGTTCATACAAATGGCGGTGTAGATATTTCCATGTTCATAGAGATGGTGGTGTAGATATTTCCAGGTTCATACAAATGGCGGTGTAGATATTTCCATGTTCATAGAGATGGCGGTGTAGATATTTCCAGGTTTATACAGATAGCAGTGTAGTTATTTCCATGTTTATAGAGATACCATTCTGGATATTTCCATTGATATACAGATAGCTGTGTAGATATTTGCATGTTCATACAGATAGCGGTGTAGATATTTCCATGTTCATACAGATAGCGGTGTAGATATTTCCATGTTCATACAGATAGCGGTGTAGGTATTTAAATGTTCACACAGTTAGCGGTGTAGAGATTTCCATGTTCATACAGATGACGGTGTAGATATTTACATGTTGATACAGATGGCGGTGTAGATATTTCCATGTTCATACTGATAGCGGTGTAGATATTTCCATGTTCATACAGATATCGGTGTAGATATTTCCATGTTCATACAGAATGCGGTGTAGATATTTCCATGTTCATACCAATAGCGGTGTAGATATTTCCATGTTCAAACATTTAGCGGTGTAGATATTTCCATGTTCATACAGATGGCGGTGAAGATATTTACATGTTCATACAGATGGCGGTGTAGATATTTCCATGTTTGTACGGATGGCAGTGTAGATATTTCCATGTTCATTCAGGTGGCGGTGTAGATATTTCCATGTTTATACAGATAGCAGTGTAGTTATTTCCATGTTAATAGAGATAGCGGTGTAGGTATTTCCATTGATATACAGATAGCTGTGTAGATATTTGCATGTTCATACAGATAGTGGTGTAGATATTTCCATGTTCGTACACATAGCGGTGTAGATATTTCCATGTTCATACAGATAGCGGTGTAGATATTTCCATGTTCATACAGATAACGGTGTAGATATTTCCATGTTCATACAGATAGCAGTGTAGATATTTCCATGTTCATACAGTTAGCGGTGTAGATATTTCCATGTTCATACAGATGGCGGTGTAGATATTTACATGTTCATACAGATGGCGGTATAGATACTTCCATGTTCGTACAGATGGCGTTGTAGATATTTCCATGTTCATAGAGATGGCGGTGTAGATATTTCCATGTTTTTGCTGTTAGCGGTATAGATATTTCCATGTTTATACAGATGGTCGTGTAGATATTTCCATGTTTATAGAGATGGCGGTCTAGATATTTCCATGTTTACAGAGATAGTTGTGTACTTATTTCCAAGTATATAGAGACAGCGTTGTAGTTCATACAGATAGCAGAGTAGATATTTCCATGTTTATAGAGATAGTGTTGTAGATAATTTCAATTTCATACAGAGAGCAGTGTAGATATTTCCAAGTTCATACAGATAGCAGTGTAGATATTTCCACGTTTACAGAGATGGCGGTGTAGATATTTCCATGTTCATACAGAGGACGGTGTACATATTTCCATGTTTATAGGGATGGCGGTGTAGATATTTTCATGTTTACACAGATGGCGGTGTAGATATTTCCATGTTTACACAGATAGCGGTGTAGACATTTCCATGTTTACACAGATAGGAGTGTGGATATTTCCATGTTTATGCAGATAGCAGTGTAGATATTTCCATGTTTATACAGATAGCGGTGCGGATATTTCAATGTTTATTCAGATAGTGGTGCGGATATTTCCATGTTTATACAGATAGTTGGGCAGATATTTCAATGTTTATACAGATAGCGGTGTAGATATTTCCATCTAATACAAATGGCGGTGTAGATATGTCCATGATCGTACAGATGGCGATGTAGATATTTCCATGTTCATACAGATGGCGGTGTAGATATTTCGAAGTTTATAGAGATAGAGATGTAGTTATTTCCATATTTATAGAGAAATCTGTGTAGATATTTCCATGTATATTCAGATAGCTGTGTAGATGTTTCCATGTTCATGCAGATTACGGTGTAGATATTTCCATGTTCATCCAGATGCCGGTGTACATATATCCATGTTCATACAAATGGCGGTGAAGATATTTCCATGTTCATACAGATGGCGGTGTAGGCATTTCCATGTTCATACAAATGGCGGTGTAGATATTTCCATGTTCATAGAGATGGCGGTGTAGATATTTCCAGGTTCATACAAATGGCGGTGTAGATATTTCCATGTTCATAGAGATGGCGGTGTAGATATTTCCATGTTTATACAGATAGCAGTGTAGTTATTTCCATTTTTATAGGGATACCAGTCTGGATATTTCCATTGATATACAGATAGCTGTGTAGATATTTGCATGTTCATACAGATAGCGGTGTAGATATTTCCATGTTCATACAGATAGCGGTGTAGATATTTCCATGTTCATACAGATAGCGGTGTAGATATTTCTATGTTAATACAGATAGCGGTGTAGATATATCCATGTTCCTACAGATAGCGGTGTAGATTTTTAAATGTTCATACAGTTAGCGGTGTAGATATTTGCATGTTCATACAGATGGCGGTGTAGATATTTACATGTTGATACAGATGGCGGTGTAGATATTTCCATGTTCATACAGATAGCGGTGTAGATATTTCCATGTTCATACAGATAGCGGTGTAGATATTTCCATGTTCATACAGATACCGGTGTAGATATTTCCATGTTCATACAGATGGCGGTGAGGATATTTACATGTTCATACAGATGGCGGTGTAGATATTTCTATGTTTGTACGGATGGCAGTGTAGATATTTCCATGTTCATACAGATGGCGGTGTAGATATTTCCATGTTTATACAGATAGCAGTGTAGTTATTATCATGCTAATAGAGATAGCGGTGTAGATATTTCCACTGATATACAGATAGCTGTGTAGATATTTGCATGTTCATACAGATAGCGGTGTAGATATTTCCATGTTCGTACAGATAGCGGTGTAGCTATTTCCATGTTCATACAGATAGCGGTGTAGATATTTCTATGTTCATACAGATAACGGTGTAGATATTTCCATGTTCATACAGACAGCGGTGTAGATATTTCCATGTTCATACAGTTAGCGGTGTAGATATTTCCATGTTCATACAGATGGCGGTGTAGATATTTACATGTTCTTACAGATGGCGGTATAGATATTTACATGTTCTTACAGATGGCGATGTAGATAATTCCATGTTCATAGAGATGGCGGTGTAGATATTTCCACGTTTATGCAGATAGCGGTATAGATATTTCCATGTTTATACAGATGGTGGTGTAGATATTTCCATGTTTATAGATATGGCGGTCTAGATATTTCCATGTTTACAGAGATAGTGGTGTAGTTATTTCCAAGTTTACAGAGACAGCGTTGTAGATATTTCCATGTTTATACAGATAGCGGTGAAGATATTTCCAGGTTTATACAGATAGCGGTGTAGATACTTCCATGTTTATACAGATTGCAGTGTAGATATTTCCATGTTTATAGAGATAATGTTGTAGATAATTTCAATTTTATACAGAGAGCAGTGTAGATATTTCCAGGTTCTTACAGATAGCGGTGTAGATATTTCTACATTTATAGAGATGGCGGTGTAGATATTTCCATGTTCATACAGATGGCGATGTAGATATTTCCATGTTTATAGGGATGGCGGTGTAGATATTTCCATGTTCATATAGATAGCGGTGTAGATAGTTCCATCTTAATACAGCTGGTGGTGTAGATATGTCCATGTTTGTACAGATGGCGGTGTAGATATTTCCATGTTCATACAGATGGCGGTGAAGATATTTCAAAGTTTATAGAGATAGCGCTGTAGTTATTTCCATATTTATAGAGAAATCTGTGTAGATATTTCCGTGTATATGCAGATAGCTGTGTAGATATTTCCATGTTCATGCAGATAGCGGTGTAGATATTTCCATGTTCATCCAGATGCCGGTGTACATTTATCCATGTTCATACAGATGGCGGTGAAGATATTTCCATGTTCATAAAGATGGTGGTGTAGGTATTTCCATGTTCATACAAATGGCGGTGTAGTTATTTCCATGTTCATAGATATGGCGGGGTAGATATTTCCAGGTTCATACAAATGGCGGTGTAGATATTTCCATGTTCATAGAGATGGCCGTGTAGATATTTCCATTTTTATACAGATAGCAGTGTAGTTATTTCCATGTCTATAGAGATACCAGTGTGGATATTTCCATTGATATACAGATAGCTCTGTAGATATTTATATGTTCATACAGATAGCAGTGTAGATATTTCCATGTTCATACAGATAGCGGTCTAGATATTTCCAGGTTCATACCAATAGCGGTGTAGACATTTGCATGTTCATACAGTTAGCGGTGTAGATATTTCCATGTTCATACAGATGGCGGTGTAGATATTTACATGTTCATACAGATGGCGGTGTAGATATTTCCATGTTTGTACGGATGGCATTGTAGATATTTCCATGTTCATACAGGTGGCGGTGTAGATATTTCCATGTTTATACAGATAGCAGTGTAGTTATTTCAATGTTAATAGGGATAGCAGTGTAGATATTTTCATTGATATACAGATAGCTGTGTAGATATTTGAATGTTCATACAGATAGCGGTGTAGATATTTCCATGTTCATACAGATAGCGGTGTAGATATTTCCATGTTCATACAGATAGCGGTGTAGATATTTCCATGTTCATACAGATAGCGGTGTAGATATTTCCATGTCCATACAGATAGCGGTGTAGATATTTCCATGTTCATACAGTTAGCGGTGTAGATATTTCCATGTTCATACAGATGGCGGTGTAGATATTTACATGTTCATACAGATGGCGGTGTAGGTATTTCCATGTTCATACAGATAGCGTTGTAGATATTTCCATGTTCATACAGATAGCGGTGTAGATATTTCCATGTTCATACCAATAGCGGTGTAGATATTTCCATGTTCATACAGTTAGCGGGGTAGATATTTCCATGTTCATACAGATGGCGGTGTAGATATTTACATGTTCATACAGATGGCTGTGTAGATATTTCCATGTTCATAAGGATGGCAGTGTAGATATTTCCATGTTCATACAGGTGGCGGTGTAGTTATTTCCATGTTTATACAGATAGCAGTGTAGTTATTTCCATGTTTATAGAGACAGCTCTGTAGATATTTCCATTGATATACAGATAGCTGTGTAGATATTTGTATGTTCATACAGATAGCGGTGTAGATATTTCCCTGTTCGTACAGATAGCGGTGTAGATATTTCCATGTTCATACAGATAGCGGTGTAGATATTTCCATGTTCATACAGATAACGGTGTAGATATTTCCATGTTCATACAGATAGCAGTGTGGATATTTCCATGTTCATACAGTTAGCGGTGTAGATATTTCCATGTTCATACAGATGGCGGTGTAGATATTTACATGTTCATACAGATGGCGGTATAGATATTTCCATGTTCGTACAGATGGCGGTGTAGATACTTCCATGTTCATAGAGATGGCGGTGTAGATATTTCCATGTTTACACAGATAGCAGTGTGGATATTTCCATGTTTATGCAGATAGCAGTGTAGATATTTCCATGTTTATACAGATAGCGGTGCGGATATTTCAATGTTTATTCAGATAGTGGTGCGGATATTTCCATGTTTATACAGATAGTTGGGCAGATATTTCAATGTTTATACAGATAGCGGTGTAGATATTTCCATCTAATACACATGGCGGTGCAGATATGTCCATGATCGTACAGATGGCGATGTAGCTATTTCCATGTTCATACAGATGGCGGTGTAGATATTTCGAAGTTTATAGAGATAGCGATGTAGTTATTTCCATATTTATAGAGAAATCTGTGTAGATATTTCCATGTATATTCAGATAGCTGTGTAGATGTTTCCATGTTCATGCAGATTACGGTGTAGATATTTCCATGTTCATCCAGATGCCGGTGTACATATATCCATGTTCATACAAATGGCGGTGAAGATATTTCCATGTTCGTACAGATGGCGGTGTAGGCATTTCCATGTTCATACAAATGGCGGTGTAGATATTTCCATGTTCATAGAGATGGCGGTGTAGATATTTCCAGGTTCATACAAATGGCGGTGTAGATATTTCCATGTTCATAGAGATGGCGGTGTAGATATTTCCATGTTTATACAGATAGCAGTGTAGTTATTTCCATGTTTATAGGGATACCAGTCTGGATATTTCCATTGATATACAGATAGCTGTGTAGATATTTGCATGTTCATACAGATAGCGGTGTAGATATTTCCATGTTCATACAGATAGCGGTGTAGATATTTCCATGTTCATACAGATAGCGGTGTAGATATTTCTATGTTAATACAGATAGCGGTGTAGATATTTCCATGTTCCTACAGATAGCGGTGTAGATATTTAAATGTTCATACAGTTAGCGGTGTAGATATTTGCATGTTCATACAGATGGCGGTGTAGATATTTACATGTTGATGCAGATGGCGGTGTAGATATTTCCATGTTCATACAGATAGCGGTGTAGATATTTCCATGTTCATACAGATAGCGGTGTAGATATTTCCATGTTCATACAGATACCGGTGTAGATATTTCCATGTTCATACCAATAGCAGTGTAGACATTTCCATGTTCATACATTTAGCGGTGTAGATATTTCCATGTTCATACAGATGGAGGTGAGGATATTTACATGTTCATACAGATGGCGGTGTAGATATTTCTATGTTTGTACGGATGGCAGTGTAGATATTTCCATGTTCATACAGGTGGCGGTGTAGTTATTTCCATGTTTATACAGATAGCAGTGTAGTTATTTCCATGTTTATAGAGACAGCTGTGTAGATATTTCCATTGATATACAGATAGCTGTGTAGATATTTGCATGTTCATACAGATAGCGGTGTAGATATTTCCCTGTTCGTACAGATAGCGGTGTAGTTATTTCCATGTTCATACAGATAGCGGTGTAGATATTTCCATGTTCATACAGATAACGGTGTAGATATTTCCATGTTCATACAGATAGCAGTGTGGATATTTCCATGTTCATACAGTTAGCGGTGTAGATATTTCCATGTTCATACAGATGGCGGTGTAGATATTTACATGTTCATACAGATGGCGGTATAGATATTTCCATGTTCGTACAGATGGCGGTGTAGATACTTCCATGTTCATAGAGATGGCGGTGTAGATATTTCCATGTTTATGCAGATAGCGGTATAGATATTTCCATGTTTATACAGATGGTGGTGTAGCTATTTCCATGTTTATAGAGATGGCAGTCTAGATATTTCCATGTTTACAGAGATAGTGTTGTAGTTATTTCCAAGTTTATAGAGACAGCGTTGTAAATATTTCCATGTTTACACAGATAGCGGTGAAGATATTTCCATGTTTATACAGATAGCGGTGTAGATATTTCCATGTTTATACAGATAGCAGTGTAGATATTTCCATGTTTATAGAGATAGTGTTGTAGATAATTTCAATTTCATAGAGAGAGCAGTGTAGATATTTCCAAGTTCATACAGATAGCGGTGTAGATATTTCTACGTTTATAGAGATGGCGGTGTAGATATTTCCATGTTCATACAGAGGACGGTGTAGATATTTCCATGTATATAGGGATGGCAGTGTAGATATTTTCATGTTTACACAGATGGCTGTGTAGATATTTCCATGTTTACACAGATAGCGGTGTAGACATTTCCATGTTTACACAGATAGCGGTGTGGATATTTCCATGTTTATGCAGATAGCAGTGTAGATATTTCCATGTTTATACAGAAAGCGGTGCGGATATTTCCATGTTTATTCAGATAGCGGTGCGGATATTTCCATGTTTATACTGATAGTTGGGCAGATATTTCCATGTTTATACAGATAGCGGTGTAGATATTTCCATCTTAATTCAGATGGCGGTGTAGATATGTCCATGATCGTACAGATGGCGGTGTAGATATTTCCATGTTCATAGAGATGGCGGTGTAGATATTTCAAAGTTTATAGAGATAGCGATGTAGTTATTTCCATATATATACAGAAATCTGTGTAGATATTTCCATGTATATTCAGATAGCTGTGTAGATATTTCCATGTTCATGCAGATTACGGTGTAGATATTTCCATGTTTATCCAGATGGCGGTGTACATATATCCATGTTCATACAAATGGCGGTGAAGATATTTCCATGCTCATACAGATGGCGGTGTAGGTATTTCCATGTTCATACAAATGGCGGTGTAGATATTTCCATGTTCATAGAGATGGTGGTGTAGATATTTCCAGGTTCATACAAATGGCGGTGTAGATATTTCCATGTTCATAGAGATGGCGGTGTAGATATTTCCTTGTTTATACAAATAGCAGTGTAGTTATTTCCATGTTTATAGAGATACCATTCTGGATATTTCCATTGATATACAGATAGCTGTGTAGATATTTGCATGTTCATACAGATAGCGGTGTAGATATTTCCATGTTCATACAGATAGCGGTGTAGATATTTCCATGTTCATACAGATAGCGGTGTAGGTATTTAAATGTTCACACAGTTAGCGGTGTAGAGATTTCCATGTTCATACAGATGACGGTGTAGATATTTACATGTTGATACAGATGGCGGTGTAGATATTTCCATGTTCATACTGATAGCGGTGTAGATATTTCCATGTTCATACAGATAACGGTGTAGATATTTCCATGTTCATACAGATAGCGGTGTAGATATTTCCATGTTCATACCAATAGCGGTGTAGATATTTCCATGTTCAAACATTTAGCGGTGTAGATATTTCCATGTTCATACAGATGGCGGTGAAGATATTTACATGTTCATACAGATGGCGGTGTAGATATTTCCATGTTTGTACGGATGGCAGTGTAGATATTTCCATGTTCATTCAGGTGGCGGTGTAGATATTTCCATGTTTATACAGATAGCAGTGTAGTTATTTCCATGTTAATAGAGATAGCGGTGTAGGTATTTCCATTGATATACAGATAGCTGTGTAGATATTTGCATGTTCATACAGATAGTGGTGTAGATGTTTCCATGTTCGTACACATAGCGGTGTAGATATTTCCATGTTCATACAGATAGCGGTGTAGATATTTCCATGTTCATACAGATAACGGTGTAGATATTTCCATGTTCATACAGATAGCAGTGTAGATATTTCCATGTTCATACAGTTAGCGGTGTAGATATTTCCATGTTCATACAGATGGCGGTGTAGATATTTACATGTTCATACAGATGGCGGTATAGATACTTCCATGTTCGTACAGATGGCGTTGTAGATATTTCCATGTTCATAGAGATGGCAGTGTAGATATTTCCATGTTTTTGCTGTTAGCGGTATAGATATTTCCATGTTTATACAGATGGTGGTGTAGATATTTCCATGTTTATAGAGATGGCGGTCTAGATATTTCCATGTTTACAGAGATAGTTGTGTACTTATTTCCAAGTATATAGAGACAGCGTTGTAGTTCATACAGATAGCAGAGTAGATATTTCCATGTTTATAGAGATAGTGTTGTAGATAATTTCAATTTCATACAGAGAGCAGTGTAGATATTTCCAAGTTCATACAGATAGCAGTGTAGGTATTTCCACGTTTACAGAGATGGCGGTGTAGATGTTTCCATGTTCATACAGAGGACGGTGTAGATATTTCCATGTTTATAGGGATGGCGGTGTAGATATTTTCATGTTTACACAGATGGCGGTGTAGATATTTCCATGTTTACACAGATAGCGGTGTAGACATTTCCATGTTTACACAGATAGCAGTGTGGATATTTCCATGTTTATGCAGATAGCAGTGTAGATATTTCCATGTTTATACAGATAGCGGTGCGGATATTTCAATGTTTATTCAGATAGCGGTGCGGATATTTCCATGTTTATACAGATAGTTGGGCAGATATTTCAATGTTTATACAGATAGCGGTGTAGATATTTCCATCTAATACAAATGGCGGTGTAGATATGTCCATGATCGTACAGTTGGCGATGTAGATATTTCCATGTTCATACAGATGGCGGTGTAGATATTTCGAAGTTTATAGAGATAGCGATGTAGTTATTTCCATATTTATAGAGAAATCTGTGTAGATATTTCCATGTATATTCAGATAGCTGTGTAGATGTTTCCATGTTCATGCAGATTACGGTGTAGATATTTCCATGTTCATCCAGATGCCGGTGTACATATATCCATGTTCATACAAATGGCGGTGAAGATATTTCCATGTTCATACAGATGGCGGTGTAGGCATTTCCATGTTCATACAAATGGCGGTGTAGATATTTCCATGTTCATAGAGATGGCGGTGTAGATATTTCCAGGTTCATACAAATGGCGGTGTAGATATTTCCATGTTCATAGAGATGGCGGTGTAGATATTTCCATGTTTATACAGATAGCAGTGTAGTTATTTCCATTTTTATAGGGATACCAGTCTGGATATTTCCATTGATATACAGATAGCTGTGTAGATATTTGCATGTTCATACAGATAGCGGTGTAGATATTTCCATGTTCATACAGATAGCGGTGTAGATATTTCCATGTTCATACAGATAGCGGTGTAGATATTTCTATGTTAATACAGATAGCGGTGTAGATATTTCCATGTTCCTACAGATGGCGGTGAGGATATTTACATGTTCATACAGATGGCGGTGTAGATATTTCTATGTTTGTACGGATGGCAGTGTAGATATTTCCATGTTCATACAGGTGGCGGTGTAGATATTTCCATGTTTATACAGATAGCAGTGTAGTTATTATCATGCTAATAGAGATAGCGGTGTAGATATTTCCACTGATATACAGATAGCTGTGTAGATATTTGCATGTTCATACAGATAGCGGTGTAGATATTTCCATGTTCGTACAGATAGCGGTGTAGCTATTTCCATGTTCATACAGATAGCGGTGTAGATATTTCTATGTTCATACAGATAATGGTGTAGATATTTCCATGTTCATACAGACAGCGGTGTAGATATTTCCATGTTCATACAGTTAGCGGTGTAGATATTTCCATGTTCATACAGATGGCGGTGTAGATATTTACATGTTCCTACAGATAGCGGTGTAGATATTTAAATGTTCATACAGTTAGCGGTGTAGATATTTGCATGTTCATACAGATGGCGGTGTAGATATTTACATGTTGATGCAGATGGCGGTGTAGATTTTTCCATGTTCATACAGATAGCGGTGTAGATATTTCCATGTTCATACAGATAGCGGTGTAGATATTTCCATGTTCATACAGATACCGGTGTAGATATTTCCATGTTCATACCAATAGCGGTGTAGACATTTCCATGTTCATACATTTAGCGGTGTAGATATTTCCATGTTCATACAGATGGAGGTGAGGATATTTACATGTTCATACAGATGGCGGTGTAGATATTTCTATGTTTGTACGGATGGCAGTGTAGATATTTCCATGTTCATACAGGTGGCGGTGTAGTTATTTCCATGTTTATACAGATAGCAGTGTAGTTATTTCCATGTTTATAGAGACAGCTGTGTAGATATTTCCATTGATATACAGATAGCTGTGTAGATATTTGCATGTTCATACAGATAGCGGTGTAGATATTTCCCTGTTCGTACAGATAGCGGTGTAGTTATTTCCATGTTCATACAGATAGCGGTGTAGATATTTCCATGTTCATACAGATCACGGTGTAGATATTTCCATGTTCATACAGATAGCAGTGTGGATATTTCCATGTTCATACAGTTAGCGGTGTAGATATTTCCATGTTCATACAGATGGCGGTGTAGATATTTACATGTTCATACAGATGGCGGTATAGATATTTCCATGTTCGTACAGATGGCGGTGTAGATACTTCCATGTTCATAGAGATGGCGGTGTAGATATTTCCATGTTTATGCAGATAGCGGTATAGATATTTCCATGTTTATACAGATGGTGGTGTAGCTATTTCCATGTTTATATAGATGGCAGTCTAGATATTTCCATGTTTACAGAGATAGTGTTGTAGTTATTTCCAAGTTTATAGAGACAGCGTTGTAGATATTTCCATGTTTACACAGATAGCGGTGAAGATATTTCCATGTTTATACAGATAGCGGTGTAGATATTTCCATGTTTATACAGATAGCAGTGTAGATATTTCCATGTTTATAGAGATAGTGTTGTAGATAATTTCAATTTCATAGAGAGAGCAGTGTAGATATTTCCAAGTTCATACAGATAGCGGTGTAGATATTTCTTCGTTTATAGAGATGGCGGTGTAGATATTTCCATGTTCATACAGAGGACGGTGTAGATATTTCCATGTATATAGGGATGGCAGTGTAGATATTTTCATGTTTACACAGATGGCTGTGTAGATATTTCCATGTTTACACAGATAGCGGTGTAGACATTTCCATGTTTACACAGATAGCGGTGTGGATATTTCCATGTTTATGCAGATAGCAGTGTAGATATTTCCATGTTTATACAGAAAGCGGTGCGGATATTTCCATGTTTATTCAGATAGCGGTGCGGATATTTCCATGTTTATACAGATAGTTGGGCAGATATTTCCATGTTTATACAAATAGCGGTGTAGATATTTCCATCTTAATTCAGATGGCGGTGTAGATATGTCCATGATCGTACAGATGGCGGTGTAGATATTTCCATGTTCATAGAGATGGCGGTGTAGATATTTCAAAGTTTATAGAGATAGCGATGTAGTTATTTCCATATATATACAGAAATCTGTGTAGATATTTCCATGTATATTCAGATAGCTGTGTAGATATTTCCATGTTCATGCAGATTACGGTGTAGATATTTCCATGTTCATCCAGATGGCGGTGTACATATATCCATGTTCATACAAATGGCGGTGAAGATATTTCCATGCTCATACAGATGGCGGTGTAGGTATTTCCATGTTCATACAAATGGCGGTGTAGATATTTCCATGTTCATAGAGATGGTGGTGTAGATATTTCCAGGTTCATACAAATGGCGGTGTAGATATTTCCATGTTCATAGAGATGGCGGTGTAGATATTTCCATGTTTATACAGATAGCAGTGTAGTTATTTCCATGTTTATAGAGATACCATTCTGGATATTTCCATTGATATACAGATAGCTGTGTAGATATTTGCATGTTCATACAGATAGCGGTGTAGATATTTCCATGTTCATACAGATAGCGGTGTAGATATTTCCATGTTCATACAGATAGCGGTGTAGGTATTTAAATGTTCACACAGTTAGCGGTGTAGAGATTTCCATGTTCATACAGATGACGGTGTAGATATTTACATGTTGATACAGATGGCGGTGTAGATATTTCCATGTTCATACTGATAGCGGTGTAGATATTTCCATGTTCATACAGATATCGGTGTAGATATTTCCATGTTCATACAGATGACGGTGTAGATATTTCCATGTTCATACCAATAGCGGTGTAGATATTTCCATGTTCAAACATTTAGCGGTGTAGATATTTCCATGTTCATACAGATGGCGGTGAAGATATTTACATGTTCATACAGATGGCGGTGTAGATATTTCCATGTTTGTACGGATGGCAGTGTAGATATTTCCATGTTCATTCAGGTGGCGGTGTAGATATTTCCATGTTTATACAGATAGCAGTGTAGTTATTTCCATGTTAATAGAGATAGCGGTGTAGGTATTTCCATTGATATACAGATAGCTGTGTAGATATTTGCATGTTCATACAGATAGTGGTGTAGATATTTCCATGTTCGTACACATAGCGGTGTAGATATTTCCATGTTCATACAGATAGCGGTGTAGATATTTCCATGTTCATACAGATAACGGTGTAGATATTTCCATGTTCATACAGATAGCAGTGTAGATATTTCCATGTTCATACAGTTAGCGGTGTAGATATTTCCATGTTCATACAGATGGCGGTGTAGATATTTACATGTTCATACAGATGGCGGTATAGATACTTCCATGTTCGTACAGATGGCGTTGTAGATATTTCCATGTTCATAGAGATGGCAGTGTAGATATTTCCATGTTTTTGCTGTTAGCGGTATAGATATTTCCATGTTTATACAGATGGTGGTGTAGATATTTCCATGTTTATAGAGATGGCGGTCTAGATATTTCCATGTTTACAGAGATAGTTGTGTACTTATTTCCAAGTATATAGAGACAGCGTTGTAGTTCATACAGATAGCAGAGTAGATATTTCCATGTTTATAGAGATAGTGTTGTAGATAATTTCAATTTCATACAGAGAGCAGTGTAGATATTTCCAAGTTCATACAGATAGCAGTGTAGATATTTCCACGTTTACAGAGATGGCGGTGTAGATATTTCCATGTTCATACAGAGGACGGTGTAGATATTTCCATGTTTATAGGGATGGCGGTGTAGATATTTTCATGTTTACACAGATGGCGGTGTAGATATTTCCATGTTTACACAGATAGCGGTGTAGACATTTCCATGTTTACACAGATAGCAGTGTGGATATTTCCATGTTTATGCAGATAGCAGTGTAGATATTTCCATGTTTATACAGATAGCGGTGCGGATATTTCAATGTTTATTCAGATAGCGGTGCGGATATTTCCATGTTTATACAGATAGTTGGGCAGATATTTCAATGTTTATACAGATAGCGGTGTAGATATTTCCATCTAATACAAATGGCGGTGTAGATATGTCCATGATCGTACAGATGGCGATGTAGATATTTCCATGTTCATACAGATGGCGGTGTAGATATTTCGAAGTTTATAGAGATAGCGATGTAGTTATTTCCATATTTATAGAGAAATCTGTGTAGATATTTCCATGTATATTCAGATAGCTGTGTAGATGTTTCCATGTTCATGCAGATTACGGTGTAGATATTTCCATGTTCATCCAGATGCCGGTGTACATATATCCATGTTCATACAAATGGCGGTGAAGATATTTCCATGTTCATACAGATGGCGGTGTAGGCATTTCCATGATCATACAAATGGCGGTGTAGATATTTCCATGTTCATAGAGATGGCGGTGTAGATATTTCCAGGTTCATACAAATGGCGGTGTAGATATTTCCATGTTCATAGAGATGGCGGTGTAGATATTTCCATGTTTATACAGATAGCACTGTAGTTATTTCCATGTTTATAGGGATACCAGTCTGGATATTTCCATTGATATACAGATAGCTGTGTAGATATTTGCATGTTCATACAGATAGCGGTGTAGATATTTCCATGTTCATACAGATAGCGGTGTAGATATTTCCATGTTCATACCGATAGCGGTGTAGATATTTCTATGTTAATACAGATAGCGGTGTAGATATTTCCATGTTCCTACAGATAGCGGTGTAGATATTTAAATGTTCATACAGTTAGCGGTGTAGATATTTGCATGTTCATACAGATGGCGGTGTAGATATTTACATGTTGACACAGATGGCGGTGTAGATATTTCCATGTTCATACAGATAGCGGTGTAGATATTTCCATGTTCATACAGATAGCGGTGTAGATATTTCCATGTTAATACAGATACCGGTGTAGATATTTCCATGTTCATACCAATAGCGGTGTAGACATTTCCATGTTCATACATTTAGCGGTGTAGATATTTCCATGTTCATACAGATGGCGGTGAGGATATTTACATGTTCATACAGATGGCGGTGTAGATATTTCTATGTTTGTACGGATGGCAGTGTAGATATTTCCATGTTCATACAGGTGGCGGTGTAGATATTTCCATGTTCATACAGATAACGGTGTAGATATTTCCATGTTCATACAGATAGCAGTGTAGATATTTCCATGTTCATACAGTTAGCGGTGTAGATATTTCCATGTTCATACAGATGGCGGTGTAGATATTTACATGTTCATACAGATGGCGGTATAGATACTTCCATGTTCGTACAGATGGCGTTGTAGATATTTCCATGTTCATAGAGATGGCAGTGTAGATATTTCCATGTTTTTGCTGTTAGCGGTATAGATATTTTCATGTTTATACAGATGGTGGTGTAGATATTTCCATGTTTATAGAGATGGCGGTCTAGATATTTCCATGTTTACAGAGATAGTTGTGTACTTATTTCCAAGTATATAGAGACAGCGTTGTAGTTCATACAGATAGCAGAGTAGATATTTCCATGTTTATAGAGATAGTGTTGTAGATAATTTCAATTTCATACAGAGAGCAGTGTAGATATTTCCAAGTTCATACAGATAGCAGTGTAGGTATTTCCACGTTTACAGAGATGGCGGTGTAGATGTTTCCATGTTCATACAGAGGACGGTGTAGATATTTCCATGTTTATAGGGATGGCGGTGTAGATATTTTCATGTTTACACAGATGGCGGTGTAGATATTTCCATGTTTACACAGATAGCGGTGTAGACATTTCCATGTTTACACAGATAGCAGTGTGGATATTTCCATGTTTATGCAGATAGCAGTGTAGATATTTCCATGTTTATACAGATAGCGGTGCGGATATTTCAATGTTTATTCAGATAGCGGTGCGGATATTTCCATGTTTATACAGATAGTTGGGCAGATATTTCAATGTTTATACAGATAGCGGTGTAGATATTTCCATCTAATACAAATGGCGGTGTAGATATGTCCATGATCGTACAGTTGGCGATGTAGATATTTCCATGTTCATACAGATGGCGGTGTAGATATTTCGAAGTTTATAGAGATAGCGATGTAGTTATTTCCATATTTATAGAGAAATCTGTGTAGATATTTCCATGTATATTCAGATAGCTGTGTAGATGTTTCCATGTTCATGCAGATTACGGTGTAGATATTTCCATGTTCATCCAGATGCCGGTGTACATATATCCATGTTCATACAAATGGCGGTGAAGATATTTCCATGTTCATACAGATGGCGGTGTAGGCATTTCCATGTTCATACAAATGGCGGTGTAGATATTTCCATGTTCATAGAGATGGCGGTGTAGATATTTCCAGGTTCATACAAATGGCGGTGTAGATATTTCCATGTTCATAGAGATGGCGGTGTAGATATTTCCATGTTTATACAGATAGCAGTGTAGTTATTTCCATTTTTATAGGGATACCAGTCTGGATATTTCCATTGATATACAGATAGCTGTGTAGATATTTGCATGTTCATACAGATAGCGGTGTAGATATTTCCATGTTCATACAGATAGCGGTGTAGATATTTCCATGTTCATACAGATAGCGGTGTAGATATTTCTATGTTAATACAGATAGCGGTGTAGATATTTCCATGTTCCTACAGATGGCGGTGAGGATATTTACATGTTCATACAGATGGCGGTGTAGATATTTCTATGTTTGTACGGATGGCAGTGTAGATATTTCCATGTTCATACAGGTGGCGGTGTAGATATTTCCATGTTTATACAGATAGCAGTGTAGTTATTATCATGCTAATAGAGATAGCGGTGTAGATATTTCCACTGATATACAGATAGCTGTGTAGATATTTGCATGTTCATACAGATAGCGGTGTAGATATTTCCATGTTCGTACAGATAGCGGTGTAGCTATTTCCATGTTCATACAGATAGCGGTGTAGATATTTCTATGTTCATACAGATAATGGTGTAGATATTTCCATGTTCATACAGACAGCGGTGTAGATATTTCCATGTTCATACAGTTAGCGGTGTAGATATTTCCATGTTCATACAGATGGCGGTGTAGATATTTACATGTTCCTACAGATAGCGGTGTAGATATTTAAATGTTCATACAGTTAGCGGTGTAGATATTTGCATGTTCATACAGATGGCGGTGTAGATATTTACATGTTGATGCAGATGGCGGTGTAGATATTTCCATGTTCATACAGATAGCGGTGTAGATATTTCCATGTTCATACAGATAGCGGTGTAGATATTTCCATGTTCATACAGATACCGGTGTAGATATTTCCATGTTCATACCAATAGCGGTGTAGACATTTCCATGTTCATACATTTAGCGGTGTAGATATTTCCATGTTCATACAGATGGAGGTGAGGATATTTACATGTTCATACAGATGGCGGTGTAGATATTTCTATGTTTGTACGGATGGCAGTGTAGATATTTCCATGTTCATACAGGTGGCGGTGTAGTTATTTCCATGTTTATACAGATAGCAGTGTAGTTATTTCCATGTTTATAGAGACAGCTGTGTAGATATTTCCATTGATATACAGATAGCTGTGTAGATATTTGCATGTTCATACAGATAGCGGTGTAGATATTTCCCTGTTCGTACAGATAGCGGTGTAGTTATTTCCATGTTCATACAGATAGCGGTGTAGATATTTCCATGTTCATACAGATAACGGTGTAGATATTTCCATGTTCATACAGATAGCAGTGTGGATATTTCCATGTTCATACAGTTAGCGGTGTAGATATTTCCATGTTCATACAGATGGCGGTGTAGATATTTACATGTTCATACAGATGGCGGTATAGATATTTCCATGTTCGTACAGATGGCGGTGTAGATACTTCCATGTTCATAGAGATGGCGGTGTAGATATTTCCATGTTTATGCAGATAGCGGTATAGATATTTCCATGTTTATACAGATGGTGGTGTAGCTATTTCCATGTTTATATAGATGGCAGTCTAGATATTTCCATGTTTACAGAGATAGTGTTGTAGTTATTTCCAAGTTTATAGAGACAGCGTTGTAGATATTTCCATGTTTACACAGATAGCGGTGAAGATATTTCCATGTTTATACAGATAGCGGTGTAGATATTTCCATGTTTATACAGATAGCAGTGTAGATATTTCCATGTTTATAGAGATAGTGTTGTAGATAATTTCAATTTCATAGAGAGAGCAGTGTAGATATTTCCAAGTTCATACAGATAGCGGTGTAGATATTTCTTCGTTTATAGAGATGGCGGTGTAGATATTTCCATGTTCATACAGAGGACGGTGTAGATATTTCCATGTATATAGGGATGGCAGTGTAGATATTTTCATGTTTACACAGATGGCTGTGTAGATATTTCCATGTTTACACAGATAGCGGTGTAGACATTTCCATGTTTACACAGATAGCGGTGTGGATATTTCCATGTTTATGCAGATAGCAGTGTAGATATTTCCATGTTTATACAGAAAGCGGTGCGGATATTTCCATGTTTATTCAGATAGCGGTGCGGATATTTCCATGTTTATACAGATAGTTGGGCAGATATTTCCATGTTTATACAAATAGCGGTGTAGATATTTCCATCTTAATTCAGATGGCGGTGTAGATATGTCCATGATCGTACAGATGGCGGTGTAGATATTTCCATGTTCATAGAGATGGCGGTGTAGATATTTCAAAGTTTATAGAGATAGCGATGTAGTTATTTCCATATATATACAGAAATCTGTGTAGATATTTCCATGTATATTCAGATAGCTGTGTAGATATTTCCATGTTCATGCAGATTACGGTGTAGATATTTCCATGTTCATCCAGATGGCGGTGTACATATATCCATGTTCATACAAATGGCGGTGAAGATATTTCCATGCTCATACAGATGGCGGTGTAGGTATTTCCATGTTCATACAAATGGCGGTGTAGATATTTCCATGTTCATAGAGATGGTGGTGTAGATATTTCCAGGTTCATACAAATGGCGGTGTAGATATTTCCATGTTCATAGAGATGGCGGTGTAGATATTTCCATGTTTATACAGATAGCAGTGTAGTTATTTCCATGTTTATAGAGATACCATTCTGGATATTTCCATTGATATACAGATAGCTGTGTAGATATTTGCATGTTCATACAGATAGCGGTGTAGATATTTCCATGTTCATACAGATAGCGGTGTAGATATTTCCATGTTCATACAGATAGCGGTGTAGGTATTTAAATGTTCACACAGTTAGCGGTGTAGAGATTTCCATGTTCATACAGATGACGGTGTAGATATTTACATGTTGATACAGATGGCGGTGTAGATATTTCCATGTTCATACTGATAGCGGTGTAGATATTTCCATGTTCATACAGATATCGGTGTAGATATTTCCATGTTCATACAGATAGCGGTGTAGATATTTCCATGTTCATACCAATAGCGGTGTAGATATTTCCATGTTCAAACATTTAGCGGTGTAGATATTTCCATGTTCATACAGATGGCGGTGAAGATATTTACATGTTCATACAGATGGCGGTGTAGATATTTCCATGTTTGTACGGATGGCAGTGTAGATATTTCCATGTTCATTCAGGTGGCGGTGTAGATATTTCCATGTTTATACAGATAGCAGTGTAGTTATTTCCATGTTAATAGAGATAGCGGTGTAGGTATTTCCATTGATATACAGATAGCTGTGTAGATATTTGCATGTTCATACAGATAGTGGTGTAGATATTTCCATGTTCGTACACATAGCGGTGTAGATATTTCCATGTTCATACAGATAGCGGTGTAGATATTTCCATGTTCATACAGATAACGGTGTAGATATTTCCATGTTCATACAGATAGCAGTGTAGATATTTCCATGTTCATACAGTTAGCGGTGTAGATATTTCCATGTTCATACAGATGGCGGTGTAGATATTTACATGTTCATACAGATGGCGGTATAGATACTTCCATGTTCGTACAGATGGCGTTGTAGATATTTCCATGTTCATAGAGATGGCAGTGTAGATATTTCCATGTTTTTGCTGTTAGCGGTATAGATATTTCCATGTTTATACAGATGGTGGTGTAGATATTTCCATGTTTATAGAGATGGCGGTCTAGATATTTCCATGTTTACAGAGATAGTTGTGTACTTATTTCCAAGTATATAGAGACAGCGTTGTAGTTCATACAGATAGCAGAGTAGATATTTCCATGTTTATAGAGATAGTGTTGTAGATAATTTCAATTTCATACAGAGAGCAGTGTAGATATTTCCAAGTTCATACAGATAGCAGTGTAGATATTTCCACGTTTACAGAGATGGCGGTGTAGATATTTCCATGTTCATACAGAGGACGGTGTAGATATTTCCATGTTTATAGGGATGGCGGTGTAGATATTTTCATGTTTACACAGATGGCGGTGTAGATATTTCCATGTTTACACAGATAGCGGTGTAGACATTTCCATGTTTACACAGATAGCAGTGTGGATATTTCCATGTTTATGCAGATAGCAGTGTAGATATTTCCATGTTTATACAGATAGCGGTGCGGATATTTCAATGTTTATTCAGATAGCGGTGCGGATATTTCCATGTTTATACAGATAGTTGGGCAGATATTTCAATGTTTATACAGATAGCGGTGTAGATATTTCCATCTAATACAAATGGCGGTGTAGATATGTCCATGATCGTACAGATGGCGATGTAGATATTTCCATGTTCATACAGATGGCGGTGTAGATATTTCGAAGTTTATAGAGATAGCGATGTAGTTATTTCCATATTTATAGAGAAATCTGTGTAGATATTTCCATGTATATTCAGATAGCTGTGTAGATGTTTCCATGTTCATGCAGATTACGGTGTAGATATTTCCATGTTCATCCAGATGCCGGTGTACATATATCCATGTTCATACAAATGGCGGTGAAGATATTTCCATGTTCATACAGATGGCGGTGTAGGCATTTCCATGATCATACAAATGGCGGTGTAGATATTTCCATGTTCATAGAGATGGCGGTGTAGATATTTCCAGGTTCATACAAATGGCGGTGTAGATATTTCCATGTTCATAGAGATGGCGGTGTAGATATTTCCATGTTTATACAGATAGCACTGTAGTTATTTCCATGTTTATAGGGATACCAGTCTGGATATTTCCATTGATATACAGATAGCTGTGTAGATATTTGCATGTTCATACAGATAGCGGTGTAGATATTTCCATGTTCATACAGATAGCGGTGTAGATATTTCCATGTTCATACCGATAGCGGTGTAGATATTTCTATGTTAATACAGATAGCGGTGTAGATATTTCCATGTTCCTACAGATAGCGGTGTAGATATTTAAATGTTCATACAGTTAGCGGTGTAGATATTTGCATGTTCATACAGATGGCGGTGTAGATATTTACATGTTGACACAGATGGCGGTGTAGATATTTCCATGTTCATACAGATAGCGGTGTAGATATTTCCATGTTCATACAGATAGCGGTGTAGATATTTCCATGTTAATACAGATACCGGTGTAGATATTTCCATGTTCATACCAATAGCGGTGTAGACATTTCCATGTTCATACATTTAGCGGTGTAGATATTTCCATGTTCATACAGATGGCGGTGAGGATATTTACATGTTCATACAGATGGCGGTGTAGATATTTCTATGTTTGTACGGATGGCAGTGTAGATATTTCCATGTTCATACAGGTGGCGGTGTAGATATTTCCATGTTTATACAGATAGCAGTGTAGTTATTTCAATATTAATAGGGATAGCAGTGTAGATATTTTCATTGATATACAGATAGCTGTGTAGATATTTGAATGTTCATACAGATAGCGGTGTAGATATTTCCATGTTCATACAGATAGCGGTGTAGATATTTCCATGTTCATACAGATAGCGGTGTAGATATTTCCATGTTCATACATATAGCGGTGTAGATATTTCCATGTCCATACAGATAGCGGTGTAGATATTTCCATGTTCATACAGTTAGCGGTGTAGATATTTCCATGTTCATACAGATGGCGGTGTAGATATTTACATGTTCATACAGATGGCGGTGTAGGTATTTCCATGTTCATATAGATAGCGTTGTAGATATTTCCATGTTCATACAGATAGCGGGGTAGATATTTCCATGTTCATACCAATAGCGGTGTAGATATTTCCATGTTCATACAGTTAGAGGGGTAGATATTTCCATGTTCATACAGATGGCGGTGTAGATATTTACATGTTCATACAGATGGCGGTGTAGATATTTCCATGTTCGTAAGGATGGCAGTGTAGATATTTCCATGTTCATACAGGTGGCGGTGTAGTTTTTTCCATGTTTATACAGATAGCAGTGTAGTTATTTCCATGTTTATAGAGACAGCTATGTAGATATTTCCATTGATATACAGATAGCTGTGTAGATATTTGCATGTTCATACAGATAGCGGTGTAGATATTTCCCTGTTCGTACAGATAGCGGTGTAGATATTTCCATGTTCATACAGATAGCGGTGTAGATATTTCCATGTTCATACTGATAACGGTGTAGATATTTCCATGTTCATACAGATGGCGGTGTAGATATTTACATGTTCATACAGATGGCGGTATAGATATTTCCATGTTCGTACAGATGGCGGTGTAGATACTTCCATGTTCATAGAGATGGCGGTGTAGATATTTCCATGTTTATGCAGATAGCGGTATAGATATTTCCATGTTTATACAGATGGTGGTGTAGCTATTTCCATGTTTATAGAGATGGCGGTCTAGATATTTCCATGTTTACAGAGATAGTGTTGTAGTTATTTCCAAGTTTATAGAGACAGCATTGTAGATATTTCCATGTTTATACAGATAGCGGTGAAGATATTTCCATGTTTATACAGATAGCGGTGTAGATATTTCCATGTTTATACAGATAGCAGTGTAGATATTTCCATGTTTATAGAGATTGTGTTGTAGATAATTTCAATTTCATAGAGAGAGCAGTGTAGATATTTCCAAGTTCATACAGATAGCGGTGTAGATATTTCTACGTTTATAGAGATGGCGGTGTAGATATTTCCATGTTCATACAGAGGACGGTGTAGATATTTCCATGTTTATAGGGATGGCGGTGTAGATATTTTCATGTTTACACAGATGGCGGTGTAGATATTTCCATGTTTACACAGATAGCGGTGTAGATATTTCCATGTTTACACAGATAGCGGTGTGGATATTTCCATGTTTATGCAGATAGCAGTGTAGATATTTCCATGTTTATACAGAAAGCGGTGCGGATATTTCCATGTTTATTCAGATAGCGGTGCGGATATTTCCATGTTTATACAGATAGTTGGGCAGATATTTCCATGTTTATACAGATAGCGGTGTAGATATTTCCATGTTCATGCAGATGGCGGTGTAGATATTTCCATGTTCATAGAGATGGCGGTGTAGATATTTCCATATTTATACAGATAGCTGTGTAGTTATTTCCATGTTTATAGAGATAGCAGTGTAGATATTTCCAATGATATACAGATAGCTGTGTAGATATTTGCATGGTCATACAGATAGCGGTGTAGATATTTCCATGTTCGTACAGATAGCGGTGTAGATATTTCCATGTTCATACAGATAGCGGTGTAGATATTTCCATGTTCATACAGTTAGCGGTGTAGATATCTCCATGTTCATACAAATGGCGGTGTAGATATGTCCATGTTTGTACAGATGGCCGTGTAGATATTTCCATGTTCATAGAGATAGCGGTGTAGTTATTTCCATGTTTATACAGATAGCAGTGTAGTTATTTCCATGTTTATAGAGATACCATTCTGGATATTTCCATTGATATACAGATAGCTGTGTAGATATTTGCATGTTCATACAGATAGCGGTGTAGATATTTCCATGTTCATACAGATAGCGGTGTAGATATTTCCATGTTCATACAGATAGCGGTGTAGATATTTCCATGTTAATACAGATAGCGGTGTAGATATTTCCATGTTCACACAGATAGCGGTGTAGGTATTTAAATGTTCACACAGTTAGCGGTGTAGAGATTTCCATGTTCATACAGATGGCGGTGTAGATATTTACATGTTGATACAGATGGCGGTGTAGATATTTCCATGTTCATACAGATAGCCGTGTAGGTATTTCCATGTTCATACAGATAGCGGTGTAGATATTTCCATGTTCATACAGATAGCGGTGTAGATATTTCCATGTTCATACCAATAGCGTTGTAGACATTTCCATGTTCATATATTTAGCGTTGTAGATATTTCCATGTTCATACAGATGGTGGTGAAGATATTTACATGTTCATACAGATGGCGGTGTAGATATTTCCATGTTTGTACGGATGGCAGTGTAGATATTTTCATGTTCATACAGGTGGCGGTGTAGGTATTTCCATGTTTATACAGATAGCAGTGTAGTTATTTCCATCTTAATAGAGATAGCGGAGTAGATATTTCCATTGATATACAGATAGCTGTGTAGATATTTGCATGTTCATACAGATAGCGGTGTAGATATTTCCATGTTCGTACAGATAGCGGTGTAGCTATTTCCATGTTCATACAGATAGCCGTGTAGATATTTCTATGTTCATACAGATAACGGTGTAGATATTTCCATGTTCATACAGACAGCGGTGTAGATATTTCCATGTTCATACAGTTAGCGGTGCAGATATTTCCATATTCATACAGATGACGGTGTAGATATTTACATGTTCATACAGATGGCGGTATGGATATTTCCATGTTCTTACAGATGGCGGTGTAGATATTTCCATGTTCATAGAGATGGCGGTGTAGATATTTCCATGTTTATGCAGATAGCGGTATAGTTATTTCCATGTTTATACAGATGGTGGTGTAGATATTTCCATGTTTACAGAGATGGCGTTCTAGATATTTCCATGTTTATAGAGATAGTGGTGTAGTTATTTCCAAGTTTATAGAGACAGCGTTGTAGATATTTCCATGTTTATACAGATAGCGGTGAAGATATTTCCATTTTTATATTGATAGCGGTGTAGATATTTACATGTTCATACAGATGGCAGTTTAGTTATTTCCATGTTCATAGAGATCGCGGTGTAGATATTTCCATGTTCATACAGATAGTCGTGTAGATATTTCCATGTTCATACAGATAGCGGTGTAGATATTTCCATGTTCATACCAATAGCGGTGTAGACATTTCCATGTTCATATATTTAGCAGTGTAAATATTTCCATGTTCATACAGATGGCGAGGATATTTCCATGTTCATGCAGATAGCGGTGTAGATATTTCCATGTTCATACAGTTAGCGGTGTAGATATTTCCATGTTCATACTGTTAGCGGTGTAGATATCTCCATGTTCATACAAATGGCGGTGTAGATATGTCCATGTTTGTACAGATGGCGGTGTAGATATTTCCATGTTCATACAGATGGCGGTGTAGATATTTCGAAGTTTATAGAGATAGCGCTGTAGTTATTTCCATATTTATAGAGAAATCTGTGTAGATATTTCCATGTATATTCAGATAGCTGTGTAGATATTTCCATGTTCATGCAGATAGCGGTGTAGATATTTCCATGTTCATCCAGATGCCGGTGTACATATATCCATGTTCATACAGATGGCGGTGGAGATATTTCCATGTTCGTACAGATGGCGGTGTAGATTTTCCATGTTCATACAAATGGCGGTGTAGATATTTCCATGTTCATAGAGATGGCGGTGTAGATATTTCCATGTTCATACAAATGGCGGTGTAGATATTTCCATGTTCATAGAGATGGCGGTGTAGATATTTCCATATTTATACAGATAGCAGTGTAGTTATTTCCATGTTTATAGGGATAGCAGTGTAGATATTTTCATTGATATACAGATAGATGTGTTGATATTTGAATGTTCTTACAGATAGCGGTGTAGATATTTCCATGTTCATACAGATAGCGGTGTAGATATTTCCATGTTCATACAGATAGCGGTGTAGATATTTCCATGTTCATACAGATAGCGGTGTAGTTATTTCCATGTTCATACAGATAGCGGTGTAGATATTTCCATTTCCATACAGATAGCAGTGTAGATATTTCCATGTTTATACAGTTTGCGGTGTAGATATTTCCATGTTCATACAGGTGGCAGTGTAGATATTTCCATGTTCATACATATGGCGGTGTAGATATTTCCATGTTCGTACAGATGGCGGTGTAGATATTTCCATGTTCATAGAGATGGCGGTGTAGATATTTCCATGTTTTTGCAGTTAGCGGTATAGATATTTCCATGTTTATACAGATGGTGGTGTAGATATTTCCATGTTTATAGAGATGGCGGTCTAGATATTTCCATGTTTACAGAGATAGTGGTGTAGTTATCTCCAAGTTTATAGAGACAGCGTTGTAGATATTTCGATGTTTATACAGATAGCACTGAAGATATTTCCATGTTTATACAGATAGCGGTGTAGATATTTCCATGTTTATACAGATAGCAGTGTAGATATTTCCATGTTTATAGAGATAGTGTTGTAGATAATTTCAATTTCATACAGAGAGCAGTGTAGATATTTCCACGTTCATACAGATAGCGGTGTAGATATTTCCGAGTTTACAGAGATGGCGGTGTAGATATTTCCATGTTCATACAGAGGACGGTGTAGATATTTCCATGTTTATAGGGATGTCGGTGTATATATATTCATGTTTACACAGATGGCAGTGTAGATATTTCCATGTTTACACAGATGGCGGTGTAGACATTTCCATGTTTACACAGATAGCGGTGTGGATATTTCCATGTTTATGCAGATAGCAGTGTAGATATTTCCATGTTTATACAGATAGCGGTGCGGATATTTCCATGTTTATTCAGATAGCGGTGCGGATATTTCCATGTTTATACAGATATTTGGGCAGATATTTCCATGTTTATACAGATAGCGGTGTTGATATTTCCATCTTAATACAGATGGCGGTGTAGATATGTCCATGATCGTACAGATGGCGATGTAGATATTTCCCTGTTCATACAGATGGCGGTGTAGATATTTCGAAGTTTATAGAGATAGCGATGTAGTTATTTCCATATTTATAGAGAAATCTGTGTAGATATTTCCATGTATATTCAGATAGCTGTGTAGATGTTTCCATATTCATGCAGATTACGGTGTAGATATTTCCATGTTCATCCAGATGCCGGTGTACATATATCCATGTTCATACAAATGGCGGTGTAGATATTTCCATGTTCATAGAGATGGCGGTGTAGATATTTCCATATTTATACAGATAGCAGTGTAGTTATTTCCATGTTTATAGGGATAGCAGTGTAGATATTTTCATTGATATACAGATAGATGTGTTGATATTTGAATGTTCTTACAGATAGCGTTGTAGATATTTCCATGTTCATACAGATAGCGGTGTAGATATTTCCATGTTCATACAGATAGCGGTGTAGATATTTCCATGTTCATACAGATAGCGGTGTAGTTATTTCCATGTTCATACAGATAGCGGTGTAGATATTTCCATTTCCATACAGATAGCAGTGTAGATATTTCCATGTTAATACAGTTTGCGGTGTAGATATTTCCATGTTCATACAGGTGGCAGTGTAGATATTTCCATGTTCATACAGATGGCGGTGTAGATATTTCCATGTTCGTACAGATGGCGGTGTAGATATTTCCATGTTCATAGAGATGGCGGTGTAGATATTTCCATGTTTTTGCAGTTAGCGGTATAGATATTTCCATGTTTATACAGATGGTGGTGTAGATATTTCCATGTTTATAGAGATGGCGGTCTAGATATTTCCATGTTTACAGAGATAGTGGTGTAGTTATCTCCAAGTTTATAGAGACAGCGTTGTAGATATTTCGATGTTTATACAGATAGCACTGAAGATATTTCCATGTTTATACAGATAGCGGTGTAGATATTTCCATGTTTATACAGATAGCAGTGTAGATATTTCCATGTTTATAGAGATAGTGTTGTAGATAATTTCAATTTCATACAGAGAGCAGTGTAGATATTTCCACGTTCATACAGATAGCGGTGTAGATATTTCCGCGTTTACAGAGATGGTGGTGTAGATATTTCCATGTTCATACAGAGGACGGTGTAGATATTTCCATGTTTATAGGGATGGCGGTGTATATATATTCATGTTTACACAGATGGCAGTGTAGATATTTCCATGTTTACACAGATGGCGGTGTAGACATTTCCATGTTTACACAGATAGCGGTGTGGATATTTCCATGTTTATGCAGATAGCAGTGTAGATATTTCCATGTTTATACAGATAGCGGTGCGGATATTTCCATGTTTATTCAGATAGCGGTGCGGATATTTCCATGTTTATACAGATAGTTGGGCAGATATTTCCATGTTTATACAGATAGCGGTGTTGATATTTCCATCTTAATACAGATGGCGGTGTAGATATGTCCATGATCGTACAGATGGCGATGTAGATATTTCCTTGTTCATACAGATGGCGGTGTAGATATTTCGAAGTTTATAGAGATAGCGATGTAGTTATTTCCATATTTATAGAGAAATCTGTGTAGATATTTCCATGTATATTCAGATAGCTGTGTAGATGTTTCCATGTTCATGCAGATTACGGTGTAGATATTTCCATGTTCATCCAGATGCCGGTGTACATATATCCATGTTCATACAAATGGCGGTGAAGATATTTCCATGTTCATACAGATGGCGTTGTAGGTATTTCCATGTTCATACAAATGGCGGTGTAGATATGTCCATGTTCATAGAGATGGCGGTGTAGATATTTCCATGTTCATACAAATGGCGGTGTAGATATTTCCATGTTCATAGAGATGGCGGTGTAGATATTTCCATGTTTATACAGATAGCAGTGTAGTTATTTCCATGTTTATAGAGATACCAGTCTGGATATTTCCATTGATATACAGATAGCAGTGTAGATATTTCCATGTTCATACAGATAGCGGTGTAGATATTTCCATGTTCATACAGATAGCGGTGTAGATATTTCCATGTTGATACAGATAGCGGTGTAGATATTTCCATGTTCATACATTTAGCGGTGTAGATATTTCCATGTTCATACAGATGGCGGTGAAGATATTTACATGTTCATACAGATGGCGGTGTAGATATTTCCATGTTTGTACCGATGGCAGTGTAGATATTTCCATGTTCATACAGGTGGCGGTGTAGCTATTTCCATGTTCGTACAGATAGCGGTGTAGATATTTCTATGTTCATGCAGAAAACGGTGTAGATATTTCCATGTTCGTACAGACAGCAGTGTAGATATTTCCATGTTCATACAGTTAGCGGTGTAGATATTTCCATGTTCATACAGATGGCGGTGTAGATATTTCCATCTTCATACAGATGGCGGTAGAGATATTTCCATGTTCTTAGAGATGGCGGTGTACATATTTCCATGTTCATAGAGATGGCGGTGTAGATATTTCCATGTTTATGCAGATAGCGTTATAGATATTTCCATGTTTATACAGATGGCGGTGTAGATATTTCCATGTTTATAGAGATGGCGGTCTAGATATTTCCATGTTTACAGAGATAGTTGTGTAGTTATTTCCAAGTTTATAGAGACAGCGATGTAGATATTTCCATGTTTATACAGATAGCGGTGAAGATATTTCCATGTTTATACAGATAGCGGTGTAGATATTTCCATGTTCATACAGATAGCATTGTAGATATTACCAATGTTATAGAGATAGTGTTGTAGATTATTTCAATTTCATACAGAGAGCAGTGTAGATATTTACAAGTTCATACAGATAGCGGTGTAGATATTTCCACGTTTACAGAGATGGCGGTGTAGATATTTCCATGTTCATACAGATGGCGGTGTAGATATTTCAAAGTTTATAGAGATAGCGCTGTAGTTATTTCCATATTCCTAGAGAAATCTCTGTAGATATTTCCATGTATATTCAGATAGCTGTGTAGATATTTGCATGTTCATGCAGATAGCGGTGTAGATATTTCCATGTTCATCCAGATGCCGGTGTACATATATCCATGTTCATACAGATGGCGGTGAAGATATTTCCATGTTCATGCAGATGGTGGTGTAGGTATTTCCATGTTCATACAAATGGCGGTGTAGATATTCCCATGTTCATAGAGATGGCTGTGTAGATATTTCCAGGTTCATACAAATGGCGGTGGAGATATTTCCATGTTCATAGAGATGGCCGTGTAGATATTTCCATGTTTATACAGATAACAGTGTAGTTGTTTCCATGTTTATAGAGATACCAGTGTGGATGTTTCCATTGATATACAGATAGCTGTGTAGATATTTACATGTTCATACAGATAGCGGTGTAGATATTTCCATGTTCATACAGATAACGGTGTAGATATTTCCATGTTCATATAGATAGCGGTGTAGATATTTCCATGTTCATACAGATAGCGGTGCGGATATTTCCATGTTTATTCAGATAGCGGTGCGGATATTTCCATGTTTATACAGATAATTGGGAAGATATTTCCATGATTATACAGATAGCGGTGTAGATATTTCCATCTTAATACAGATGGCGGTGTAGATATGTCCATGATCGTACAGATGGCGGTGTAGATATTTCCATGTTCATACAATTGGCGGTGTAGATATTTCGAAGTTTATAGAGATAGCGCTGTAGTTATTTCCATATTTATAGAGAAATCTGTGTAGATATTTCCATGTATATTCAGATAGCTGTGTAGATATTTCCATGTTAATGCAGATTACGGTGTAGATATTTCCATGTTCATCCTGATGCCGGTGTAAATATAACCATGTTCATACAAATGGCGGTGAAGATATTTCCATGCTCATACAGATGGCGGTGTAGGTATTTCCATGTTCATACAAATGGCGGTGTAGATATTTCCATGTTCATAGAGATGGCGGTGTAGATATTTCCAGGTTCATACAAATGTCGGTGTAGGTATTTCCATGTTCATAGAGATGGCGGTGTAGATATTTCCATGTTTATACAGATAGCAGTGTAGTTATTTCCATGTTTATAGAGATAACATTTTGGATATTCCATTGATATACAGATAGCTTTGTAGATATTTGCATGTTCATACAGATAGCGGTGTAGATATTTCCATGTTCATACAGATAGTGGTGTAGATATTTCCCTGTTCATACAGATAGCGGTGTAGATATTTCCATGTTAATACAGATAGCGGTGTAGATATTTCCATGTTCATACAGATAGCGGTGTAGCTATTTCCATGTTCATACAGATAGCAGTGTAGATATTTCCATGTTTAGAGAGATAATGGTGTAGATAATTTCAATTTTATACAGAGAGCAGTGTAGATATTTCCAAGTTCATACAGATAGCGGTGTAGATATTTCCACGTTTACAGAGATGGCGGTGTAGATATTTCCATGTTCATACAGATGGCGGTGTAGATATTTCCATGTTCATAGAGATGGCGGTGTAGATATTTCCATGTTCATACAAATGGCAGTGTAGATATTTCCATGTTCATTGAGATGGCGGTGTTGATATTTCCATATTTATAGAGATAGCAGTGTAGTTATTTCCATGTTTATAGAGATAGTAGTGTAGATATTTCCATTGATATACAGATAGCTCTGTAGATATTTGCATGTTAATACAGATAGCGGTGCGGATATTTCCATGTTTATTCAGATGGCGGTGCGGTTATTTCCATGTTTATACAGATAGTTAGGCAGATATTTCCATGTTTATACAGATAGCGGTGTAGATATTTTCATCTTAATACAGATGGCGGTGTAGATATGTCCATGTTTGTACAGATGGCGGTGTAGATATTTCCATGTTCATACAGATGGCGGTGTAGATATTTCAAAGTTTATAGAGATAGCGCTGTAGTTATTTCCATATTCCTAGAGAAATCTGTGTAGATATTTCCATGTATATTCAGAAAGCTGTGTAGATATTTGCATGTTCATGCAGATAGCGGTGTAGATATTTCCATGTTCATCCAGATGCCGGTGTACATATATCCATGTTCATACAGATGGCGGTGAAGATATTTCCATGTTCATGCAGATGTTGGTGTAGGTATTTCCATGTTCATACAGATGGCGGTGTAGATATTCCCATGTTCATAGAGATGGCTGTGTAGATATTTCAAGGTTCATACAAATGGCGGTGGAGATATTTCCATGTTCATAGAGATGGCCGTGTAGATATTTCCATGTTTATACAGATACCAGTGAAGTTGTTTCCATGTTTATAGAGATACCAGTGTGGATGTTTCCATTGATATACAGATAGCTGTGTAGATATTTACATGTTCATACAGATAGCGGTGTAGATATTTCCATGTTCATACAGATAACGGTGTAGATATTTCCATGTTCATATAGATAGCGGTGTAGATATTTCCATGTTCATACCAATAGCGGTGTAGATATTTCCATGTTCATAGAGTTAGCAGTGTAGATATTTCTATGTTCATACAGATGGCGGTGTAGATATTTACATGTTCATACACATGGCGGTGAAGATATTTCCATGTTGGTACGGATGGCAGTGTAGATATTTCCATGTTCATACAGGTGGCGGTGTAGATATTTCCATGTTTATACAGATAGCAGTGTAGTTATTTCCATGTTTATAGAGACAGCTGTGTAGATATTTCCATTGATATACTGATAGCTGTGTAGATATTTGCATGTTCATACAGATAGCGGTGTAGATATTTCCATGTTCGTACAGATAGCGGTGTAGATATTTCCATGTTCATACAGATAGCAGTGTAGAAATTTCCATGTTCATACAGATAACGGTGTAGATATTTCCATGTTCATACAGAAAGCGGTGTAGATATTTCCATGTTCATACAGATAGCAGTGTAGATATTTCCATGTTCATACAGTTAGCGGTGTAGATATTTCCATGTTCATACAGATGGCAGTGTAAATATTTACATGTTCATACAGATGGCGGTGTAGATATTTCCATGTTCGTACAGATGGCGTTGTAGATATTTCCATGTTCATAGAGATGGCGGTGTAGATATTTCCATGTTTTTGCAGTTAGCGGTATAGATATTTTCATGTTTATACAGATGGTGGTGTAGATATTTCCATGTTTATAGAGATGGCGGTCTAGATATTTCCATGTTTACAGAGATAGTGGTGTAGTTATTTCCAAGTTTATAGAGACAGCGTTGTAGATATTTCCATGTTTATACAGATAGCAGTGAAGATATTTCCATGTTTATACAGATAGCGGTGTAGATATTTCCATGTTTATACAGATAGCAGTGTAGATATTTCCATGTTTATAGAGATAGTGTTGTAGATAATTTCAATTTCATACAGAGAGCAGTGTAGATATTTCCAAGTTCATAGAGATAGCGGTGTAGATATTTCCACATTTACAGAGATGGCGGTGTAGATATTTCCATGTTCATACAGAGGACGGTGTAGATATTTCCATGTTTATAGGGATTTCGGTGTAGATATTTTCATGTTTACACAGATGGCAGTGTAGATATTTCCATGTTTACACAGATGGCGGTGTAGACATTTCCATGTTTACAGAGATAGCGGTGCGGATATTTCCATGTTTATTCAGATAGCGGTGCGGATATTTCCATGTTTATACAGATAGTTGGGCAGATGTTTCCATGTTTATACAGATAGCGGTGTTGATATTTCCATCTTAATACAGATGGCGGTGTAGATATGTCCATGATCGTACAGATGGCGATGTAGATATTTCCCTGTTCATACAGATGGCGGTGTAGATATTTCGAAGTTTATAGAGATAGCGATGTAGTTATTTCCATATTTATAGAGAAATCTGTGTAGATATTTCCATGTATATTCAGATAGCTGTGTAGATGTTTCCATGTTCATGCAGATTACGGTGTAGATATTTCCATGTTCATCCAGATGCCGGTGTACATATATCCATGTTCATACAAATGGCGGTGAAGATATTTCCATGTTCATACAGATGGCGGTGTAGGTATTTCCATGTTCATACAAATGGCGGTGTAGATATGTCCATGTTCATAGAGATGGCGGTGTAGATATTTCCATGTTCATACAAATGGCGGTGTAGATATTTCCATGTTCATAGAGATGGCGGTGTAGATATTTCCATGTTTATACAGATAGCAGTGTAGTTATTTCCATGTTTATAGAGATACCAGTCTGGATATTTCCATTGATATATAGATAGCGGTGTAGATATTTCCATGTTCATACAGATAGCGGTGTAGATATTTCCATGTTCATACAGATAGCGGTGTAGATATTTCCATGTTGATACAGATAGCGGTGTAGATATTTCCATGTTCATACATTTAGCGGTGTAGATATTTCCATGTTCATACAGATGGCGGTGAAGATATTTACATGTTCATACAGATGGCGGTGTAGATATTTCCATGTTTGTACCGATGGCAGTGTAGATATTTCCATGTTCATACAGGTGGCGGTGTAGCTATTTCCATGTTCATACAGATAGCGGTGTAGATATTTCTATGTTCATACAGAAAACGGTGTAGATATTTCCATGTTCGTACAGACAGCAGTGTAGATATTTCCATGTTCATACAGTTAGCGGTGTAGATATTTCCATGTTCATACAGATGGCGGTGTAGATATTTACATGTTCATACAGATGGCAGTAGAGATATTTCCATGTTCTTAGAGATGGCGGTGTACATATTTCCATGTTCATAGAGATGGCGGTGTAGATATTTCCATGCTTATGCAGATAGCGGTATAGATATTTCCATGTTTATACAGATGGCGGTGTAGATATTTCCATGTTTATAGAGATGGCGGTCTAGATATTTCCATGTTTACAGAGATAGTGGTGTAGTTATTTCCAAGTTTATAGAGACAGCGATGTAGATATTTCCATGTTTATACAGATAGCGGTGAAGATATTTCCATGTTTATACAGATAGCGGTGTAGATATTTCCATGTTCATACAGATAGCATTGTAGATATTACCATGTTTATAGTGATAGTGTTGTAGATAATTTCAATTTCATACAGAGAGCAGTGTAGATATTTACAAGTTCATACAGATAGCGGTGTAGATATTTCCACGTTTACAGAGATGGCGGTGTAGATATTTCCATGTTCATACAGAGGACGGTGTAGATATTTCCATGTTTATAGGGATGGCGGTGTAGATATTTTCATGTTTACACAGATGGCGGTGTAGATATTTCCATGTTTACACAGATAGCGGTGTAGACATTTCCATGTTTACACAGATAGCGGTGTGGATATTTCCATGTTTATGCAGATAGCAGTGTAGATATTTCCGTGTTTATACAGATAGCGGTGCGGATATTTCCATGTTTATTCAGATGGCGGTGCGGTTATTTCCATGTTTATACAGATAGTTAGGCAGATATTTCCATGTTTATACAGATAGCGGTGTAGATATTTCCATCTTAATACAGATGGCGGTGTAGATATGTCCATGTTTGTACAGATGGCGGTGTAGATATTTCCATGTTCATACAGATGGCGGTGTAGATATTTCAAAGTTTATAGAGATAGCGCTGTAGTTATTTCCATATTCCTAGAGAAATCTTTGTAGATATTTCCATGTATATTCAGATAGCTGTGTAGATATTTGCATGTTCATGCAGATAGCGGTGTAGATATTTCCATGTTCATCCAGATGCCGGTGTACATATATCCATGTTCATACAGATGGCGGTGAAGATATTTCCATGTTCATGCAGATGGTGGTGTAGGTATTTCCATGTTCATACAAATGGCAGTGTAGATATTCCCATGTTCATAGAGATGGCTGTGTAGATATTTCCAGGTTCATACAAATGGCGGTGGAGATATTTCCATGTTCATAGAGATGGCCGTGTAGATATTTCCATGTTTAAACAGATACCAGTGTAGTTGTTTCCAGGTTTATAGAGATACCAGTGTGGATATTTCCATTGATATTCAGATAGCTGTGTAGATATTTACATGTTCATACAGATAGCGGTGTAGATATTTCCATGTTCATACAGATAACGGTGTAGATATTTCCATGTTCATATAGATAGCGGTGTAGATATTTCCATGTTCATACAGATAGCGGTGCGGATATTTCCATGTTTATTCAGATAGCGGTGCGGATATTTCCATGTTTATACAGATAATTGGGCAGATATTTCCATGTTTATACAGATAGCGGTGTAGATATTTCCATCTTAATACAGATGGCGGTGTAGATATGTCCATGATCGTACAGATGGCGGTGTAGATATTTCCATGTTCATACAATTGGCGGTGTAGATATTTCGAAGTTTATAGAGATAGCGCTGTAGTTATTTCCATATTTATAGAGAAATCTGTGTAGATATTTCCATGTATATTCAGATAGCTGTGTAGATATTTCCATGTTAATGCAGATTACGGTGTAGATATTTCCATGTTTATCCTGATGCCGGTGTAAATATATCCAAGTTCATACAAATGGCGGTGAAGATATTTCCATGCTCATACAGATGGCGGTGTAGGTATTTCCATGTTCATACAAATGGCGGTGTAGATATTTCCATGTTCATAGAGATGGCGGTGTAGATATTTCCAGGTTCATACAAATGGCGGTGTAGGTATTTCCATGTTCATAGAGATGGCGGTGTAGATATTTCCATGTTTATACAGATAGCAGTGTAGTTATTTCCATGTTTAAAGAGATAACATTTTGGATATTTCCATTGATATACAGATAGCTTTGTAGATATTTGCATGTTCATACAGATAGCGGTGTAGATATTTCCATGTTCATACAGATAGCGGTGTAGATATTTCCCTGTTCATACAGATAGCGGTGTAGATATTTCCATGTTAATACAGATAGCGGTGTAGATATTTCCATGTTCATACAGATAGCGGTGTAGCTATTTCCATGTTCATACAGATAGCAGTGTAGATATTTCCATGTTTAGAGAGATAATGGTGTAGATAATTTCAATTTTATACAGAGAGCAGTGTAGATATTTCCAAGTTCATACAGATAGCGGTGTAGATATTTCCACGTTTACAGAGATGGCGGTGTAGATATTTCCATGTTCATACAGATGGCAGTGTAGATATTTCCATGTTCATAGAGATGGCGGTGTAGATATTTCCATGTTCATACAAATGGCAGTGTAGATATTTCCATGTTCATTGAGATGGCGGTGTTTATATTTCCATATTTATAGAGATAGCAGTGTAGTTATTTCCATGTTTATAGAGATAGTAGTGTAGATATTTCCATTGATATACAGATAGCTCTGTAGATATTTGCATGTTAATAGAGATAGCGGTGTAGATATTTCCATGTTCATACAGATAGCGGTGTAGATGATTCCATGTTCACAGATAGCAGTGTAGATATTTCCATGTTCATACAGATAGCGGTGTAGATATTTCCATGTTCATACAGATAGCGGTGTAGATATTTCCATTTTCATACAGTTAGCGGTTTAGATATTTCCATGTTCAAACAGATGGCGGTGTAGATATTTACATGTTCATACAGATGGCGGTGTAGTTATTTCCATGTTCATACAGATATCGGTGTAGATATTTCCATGTTCATACAGACAGCGGTGTAGATATTTCCATGTTCATACAGATAGCGGTGTAGATATTTCCATGTTCATACCAATAGCGGTGTAGACATTTCCATGTTCATATATTTAGCTGTGTAGATATTTCCATGTTCATAGAGATGGCGAAGATATTTCCATGTTCATGCGGATAGCGGTGTAGATATTTCCATGTTCATACAGATAGCGGTGTAGATATTTCCATGTTAATACAGATAGCGGTGTTGATATTTCCATGTTCATACAGATAGCGGTGTAGATATTTAAATGTTCATACAGTTAGCGGTGTAGAGATTTCCATGTTCATACAGATGGCTGTGTAGATATTTACATGTTGATACAGATGGCGGTGTAGATATTTCCATGTTCATACAGATAGCGGTGTAGATATTTCCATGTTCATACAGATAGCAGTGTAGATATTTCCATGTTCATACAGATAGCGGTGTAGATATTTCCATGTTCATACAAATAGCGGTGTAGACATTTCCATGTTCATACATTTAGCGGTGTAGATATTTCCATGTTCATACAGATGGCGGTGAAGGTATTTACATGTTCATACAGATGGCGGTGTAGATATTTCCATGTTTGTACGGATGGCAGTGTAGATATTTCCATGTTAATACAGGTGGCGGTGTAGATATTTCCATGTTTCTACAGATAGCAGGGTAGTTATTTCCATGTTAATAGAGATAGCGGTGTAGATATTTCCATTGATATACAGATAGCTGTGTAGGTATTTGCATGTTCATACAGATAGCGGTGTAGATATTTCCATGTTCGTACAGATAGCGGTTTAGCTGTTTCCATGTTCATACAGATAGCGGTGTAGATATTTCTATCTTCATACAGATAACGGTGTAGATATTTCCATGTTCATACAGACAGCGATGTAGATATTTCCATGTTCATTCAGTTAGCGGTGTAGATATTTCCATGTTCATACAGATGGCGGTATAGATATTTCCATGTTCTTACAGATGGCGGTGTAGATATTTCCATGTTCATAGAGATGGCGGTGTAGATATTTCCATGTTTATGCAGATAGCGGTATAGATATTTCCATGTATATACAGATGGTGGTGTAGACATTTCCATGTTTATAGAGATGGCGGTCTAGATATTTCCATGTTTACAGAGATAGTGGTGTAGTTATTTCCAAGTTTATAGAGACAGCGTTGTAGATATTTCCATGTTTATTCAGATAGCGGTGAAGTTATTTCCATGTTTATACAGATAGCGGTGTAGATATTTCCATGTTTATACAGATAGCAGTGTAGATATTTCCATGTTTAGAGAGATAACGGTGTAGGTAATTTCAATTTTATACAGAGAGCAGTGTAGATATTTCCAAGTTCATACAGATAGCGGTGTAGATATTTCCACGTTTACAGAGATGGCGGTGTAGATATTTTCATGTTCATACAAATGGCGGTGTAGATATTTCCATGTTCATAGAGATGGTGGTGTAGATATTTCCATGTTCATACAAATGGCAGTGTAGATATTTCCATGTTCATAGAGATGGCGGTGTTGATATTTCCATATTTATAGAGATAGCAGTGTAGTTATTTCCATGTTTATAGAGATAGTAGTGTAGATATTTCCATTGATATACAGATAGCTCTGTAGATATTTGCATGTTCAGAGAGATAGCGGTGTAGATATTTCCATGTTCATACAGATAGCGGTGTAGATATTTCCATGTTCATACAGATAGCGGTGTAGATATTTCCATGTTCATACAGATAGCGGTGTAGATATTTCCATGTTCATACAGATAGCGGTGCAGATATTTCCATGTTCATACAGTTAGCGGTTTAGATATTTCCATGTTCATACAGATGGCGGTGTAGTTATTTACATGTTCATACAGATGGCGGTGTAGTTATTTCCATGTTCATGCAGATGGCGGTGTAGATATTTACATGTTCATACAGATGGCGGTATAGATATTTCCATGTTCGTACAGATGGCGGTGTAGATATTTCCATGTTCATAGAGATGGCGGTGTGGATATTTCCATGTTTATGCAGATAGCGGTATAGATATTTCCATGTTTATAGAGATGGTGGTGAAGATATTTCCATGTTTATAGAGATGGCGGTCTAGATATTTCCATGTTCACAGAGATAGTGGTGTAGTTATTTCCAAGTTTATAGAGACTGCGTTGTAGATATTTCCATGTTTATACAGATAGCGGTGAAGATATTTCCATGTTTATACAGATAGCTGTGTAGATATTTCCATGTTTATACAGATAGCAGTGTAGATATTTCCATGTTTATAGAGATATTGGTGTAGATAATTTCAATTTTATACAGAGAGCAGTGTAGATATTTCCAAGTTCATACAGATAGCGGTGTAGATA
The DNA here is from genome assembly GCF_029281585.2 of Gorilla gorilla gorilla. Lineage (NCBI taxonomy): Eukaryota > Metazoa > Chordata > Mammalia > Primates > Hominidae > Gorilla > Gorilla gorilla. The sequence goes on from NC_073244.2 coordinate 79,810,209, forward strand.
TTTCCACGTTTATAGAGATGGCGGTGTAGATATTTCCATGTTCATACAGATGGCAGTGTAGATATTTCCACGTTTATAGGGATGGCGGTGTATATATTTTCATGTTTACACAGATGACGGTGTAGATATTTCCATGTTAACACAGATAGCGGTGAAGACATTTCCATGTTTACACAGATAGCGGTGAGGATATTTCCATGTTCATAGAAATGTAGGTGTAGATATTTCCATGTTCATAGAGATGACGGTGTAGATATTTCCATGTTTATAGAGTTAGCAGTGTAGTTATTACCGTGTTTATAGAGATAGCGGTGTAGATATTTGCATGTTCATACAGATAGCTGTGTAGATATTTCCATGTTTATTCTGATAGCGGTGTAGATATTTCCATATTCATAGAGTTAGCGGTGTGGATATTTCCATGTTAATACAAATGGCGGTGTAGATATTTCCATGTTTATAGAGATAGCAGTGTAGATATTTCCACTTATATACAGATAGCTGTGTAGATATTTGCATGTTCATACACATAGCGATGTAGATATTTCCATGTCCATACAGATTGCGGTGTAGATATTTCCATGTTCGTACAGAGAGCGGTGTAGATATTTCCATGTTCATACAGCTAGCGGTGTAGATATTTCCATGTTCGTACAGAGAGCGGTGTAGATATTTCCATGTATATTCAGATAGCTGTGTAGATATTTCCATGTTAATGCAGATTACGGTGTAGATATTTCCATGTTCATCCTGATGCCGGTGTAAATATATCCATGTTCATACAAATGGCAGTGAAGATATTTCCATGCTCATACAGATGGCGGTGTAGGTATTTCCATGTTCATACAAATGGCGGTGTAGATATTTCCATGTTCATAGAGATGGCGGTGTAGATATTTCCAGGTTCATACAAATGGCAGTGTAGGTATTTCCATGTTCATAGAGATGGCGGTGTAGATATTTCCATGTTTATACAGATAGCAGTGTAGTTATTTCCATGTTTATAGAGATAACATTTTGGATATTCCATTGATATACAGATAGCTTTGTAGATATTTGCATGTTCATACAGATAGCGGTGTAGATATTTCCATGTTCATACAGATAGCGGTGTAGATATTTCCCTGTTCATACAGATAGCGGTGTAGATATTTCCATGTTAATACAGATAGCGGTGTAGATATTTCCATGTTCATACAGATAGCGGTGTAGCTATTTCCATGTTCATACAGATAGCAGTGTAGATATTTCCATGTTTAGAGAGATAATGGTGTAGATAATTTCAATTTTATACAGAGAGCGGTGTAGATATTTCCAAGTTCATACAGATAGCGGTGTAGATATTTCCACGTTTACAGAGATGGCGGTGTAGATATTTCCATGTTCATACAGATGGCGGTGTAGATATTTCCATGTTCATAGAGATGGCGGTGTAGATATTTCCATGTTCATACAAATGGCAGTGTAGATATTTCCATGTTCATTGAGATGGCGGTGTTGATATTTCCATATTTATAGAGATAGCAGTGTAGTTATTTCCATGTTTATAGAGATAGTAGTGTAGATATTTCCATTGATATACAGATAGCTCTGTAGATATTTGCATGTTAATAGAGATAGCGGTGTAGATATCTCCATGTTCATACAGATACCGGTGTAGATATTTCCATGTTCACAGATGGCGGTGTAGATATTTCCATGTTCATACAGATAGCGGTGTAGATATTTCCATGTTCATACAGATAGCAGTGTAGATATTTCCATTTTCATACAGTTAGCGGTTTAGATATTTCCATGTTCATACAGATGGCGGTGTAGATATTTACATGTTCATACAGATGGCGGTGTAGTTATTTCCATTTTCATACAGATAGCGGTGTAGATATTTCCATGTTCATACAGACAGCGGTGTAGATATTTCCATGTTCATACAGATAGCGGTGTAGATATTTCCATGTTCATACCAATAGCGGTGTAGACATTTCCATGTTCATATATTTAGCGGTGTAGATATTTCCATGTTCATAGAGATTGCGAAGATATTTCCATGTTCATGCGGATAGCGGTGTAGATATTTCCATGTTCATGCGGATAGCGGTGTAGATATTTCCATGTTAATACAGATTGCGGTGTTGATATTTCCATGTTCATACAGATAGCGGTGTAGATATTTAAATGTTCATACAGTTAGCGGAGTAGATATATCCATGTTCATACACATGGCGGTGTAGATACTTCCATGTTCATAGAGATGGCGGTGTAGATATTTCCATGTTCATACAAATGGCGGTGTAGATATTTCCATGTTCATAGAGATGGCGGTGTAGATATTTCCATATTTATACAGATAGCAGTGTAGTTATTTCCATGTTTATAGGGATAGCAGTGTAGATATTTTCATTGATATACAGATAGATGTGTTGATATTTGAATGTTCTTACAGATAGCGGTGTAGATATTTCCATGTTCATACAGATAGCGGTGTAGATATTTCCATGTTGATACCAATAGCGGTGTAGGTATTTCCATGTTCATACAGTTAGCCGTGTAGATATTTCTATGTTCATACAGATGGCGGTGTAGATATTTACATGTTCATACAGATGGCGGTGAAGATATTTCCATGTTGGTACGGATGGCAGTGTAGATATTTCCATGTTCATACAGGTGGCGGTGTAGATATTTCCATGTTTATACAGATAGCAGTGTAGTTATTTCCATGTTTATAGAGACAGCTGTGTAGATATTTCCATTGATATACAGATAGCTGTGTAGATATTTGCATGTTCATACAGATAGTGGTGTAGATATTTCCATGTTCGTACACATAGCGGTGTAGATATTTCCATGTTCATACAGATAGCGGTGTAGATATTTCCATGTTCATACAGATAACGGTGTAGATATTTCCATGTTCATACAGATAGCAGTGTAGATATTTCCATGTTCATACAGTTAGCGGTGTAGATATTTCCATGTTCATACAGATGGCGGTGTAGATATTTACATGTTCATACAGATGGCGGTATAGATACTTCCATGTTCGTACAGATGGCGTTGTAGATATTTCCATGTTCATAGAGATGGCGGTGTAGATATTTCCATGTTTTTGCTGTTAGCGGTATAGATATTTCCATGTTTATACAGATGGTGGTGTAGATATTTCCATGTTTATAGAGATGGCGGTCTAGATATTTCCATGTTTACAGAGATAGTTGTGTACTTATTTCCAAGTATATAGAGACAGCGTTGTAGTTCATACAGATAGCAGAGTAGATATTTCCATGTTTATAGAGATAGTGTTGTAGATAATTTCAATTTCATACAGAGAGCAGTGTAGATATTTCCAAGTTCATACAGATAGCAGTGTAGATATTTCCACGTTTACAGAGATGGCGGTGTAGATATTTCCATGTTCATACAGAGGACGGTGTACATATTTCCATGTTTATAGGGATGGCGGTGTAGATATTTTCATGTTTACACAGATGGCGGTGTAGATATTTCCATGTTTACACAGATAGCGGTGTAGACATTTCCATGTTTACACAGATTGCAGTGTGGATATTTCCATGTTTATGCAGATAGCAGTGTAGATATTTCCATGTTTATACAGATAGCGGTGCGGATATTTCAATGTTTATTCAGATAGTGGTGCGGATATTTCCATGTTTATACAGATAGTTGGGCAGATATTTCAATGTTTATACAGATAGCGGTGTAGATATTTCCATCTAATACAAATGGCGGTGTAGATATGTCCATGATCGTACAGATGGCGATGTAGATATTTCCATGTTCATACAGATGGCGGTGTAGATATTTCGAAGTTTATAGAGATAGAGATGTAGTTATTTCCATATTTATAGAGAAATCTGTGTAGATATTTCCATGTATATTCAGATAGCTGTGTAGATGTTTCCATGTTCATGCAGATTACGGTGTAGATATTTCCATGTTCATCCAGATGCCGGTGTACATATATCCATGTTCATACAAATGGCGGTGAAGATATTTCCATGTTCATACAGATGGCGGTGTAGGCATTTCCATGTTCATACAAATGGCGGTGTAGATATTTCCATGTTCATAGAGATGGCGGTGTAGATATTTCCAGGTTCATACAAATGGCGGTGTAGATATTTCCATGTTCATAGAGATGGCGGTGTAGATATTTCCATGTTTATACAGATAGCAGTGTAGTTATTTCCATTTTTATAGGGATACCAGTCTGGATATTTCCATTGATATACAGATAGCTGTGTAGATATTTGCATGTTCATACAGATAGCGGTGTAGATATTTCCATGTTCATACAGATAGCGGTGTAGATATTTCCATGTTCATACAGATAGCGGTGTAGATATTTCTATGTTAATACAGATAGCGGTGTAGATATATCCATGTTCCTACAGATAGCGGTGTAGATTTTTAAATGTTCATACAGTTAGCGGTGTAGATATTTGCATGTTCATACAGATGGCGGTGTAGATATTTACATGTTGATACAGATGGCGGTGTAGATATTTCCATGTTCATACAGATAGCGGTGTAGATATTTCCATGTTCATACAGATAGCGGTGTAGATATTTCCATGTTCATACATATACCGGTGTAGATATTTCCATGTTCATACAGATGGCGGTGAGGATATTTACATGTTCATACAGATGGCGGTGTAGATATTTCTATGTTTGTACGGATGGCAGTGTAGATATTTCCATGTTCATACAGATGGCGGTGTAGATATTTCCATGTTTATACAGATAGCAGTGTAGTTATTATCATGCTAATAGAGATAGCGGTGTAGATATTTCCACTGATATACAGATAGCTGTGTAGATATTTGCATGTTCATACAGATAGCGGTGTAGATATTTCCATGTTCGTACAGATAGCGGTGTAGCTATTTCCATGTTCATACAGATAGCGGTGTAGATATTTCTATGTTCATACAGATAACGGTGTAGATATTTCCATGTTCATACAGACAGCGGTGTAGATATTTCCATGTTCATACAGTTAGCGGTGTAGATATTTCCATGTTCATACAGATGGCGGTGTAGATATTTACATGTTCTTACAGATGGCGGTATAGATATTTACATGTTCTTACAGATGGCGATGTAGATAATTCCATGTTCATAGAGATGGCGGTGTAGATATTTCCACGTTTATGCAGATAGCGGTATAGATATTTCCATGTTTATACAGATGGTGGTGTAGATATTTCCATGTTTATAGATATGGCGGTCTAGATATTTCCATGTTTACAGAGATAGTGGTGTAGTTATTTCCAAGTTTACAGAGACAGCGTTGTAGATATTTCCATGTTTATACAGATAGCGGTGAAGATATTTCCAGGTTTATACAGATAGCGGTGTAGATACTTCCATGTTTATACAGATTGCAGTGTAGATATTTCCATGTTTATAGAGATAATGTTGTAGATAATTTCAATTTTATACAGAGAGCAGTGTAGATATTTCCAGGTTCTTACAGATAGCGGTGTAGATATTTCTACATTTATAGAGATGGCGGTGTAGATATTTCCATGTTCATACAGATGGCGATGTAGATATTTCCATGTTTATAGGGATGGCGGTGTAGATATTTCCATGTTCATATAGATAGCGGTGTAGATATTTCCATCTTAATACAGCTGGTGGTGTAGATATGTCCATGTTTGTACAGATGGCGGTGTAGATATTTCCATGTTCATACAGATGGCGGTGAAGATATTTCAAAGTTTATAGAGATAGCGCTGTAGTTATTTCCATATTTATAGAGAAATCTGTGTAGATATTTCCGTGTATATGCAGATAGCTGTGTAGATATTTCCATGTTCATCCAGATGCCGGTGTACATTTATCCATGTTCATACAGATGGCGGTGAAGATATTTCCATGTTCATAAAGATGGTGGTGTAGGTATTTCCATGTTCATACAAATGGCGGTGTAGTTATTTCCATGTTCATAGATATGGCGGGGTAGATATTTCCAGGTTCATACAAATGGCGGTGTAGATATTTCCATGTTCATAGAGATGGCCGTGTAGATATTTCCATTTTTATACAGATAGCAGTGTAGTTATTTCTATGTCTATAGAGATACCAGTGTGGATATTTCCATTGATATACAGATAGCTCTGTAGATATTTATATGTTCATACAGATAGCAGTGTAGATATTTCCATGTTCATACAGATAGCGGTCTAGATATTTCCAGGTTCATACCAATAGCGGTGTAGACATTTGCATGTTCATACAGTTAGCGGTGTAGATATTTCCATGTTCATACAGATGGCGGTGTAGATATTTACATGTTCATACAGATGGCGGTGTAGATATTTCCATGTTTGTACGCATGGCATTGTAGATATTTCCATGTTCATACAGGTGGCGGTGTAGATATTTCCATGTTTATACAGATAGCAGTGTAGTTATTTCAATGTTAATAGGGATAGCAGTGTAGATATTTTCATTGATATACAGATAGCTGTGTAGATATTTGAATGTTCATACAGATAGCGGTGTAGATATTTCCATGTTCATACAGATAGCGGTGTAGATATTTCCATGTTCATACAGATAGCGGTGTAGATATTTCCATGTTCATACAGATAGCGGTGTAGATATTTCCATGTCCATACAGATAGCGGTGTAGATATTTCCATGTTCATACAGTTAGCGGTGTAGATATTTCCATGTTCATACAGATGGCGGTGTAGATATTTACATGTTCATACAGATGGCGGTGTAGGTATTTCCATGTTCATACAGATAACGTTGTAGATATTTCCATGTTCATACAGATAGCGGTGTAGATATTTCCATGTTCATACCAATAGCGGTGTAGATATTTCCATGTTCATACAGTTAGCGGGGTAGATATTTCCATGTTCATACAGATGGCGGTGTAGATATTTACATGTTCATACAGATGGCGGTGTAGATATTTCCATGTTCATAAGGATGGCAGTGTAGATATTTCCATGTTCATACAGGTGGCGGTGTAGTTATTTCCATGTTTATACAGATAGCAGTGTAGTTATTTCCATGTTTATAGAGACAGCTCTGTAGATATTTCCATTGATATACAGATAGCTGTGTAGATATTTGCATGTTCATACAGATAGCGGTGTAGATATTTCCCTGTTCGTACAGATAGCGGTGTAGATATTTCCATGTTCATACAGATAGCGGTGTAGATATTTCCATGTTCATACAGATAACGGTGTAGATATTTCCATGTTCATACAGATAGCAGTGTGGATATTTCCATGTTCATACAGTTAGCGGTGTAGATATTTCCATGTTCATACAGATGGCGGTGTAGATATTTACATGTTCATACAGATGGCGGTATAGATATTTCCATGTTCGTACAGATGGCGGTGTAGATACTTCCATGTTCATAGAGATGGCGGTGTAGATATTTCCATGTTTACACAGATAGCAGTGTGGATATTTCCATGTTTATGCAGATAGCAGTGTAGATATTTCCATGTTTATACAGATAGCGGTGCGGATATTTCAATGTTTATTCAGATAGTGGTGCGGATATTTCCATGTTTATACAGATAGTTGGGCAGATATTTCAATGTTTATACAGATAGCGGTGTAGATATTTCCATCTAATACACATGGCGGTGCAGATATGTCCATGATCGTACAGATGGCGATGTAGCTATTTCCATGTTCATACAGATGGCGGTGTAGATATTTCGAAGTTTATAGAGATAGCGATGTAGTTATTTCCATATTTATAGAGAAATCTGTGTAGATATTTCCATGTATATTCAGATAGCTGTGTAGATGTTTCCATGTTCATGCAGATTACGGTGTAGATATTTCCATGTTCATCCAGATGCCGGTGTACATATATCCATGTTCATACAAATGGCGGTGAAGATATTTCCATGTTCGTACAGATGGCGGTGTAGGCATTTCCATGTTCATACAAATGGCGGTGTAGATATTTCCATGTTCATAGAGATGGCGGTGTAGATATTTCCAGGTTCATACAAATGGCGTTGTAGATATTTCCATGTTCATAGAGATGGCGGTGTAGATATTTCCATGTTTATACAGATAGCAGTGTAGTTATTTCCATGTTTATAGGGATACCAGTCTGGATATTTCCATTGATATACAGATAGCTGTGTAGATATTTGCATGTTCATACAGATAGCGGTGTAGATATTTCCATGTTCATACAGATAGCGGTGTAGATATTTCCATGTTCATACAGAAAGCGGTGTAGATATTTCTATGTTAATACAGATAGCGGTGTAGATATTTCCATGTTCCTACAGATATCGGTGTAGATATTTAAATGTTCATACAGTTAGCGGTGTAGATATTTGCATGTTCATACAGATGGCGGTGTAGATATTTACATGTTGATGCAGATGGCGGTGTAGATATTTCCATGTTCATACAGATAGCGGTGTAGATATTTCCATGTTCATACAGATAGCGGTGTAGATATTTCCATGTTCATACAGATAGCGGTGTAGATATTTCCATGTTCATACAGATAGCGGTGTAGATATTTCCATGTCCATACAGATAGCGGTGTAGATATTTCCATGTTCATACAGTTAGCGGTGTAGATATTTCCATGTTCATACAGATGGCGGTGTAGATATTTACATGTTCATACAGATGGCGGTGTAGGTATTTCCATGTTCATACAGATAGCGTTGTAGATATTTCCATGTTCATACAGATAGCGGTGTAGATATTTCCATGTTCATACCAATAGCGGTGTAGATATTTCCATGTTCATACAGTTAGCGGGGTAGATATTTCCATGTTCATACAGATGGCGGTGTAGATATTTACATGTTCATACAGATGGCGGTGTAGATATTTCCATGTTCATAAGGATGGCAGTGTAGATATTTCCATGTTCATACAGGTGGCGGTGTAGTTATTTCCATGTTTATACAGATAGCAGTGTAGTTATTTCCATGTTTATAGAGACAGCTCTGTAGATATTTCCATTGATATACAGATAGCTGTGTAGATATTTGCATGTTCATACAGATAGCGGTGTAGATATTTCCCTGTTCGTACAGATAGCGGTGTAGATATTTCCATGTTCATACAGATAGCGGTGTAGATATTTCCATGTTCATACAGATAACGGTGTAGATATTTCCATGTTCATACAGATAGCAGTGTGGATATTTCCATGTTCATACAGTTAGCGGTGTAGATATTTCCATGTTCATACAGATGGCGGTGTAGATATTTACATGTTCATACAGATGGCGGTATAGATATTTCCATGTTCGTACAGATGGCGGTGTAGATACTTCCATGTTCATAGAGATGGCGGTGTAGATATTTCCATGTTTACACAGATAGCAGTGTGGATATTTCCATGTTTATGCAGATAGCAGTGTAGATATTTCCATGTTTATACAGATAGCGGTGCGGATATTTCAATGTTTATTCAGATAGTGGTGCGGATATTTCCATGTTTATACAGATAGTTGGGCAGATATTTCAATGTTTATACAGATAGCGGTGTAGATATTTCCATCTAATACACATGGCGGTGCAGATATGTCCATGATCGTACAGATGGCGATGTAGCTATTTCCATGTTCATACAGATGGCGGTGTAGATATTTCGAAGTTTATAGAGATAGCGATGTAGTTATTTCCATATTTATAGAGAAATCTGTGTAGATATTTCCATGTATATTCAGATAGCTGTGTAGATGTTTCCATGTTCATGCAGATTACGGTGTAGATATTTCCATGTTCATCCAGATGCCGGTGTACATATATCCATGTTCATACAAATGGCGGTGAAGATATTTCCATGTTCGTACAGATGGCGGTGTAGGCATTTCCATGTTCATACAAATGGCGGTGTAGATATTTCCATGTTCATAGAGATGGCGGTGTAGATATTTCCAGGTTCATACAAATGGCGGTGTAGATATTTCCATGTTCATAGAGATGGCGGTGTAGATATTTCCATGTTTATACAGATAGCAGTGTAGTTATTTCCATGTTTATAGGGATACCAGTCTGGATATTTCCATTGATATACAGATAGCTGTGTAGATATTTGCATGTTCATACAGATAGCGGTGTAGATATTTCCATGTTCATACAGATAGCGGTGTAGATATTTCCATGTTCATACAGATAGCGGTGTAGATATTTCTATGTTAATACAGATAGCGGTGTAGATATTTCCATGTTCCTACAGATAGCGGTGTAGATATTTAAATGTTCATACAGTTAGCGGTGTAGATATTTGCATGTTCATACAGATGGCGGTGTAGATATTTACATGTTGATGCAGATGGCGGTGTAGATATTTCCATGTTCATACAGATAGCGGTGTAGATATTTCCATGTTCATACAGATAGCGGTGTAGATATTTCCATGTTCATACAGATACCGGTGTAGATATTTCCATGTTCATACCAATAGCAGTGTAGACATTTCCATGTTCATACATTTAGCGGTGTAGATATTTCCATGTTCATACAGATGGAGGTGAGGATATTTACATGTTCATACAGATGGCGGTGTAGATATTTCTATGTTTGTACGGATGGCAGTGTAGATATTTCCATGTTCATACAGGTGGCGGTGTAGTTATTTCCATGTTTATACAGATAGCAGTGTGGTTATTTCCATGTTTATAGAGACAGCTGTGTAGATATTTCCATTGATATACAGATAGCTGTGTAGATATTTGCATGTTCATACAGATAGCGGTGTAGATATTTCCCTGTTCGTACAGATAGCGGTGTAGTTATTTCCATGTTCATACAGATAGCGGTGTAGATATTTCCATGTTCATACAGATAACGGTGTAGATATTTCCATGTTCATACAGATAGCAGTGTGGATATTTCCATGTTCATACAGTTAGCGGTGTAGATATTTCCATGTTCATACAGATGGCGGTGTAGATATTTACATGTTCATACAGATGGCGGTATAGATATTTCCATGTTCGTACAGATGGCGGTGTAGATACTTCCATGTTCATAGAGATGGCGGTGTAGATATTTCCATGTTTATGCAGATAGCGGTATAGATATTTCCATGTTTATACAGATGGTGGTGTAGCTATTTCCATGTTTATAGAGATGGCAGTCTAGATATTTCCATGTTTACAGAGATGGTGTTGTAGTTATTTCCAAGTTTATAGAGACAGCGTTGTAAATATTTCCATGTTTACACAGATAGCGGTGAAGATATTTCCATGTTTATACAGATAGCGGTGTAGATATTTCCATGTTTATACAGATAGCAGTGTAGATATTTCCATGTTTATAGAGATAGTGTTGTAGATAATTTCAATTTCATAGAGAGAGCAGTGTAGATATTTCCAAGTTCATACAGATAGCGGTGTAGATATTTCTACGTTTATAGAGATGGCGGTGTAGATATTTCCATGTTCATACAGAGGACGGTGTAGATATTTCCATGTATATAGGGATGGCAGTGTAGATATTTTCATGTTTACACAGATGGCTGTGTAGATATTTCCATGTTTACACAGATAGCGGTGTAGACATTTCCATGTTTACACAGAAAGCGGTGTGGATATTTCCATGTTTATGCAGATAGCAGTGTAGATATTTCCATGTTCATACAGAAAGCGGTGCGGATATTTCCATGTTTATTCAGATAGCGGTGCGGATATTTCCATGTTTATACTGATAGTTGGGCAGATATTTCCATGTTTATACAGATAGCGGTGTAGATATTTCCATCTTAATTCAGATGGCGGTGTAGATATGTCCATGATCGTACAGATGGCGGTGTAGATATTTCCATGTTCATAGAGATGGCGGTGTAGATATTTCAAAGTTTATAGAGATAGCGATGTAGTTATTTCCATATATATACAGAAATCTGTGTAGATATTTCCATGTATATTCAGATAGCTGTGTAGATATTTCCATGTTCATGCAGATTACGGTGTAGATATTTCCATGTTCATCCAGATGGCGGTGTACATATATCCATGTTCATACAAATGGCGGTGAAGATATTTCCATGCTCATACAGATGGCGGTGTAGGTATTTCCATGTTCATACAAATGGCGGTGTAGATATTTCCATGTTCATAGAGATGGTGGTGTAGATATTTCCAGGTTCATACAAATGGCGGTGTAGATATTTCCATGTTCATAGAGATGGCGGTGTAGATATTTCCATGTTTATACAAATAGCAGTGTAGTTATTTCCATGTTTATAGAGATACCATTCTGGATATTTCCATTGATATACAGATAGCTGTGTAGATATTTGCATGTTCATACAGATAGCGGTGTAGATATTTCCATGTTCATACAGATAGCGGTGTAGATATTTCCATGTTCATACAGATAGCGGTGTAGGTATTTAAATGTTCACACAGTTAGCGGTGTAGAGATTTCCATGTTCATACAGATGACGGTGTAGATATTTCCATGTTCATACAGATGGCGGTGTAGATATTTCCATGTTCATACTGATAGCGGTGTAGATATTTCCATGTTCATACAGATAACGGTGTAGATATTTCCATGTTCATACAGATAGCGGTGTAGATATTTCCATGTTCATACCAATAGCGGTGTAGATATTTCCATGTTCAAACATTTAGCGGTGTAGATATTTCCATGTTCATACAGATGGCGGTGAAGATATTTACATGTTCATACAGATGGCGGTGTAGATATTTCCATGTTTGTACGGATGGCAGTGTAGATATTTCCATGTTCATTCAGGTGGCGGTGTAGATATTTCCATGTTTATACAGATAGCAGTGTAGTTATTTCCATGTTAATAGAGATAGCGGTGTAGGTATTTCCATTGATATACAGATAGCTGTGTAGATATTTGCATGTTCATACAGATAGTGGTGTAGATGTTTCCATGTTCGTACACATAGCGGTGTAGATATTTCCATGTTCATACAGATAGCGGTGTAGATATTTCCATGTTCATACAGATAACGGTGTAGATATTTCCATGTTCATACAGATAGCAGTGTAGATATTTCCATGTTCATACAGTTAGCGGTGTAGATATTTCCATGTTCATACAGATGGCGGTGTAGATATTTACATGTTCATACAGATGGCGGTATAGATACTTCCATGTTCGTACAGATGGCGTTGTAGATATTTCCATGTTCATAGAGATGGCAGTGTAGATATTTCCATGTTTTTGCTGTTAGCGGTATAGATATTTCCATGTTTATACAGATGGTGGTGTAGATATTTCCATGTTTATAGAGATGGCGGTCTAGATATTTCCATGTTTACAGAGATAGTTGTGTACTTATTTCCAAGTATATAGAGACAGCGTTGTAGTTCATACAGATAGCAGAGTAGATATTTCCATGTTTATAGAGATAGTGTTGTAGATAATTTCAATTTCATACAGAGAGCAGTGTAGATATTTCCAAGTTCATACAGATAGCAGTGTAGATATTTCCACGTTTACAGAGATGGCGGTGTAGATATTTCCATGTTCATACAGAGGACGGTGTAGATATTTCCATGTTTATAGGGATGGCGGTGTAGATATTTTCATGTTTACACAGATGGCGGTGTAGATATTTCCATGTTTACACAGATAGCGGTGTAGACATTTCCATGTTTACACAGATAGCAGTGTGGATATTTCCATGTTTATGCAGATAGCAGTGTAGATATTTCCATGTTTATACAGATAGCGGTGCGGATATTTCAATGTTTATTCAGATAGCGGTGCGGATATTTCCATGTTTATACAGATAGTTGGGCAGATATTTCAATGTTTATACAGATAGCGGTGTAGATATTTCCATCTAATACAAATGGCGGTGTAGATATGTCCATGATCGTACAGTTGGCGATGTAGATATTTCCATGTTTATACTGATGGCGGTGTAGATATTTCGAAGTTTATAGAGATAGCGATGTAGTTATTTCCATATTTATAGAGAAATCTGTGTAGATATTTCCATGTATATTCAGATAGCTGTGTAGATGTTTCCATGTTCATGCAGATTACGGTGTAGATATTTCCATGTTCATCCAGATGCCGGTGTACATATATCCATGTTCATACAAATGGCGGTGAAGATATTTCCATGTTCATACAGATGGCGGTGTAGGCATTTCCATGTTCATACAAATGGCGGTGTAGATATTTCCATGTTCATAGAGATGGCGGTGTAGATATTTCCAGGTTCATACAAATGGCGGTGTAGATATTTCCATGTTCATAGAGATGGCGGTGTAGATATTTCCATGTTTATACAGATAGCAGTGTAGTTATTTCCATTTTTATAGGGATACCAGTCTGGATATTTCCATTGATATACAGATAGCTGTGTAGATATTTGCATGTTCATACAGATAGCGGTGTAGATATTTCCATGTTCATACAGATAGCGGTGTAGATATTTCCATGTTCATACAGATAGCGGTGTAGATATTTCTATGTTAATACAGATAGCGGTGTAGATATTTCCATGTTCCTACAGATGGCGGTGAGGATATTTACATGTTCATACAGATGGCGGTGTAGATATTTCTATGTTTGTACGGATGGCAGTGTAGATATTTCCATGTTCATACAGGTGGCGGTGTAGATATTTCCATGTTTATACAGATAGCAGTGTAGTTATTATCATGCTAATAGAGATAGCGGTGTAGATATTTCCACTGATATACAGATAGCTGTGTAGATATTTGCATGTTCATACAGATAGCGGTGTAGATATTTCCATGTTCGTACAGATAGCGGTGTAGCTATTTCCCTGTTCATACAGATAGCGGTGTAGATATTTCTATGTTCATACAGATAATGGTGTAGATATTTCCATGTTCATACAGACAGCGGTGTAGATATTTCCATGTTCATACAGTTAGCGGTGTAGATATTTCCATGTTCATACAGATGGCGGTGTAGATATTTACATGTTCCTACAGATAGCGGTGTAGATATTTAAATGTTCATACAGTTAGCGGTGTAGATATTTGCATGTTCATACAGATGGCGGTGTAGATATTTACATGTTGATGCAGATGGCGGTGTAGATATTTCCATGTTCATACAGATAGCGGTGTAGATATTTCCATGTTCATACAGATAGCGGTGTAGATATTTCCATGTTCATACAGATACCGGTGTAGATATTTCCATGTTCATACCAATAGCGGTGTAGACATTTCCATGTTCATACATTTAGCGGTGTAGATATTTCCATGTTCATACAGATGGTGGTGAGGATATTTACATGTTCATACAGATGGCGGTGTAGATATTTCTATGTTTGTACGGATGGCAGTGTAGATATTTCCATGTTCATACAGGTGGCGGTGTAGTTATTTCCATGTTTATACAGATAGCAGTGTAGTTATTTCCATGTTTATAGAGACAGCTGTGTAGATATTTCCATTGATATACAGATAGCTGTGTAGATATTTGCATGTTCATACAGATAGCGGTGTAGATATTTCCCTGTTCGTACAGATAGCGGTGTAGTTATTTCCATGTTCATACAGATAGCGGTGTAGATATTTCCATGTTCATACAGATAACGGTGTAGATATTTCCATGTTCATACAGATAGCAGTGTGGATATTTCCATGTTCATACAGTTAGCGGTGTAGATATTTCCATGTTCATACAGATGGCGGTGTAGATATTTACATGTTCATACAGATGGCGGTATAGATATTTCCATGTTCGTACAGATGGCGGTGTAGATACTTCCATGTTCATAGAGATGGCGGTGTAGATATTTCCATGTTTATGCAGATAGCGGTATAGATATTTCCATGTTTATACAGATGGTGGTGTAGCTATTTCCATGTTTATAGAGATGGCAGTCTAGATATTTCCATGTTTACAGAGATAGTGTTGTAGTTATTTCCAAGTTTATAGAGACAGCGTTGTAGATATTTCCATGTTTACACAGATAGCGGTGAAGATATTTCCATGTTTATACAGATAGCGGTGTAGATATTTCCATGTTTATACAGATAGCAGTGTAGATATTTCCATGTTTATAGAGATAGTGTTGTAGATAATTTCAATTTCATAGAGAGAGCAGTGTAGATATTTCCAAGTTCATACAGATAGCGGTGTAGATATTTCTTCGTTTATAGAGATGGCGGTGTAGATATTTCCATGTTCATACAGAGGACGGTGTAGATATTTCCATGTATATAGGGATGGCAGTGTAGATATTTTCATGTTTACACAGATGGCTGTGTAGATATTTCCATGTTTACACAGATAGCGGTGTAGACATTTCCATGTTTACACAGATAGCGGTGTGGATATTTCCACGTTTATGCAGATAGCAGTGTAGATATTTCCATGTTTATACAGAAAGCGGTGCGGATATTTCCATGTTTATTCAGATAGCGTTGCGGATATTTCCATGTTTATACAGATAGTTGGGCAGATATTTCCATGTTTATACAAATAGCGGTGTAGATATTTCCATCTTAATTCAGATGGCGGTGTAGATATGTCCATGATCGTACAGATGGCGGTGTAGATATTTCCATGTTCATAGAGATGGCGGTGTAGATATTTCAAAGTTTATAGAGATAGCGATGTAGTTATTTCCATATATATACAGAAATCTGTGTAGATATTTCCATGTATATTCAGATAGCTGTGTAGATATTTCCATGTTCATGCAGATTACGGTGTAGATATTTCCATGTTCATCCAGATGGCGGTGTACATATATCCATGTTCATACAAATGGCGGTGAAGATATTTCCATGCTCATACAGATGGCGGTGTAGGTATTTCCATGTTCATACAAATGGCGGTGTAGATATTTCCATGTTCATAGAGATGGTGGTGTAGATATTTCCAGGTTCATACAAATGGCGGTGTAGATATTTCCATGTTCATAGAGATGGCGGTGTAGATATTTCCATGTTTATACAGATAGCAGTGTAGTTATTTCCATGTTTATAGAGATACCATTCTGGATATTTCCATTGATATACAGATAGCTGTGTAGATATTTGCATGTTCATACAGATAGCGGTGTAGATATTTCCATGTTCATACAGATAGCGGTGTAGATATTTCCATGTTCATACAGATAGCGGTGTAGGTATTTAAATGTTCACACAGTTAGCGGTGTAGAGATTTCCATGTTCATACAGATGACGGTGTAGATATTTACATGTTGATACAGATGGCGGTGTAGATATTTTCATGTTCATACTGATAGCGGTGTAGATATTTCCATGTTCATACAGATATCGGTGAAGATATTTCCATGTTCATACAGATAGCGGTGTAGATATTTCCATGTTCATACCAATAGCGGTGTAGATATTTCCATGTTCAAACATTTAGCGGTGTAGATATTTCCATGTTCATACAGATGGCGGTGAAGATATTTACATGTTCATACAGATGGCGGTGTAGATATTTCCATGTTTGTACGGATGGCAGTGTAGATATTTCCATGTTCATTCAGGTGGCGGTGTAGATATTTCCATGTTTATACAGATAGCAGTGTAGTTATTTCCATGTTAATAGAGATAGCGGTGTAGGTATTTCCATTGATATACAGATAGCTGTGTAGATATTTGCATGTTCATACAGATAGTGGTGTAGATATTTCCATGTTCGTACACATAGCGGTGTAGATATTTCCATGTTCATACAGATAGCGGTGTAGATATTTCCATGTTCATACAGATAACGGTGTAGATATTTCCATGTTCATACAGATAGCAGTGTAGATATTTCCATGTTCATACAGTTAGCGGTGTAGATATTTCCATGTTCATACAGATGGCGGTGTAGATATTTACATGTTCATACAGATGGCGGTATAGATACTTCCATGTTCGTACAGATGGCGTTGTAGATATTTCCATGTTCATAGAGATGGCAGTGTAGATATTTCCATGTTTTTGCTGTTAGCGGTATAGATATTTCCATGTTTATACAGATGGTGGTGTAGATATTTCCATGTTTATAGAGATGGCGGTCTAGATATTTCCATGTTTACAGAGATAGTTGTGTACTTATTTCCAAGTATATAGAGACAGCGTTGTAGTTCATACAGATAGCAGAGTAGATATTTCCATGTTTATAGAGATAGTGTTGTAGATAATTTCAATTTCATACAGAGAGCAGTGTAGATATTTCCAAGTTCATACAGATAGCAGTGTAGATATTTCCACGTTTACAGAGATGGCGGTGTAGATATTTCCATGTTCATACAGAGGACGGTGTAGATATTTCCATGTTTATAGGGATGGCGGTGTAGATATTTTCATGTTTACACAGATGGCGGTGTAGATATTTCCATGTTTACACAGATAGCGGTGTAGACATTTCCATGTTTACACAGATAGCAGTGTGGATATTTCCATGTTTATGCAGATAGCAGTGTAGATATTTCCATGTTTATACAGATAGCGGTGCGGATATTTCAATGTTTATTCAGATAGCGGTGCGGATATTTCCATGTTTATACAGATAGTTGGGCAGATATTTCAATGTTTATACAGATAGCGGTGTAGATATTTCCATCTAATACAAATGGCGGTGTAGATATGTCCATGATCGTACAGATGGCGATGTAGATATTTCCATGTTCATACAGATGGCGGTGTAGATATTTCGAAGTTTATAGAGATAGCGATGTAGTTATTTCCATATTTATAGAGAAATCTGTGTAGATATTTCCATGTATATTCAGATAGCTGTGTAGATGTTTCCATGTTCATGCAGATTACGGTGTAGATATTTCCATGTTCATCCAGATGCCGGTGTACATATATCCATGTTCATACAAATGGCGGTGAAGATATTTCCATGTTCATACAGATGGCGGTGTAGGCATTTCCATGATCATACAAATGGCGGTGTAGATATTTCCATGTTCATAGAGATGGCGGTGTAGATATTTCCAGGTTCATACAAATGGCGGTGTAGATATTTCCATGTTCATAGAGATGGCGGTGTAGATATTTCCATGTTTATACAGATAGCACTGTAGTTATTTCCATGTTTATAGGGATACCAGTCTGGATATTTCCATTGATATACAGATAGCTGTGTAGATATTTGCATGTTCATACAGATAGCGGTGTAGATATTTCCATGTTCATACAGATAGCGGTGTAGATATTTCCATGTTCATACCGATAGCGGTGTAGATATTTCTATGTTAATACAGATAGCGGTGTAGATATTTCCATGTTCCTACAGATAGCGGTGTAGATATTTAAATGTTCATACAGTTAGCGGTGTAGATATTTGCATGTTCATACAGATGGCGGTGTAGATATTTACATGTTGACACAGATGGCGGTGTAGATATTTCCATGTTCATACAGATAGCGGTGTAGATATTTCCATGTTCATACAGATAGCGGTGTAGATATTTCCATGTTCATACAGATACCGGTGTAGATATTTCCATGTTCATACCAATAGCGGTGTAGACATTTCCATGTTCATACATTTAGCGGTGTAGATATTTCCATGTTCATACAGATGGCGGTGAGGATATTTACATGTTCATACAGATGGCGGTGTAGATATTTCTATGTTTGTACGGATGGCAGTGTAGATATTTCCATGTTCATACAGGTGGCGGTGTAGATATTTCCATGTTTATACAGATAGCAGTGTAGTTATTTCAATATTAATAGGGATAGCAGTGTAGATATTTTCATTGATATACAGATAGCTGTGTAGATATTTGAATGTTCATACAGATAGCTGTGTAGATATTTCCATGTTCATACAGATAGCGGTGTAGATATTTCCATGTTCATACAGATAGCGGTGTAGATATTTCCATGTTCATACATATAGCGGTGTAGATATTTCCATGTCCATACAGATAGCGGTGTAGATATTTCCATGTTCATACAGTTAGCGGTGTAGATATTTCCATGTTCATACAGATGGCGGTGTAGATATTTACATGTTCATACAGATGGCGGTGTAGGTATTTCCATGTTCATATAGATAGCGTTGTAGATATTTCCATGTTCATACAGATAGCGGGGTAGATATTTCCATGTTCATACCAATAGCGGTGTAGATATTTCCATGTTCATACAGTTAGAGGGGTAGATATTTCCATGTTCATACAGATGGCGGTGTAGATACTTACATGTTCATACAGATGGCGGTGTAGATATTTCCATGTTCGTAAGGATGGCAGTGTAGATATTTCCATGTTCATACAGGTGGCGGTGTAGTTATTTCCATGTTTATACAGATAGCAGTGTAGTTATTTCCATGTTTATAGAGACAGCTGTGTAGATATTTCCATTGATATACAGATAGCTGTGTAGATATTTGCATGTTCATACAGATAGCGGTGTAGATATCTCCCTGTTCGTACAGATAGCGGTGTAGATATTTCCATGTTCATACAGATAGCGGTGTAGATATTTCCATGTTCATACTGATAACGGTGTAGATATTTCCATGTTCATACAGATGGCGGTGTAGATATTTACATGTTCATACAGATGGCGGTATAGATATTTCCATGTTCGTACAGATGGCGGTGTAGATACTTCCATGTTCATAGAGATGGCGGTGTAGATATTTCCATGTTTATGCAGATAGCGGTATAGATATTTCCATGTTTATACAGATGGTGGTGTAGCTATTTCCATGTTTATAGAGATGGCGGTCTAGATATTTCCATGTTTACAGAGATAGTGTTGTAGTTATTTCCAAGTTTATAGAGACAGCATTGTAGATATTTCCATGTTTATACAGATAGCGGTGAAGATATTTCCATGTTTATACAGATAGCGGTGTAGATATTTCCATGTTTATACAGATAGCAGTGTAGATATTTCCATGTTTATAGAGATTGTGTTGTAGATAATTTCAATTTGATAGAGAGAGCAGTGTAGATATTTCCAAGTTCATACAGATAGCGGTGTAGATATTTCTACGTTTATAGAGATGGCGGTGTAGATATTTCCATGTTCATACAGAGGACGGTGTAGATATTTCCATGTTTATAGGGATGGCGGTGTAGATATTTTCATGTTTACACAGATGGCGGTGTAGATATTTCCATGTTTACACAGATAGCGGTGTAGACATTTCCATGTTTACACAGATAGCGGTGTGGATATTTCCATGTTTATGCAGATAGCAGTGTAGATATTTCCATGTTTATACAGAAAGCGGTGCGGATATTTCCATGTTTATTCAGATAGCGGTGCGGATATTTCCATGTTTATACAGATAGTTGGGCAGATATTTCCATGTTTATACAGATAGCGGTGTAGATATTTCCATCTTAATTCAGATGGCGGTGTAGATATGTCCATGATCGTACAGATGGCGGTGTAGATATTTCCATGTTCATAGAGATGGCGGTGTAGATATTTCAAAGTTTATAGAGATAGCGATGTAGTTATTTCCATATTTATGGAGAAATCTGTGTAGATATTTCCATGTATATTCAGATAGCTGTGTAGATATTTCCATGTTCATGCAGATTACGGTGTAGATATTTCCATGTTCATCCAGATGCCGGTGTACATCTATATATGTTCATACAAATGGCGGTGAAGATATTTCCATGCTCATACAGATGGCGGTGTAGGTATTTCCATGTTCATACAAATGGCGGTGTAGATATTTCCATGTTCATAGAGATGGTGGTGTAGATATTTCCAGGTTCATACAAATGGCGGTGTAGATATTTCCATGTTCATAGAGATGGCGGTGTAGATATTTCCATGTTTATACAGATAGCAGTGTAGCTATTTCCATGTTCATACAGATAGCGGTGTAGATATTTCTATGTTCATACAGAAAACGGTGTAGATATTTCCATGTTCGTACAGACAGCAGTGTAGATATTTCCATGTTCATACAGTTAGCGGTGTAGATATTTCCATGTTCATGCAGAGAGCGTTGTAGATATTTCCATGTTCATATAGTTAGCGGTGTAGATATTTCCATGTTCATGCAGATGGCGGTGTAGATATTTCCATGTTCATAGAGATGGCGGTGTAGATATTTCCATATTTATACAGATAGCTGTGTAGTTATTTCCATGTTTATAGAGATAGCAGTGTAGATATTTCCAATGATATACAGATAGCTGTGTAGATATTTGCATGGTCATACAGATAGCGGTGTAGATATTTCCATGTTCGTACAGATAGCGGTGTAGATATTTCCATGTTCATACAGATAGCGGTGTAGATATTTCCATGTTCATACAGTTAGCGGTGTAGATATCTCCATGTTCATACAAATGGCGGTGTAGATATGTCCATGTTTGTACAGATGGCCGTGTAGATATTTCCATGTTCATAGAGATAGCGGTGTAGTTATTTCCATGTTTATACAGATAGCAGTGTAGTTATTTCCATGTTTATAGAGATACCATTCTGGATATTTCCATTGATATACAGATAGCTGTGTAGATATTTGCATGTTCATACAGATAGCGGTGTAGATATTTCCATGTTCATACAGATAGCGGTGTAGATATTTCCATGTTCATACAGATAGCGGTGTAGATATTTCCATGTTAATACAGATAGCGGTGTAGATATTTCCATGTTCACACAGATAGCGGTGTAGGTATTTAAATGTTCACACAGTTAGCGGTGTAGAGATTTCCATGTTCATACAGATGGCGGTGTAGATATTTACATGTTGATACAGATGGCGGTGTAGATATTTCCATGTTCATACAGATAGCCGTGTAGGTATTTCCATGTTCATACAGATAGCGGTGTAGATATTTCCATGTTCATACAGATAGCGGTGTAGATATTTCCATGTTCATACCAATAGCGTTGTAGACATTTCCATGTTCATATATTTAGCGTTGTAGATATTTCCATGTTCATACAGATGGTGGTGAAGATATTTACATGTTCATACAGATGGCGGTGTAGATATTTCCATGTTTGTACGGATGGCAGTGTAGATATTTTCATGTTCATACAGGTGGCGGTGTAGGTATTTCCATGTTTATACAGATAGCAGTGTAGTTATTTCCATCTTAATAGAGATAGCGGAGTAGATATTTCCATTGATATACAGATAGCTGTGTAGATATTTGCATGTTCATACAGATAGCGGTGTAGATATTTCCATGTTCGTACAGATAGCGGTGTAGCTATTTCCATGTTCATACAGATAGCCGTGTAGATATTTCTATGTTCATACAGATAACGGTGTAGATATTTCCATGTTCATACAGACAGCGGTGTAGATATTTCCATGTTCATACAGTTAGCGGTGCAGATATTTCCATATTCATACAGATGACGGTGTAGATATTTACATGTTCATACAGATGGCGGTATGGATATTTCCATGTTCTTACAGATGGCGGTGTAGATATTTCCATGTTCATAGAGATGGCGGTGTAGATATTTCCATGTTTATGCAGATAGCGGTATAGTTATTTCCATGTTTATACAGATGGTGGTGTAGATATTTCCATGTTTACAGAGATGGCGTTCTAGATATTTCCATGTTTATAGAGATAGTGGTGTAGTTATTTCCAAGTTTATAGAGACAGCGTTGTAGATATTTCCATGTTTATACAGATAGCGGTGAAGATATTTCCATTTTTATATTGATAGCGGTGTAGATATTTACATGTTCATACAGATGGCAGTTTAGTTATTTCCATGTTCATAGAGATTGCGGTGTAGATATTTCCATGTTCATACAGATATTCGTGTAGATATTTCCATGTTCATACAGATAGCGGTGTAGATATTTCCATGTTCATACCAATAGCGGTGTAGACATTTCCATGTTCATATATTTAGCAGTGTAAATATTTCCATGTTCATACAGATGGCGAGGATATTTCCATGTTCATGCAGATAGCGGTGTAGATATTTCCATGTTCATACAGTTAGCGGTGTAGATATTTCCATGTTCATACTGTTAGCGGTGTAGATATCTCCATGTTCATACAAATGGCGGTGTAGATATGTCCATGTTTGTACAGATGGCGGTGTAGATATTTCCATGTTCATACAGATGGCGGTGTAGATATTTCGAAGTTTATAGAGATAGCGCTGTAGTTATTTCCATATTTATAGAGAAATCTGTGTAGATATTTCCATGTATATTCAGATAGCTGTGTAGATATTTCCATGTTCATGCAGATAGCGGTGTAGATATTTCCATGTTCATCCAGATGCCGGTGTACATATATCCATGTTCATACAGATGGCGGTGGAGATATTTCCATGTTCGTACAGATGGCGGTGTAGATTTTCCATGTTCATACAAATGGCGGTGTAGATATTTCCATGTTCATAGAGATGGCGGTGTAGATATTTCCATGTTCATACAAATGGCGGTGTAGATATTTCCATGTTCATAGAGATGGCGGTGTAGATATTTCCATATTTATACAGATAGCAGTGTAGTTATTTCCATGTTTATAGGGATAGCAGTGTAGATATTTTCATTGATATACAGATAGATGTGTTGATATTTGAATGTTCTTACAGATAGCGGTGTAGATATTTCCATGTTCATACAGATAGCGGTGTAGATATTTCCATGTTCATACAGATAGCGGTGTAGATATTTCCATGTTCATACAGATAGCGGTGTAGTTATTTCCATGTTCATACAGATAGCGGTGTAGATATTTCCATTTCCATACAGATAGCAGTGTAGATATTTCCATGTTAATACAGTTTGCGGTGTAGATATTTCCATGTTCATACAGGTGGCAGTGTAGATATTTCCATGTTCATACATATGGCGGTGTAGATATTTCCATGTTCGTACAGATGGCGGTGTAGATATTTCCATGTTCAAAGAGATGGCGGTGTAGATATTTCCATGTTTTTGCAGTTAGCGGTATAGATATTTCCATGTTTATACAGATGGTGGTGTAGATATTTCCATGTTTATAGAGATGGCGGTCTAGATATTTCCATGTTTACAGAGATAGTGGTGTAGTTATCTCCAAGTTTATAGAGACAGCGTTGTAGATATTTCGATGTTTATACAGATAGCACTGAAGATATTTCCATGTTTATACAGATAGCGGTGTAGATATTTCCATGTTTATACAGATAGCCGTGTAGATATTTCCATGTTTATAGAGATAGTGTTGTAGATAATTTCAATTTCATACAGAGAGCAGTGTAGATATTTCCACGTTCATACAGATAGCGGTGTAGATATTTCCGAGTTTACAGAGATGGCGGTGTAGATATTTCCATGTTCATACAGAGGACGGTGTAGATATTTCCATGTTTATAGGGATGGCGGTGTATATATATTCATGTTTACACAGATGGCAGTGTAGATATTTCCATGTTTACACAGATGGCGGTGTAGACATTTCCATGTTTACACAGATAGCGGTGTGGATATTTCCATGTTTATGCAGATAGCAGTGTAGATATTTCCATGTTTATACAGATAGCGGTGCGGATATTTCCATGTTTATTCAGATAGCGGTGCGGATATTTCCATGTTTATACAGATATTTGGGCAGATATTTCCATGTTTATACAGATAGCGGTGTTGATATTTCCATCTTAATACAGATGGCGGTGTAGATATGTCCATGATCGTACAGATGGCGATGTAGATATTTCCCTGTTCATACAGATGGCGGTGTAGATATTTCGAAGTTTATAGAGATAGCGCTGTAGTTATTTCCATATTTATAGAGAAATCTGTGTAGATATTTCCATGTATATTCAGATAGCTGTGTAGATGTTTCCATATTCATGCAGATTACGGTGTAGATATTTCCATGTTCATCCAGATGCCGGTGTACATATATCCATGTTCATACAAATGGCGGTGTAGATATTTCCATGTTCATAGAGATGGCGGTGTAGATATTTCCATATTTATACAGATAGCAGTGTAGTTATTTCCATGTTTATAGGGATAGCAGTGTAGATATTTTCATTGATATACAGATAGATGTGTTGATATTTGAATGTTCTTACAGATAGCGGTGTAGATATTTCCATGTTCATACAGATAGCGGTGTAGATATTTCCATGTTCATACAGATAGCGGTGTAGATATTTCCATGTTCATACAGATAGCGGTGTAGTTATTTCCATGTTCATACAGATAGCGGTGTAGATATTTCCATTTCCATACAGATAGCAGTGTAGATATTTCCATGTTAATACAGTTTGCGGTGTAGATATTTCCATGTTCATACAGGTGGCAGTGTAGATATTTCCATGTTCATACAGATGGCGGTGTAGATATTTCCATGTTCGTACAGATGGCGGTGTAGATATTTCCATGTTCATAGAGATGGCGGTGTAGATATTTCCATGTTTTTGCAGTTAGCGGTATAGATATTTCCATGTTTATACAGATGGTGGTGTAGATATTTCCATGTTTATAGAGATGGCGGTCTAGATATTTCCATGTTTACAGAGATAGTGGTGTAGTTATCTCCAAGTTTATAGAGACAGCGTTGTAGATATTTCGATGTTTATACAGATAGCACTGAAGATATTTCCATGTTTATACAGATAGCGGTGTAGATATTTCCATGTTTATACAGATAGCAGTGTAGATATTTCCATGTTTATAGAGATAGTGTTGTAGATAATTTCAATTTCATACAGAGAGCAGTGTAGATATTTCCACGTTCATACAGATAGCGGTGTAGATATTTCCGCGTTTACAGAGATGGTGGTGTAGATATTTCCATGTTCATACAGAGGACGGTGTAGATATTTCCATGTTTATAGGGATGGCGGTGTATATATATTCATGTTTACACAGATGGCAGTGTAGATATTTCCATGTTTACACAGATGGCGGTGTAGACATTTCCATGTTTACACAGATAGCGGTGTGGATATTTCCATGTTTATGCAGATAGCAGTGTAGATATTTCCATGTTTATACAGATAGCGGTGCGGATATTTCCATGTTTATTCAGATAGCGGTGCGGATATTTCCATGTTTATACAGATAGTTGGGCAGATATTTCCATGTTTATACAGATAGCGGTGTTGATATTTCCATCTTAATACAGATGGCGGTGTAGATATGTCCATGATCGTACAGATGGCGATGTAGATATTTCCCTGTTCATACAGATGGCGGTGTAGATATTTCGAAGTTTATAGAGATAGCGATGTAGTTATTTCCATATTTATAGAGAAATCTGTGTAGATATTTCCATGTATATTCAGATAGCTGTGTAGATGTTTCCATGTTCACGCAGATTACGGTGTAGATATTTCCATGTTCATCCAGATGCCGGTGTACATATATCCATGTTCATACAAATGGCGGTGAAGATATTTCCATGTTCATACAGATGGCGTTGTAGGTATTTCCATGTTCATACAAATGGCGGTGTAGATATGTCCATGTTCATAGAGATGGCGGTGTAGATATTTCCATGTTCATACAAATGGCGGTGTAGATATTTCCATGTTCATAGAGATGGCGGTGTAGATATTTCCATGTTTATACAGATAGCAGTGTAGTTATTTCCATGTTTATAGAGATACCAGTCTGGATATTTCCATTGATATACAGATAGCGGTGTAGATATTTCCATGTTCATACAGATAGCGGTGTAGATATTTCCATGTTCATACAGATAGCGGTGTAGATATTTCCATGTTGATACAGATAGCGGTGTAGATATTTCCATGTTCATACATTTAGCGGTGTAGATATTTCCATGTTCATACAGATGGCGGTGAAGATATTTACATGTTCATACAGATGGCGGTGTAGATATTTCCATGTTTGTACCGATGGCAGTGTAGATATTTCCATGTTCATACAGGTGGCGGTGTAGCTATTTCCATGTTCGTACAGATAGCGGTGTAGATATTTCTATGTTCATACAGAAAACGGTGTAGATATTTCCATGCTCGTACAGACAGCAGTGTAGATATTTCCATGTTCATACAGTTAGCGGTGTAGATATTTCCATGTTCATACAGATGGCGGTGTAGATATTTCCATCTTCATACAGATGGCGGTAGAGATATTTCCATGTTCTTAGAGATGGCGGTGTACATATTTCCATGTTCATAGAGATGGCGGTGTAGATATTTCCATGTTTATGCAGATAGCGTTATAGATATTTCCATGTTTATACAGATGGCGGTGTAGATATTTCCATGTTTATAGAGATGGCGGTCTAGATATTTCCATGTTTACAGAGATAGTGGTGTAGTTATTTCCAAGTTTATAGAGACAGCGATGTAGATATTTCCATGTTTATACAGATAGCGGTGAAGATATTTCCATGTTTATACAGATAGCGGTGTAGATATTTCCATGTTCATACAGATAGCATTGTAGATATTACCAATGTTATAGAGATAGTGTTGTAGATTATTTCAATTTCATACAGAGAGCAGTGTAGATATTTACAAGTTCATACAGATAGCGGTGTAGATATTTCCACGTTTACAGAGATGGCGGTGTAGATATTTCCATGTTCATACAGATGGCGGTGTAGATATTTCAAAGTTTATAGAGATAGCGCTGTAGTTATTTCCATATTCCTAGAGAAATCTCTGTAGATATTTCCATGTATATTCAGATAGCTGTGTAGATATTTGCATGTTCATGCAGATAGCGGTGTAGATATTTCCATGTTCATCCAGATGCCGGTGTACATATATCCATGTTCATACAGATGGCGGTGAAGATATTTCCATGTTCATGCAGATGGTGGTGTAGGTATTTCCATGTTCATACAAATGGCGGTGTAGATATTCCCATGTTCATAGAGATGGCTGTGTAGATATTTCCAGGTTCATACAAATGGCGGTGGAGATATTTCCATGTTCATAGAGATGGCCGTGTAGATATTTCCATGTTTATACAGATAACAGTGTAGTTGTTTCCATGTTTATAGAGATACCAGTGTGGATGTTTCCATTGATATACAGATAGCTGTGTAGATATTTACATGTTCATACAGATAGCGTTGTAGATATTTCCATGTTCATACAGATAACGGTGTAGATATTTCCATGTTCATATAGATAGCGGTGTAGATATTTCCATGTTCATACAGATAGCGGTGCGGATATTTCCATGTTTATTCAGATAGCGGTGCGGATATTTCCATGTTTATACAGATAATTGGGAAGATATTTCCATGATTATACAGATAGCGGTGTAGATATTTCCATCTTAATACAGATGGCGGTGTAGATATGTCCATGATCGTACAGATGGCGGTGTAGATATTTCCATGTTCATACAATTGGCGGTGTAGATATTTCGAAGTTTAT
Organism: Gorilla gorilla gorilla; assembly: GCF_029281585.2. NCBI lineage: Eukaryota > Metazoa > Chordata > Mammalia > Primates > Hominidae > Gorilla > Gorilla gorilla. The sequence goes on from NC_073244.2 coordinate 79,839,486, forward strand.
AGAGATAGCGCTGTAGTTATTTCCATATTTATAGAGAAATCTGTGTAGATATTTCCATGTATATTCAGATAGCTGTGTAGATATTTCCATGTTAATGCAGATTACGGTGTAGATATTTCCATGTTCATCCTGATGCCGGTGTAAATATAACCATGTTCATACAAATGGCGGTGAAGATATTTCCATGCTCATACAGATGGCGGTGTAGGTATTTCCATGTTCATACAAATGGCGGTGTAGATATTTCCATGTTCATAGAGATGGCGGTGTAGATATTTCCAGGTTCATACAAATGTCGGTGTAGGTATTTCCATGTTCATAGAGATGGCGGTGTAGATATTTCCATGTTTATACAGATAGCAGTGTAGTTATTTCCATGTTTATAGAGATAACATTTTGGATATTCCATTGATATACAGATAGCTTTGTAGATATTTGCATGTTCATACAGATAGCGGTGTAGATATTTCCATGTTCATACAGATAGCGGTGTAGATATTTCCCTGTTCATACAGATAGCGGTGTAGATATTTCCATGTTAATACAGATAGCGGTGTAGATATTTCCATGTTCATACAGATAGCGGTGTAGCTATTTCCATGTTCATACAGATAGCGGTGTAGCTATTTCCATGTTCATACAGATAGCAGTGTAGATATTTCCATGTTTAGAGAGATAATGTTGTAGATAATTTCAATTTTATACAGAGAGCAGTGTAGATATTTCCAAGTTCATACAGATAGCGGTGTAGATATTTCCACGTTTACAGAGATGGCGGTGTAGATATTTCCATGTTCATACAGATGGCGGTGTAGATATTTCCATGTTCATAGAGATGGCGGTGTAGATATTTCCATGTTCATACAAATGGCAGTGTAGATATTTCCATGTTCATTGACATGGCGGTGTTGATATTTCCATATTTATAGAGATAGCAGTGTAGTTATTTCCATGTTTATAGAGATAGTAGTGTAGATATTTCCATTGATATACAGATAGCTCTGTAGATATTTGCATGTTAATACAGATAGCGGTGCGGATATTTCCATGTTTATTCAGATGGCGGTGCGGTTATTTCCATGTTTATACAGATAGTTAGGCAGATATTTCCATGTTTATACAGATAGCGGTGTAGATATTTTCATCTTAATACAGATGGCGGTGTAGATATGTCCATGTTTGTACAGATGGCGGTGTAGATATTTCCATGTTCATACAGATGGCGGTGTAGATATTTCAAAGTTTATAGAGATAGCGCTGTAGTTATTTCCATATTCCTAGAGAAATCTGTGTAGATATTTCCATGTATATTCAGAAAGCTGTGTAGATATTTGCATGTTCATGCAGATAGCGGTGTAGATATTTCCATGTTCATCCAGATGCCGGTGTACATATATCCATGTTCATACAGATGGCGGTGAAGATATTTCCATGTTCATGCAGATGTTGGTGTAGGTATTTCCATGTTCATACAGATGGCGGTGTAGATATTCCCATGTTCATAGAGATGGCTGTGTAGATATTTCAAGGTTCATACAAATGGCGGTGGAGATATTTCCATGTTCATAGAGATGGCCGTGTAGATATTTCCATGTTTATACAGATACCAGTGAAGTTGTTTCCATGTTTATAGAGATACCAGTGTGGATGTTTCCATTGATATACAGATAGCTGTGTAGATATTTACATGTTCATACAGATAGCGGTGTAGATATTTCCATGTTCATACAGATAACGGTGTAGATATTTCCATGTTCATATAGATAGCGGTGTAGATATTTCCATGTTCATACCAATAGCGGTGTAGATATTTCCATGTTCATAGAGTTAGCAGTGTAGATATTTCTACGTTCATACAGATGGCGGTGTAGATATTTACATGTTCATACACATGGCGGTGAAGATATTTCCATGTTGGTACGGATGGCAGTGTAGATATTTCCATGTTCATACAGGTGGCGGTGTAGATATTTCCATGTTTATACAGATAGCAGTGTAGTTATTTCCATGTTTATAGAGATAGCTGTGTAGATATTTCCATTGATATACTGATAGCTGTGTAGATATTTGCATGTTCATACAGATAGCGGTGTAGATATTTCCATGTTCGTACAGATAGCGGTGTAGATATTTCCATGTTCATACAGATAGCAGTGTAGAAATTTCCATGTTCATACAGATAACGGTGTAGATATTTCCATGTTCATACAGAAAGCGGTGTAGATATTTCCATGTTCATACAGATAGCAGTGTAGATATTTCCATGTTCATACAGTTAGCGGTGTAGATATTTCCATGTTCATACAGATGGCAGTGTAGATATTTACATGTTCATACAGATGGCGGTGTAGATATTTCCATGTTCGTACAGATGGCGTTGTAGATATTTCCATGTTCATAGAGATGGCGGTGTAGATATTTCCATGTTTTTGCAGTTAGCGGTATAGATATTTCCATGTTTATACAGATGGTGGTGTAGATATTTCCATGTTTATAGAGATGGCGGTCTAGATATTTCCATGTTTACAGAGATAGTGGTGTAGTTATTTCCAAGTTTATAGAGACAGCGTTGTAGATATTTCCATGTTTATACAGATAGCAGTGAAGATATTTCCATGTTTATACAGATAGCGGTGTAGATATTTCCATGTTTATACAGATAGCAGTGTAGATATTTCCATGTTTATAGAGATAGTGTTGTAGATAATTTCAATTTCATACAGAGAGCAGTGTAGATATTTCCAAGTTCATAGAGATAGCGGTGTAGATATTTCCACATTTACAGAGATGGCGGTGTAGATATTTCCATGTTCATACAGAGGACGGTGTAGATATTTCCATGTTTATAGGGATGGCGGTGTAGATATTTTCATGTTTACACAGATGGCAGTGTAGATATTTCCATGTTTACACAGATGGCGGTGTAGACATTTCCATGTTTACAGAGATAGCGGTGCGGATATTTCCATGTTTATTCAGATAGCGGTGCGGATATTTCCATGTTTATACAGATAGTTGGGCAGATGTTTCCATGTTTATACAGATAGCGGTGTTGATATTTCCATCTTAATACAGATGGCGGTGTAGATATGTCCATGATCGTACAGATGGCGATGTAGATATTTCCCTGTTCATACAGATGGCGGTGTAGATATTTCGAAGTTTATAGAGATAGCGATGTAGTTATTTCCATATTTATAGAGAAATCTGTGTAGATATTTCCATGTATATTCAGATAGCTGTGTAGATGTTTCCATGTTCATGCAGATTACGGTGTAGATATTTCCATGTTCATCCAGATGCCGGTGTACATATATCCATGTTCATACAAATGGCGGTGAAGATATTTCCATGTTCATACAGATGGCGGTGTAGGTATTTCCATGTTCATACAAATGGCGGTGTAGATATGTCCATGTTCATAGAGATGGCGGTGTAGATATTTCCATGTTCATACAAATGGCGGTGTAGATATTTCCATGTTCATAGAGATGGCGGTGTAGATATTTCCATGTTTATACAGATAGCAGTGTAGTTATTTCCATGTTTATAGAGATACCAGTCTGGATATTTCCATTGATATACAGATAGCGGTGTAGATATTTCCATGTTCATACAGATAGCGGTGTAGATATTTCCATGTTCATACAGATAGCGGTGTAGATATTTCCATGTTGATACAGATAGCGGTGTAGATATTTCCATGTTCATACATTTAGCGGTGTAGATATTTCCATGTTCATACAGATGGCGGTGAAGATATTTACATGTTCATACAGATGGCGGTGTAGATATTTCCATGTTTGTACCGATGGCAGTGTAGATATTTCCATGTTCATACAGGTGGCGGTGTAGCTATTTCCATGTTCATACAGATAGCGGTGTAGATATTTCTATGTTCATACAGAAAACGGTGTAGATATTTCCATGTTCGTACAGACAGCAGTGTAGATATTTCCATGTTCATACAGTTAGCGGTGTAGATATTTCCATGTTCATACAGATGGCGGTGTAGATATTTACATGTTCATACAGATGGCAGTAGAGATATTTCCATGTTCTTAGAGATGGCGGTGTACATATTTCCATGTTCATAGAGATGGCGGTGTAGATATTTCCATGCTTATGCAGATAGCGGTATAGATATTTCCATGTTTATACAGATGGCGGTGTAGATATTTCCATGTTTATAGAGATGGCGGTCTAGATATTTCCATGTTTACAGAGATAGTGGTGTAGTTATTTCCAAGTTTATAGAGACAGCGATGTAGATATTTCCATGTTTATACAGATAGCGGTGAAGATATTTCCATGTTTATACAGATAGCGGTGTAGATATTTCCATGTTCATACAGATAGCATTGTAGATATTACCATGTTTATAGTGATAGTGTTGTAGATAATTTCAATTTCATACAGAGAGCAGTGTAGATATTTACAAGTTCATACAGATAGCGGTGTAGATATTTCCACGTTTACAGAGATGGCGGTGTAGATATTTCCATGTTCATACAGAGGACGGTGTAGATATTTCCATGTTTATAGGGATGGCGGTGTAGATATTTTCATGTTTACACCGATGGCGGTGTAGATATTTCCATGTTTACACAGATAGCGGTGTAGACATTTCCATGTTTACACAGATAGCGGTGTGGATATTTCCATGTTTATGCAGATAGCAGTGTAGATATTTCCGTGTTTATACAGATAGCGGTGCGGATATTTCCATGTTTATTCAGATGGCGGTGCGGTTATTTCCATGTTTATACAGATAGTTAGGCAGATATTTCCATGTTTATACAGATAGCGGTGTAGATATTTCCATCTTAATACAGATGGCGGTGTAGATATGTCCATGTTTGTACAGATGGCGGTGTAGATATTTCCATGTTCATACAGATGGCGGTGTAGATATTTCAAAGTTTATAGAGATAGCGCTGTAGTTATTTCCATATTCCTAGAGAAATCTTTGTAGATATTTCCATGTATATTCAGATAGCTGTGTAGATATTTGCATGTTCATGCAGATAGCGGTGTAGATATTTCCATGTTCATCCAGATGCCGGTGTACATATATCCATGTTCATACAGATGGCGGTGAAGATATTTCCATGTTCATGCAGATGGTGGTGTAGGTATTTCCATGTTCATACAAATGGCAGTGTAGATATTCCCATGTTCATAGAGATGGCTGTGTAGATATTTCCAGGTTCATACAAATGGCGGTGGAGATATTTCCATGTTCATAGAGATGGCCGTGTAGATATTTCCATGTTTATACAGATACCAGTGTAGTTGTTTCCATGTTTATAGAGATACCAGTGTGGATATTTCCATTGATATTCAGATAGCTGTGTAGATATTTACATGTTCATACAGATAGCGGTGTAGATATTTCCATGTTCATACAGATAACGGTGTAGATATTTCCATGTTCATATAGATAGCGGTGTAGATATTTCCATGTTCATACAGATAGCGGTGCGGATATTTCCATGTTTATTCAGATAGCGGTGCGGATATTTCCTTGTTTATACAGATAATTGGGCAGATATTTCCATGTTTATACAGATAGCGGTGTAGATATTTCCATCTTAATACAGATGGCGGTGTAGATATGTCCATGATCGTACAGATGGCGGTGTAGATATTTCCATGTTCATACAATTGGCGGTGTAGATATTTCGAAGTTTATAGAGATATCGCTGTAGTTATTTCCATATTTATAGAGAAATCTGTGTAGATATTTCCATGTATATTCAGATAGCTGTGTAGATATTTCCATGTTAATGCAGATTACGGTGTAGATATTTCCATGTTCATCCTGATGCCGGTGTAAATATATCCAAGTTCATACAAATGGCGGTGAAGATATTTCCATGCTCATACAGATGGCGGTGTAGGTATTTCCATGTTCATACAAATGGCGGTGTAGATATTTCCATGTTCATAGAGATGGCGGTGTAGATATTTCCAGGTTCATACAAATGGCGGTGTAGGTATTTCCATGTTCATAGAGATGGCGGTGTAGATATTTCCATGTTTATACAGATAGCAGTGTAGTTATTTCCATGTTTAAAGAGATAACATTTTGGATATTTCCATTGATATACAGATAGCTTTGTAGATATTTGCATGTTCATACAGATAGCGGTGTAGATATTTCCATGTTCATACAGATAGCGGTGTAGATATTTCCCTGTTCATACAGATAGCGGTGTAGATATTTCCATGTTAATACAGATAGCGGTGTAGATATTTCCATGTTCATACAGATAGCGGTGTAGCTATTTCCATGTTCATACAGATAGCAGTGTAGATATTTCCATGTTTAGAGAGGTAATGGTGTAGATAATTTCAATTTTATACAGAGAGCAGTGTAGATATTTCCAAGTTCATACAGATAGCGGTGTAGATATTTCCACGTTTACAGAGATGGCGGTGTAGATATTTCCATGTTCATACAGATGGCAGTGTAGATATTTCCATGTTCATAGAGATGGCGGTGTAGATATTTCCATGTTCATACAAATGGCAGTGTAGATATTTCCATGTTCATTGAGATGGCGGTGTTTATATTTCCATATTTATAGAGATAGCAGTGTAGTTATTTCCATGTTTATAGAGATAGTAGTGTAGATATTTCCATTGATATACAGATAGCTCTGTAGATATTTGCATGTTAATAGAGATAGCGGTGTAGATATTTCCATGTTCATACAGATAGCGGTGTAGATGATTCCATGTTCACAGATAGCAGTGTAGATATTTCCATGTTCATACAGATAGCGGTGTAGATATTTCCATGTTCATACAGATAGCGGTGTAGATATTTCCATTTTCATACAGTTAGCGGTTTAGATATTTCCATGTTCAAACAGATGGCGGTGTAGATATTTACATGTTCATACAGATGGCGGTGTAGTTATTTCCATGTTCATACAGATATCGGTGTAGATATTTCCATGTTCATACAGACAGCGGTGTAGATATTTCCATGTTCATACAGATAGCGGTGTAGATATTTCCATGTTCATACCAATAGCGGTGTAGACATTTCCATGTTCATATATTTAGCTGTGTAGATATTTCCATGTTCATAGAGATGGCGAAGATATTTCCATGTTCATGCGGATAGCGGTGTAGATATTTCCATGTTCATACAGATAGCGGTGTAGATATTTCCATGTTAATACAGATAGCGGTGTTGATATTTCCATGTTCATACAGATAGCGGTGTAGATATTTAAATGTTCATACAGTTAGCGGTGTAGAGATTTCCATGTTCATACAGATGGCTGTGTAGATATTTACATGTTGATACAGATGGCGGTGTAGATATTTCCATGTTCATACAGATAGCGGTGTAGATATTTCCATGTTCATACAGATAGCAGTGTAGATATTTCCATGTTCATACAGATAGCGGTGTAGATATTTCCATGTTCATACCAATAGCGGTGTAGACATTTCCATGTTCATACATTTAGCGGTGTAGATATTTCCATGTTCATACAGATGGCGGTGAAGGTATTTACATGTTCATACAGATGGCGGTGTAGATATTTCCATGTTTGTACGGATGGCAGTGTAGATATTTCCATGTTAATACAGGTGGCGGTGTAGATATTTCCATGTTTCTACAGATAGCAGGGTAGTTATTTCCATGTTAATAGAGATAGCGGTGTAGATATTTCCATTGATATACAGATAGCTGTGTAGGTATTTGGATGTTCATACAGATAGCGGTGTAGATATTTCCATGTTCGTACAGATAGCGGTTTAGCTGTTTCCATGTTCATACAGATAGCGGTGTAGATATTTCTATCTTCATACAGATAACGGTGTAGATATTTCCATGTTCATACAGACAGCGATGTAGATATTTCCATGTTCATTCAGTTAGCGGTGTAGATATTTCCATGTTCATACAGATGGCGGTATAGATATTTCCATGTTCTTACAGATGGCGGTGTAGATATTTCCATGTTCATAGAGATGGCGGTGTAGATATTTCCATGTTTATGCAGATAGCGGTATAGATATTTCCATGTATATACAGATGGTGGTGTAGACATTTCCATGTTTATAGAGATGGCGGTCTAGATATTTCCATGTTTACAGAGATAGTGGTGTAGTTATTTCCAAGTTTATAGAGACAGCGTTGTAGATATTTCCATGTTTATACAGATAGCGGTGAAGTTATTTCCATGTTTATACAGATAGCGGTGTAGATATTTCCATGTTTATACAGATAGCAGTGTAGATATTTCCATGTTTAGAGAGATAACGGTGTAGGTAATTTCAATTTTATACAGAGAGCAGTGTAGATATTTCCAAGTTCATACAGATAGCGGTGTAGATATTTCCACGTTTACAGAGATGGCGGTGTAGATATTTTCATGTTCATACAAATGGCGGTGTAGATATTTCCATGTTCATAGAGATGGTGGTGTAGATATTTCCATGTTCATACAAATGGCAGTGTAGATATTTCCATGTTCATAGAGATGGCGGTGTTGATATTTCCATATTTATAGAGATAGCAGTGTAGTTATTTCCATGTTTATAGAGATAGTAGTGTAGATATTTCCATTGATATACAGATAGCTCTGTAGATATTTGCATGTTCAGAGAGATAGCGGTGTAGATATTTCCATGTTCATACAGATAGCGGTGTAGATATTTCCATGTTCATACAGATAGCGGTGTAGATATTTCCATGTTCATACAGATAGCGGTGTAGATATTTCCATGTTCATACAGATAGCGGTGCAGATATTTCCATGTTCATACAGTTAGCGGTTTAGATATTTCCATGTTCATACAGATGGCGGTGTAGTTATTTACATGTTCATACAGATGGCGGTGTAGTTATTTCCATGTTCATGCAGATGGCGGTGTAGATATTTACATGTTCATACAGATGGCGGTATAGATATTTCCATGTTCGTACAGATGGCGGTGTAGATATTTCCATGTTCATAGAGATGGCGGTGTGGATATTTCCATGTTTATGCAGATAGCGGTATAGATATTTCCATGTTTATAGAGATGGTGGTGAAGATATTTCCATGTTTATAGAGATGGCGGTCTAGATATTTCCATGTTCACAGAGATAGTGGTGTAGTTATTTCCAAGTTTATAGAGACTGCGTTGTAGATATTTCCATGTTTATACAGATAGCGGTGAAGATATTTCCATGTTTATACAGATAGCTGTGTAGATATTTCCATGTTTATACAGATAGCAGTGTAGATATTTCCATGTTTATAGAGATATTGGTGTAGATAATTTCAATTTTATACAGAGAGCAGTGTAGATATTTCCAAGTTCATACAGATAGCGGTGTAGATATTTCCACGTTTATAGAGATGGCGGTGTAGATATTTCCATGTTCATACAGATGGCAGTGTAGATATTTCCACGTTTATAGGGATGGCGGTGTATATATTTTCATGTTTACACAGATGACGGTGTAGATATTTCCATGTTAACACAGATAGCGGTGAAGACATTTCCATGTTTACACAGATAGCGGTGAGGATATTTCCATGTTCATAGAAATGTAGGTGTAGATATTTCCATGTTCATAGAGATGACGGTGTAGATATTTCCATGTTTATAGAGTTAGCAGTGTAGTTATTACCGTGTTTATAGAGATAGCGGTGTAGATATTTGCATGTTCATACAGATAGCTGTGTAGATATTTCCATGTTTATTCTGATAGCGGTGTAGATATTTCCATATTCATAGAGTTAGCGGTGTGGATATTTCCATGTTAATACAAATGGCGGTGTAGATATTTCCATGTTTATAGAGATAGCAGTGTAGATATTTCCACTTATATACAGATAGCTGTGTAGATATTTGCATGTTCATACACATAGCGATGTAGATATTTCCATGTCCATACAGATTGCGGTGTAGATATTTCCATGTTCGTACAGAGAGCGGTGTAGATATTTCCATGTTCATACAGCTAGCGGTGTAGATATTTCCATGTTCGTACAGAGAGCGGTGTAGATATTTCCATGTATATTCAGATAGCTGTGTAGATATTTCCATGTTAATGCAGATCACGGTGTAGATATTTCCATGTTCATCCTGATGCCGGTGTAAATATATCCATGTTCATACAAATGGCAGTGAAGATATTTCCATGCTCATACAGATGGCGGTGTAGGTATTTCCATGTTCATACAAATGGCGGTGTAGATATTTCCATGTTCATAGAGATGGCGGTGTAGATATTTCCAGGTTCATACAAATGGCAGTGTAGGTATTTCCATGTTCATAGAGATGGCGGTGTAGATATTTCCATGTTTATACAGATAGCAGTGTAGTTATTTCCATGTTTATAGAGATAACATTTTGGATATTCCATTGATATACAGATAGCTTTGTAGATATTTGCATGTTCATACAGATAGCGGTGTAGATATTTCCATGTTCATACAGATAGCGGTGTAGATATTTCCCTGTTCATACAGATAGCGGTGTAGATATTTCCATGTTAATACAGATAGCGGTGTAGATATTTCCATGTTCATACAGATAGCGGTGTAGCTATTTCCATGTTCATACAGATAGCAGTGTAGATATTTCCATGTTTAGAGAGATAATGGTGTAGATAATTTCAATTTTATACAGAGAGCGGTGTAGATATTTCCAAGTTCATACAGATAGCGGTGTAGATATTTCCACGTTTACAGAGATGGCGGTGTAGATATTTCCATGTTCATACAGATGGCGGTGTAGATATTTCCATGTTCATAGAGATGGCGGTGTAGATATTTCCATGTTCATACAAATGGCAGTGTAGATATTTCCATGTTCATTGAGATGGCGGTGTTGATATTTCCATATTTATAGAGATAGCAGTGTAGTTATTTCCATGTTTATAGAGATAGTAGTGTAGATATTTCCATTGATATACAGATAGCTCTGTAGATATTTGCATGTTAATAGAGATAGCGGTGTAGATATTTCCATGTTCATACAGATAGCGGTGTAGATATTTCCATGTTCACAGATGGCGGTGTAGATATTTCCATGTTCATACAGATAGCGGTGTAGATATTTCCATGTTCATACAGATAGCAGTGTAGATATTTCCATTTTCATACAGTTAGCGGTTTAGATATTTCCATGTTCATACAGATGGCGGTGTAGATATTTACATGTTCATACAGATGGCGGTGTAGTTATTTCCATTTTCATACAGATAGCGGTGTAGATATTTCCATGTTCATACAGACAGCGGTGTAGATATTTCCATGTTCATACAGATAGCGGTGTAGATATTTCCATGTTCATACCAATAGCGGTGTAGACATTTCCATGTTCATATATTTAGCGGTGTAGATATTTCCATGTTCATAGAGATGGCGAAGATATTTCCATGTTCATGCGGATAGCGGTGTAGATATTTCCATGTTCATACATATAGCGGTGTAGATATTTCCATGTTAATACAGATAGCGGTGTTGATATTTCCATGTTCATACAGATAGCGGTGTAGATATTTAAATGTTCATACAGTTAGCGGAGTAGATATATCCATGTTCATACACATGGCGGTGTAGATACTTCCATGTTCATAGAGATGGCGGTGTAGATATTTCCATGTTCATACAAATGGCGGTGTAGATATTTCCATGTTCATAGAGATGGCGGTGTAGATATTTCCATATTTATACAGATAGCAGTGTAGTTATTTCCATGTTTATAGGGATAGCAGTGTAGATATTTTCATTGATATACAGATAGATGTGTTGATATTTGAATGTTCTTACAGATAGCGGTGTAGATATTTCCATGTTCATACAGATAGCGGTGTAGATATTTCCATGTTGATACCAATAGCGGTGTAGGTATTTCCATGTTCATACAGTTAGCCGTGTAGATATTTCTATGTTCATACAGATGGCGGTGTAGATATTTACATGTTCATACAGATGGCGGTGAAGATATTTCCATGTTGGTACGGATGGCAGTGTAGATATTTCCATGTTCATACAGGTGGCGGTGTAGATATTTCCATGTTTATACAGATAGCAGTGTAGTTATTTCCATGTTTATAGAGACAGCTGTGTAGATATTTCCATTGATATACAGATAGCTGTGTAGATATTTGCATGTTCATACAGATAGCGGTGTAGATATTTCCATGTTCGTACAGATAGCGGTGTAGATATTTCCACGTTCATACAGATAGCAGTGTAGAAATTTCCATGTTCATACAGATAACGGTGTAGATATTTCCATGTTCATACAGATAGCGGTGTAGATATTTCCATGTTCATACAGATAGCAGTGTAGATATTTCCATGTTCATACAGTTAGCGGTGTAGATATTTCCATGTTCATACAGATGGCATTGTAGATATTTACATGTTCATACAGATGGCGGTGTAGATATTTCCATGTTCGTACAGATGGCGGTGTAGATATTTCCATGTTCATAGAGATGGCGGTGTAGATATTTCCATGTTTTTGCAGTTAGTGGTATAGATATTTCCATGTTTATACAGATGGTGGTGTAGATATTTCCATGGTTATAGAGATGGCGGTCTAGATATTTCCATGTTTACAGAGATAGTGGTGTAGTTATTTCCAAGTTTATAGAGACAGCGTTGTAGATATTTCCATATTTATACAGATAGCAGTGAAGATATTTCCATGTTTATACAGATAGCGGTGTAGATATTTCCATGTTTATACAGATAGCAGTGTAGATATTTCCATGTTTATAGAGATAGTGTTGTAGATAATTTCAATTTCATACAGAGAGCAGTGTAGATATTTCCAAGTTCATAGAGATAGCGGTGTAGATATTTCCACGTTTACAGAGATGGCGGTGTAGATATTTCCATGTTCATACAGAGGACGGTGTAGATATTTCCATGTTTATAGGGATGGCGGTGTAGATATTTTCATGTTTACACAGATGGCAGTGTAGATATTTCCATGTTTACACAGATGGCGGTGTAGACATTTCCATGTTTACACAGATAGCGGTGTGGATATTTCCATGTTTATGCAGATAGCAGTGTAGATATTTCCATGTTTATACAGATAGCGGTGCGGATATTTCCATGTTTATTCAGATAGCGGTGCGGATATTTCCATGTTTATACAGATAGTTGGGCAGATATTTCCATGTTTATACAGATAGCGGTGTTGATATTTCCATCTTAATACAGATGGCGGTGTAGATATGTCCATGATCGTACAGATGGCGATGTAGATATTTCCCTGTTCATACAGATGGCGGTGTAGATATTTCGAAGTTTATAGAGATAGCGATGTAGTTATTTCCATATTTATAGAGAAATCTGTGTAGATATTTCCATGTATATTCAGATAGCTGTGTAGATGTTTCCATGTTCATGCAGATTACGGTGTAGATATTTCCATGTTCATCCAGATGCCGGTGTACATATATCCATGTTCATACAAATGGCGGTGAAGATATTTCCATGTTCATACAGATGGCGGTGTAGGTATTTCCATGTTCATACAAATGGCGGTGAAGAAATGTCCATGTTCATAGAGATGGCGGTGTAGATATTTCCATGTTCATACAAATGGCGGTGTAGATATTTCCATGTTCATAGAGATGGCGGTGTAGATATTTCCATGTTTATACAGATAGCAGTGTAGTTATTTCCATGTTTATAGAGATACCAGTCTGGATATTTCCATTGATATACAGATAGCGGTGTATATATTTCCATGTTCATACAGATAGCGGTGTAGATATTTCCATGTTCATACAGATAGCGGTGTAGATATTTCCATGTTGATACAGATAGCGGTGTAGATATTTCCATGTTCATACATTTAGCGGTGTAGATATTTCCATGTTCATACAGATGGTGGTGAAGATATTTACATGTTCCTACAGATGGCGGTGTAGATATTTCCATGTTTGTACCGATGGCAGTGTAGATATTTCCATGTTCATACAGGTGGCGGTGTAGTTATTTCCATGTTCATACAGATAGCGGTGTAGATATTTCTATGTTCATACAGAAAACGGTGTAGATATTTCCATGTTCGTACAGACAGCAGTGTAGATATTTCCATGTTCATACAGTTAGCGGTGTAGATATTTCCATGTTCATACAGATGGCGGTGTAGATATTTACATGTTCATTCAGATGGCACTAGAGAAATTTCCATGTTCTTAGAGATGGCGGTGTACATATTTCCATGTTCATAGAGATGGCGGTGTAGATATTTCCATGCTTATGCAGATAGCGGTATAGATATTTCCATGTTTATACAGATGGCGGTGTAGATATTTCCATGTTTATAGAGATGGCGGTCTAGTTATTTCCATGTTTACAGAGATAGTGGTGTAGTTATTTCCAAGTTTATAGAGACAGCGATGTAGATATTTCCATGTTTATACAGATAGCGGCGAAGATATTTCCATGTTTATACAGATAGCGGTATAGATATTTCCATGTTCATACAGATAGCATTGTAGATATTACCATGTTTATAGAGATAGTGTTGTAGATAATTTCAATTTCATACAGAGAGCAGTGTAGATATTTACAAGTTCATACAGATAGCGGTGTAGATATTTCCACGTTTACAGAGATGGCGGTGTAGATATTTCCATGTTCATACAGAGGACGGTGTAGATATTTCCATGTTTATAGGGATGGCGGTGTAGATATTTTCATGTTTACACAGATGGCAGTGTAGATATTTCCATGTTTACACAGATAGCGGTGTAGACATTTCCATGTTTACAAAGATAGCGGTGTGGATATTTCCATGTTTATGCAGATAGCAGTGTAGATATTTCCGTGTTTATACAGATAGCGGTGCGGATATTTCCATGTTTATTCAGATGGCGGTGCGGTTATTTCCATGTTTATACAGATAGTTAGGCAGATATTTCCATGTTTATACAGATAGCGGTGTAGATATTTCCATCTTAATACAGATGGCGGTGTAGATATGTCCATGTTTGTACAGATGGCGGTGTAGATATTTCCATGTTCATACAGATGGCGGTGTAGATATTTCAAAGTTTATAGAGATAGCGCTGTAGTTATTTCCATATTCCTAGAGAAATCTTTGTAGATATTTCCATGTATATTCAGATAGCTGTGTAGATATTTGCATGTTCATGCAGATAGCGGTGTAGATATTTCCATGTTCATCCAGATGCCGGTGTACATATATCCATGTTCATACAGATGGCGGTGAAGATATTTCCATGTTCATGCAGATGGTGGTGTAGGTATTTCCATGTTCATACAAATGGCGGTGTAGATATTCCCATGTTCATAGAGATGGCTGTGTAGATATTTCCAGGTTCATACAAATGGCGGTGGAGATATTTCCATGTTCATAGAGATGGCCGTGTAGATATTTCCATGTTTATACAGATACCAGTGTTGTTGTATCCATGTTTATAGAGATACCAGTGTGGATATTTCCATTGATATACAGATAGCTGTGTAGATATTTACATGTTCATACAGATAGCGGTGTAGATATTTCCATGTTCATACAGATAACGGTGTAGATATTTCCATGTTCATATAGATAGCGGTGTAGATATTTCCATGTTCATACAGATAGCGGTTCGGATATTTCCATGTTTATTCAGATAGCGGTGCGGATATTTCCATGTTTATACAGATAATTGGGCAGATATTTCCATGTTTATACAGATAGCGGTGTAGATATTTCCATCTTAATACAGATGGCGGTGTAGATATGTCCATGATCGTACAGATGGCGGTGTAGATATTTCCATGTTCATACAATTGGCGGTGTAGATATTTCGAAGTTTATAGAGATAGCGCTGTAGTTATTTCCATATTTATAGAGAAATCTGTGTAGATATTTCCATGTATATTCAGATAGCTGTGTAGATATTTCCATGTTAATGCAGATTACGGTGTAGATATTTCCATGTTCATCCTGATGCCGGTGTAAATATATCCATGTTCATACAAATGGCGGTGAAGATATTTCCATGCTCATACAGATGGCGGTGTAGGTATTTCCATGTTCATACAAATGGCGGTGTAGATATTTCCATGTTCATAGAGATGGCGGTGTAGATATTTCCAGGTTCATACAAATGGCGGTGTAGGTATTTCCATGTTCATAGAGATGGCGGTGTAGATATTTCCATGTTTATACAGATAGCAGTGAAGTTATTTCCATGTTTAAAGAGATAACATTTTGGATATTTCCATTGATATACAGATAGCTTTGTAGATATTTGCATGTTCATACAGATAGCGGTGTAGATATTTGCATGTTCATACAGATAGCGGTGTAGAGATTTCCATGTTCATACAGATAGCGGTGTAGATATTTCCATGTTAATACAGATAGCGGTGTAGATATTTCCATTTTCATACAGATAGCGGTGTAGCTATTTCCATGTTCATACAGATAGCAGTGTAGATATTTCCATGTTTAGAGAGATAATGGTGTAGATAATTTCAATTTTATACAGAGAGCAGTGTAGATATTTCCAAGTTCATACAGATAGCGGTGTAGATATTTCCACGTTTACAGAGATGGCGGTGTAGATATTTCCATGTTCATACAAATGGCGGTGTAGATATTTCCATGTTCATAGAGATGGCGGTGTAGATATTTCCATGTTCATACAAATGGCAGTGTAGATATTTCCATGTTCATTGAGATGGCGGTGTTGATATTTCCATATTTATAGAGATAGCAGTGTAGTTATTTCCATGTTTATAGAGATAGTAGTGTAGATATTTCCATTGATATACAGATAGCTCTGTAGATATTTGCATGTTAATAGAGATAGCGGTGTAGATATTTCCATGTTCATACAGATAGCGGTGTAGATGTTTCCATGTTCACAGATAGCAGTGTAGATATTTCCATGTTCATACAGATAGCGGTGTAGATATTTCCATGTTCATACAGATAGCGGTGTAGATATTTCCATTTTCATACAGTTAGCGGTTTATATATTTCCATGTTCAAACAGATGGCGGTGTAGATATTTACATGTTCATACAGATGGCGGTGTAGTTATTTCCATGTTCATACAGATATCGGTGTAGATATTTCCATGTTCATACAGACAGCGGTGTAGATATTTCCATGTTCATACAGATAGCGGTGTAGATATTTCCATGTTCATACCAATAGCGGTGTAGACATTTCCATGTTCAGATATTTAGCTGTGTAGATATTTCCATGTTCATAGAGATGGCGAAGATATTTCCATGTTCATGCGGATAGCGGTGAAGATATTTCCATGTTCATACAGATAGCGGTGTAGATATTTCCATGTTAATACAGATAGCGGTGTTGATATTTCCATGTTCATACAGATAGCGGTGTAGATATTTAAATGTTCATACAGTTAGCGGTGTAGAGATTTCCATGTTCATACAGATGGCTGTGTAGATATTTACATGTTGATACAGATGGCGTTGTAGATATTTCCATGTTCATACAGATAGCGGTGTAGATATTTCCATGTTCATACAGATAGCAGTGTAGATATTTCCATGTTCATACAGATAGCGGTGTAGATATTTCCATGTTCATACCAATAGCGGTGTAGACATTTCCATGTTCATACATTTAGCGGTGTAGATATTTCCATGTTCATACAGATGGCGGTGAAGGTATTTACATGTTCATACAGATGGCGGTGTAGATATTTCCATGTTTGTACGGATGGCAGTGTAGATATTTCCATGTTCATACAGGTGGCGGTGTAGATATTTCCATGTTTATACAGAAAGCAGTGTAGTTATTTCCATGTTAATAGAGATAGCGGTGTAGATATTTCCATTGATATACAGATAGCTCTGTAGGTATTTGCATGTTCATACAGATAGCGGTGTAGATATTTCCATGTTCGTACAGATAGCGGTTTAGCTGTTTCCATGTTCATACAGATAGCGTTGTAGATATTTCTATCTTCATACAGATAACGGTGTAGATATTTCCATGTTCATACAGACAGCGATGTAGATATTTCCATGTTCATTCAGTTAGCGGTGTAGATATTTCCATGTTCATACAGATGGCGGTGTAGATATTTACATGTTCATACACATGGCGGTATAGATATTTCCATGTTCTTACAGATGGCGGTGTAGATATTTCCATGTTCATAGAGATGGCGGTGTAGATATTTCCATGTTTATGCAGATAGCGGTATAGATATTTCCATGTATATACAGATGGTGGTGTAGACATTTCCATGTTTATAGAGATGGCGGTCTAGATATTTCCATGTTTACAGAGATAGTGGTGTAGTTATTTCCAAGTTTATAGAGACATCGTTGTAGATATTTCCATGTTTATACAGATAGCGGTGAAGTTATTTCCATGTTTATACAGATAGCGGTGTAGATATTTCCATGTTTATACAGATAGCAGTGTAGATATTTCCATGTTTAGAGAGATAACGGTGTAGATAATTTCAATTTTATACAGAGAGCAGTGTAGATATTTCCAAGTTCATACAGATAGCGGTGTAGATATTTCCACGTTTACAGAGATGGCGGTGTAGATATTTTCATGTTCATACAAATGGCGGTGTAGATATTTCCATGTTCATAGAGATGGCGGTGTAGATATTTCCATGTTCATACAAATGGCAGTGTAGATATTTCCATGTTCATAGAGATGGCGGTGTTGATATTTCCATATTTATAGAGATAGCAGTGTAGTTATTTCCATGTTTATAGAGATAGTAGTGTAGATATTTCCATTGATATACAGATAGCTCTGTAGATATTTGCATGTTCATAGAGATAGCGGTGTAGATATTTCCATGTTCATACAGATAGCGGTGTAGATATTTCCATGTTCATACAGATAGCGGTGTAGATATTTCCATGTTCATACAGATAGCGGTGTAGATATTTCCATGTTCATACAGATAGCGGTGTAGATATTTCCATGTTCATACAGTTAGCGGTTTAGATATTTCCATGTTCATACAGATGGCGGTGTAGATATTTACATGTTCATACAGATGGCGGTGTAGTTATTTCCATGTTCATACAGATGGCGGTGTAGATATTTACATGTTCATACAGATGGCGGTATAGATATTTCCATGTTCGTACAGATGGCGGTGTAGATATTTCCATGTTCATAGAGATGGCGGTGTAGATATTTCCATGTTTATGCAGATAGCGGTATAGATATTTCCATGTTTATAGAGATGGTGGTGAAGATATTTCCATGTTTATAGAGATGGCGGTCTAGATATTTCCATGTTCACAGAGATAGTGGTGTAGTTATTTCCAAGTTTATAGAGACTGCGTTGTAGATATTTCCATGTTTATACAGATAGCGGTGAAGATATTTCCATGTTTATACAGATAGCTGTGTAGATATTTCCATGTTTATACAGATAGCGTTGAAGATATTTCCATGTTTATACAGATAGCTGTGTAGATATTTCCATGTTTATACAGATAGCAGTGTAGATATTTCCATGTTTATAGAGATATTGGTGTAGATAATTTCAATTTTATACAGAGAGCAGTGTAGATATTTCCAAGTTCATACAGATAGCGGTGTAGATATTTCCACGTTTATAGAGATGGCGGTGTAGATATTTCCATGTTCATACAGATGGCAGTGTAGATATTTCCACGTTTATAGGGATGGCGGTGTAGATATTTTCATGTTTACACAGATGACGGTGTAGATATTTCCATGTTAACACAGATAGCGGTGAAGACATTTCCATGTTTACACAGATAGCGGTGAGGATATTTCCATGTTCATACAAATGTAGGTGTAGATATTTCCATGTTCATAGAGATGACGGTGTAGATATTTCCATGTTTATAGAGTTAGCAGTGTAGTTATTACCGTGTTTATAGAGATAGCGGTGTAGATATTTGCATGTTCATACAGATAGCGGTGTAGATATTTCCATGTTTATTCTGATAGCGGTGTAGATATTTCCATATTCATAGAGTTAGCGGTGTGGATATTTCCATGTTAATACAAATGGCGGTGTAGATATTTCCATGTTTATAGAGATAGCAGTGTAGATATTTCCACTTATATACAGATAGCTGTGTAGATATTTGCATGTTCATACACATAGCGGTGTAGATATTTCCATGTCCATACAGATTGCGGTGTAGATATTTCCATGTTCGTACAGAGAGCGGTGTAGATATTTCCATGTTCATACAGCTAGCGGTGTAGATATTTCCATGTTCATACAGATAGCGGTGTAGGTATTTCCCTGTTCATACAGTTAGCGGTGTAGATATTTCCATGTTCATACAGATGGCAGTGTAGATATTTACATGTTCATACAGATGGCGGTGTAGATATTTCCATGTTCGTACGGATGGCAGTGTAGATATTTCCATGTTCATACATGTGGCAGTGTAGATATTTCCATGTTTATACAGATAGCAGTGTAGTTATTTCCATGTTTATAGAGATAGCAGTGTAGATATTTTCATTGATATACAGATAGCTGTGTAGATATTTGCATGTTCATACAGTTAGCGGTGTAGATATTTCCATGTTCATACAGATGGCGGTGTAGATATTTACATGTTCGTACAGATGGCGGTGTAGATATTTCCATGTTCATGCAGATGGCAGTGTGGATATTTCCATGTTCATAGAGATGGCGGTGTAGATATTTCCATGTTTATGCAGAAAGCGGTATAGATATTTCCATGTTTATACAGATGGTGGTGTAGATATTTCCATGTTTATAGAGATGGCAGTCTAGATATTTCCATCTTTATAGAGACAGTGTTGTAGTTATTTCCAAGTTTATGGAGACAGCGTTGTATTTATTTCCATGTTTATACAGGTTGCGGTGAAGATATTTCCATGTTTATACAGATAGCGGTGTAGATATTTCCATGCTTATACAGATAGCAGTGTAGATATTTCCATGTGTATAGATATAGTGGTATAGATAATTTCAATTTTATACCGAGAGCAGTGTAGATATATCCAAGTTCATACAGATAGCGGTGTAGATATTTCCACGTTTACAGAGATGGCGGTGTAGATATTTCCATGTTCATACAAATGGCGGTGCAGATATTTCCATGTTCATAGAGAAGGCGGTGTAGATATTTCCATGTTCAAACAAATGGCGGTGTAGATATTTCCATGTTCATAGAGATGGCGGTGTAGATATTTTCATGTTTATACAGATAGCAGTGTAGTTATTTCCATGTTTATAGAGATAGCAGTGTAGATATTTTCACTGATATACAGATAGCCGTGTAGATATTTGCATGTTCATACAGATAGCGGTGTAGATATTTCCATGTTCATACACATAGCGGTGTAGATATTTCCATGTTCATACAGATAGCGGTGTAGATATTTCCATGTTCATACAGTTAGCGGTGTAGATATTTACATGTTCATACAGATGGCGGTGTAGATATTTACATGTTCGTACAGATGGCGGTGTAGATATTTCCATGTTTATAGAGATAGCAGTGTAGATATTTCCATTGATATACAGATAGCTGTGTAGATATTTCCATCTTCAAACAGATAGCGGTGTAGATATTTCCATGTTCATTCAGATAACGGTGTAGATATTTCCATGTTCATACAGATAGCGGTGTAGGTATTTCCATGTTCATACAGTTAGGGGTGTAGATATTTCCATGTTCATACATATGGCGGTGTAGATATTTGCATGTTTATACAGATAGCAGTGTAGATATTTCCTTGTTTATAGAGATAGCAGTGTAGATATTTCCATTGATATGCAGATAGCTGTGTAGATATTTGCATGTTCATACACATAGCGGTGTAGATATTTCCATGTACATACAGATTGCGGTGTAGATATTTCCATGTTCGTACAGATGGCGGTGTAGATATTTCCATGTTCATACAGATAGCGGTGTAGATATTTCCATGTTCATACCAATAGCGGTGTAGACATTTCCATGTTCATATATTTAGCTGTGTAGATATTTCCATGTTCATAGAGATGGCGAAGATATTTCCATGTTCATGCGGATAGCGGTGTAGATATTTCCATGTTCATACAGATGGCTGTGTAGATATTTACATGTTGATACAGATGGCGGTGTACATATTTCCATGTTCATACAGATAGCGGTGTAGTTATTTCCATGTTCATACAGATAGCAGTGTAGATATTTCCATGTTCATACAGATAGCGGTGTAGATATTTCCATGTTCATACCAATAGCGGTGTAGACATTTCCATGTTCATACATTTAGCGGTGTAGATATTTCCATGTTCATACAGATGGCGGTGAAGGTATTTACATGTTCATACAGATGGCGGTGTAGATATTTCCATGTTTGTACGGATGGCAGTGTAGATATTTCCATGTTCATACAGGTGGCGGTGTAGATATTTCCATGTTTATACAGATAGCAGTGTAGTTATTTCCATGTTAATAGAGATAGCGGTGTAGATATTTCCATATTCATAGAGTTAGCGGTGTGGATATTTCCATGTTAATACAAATGGCGGTGTAGATATTTCCATGTTTATAGAGATAGCAGTGTAGATATTTCCACTTATATACAGATAGCTGTGTAGATATTTGCATGTTCATACACATAGCGGTGTAGATATTTCCATGTCCATACAGATTGCGGTGTAGATATTTCCATGTTCGTACAGAGAGCGGTGTAGATATTTCCATGTTCATACAGCTAGCGGTGTAGATATTTCCATGTTCATACAGATAGCGGTGTAGGTATTTCCCTGTTCATACAGTTAGCG
The DNA here is from genome assembly GCF_029281585.2 of Gorilla gorilla gorilla. Lineage (NCBI taxonomy): Eukaryota > Metazoa > Chordata > Mammalia > Primates > Hominidae > Gorilla > Gorilla gorilla. The sequence continues at coordinate 79,862,260 of NC_073244.2, forward strand.
GTGTAGATATTTCCATGTTCATACAGATGGCAGTGTAGATATTTACATGTTCATACAGATGGCGGTGTAGATATTTCCATGTTCGTACGGATGGCAGTGTAGATATTTCCATGTTCATACATGTGGCAGTGTAGATATTTCCATGTTTATACAGATAGCAGTGTAGTTATTTCCATGTTTATAGAGATAGCAGTGTAGATATTTTCATTGATATACAGATAGCTGTGTAGATATTTGCATGTTCATACAGTTAGCGGTGTAGATATTTCCATGTTCATACAGATGGCGGTGTAGATATTTACATGTTCGTACAGATGGCGGTGTAGATATTTCCATGTTCATGCAGATGGCAGTGTAGATATTTCCATGTTCATAGAGATGGCGGTGTAGATATTTCCATGTTTATGCAGATAGCGGTATAGATATTTCCATGTTTATACAGATGGTGGTGTAGATATTTCCATGTTTATAGAGATGGCAGTCTAGATATTTCCATCTTTATAGAGACAGTGTTGTTGTTATTTCCAAGTTTATGGAGACAGCGTTGTATTTATTTCCATGTTTATACAGGTTGCGGTGAAGATATTTCCATGTTTATACAGATAGCGGTGTAGATATTTCCATGCTTATACAGATAGCAGTGTAGATATTTCCATGTGTATAGATATAGTGGTATAGATAATTTCAATTTTATACCGAGAGCAGTGTAGATATATCCAAGTTCATACAGATAGCGGTGTAGATATTTCCACGTTTATAGAGATGGCGGTGTAGATATTTCCATGTTCATACAAATGGCGGTGCAGATATTTCCATGTTCATAGAGAAGGCGGTGTAGATATTTCCATGTTCAAACAAATGGCGGTGTAGATATTTCCATGTTCATAGAGATGGCGGTGTAGATATTTTCATGTTTATACAGATAACAGTGTAGTTATTTCCATGTTTATAGAGATAGCAGTGTAGATATTTTCATTGATATACAGATAGCCGTGTAGATATTTGCATGTTCATACAGATAGCGGTGTAGATATTTCCATGTTCATACACATAGCGGTGTAGATATTTCCATGTTCATACAGATAGCGGTGTAGATATTTCCATGTTCATACAGTTAGCGGTGTAGATATTTACATGTTCATACAGATGGCGGTGTAGATATTTACATGTTCATACAGATGGCGGTGTAGATATTTCCATGTTTATAGAGATAGCAGTGTAGATATTTCCATTGATATACAGATAGCTGTGTAGATATTTCCATCTTCAAACAGATAGCGGTGTAGATATTTCCATGTTCATTCAGATAACGGTGTAGATATTTCCATGTTCATACAGATAGCGGTGTAGGTATTTCCATGTTCATACAGTTAGGGGTGTAGATATTTCCATGTTCATACATATGGCGGTGTAGATATTTGCATGTTTATACAGATAGCAGTGTAGATATTTCCTTGTTTATAGAGATAGCAGTGTAGATATTTCCATTGATATGCAGATAGCTGTGTAGATATTTGCATGTTCATACACATAGCGGTGTAGATATTTCCATGTACATACAGATTGCAGTGTAGATATTTCCATGTTCGTACAGATGGCGGTGTAGATATTTCCATGTTCATACAGATAGCGGTGTAGATATTTCCATGTTCATACCAATAGCGGTGTAGACATTTCCATGTTCATATATTTAGCTGTGTAGATATTTCCATGTTCATAGAGATGGCGAAGATATTTCCATGTTCATGCGGATAGCGGTGTAGATATTTCCATGTTCATACAGATAGCGGTGTAGATATTTCCATGTTAATACAGATAGCGGTGTTGATATTTCCATGTTCATACAGATAGCGGTGTAGATATTTAAATGTTCATACAGTTAGCGGTGTAGAGATTTCCATGTTCATACAGATAGCTGTGTAGATATTTACATGTTGATACAGATGGCGGTGTAGATATTTCCATGTTCATACAGATAGCGGTGTAGATATTTCCATGTTCATACAGATAGCAGTGTATATATTTCCATGTTCATACAGATAGCGGTGTAGATATTTCCATGTTCATACCAATAGCGGTGTAGACATTTCCATGTTCATACATTTAGCGGTGTAGATATTTCCATGTTCATACAGATGGCGGTGAAGGTATTTACATGTTCATACAGATGGCGGTGTAGATATTTCCATGTTCGTACGGATGGCAGTGTAGATATTTCCATGTTCATACATGTGGCAGTGTAGATATTTCCATGTTTATACAGATAGCAGTGTAGTTATTTCCATGTTTATAGAGATAGCAGTGTAGATATTTTCATTGATATACAGATAGCTGTGTAGATATTTGCATGTTCATACAGTTAGCGGTGTAGATATTTCCATGTTCATACAGATGGCGGTGTAGATATTTACATGTTCGTACAGATGGCGGTGTAGATATTTCCATGTTCATGCAGATGGCAGTGTAGATATTTCCATGTTCATAGAGATGGCGGTGTAGATATTTCCATGTTTATGCAGATAGCGGTATAGATATTTCCATGTTTATACAGATGGTGGTGTAGATATTTCCATGTTTATAGAGATGGCAGTCTAGATATTTCCATCTTTATAGAGACAGTGTTGTTGTTATTTCCAAGTTTATGGAGACAGCGTTGTATTTATTTCCATGTTTATACAGGTTGCGGTGAAGATATTTCCATGTTTATACAGATAGCGGTGTAGATATTTCCATGCTTATACAGATAGCAGTGTAGATATTTCCATGTGTATAGATATAGTGGTATAGATAATTTCAATTTTATACCGAGAGCAGTGTAGATATATCCAAGTTCATACAGATAGCGGTGTAGATATTTCCACGTTTATAGAGATGGCGGTGTAGATATTTCCATGTTCATACAAATGGCGGTGCAGATATTTCCATGTTCATAGAGAAGGCGGTGTAGATATTTCCATGTTCAAACAAATGGCGGTGTAGATATTTCCATGTTCATAGAGATGGCGGTGTAGATATTTTCATGTTTATACAGATAGCAGTGTAGTTATTTCCATGTTTATAGAGATAGCAGTGTAGATATTTTCATTGATATACAGATAGCCGTGTAGATATTTGCATGTTCATACAGATAGCGGTGTAGATATTTCCATGTTCATACACATAGCGGTGTAGATATTTCCATGTTCATACAGATAGCGGTGTAGATATTTCCATGTTCATACAGTTAGCGGTGTAGATATTTACATGTTCATACAGATGGCGGTGTAGATATTTACATGTTCATACAGATGGCGGTGTAGATATTTCCATGTTTATAGAGATAGCAGTGTAGATATTTCCATTGATATACAGATAGCTGTGTAGATATTTCCATCTTCAAACAGATAGCGGTGTAGATATTTCCATGTTCATTCAGATAACGGTGTAGATATTTCCATGTTCATACAGATAGCGGTGTAGGTATTTCCATGTTCATACAGTTAGGGGTGTAGATATTTCCATGTTCATACATATGGCGGTGTAGATATTTGCATGTTTATACAGATAGCAGTGTAGATATTTCCTTGTTTATAGAGATAGCAGTGTAGATATTTCCATTGATATGCAGATAGCTGTGTAGATATTTGCATGTTCATACACATAGCGGTGTAGATATTTCCATGTACATACAGATTGCGGTGTAGATATTTCCATGTTCGTACAGATGGCGGTGTAGATATTTCCATGTTCATACAGATAGCGGTGTAGATATTTCCATGTTCATACCAATAGCGGTGTAGACATTTCCATGTTCATATATTTAGCTGTGTAGATATTTCCATGTTCATAGAGATGGCGAAGATATTTCCATGTTCATGCGGATAGCGGTGTAGATATTTCCATGTTCATACAGATAGCGGTGTAGATATTTCCATGTTAATACAGATAGCGGTGTTGATATTTCCATGTTCATACAGATAGCGGTGTAGATATTTAAATGTTCATACAGTTAGCGGTGTAGAGATTTCCATGTTCATACAGATAGCTGTGTAGATATTTACATGTTGATACAGATGGCGGTGTAGATATTTCCATGTTCATACAGATAGCGGTGTAGATATTTCCATGTTCATACAGATAGCAGTGTATATATTTCCATGTTCATACAGATAGCGGTGTAGATATTTCCATGTTCATACCAATAGCGGTGTAGACATTTCCATGTTCATACATTTAGCGGTGTAGATATTTCCATGTTCATACAGATGGCGGTGAAGGTATTTACATGTTCATACAGATGGCGGTGTAGATATTTCCATGTTTGTACGGATGGCAGTGTAGATATTTCCATGTTCATACAGGTGGCGGTGTAGATATTTCCATGTTTATACAGATAGCAGTGTAGTTATTTCCATGTTAATAGAGATAGCGGTGTAGATATTTCCATTGATATACAGATAGCTGTGTAGGTATTTGCATGTTCATACAGATAGCGGTGTAGATATTTCCATGTTCGTACAGATAGCGGTTTAGCTGTTTCCATGTTCATACAGATAGCGGTGTATATATTTCTATATTCATACAGATAACGGTGTAGATATTTCCATGTTCATACAGACAGCGATGTAGATATTTCCATGTTCATTCAGTTAGCGGTGTAGATATTTCCATGTTCATACAGATGGCGGTGTAGATATTTCCATGTTCATACAGATGGCGGTATAGATATTTCCATGTTCTTACAGATGGCGGTGTAGATATTTCCATGTTCATAGAGATGGCGGTGTAGATATTTCCATGTTTATGCAGATAGCGGTATAGATATTTCCATGTATATACAGATGGTGGTGTAGACATTTCCATGTTTATAGAGATGGCGGTCTAGATATTTCCATGTTTACAGAGATAGTGGTGTAGTTATTTCCAAGTTTATAGAGACAGCGTTGTAGAAATTTCCATGTTTATACAGATAGCGGTGAAGTTATTTCCATGTTTATACAGATAGCGGTGTAGATATTTCCATGTTTATACAGATAGCAGTGTAGATATTTCCATGTTTAGAGAGATAACGGTGTAGATAATTTCAATTTTATACAGAGAGCAGTGTAGATATTTCCAAGTTCATACAGATAGCGGTGTAGATATTTCCACGTTTACAGAGATGGTTGTGTAGATATTTTCATGTTCATACAAATGGCGGTGTAGATATTTCCATGTTCATAGAGATGGCGGTGTAGATATTTCCATGTTCATACAAATGGCAGTGTAGATATTTCCATGTTCATAGAGATGGCGGTGTTGATATTTCCATATTTATAGAGATAGCAGTGTAGATATTTCCATGTATATAGAGATAGTAGTGTAGATATTTCCATTGATATACAGATAGCTCTGTAGATATTTGCATGTTCATAGAGATAGCGGTGTAGATATTTCCATGTTCATACAGATAGCGGTGTAGATATTTCCATGTTCATACAGATAGCGGTGTAGATATTTCCATGTTCATACAGATAGCGGTGTAGATATTTCCATGTTCATACAGATAGCGGTGTAGATATTTCCATGTTCATACAGTTAGCGGTTTAGATATTTCCATGTTCATACAGATGGCGGTGTAGATATTTACATGTTCATACAGATGGCGGTGTAGTTATTTCCATGTTCATACAGATGGCGGTGTAGATATTTACATGTTCATACAGATGGCGGTATAGATATTTCCATGTTCGTACAGATGGCGGTGTAGATATTTCCATGTTCATAGAGATGGCGGTGTAGATATTTCCATGTTTATGCAGATAGCGGTATAGATATTTCCATGTTTATAGAGATGGTGGTGAAGATATTTCCATGTTTATAGAGATGGCGGTCTAGATATTTCCATGTTCACAGAGATAGTGGTGTAGTTATTTCCAAGTTTATAGAGACTGCGTTGTAGATATTTCCATGTTTATACAGATAGCGGTGAAGATATTTCCATGTTTATACAGATAGCTGTGTAGATATTTCCATGTTTATACAGATAGCAGTGTAGATATTTCCATGTTTATAGAGATATTGGTGTAGATAATTTCAATTTTATACAGAGAGCAGTGTAGATATTTCCAAGTTCATACAGATAGCGGTGTAGATATTTCCACGTTTATAGAGATGGCGGTGTAGATATTTCCATGTTCATACAGATGGCAGTGTAGATATTTCCACGTTTATAGGGATGGCGGTGTAGATATTTTCATGTTTACACAGATGACGGTGTAGATATTTCCATGTTAACACAGATAGCGGTGAAGACATTTCCATGTTTACACAGATAGCGGTGAGGATATTTCCATGTTCATACAAATGTAGGTGTAGATATTTCCATGTTCATAGAGATGACAGTGTAGATATTTCCATGTTTATAGAGTTAGCAGTGTAGTTATTACCGTGTTTATAGAGATAGCGGTGTAGATATTTGCATGTTCATACAGATAGCGGTGTAGATATTTCCATGTTTATTCTGATAACGGTGTAGATATTTCCATATTCATAGAGTTAGCGGTGTGGATATTTCCATGTTAATACAAATGGCGGTGTAGATATTTCCATGTTTATAGAGATAGCAGTGTAGATATTTCCACTTATATACAGATAGCTGTGTAGATATTTGCATGTTCATACACATAGCGGTGTAGATATTTCCATGTCCATACAGATTGCGGTGTAGATATTTCCATGTTCGTACAGAGAGCGGTGTAGATATCTCCATGTTCATACAGATAGCGGTGTAGGTATTTCCCTGTTCATACAGTTAGCGGTGTAGTTATTTCCTTGTTCATACAGATGGCAGTGTAGATATTTACATGTTCATACAGATGGCGGTGTAGATATTTCCATGTTCGTACGGATGGCAGTGTAGATATTTCCATGTTCATACATGTGGCAGTGTAGATATTTCCATGTTTATACAGATAGCAGTGTAGTTATTTCCATGTTTATAGAGATAGCAGTGTAGATATTTTCATTGATATACAGATAGCTGTGTAGATATTTGCATGTTCATACAGTTAGCGGTGTAGATATTTCCATGTTCATACAGATGGCGGTGTAGATATTTACATGTTCGTACAGATGGCGGTGTAGATATTTCCATGTTCATGCAGATGGCAGTGTAGATATTTCCATGTTCATAGAGATGGCGGTGTAGATATTTCCATGTTTATGCAGATAGCGGTATAGATATTTCCATGTTTATACAGATGGTGGTGTAGATATTTCCATGTTTATAGAGATGGCAGTCTAGATATTTCCATCTTTATAGAGACAGTGTTGTAGTTATTTCCAAGTTTATGGAGACAGCGTTGTAGATATTTCCATGTTTATACAGATTGCGGTGAAGATATTTCCATGTTTATACAGATAGCGGTGTAGATATTTCCATGTTTATACAGATAGCAGTGTATATATTTCCATGTGTATAGATATAGTGGTGTAGATAATTTCAATTTTATACCGAGAGCAGTGGAGATATATCCAAGTTCATAGAGATAGCTCTGTAGATATTTCCACGTTTATAGAGATGGCGGTGTAGATATTTCCATGTTCATACAAATGGCGGTGCAGATATTTCCATGTTCATAGAGAAGGCGGTGTAGATATTTCCATGTTCAAACAAATGGCGGTGTAGATATTTCCATGTTCATAGAAATGGCGGTGTAGATATTTTCATGTTTATACAGATAGCAGTGTAGTTATTTCCACGTTTATAGAGATAGCAGTGTAGATATTTCCATGTTCATTCAGATAACGGTGTAGATATTTCCATGTTCGTACAGATGGCGGTGTAGATATTTCCATGTTTATAGAGATGGCGGTGTAGATATTTTCATGTTTACACAGATGGCCGTGTAGATATTTCCATGTTTACACAGATAGCGGTGTGGATATTTCCATGTTTATGCAGATAGCGGTGTAGATATTTCCATGTTCATACAGATAGCGGTGCGGTTATTTCCATGTTTATACAGATAGTGGTGGAGATATTTCCATGTTTATACAGATAGCGGTGTAGATATTTCCATCTTATTACAGATGGCGGTGTAGATATGTCCATGTTCGTACAGATGTCGGTGTAGATATTTCCATGTTCATACAGATGGCGGTGTAGATATTTCGAAGTTTATAGAGATAGCGCTGTAGTTATTTCCATATTTATAGAGAAATCTGTGTAGATATTTCCATGTATATGCAGATAGCTTTGTAGATCTTTCCATGTTCATACAGATAGCGGTGTAGATATTTCCATGTTCATAGAGATAACGGTGTAGATATTTACATCTTCATACAGATAGCGGTACAGATATTTCCATGTTCATACAGTAAGCGGTGTAGATATTTCCATGTTGATAGAGATAGCGGTGTAGATAATTCCCATTTTATACAGATAGCAGTGTAGATATTTCCAAGTTCATAAAGATAGCGGTGTAGATATTTCCACGTTTATAGAGATGGCGGTGTAGATACTTCCATGTTCATACAGATGGCGGTGTAGATATTTCCATGTTTATAGAGATGGCAGTGTAGATATTTTCATGTTTACCCAGATGGCGGTGTAGATATTTCCATGTTTACACAGATAGCGGTGTAGACATTTCCATATTTACACAGATAGCGGTGTGGATATTTCCATGTTTATCCAGATACCGGTGTAGATATTTCCATGTTTATACAGAAAGCGGTGCGGATATTTCCATGTTAATACAGATAGTGGTGCAGATATTTCCATGTTTATACACATAGTGGTGTAGATATTTCCATCTTAATACAGATGGCGGTGTAGATATTTCCATGTTTATGCAGATAGCGGTATAGATATTTCCATTTTTAAACAGATTGTGGTGTAGATATTTCCATGTTTATGCAGATGGCGGTATAGATATTTCCATGTTTATACAGATGGTGGTGTAGATTTTTCCATGTTCATAGAGATGGCGGTGTAGATATTTCGAAGTTTATAGAGATAGCGCTGTAGTTATTTCTATAATTATATAGAAATCTGTGTAGATATTTCCATGTATATTCAGATAGCTGTTTAGATATTTCCATGTTCATGCAGATAGCGGTGTAGTTACTTCCATGTTCATCCAGATTCCGGTGTAGATACATGCATGTTCATACAGATGGCGGTGAAGATATTTCCATGTTCATACAGATGGCTGTGTAGATATTTCCATGTTAATAGAGATGGCGGTGTAGATATTTCCATGTTGATACAGATAGTTGGGCAGATATTTCCATGTTTATATAGATAGCGGTGTAGATATTTCCATCTTAATACAGATTGCGGTGTAGATACGTCCATGATCGTACAGATGGCGGTGTAGATATTTCCATGTTCATACAGATGGCGGTGTAGATATTTCGAAGTTTATAGAGATAGTGATGTAGTTATTTCCATATTTATAGAGAAATCTGTGTAGATATTTCCATGTATATTCAGATAGCTGTGTAGATATTTCCATGTTCATCCAGATGCCGGTGTACATATAGCCATGTTCATACAAATGGCGGTGAAGATATTTCCATGTTCATACAGATGGCGGTGTAGGTATTTCCATGTTCATACAAATGGCGGTTTAGATATTTCCATGTTCATAGAGATGGCGGTGAAGATATTTCCAGGTTCATACAAATGGCGGTGTAGATATTTCCATGTTCATAGAGATGGCGGTGTAGATATTTCCATGTTTATACAGATAGCAGTGTAGTTATTTCCATGTTTATAGAGATACCAGTCTGGATATTTCCATTGATATACAGATAGCTGTGTAGATATTTGCATGTTCATACAGATAGCGGTGTAGATATTTCCATGTTCATACAGATAGCGGTGTAGATATTTCCATGTTCATACAGATAGCGGTGTAGATATTTAAATGTTCATACAGTTAGCAGTGTAGATATTTGTATGTTCATACAGATGGCGGTGTACATATTTACATGTTGATACAGATGGCGGTGTAGATATTTAAATGTTCATACCAATCGCTGTGTAGACATTTCCATGTTCATATATTTAGCGGTGTAGATATTTCCGTGTTCATACAGATGGCGAAGATATTTCCATGTTCATACAGATAGCCGTGTAGATATTTCCATGTTCATACAGATAACGGTGTAGATATTTCCATGTTCATACAGATAGCGGTGTAGGTATTTCCATGTTCATACCAATAGCGGTGCAGACATTTCCATGTTCATATATTTAGCGGTGTAGATATTTCCATGTTCATACAGATAGCGGTGTAGATATTTCCATGTTCATAAAGTTAGCGGTGTAGATATTTCCATGTTCATACAGATGGAAGTGTAGATATTTCCATGTTCATAGAGATGGCGGTGTAGATATCTCCATATTTATACAGATAGCAGTGGAGTTATTTCCATGTTTATAGAGATAGCAGTGTAGATATTTCCATTGATATACAGACAGCTGTGTAGATATTTGCATGGTCATACAGATAGCGGTGTAGATATTTCCATGTTCGTAAAGATAGCGGTGCAGATATTTCCATGTTCATACAGATAGCGGTGTAGATATTTCCATGTTCATACAGATAGCGGTATAGATATTTAAATGTTCATACAGTTAGCGGTGTAGATATTTGCATGTTCATACAGATGGCGGAGTAGATATTTTCTTGTTGATACAGATGGCGGTGTAGATATTTCCATGTTCATACAGATAGTGGTGTAGATATTTCCATGTTCATACAGATAGCGGTGTAGATATTTCCATGTTCATACAGATAGCGGTGTAGATATTTCCATGTTCATACCAATAGCGGTGTAGACATTTCCATGTTCATACATTTAGCGGTGTAGATATTTCCATGTTCATACAGATGGCGGTGAAGATATTTACATGTTCATACAGATGGCGGTGTAGATATTTCCATGTTTGTACGGATGGCACTGTAGATATTTCCATGTTCATACAGTTGGCGGTGTAGATATTTCCATGTTTATACAGATAGCAGTGTAGTTATTTCCATGTTAATAGAGATAGCGTTGTAGATATTTCCATTGATATACAGATAACTGTGTAGATGTTTGCATGTTCATACAGATAGCAGTGTAGATATTTCCATGTTCGTACAGATAGCGGTGTAGCTATTTCCATGTTCATACAGATAGCGGTGTAGATATTTCTATGTTCATACAGATAACGGTGTAGATATTTCCATGTTCATACAGACAGCGGTGTAGATATTTCCATGTTCATACAGATAGCGGTGTAGATATTTCCATGTTCATACAGATAGCGGTGTAGACATTTCCATGTTCATACAGATGGCGGTGTAGATATTTGCATGTTCATACAGATGGCGGTATAGATATTTCCATGTTCATACAGATGGCGCTGTAGATATTTCCATGTTTATAGACATGGCGGTGTAGATATTTCCATGTTCATACAGATGGCGGTGTAAATATTTCCATGTTTATAGGGATGGCGGTGTAGATATTTTCATGTTTACACAGAGGGCGGTGTAGATATTTCCATGTTTACACAGATAGCGGTGTAGACATTTCCATGTTTACACAGAGAGCAGTGTGGATATTTCCATGTTTATGCAGATAGCAGTGTAGATATATCCATGTTTATACAGATAGCGGTGCGGATATTTCCATGTTTATACAGATAGTTGGGCTGATATTTCCATGTTTATACAGATAGCGGTGTTGATATGTCCATCTTAATACAAATGGCGGTGTAGATATGTCCATGTTTGTACAGATGGCGGTGTATATATTTCCATGTTCATACAGATAGCGGTGTAGATATTTCCATGTTCATACCAATAGCGGTGTAGACATTTCCATGTTCATACATATAGCGGTGTAGCTATTTCCATATTCACACAGATGGCGGTGAAGATATTTACATGTTCATACAGATGGCGGTGTGGATATTTCCATGTTTGTACGGATGGCAGTGTAGATATTTCCATGTTCACACAGGTGGCGGTGTAGATATTTCCATGTTTATACAGATAGAAGTGTAGTTATTTACATGTTAATAGAGATAGCGGTTTAGATATTTCCATTGATATACAGATAGCTGTGTGGATATTTGCATGTTCATACAGATAGCGGTGTAGATATTTCCATGTTCGTACAGATAGCGGTGTAGCTATTTCCATGTTCATACAGATAGCGGTGTAGGAATTTCTATGTTCATACAGATAACGGTGTAGATATTTCCATGTTCATACAGTTAGCGGTGTAGGTATTTCCATGTTCATACAGATGGCGGTGTAGATATTTACATGTTCATACAGATGGCGGTATAGATATTTCCATGTTCGTACAGATGGCGGTGTAGATAATTCCATTTTAATAGAGATGGCGGTGTAGATATTTCCATGTTTATGCAGATATCGGTATAGATATTTCCATGCTTATAAAGAAGGTGGTGTAGATATTTCCATGTTTATAGAGATGGCGGTCTAGATATTTCCATGTTTACAGAGATAGTGGTTTAGTTATTTCCAAGTTTATAGAGACAGCGGTGTAGATATTTCCATGTTTATACAGATAGCGGTGAAGTTATTTCCATGTTTATACAGATAGCGGTGTAGATATTTCCATGTTAAAACAGATAGCAGTGTAGATATTTCCATGTTTCTAGAGATAGTGGAGTAGATAATTTCAATTTTATACAGAGAGCAGTGTAGATATTTCCAAGTTCATACAGATAGCGGTGTAGATATTTCCACGTTTATAGAGATAGCGGTGTAGATATTTCCATGTTCATACACATGGCGGTGTAGATATTTCCATGTTTATAGGGATGGCGGTGTAGATATTTTCATGTTTACACAGATGGCGGTGTAGATGTTTCCATGTTTATACAGATAGCTTTGTGGATATTTCCATGTTTATTCAGATAGCGGTGCGGTATTTCCATGTTTAAACAGATAGTTGGGCAGATATTTCCATGTTTATAAAGAGCGGTGTAGATATTTCCATCTTAATACAGATTGCGGTGTAGATCCGTCCATGATCGTACAGATGGTGGTGTAGATATTTCCATGTTCATACAGATGGCGGTGTAGATATTTCGAAGTTTATAGAGATAGCGCTGTAGTTATTTCCATATTTATAGAGAAATCTGTGTAGATATTTCCATGTTTATGCAGATAGCTGTGTAGATATTTCCATGTTTATAGAGATACCAGTCTGGATATTTCCATTGATATACAGATAGCTGTGTAGATATTTGCATGTTCATACAGATAGCTGTGTAGATATTTGCATGTTCATACAGATAGCGGTGTAGATATTTCCATGTTCATACAGATAGCGGTGTAGATATTTCCATGTTCAAACAGATAGCTGTGTAGATATTTCCATGTTAATACAGATAGCGGTGTAGATATTTCCATGTTCATACAGATAGCGGTGTAGATATTTAAATGTTCATACAGTTAGCAGTGTAGATATTTGTATGTTCATATAGATGGCGGTGTAGATATTTACATGTTGATACAGATGGCGGTGTAGATATTTCCATGTTCATACAGATAGCGGTGTAGATATTTCCATGTTCATACAGATAGCGGTGTAGATATTTCCATGTTCATACAGATAGCGGTGTAGATATTTCCATGTTCATACAGTTAGCGGTTTAGATATTTCCATGTTCATACAGATGGCGGTGTAGATATTTACATGTTCATACAGATGGCGGTGTAGTTATTTCCATGTTATACAGATAGTGGTGTAGATATTTCCATGTTCATACAGATAGCGGTGTAGATATTTCCACGTTCATACAGATAGCGGTGTAGATATTTCCATGTTCATACCAATTGCGGTGTAGACATTTCCATGTTCATATATTTAGCGGTGTAGATATTTCCATGTTCATACAGATGGCGAAGATATTTCCATGTTCATACAGATACCGGTGTAGATATTTCCATGTTCATACAGTTAGCGGTGTAGATATTTCCATGTTCATACAGATGGCAGTGTAGATATTTCCATGTTCATAGAGATTGCGGTGTAGATATCTCCATATTTATACAGATAACAGTGTAGTTATTTCCATGTTTATAGAGATAGCAGTGTAGATATTTCCATTGATATACAGACAGCTGTGTAGATATTTGCATGGTCATACAGATAGCGGTGTAGATATTACCATGTTCGTAAAGATAGCGGTGCAGATACTTCCATGTTCATACAGATAGCGGTGTAGATATTTCCATGTTCATTCAGATAGCGGTGTAGATATTTAAATGTTCATACAGTTAGCGTTGTATATATTTGCATGTTCATACAGATGGCGGTTTAGATATATTCTTGTTGATACAGATGGCGGTGTAGATATTTCCATGTTCATACAGATAGTGGTGTAGATATTTCCATGTTCATACAGATAGCGGTGTAGATATTTCCATGTTCATACAGATAGCGGTGTAGATATTTCCATGTTCATACCAATAGCGGTGTAGACATTTCCGTGTTCATACATTTAGCGGTGTAGGTATTTCCATGTTCAGATGGCGGTGAAGATATTTACATGTTCATACAGATGGCGGTGTAGATATTTCCATGTTTGTACGGATGGCAGTGTAGATATTTCCATGTTCATACAGGTGGCGGTGTAGATATTTCCATGTTTATACAGATAGCAGTGGAGTTATTTCCATGTTAATAGAGATAGCGGTGTAGATATTTCCATTGATATACAGATAACTGTGTAGATGTTTGCATGTTCAAACAGATAGCGGTGTAGATATTTCCATGTTCATCCAGATGCCGGTGTAGATATTTCCATGTTCATAGAGATGGCGGTGTAGATATTTCCATGTTCATACAAATGGCGGTGTAGATATTTCCATGTTCTTAGAGATGGCGGTGTAGATATTTCCATATTTATACAGATAGCAGTGTAGTTATTTCCATGTTTATAGGGAAAGCAGTGTAGATATTTTCATTCATATACAGATAGATGTGTTGATATTTGAATGTTCATACAGATAGCGGTGTAGATATTTCCATGTTCATACAGATAGCGGTGTAGATATTTCCATGTTCATACAGATAGCGGTGTAGATATTTCCATGTTCATACAGATAGCGGTGTAGATATTTCCATTTCCATACAGATAGCGGTGTAGATATTTCCATGTTCATACAGATGGCGGTGTAGATATTTATATGTTCATACAGATTGCGGTGTAGATATTTCCATGTTCATACAGATAGCGGTGTAGATATTTCCATCTTCATACCAATAGCGGTGTAGATATTTCCATGTTCATACAGTTAGCAGTGTAGATATTTCTATGTTAATACAGATGGCGGTGTAGATATTTACATGTTCATACAGATGGCGGTGAAGGTATTTCCATGTTGGTACGGATGGCAGTGTAGATATTTCCATGTTCATACAGGTGGCGGTGTAGATATTTCCATGTTTATACAGATAGCAGTGTAGTTATTTCCGTGTTTATAGAGACAGCTGTGTAGATATTTCCATTGATATACAGATAGCTGTGTAGATATTTGCATGTTCATACAGATAGCGGTGTAGATATTTCCATGTTCGTACAGATAGCGTTGTAGATATTTCCATGTTCATACAGATAGCAGTGTAGATATTTCCATGTTCATACCGATAACGGTGTAGATATTTCCATGTTCATACAGATAGCAGTGTAGATATTTCCATGTTCATACAGTTAGCGGTGTAGATATTTCCATGTTCATACAGATGGCAGTGAAGATATTTACATGTTCATACAGATGGCGGTATAGATATTTCCATGTTCGTACAGATGGCGGTGTAGATATTTCCATGTTCATAGAGATGGTGGTGTAGATATTTCCATGTTTTTGCAGTTAGCGGTATAGATATTTCCATGTTTATACAGATGGTGGTGTAGATATTTCCATGTTTATAGAGATGGCGGTCTAGATATTTCCATGTTTACAGAGATAGTGGTGTAGTTATTTCCAAGTTTATAGAGACAGCGTTGTAGATATTTCCATGTTTATTCAGATAGCAGTGAAGATATTTCCATGTTTATACAGATAGCGGTGTAGATATTTCCATGTTTATACAGATAGCAGTGAAGATATTTCCATGTTTATACAGATAGCGGTGTAGATATTTCCATGTTTATACAGATAGCAGTGTAGATATTTCCATGTTTATAGAGATAGTGTTGTAGATAATTTCAATTTCATACAGAGAGCAGTGTAGATATTTCCAAGTTCATACAGATAGCGGTGCAGATATTTCCACCTTTACAGAGATGGCGGTGTAGATATTTCCATGTTCATACAGAGGACGGTGTAGATATTTCCATGTTTATAGGGATGGCGGTGTAGATATTTTCACGTTTACACAGATGGCAGTGTAGATATTTCCATGTTTACACTGATGGCGGTGTAGACATTTCCATGTTTACACAGATAGCGGTGTGGATATTTCCATGTTTATGCAGATAGCAGTGTAGATATTTCCATGTTTATACAGATAGCGGTGCGGATATTTCCATGTTTATTCAGATAGCGGTGCGGATATTTCCATGTTTATACAGATAGTTGGGCAGATATTTCCATGTTTATACAGATAGCGGTGTTGATATTTCCATCTTAATACAGATGGCGGTGTAGATATGTCCATGATCGTACAGATGGCGATGTAGATATTTCCCTGTTCATACAGATGGCGGTGTAGATATTTCGAAGTTTATAGAGATAGCGATGTAGTTATTTCCATATTTATAGAGAAATCTGTGTAGATATTTCCATGTATATTCAGATAGCTGTGTAGATGTTTCCATGTTCATGCAGATTACGGTGTAGATATTTCCATGTTAATCCAGATGCCGGTGTACATATAACCATGTTCATACAAACGGCGGTGAAGATATTTCCATGTTCATACAGATGGCGGTGTAGGTATTTCCATGTTCATACAAATGGCGGTGTAGAAATGTCCATGTTCATAGAGATGGCGGTGTAGATATTTCCATGTTCATGCAAATGGCGGTGTAGATATTTCCATGTTCATAGAGATGGCGGTGTAGATATTTCCATGTTTATACAGATAGCAGTGTAGTTATTTCCATGTTTATAGAGATACCAGTCTGGATATTTCCATTGATATACATATAGCGGTGTAGATATTTGCATGTTCATACAGATAGCGGTGTAGATATTTCCATGTTCATACAGATAGCGGTGTAGATATTTCCATGTTGATACAGATAGCGGTGTAGATATTTCCATGTTCATACATTTAGCGGTGTAGATATTTCCATGTTCATACAGATGGCGGTGAAGATATTTACATGTTCATACAGATGGCGGTGTAGATATTTCCATGTTTGTACCGATGGCAGTGTAGATATTTCCATGTTCATACAGGTGGCAGTGTAGCTATTTCCATGTTCATACAGATAGCGGTGTAGATATTTCTATGTTCATACAGAAAACGGTGTAGATATTTCCATGTTCGTACAGACAGCAGTGTAGATATTTCCATGTTCATACAGTTAGCGGTGTAGATATTTCCATGTTCATACAGATGGCGGTGTAGATATTTACATGTTCATTCAGATGGCACTAGAGAAATTTCCATGTTCTTAGAGATGGCGGTGTACATATTTCCATGTTCATAGAGATGGCGGTGTAGATATTTCCATGCTTATGCAGATAGCGGTATAGATATTTCCATGTTTATACAGATGGCGGTGTAGATATTTCCATGTTTATAGAGATGGCGGTCTAGATATTTCCATGTTTACAGAGATAGTGGTGTAGTTATTTCCAAGTTTATAGAGACAGCGATGTAGATATTTCCATGTTTATACAGATAGCGGCGAAGATATTTCCATGTTCATACAGATAGCATTGTAGATATTACCATGATTATAGAGATAGTGTTGTAGATAATTTCAATTTCATACAGAGAGCAGTGTAGATATTTACAAGTTCATACAGATAGCGGTGTAGATATTTCCACGTTTACAGAGATGGCGGTGTAGATATTTCCATGTTCATACAGAGGACGGTGTAGATATTTCCATGTTTATAGGGATGGCGGTGTAGATATTTTCATGTTTACACCGATGGCGGTGTAGATATTTCCATGTTTACACAGATAGCGGTGTAGACATTTCCATGTTTACACAGATAGCGGTGTGGATATTTCCATGTTTATGCAGATAGCAGTGTAGATATTTCCGTGTTTATACAGATAGCGGTGCGGATATTTCCATGTTTATTCAGATGGCGGTGCGGTTATTTCCATGTTTATACAGATAGTTAGGCAGATATTTCCATGTTTATACAGATAGCGGTGTAGATATTTCCATCTTAATACAGATGGCGGTGTAGATATGTCCATGTTTGTACAGATGGCGGTGTAGATATTTCCATGTTCATACAGATGGCGGTGTAGATATTTCAAAGTTTATAGAGATAGCGCTGTAGTTATTTCCATATTCCTAGAGAAATCTTTGTAGATATTTCCATGTATATTCAGATAGCTGTGTAGATATTTGCATGTTCATGCAGATAGCGGTGTAGATATTTCCATGTTCATCCAGATGCCGGTGTACATATATCCATGTTCATACAGATGGCGGTGAAGATATTTCCATGTTCATGCAGATGGTGGTGTAGGTATTTCCATGTTCATACAAATGGCGGTGTAGATATTCCCATGTTCATAGAGATGGCTGTGTAGATATTTCCAGGTTCATACAAATGGCGGTGGAGATATTTCCATGTTCACAGAGATGGCCGTGTAGATATTTCCATGTTTATACAGATACCAGTGTAGTTGTTTCCATGTTTATAGAGATACCAGTGTGGATATTTCCATTGATATACAGATAGCTGTGTAGATATTTACATGTTCATACAGATAGCGGTGTAGATATTTCCATGTTCATACAGATAACGGTGTAGATATTTCCATGTTCATATAGATAGCGGTGTAGATATTTCCATGTTCATACAGATAGCGGTTCGGATATTTCCATGTTTATTCAGATAGCGGTGCGGATATTTCCATGTTTATACAGATAATTGGGCAGATATTTCCATGTTTATACAGATAGCGGTGTAGATATTTCCATCTTAATACAGATGGCGGTGTAGATATGTCCATGATCGTACAGATGGCGGTGTAGATATTTCCATGTTCATACAATTGGCGGTGTAGATATTTCGAAGTTTATAGAGATAGCGCTGTAGTTACTTCCATATTTATAGAGAAATCTGTGTAGATATTTCCATGTATATTCAGATAGCTGTGTAGATATTTCCATGTTAATGCAGATTACGGTGTAGATATTTCCATGTTCATCCTGATGCCGGTGTAAATATATCCATGTTCATACAAATGGCGGTGTAGGTATTTCCATGTTCATAGAGATGGCGGTGTAGATATTTCCATGTTTATACAGATAGCAGTGAAGTTATTTCCATGTTTAAAGAGATAACATTTTGGATATTTCCATTGATATACAGATAGCTTTGTAGATATTTGCATGTTCATACAGATAGCGGTGTAGATATTTCCATGTTCATACAGATAGCGGTGTAGAGATTTCCATGTTCATACAGATAGCGGTGTAGATATTTCCATGTTAATACAGATAGCGGTGTAGATATTTCCATGTTCATACAGATAGCGGTGTAGCTATTTCCATGTTCATACAGATAGCTTTGTAGATATTTGCATGTTCATACAGATAGCGGTGTAGATATTTCCATGTTCATACAGATAGCGGTGTAGAGATTTCCATGTTCATACAGATAGCGGTGTAGATATTTCCATGTTAATACAGATAGCGGTGTAGATATTTCCATGTTCATACAGATAGCGGTGTAGCTATTTCCATGTTCATACAGATAGCAGTGTAGATATTTCCATGTTTAGAGAGATAATGGTGTAGATAATTTCAATTTTATACAGAGAGCAGTGTAGATATTTCCAAGTTCATACAGATAGCGGTGTAGATATTTCCACGTTTACAGAGATGGCGGTGTAGATATTTCCATGTTCATACAGATATCGGTGTAGATATTTCCATGTTCATAGAGATGGCGGTGTAGATATTTCCATGTTCATACAAATGGCAGTGTAGATATTTCCATGTTCATTGAGATGGCGGTGTTGATATTTCCATATTTATAGAGATAGCAGTGTAGTTATTTCCATATTTATAGAGATAGTAGTGTAGATATTTCCATTGATATACAGATAGCTCTGTAGATATTTGCATGTTAATAGAGATAGCGGTGTAGATATTTCCATGTTCATACAGATAGCGGTGTAGATGTTTCCATGTTCACAGATAGCAGTGTAGATATTTCCATGTTCATACAGATAGCGGTGTAGATATTTCCATGTTCATACAGATAGCGGTGTAGATATTTCCATTTTCATACAGTTAGCGGTTTAGATATTTCCATGTTCAAACAGATGGCGGTGTAGATATTTACATGTTCATACAGATGGCGGTGTAGTTATTTCCATGTTCATACAGATATCGGTGTAGATATTTCCATGTTCATACAGACAGCGGTGTAGATATTTCCATGTTCATACAGATAGCGGTGTAGATATTTCCATGTTCATACCAATAGCGGTGTAGACATTTCCATGTTCAGATATTTAGCTGTGTAGATATTTCCATGTTCATAGAGATGGCGAAGATATTTCCATGTTCATGCGGATAGCGGTGTAGATATTTCCATGTTCATACAGATAGCGGTGTAGATATTTCCATGTTAATACAGATAGCGGTGTTGATATTTCCATGTTCATACAGATAGCGGTGTAGATATTTAAATGTTCATACAGTTAGCGGTGTAGAGATTTCCATGTTCATACAGATGGCTGTGTAGATATTTACATGTTGATACAGATGGCGGTGTAGATATTTCCATGTTCATACAGATAGCGGTGTAGATATTTCCATGTTCATACAGATAGCAGTGTATATATTTCCATGTTCATACAGATAGCGGTGTAGATATTTCCATGTTCATACCAATAGCGGTGTAGACATTTCCATGTTCATACATTTAGCGGTGTAGATATTTCCATGTTCATACAGATGGCGGTGAAGGTATTTACATGTTCATACAGATGGCGGTGTAGATATTTCCATGTTTGTACGGATGGCAGTGTAGATATTTCCATGTTCATACAGGTGGCGGTGTAGATATTTCCATGTTTATACAGATAGCAGTGTAGTTATTTCCATGTTAATAGAGATAGCGGTGTAGATATTTCCATTGATATACAGATAGCTGTGTAGGTATTTGCATGTTCATACAGATAGCGGTGTAGATATTTCCATGTTCGTACAGATAGCGGTTTAGCTGTTTCCATGTTCATACAGATAGCGGTGTAGATATTTCTATATTCATACAGATAACGGTGTAGATATTTCCATGTTCATACAGACAGCGATGTAGATGTTTCCATGTTCATTCAGTTAGCGGTGTAGATATTTCCATGTTCATACAGATGGCGGTGTAGATATTTCCATGTTCATACAGATGGCGGTATAGATATTTCCATGTTCTTACAGATGGCGGTGTAGATATTTCCATGTTCATAGAGATGGCGGTGTAGATATTTCCATGTTTATGCAGATAGCGGTATAGATATTTCCATGTATATACAGATGGTGGTGTAGACATTTCCATGTTTATAGAGATGGCGGTCTAGATATTTCCATGTTTACAGAGATAGTGGTGTAGTTATTTCCAAGTTTATAGAGACAGCGTTGTAGAAATTTCCATGTTTATACACATAGCGGTGAAGTTATTTCCATGTTTATACAGATAGCGGTGTAGATATTTCCATGTTTATACAGATAGCAGTGTAGATATTTCCATGTTTAGAGAGATAACGGTGTAGATAATTTCAATTTTATACAGAGAGCAGTGTAGATATTTCCAAGTTCATACAGATAGCGGTGTAGATATTTCCACGTTTACAGAGATGGCGGTGTAGATATTTTCATGTTCATACAAAAGGCGGTGTAGATATTTCCATGTTCATAGATATGGCGGTGTAGATATTTCCATGTTCATACAAATGGCAGTGTAGATATTTCCATGTTCATAGAGATGGCGGTGTTGATATTTCCATATTTATAGAGATAGCAGTGTAGATATTTCCATGTATATAGAGATAGTAGTGTAGATATTTCCATTGATATACAGATAGCTCTGTAGATATTTGCATGTTCATAGAGATAGCGGTGTAGATATTTCCATGTTCATACAGATAGCGGTGTAGATATTTCCATGTTCATACAGATAGCGGTGTAGATATTTCCATGTTCATACAGATAGCGGTGTAGATATTTCCATGTTCATACAGATAGCGGTGTAGATATTTCCATGTTCATACAGTTAGCGGTTTAGATATTTCCATGTTCATACAGATGGCGGTGTAGATATTTACATGTTCATACAGATGGCGGTGTAGTTATTTCCATGTTCATACAGATGGCGGTGTAGATATTTACATGTTCATACAGATGGCGGTATAGATATTTCCATGTTCGTACAGATGGCGGTGTAGATATTTCCATGTTCATAGAGATGGCGGTGTAGATATTTCCATGTTTATGCAGATAGCGGTATAGATATTTCCATGTTTATAGAGATGGTGGTGAAGATATTTCCATGTTTATAGAGATGGCGGTCTAGATATTTCCATGTCCACAGAGATAGTGGTGTAGTTATTTCCAAGTTTATAGAGACTGCGTTGTAGATATTTCCATGTTTATACAGATAGCGGTGAAGATATTTCCATGTTTATACAGATAGCTGTGTAGATATTTCCATGTTTATACAGATAGCAGTGTAGATATTTCCATGTTTATAGAGATATTGGTGTAGATAATTTCAATTTTATACAGAGAGCAGTGTAGATATTTCCAAGTTCATACAGATAGCGGTGTAGATATTTCCACGTTTATAGAGATGGCGGTGTAGATATTTCCATGTTCATACAGATGGCAGTGTAGATATTTCCACGTTTATAGGGATGGCGGTGTAGATATTTTCATGTTTACACAGATGACGGTGTAGATATTTCCATGTTAACACAGATAGCGGTGAAGACATTTCCATGTTTACACAGATAGCGGTGAGGATATTTCCATGTTCATACAAATGTAGGTGTAGATATTTCCATGTTCATAGAGATGACGGTGTAGATATTTCCATGTTTATAGAGTTAGCAGTGTAGTTATTACCGTGTTTATAGAGATAGCGGTGTAGATATTTGCATGTTCATACAGATAGCGGTGTAGATATTTCCATGTTTATTCTGATAACGGTGTAGATATTTCCATATTCATAGAGTTAGCGGTGTGGATATTTCCATGTTAATACAAATGGCGGTGTAGATATTTCCATGTTTATAGAGATAGCAGTGTAGATATTTCCACTTATATACAGATAGCTGTGTAGATATTTGCATGTTCATACACATAGCGGTGTAGATATTTCCATGTCCATACAGATTGCGGTGTAGATATTTCCATGTTCGTACAGAGAGCGGTGTAGATATCTCCATGTTCATACAGATAGCGGTGTAGGTATTTCCCTGTTCATACAGTTAGCGGTGTAGTTATTTCCTTGTTCATACAGATGGCAGTGTAGATATTTACATGTTCATACAGATGGCGGTGTAGATATTTCCATGTTCGTACGGATGGCAGTGTAGATATTTCCATGTTCATACATGTGGCAGTGTAGATATTTCCATGTTTATACAGATAGCAGTGTAGTTATTTCCATGTTTATAGAGATAGCAGTGTAGATATTTTCATTGATATACAGATAGCTGTGTAGATATTTGCATGTTCATACAGTTAGCGGTGTAGATATTTCCATGTTCATACAGATGGCGGTGTAGATATTTACATGTTCGTACAGATGGCGGTGTAGATATTTCCATGTTCATGCAGATGGCAGTGTAGATATTTCCATGTTCATAGAGATGGCGGTGTAGATATTTCCATGTTTATGCAGATAGCGGTATAGATATTTCCATGTTTATACAGATGGTGGTGTAGATATTTCCATGTTTATAGAGATGGCAGTCTAGATATTTCCATCTTTATAGAGACAGTGTTGTAGTTATTTCCAAGTTTATGGAGACAGCGTTGTAGATATTTCCATGTTTATACAGATTGCGGTGAAGATATTTCCATGTTTATACAGATAGCGGTGTAGATATTTCCATGTTTATACAGATAGCAGTGTATATATTTCCATGTGTATAGATATAGTGGTGTAGATAATTTCAATTTTATACCGAGAGCAGTGGAGATATATCCAAGTTCATAGAGATAGCTGTGTAGATATTTCCACGTTTATAGAGATGGCGGTGTAGATATTTCCATGTTCATACAAATGGCGGTGCAGATATTTCCATGTTCATAAAGAAGGCGGTGTAGATATTTCCATGTTCAAACAAATGGCGGTGTAGATATTTCCATGTTCATAGAAATGGCGGTGTAGATATTTTCATGTTTATACAGATAGCAGTGTAGTTATTTCCATGTTTATAGAGATAGCAGTGTAGATATTTTCATTGATATACAGATAGCCGTGTAGATATTTGCATGTTCATACAGATAGCGGTGTAGATATTTCCATGTTCATACACATAGCGGTGTAGATATTTCCATGTTCATACAGATAGCGGTGTAGATATTTCCATGTTCATACAGTTAGCGGTGTAGATATTTACATGTTCATACAGATGGCGGTGTAGATATTTACATGTTCATACAGATGGCGGTGTAGATATTTCCATGTTTATAGAGATAGCAGTGTAGATATTTCCATTGATATACAGATAGCTGTGTAGATATTTCCATCTTCAAACAGATAGCGGTGTAGATATTTCCATGTTCATTCAGATAACGGTGTAGATATTTCCATGTTCATACAGATAGCGGTGTAGGTATTTCCATGTTCATACAGTTAGGGGTGTAGATATTTCCATGTTCATACATATGGCGGTGTAGATATTTGCATGTTTATACAGATAGCAGTGTAGATATTTCCTTGTTTATAGAGATAGCAGTGTAGATATTTCCATTGATATGCAGATAGCTGTGTAGATATTTGCATGTTCATACACATAGCGGTGTAGATATTTCCATGTACATACAGATAGCGGTGTAGATATTTCCATGTTCGTACAGATGGCGGTGTAGATATTTCCATGTTTATAGAGATGGCGGTGTAGATATTTTCAAGTTTACACAGATGGCCGTGTAGATATTTCCATGTTTACACAGATAGCGGTGTGGATATTTCCATGTTTATGCAGATAGCGGTGTAGATATTTCCATGTTCATACAGATAGCGGTGCGGTTATTTCCATGTTTATACAGATAGTGGTGGAGATATTTCCATGTTTATACAGATAGCGGTGTAGATATTTCCATCTTATTACAGATGGCGGTGTAGATATGTCCATGTTCGTACAGATGTCGGTGTAGATATTTCCATGTTCATACAGATGGCGGTGTAGATATTTCGAAGTTTATAGAGATAGCGCTGTAGTTATTTCCATATTTATAGAGAAATCTGTGTAGATATTTCCATGTATATGCAGATAGCTGTGTAGATCTTTCCATGTTCATACAGATAGCGGTGTAGATATTTCCATGTTCATAGAGATAACGGTGTAGATATTTACATCTTCATACAGATAGCGGTACAGATATTTCCATGTTCATACAGTAAGCGGTGTAGATATTTCCATGTTGATAGAGATAGCGGTGTAGATAATTCCCATTTTATACAGATAGCAGTGTAGATATTTCCAAGTTCATAAAGATAGCGGTGTAGATATTTCCACGTTTATAGAGATGGCGGTGTAGATACTTCCATGTTCATACAGATGGCGGTGTAGATATTTCCATGTTTATAGAGATGGCAGTGTAGATATTTTCATGTTTACACAGATGGCTGTGTAGATATTTCCATTTTTACACAGATAGCGGTGTAGACATTTCCATATTTACACAGATAGCGGTGTGGATATTTCCATGTTTATCCAGATACCGGTGTAGATATTTCCATGTTTATACAGAAAGCGGTGCGGATATTTCCATGTTAATACAGATAGTGGTGCAGATATTTCCATGTTTATACACATAGCGGTGTAGATATTTCCATCTTAATACAGATGGCGGTGTAGATATTTCCATGTTTATGCAGATAGCGGTATAGATATTCCCATTTTTAAACAGATTGTGGTGTAGATATTTCCATGTTTATGCAGATGGCGGTATAGATATTTCCATGTTTATACAGATGGTGGTGTAGATTTTTCCATGTTCATAGAGATGGCGGTGTAGATATTTCGAAGTTTATAGAGATAGCGCTGTAGTTATTTCTATAATTATATAGAAATCTGTGTAGATATTTCCATGTATATTCAGATAGCTGTTTAGATATTTCCATGTTCATGCAGATAGCGGTGTAGTTACTTCCATGTTCATCCAGATTCCGGTGTAGATACATGCATGTTCATACAGATGGCGGTGAAGATATTTCCATGTTCATACAGATGGCTGTGTAGATATTTCCATGTTAATAGAGATGGCGGTGTAGATATTACCATGTTGATACAGATAGTTGGGCAGATATTTCCATGTTTATATAGATAGCGGTGTAGATATTTCCATCTTAATACAGATTGCGGTGTAGATACGTCCATGATCGTACAGATGGCGGTGTAGATATTTCCATGTTCATACAGATGGCGGTGTAGATATTTCGAAGTTTATAGAGATAGTGATGTAGTTATTTCCATATTTATAGAGAAATCTGTGTAGATATTTCCATGTATATTCAGATAGCTGTGTAGATATTTCCATGTTCATCCAGATGCCGGTGTACATATAGCCAAGTTCATACAAATGGCGGTGAAGATATTTCCATGTTCATACAGATGGCGGTGTAGGTATTTCCATGTTCATACAAATGGCGGTTTAGATATTTCCATGTTCATAGAGATGGCGGTGAAGATATTTCCAGGTTCATACAAATGGCGGTGTAGATATTTCCATGTGCATAGAGATGGCGGAGTAGATATTTCCATGTTTATACAGATAGCAGTGTAGTTATTTCCATGTTTATAGAGATACCAGTCTGGATATTTCCATTGATATACAGATAGCTGTGTAGATATTTGCATGTTCATACAGATAGCGGTGTAGATATTTCCATGTTCATACAGATAGCGGTGTAGATATTTCCATGTTCATACAGATAGTGGTGTAGATATTTAAATGTTCATACAGTTAGCAGTGTAGATATTTGTATGTTCATACAGATGGCGGTGTACATATTTACATGTTGATACAGATGGCGGTGTAGATATTTCCATGTTCATACAGATAGCGGTGTAGATATTTCCATGTTCATACAGATAGCGGTGTAGATATTTCCATGTTCATACAGATAGTGGTGTAGGTATTTCCATGTTCATACAGTTAGCGGTTTAGATATTTCCATGTTCATACAGATGGCGGTGTAGATATTTAAATGTTCATACAGATGGCGGTGTAGTTATTTCCATGTTCATACAGATAGTGGTGTAGATATTTCCATGTTCATACAGATAGCCGTGTACATATTTCCATGTTCATACAGATAGCGGTATAGATATTTCCATGTTCATACCAATCGCTGTGTAGACATTTCCATGTTCATATATTTAGCGGTGTAGATATTTCCATGTTCATACAGATGGCGAAGATATTTCCATGTTCATACAGATAGCCGTGTAGATATTTCCATGTTCATACAGATAACGGTGTAGATATTTCCATGTTCATACAGATAGCGGTGTAGGTATTTCCA
Source organism: Gorilla gorilla gorilla (assembly GCF_029281585.2). Lineage (NCBI taxonomy): Eukaryota > Metazoa > Chordata > Mammalia > Primates > Hominidae > Gorilla > Gorilla gorilla. Next base: position 79,890,183 of record NC_073244.2, read on the forward strand.
TGTTCATACCAATAGCGGTGCAGACATTTCAATGTTCATATATTTAGCGGTGTAGATATTTCCATGTTCATACAGATAGCGGTGTAGATATTTCCATGTTCATAAAGTTAGCGGTGTAGATATTTCCATGTTCATACAGATGGAAGTGTAGATATTTCCATGTTCATAGAGATGGCGGTGTAGATATCTCCATATTTATACAGATAGCAGTGGAGTTATTTCCATGTTTATAGAGATAGCAGTGTAGATATTTCCATTGATATACAGACAGCTGTGTAGATATTTGCATGGTCATACAGATAGCGGTGTAGATATTTCCATGTTCGTAAAGATAGCGGTGCAGATATTTCCATGTTCATACAGATAGCGGTGTAGATATTTCCATGTTCATACAGATAGCGGTATAGATATTTAAATGTTCATACAGTTAGCGGTGTAGATATTTGCATGTTCATACAGATGGCGGAGTAGATATTTTCTTGTTGATACAGATGGCGGTGTAGATATTTACATGTTCATACAGATAGTGGTGTAGATATTTCCATGTTCATACAGATAGCGGTGTAGATATTTCCATGTTCATACAGATAGCGGTGTAGATATTTCCATGTTCATACCAATAGCGGTGTAGACATTTCCATGTTCATACATTTAGCGGTGTAGATATTTCCATGTTCATACAGATGGCGGTGAAGATATTTACATGTTCATACAGATGGCGGTGTAGATATTTCCATGTTTGTACGGATGGCACTGTAGATATTTCCATGTTCATACAGTTGGCGGTGTAGATATTTCCATGTTTATACAGATAGCAGTGTAGTTATTTCCATGTTCATACAGATAGCGGTGTAGATATTTCCATTGATATACAGATAACTGTGTAGATGTTTGCATGTTCATACAGATAGCAGTGTAGATATTTCCATGTTCGTACAGATAGCGGTGTAGCTATTTCCATGTTCATACAGATAGCGGTGTAGATATTTCTATGTTCATACAGATAACGGTGTAGATATTTCCATGTTCATACAGACAGCAGTGTAGATATTTCCATGTTCATACAGATAGCGGTGTAGATATTTCCATGTTCATACAGATAGCGGTGTAGACATTTCCATGTTCATACAGATGGCGGTGTAGATATTTGCATGTTCATACAGATGGCGGTATAGATATTTCCATGTTGGTACAGATGGCGCTGTAGATATTTCCATGTTTATAGACATGGCGGTGTAGATATTTCCATGTTCATACAGATGGCGGTGTAAATATTTCCATGTTTATAGGGATGGCGGTGTAGATATTTTCATGTTTACACAGAGGGCGGTGTAGATATTTCCATGTTTACAGAGATAGCGGTGTAGACATTTCCATGTTTACACAGAGAGCAGTGTGGATATTTCCATGTTTATGCAGATAGCAGTGTAGATATATCCATGTTTATACAGATAGCGGTGCGGATATTTCCATGTTTATACAGATAGTTGGGCTGATATTTCCATGTTTATACAGATAGCGGTGTTGATATGTCCATCTTAATACAGATGGCGGTGTAGATATGTCCATGTTTGTACAGATGGCGGTGTATATATTTCCATGTTCATACAGATAGCGGTGTAGATATTTCCATATTCACACAGATGGCGGTGAAGATATTTACATGTTCATACAGATGGCGGTGTGGATATTTCCATGTTTGTACGGATGGCAGTGTAGATATTTCCATGTTCACACAGGTGGCGGTGTAGATATTTCCATGTTTATACAGATAGAAGTGTAGTTATTTACATGTTAATAGAGATAGCGGTTTAGATATTTCCATTGATATACAGATAGCTGTGTGGATATTTGCATGTTCATACAGATAGCGGTGTAGATATTTCCATGTTCGTACAGATAGCGGTGTAGCTATTTCCATGTTCATACAGATAGCGGTGTAGGAATTTCTATGTTCATACAGATAACGGTGTAGATATTTCCATGTTCATACAGTTAGCGGTGTAGGTATTTCCATGTTCATACAGATGGCGGTGTAGATATTTACATGTTCATACAGATGGCGGTATAGATATTTCCATGTTCGTACAGATGGCGGTGTAGATAATTCCATTATAATAGAGATGGCGGTGTAGATATTTCCATGTTTATGCAGATATCGGTATAGATATTTCCATGCTTATACAGAAGGTGGTGTAGATATTTCCATGTTTATAGAGATGGCGGTCTAGATATTTCCATGTTTACAGAGATAGTGGTTTAGTTATTTCCAAGTTTATAGAGACAGCGGTGTAGATATTTCCATGTTTATACAGATAGCGGTGAAGTTATTTCCATGTTTATACAGATAGCGGTGTAGATATTTCCATGTTAAAACAGATAGCAGTGTAGATATTTCCATGTTTATAGAGATAGTGGAGTAGATAATTTCAATTTTATACAGAGAGCAGTGTAGATATTTCCAAGTTCATACAGATAGCGGTGTAGATATTTCCACGTTTATAGAGATGGCGGTGTAGATATTTCCATGTTCATACACATGGCGGTGTAGATATTTCCATGTTTATAGGGATGGCGGTGTAGATAATTTCATGTTTACACAGATGGCGGTGTAGATGTTTCCATGTTTATACAGATAGCTTTGTGGATATTTCCATGTTTATTCAGATAGCGGTGCGGTATTTCCATGTTTAAACAGATAGTTGGGCAGATATTTCCATGTTTATACAGATAGCGGTGTAGATATTTCCATCTTAATACAGATTGCGGTGTAGATCCGTCCATGATCGTACAGATGGTGGTGTAGATATTTCCATGTTCATACAGATGGCGGTGTAGATATTTCGATGTTTATAGAGATAGCGCTGTAGTTATTTCCATATTTATAGAGAAATCTGTGTAGATATTTCCATGTTTATGCAGATAGCTGTGTAGATATTTCCATGTTTATAGAGATACCAGTCTGGATATTTCCATTGATATACAGATAGCTGTGTAGATATTTGCATGTTCATACAGATAGCTGTGTAGATATTTGCATGTTCATACAGATAGCGGTGTAGATATTTCCATGTTCATACAGATAGCGGTGTAGATATTTCCATGTTCAAACAGATAGCTGTGTAGATATTTCCATGTTAATACAGATAGCGGTGTAGATATTTCCATGTTCATACAGATAGCGGTGTAGATATTTAAATGTTCATACAGTTAGCAGTGTAGATATTTGTATGTTCATATAGATGGCGGTGTAGATATTTACATGTTGATACAGATGGCGGTGTAGATATTTCCATGTTCATACAGATAGCGGTGTAGATATTTCCATGTTCATACAGATAGCGGTGTAGATATTTCCATGTTCATACAGATAGCGGTGTAGATATTTCCATGTTCATACAGTTAGCGGTTTAGATATTTCCATGTTCATACAGATGGCGGTGTAGATATTTACATGTTCATACAGATGGCGGTGTAGTTATTTCCATGTTATACAGATAGTGGTGTAGATATTTCCATGTTCATACAGATAGCGGTGTAGATATTTCCACGTTCATACAGATAGCGGTGTAGATATTTCCATGTTCATACCAATTGCGGTGTAGACATTTCCATGTTCATATATTTAGCGGTGTAGATATTTCCATGTTCATACAGATGGCGAAGATATTTCCATGTTCATACAGATACCGGTGTAGATATTTCCATGTTCATACAGTTAGCGGTGTAGATATTTCCATGTTCATACAGATGGCAGTGTAGATATTTCCATGTTCATAGAGATTGCGGTGTAGATATCTCCATATTTATACAGATAACAGTGTAGTTATTTCCATGTTTATAGAGATAGCAGTGTAGATATTTCCATTGATATACAGACAGCTGTGTAGATATTTGCATGGTCATACAGATAGCGGTGTAGATATTACCATGTTCGTAAAGATAGCGGTGCAGATACTTCCATGTTCATACAGATAGCGGTGTAGATATTTCCATGTTCATACAGATAGCGGTGTAGATATTTAAATGTTCATACAGTTAGCGTTGTATATATTTGCATGTTCATAAAGATGGCGATTTAGATATATTCTTGTTGATACAGATGGCGGTGTAGATATTTCCATGTTCATACAGATAGTGGTGTAGATATTTCCATGTTCATACAGATAGCGGTGTAGATATTTCCATGTTCATACAGATAGCGGTGTAGATATTTCCATGTTCATACCAATAGCGGTGTAGACATTTCCGTGTTCATACATTTAGCGGTGTAGGTATTTCCATGTTCATACAGATGGCGGTGAAGATATTTACATGTTCATACAGATGGCGGTGTAGATATTTCCATGTTTGTACGGATGGCAGTGTAGATATTTCCATGTTCATATAGGTGGCGGTGTAGATATTTCCATGTTTATACAGATAGCAGTGTAGTTATTTCCATGTTAATAGAGATAGCGGTGTAGATATTTCCATTGATATACAGATAACTGTGTAGATGTTTGCATGTTCAAACAGATAGCGGTGTAGATATTTCCATGTTCATCCAGATGCCGGTGTAGATATTTCCATGTTCATAGAGATGGCGGTGTAGATATTTCCATGTTCATACAAATGGCGGTGTAGATATTTCCATGTTCTTAGAGATGGCGGTGTAGATATTTCCATATTTATACAGATAGCAGTGTAGTTATTTCCATGTTTATAGGGAAAGCAGTGTAGATATTTTCATTCATATACAGATAGATGTGTTGATATTTGAATGTTCATACAGATAGCGGTGTAGATATTTCCATGTTCATACAGATAGCGGTGTAGATATTTCCATGTTCATACAGATAGCGGTGTAGATATTTCCATGTTCATACAGATAGCGGTGTAGATATTTCCATTTCCATACAGATAGCGGTGTAGATATTTCCATGTTCATACAGATGGCGGTGTAGATATTTATATGTTCATACAGATTGCGGTGTAGATATTTCCATGTTCATACAGATAGCGGTGTAGATATTTCCATCTTCATACCAATAGCGGTGTAGATATTTCCATGTTCATACAGTTAGCAGTGTAGATATTTCTATGTTCATACAGATGGCGGTGTAGATATTTACATGTTCATACAGATGGCGGTGAAGATATTTCCATGTTGGTACGGATGGCAGTGTAGATATTTCCATGTTCATACAGGTGGCGGTGTAGATATTTCCATGTTTATACAGATAGCAGTGTAGTTATTTCCGTGTTTATAGAGACAGCTGTGTAGATATTTCCATTGATATACAGATAGCTGTGTAGATATTTGCATGTTCATACAGATAGCGGTGTAGATATTTCCATGTTCGTACAGATAGCGTTGTAGATATTTCCATGTTCATACAGATAGCAGTGTAGATATTTCCATGTTCATACAGATAACGGTGTAGATATTTCCATGTTCATACAGATAGCAGTGTAGATATTTCCATGTTCATACAGTTAGCGGTGTAGATATTTCCATGTTCATACAGATGGCAGTGAAGATATTTACATGTTCATACAGATGGCGGTATAGATATTTCCATGTTCGTACAGATGGCGGTGCAGATATTTCCATGTTCATAGAGATGGCGGTGTAGATATTTCCATGTTTTTGCAGTTAGCGGTATAGATATTTCCATGTTTATACAGATGGTGGTGTAGATATTTCCATGTTTATAGAGATGGCGGTCTAGATATTTCCATGTTTACAGAGATAGTGGTGTAGTTATTTCCAAGTTTATAGAGACAGCGTTGTAGATATTTCCATGTTTATACAGATAGCAGTGAAGATATTTCCATGTTTATACAGATAGCGGTGTAGATATTTCCATGTTTATACAGATAGCAGTGAAGATATTTCCATGTTTATACAGATAGCGGTGTAGATATTTCCATGTTTATACAGATAGCAGTGTAGATATTTCCATGTTTATAGAGATAGTGTTGTAGATAATTTCAATTTCATACAGAGAGCAGTGTAGATATTTCCAAGTTCATAGAGATAGCGGTGCAGATATTTCCACCTTTACAGAGATGGCGGTGTAGATATTTCCATGTTCATACAGAGGACGGTGTAGATATTTCCATGTTTATAGGGATGGCGGTGTAGATATTTTCACGTTTACACAGATGGCAGTGTAGATATTTCCATGTTTACACTGATGGCGGTGTAGACATTTCCATGTTTACACAGATAGCGGTGTGGATATTTCCATGTTTATGCAGATAGCAGTGTAGATATTTCCATGTTTATACAGATAGCGGTGCGGATATTTCCATGTTTATTCAGATAGCGGTGCGGATATTTCCATGTTTATACAGATAGTTGGGCAGATATTTCCATGTTTATACAGATAGCGGTGTTGATATTTCCATCTTAATACAGATGGCGGTGTAGATATGTCCATGATCGTACAGATTGCGATGTAGGTATTTCCCTGTTCATACAGATGGCGGTGTAGATATTTCCAAGTTTATAGAGATAGCGATGTAGTTATTTCCATATTTATAGAGAAATCTGTGTAGATATTTCCATGTATATTCAGATAGCTGTGTAGATGTTTCCATGTCCATGCAGATTACGGTGTAGATATTTCCATGTTCATCCAGATGCCGGTGTACATATATCCATGTTCATACAAATGGCGGTGAGGATATTTCCATGTTCATACAGATGGCGGTGTAGGTATTTCCATGTTCATACAAATGGCGGTGTAGTTATGTCCATGTTCATGGAGATGGCGGTGTAGATATTTCCATGTTCATACAAATGGCTGTGTAGATATTTCCATGTTCATAGAGATGGCGGTGTAGATATTTCCATGTACATACAGATAGCAGTGTAGTTATTTCCATGTTTATAGAGATACCAGTCTGGATATTTCCATTGATATACAGATAGCGGTGTAGATATTTCCATGTTCATACAGATAGCGGTGTAGATATTTCCATGTTCATACAGATAGCGGTGTAGTTATTTCCATGTTCATACAGATAGCGGTGTAGATATTTCCATGTTAATACAGATAGCGGTGTAGATATTTCCATGTTCATACAGAAAGCGGTGTAGATATTTAAATGTTCATACAGTTAGCGTTGTAGATATTTCCATGTTCATGCAGATGGCGCTGTAGATATTTACATGTTGATACAGATGGCGGTGTAGATATTTCCATGTTCATACAGATAGCGGTGTAGATATTTCCATGTTCATACAGATAGCGGTGAAGATATGTCCATGTTCATAGAGATAGCGGTGTAGATATTTCCATGTTCATACCAATAGCGGTGTAGATATTTCCATGTTCATACATTTAGCGGTGTAGATATTTCCATGTTCGTACAGATGGCGGTGAAGATATTTACATGTTCATACAGATGGCGGTGTAGATATTTCCATGTTTGTACCGATGGCAGTGTAGATATTTCCAGGTTCATACAGGTGGCGGTGTAGATATTTCCATGTTTATACAGATAGCAGTGTAGTTATTTCCATGTTAATAGAGATAGCGGTGTAGATATTTCCATTGATATACAGATAGCTGTGTAGATATTTGCATGTTCATACAGATAGCGGTGTAGATATTTCCATGTTCATGCAGATAGTGGTGTAGCTATTTCCATGTTCATACAGATAGCGGTGTAGATATTTCTATGTTCATACAGAAAACGGTGTAGATATTTCCATGTTCTTACAGACAGCAGTGTTGATATTTCCATGTTCATACAGTTAGCGGTGTAGATATTTCCATGTTCATACAGACGGCGTTGTAGATATTTACATGTTCATACAGATGGCGGTAGAGATATTTCCATGTTCTTAGAGATGGCGGTGAACATATTTCCATGTTCATAGAGATGGCGGTGTAGATATTTCCATGTTTATGCAGATAGCGGTATAGATATTTCCATGTTTATACAGATGGCGGTGTAGATATTTCCATGTTTATAGAGATGGCGGTCTAGATATTTCCATGTTTACAGAGATAGTGGTGTAGTTATTTCCAAGTTTATAGAGACAGCGATGAAGACATTTCCATGTTTATACAGATAGCGGTGAAGATATTTCCATGTTTATACAGATAGCGGTGTAGATATTTCCATGTTTATACAGATAGCAGTGTAGATATTACCATGTTTATAGAGATAGTGTTGTAGATAATTTCAATTTCATACAGAGAGCAGTGTAGATATTTACAAGTTCATACAGATAGCGGTGTAGATATTTCCACCTTTACAGAGATGGCGGTGTAGATATTTCCATGTTCATACAGAGGACGGTGTAGATATTTCCATGTTTATAGGGATGGCGGTGTAGATATTTTCATGTTTACACAGATGGCAGTGTAGATATTTCCATGTTTACACAGATGGCGGTGTAGACATTTCCATGTTTACACAGATAGCGGTGTGGATATTTCCATGTTTATGCAGATAGCAGTGTAGATATTTCCATGTTTATACAGATAGCGGTGCGGATATTTCCATGTTTATTCAGATAGCGGTGCGGATATTTCCATGTTTATACAGATAGTTGGGCAGATATTTCCATGTTTATACAGATAGCGGTGTTGATATTTCCATCTTAATACAGATGGCGGTGTAGATATGTCCATGATCGTACAGATGGCGATGTAGATATTTCCCTGTTCATACAGATGGCGGTGTAGATATTTCGAAGTTTATAGAGATAGCGATGTAGTTATTTCCATATTTATAGAGAAATCTGTGTAGATATTTCCATGTATATTAAGATAGCTGTGTAGATGTTTCCATGTTCATGCAGATTACGGTGTAGATATTTCCATGTTCATCCAGATGCCGGTGTACATATATCCATGTTCATACAAATGGCGGTGAAGATATTTCCATGTTCATACAGATGGCGGTGTAGGTATATCCATGTTCATACAAATGGCGGTGTAGATATGTCCATGTTCATAGAGATGGCGGTGTAGATATTTCCATGTTCATACAAATGGCGGTGTAGATATTTCCATGTTCATAGAGATTGCGGTGTAGATATTTCCATGTTTATACAGATAGCAGTGTAGTTATTTCCATGTTTATAGAGATACCAGTCTGGATATTTCCATTGATATACAGATAGCGGTGTAGATATTTCCATGTTCATACAGATAGCGGTGTAGATATTTCCATGTTCATACAGATAGCGGTGTAGTTATTTCCATGTTCATACAGATAGCGGTGTAGATATTTCCATGTTAATACAGATAGCGGTGTAGATATTTCCATGTTCATACAGATAGCGGTGTAGATATTTAAATGTTCATACAGTTAGCGGTGTAGATATTTCCATGTTCATGCAGATGGCGCTGTAGATATTTACATGTTGATACAGATGGCGGTGTAGATATTTCCATGTTCATACAGATAGCGGTGTAGATATTTCCATGTTCATACAGATAGTGGTGTAGATATGTCCATGTTCATAGAGATAGCGGTGTAGATATTTCCATGTTCATACCAATAGCGGTGTAGATATTTCCATGTTCATACATTTAGCGGTGTAGATATTTCCATGTTCATACAGATGGCGGTGAAGATATTTACATGTTCATACAGATGGCGGTGTAGATATTTCCATGTTTGTACTGATGGCAGTGTAGATATTTCCATGTTCATACAGGTGGCGGTGTAGATATTTCCATGTTTATACAGATAGCAGTGTAGTTATTTCCATGTTAATAGAGATAGCGGTGTAGATATTTCCATTGATATACAGATAGCTGTGTAGATATTTGCATGTTCATACAGATAGCGGTGTAGATATTTCCATGTTCATGCAGATAGTGGTGTAGCTATTTCCATGTTCATACAGATAGCGGTGTAGATATTTCTATGTTCATACAGAAAACGGTGTAGATATTTCCATGTTCGTACAGACAGCAGAGTAGATATTTCCATGTTCATACAGTTAGCGGTGTAGATATTTCCATGTTCATACAGACGGCGGTGTAGATATTTACATGTTCATACAGATGGCGGTAGAGATATTTCCATGTTCTTAGAGATGGCGGTGAACATATTTCCATGTTCATAGAGATGGCGGTGTAGATATTTCCATGTTTATGCAGATAGCGGTATAGATATTTCCATGTTTATACAGATGGCGGTGTAGATATTTCCATGTTTATAGAGATGGCGGTCTAGATATTTCCATGTTTACAGAGATAGTGGTGTAGTTATTTCCAAGTTTATAGAGACAGCGATGAAGACATTTCCATGTTTATACAGATAGCGGTCAAGATATTTCCATGTTTATAAAGATAGCGGTGTAGATATTTCCATGTTCATACAGATAGCAGTGTAGATATTACCATGTTTATAGAGATAGTGTTGTAGATAATTTCAATTTCATACAGAGAGCAGTGTAGATATTTACAAGTTCATACAGATAGCGGTGTAGATATTTCCACGTTTACAGAGATGGCGGTGTAGATATTTCCATGTTCATACAGAGGACGGTGTAGATATTTCCATGTTTATAGGGATGGCGGTGTAGATATTTTCATGTTTACACCGATGGCGGTGTAGATATTTCCATGTTTACACAGATAGCGGTGTAGACATTTCCATGTTTACACAGATAGCGGTGTGGATATTTCCATGTTTATGCAGATAGCAGTGTAGATATTTCCGTGTTTATACAGATAGCGGTGCGGATATTTCCATGTTTATTCAGATAGCGGTGCGGTTATTTCCATGTTTATACAGATAGTTAGGCAGATATTTCCATGTTTATACAGATAGCGGTGTAGATATTTCCATCTTAATACAGATGGCGGTGTAGATATGTCCATGTTTGTACAGATGGCGGTGTAGATATTTCCATGTTCATACAGATGGCGGTGTAGGTATTTCAAAGTTTATAGAGATAGCGCTGTAGTTATTTCCATATTCCTAGAGAAATCTGTGTAGATATTTCCATGTATATTCAGATAGCTGTGTAGATATTTGCATGTTCATGCAGATAGCGGTTTAGATATTTCCATGTTCATCCAGATGCCGGTGTACATATATCCATGTTCATACAGATGGCGGAGAAGATATTTCCATGTTCATGCAGATGGTGGTGTAGGTATTTCCATGTACATACAAATGGCGGTGTAGGTATTTCCATGTTCATACAAATGGCGGTGTAGATATTTCCATGTTCATAGAGATGGCCGTGTAGATATTTCCATGTTTATATAGATACCAGTGTAGATGTTTCCATGTTTATAGAGATACCAGTGTGGATATTTCCATTGATATACAGATAGCTGTGTAGATATTTACATGTTCATACAGAAAGCGGTGTAGATATTTAAATGTTCATACAGTTAGCGTTGTAGATATTTCCATGTTCATGCAGATGGCGCTGTAGATATTTACATGTTGATACAGATGGCGGTGTAGATATTTCCATGTTCATACAGATAGCGGTGTAGATATTTCCATGTTCATACAGATAGCGGTGAAGATATGTCCATGTTCATAGAGATAGCGGTGTAGATATTTCCATGTTCATACCAATAGCGGTGTAGATATTTCCATGTTCATACATTTAGCGGTGTAGATATTTCCATGTTCGTACAGATGGCGGTGAAGATATTTACATGTTCATACAGATGGCGGTGTAGATATTTCCATGTTTGTACCGATGGCAGTGTAGATATTTCCAGGTTCATACAGGTGGCGGTGTAGATATTTCCATGTTTATACAGATAGCAGTGTAGTTATTTCCATGTTAATAGAGATAGCGGTGTAGATATTTCCATTGATATACAGATAGCTGTGTAGATATTTGCATGTTCATACAGATAGCGGTGTAGATATTTCCATGTTCATGCAGATAGTGGTGTAGCTATTTCCATGTTCATACAGATAGCGGTGTAGATATTTCTATGTTCATACAGAAAACGGTGTAGATATTTCCATGTTCTTACAGACAGCAGTGTTGATATTTCCATGTTCATACAGTTAGCGGTGTAGATATTTCCATGTTCATACAGACGGCGTTGTAGATATTTACATGTTCATACAGATGGCGGTAGAGATATTTCCATGTTCTTAGAGATGGCGGTGAACATATTTCCATGTTCATAGAGATGGCGGTGTAGATATTTCCATGTTTATGCAGATAGCGGTATAGATATTTCCATGTTTATACAGATGGCGGTGTAGATATTTCCATGTTTATAGAGATGGCGGTCTAGATATTTCCATGTTTACAGAGATAGTGGTGTAGTTATTTCCAAGTTTATAGAGACAGCGATGAAGACATTTCCATGTTTATACAGATAGCGGTGAAGATATTTCCATGTTTATACAGATAGCGGTGTAGATATTTCCATGTTTATACAGATAGCAGTGTAGATATTACCATGTTTATAGAGATAGTGTTGTAGATAATTTCAATTTCATACAGAGAGCAGTGTAGATATTTACAAGTTCATACAGATAGCGGTGTAGATATTTCCACCTTTACAGAGATGGCGGTGTAGATATTTCCATGTTCATACAGAGGACGGTGTAGATATTTCCATGTTTATAGGGATGGCGGTGTAGATATTTTCATGTTTACACAGATGGCAGTGTAGATATTTCCATGTTTACACAGATGGCGGTGTAGACATTTCCATGTTTACACAGATAGCGGTGTGGATATTTCCATGTTTATGCAGATAGCAGTGTAGATATTTCCATGTTTATACAGATAGCGGTGCGGATATTTCCATGTTTATTCAGATAGCGGTGCGGATATTTCCATGTTTATACAGATAGTTGGGCAGATATTTCCATGTTTATACAGATAGCGGTGTTGATATTTCCATCTTAATACAGATGGCGGTGTAGATATGTCCATGATCGTACAGATGGCGATGTAGATATTTCCCTGTTCATACAGATGGCGGTGTAGATATTTCGAAGTTTATAGAGATAGCGATGTAGTTATTTCCATATTTATAGAGAAATCTGTGTAGATATTTCCATGTATATTCAGATAGCTGTGTAGATGTTTCCATGTTCATGCAGATTACGGTGTAGATATTTCCATGTTCATCCAGATGCCGGTGTACATATATCCATGTTCATACAAATGGCGGTGAAGATATTTCCATGTTCATACAGATGGCGGTGTAGGTATATCCATGTTCATACAAATGGCGGTGTAGATATGTCCATGTTCATAGAGATGGCGGTGTAGATATTTCCATGTTCATACAAATGGCGGTGTAGATATTTCCATGTTCATAGAGATTGCGGTGTAGATATTTCCATGTTTATACAGATAGCAGTGTAGTTATTTCCATGTTTATAGAGATACCAGTCTGGATATTTCCATTGATATACAGATAGCGGTGTAGATATTTCCATGTTCATACAGATAGCGGTGTAGATATTTCCATGTTCATACAGATAGCGGTGTAGTTATTTCCATGTTCATACAGATAGCGGTGTAGATATTTCCATGTTAATACAGATAGCGGTGTAGATATTTCCATGTTCATACAGATAGCGGTGTAGATATTTAAATGTTCATACAGTTAGCGGTGTAGATATTTCCATGTTCATGCAGATGGCGCTGTAGATATTTACATGTTGATACAGATGGCGGTGTAGATATTTCCATGTTCATACAGATAGCGGTGTAGATATTTCCATGTTCATACAGATAGTGGTGTAGATATGTCCATGTTCATAGAGATAGCGGTGTAGATATTTCCATGTTCATACCAATAGCGGTGTAGATATTTCCATGTTCATACATTTAGCGGTGTAGATATTTCCATGTTCATACAGATGGCGGTGAAGATATTTACATGTTCATACAGATGGCGGTGTAGATATTTCCATGTTTGTACTGATGGCAGTGTAGATATTTCCATGTTCATACAGGTGGCGGTGTAGATATTTCCATGTTTATACAGATAGCAGTGTAGTTATTTCCATGTTAATAGAGATAGCGGTGTAGATATTTCCATTGATATACAGATAGCTGTGTAGATATTTGCATGTTCATACAGATAGCGGTGTAGATATTTCCATGTTCATGCAGATAGTGGTGTAGCTATTTCCATGTTCATACAGATAGCGGTGTAGATATTTCTATGTTCATACAGAAAACGGTGTAGATATTTCCATGTTCGTACAGACAGCAGAGTAGATATTTCCATGTTCATACAGTTAGCGGTGTAGATATTTCCATGTTCATACAGACGGCGGTGTAGATATTTACATGTTCATACAGATGGCGGTAGAGATATTTCCATGTTCTTAGAGATGGCGGTGAACATATTTCCATGTTCATAGAGATGGCGGTGTAGATATTTCCATGTTTATGCAGATAGCGGTATAGATATTTCCATGTTTATACAGATGGCGGTGTAGATATTTCCATGTTTATAGAGATGGCGGTCTAGATATTTCCATGTTTACAGAGATAGTGGTGTAGTTATTTCCAAGTTTATAGAGACAGCGATGAAGACATTTCCATGTTTATACAGATAGCGGTCAAGATATTTCCATGTTTATAAAGATAGCGGTGTAGATATTTCCATGTTCATACAGATAGCAGTGTAGATATTACCATGTTTATAGAGATAGTGTTGTAGATAATTTCAATTTCATACAGAGAGCAGTGTAGATATTTACAAGTTCATACAGATAGCGGTGTAGATATTTCCACGTTTACAGAGATGGCGGTGTAGATATTTCCATGTTCATACAGAGGACGGTGTAGATATTTCCATGTTTATAGGGATGGCGGTGTAGATATTTTCATGTTTACACCGATGGCGGTGTAGATATTTCCATGTTTACACAGATAGCGGTGTAGACATTTCCATGTTTACACAGATAGCGGTGTGGATATTTCCATGTTTATGCAGATAGCAGTGTAGATATTTCCGTGTTTATACAGATAGCGGTGCGGATATTTCCATGTTTATTCAGATAGCGGTGCGGTTATTTCCATGTTTATACAGATAGTTAGGCAGATATTTCCATGTTTATACAGATAGCGGTGTAGATATTTCCATCTTAATACAGATGGCGGTGTAGATATGTCCATGTTTGTACAGATGGCGGTGTAGATATTTCCATGTTCATACAGATGGCGGTGTAGGTATTTCAAAGTTTATAGAGATAGCGCTGTAGTTATTTCCATATTCCTAGAGAAATCTGTGTAGATATTTCCATGTATATTCAGATAGCTGTGTAGATATTTGCATGTTCATGCAGATAGCGGTTTAGATATTTCCATGTTCATCCAGATGCCGGTGTACATATATCCATGTTCATACAGATGGCGGAGAAGATATTTCCATGTTCATGCAGATGGTGGTGTAGGTATTTCCATGTACATACAAATGGCGGTGTAGGTATTTCCATGTTCATACAAATGGCGGTGTAGATATTTCCATGTTCATAGAGATGGCCGTGTAGATATTTCCATGTTTATATAGATACCAGTGTAGATGTTTCCATGTTTATAGAGATACCAGTGTGGATATTTCCATTGATATACAGATAGCTGTGTAGATATTTACATGTTCATACAGATAGCGGTGTAGATATTTCCATGTTCATACAGATAGCGGTGTAGATATTTCCATGTTCATATACATAGCGGTGTAGATATTTCCATGTTCATACAGATAGCGGTGCGGATATTTCTATGTTTATTCAGATAGCGGTGCGGATATTTCCATGTTTATACAGATAATTGGGCAGATATTTCCATGTTTATACAGATAGCGGTGTAGATATTTCCATCTTAATACAGATGGCGGTGTAGATATGTCCATGATCGTACAGATGGCGGTGTAGATATTTCCATGTTCATACAGATGGCGGTGTAGAGATTTCGAAGTTTATAGAGATAGCGCTGTAGTTATTTCCATATTTATAGAGAAATCTGTGTAGATATTTCCATGTATATTCAGATAGCTGTGTAGATATTTCCATGTTCATGCAGATTACGGTGTAGATATTTCCATGTTCATCCTGATGCCGGTGTAAAAATATCCATGTTCATACAAATGGCGGTGAAGATATTTCCATGCTCATACAGATGGCGGTGTAGGTATTTCCATGTTCATACAAATGGCGGTGTAGATATTTTCATGTTCATAGAGATGGCGGTGTAGATATTTCCATGTTCATACAAATGGCGGTGTAGGTATTTCCATGTTCATAGAGATGGCGGTGTAGATATTTCCATGTTTATACAGATAGCAATGTAGTTATTTCCATGTTTATAGAGATACCATTCTGGATATTTCCATTGATATACAGATAGCTGTGTAGATATTTGCATGTTCATACAGATAGCGGTGTAGATATTTCCCTGTTCATACAGATAGTGGTGTAGATATTTCCATGTTAATTCAGATAGCGGTGTAGATATTTCCATGTTCATACAGATAGCGGTGTAGCTATTTCCATGTTCATACAGATAGCAGTGTAGATATTTCCATGTTTAGAGAGATAATGGTGTAGATAATTTCAATTTTATACAGAGAGCAGTGTAGATATTTCCAAGTTCATACAGATAGCGGTGTAGATATTTCCACGTTTACAGAGATGGCGGTGTAGATATTTCCATGCTCATACAGATGGCGGTGTAGATATTTCCATGTTCATAGAGATGGCGGTGTAGATATTTCCATGTTCATACAAATGGCAGGGTAGATATTTCCATGTTCAAAGAGATGGTGGTGTTGATATTTCCATATTTATAGAGATAGCAGTGTAGTTATTTCCATGTTTATAGAGATAGTAGTGTAGATATTTCCATTGATATACAGATAGCTCTGTACGTATTTGCATGTTAATAGAGATAGCGGTGTAGATATTTCCATGTTCATACAGATAGCGGTGTAGATATTTACATGTTCACAGATAGCGGTGTAGATATTTCCATTTTCATACAGTTAGCGGTTTAGATATTTCCATGTTCATACAGATGGCGGTGTAGATATTTACATGTTCATACAGATGGCGGTGTAGTTATTTCCATGTTCATACAGATAGCGGTGTAGTTATTTCCATGTACATACAGATAGCGGTGTAGATATTTCCATGTTCATACAGATAGCGGTGTAGATATTTTCATGTTCATACCAATAGCGGTGTAGACATTTCCATGTTCATATATTTAGCGGTGTAGATATTTCCATGTTCATAGAGATGGCGAAGATATTTCCATGTTCATGCGGATAGCGGTGTAGATATTTCCATGTTCATACAGATAGCGGTGTAGATATTTCCATGTTAATACAGATAGCGGTGTTGATATTTCCATGTTCATACAGATAGCGGTGTAGATATTTAAATGTTCATACAGTTAGCATTGTAGATATTTCCATGTTCATACAGATGGCTGTGTAGATATTTACATGTTGATACAGATGGCGGTGTAGATATTTCCATGTTCATACAGATAGTGGTGTAGATATTTCCATGTTCATACAGATAGCGGTGTAGATATTTCCATGTTCATAGCAATAGCGGTGTAGACATTTCCATGTTCATATATTTAGCGGTTTAGATATTTCCATGTTCATACAGATGGCGAAGATATTTCCATGTTCATACAGATAGCGGTGTAGAGATTTCAATGTTCATACTGTTAGCTGTGTAGATATTTCCATGTTCATACAGATGGAAGTGTAGATATTTCCATGTTCATAGAGATGGCGGTGTAGATAACTCCATATTTATACAGATAGCAGTGTAGTTATTTCCATGTTTATAGAGATAGCAGTGTAGATATTTCCATTAATATACAGACAGCTGTGTAGATATTTGCATGGTCATACAGATAGCGGTGTAGATATTACCATGTTCGTAAAGATAGCGGTGCAGATATTTCCATGTTCATACAGATAGCGGTGTAGATATTTCCATGTTCATACAGATAGCGGTATAGATATTTAAATGTTCATACAGTTAGCGGTGTAGATATTTGCATGTTCATACAGATGGCGGAGTAGATATTTTCTTGTTGATACAGATGGCGATGTAGATATTTCCATGTTCATACAGATAGTGGTGTAGATATTTCCATGTTCATACAGATAGCGGTGTAGATATTTCCATGTTCATACAGATAGCGGTGTAGATATTTCCATGTTCATACCAATAGCGGTGTAGACATTTCCATGTTCATACATTTAGCGGTGTAGATATTTCCATGTTCATACAGATGGCGGTGAAGATATTTACATGTTCATACAGATGGCGGTGTAGATATTTCCATGTTTGTACGGATGGCAGTGTAGATATTTCCATGTTCATACAGTTGGCGGTGTAGATATTTCCATGTTTATACAGATAGCAGTGTAGTTATTTCCATGTTAATAGAGATTGCGGTGTAGATATTTCCATTGATATACAGATAACTGTGTAGATGTTTGCATGTTCATACAGATAGCGGTGTAGATATTTCCATGTTCATACAGTTAGCGGTTTAGATATTTCCATGTTCGTACAGATGGTGGTGTAGATATTTTCATGTTCATACAGATGGCGGTGTAGTTATTTCCATGTTCATACAGATAGCGGTGTAGATATTTCCATGTTCATACAGATAGCGGTGTAGATATTTCCATGTTCATACAGATAGCGGTGTAGATATTTCCATGTTCATACCAATAGCGGTGTAGACATTTCCATGTTCATACATTTAGCGGTGTAGATATTTCCATGTTCATACAGATGACGAAGATATTTCCATGTTCATACAGATAGCGGTGTAGATATTTCCATGTTCATACAGTTAGCGGTGTAGATATTTCCATGTTCATACAGATGGAAGTGTAGATATTTCCATGTTCATAGAGATGGCGTTGTAGATATCTCCATATTTATACAGATAGCAGTGTAGTTATTTCCATGTTTATAGAGATAGCAGTGTAGATATTTCCATTGATATACAGACAGCTGTGTAGATATTTGCATGGTCATACAGATAGCGGTGTAGATATTTCCATGTTCGTAAAGATAGCGGTGCAGATATTTCCATGTTCATACAGATAGCGGTGTAGATATTTCCATGTTCATACAGATAGCGGTATAGATATTTAAATGTTCATACAGTTAGCGGTGTAGATATTTGCATGTTCATACAGATGGCAGAGTAGATATTTTCTTGTTGATACAGATGGCGGTGTAGATATTTCCATGTTCATACAGATAGTGGTGTAGATATTTCCATGTTCATACAGATAGCGGTGTAGATATTTCCATGTTCATACAGATAGCGGTGTAGATATTTCCATGTTCATACCAATAGCGGTGTAGACATTTCCATGTTCATACATTTAGCGGTGTAGATATTTCCATGTTCATACAGATGGCGGTGAAGATATTTACATGTTCATACAGATGGCGGTGTAGATATTTCCATGTTTGTACGGATGGCACTGTAGATATTTCCATGTTCATACAGGTGGCGGTGTAGATATTTCCATGTTTATACAGATAGCAGTGTAGTTATTTCCATGTTAATAGAGATAGCGGTGTAGATATTTCCATTGATATACAGATAACTGTGTAGATGTTTGCAAGTTCATACAGATAGCTGTGTAGATATTTCCATGTTCGTACAGATAGCGGTGTAGCTATTTCCATGTTCATACAGATAGCGGTGTAGGTATTTCTATGTTCTTACAGATAACGGTGTAGATATTTCCATGTTCATACAGACAGCGGTGTAGGTATTTCCATGTTCATACAGATAGCGGTGTAGATATTTCCATGTTCATACAGATTGCGGTGTAGATATTTCCATGTTCATACGGATAACGGTGTAGATATTTCCATGTTCATACAGATGGCGGTTTAGTTATTTCCATGTTCATAGAGATCGCGGTGTAGATATTTCCATGTTCATACAGATAGCGGTGTAGATATTTCCATGTTCATACCAATAGCGGTGTAGACATTTCCATGTTCATATATTTAGCGGTGTAGATATTTCCATGTTCATACAGATGGCGAGGATATTTCCATGTTCATGCAGATAGCGTTGTAGATATTTCCATGTTCATACAGTTAGCGGTGTAGATATTTCCATGTTCATACAGATGGCGGTATAGATATTTCCATGTTCATAGAGATGGCGGTGTAGATATTTCCATATTTATACAGATAGCAGTGTAGTTATTTCCATGTTTATAGAGATAGCAGTGTAGATATTTCCAATGATATACAGATAGCTGTGTAGATATTTGCATGGTCATACAGATAGCGGTGTAGATATTTCCATGTTCGTACAGATAGCAGTGTAGATATTTCCATGTTCATTGAGATAGCGGTGTAGTTATTTCCATGTTTATACAGATAGCAGTGTAGTTATTTCCATGTTTATAGAGATACCGTTCTGGATATTTCCAGTGATATACAGATAGCTGTGTAGATATTTGCATGTTCATACAGATAGCGGTGTAGATATTTCCATGTTCATACAGATAGCGGTGTAGATATTTCCATGTTCATACAGATAGCGGTGTAGATATTTCCATGTTAATACAGATAGCGGTGTAGATATTTCCATGTTCATACAGATAGCGGTGTAGGTATTTAAATGTTCACACAGTTAGCGGTGTAGAGATTTCCATGTTCATACAGATGGCGGTGTAGATATTTACATGTTGATACAGATGGCGGTGTAGATATTTCCATGTTCATACAGATAGCGGTGTAGATATTTCCATGTTCATACATAT
Source organism: Gorilla gorilla gorilla (assembly GCF_029281585.2). NCBI lineage: Eukaryota > Metazoa > Chordata > Mammalia > Primates > Hominidae > Gorilla > Gorilla gorilla. The sequence goes on from NC_073244.2 coordinate 79,910,945, forward strand.
TGCGGTGTAGATATTTCCATGTTCATACAGATAGCGGTGAAGATATTTACATGTTCATACAGATGGCGGTATAGATATTTCCATGTTCTTACAGATGGCGGTGTAGATATTTCCATGCTCATAGAGATGGCATTGTAGATATTTCCATGTTTATGCAGATAGCGGTATAGATATTTCCATGTTTATACAGATGGTGGTGTAGATATTTCCATGTTTATAGAGATGGCGTTCTAGATATTTCCATGTTTATAGAGATAGTGGTGTAGTTATTTCCAAGTTTATAGAGACAGCGTTGTAGATATTTCCATGTTTATACAGATAGCGGTGAAGATATTTCCATGTTTATATAGATAGCGGTGTAGATATTTACATGTTCATACAGATGGCGGTTTAGTTATTTCCATGTTCATAGAGATCGCGGTGTAGTTATTTCCATGTTCATACAGATAGCGGTGTAGATATTTCCATGTTCATACAGATAGCGGTGTAGATATTTCCATGTTCATACCAATAGCGGTGTAGACATTTCCATGTTCATATATTTAGCGGTGTAGATATTTCCATGTTCATACAGATGGCGAGGATATTTCCATGTTCATGCAGATAGCGGTGTAGATATTTCCATGTTCATACAGTTAACGGTGTAGATATTTCCATGTTCATACAGTTAGCAGTGTAGATATCTCCATGTTCATACAAATGGCGGTGTAGATATGTCCATGTTTGTACAGATGGCGGTGTAGATATTTCCATGTTCATACAGATGGCGGTGTAGATATTTCCATGTTCATACCAATAGCGGTGTAGACATTTCCATGTTCATATATTTAGCGGTGTAGATATTTCCATGTTCATACAGATGGCGAGGATATTTCCATGTTCATGCAGATAGCGTTGTAGATATTTCCATGTTCATACAGTTAGCGGTGTAGATATTTCCATGTTCATACAGATGGCGGTATAGATATTTCCATGTTCATAGAGATGGCGGTGTAGATATTTCCATATTTATACAGATAGCAGTGTAGTTATTTCCATGTTTATAGAGATAGCAGTGTAGATATTTCCAATGATATACAGATAGCTGTGTAGATATTTGCATGGTCATACAGATAGCGGTGTAGATATTTCCATGTTCGTACAGATAGCAGTGTAGATATTTCCATGTTCATTGAGATAGCGGTGTAGTTATTTCCATGTTTATACAGATAGCAGTGTAGTTATTTCCATGTTTATAGAGATACCATTCTGGATATTTCCAGTGATATACAGATAGCTGTGTATTTATTTGCATGTTCATACAGATAGCGGTGTAGATATTTCCATGTTCATACAGATAGCGGTGTAGATATTTCCATGTTCATACAGATAGCGGTGTAGATATTTCCATGTTCGTACAGATAGCGGTGTAGATATTTCCATGTTCATACAGATAGCAGTGTAGATATTTCCATGTTCGTACAGATAACGGTGTAGATATTTCCATGTTCATACAGATAGCGGTGTAGATATTTCCATGTTCATACAGATAGCAGTGTAGATATTTCCATGTTCATAGTTAGCGGTGTAGATATTTCCATGTTCATACAGATGGCAGTGTAGATATTTACATGTTCTTACAGATGGCGGTAGAGATATTTCCATGTTCTTAGAGATGGCGGTGAACATATTTCCATGTTCATAGAGATGGCGGTGTAGATATTTCCATGTTTATGCAGATAGCGGTATAGATATTTCCATGTTTATACACATGGCGGTGTAGATATTTCCATGTTTATAGAGATGGCGGTCTAGATATTTCCATGTTTACAGAGATAGTGGTGTAGTTATTTCCAAGTATATAGAGACAGCGATGTAGATATTTCAATGTTTATACAGATAGCGGTGAAGATATTTCCATGTTTATACAGATAGCGGTGTAGATATTTCCATGTTCATACAGATAGCAGTGTAGATATTACCATGTTTATAGAGATAGTGTTGTAGATAATTTCAATTTCATACAGAGAGCAGTGTAGATATTTACAAGTTCATACAGATAGCGGTGTAGATATTTCCACGTTTACAGAGATGGCTGTGTAGATATTTCCATGTTCATACAGAGGACGGTGTAGATATTTCCATGTTTATATGGATGGCGGTGTAGATATTTTCATGTTTACACAGATGGATTTGTAGATATTTCCATGTTTACACAGATAGCGGTGTAGACATTTCCATGTTTACACAGATAGCGGTGTGGATATTTCCATGTTTATGCAGATAGCAGTGTAGATATTTCCGTGTTTATACAGATAGCGGTGCGGATATTTCCATGTTTATTCAGATAGCGGTGCGGTTATTTCCATGTTTATACAGATAGTTAGGCAGATATTTCCATTTTTATACAGATAGCGGTGTAGATATTTCCATCTTAATATAGATGGCGGTGTAGATATGTCCATGTTTGTACAGATGGCGGTGTAGATATTTCCATGTTCATACAGATGGCGGTGTAGATATTTCAAAGTTTATAGAGATAGCGCTGTAGTTATTTCCATATTCCTAGAGAAATCTGTGTAGATATTTCCATGTATATTCAGATAGCTGTGTAGATATTTGCATGTTCATGCAGATAGCGGTGTAGATATTTCCATGTTCATCCAGATGCCGGTGTACATATATCCATGTTCATACAGATGGCGGTGAAGATATTTCCATGTTCATGCAGATGGTGGTGTAGGTATTTCCATGTTCATACAAATGGCGGTGTAGATATTTCCATGTTCATAGAGATGGCTGTGTAGATATTTCCAGGTTCATACAAATGGCGGTGGAGATATTTCCATGTTCATAGAAATGGCCGTGTAGATATTTCCATGTTTATACAGATACCAGTGTAGTTGTTTCCATGTTTATAGAGATACCAGTGTGGATATTTCCATTGATATACAGATAGCTGTGTAGATATTTACATGTTCATAGAGATAGCGGTGTAGATATTTCCATGTTCATATAGATAGCGGTGTAAATATTTCCATGTTCATACAGATAGCGGTGCGGATATTTCCATGTTTATTCAGATAGCGGTGCGGATATTTCCATGTTTATACAGATAATTGGGCAGATATTTCCATGTTAATACAGATAGCGGTGTAGATATTTCCATCTAAATACAGATGGCGCTGTAGATATGTCCATGATCGTACAGATGGCGGTGTAGATATTTCCATGTTCATACAGATGGCGGTGTAGATATTTCGAAGTTTATAGAGATAGCGCTGTAGTTATTTCCATATTTATAGAGAAATCTGTGTAGATATTTCCATGTATATTCAGATAGCTGTGTAGATATTTCCATGTTCATGCAGATTACGGTGTAGATATTTCCATGTTCATCCTGATGCCGGTGTAAAAATATCCATGTTCATACAAATGGCGGTGAAGATATTTCCATGCTCATACAGATGGCGGTGTAGGTATTTCCATGTTCATACAAATGGCGGTATAGATATTTCCATGTTCATAGAGATGGCGGTGTAGATATTTCCAGGTTCATACAAATGGCGGTGTAGGTATTTCCATGTTCATAGAGATGGCGGTGTAGATATTTCCATGTTTATACAGATAGCAGTGTAGTTATTTCCATGTTTATAGAGATACCATTCTGGATATTTCCATTGATATACAGATAGCTGTGTAGATATTTCCATGTTCATACAGATAGCGGTGTAGATATTTCCATGTTCATACAGATAGCGGTGTAGATATTTCCCTGTTCATACAGATAGCGGTGTAGATATTTTCATGTTAATACAGATAGCGGTGTAGATATTTCCATGTTCATACAGATAGCGGTGTAGCTATTTCCATGTTCATACAGATAGCAGTGTAGATATTTCCATGTTTAGAGAGATAATGGTGTAGATAATTTCAATTTTATACAGAGAGCAGTGTAGATATTTCCAAGTTCATACAGTTAGCGGTGTAGATATTTCCACGTTTACAGAGATGGCGGTGTAGATATTTCCATGTTCATACAGATGGCGGTGTAGATATTTCCATATTCATAGAGATGGCGGTGTAGATATTTCCATGTTCATACAAATGGCAGTGTAGATATTTCCGTGTTCATAGAGATGGCGGTGTTGATAATTCCATATTTATAGAGATAGCAGTGTAGTTATTTCCATGTTTATAGAGATAGTAGTGTAGATATTTCCATTGATATACAGATAGCTCTGTAGATATTTGCATGTTAATAGAGATAGCGGTGTAGATATTTCCATGTTCATACAGATAGCGGTGTAGATATTTCCATGTTCACAGATAGCGGTGTAGAAATTTCCATGTTCATACAGATAGCGGTGTTGATATTTCCATGTTCATACAGATAGCGGTGTAGATATTTCCATTTTCATACAGTTAGCGGTTTAGATATTTCCATGTTCATACAGATGGCGGTGTAGATATTTACAAGTTCATACAGATGGCGGTGTAGTTATTTCCATGTTCATACAGATAGCGGTGTAGATATTTCCATGTTCATACAGATAGCGGTGTAGATATTTGCATGTTCATACAGATAGCGGTGTAGATATTTCCATGTTCATACCAATAGCGGTGTAGACATTTCCATGTTCATATATTTAGCGGTGTAGATATTTCCATGTTCATATAGATGGCGAAGATATTTCCATGTTCATGCGGATAGCGGTGTAGATATTTCCATGTTCATACAGATAGCGGTGTAGATATTTCCATGTTCATGCGGATAGCGGTGTAGATATTTCCATGTTCATACAGATGGCGGTGAAGATATTTACATGTTCATACAGATGGCGGTGTAGATATTTCCATGTTTGTACGGAGGGCAGTGTAGATATTTCCATGTTCATAGAGATGGCGGTGTAGATATTTCCATGTTTATGCAGATAGCGGTATAGATATTTCCATGTATATACAGATGGTGGTGTAGACATTTCCATGTTTATAGAGATGGCGGTCTAGATATTTCCATGTTTACAGAGATAGTGGTGTAGTTATTTCCAAGTTTATGGAGACAGCGTTGTAGATATTTCCATGTTTATACAGATAGCGGTGAAGTTATTTCCATGTTTATACAGATAGCGGTGTAGATATTTCCATGTTTATATAGATAGCAGTGTAGATATTTCCATGTTTAGAGAGATAACCGTGTAGATAATTTCAATTCTATACAGAGAGCAGTGTAGATATTTCCAAGTTCATACAGATAGCGGTGTAGATATTTCCACGTTTACAGAGATGGCGGTGTAGGTATTTCCATGTTCATACAAATGGCGGTGTAGATATTTCCATGTTCATAGAGATGGCGGTGTAGATATTTCCATGTTCATACAAATGGCAGTGTAGATATTTCCATGTTCATAGAGATGGCGGTGTTGATATTTCCATATTTATAGAGATAGCAGTGTAGTTATTTCCATGTTTATAGAGATAGTAGTGTAGATATTTCCATTGATATACAGATAGCTCTGTAGATATTTGCATGTTCATAGAGATAGCGGTGTAGATATTTCCATGTTCATACAGATAGCGGTGTAGATATTTCCATGTTCATACAGATAGCGGTGTAGATATTTCCATGTTCATACAGATGGCGGTGTAGATATTTCCATGTTCATACAGATGGCGGTGTAGATATTTCCATGTTTATAGGGATGGCGGTGTAGATATTTTCATGTTTACACAGATGGCGGTGTAGATATTTCCATGTTTACACAGATAGCGGTGTAGACATTTCCATGTTTACACAGATAGCGGTGTGGATATTTCCATGTTTATACAAATAGTTGGGCAAGTATTTCCATGTTTATACAGATAGCGGTGTAGATATTTCCATGTTCATACAAATTGCGGTGTAGATATGTCCATGTTTGTACAGATGGCGGTGTAGATATTTCCATGTTCATACAGATGGCGGTGTAGATATTTCGAAGTTTATAGAGATAGCGCTTTAGTTATTTCCATATTTATAGAGAAATCTGTGTAGATATTTCCATGTATATTCAGATAGCTGTGTAGATATTTCCATGTTCATGCAGATAGCGGTGTAGATATTTCCATGTTCATCCAGATGCCGGTGTACATATATCCATGTTCATACAGATGGCGGTGAAGTCATTTCCATGTTCATACAGATGGTGGTATAGGTATTTCCATGTTCATACAAATGGCGGTGTAGATATTTCCATGTTCATAGAGATGGCGGTGTAGATATTTCCAGGTTCGTACAAATGGCGGTGTAGATATTTCCATGTTCATAGAGATGGCCGTGTAGATATTTCCATGTTTATACAGATAGCAGTGTAGTTATTTCCATGTTTATAGAAATACCAGTGGGGATATTTCCATTGATATTCAGATAGCTGTGTAGATATTTACATGTTCATACAGATAGCGGTGTAGATATTTCCATGTTCATAGAGATAGCGGTGTAGATATTTGCATGATAATATAGATAGCGGTGTAGATATTTCCATGTTCATACAGATAGCGGTGTAGATATTTCCATGTTCATACAGATAGCGGTGTAGATATTTCCATGTTCATACAGTTAGCGGTGTAGAGATTTCCATGTTTGTACGGATGTCATTGTAGATATTTACATGTTCATACAGGTGGCGGTGTAGATATTTCCATGTTTATACAGATAGCAGTGTAGTTATTTCCATGTTTATAGAGACAGCTGTGTAGATATTTCCATTGATATACAGATAGCGGTGTTGATATTTCCATGTACATACAGATAGTGGTGTAGATATTTCCATGTTCATACAGATAACGGTGTAGATATTTCCATGTTCATACAGATAGCGGTGTAGATATTTCCATGTTTTACAGATGGCGGTGTAGATATTTACATGTTCATACAGATGGCGGTATAGATATTTCCATGTTCCTACAGATGGCGGTGTAGATATTTCCATGTTCATAGAGATGGCGTTTTAGATATTTCCATGTTTATGCAGATAGCGGTATAGATATTTCCATGTTTATACAGATGGTGGTGTCGATATTTCCATGTTTAAAGAGATGGCGGTCTAGATATTTCCATGTTTACAGAGATAGTGGTGTAGTTATTTCCAAGTTTATAGAGACAGCGTTGTAGATATTTCCATGATTATACAGATAGCGGTGAAGATATTTCCATGTTTATACAGATAGCGGTGTAGATATTTCCATGTTTATGCAGATAGCAGTGTAGATATTTCCATGTTTATAGAGATAGTGTTGTAGATAATTTCAATTTCATACAGAGAGCAGTGTAGATATTTACAAGTTTATACAGATAGCGGTGTAGATATTTCCACGTTTATAGAGATGGCGGTGTAGATATTTCCATGTTCATACAGAGGACGGTGTAGATATTTCCATGTTTATATAGATGGCGGTGTAGATATTTTCATGTTTACACAGATCGCGGTGTAGATATTTCCATGTTTACACAGATAGTGGTGTAGACATTTCCATGTTTACACAGATAGCGGTGCGGATATTTCCATGTTTATTCAGATAGCGGTGCGGATATTTCCATGTTTATACAGATAGTTGGGCAGATATTTCCATGATTATACAGATAGCGGTGTAGATATTTCCATGTTTGTACAGATGGCGGTGTAGATATATCCATGTTCATACAGATGGCGGTGTAGATATTTCGAAGTTTATAGAGATAGCGATGTAGTTATTTCCATATTTATAAAGAAATGTGTGTAGATATTTCCATGTATATTCAGATAGCTGTGTAGATATTTCCATGTTAATGCAGATTACGGTGTAGAAATTCCATGTTCATCCAGACGCGGGTGTACATATATCCATGTTCATACAAATGGCGGTGAAGATATTTCCATGCTCATACAGATGGCGGTGTAGGTATTTCCATGTTCATACAAATGGCGGTGTAGATATTTCCATGTTGTTAGAGATGGCGGTGTAGATATTTCCAGGTTCATACAAATGGCGGTGTAGGTATTTCCATGTTCATAGAGATGGCGGTGTAGATATTTCCATGTTTATACAGATAGCAGTGTAGTTATATCCATGTTTATAGAGATACCATTCTGGATATTTCCATTGATATACAGATAGCTGTGTAGATATTTGCAGGTTCATACAGATAGCGGTCTAGATATTTCGATGTTCATACAGATGGCGGTGTAGATATTTCCATGTTCATACAGATAGCCGTGTACAGATTTCCATGTTCATACAGATAGCGGTGTAGATATTTCCATGTTGATACAGATAGCGGTCTAGATATTTCCAGGTTCATACCAATAGCGGTGTAGACATTTCTATGTTCATACAGTTAGCGGTGTAGATATTTCCATGTTCATACAGATAGCAGTGTAGATATTTCCATGTTAATACAGATAGCGGTGTAGATATTTCCATGTTCATACAGATAGCGGTGTAGGTATTTAAATGTTCATACAGTTAGCGGTGTAGATATTTCCATGTTCATACAGATGGCGGTGTAGATATTTACATGTTGATACAGATGGCGGTGTAGATATTTCCATGTTCATACAGATAGTGGTGTAGATATTTCCATGTTCATACAGATAGCGGTGTAGATATTTATATGTTCATACAGATAGCGGTGTAGATATTTCCATGTTCATACCAATAGCGGTGTAGACATTTCCATGTTCATACATCTAGCGGTGTAGATATTTCCATGTTCATACAGATGGCGGTGAAGATATTTACATGTTCATACAGATGGCGGTGTAGATATTTCCTTGTTTGTACGGATGGCAGTGTAGATATTTCCATGTTCATACAGGTGGCGGTGTAGATATTTCCATGTTTATACAGATAGCAGTGTAGTTATTTCCATGTTAATAGAGATAGCATTGTAGATATTTCCATTGATATACGGATTGCTGTGTAGATATTTGCATGTTCATACAGATAGCGGTGTAGATATATCCATGTTCGTACAGATAGCGGTGTAGCTATTTCCATGTTCATACAGATAGCGGTGTAGATATTTCTATGTTCATACAGATAACGGTGTAGATATTTCCATGTTCATAAAGACAGCGGTGTAGATATTTCCATGTTCATACAATTAGCGGTGTAGATATTTCCATGTTCATACAGATGGCGGTGTAGATATTTACATGTTCATACAAATGGCGGTGTAGATATTTCCATGTTCATAGAGATGGCGGTGTAGATATTTCCATGTTCATACCAATGGCGGTGTAGATATTTCCATGTTCATATAGATGTCGGTGTAGATATTTCCATGTTTATACAGATAGCAGTGTAGTTATTTCCATGTTTATAGAGATAGCAGTGTAGATATTTCCATTGATATAGAGATAGCTGTGTAGATATTTGCATGTTCATACAGATAGCGGTGTAGATATTTCCATGTTCATACAGATAGCGGTGTAGATATTTCCATGTTCATACCGATAGCGGTGTAGATATTTCCATGTTCATACAGATAGCGGTGTAGATATTTCCATGTTCATACAGATAGCGGTGTAGATATTTCCATGTTCATACAGTTAGCGGTGTAGATATTTCCATGTTTATAGAGATAGTGGTGTAGTTATTTCCAAGTTTATAGAGTCAGCGTTGTAGATATTTCCATGTTTATACAGATAGCGGTGAAGATATTTCCATGTTTATACACATAGCGGTGCAGATATTTCCATGTTTATACAGATAGCAGTGTAGATATTTCCATGTTTATAGAGATAGTGGTGTAGATAATTTCAATTTTATACCGAGAGCAGTGTAGATATTTCCAAGTTCATACAGATAGCGGTGTAGATATTTCCACGTTTATAGAGATGGCGGTGTAGAAATTTCCATGTTCATACTGATGGCGGTGTAGATATTTCCATGTTTATAGAGATGGCGGTGTAGATATTTTCATGTTTACACACATGGCGGTGTAGATATTTCCATGTTTACACAGATAGCGCTGTAGACATTACCATGTTTACACAGATAGCGGTGTGGATATTTCCATGTTTATGCAGATAGCGGTGTAGATATATCCATGTTTATAAAGATAGCGGTGCGGATATTTCCATATTTATACAGATAGTTGGGCAGATATTTCCATGTTTATACAGATAGCGGTGAAGATATTTCCATTTTAATTGCAGATGGCGGTGTAGATATGTCCATGTTCGTACAGATGGCGGTGTAGATATTTCCATGTTCGTACAGATGGCGGTGTAGATATTTCGAAGTTCATAGAGACAGCGCTGTAGTTATTTCAATATTTAAAGAGAAATCTGTGTAGATATTCCCATGCATAAGCAGACAGCTGTGTAGATATTTCCATGTTCATGCAGATAGCGTTGTAGATATTTCCATGTTCTTCCAGATGCCGGTGTAGATATATCCATGTTCATACAGATGACGGTGAAGATATTTCCATGTTCATACAGATGGCGGTGTAGATATTTCGAAGTTTACAGAGATAGCACTGTAGTTATTTCCATATTTATAGAGAAATCTGTGTAGATATTTCCATGTATATTCAGATAGCTGTGTAGATATTTCCATGTTCATGCAGATAGCGGTGTAGATATTTCCATGTTCATCCATATGCCAGTGTACATATATGCATGTTCAAACAGATGGCGGTGAAGATATTTCCATGTTCATACAGATGGTGGTGTAGGTATTTCCATGTTCATAGAGATGGCGGTGTAGATATTTCCAGGTTCATACAAATGGCGGTGTAGATATTTCCATGTTCATAGAGATGGCGGTGTTGATATTTCCATATTTGTAGAGATAGCAGTGTAGTTATTTCCATGTTTATGGAGATAGTAGTGTAGATATTTCCATTGATATACAGATAGCTCTGTAGATATTTGCATGTTCATAGAGATAGCGGTGTAGATATTTCCATGTTCATACAGATAGCGGTGTAGATATTTCCATGTTCATACAGTTAGCGGTTTAGATATTTCCATGTTCATACAGATGGCGGTGTAGATATTTACATATTCATGCAGATTGCGGTGTAGGTATTTCCATGTTCATACAGATAGTGGTGTAGATATTTCCATGTTCATACAGATAGCGGTGTAGATATTTCCACGTGCATACAGATAGCGGTGTAGATATTTCCATGTTCATACCAATAGTGGTGTAGACATTTCCATGTTCATATATTTAGCGGTGTAGATATTTCCATGTTCATACAGATGGCGAAGATATTTCCATGTTCATACAGATACCGGTGTAGATATTTCCATGTTCATACAGTTAGCGGTGTAGATATTTCCATGTTCATACAGATAACGGTGTAGATATTTGCATGTTCATATAGATAGCGGTGTAGATAATGCCATGTTCAAACAGTTAGCGGTGTGGATATTTCCATGCTCATACAGATGGCGGTGTAGATATTTCCATGTTCATACAGATAGCGGTGTAGAGATTTCCATGTTCATACAGATAGCGGTGTAGATATTTCCATGTTCATACAGATAGCAGTCTAGATATTTCCAGGTTCATACCAATAGCGGTGTAGACATTTGCATGTTCATACAGTTAGCGGTGTAGATATTTCCATGTTCATACAGATGGCGGTGTAGATATTTACATGTTCATACAGATGGCGGTGTAGATATTTCCATGTTTGTACTGATGGCATTGTAGATATTTCCATGTTCATACAGGTGGCGGTGTAGATATTTCCATGTTTATACAGATAGCAGTGTAGTTATTTCAATGTTAATAGGGATAGCAGTGTAGATATTTTCATTGATATACAGATAGCTGTGTAGATATTTGAATGTTCATACAGATAGCAGTGTAGATATTTCCATGTTCATACAGATAGCGGTGTAGATATTTCCATGTTCATACAGATAGCATTGTAGATATTTCCATGTTCATACAGATAGCGGTGTAGATATTTCCATGTTCATACCAATAGCGGTGTAGATATTTCCATGTTCATACAGTTAGCGGGGTAGATATTTCCATGTTCATACAGATGGCGGTGTAGATATTTAAATGTTCATACAGATGGCGGTGTAGATATTTCCATGTTTATAGGGATGGCGGTGTAGATATTTTCATGTTTACACAGATGGCGGTGTAGATATTTCCATGTTTACACAGATAGCGGTGTAGACATTTCCATGTTTACACAGATAGCGGTGTGGATATTTCCATGTTTATGCAGATAGCAGTGTAGATATTTCCATGTTTATACAGATAGCGGTGCGGATAATTCCATGTTTATTCAGATAGTGGTGCGGATATTTCCATGTTTATACAGATAGTTGGGCAGATATTTCCATGTTTATACAGATAGCGGTGTAGATATTTCCATCTTAATTCAGATGGCGGTGTAGATATGTCCATGATCGTACAGATGGCGGTGTAGATATTTCCATGTTCATAGAGATGGCGGTGTAGATATTTCGAAGTTTATAGAGATAGCGATGTAGTTATTTCCATATTTATAGAGAAATCTGTGTAGATATTTCCATGTATATTCAGATAGCTGTGTAGATATTTCCATGTTCATGCAGATTATGGTGTAGATATTTCCATGTTCATCCAGATGGCGGTGTACATATATCCATGTTCATACAAACGGCGGTGAAGATATTTCCATGCTCATACAGATGGCGGTGTAGGTATTTCCAAGTTCATACAAATGGCGGTGTAGATATTTCCATGTTCATAGAGATGGTGGTGTAGATATTTCCAGGTTCATACAAATGGCGGTGTAGATGTTTCCATGTTCATAGAGATGGCGGTGTAGATATTTCCATGTTTATACAGATAGCAGTGTACTTATTTCCATGTTTATAGAGATACCATTCTGGATATTTCCATTGATATGCAGATAGCTGTGTAGATATTTGCATGTTCATACAGATATCGGTGTAGATATTTCCATGTTCATACAGATAGCGGAGTAGATATTTCCATGTTCATACAGATAGCGGTGTAGATATTTCCATGTTCATACAGATAGCGGTGTAGGTATTTAAATGTTCACACAGTTAGCGGTGTAGAGATTTCCATGTTCATACAGATGGCGGTGTAGATATTTACATGTTCATACAGATGGCGGTGTAGATATTTCCATGTTTGTACGGATGGCAGTGTAGATATTTCCATGTTCATACAGATAGCAGTGTAGTTATTTCCATGTTAATAGAGATAGCTGTGTAGATATTTCCATTGATATACAGATAGCTGTGTAGATATTTGCATGTTCATACAGATAGCGGTGTAGATATTTTCATGTTCATACAGATAGCGGTGTACATATTTCTATGTTCATACAGATAACGGTGTAGATATTTCCATGTTCATACAGACAGCGGTGTAGATATTTCCATGTTCATACAGTTAGCGGTGTAGGTATTTCCATGTTCATACAGATGGCGGTGTAGATATTTACATGTTCATACAGATGGCAGTATAGATATTTCCATGTTCTTACAGATGGCGGTGTAGATATTTCCATGTTCATAGAGATGGCGTTGTAGATATTTCCATGTTTTTGCAGATAGCGGTATAGATATTTCCATGTTTATACAGATGGTGGTGGAGATATTTCCATGTTTATAGAGATGGCGGTCTAGATATTTCCATGTTTATAGAGATAGTGGTATAGTTATTTCCAAGTTTATAGAGACAGCGTTGTAGATATTTCCATGTTTATACAGATAGCGGTGAAGATATTTCCATGTTTATATAGATAGCGGTGTAGATATTTACATGTTCATACAGATGGCGGTTTAGTTATTTCCATGTTCATAGAGATCGCGGTGTAGATATTTCCATGTTCGTACAGATAGCGGTGTAGATATTTCCATGTTCATACAGATAACGGTGTAGATATTTCCATGTTCATACAGATAGCGGTGTAGGTATTTCCATGTTCATACAGTTAGCGGTGTAGATATTTCCATGTTTTACAGATGGCGGTGTAGATATTTACATGTTCATACAGATGGCGGTATAGATATTTCCATGTTCCTACAGATGGCGGTGTAGATATTTCCATGTTCATAGAGATGGCGTTTTAGATATTTCCATGTTTATGCAGATAGCGGTATAGATATTTCCATGTTTATACAGATGGTGGTGTCGATATTTCCATGTTTAAAGAGATGGCGGTCTAGATATTTCCATGTTTACAGAGATAGTGGTGTAGTTATTTCCAAGTTTATAGAGACAGCGTTGTAGATATTTCCATGATTATACAGATAGCGGTGAAGATATTTCCATGTTTATACAGATAGCGGTGTAGATATTTCCATGTTTATGCAGATAGCAGTGTAGATATTTCCATGTTTATAGAGATAGTGTTGTAGATAATTTCAATTTCATACAGAGAGCAGTGTAGATATTTACAAGTTTATACAGATAGCGGTGTAGATATTTCCACGTTTATAGAGATGGCGGTGTAGATATTTCCATGTTCATACAGAGGACGGTGTAGATATTTCCATGTTTATAGGGATGGCGGTGTAGATATTTTCATGTTTACACAGATCGCGGTGTAGATATTTCCATGTTTACACAGATAGTGGTGTAGACATTTCCATGTTTGCACAGATAGCGGTGCGGATATTTCCATGTTTATTCAGATAGCGGTGCGGATATTTCCATGTTTATACAGATAGTTGGGCAGATATTTCCATGATTATACAGATAGCGGTGTAGATATTTCCATCTCAATACAGATGGCGGTGTAGATATGTCCATGATCGTACAGATGGCGGTGTAGATACATCCATGTTCATACAGATGGCGGTGTAGATATTTCGAAGTTTATAGAGATAGCGATGTAGTTATTTCCATATTTATAGAGAAATCTGTGTAGATATTTCCATGTATATTCAGATAGCTGTGTAGATATTTCCATGTTAATGCAGATTACGGTGTAGAAATTCCATGTTCATCCAGACGCGGGTGTACATATATCCATGTTCATACAAATGGCGGTGAAGATATTTCCATGCTCATACAGATGGCGGTGTAGGTATTTCCATGTTCATACAAATGGCGGTGTAGATATTTCCATGTTGTTAGAGATGGCGGTGTAGATATTTCCAGGTTCATACAAATGGCGGTGTAGGTATTTCCATGTTCATAGAGATGGCGGTGTAGATATTTCCATGTTTATACAGATAGCAGTGTAGTTATATCCATGTTTATAGAGATACCATTCTGGATATTTCCATTGATATACAGATAGCTGTGTAGATATTTGCAGGTTCATACAGATAGCGGTCTAGATATTTCGATGTTCATACAGATGGCGGTGTAGATATTTCCATGTTCATACAGATAGCCGTGTACAGATTTCCATGTTCATACAGATAGCGGTGTAGATATTTCCATGTTGATACAGATAGCGGTCTAGATATTTCCAGGTTCATACCAATAGCGGTGTAGACATTTCCATGTTCATACAGTTAGCGGTGTAGATATTTCCATGTTCATACAGATGGCGGTGTAGATATTTACATGTTCATACAGATGGCGGTGTAGATATTTCCATGTTTGTACTGATGGCATTGTAGATATTTCCATGTTCATACAGGTGGCAGTGTAGATATTTCCATGTTTATACAGATAGCAGTGTAGTTATTTCAATGTTAATAGGGATAGCAGTGTAGATATTTTCATTGATATACAGATAGCTGTGTAGATATTTGAATGTTCATACAGATAGCAGTGTAGATATTTCCATGTTCATACAGATAGCGGTGTAGATATTTCCATGTTCATACAGATAGCGGTGTAGATATTTCCATGTTCATACAGATATCGGTGTAGATATTTCCATGTCCATACAGATAGCGGTGTAGATATTTCCATGTTCATACAGTTAGCGGTGTAGATATTTCCATGTTCATACAGATGGCGGTGTAGATATTTACATGTTCATACAGATGGCGGTGTAGGTATTTCCATGTTCATACAGATAGCATTGTAGATATTTCCATGTTCATACAGATAGCGGTGTAGATATTTCCATGTTCATACCAATAGCGGTGTAGATATTTCCATGTTCATACAGTTAGCGGGGTAGATATTTCCATGTTCATACAGATGGCGGTGTAGATATTGAAATGTTCATACAGATGGCGTTGTAGATATTTCCATGTTTATAAGGATGGCGGTGTAGATATTTTCATGTTTACACAGATGGCGGTGTAGATATTTCCATGTTTACACAGATAGCGGTGTAGACATTTCCATGTTTACACAGATAGCGGTGTGGATATTTCCATGTTTATGCAGATAGCAGTGTAGATATTTCCATGTTTATACAGATAGCGGTGCGGATAATTCCATGTTTATTCAGATAGTGGTGCGGATATTTCCATGTTTATACAGATAGTTGGGCAGATATTTCCATGTTTATACAGATAGCGGTGTAGATATTTCCATCTTAATTCAGATGGCGGTGTTGATATGTCCATGTTCGTACAGATGTCGGTGTAGATATTTCCATGTTCATACAGATGGCGGTGTAGATATTTCGAAGTTTATAGAGATAGCGATGTAGTTATTTCCATATTTATAGAGAAATCTGTGTAGATATTTCCATGTATATTCAGATAGCTGTGTAGATATTTCCATGTTCATGCAGATTATGGTGTAGATATTTCCATGTTCATCCAGATGGCGGTGTACATATATCCATGTTCATACAAACGGCGGTGAAGATATTTCCATGCTCATACAGATGGCGGTGTAGGTATTTCCAAGTTCATACAAATGGCGGTGTAGATATTTCCATGTTCATAGAGATGGTGGTGTAGATATTTCCAGGTTCATACAAATGGCGGTGTAGATGTTTCCATGTTCATAGAGATGGCGGTGTAGATATTTCCATGTTTATACAGATAGCAGTGTACTTATTTCCATGTTTATAGAGATACCATTCTGGATATTTCCATTGATATACAGATAGCTGTGTAGATATTTGCATGTTCATACAGATATCGGTGTAGATATTTCCATGTTCATACAGATAGCGGAGTAGATATTTCCATGTTCATACAGATAGCGGTGTAGATATTTCCATGTTCATACAGATAGCGGTGTAGATATTTCCATGTTCATACAGATAGCGGTGTAGGTATTTAAATGTTCACACAGTTAGCGGTGTAGAGATTTCCATGTTCATACAGATGGCGGTGTAGATATTTACATGTTCATACAGATGGCGGTGTAGATATTTCCATGTTTGTACGGATGGCAGTGTAGATATTTCCATGTTCATACAGATAGCAGTGTAGTTATTTCCATGTTAATAGAGATAGCGGTGTAGATATTTCCATTGATATACAGATAGCTGTGTAGATATTTGCATGTTCATACAGATAGCGGTGTAGATATTTCCATGTTCATACAGATAGCGGTGTACATATTTCTATGTTCATACAGATAACGGTGTAGATATTTCCATGTTCATACAGACAGCGGTGTAGATATTTCCATGTTCATACAGTTAGCGGTGTAGGTATTTCCATGTTCATACAGATGGCGGTGTAGATATTTACATGTTCATACAGATGGCAGTATAGATATTTCCATGCTCTTACAGATGGCGGTGTAGATATTTCCATGTTCATAGAGATGGCGTTGTAGATATTTCCATGTTTTTGCAGATAGCGGTATAGATATTTCCATGTTTATACAGATGGTGGTGGAGATATTTCCATGTTTATAGAGATGCCGGTCTAGATATTTCCATGTTTATAGAGATAGTGGTATAGTTATTTCCAAGTTTATAGAGACAGCGTTGTAGATATTTCCATGTTTATACAGATAGCGGTGAAGATATTTCCATGTTTATATAGATAGCGGTGTAGATATTTACATGTTCATACAGATGGCGGTTTAGTTATTTCCATGTTCATAGAGATCGCGGTGTAGATATTTCCATGTTCATACAGATAGCGGTGTAGATATTTCCATGTTCATACCAATAGCGGTGTAGACATTTCCATGTTCATATATTTAGCGGTGTAGATATTTCCATGTTCATACAGATGGCGAGGATATTTCCATGTTCATGCAGATAGCGTTGTAGATATTTCCATGTTCATACAGTTAGCGGTGTAGATATTTCCATGTTCATACAGATGGCGGTATAGATATTTCCATGTTCATAGAGATGGCGGTGTAGATATTTCCATATTTATACAGATAGCAGTGTAGTTATTTCCATGTTTATAGAGATAGCAGTGTAGATATTTCCAATGATATACAGATAGCTGTGTAGATATTTGCATGGTCATACAGATAGCGGTGTAGATATTTCCATGTTCGTACAGATAGCAGTGTAGATATTTCCATGTTCATTGAGATAGCGGTGTAGTTATTTCCATGTTTATACAGATAGCAGTGTAGTTATTTCCATGTTTATAGAGATCCCATTCTGGATATTTCCAGTGATATACAGATAGCTGTGTAGATATTTGCATGTTCATACAGATAGCGGTGTAGATATTTCCATGTTCATACAGATAGCGGTGTAGATATTTCCATGTTCATACAGATAGCGGTGTAGATATTTCCATGTTAATACAGATAGCGGTGTAGATATTTCCATGTTCATACAGATAGCGGTGTAGGTATTTAAATGTTCACACAGTTAGCGGTGTAGAGATTTCCATGTTCATACAGATGGCGGTGTAGATATTTACATGTTGATACAGATAGCGGTGTAGATATTTCCATGTTCATACATATTGCGGTGTAGATATTTCCATGTTCATACAGATAGCGGTGAAGATATTTACATGTTCATACAGATGGCGGTATAGATATTTCCATGTTCTTACAGATGGCGGTGTAGATATTTCCATGTTCATAGAGATGGCGGTGTAGATATTTCCATGTTTATGCAGATAGCGGTATAGATATTTCCATGTTTATACAGATGGTGGTGTAGATATTTCCATGTTTATAGAGACGGCGTTCTAGATATTTCCATGTTTATAGAGATAGTGGTGTAGTTATTTCCAAGTTTATAGAGACAGCGTTGTAGATATTTCCATGTTTATACAGATAGCGGTGAAGATATTTCCATGTTTATATAGATAGCGGTGTAGATATTTACATGTTCATACAGATGGCGGTTTAGTTATTTCCATGTTCATAGAGATCACGGTGTAGTTATTTCCATGTTCATACAGATAGCGGTGTAGATATTTCCATGTTCATACAGATAGCGGTGTAGATATTTCCATGTTCATACCAATAGCGGTGTAGACATTTCCATGTTCATATATTTAGCGGTGTAGATATTTCCATGTTCATACAGATGGCGAGGATATTTCCATGTTCATGCAGATAGCGGTGTAGATATTTCCATGTTCATACAGTTAACGGTGTAGATATTTCCATGTTCATACAGTTAGCAGTGTAGATATCTCCATGTTCATACAAATGGCGGTGTAGATATGTCCATGTTTGTACAGATGGCGGTGTAGATATTTCCATGTTCATACAGATGGCGGTGTAGATATTTCGAAGTTTATAGAGATAGCGCTGTAGTTATTTCCATATTTATAGAGAAATCTGTGTAGATATTTCCATGTATATTCAGATAGCTGTGTAGATATTTCCATGTTCATGCAGATAGCGGTGTAGATATTTCCATGTTCATCCAGATGCCGGTGTACATATATCCATGTTCATACAGATGGCGGTGAAGATATTTCCATGTTCATACAGATGGCGGTGTAGATATTTCCAAGTTCATACAAATGGCGGTGTAGATATTTCCATGTTCATAGAGATGGCGGTGTAGATATTTCCATGTTCATACAAATGGCGGTGTAGATATTTCCATGTTCATAGAGATGGCGGTGTAGATATTTCCATATTTATACAGATAGCAGTGTAGTTATTTCCATGTTTATAGGGATAGCAGTGTAGATATTTTCATTGATATACAGATAGATGTGTTGATATTTGAATGTTCATACAGATAGCGGTGTAGATATTTCCATGTTCATACAGATAGCGGTGTAGATATTTCCATCTTCATACCAATAGCGGTGTAGATATTTCCATGTTCATACAGTTAGCAGTGTAGATATTTCTATGTTCATACAGATGGCGGTGTAGATATTTACATGTTCATACAGATGGCGGTGAAGATATTTCCATGTTGGTACAGATGGCAGTGTAGTTATTTCCATGTTCATACAGGTGGCGGTGTAGATATTTCCATGTTTATACAGATAGCAGTGTAGTTATATCCATGTTTATAGAGACAGCTGTGTAGATATTTCCATTGATATACAGATAGCTGTGTAGATATTTGCATGTTCATACAGATAGCGGTGTACATATTTCCATGTTCGTACAGATAGCGGTGTAGATATTTCCATGTTCATACAGATAGCAGTGTAGATATTTCCATGTTCATACAGATAACGGTGTAGATATTTCCATGTTCATACAGATAGCGGTGTAGATATTTCCATGTTCATACAGATAGCAGTGTAGATATTTCCATGTTCATAGTTAGCGGTGTAGATATTTCCATGTTCATACAGATGGCAGTGTAGATATTTACATGTTCATACAGATGGCGGTAGAGATATTTCCATGTTCTTAGAGATGGCGGTGAACATATTTCCATGTTCATAGAGATGGCGGTGTAGATATTTCCATGTTTATGCAGATAGCGGTATAGATATTTCCATGTTTATACAGATGGCGGTGTAGATATTTCCATGTTTATAGAGATGGCGGTCTAGATATTTCCATGTTTACAGAGATAGTGGTGTAGTTATTTCCAAGTTTATAGAGACAGCGATGTAGATATTTCAATGTTTATACAAATAGCGGTGAAGATATTTCCATGTTTATACAGATAGCGGTGTAGATATTTCCATGTTCATACAGATAGCAGTGTAGATATTACCATGTTTATAGAGATAGTGTTGTAGATAATTTCAATTTCATACATAGAGCAGTGTAGATATTTACAAGTTCATACAGATAGCGGTGTAGATATTTCCACGTTTACAGAGATGGCGGTGTAGATATTTCCATGTTCATACAGAGGACGGTGTAGATATTTCCATGTTTATAGGGATGGCGGTGTAGATATTTTCATGTTTACACAGATGGCGGTGTAGATATTTCCATGTTTACACAGATAGCGGTGTAGACATTTCCATGTTTACACAGATAGCGGTGTGGATATTTCCATGTTTATGCAGATAGCAGTGTAGATATTTCCGTGTTTATACAGATAGCGGTGCGGATATTTCCATGTTTATTCAGATAGCGGTGCGGTTATTTCCATGTTTATACAGATAGTTAGGCAGATATTTCCATGTTTATACAGATAGCGGTGTAGATATTTCCATCTTAATATAGATGGCGGTTTAGATATGTCCATGTTTGTACATATGGCGGTGTAGATATTTCCATGTTCATACAGATGGCGGTGTAGATATTTCAAAGTTTATAGAGATAGCGCTGTAGTTATTTCCATATTCCTAGAGAAATCTGTGTAGATATTTCCATGTATATTCAGATAGCTGTGTAGATATTTGCATGTTCATGCAGATAGCGGTGTAGATATTTCCATGTTCATCCAGATGCCAGTGTACATATATCCATGTTCATACAGATGGCGGTGAAGATATTTCCATGTTCATGCAGATGGTGGTGTAGGTATTTCCATGTTCATACAAATGGCGGTGTAGATATTTCCATGTTCATAGAGATGGCTGTGTAGATATTTCCAGGTTCATACAAATGGCGGTGGAGATATTTCCATGTTCATAGAAATGGCCGTGTAGATATTTCCATGTTTATACAGATACCAGTGTAGTTGTTTCCATGTTTATAGAGATACCAGTGTGGATATTTCCATTGATATACAGATAGCTGTGTAGATATTTACATGTTCATAGAGATAGCGGTGTAGATATTTCCATGTTCATATAGATAGCGGTGTAAATATTTCCATGTTCATACAGATAGCGGTGCGGATATTTCCATGTTTATTCAGATAGCGGTGCGGATATTTCCATGTTTATACAGATAATTGGGCAGATATTTCCATGTTAATACAGATAGCGGTGTAGATATTTCCATCTAAATACAGATGGCGCTGTAGATATGTCCATGATCGTACAGATGGCGGTGTAGATATTTCCATGTTCATACAGATGGCGGTGTAGATATTTCGAAGTTTATAGAGATAGCGCTGTAGTTATTTCCATATTTATAGAGAAATCTGTGTAGATATTTCCATGTATATTCAGATAGCTGTGTAGATATTTCCATGTTCATGCAGATTACGGTGTAGATATTTCCATGTTCATCCTGATGCCGGTGTAAAAATATCCATGTTCATACAAATGGCGGTGAAGATATTTCCATGCTCATACAGATGGCGGTGTAGGTATTTCCATGTTCATACAAATGGCGGTATAGATATTTCCATGTTCATAGAGATGGCGGTGTAGATATTTCCAGGTTCATACAAATGGCGGTGTAGGTATTTCCATGTTCATAGAGATGGCGGTGTAGATATTTCCATGTTTATACAGATAGCAGTGTAGTTATTTCCATGTTTATAGAGATACCATTCTGGATATTTCCATTGATATACAGATAGCTGTGTAGATATTTCCATGTTCATACAGATAGCGGTGTAGATATTTCCATGTTCATACAGATAGCGGTGTAGATATTTCCCTGTTCATACAGATAGCGGTGTAGATATTTTCATGTTAATACAGATAGCGGTGTAGATATTTCCATGTTCATACAGATAGCGGTGTAGCTATTTCCATGTTCATACAGATAGCAGTGTAGATATTTCCATGTTTAGAGAGATAATGGTGTAGATAATTTCAATTTTATACAGAGAGCAGTGTAGATATTTCCAAGTTCATACAGTTAGCAGTGTAGATATTTCCACGTTTACAGAGATGGCGGTGTAGATATTTCCATGTTCATACAGATGGCGGTGTAGATATTTCCATATTCATAGAGATGGCGGTGTAGATATTTCCATGTTCATACAAATGGCAGTGTAGATATTTCCGTGTTCATAGAGATGGCGGTGTTGATATTTCCATATTTATAGAGATAGCAGTGTAGTTATTTCCATGTTTATAGAGATAGTAGTGTAGATATTTCCATTGATATACAGATAGCTCTGTAGATATTTGCATGTTAATAGAGATAGCGGTGTAGATATTTCCATGTTCATACAGATAGCGGTGTAGATATTTCCATGTTCACAGATAGCGGTGTAGAAATTTCCATGTTCATACAGATAGCGGTGTTGATATTTCCATGTTCATACAGATAGCGGTGTAGATATTTCCATTTTCATACAGTTAGCGGTTTAGATATTTCCATGTTCATACAGATGGCGGTGTAGATATTTACAAGTTCATACAGATGGCGGTGTAGTTATTTCCATGTTCATACAGATAGCGGTGTAGATATTTCCATGTTCATACAGATAGCGGTGTAGATATTTGCATGTTCATACAGATAGCGGTGTAGATATTTCCATGTTCATACCAATAGCGGTGTAGACATTTCCATGTTCATATATTTAGCGGTGTAGATATTTCCATGTTCATATAGATGGCGAAGATATTTCCATGTTCATGCGGATAGCGGTGTAGATATTTCCATGTTCATACAGATAGCGGTGTAGATATTTCCATGTTCATGCGGATAGCGGTGTAGATATTTCCATGTTCATACAGATGGCGGTGAAGATATTTACATGTTCATACAGATGGCGGTGTAGATATTTCCATGTTTGTACGGAGGGCAGTGTAGATATTTCCATGTTCATAGAGATGGCGGTGTAGATATTTCCATGTTTATGCAGATAGCGGTATAGATATTTCCATGTATATACAGATGGTGGTGTAGACATTTCCATGTTTATAGAGATGGCGGTCTAGATATTTCCATGTTTACAGAGATAGTGGTGTAGTTATTTCCAAGTTTATGGAGACAGCGTTGTAGATATTTCCATGTTTATACAGATAGCGGTGAAGTTATTTCCATGTTTATACAGATAGCGGTGTAGATATTTCCATGTTTATATAGATAGCAGTGTAGATATTTCCATGTTTAGAGAGATAACCGTGTAGATAATTTCAATTCTATACAGAGAGCAGTGTAGATATTTCCAAGTTCATACAGATAGCGGTGTAGATATTTCCACGTTTACAGAGATGGCGGTGTAGGTATTTCCATGTTCATACAAGTGGCGGTGTAGATATTTCCATGTTCATAGAGATGGCGGTGTAGATATTTCCATGTTCATACAAATGGCAGTGTAGATATTTCCATGTTCATAGAGATGGCGGTGTTGATATTTCCATATTTATAGAGATAGCAGTGTAGTTATTTCCATGTTTATAGAGATAGTAGTGTAGATATTTCCATTGATATACAGATAGCTCTGTAGATATTTGCATGTTCATAGAGATAGCGGTGTAGATATTTCCATGTTCATACAGATAGCGGTGTAGATATTTCCATGTTCATACAGATAGCGGTGTAGATATTTCCATGTTCATACAGATGGCGGTGTAGATATTTCCATGTTCATACAGATGGCGGTGTAGATATTTCCATGTTTATAGGGATGGCCGTGTAGATATTTTCATGTTTACACAGATGGCGGTGTAGATATTTCCATGTTTACACAGATAGCGGTGTAGACATTTCCATGTTTACACAGATAGCGGTGTGGATATTTCCATGTTTATACAAATAGTTGGGCAAGTATTTCCATGTTTATACAGATAGCGGTGTAGATATTTCCATGTTCATACAAATTGCGGTGTAGATATGTCCATGTTTGTACAGATGGCGGTGTAGATATTTCCATGTTCATACAGATGGCGGTGTAGATATTTCGAAGTTTATAGAGATAGCGCTTTAGTTATTTCCATATTTATAGAGAAATCTGTGTAGATATTTCCATGTATATTCAGATAGCTGTGTAGATATTTCCATGTTCATGCAGATAGCGGTGTAGATATTTCCATGTTCATCCAGATGCCGGTGTACATATATCCATGTTCATACAGATGGCGGTGAAGTTATTTCCATGTTCATACAGATGGTGGTATAGGTATTTCCATGTTCATACAAATGGCGGTGTAGATATTTCCATGTTCATAGAGATGGCGGTGTAGATATTTCCAGGTTCGTACAAATGGCGGTGTAGATATTTCCATGTTCATAGAGATGGCCGTGTAGATATTTCCATGTTTATACAGATAGCAGTGTAGTTATTTCCATGTTTATAGAAATACCAGTGGGGATATTTCCATTGATATTCAGATAGCTGTGTAGATATTTACATGTTCATACAGATAGCGGTGTAGATATTTCCATGTTCATAGAGATAGCGGTGTAGATATTTGCATGATAATATAGATAGCGGTGTAGATATTTCCATGTTCATACAGATAGCGGTGTAGATATTTCCATGTTCATACCGATAGCGGTGTAGATATTTCCATGTTCATACAGTTAGCGGTGTAGAGATTTCCATGTTTGTACGGATGTCATTGTAGATATTTACATGTTCATACAGGTGGCGGTGTAGATATTTCCATGTTTATACAGATAGCAGTGTAGTTATTTCCATGTTTATAGAGACAGCTGTGTAGATATTTCCATTGATATACAGATAGCTGTGTAGATATTTGCATGTTCATACAGATAGCGGTGTAGATATTTCCATGTTCGTACAGATAGCGGTGTTGATATTTCCATGTACATACAGATAGCGGTGTAGATATTTCCATGTTCATACAGATAACGGTGTAGATATTTCCATGTTCATACAGATAGCGGTGTAGATATTTCCATGTCCATACAGATAGCGGTGTAGATATTTGCATGTTCATACAGATAGCGGTGTAGATATTTCCATGTTCATACCAATAGCGGTGTAGACATTTCCATGTTCATATATTTAGCGGTGTAGATATTTCCATGTTCATATAGATGGCGAAGATATTTCCATGTTCATGCGGATAGCGGTGTAGATATTTCCATGTTCATACAGATAGCGGTGTAGGTATTTCCATGTTCATGCGGATAGCGGTGTAGATATTTCCATGTTCATACAGATGGCGGTGAAGATATTTACATGTTCATACAGATGGCGGTGTAGATATTTCCATGTTTGTACGGAGGGCAGTGTAGATATTTCCATGTTCATAGAGATGGCGGTGTAGATATTTCCATGTTTATGCAGATAGCGGTATAGATATTTCCATGTATATACAGATGGTGGTGTAGACATTTCCATGTTTATAGAGATGGCGGTCTAGATATTTCCATGTTTACAGAGATAGTGGTGTAGTTATTTCCAAGTTTATGGAGACAGCGTTGTAGATATTTCCATGTTTATACAGATAGCGGTGAAGTTATTTCCATGTTTATACAGATAGCGGTGTAGATATTTCCATGTTTATATAGATAGCAGTGTAGATATTTCCATGTTTAGAGAGATAACCGTGTAGATAATTTCAATTCTATACAGAGAGCAGTGTAGATATTTCCAAGTTCATACAGATAGCGGTGTAGATATTTCCACGTTTACAGAGATGGCGGTGTAGGTATTTCCATGTTCATACAAGTGGCGGTGTAGATATTTCCATGTTCATAGAGATGGCGGTGTAGATATTTCCATGTTCATACAAATGGCAGTGTAGATATTTCCATGTTCATAGAGATGGCGGTGTTGATATTTCCATATTTATAGAGATAGCAGTGTAGTTATTTCCATGTTTATAGAGATAGTAGTGTAGATATTTCCATTGATATACAGATAGCTCTGTAGATATTTGCATGTTCATAGAGATAGCGGTGTAGATATTTCCATGTTCATACAGATAGCGGTGTAGATATTTCCATGTTCATACAGATAGCGGTGTAGATATTTCCATGTTCATACAGATGGCGGTGTAGATATTTCCATGTTCATACAGATGGCGGTGTAGATATTTCCATGTTTATTGGGATGGCCGTGTAGATATTTTCATGTTTACACAGATGGCGGTGTAGATATTTCCATGTTTACACAGATAGCGGTGTAGACATTTCCATGTTTACACAGATAGCGGTGTGGATATTTCCATGTTTATACAAATAGTTGGGCAAGTATTTCCATGTTTATACAGATAGCGGTGTAGATATTTCCATGTTCATACAAATTGCGGTGTAGATATGTCCATGTTTGTACAGATGGCGGTGTAGATATTTCCA
The DNA here is from genome assembly GCF_029281585.2 of Gorilla gorilla gorilla. Taxonomy (NCBI): domain Eukaryota; kingdom Metazoa; phylum Chordata; class Mammalia; order Primates; family Hominidae; genus Gorilla; species Gorilla gorilla. Next base: position 79,938,257 of record NC_073244.2, read on the forward strand.
TGTTCATACAGATGGCGGTGTAGATATTTCGAAGTTTATAGAGATAGCGCTTTAGTTATTTCCATATTTATAGAGAAATCTGTGTAGATATTTCCATGTATATTCAGATAGCTGTGTAGATATTTCCATGTTCATGCAGATAGCGGTGTAGATATTTCCATGTTCATCCAGATGCCGGTGTACATATATCCATGTTCATACAGATGGCGGTGAAGTTATTTCCATGTTCATACAGATGGTGGTATAGGTATTTCCATGTTCATACAAATGGCGGTGTAGATATTTCCATGTTCATAGAGATGGCGGTGTAGATATTTCCAGGTTCGTACAAATGGCGGTGTAGATATTTCCATGTTCATAGAGATGGCCGTGTAGATATTTCCATGTTTATACAGATAGCAGTGTAGTTATTTCCATGTTTATAGAAATACCAGTGGGGATATTTCCATTGATATTCAGATAGCTGTGTAGATATTTACATGTTCATAAAGATAGCGGTGTAGATATTTCCATGTTCATAGAGATAGCGGTGTAGATATTTGCATGATAATATAGATAGCGGTGTAGATATTTCCATGTTCATACAGATAGCGGTGTAGATATTTCCATGTTCATACCGATAGCGGTGTAGATATTTCCATGTTCATACAGTTAGCGGTGTAGAGATTTCCATGTTTGTACGGATGTCATTGTAGATATTTACATGTTCATACAGGTGGCGGTGTAGATATTTCCATGTTTATACAGATAGCAGTGTAGTTATTTCCATGTTTATAGAGACAGCTGTGTAGATATTTCCATTGATATACAGATAGCTGTGTAGATATTTGCATGTTCATACAGATAGCGGTGTAGATATTTCCATGTTCGTACAGATAGCGGTGTTGATATTTCCATGTACATACAGATAGCGGTGTAGATATTTCCATGTTCATACAGATAACGGTGTAGATATTTCCATGTTCATACAGATAGCGGTGTAGATATTTCCATGTTCATACAGTTAGCGGTGTAGATATTTCCATGTTTTACAGATGGCGGTGTAGATATTTACATGTTCATACAGTTGGCGGTATAGATAATTCCATGTTCCTACAGATGGCGGTGTAGATATTTCCATGTTCATAGAGATGGCGTTTTAGATATTTCCATGTTTATGCAGATAGCGGTATAGATATTTCCATGTTTATACAGATGGTGGTGTAGATATTTCCATGTTTAAAGAGATGGCGGTCTAGATATTTCCATGTTTACAGAGATAGTGGTGTAGTTATTTCCAAGTTTATAGAGACAGCGTTGTAGATATTTCCATGCTTATACAGATAGCGGTGAAGATATTTCCATGTTTATACAGATAGCGGTGTAGATATTTCCATGTTTATACAGATAGCAGTGTAGATATTTCCATGTTTATAGAGATAGTGTTGTAGATAATTTCAATTTCATACAGAGAGCAGTGTAGATATTTCCAAGTTTATACAGATAGCGGTGTAGATATTTCCACGTTTATAGAGATGGCGGTGTAGATATTTCCATGTTCATACAGAGGACGGTGTAGATATTTCCATGTTTATAGGGATGGCGGTGTAGTTATTTTCATGTTTACACAGATGGCGGTGTAGATATTTCCATGTTTACACAGATAGCGGTGTAGTCATTTCCATGTTTACACAGATAGCGGTGTGGATATTTCCAGGTTTATGCAGATAGCAGTGTAGATATTTCCATGTTTATACAGATAGCGGTGCGGATATTTCCATGTTTATACAAATAGTTGGGCAGGTATTTCCATGTTTATACAGATAGCGGTGTAGATATTTCCATGTTCATACAAATGGCGGTGTAGATATGTCCAAGTTTGTACAGATGGCGGTGTAGATAATTCCATGTTCATACAGATGGCGGTGTAGATATTTCGAAGTTTATAGAGATAGCGCTTTAGTTATTTCCATATTTATAGAGAAATCTGTGTAGATATTTCCATGTATATTCAGATAGCTGTGTAGATATTTCCATGTTCATGCAGATAGCGGTGTAGATATTTCCATGTTCATCCAGATGCCGGTGTACATATATCCATGTTCATACAGATGGCGGTGAAGTTATTTCCATGTTCATACAGATGGTGGTATAGGTATTTCCATGTTCATACAAATGGCGGTGTAGATATTTCCATGTTCATAGAGATGGCGGTGTAGATATTTCCAGGTTCGTACAAATGGCGGTGTAGATATTTCCATGTTCATAGAGATGGCCGTGTAGATATTTCCATTTTTATACAGATAGCAGTGTAGTTATTTCCATGTTTATAGAAATACCAGTGTGGATATTTCCATTGTTATACAGATAGCTGTGTAGATATTTCCATGTTCATACAGATAGCGGTGTAGATATTTGCATGTTCATAGAGATAGCGGTGTAGATATTTCCATGTTCGTACAGATAGCGGTGTAGATATTTCCATGTTCATACAGATAACGGTGTAGATATTTCCATGTTCATACAGATAGCGGTGTAGGTATTTCCATGTTCATACAGTTAGCGGTGTAGATATTTCCATGTTTTACAGATGGCGGTGTAGATATTTACATGTTCATACAGATGGCGGTATAGATATTTCCATGTTCCTACAGATGGCGGTGTAGATATTTCCATGTTCATAGAGATGGCGTTTTAGATATTTCCATGTTTATGCAGATAGCGGTATAGATATTTCCATGTTTATACAGATGGTGGTGTCGATATTTCCATGTTTAAAGAGATGGCGGTCTAGATATTTCCATGTTTACAGAGATAGTGGTGTAGTTATTTCCAAGTTTATAGAGACAGCGTTGTAGATATTTCCATGATTATACAGATAGCGGTGAAGATATTTCCATGTTTATACAGATAGCGGTGTAGATATTTCCATGTTTATGCAGATAGCAGTGTAGATATTTCCATGTTTATAGAGATAGTGTTGTAGATAATTTCAATTTCATACAGAGAGCAGTGTAGATATTTACAAGTTTATACAGATAGCGGTGTAGATATTTCCACGTTTATAGAGATGGCGGTGTAGATATTTCCATGTTCATACAGAGGACGGTGTAGATATTTCCATGTTTATACAAATGGTGGTGTAGATATTTCCATGTTCCTACAGATCGCGGTGTAGATATTTCCATGTTTACACAGATAGTGGTGTAGACATTTCCATGTTTACACAGATAGCGGTGCGGATATTTCCATGTTTATTCAGATAGCGGTGCGGATATTTCCATGTTTATACAGATAGTTGGGCAGATATTTCCATGATTATACAGATAGCGGTGTAGATATTTCCATCTCAATACAGATGGCGGTGTAGATATGTCCATGATCGTACAGATGGCGGTGTAGATATATCCATGTTCATACAGATGGCGGTGTAGATATTTCGAAGTTTATAGAGATAGCGATGTAGTTATTTCCATATTTATAGAGAAATCTGTGTAGATATTTCCATGTATATTCAGATAGCTGTGTAGATATTTCCATGTTAATGCAGATTACGGTGTAGAAATTCCATGTTCATCCAGACGCGGGTGTACATATATCCATGTTCATACAAATGGCGGTGAAGATATTTCCATGCTCATACAGATGGCGGTGTAGGTATTTCCATGTTCATACAAATGGCGGTGTAGATATTTCCATGTTGTTAGAGATGGCGGTGTAGATATTTCCAGGTTCATACAAATGGCGGTGTAGGTATTTCCATGTTCATAGAGATGGCGGTGTAGATATTTCCATGTTTATACAGATAGCAGTGTAGTTATATCCATGTTTATAGAGATACCATTCTGGATATTTCCATTGATATACAGATAGCTGTGTAGATATTTGCAGGTTCATACAGATAGCGGTCTAGATATTTCCATGTTCATACAGATGGCGGTGTAGATATTTCCATGTTCATACAGATAGCCGTGTACAGATTTCCATGTTCATACAGATAGCGGAGTAGATATTTCCATGTTGATACAGATAGCGGTCTAGATATTTCCAGGTTCATACCAATAGCGGTGTAGACATTTCCATGTTCATACAGTTAGCGGTGTAGATATTTCCATGTTCATACAGATAGCAGTGTAGATATTTCCATGTTAATACAGATAGCGGTGTAGATATTTCCATGTTCATACAGATAGCGGTGTAGGTATTTAAATGTTCATACAGTTAGCGGTGTAGATATTTCCATGTTCATACAGATGGCGGTGTAGATATTTACATGTTGATACAGATGGCGGTGTAGATATTTCCATGTTCATACAGATAGTGGTGTAGATATTTCCATGTTCATACAGATAGCGGTGTAGATATTTATATGTTCATACAGATAGCGGTGTAGATATTTCCATGTTCATACCAATAGCGGTGTAGACATTTCCATGTTCATACATCTAGCGGTGTAGATATTTCCATGTTCATACAGATGGCGGTGAAGATATTTACATGTTCATACAGATGGCGGTGTAGATATTTCCATGTTTGTACGGATGGCAGTGTAGATATTTCCGTGTTCATACAGGTGGCGGTGTAGATATTTCCATGTTTATACAGATAGCAGTGTAGTTATTTCCATGTTAATAGAGATAGCATTGTAGATATTTCCATTGATATACGGATTGCTGTGTAGATATTTGCATGTTCATACAGATAGCGGTGTAGATATATCCATGTTCGTACAGATAGCGGTGTAGCTATTTCCATGTTCATACAGATAGCGGTGTAGATATTTCTATGTTCATACAGATAACGGTGTAGATATTTCCATGTTCATACAGACAGCGGTGTAGATATTTCCATGTTCATACAATTAGCGGTGTAGATATTTCCATGTTCATACAGATGGCGGTGTAGATATTTACATGTTCATACAGATGGCGGTATAGATATTTCCATGTTCTTACAGATGGCGGTGTAGATATTTCCATGTTCATAGAGATGGCGGTGTAGATATTTCCATCTTTATGCAGATAGCGGTATAGATATTTCCATGTTTATACAGATGGTGGTGTAGATATTTCCATCTTTACAGAGATGGCAGTCTAGATATTTCCATGTTTACAGAGATAGTGGTGTAGTTATTTCCAAGTTTATAGAGACAGCGTTGTAGATATTTCCATGGTTATACAGATAGCGGTGTAGATATTTCCATGTTCATCCAGATGCCGGTGTAGATATATCCATGTTCATACAGATGGCGGTGAAGATATTTCCATGTTCATACAGATGGCGGTGTAGATATTTCGAAGTTTACAGAGATTGCGCTGTAGTTATTTCCATATTTATAGAGAAATCGGTGTAGATATTTCCATGTATATGCAGATAGCTGTGTAGATATTTCCATGTTCATGCAGATTACGGTGTAGATATTTCCATGTTCATACAGGTGGCGGTGTAGATATTTCCATGTTTATACAGATAGCAGTTTAGTTATTTCCATGTTTACAGAGATAGCAGTGTAGATATTTCCATTGATAAACAGATAGCTGTGTAGATATTTGCATATTCATACAGATAGCAGTGTAGATATTTCCATGTTCATACAGATAGCGGTGTAGATATTTCCATGTTCATACAGAGAACGGTGTAGATATTTCCATGTTCATACAGATAGCAGTGTAGATATTTCCATGTTCATACAGATAGCAGTTTAGGTATTTCCATGTTCATACCGTTAGCGGTGAAGATATTTCCATGTTCATACAGATGGCGGTTTAGATATTTACATGTTCATACAGAAGGCGGTGTAATTATTTCCAAGTTCTTACAGATGGCGGTGTAGATATTTCCATGTTCATAGAGATGGCGGTGTAGATATTTCCATGTTTATGCAGATAGCGGTATAGATATTTCCATGTTTTTACAGATGGTGGTGTAGATATTTCCATGTTTATACAAATGGCGGTCTGGATATTTCCATGTTTATAGAGATAGTGGTGTAGTTATTTCAAAGCTTATAGAGACAGCATTGTAGATATTTCCATGTTTATACAGATAGCTGTGAAGTTATTTCCATGTTTATACAGATAGCGGTGTAGATATTTCCATGTTTATACAGATAGCGGGGTAGATATTTCCATGTTTATAGACATAGTGGGGTAGATAATTCCAATTTTATACAGATAGCAGTGTAGATATTTCCAAGTTCATACAGATAGCAGTGTAGATATTTCCACGTTTATAGAGATGGCAGTGTAGATATTTCCATGTTCATACACATGGCGGTGTAGATATTTCCATGTTTATAGAGCTGGCGGTGTAGATATTTTCATGCTTACACAGATGGCAGTGTAGATATTTCCATGTTTCTGCAGATAGCGGTGTAGACATTTCTATGTTTACACAGATAGCTGTGTGGATATTTCCATGTTTATGCAGATAGCGGTGTTGATATTTCCATGTTTATACAGATAGCGGTGCGGTTATTTCCATGTTTGTACAGACAGTCGTGCAGATATTTACATGTTTATACAGATAACGGTGTAGATATTTCCATCTTAAAACAGATGGAGGTGTAGATATGTCCATGTTCGTACAGATGGCGGTGTAGATATTTCCATGTTCATACAGATGGCGGTGTAGATATTTCGAAGTTTAAAGAGATAGCACTGTAGTTATTTCCATATTTATAGAGAAATCTGTGTAGATATTTCCATGTATATGCAGATAGCTGTGTAGATATTTCCATGTTCTTGCAGATAGCGGTGTAGATATTTCCATGTTCATCCAGATGCCGGTGTACATATATCCATGCTCATACAGATGGCGGTGAAGATATTTCCATGTTCATACAGATGGTGGTGTAGGTATTTCCATGTTCATACAAATGGCGCTGTAGATATTTCCATGTTCATAGAGATGGCGGTGTAGATATTTCCAGGTTCATACAAATGGCGGTGTAGATATTTCCATGTTCATAGAGATGGCCGTGTAGATATTTCCATGTTTATACATATAGCAGTGTAGTTATTTCCATGTTTATAGAGATACCAGTGTGGATATTTCCATTGATATACAGATAGCTGTGTAGATATTTACATGTTCATACAGATAGTGGTGTAGATATTTCCATGTTCATACAGATAGCGGTGTAGATATTTCCATGTTCATACAGATCGCGGTGTAGATATTTCCATGTTCATACAGATAGCGGTGTAGATATTTCCATATTCATACAGATAGCGGTGTAGATATTTCCATATACATACAGTTAGCGGTGTAGTTATTTCCATGTTCATACAGATGGCGGTGTAGATATTTACATGTTCATACAGATGGCAGTGTAGATATTTCCATGTTCATACAGATAGCGGTGTAGAGATTTCCATGTTCATACATATAGCGGTGTAGATATTTCCATGTTGATACAGATAGCGGTCTAGATATTTCCAGGTTCATACCAATAGCGGTGTAGACATTTCCATGTTCATACAGTTAGCGGTGTAGATATTTCCATGTTCATACAGATGGTGGTGTAGATATTTACATGTTCATACAGATGGCGGTGTAGATATTTCCATGTTCGTACGGATGCCAGTGTAGTTATTTCCATGTTCATACAGGTGGCGGTGTAGATATTTCCATGTTTTTTACAGATAGCAGTGTAGTTATTTCCATGTTTATAGAGATAGCAGTGTAGATATTTCCATTGATATAGAGATATCTGTGTAGATATTTGCATGGTCATACAGGTAGCGGTGTAGATATTTCCATGTTCGTACAGATAGCGTTGTAGATATTTCCATGTTCATACAGATAGCGGTGTAGATATTTCCATGTTCATATAGATAACGGTGTAGATATTTCCATGTTCATACAGTTAGCGGTGTAGATATTTCCACGTTTATACAGATGGCGGTGTAGATATTTCCATGTTCATACAGAGGACGGTGTAGATATTTCAATGTTTATTGGGATGGCGGTGTAGATATTTTCATGTTTACACAGATGGCGGTGTAGGTATTTCCATGTTTACACAGATAGCGGTGTAGACATTTCCATGTTTACACAGATAGCGGTGTGGATATTTCCATGTTTATTCAGAAAGCAGTGTGGATATTTCCATGTTTGTACAGATAGTTGGGCAGATATTTCCATGTTTATACAGATAGCGGTGTAGATATTTCCATCTTAATGCAGATGGCGGTGAAGATATGTCCATGTTTGTACAGATGGCGGTGTAGGTATTTCCATGTTCATACAGATGGCGGTGTAGATATTTCGAAGTTTATAGAGATAGCGCTGTAGTTATTTCCATATTTATAGAGAAATCTGTGTAGATAATTCCATGTATATTCAGATAGCTGTGTTGATAGATCCATGTTCATGCACATAGCGGTGTAGATATTTCCATGTTCATCCAGATGCCCGTGTACATAAATCCATGTTCATATAGATGGCTGTGAAGATATTTCCATGTTCATACAGATGGTGGTGTATATATTTCCATGTTCAAACTAATGGCGGTGTAGATATTTCCATGTTCATAGAGATGGCGCTGTAGATATTTCCATGTTCATACAAATGGCGGTGTAGATATTTCCAAGTTTTTAGAGATGGCTGTGTTGATATTTCCATATTTATAGAGATAGCAGTGTAGTTATTTTCGTGTTTATAGAGATAGTAGTGTAGATATTTCCATTTATATACAGATAGCTGTGTAGATATTTGCATGTTCATAGAGATAGCGGTGTAGATATTTCCATGTTCATACAGATAGCGATGTAGATATTTCCATGTTCATACAGATAGCGGTGTAGATATTTCCATGTTCATACAGATAGCGGTGTAGATATTTCCCTGTTCATACAGATAGCGGTGTACATATTTCCATGTTCATACAGTTTGCGGTTTAGATATTTCCATGTTCATACAGATGGCGCTGTAGATATTTACATGTTCATACAGATGGCGGTGTAGTTATTTCCATGTTCATACAGATAGCGGTGTAGATATTTCCATGTTCATACAGATAGCGGTGTAGATATTTCCGAGTTCATACAGATAGCGGTGAAGGTATTTCCATTTTCATACCAATAGCAGTGTAGACATTTCCATGTTCATACATTTAGCGGTGTAGATATTTCCATGTTCATACAGATGGCGGTGTAGATATTTCCATATTTATACAGATAGCAGTGTAGTTATTTCCATGTTTATAGAGATAGCAGTGTAGATATTTCCATTGATATACAGATAGCTGTGTAGATATTTGCATGTTCACACAGATAGCGGTGTAGATATTTCCATGTTCGTACAGATAGCGGTGTAGATATTTCCATGTTGATACAGATAGCGGTGTAGATATTTCCATGTTCCTACAGATAACGGTGTAGATATTTCCATGTTCATACAGATAGCGGTGTTGATATTTCCATGTTCATACAGTTAGCAGTGTAGATATTTCCATGTTCATACAGATGTCGGTGTAGATATTTACATGTTCATACAGATGGCGGTATAGGTATTTCCATGTTCGTACAGATGGCGGTGTAGATATTTCCATTTTCATAGAGATGGCGGTGTAGATATTTCCATGTTTATGCAGATAGCGGTATAGATATTTCCATGTTTATACAGATGGTGGTGTAGATATTTCCATGTTTATAGAGATGGCAGTCTAGATATTTCCATGTTTACAGAGATAGTGGCGTTGTTATTTCCAAGTTTATAGAGACAGCGTTGTAGATATTTCCATGTTTATACAGATAGCGGTGAAGATATTTCCATGTTTATACAGATAGCGGTGTAGATATTTCCATGTTTATACAGATAGCAGTGTAGATATTTCCATGTTTATAGAGATAGTGGTGTAGATAATTTCAATTTAATACAGAGAGCAGTGTAGGTATTTCCAAGTTCATACAGATAGCGGTGTAGATATCTCCACGTTTATAGAGATGGCGGTGTAGATATTTCCATGTTCATACAGAGGACGGTGTAGATATTTCCATGTTTATTGGGACGGCGGTGTAGATATTTTCATGTTTACACAGATGGCGGTGTAGATATTTCCATGTTTACACAGATAGCGGTGAAGACATTTCCATGTTTACACAGATAGCGGTGTGGATATTTCCATGTTTAATCAGATAGCAGTGCGGATATTTCCATGTTTATACAGATAGTTGGGCAGATATTTCCATGTTTATACAGATAGCGGTGTAGATATTTCCATCTTAATGCAGATGGCGGTGAAGATATGTCCATGTTTGTACAGATGGCGGTGTAGATATTTCCATGTTCATACAGATGGCAGTGTAGATATTTCGAAGTTTATAGAGATAGCGCTGTAGTTATTTCCATATTTATAGAGAAATCTGTGTAGATATTTCCATGTATATTCAGATAGCTGTGTAGATAGATCCATGTTCATGCACATAGCGGTGTAGATATTTCCATGTTCATCCAGATGCCGGTGTACATATATCCATTTTCATATAGATGGCGGTGAAGATATTTCCATGTTCATACAGATGGTGGTGTAGATATTTCCATGTTCATACTAATGGCGGTGTAGATATTTCCATGTTCATAGAGATGGCGCTGTAGATATTTCCATGTTCATACAAATGGCGGTGTAGATATTTCCATGTTCATAGAGATGGCGGTGTTGATATTTCCATATTTATAGAGATAGCAGTGTAGTTATTTCCATGTTTATAGAGATAGTAGTGTAGATATTTCCATTTATATACAGATAGCTGTGTAGATATTTGCATGTTCATAGAGATAGCGGTGTAGATATTTCCATGTTCATACAGATAGCGGTGTAGATATTTCCATGTTCATACAGATAGCGGTGTAGATATTTCCATGTTCATACAGATATCGGTGGAGATATTTCCCTGTTCATACAGATAGCGGTGTACATATTTCCATGTTCATACAGTTTGCGGTTTAGATATTTCCATGTTCATACAGATGGCGGTGTAGATATTTACATGTTCATACAGATGGGGGTGTAGTTATTTCCATGTTCATAGAGATAGCGGTGTAGATATTTCCATGTTCATACAGATAGCGGTGTAGATATTTCCATGTTCATACAGATAGCGGTGTAGATATTTCCATTTTCATACCAATAGCAGTGTAGACATTTCCATGTTCATATATTTAGCGGTGTAGATATTTCCATGTTCATACACATGGCGGTGTAGATATTTCCATGTTTATAGAGCTGGCGGTGTAGATATTTTCATGCTTACGCAGATGGCAGTGTAGATATTTCCATGTTTCCGCAGATAGCGGTGTAGACATTTCTATGTTTACACAGATAGCGGTGTGGATATTTCCATGTTTATGCAGATAGCGGTGTTGATATTTCCATGTTTATACAGATAGCGGTGCGGTTATTTCCATGTTTGTACAGACAGTCGTGCAGATATTTACATGTTTATACAGATAACGGTGTAGATATTTCCATCTTAAAACAGATGGAGGTGTAGATATGTCCATGTTCGTACAGATGGCGGTGTAGATATTTCCATGTTCATACAGATGGCGGTGTAGATATTTCGAAGTTTAAAGAGATAGCACTGTAGTTATTTCCATATTTATAGAGAAATCTGTGTAGATATTTCCATGTATATGCAGATAGCTGTGTAGATATTTCCATGTTCTTGCAGATAGCGGTGTAGATATTTCCATGTTCATCCAGATGCCGGTGTACATATATCCATGCTCATACAGATGGCGGTGAAGATATTTCCATGTTCATACAGATGGTGGTGTAGGTATTTCCATGTTCATACAAATGGCCCTGTAGATATTTCCATGTTCATAGAGATGGCGGTGTAGATATTTCCAGGTTCATACAAATGGCGGTGTAGATATTTCCATGTTCATAGAGATGGCCGTGTAGATATTTCCATGTTTATACATATAGCAGTGTAGTTATTTCCATGTTTATAGAGATACCAGTGTGGATATTTCCATTGATATACAGATAGCTGTGTAGATATTTACATGTTCATACAGATAGTGGTGTAGATATTTCCATGTTCATACAGATAGCGGTGTAGATATTTCCATGTTCATACAGATCGCGGTGTAGATATTTCCATGTTCATACAGATAGCGGTGTAGATATTTCCATATTCATACAGATAGCGGTGTAGATATTTCCATATACATACAGTTAGCGGTGTAGTTATTTCCATGTTCATACAGATGGCGGTGTAGATATTTACATGTTCATACAGATGGCAGTGTAGATATTTCCATGTTCATACAGATAGCGGTGTAGAGATTTCCATGTTCATACATATAGCGGTGTAGATATTTCCATGTTGATACAGATAGCGGTCTAGATATTTCCAGGTTCATACCAATAGCGGTGTAGACATTTCCATGTTCATACAGTTAGCGGTGTAGATATTTCCATGTTCATACAGATGGTGGTGTAGATATTTACATGTTCATACAGATGGCGGTGTAGATATTTCCATGTTCGTACGGATGCCAGTGTAGTTATTTCCATGTTCATACAGGTGGCGGTGTAGATATTTCCATGTTTTTTACAGATAGCAGTGTAGTTATTTCCATGTTTATAGAGATAGCAGTGTAGATATTTCCATTGATATAGAGATATCTGTGTAGATATTTGCATGGTCATACAGGTAGCGGTGTAGATATTTCCATGTTCGTACAGATAGCGTTGTAGATATTTCCATGTTCATACAGATAGCGGTGTAGATATTTCCATGTTCATATAGATAACGGTGTAGATATTTCCATGTTCATACAGTTAGCGGTGTAGATATTTCCACGTTTATACAGATGGCGGTGTAGATATTTCCATGTTCATACAGAGGACGGTGTAGATATTTCAATGTTTATTGGGATGGCGGTGTAGATATTTTCATGTTTACACAGATGGCGGTGTAGGTATTTCCATGTTTACACAGATAGCGGTGTAGACATTTCCATGTTTACACAGATAGCGGTGTGGATATTTCCATGTTTATTCAGAAAGCAGTGTGGATATTTCCATGTTTGTACAGATAGTTGGGCAGATATTTCCATGTTTATACAGATAGCGGTGTAGATATTTCCATCTTAATGCAGATGGCGGTGAAGATATGTCCATGTTTGTACAGATGGCGGTGTAGGTATTTCCATGTTCATACAGATGGCGGTGTAGATATTTCGAAGTTTATAGAGATAGCGCTGTAGTTATTTCCATATTTATAGAGAAATCTGTGTAGATAATTCCATGTATATTCAGATAGCTGTGTTGATAGATCCATGTTCATGCACATAGCGGTGTAGATATTTCCATGTTCATCCAGATGCCCGTGTACATAAATCCATGTTCATATAGATGGCTGTGAAGATATTTCCATGTTCATACAGATGGTGGTGTATATATTTCCATGTTCAAACTAATGGCGGTGTAGATATTTCCATGTTCATAGAGATGGCGCTGTAGATATTTCCATGTTCATACAAATGGCGGTGTAGATATTTCCAAGTTTTTAGAGATGGCTGTGTTGATATTTCCATATTTATAGAGATAGCAGTGTAGTTATTTTCGTGTTTATAGAGATAGTAGTGTAGATATTTCCATTTATATACAGATAGCTGTGTAGATATTTGCATGTTCATAGAGATAGCGGTGTAGATATTTCCATGTTCATACAGATAGCGATGTAGATATTTCCATGTTCATACAGATAGCGGTGTAGATATTTCCATGTTCATACAGATAGCGGTGTAGATATTTCCCTGTTCATACAGATAGCGGTGTACATATTTCCATGTTCATACAGTTTGCGGTTTAGATATTTCCATGTTCATACAGATGGCGCTGTAGATATTTACATGTTCATACAGATGGCGGTGTAGTTATTTCCATGTTCATACAGATAGCGGTGTAGATATTTCCATGTTCATACAGATAGCGGTGTAGATATTTCCGAGTTCATACAGATAGCGGTGAAGGTATTTCCATTTTCATACCAATAGCAGTGTAGACATTTCCATGTTCATACATTTAGCGGTGTAGATATTTCCATGTTCATACAGATGGCGGTGTAGATATTTCCATATTTATACAGATAGCAGTGTAGTTATTTCCATGTTTATAGAGATAGCAGTGTAGATATTTCCATTGATATACAGATAGCTGTGTAGATATTTGCATGTTCACACAGATAGCGGTGTAGATATTTCCATGTTCGTACAGATAGCGGTGTAGATATTTCCATGTTGATACAGATAGCGGTGTAGATATTTCCATGTTCCTACAGATTACGGTGTAGATATTTCCATGTTCATACAGATAGCGGTGTTGATATTTCCATGTTCATACAGTTAGCAGTGTAGATATTTCCATGTTCATACAGATGTCGGTGTAGATATTTACATGTTCATACAGATGGCGGTATAGGTATTTCCATGTTCGTACAGATGGCGGTGTAGATATTTCCATTTTCATAGAGATGGCGGTGTAGATATTTCCATGTTTATGCAGATAGCGGTATAGATATTTCCATGTTTATACAGATGGTGGTGTAGATATTTCCATGTTTATAGAGATGGCAGTCTAGATATTTCCATGTTTACAGAGATAGTGGCGTTGTTATTTCCAAGTTTATAGAGACAGCGTTGTAGATATTTCCATGTTTATACAGATAGCGGTGAAGATATTTCCATGTTTATACAGATAGCGGTGTAGATATTTCCATGTTTATACAGATAGCAGTGTAGATATTTCCATGTTTATAGAGATAGTGGTGTAGATAATTTCAATTTAATACAGAGAGCAGTGTAGGTATTTCCAAGTTCATACAGATAGCGGTGTAGATATCTCCACGTTTATAGAGATGGCGGTGTAGATATTTCCATGTTCATACAGAGGACGGTGTAGATATTTCCATGTTTATTGGGACGGCGGTGTAGATATTTTCATGTTTACACAGATGGCGGTGTAGATATTTCCATGTTTACACAGATAGCGGTGAAGACATTTCCATGTTTACACAGATAGCGGTGTGGATATTTCCATGTTTAATCAGATAGCAGTGCGGATATTTCCATGTTTATACAGATAGTTGGGCAGATATTTCCATGTTTATACAGATAGCGGTGTAGATATTTCCATCTTAATGCAGATGGCGGTGAAGATATGTCCATGTTTGTACAGATGGCGGTGTAGATATTTCCATGTTCATACAGATGGCAGTGTAGATATTTCGAAGTTTATAGAGATAGCGCTGTAGTTATTTCCATATTTATAGAGAAATCTGTGTAGATATTTCCATGTATATTCAGATAGCTGTGTAGATAGATCCATGTTCATGCACATAGCGGTGTAGATATTTCCATGTTCATCCAGATGCCGGTGTACATATATCCATTTTCATATAGATGGCGGTGAAGATATTTCCATGTTCATACAGATGGTGGTGTAGATATTTCCATGTTCATACTAATGGCGGTGTAGATATTTCCATGTTCATAGAGATGGCGCTGTAGATATTTCCATGTTCATACAAATGGCGGTGTAGATATTTCCATGTTCATAGAGATGGCGGTGTTGATATTTCCATATTTATAGAGATAGCAGTGTAGTTATTTCCATGTTTATAGAGATAGTAGTGTAGATATTTCCATTTATATACAGATAGCTGTGTAGATATTTGCATGTTCATAGAGATAGCGGTGTAGATATTTCCATGTTCATACAGATTGCGGTGTAGATATTTCCATGTTCATACAGATAGCGGTGTAGATATTTCCATGTTCATACAGGTATCGGTGGAGATATTTCCCTGTTCATACAGATAGCGGTGTACATATTTCCATGTTCATACAGTTTGCGGTTTAGATATTTCCATGTTCATACAGATGGCGGTGTAGATATTTACATGTTCATACAGATGGGGGTGTAGTTATTTCCATGTTCATAGAGATAGCGGTGTAGATATTTCCATGTTCATACAGATAGCGGTGTAGATATTTCCATGTTCATACAGATAGCGGTGTAGATATTTCCATTTTCATACCAATAGCAGTGTAGACATTTCCATGTTCATATATTTAGCGGTGTAGATATTTCCATGTTCATACAGATGGCGGTGTCGATATTTCCATGTTCATAGAGATGGCGGTGTAGATATTTCCATATTTATACAGATAGCAGTGTAGTTATTTCCATGTTTATAGACATAGCAGTGTAGATATTGCCATTGATATACAGATAGCTGTGTAGATATTTGCATGGTCATACAGATAGCGGTGTAGATATTTCCATGTTCGTACAGATAGCGGTGTAGATATTTCCATGTTGATACAGATAGCGGTGTAGATGTTTCCATGTTCCTACAGATAACGGTGTAGATATTTCCATGTTCATACAGATAGCGGTGTAGATTTTTCCATGTTCATACAGTTAGCGGTGTAGATATTTCCATGTTCATACAGATGGCGGTGTAGATATTTACATGTTCATACAGATGCGGGAAAGATATTTCCATGTTGGTACAGATGGCGGTGTAGATATTTCCATGTTCATAGAGATGGCGGTGTAGATATTTCCATGTTTATGCAGATAGCGGTATAGATATTTCCATGTTTATACAGATGGCGGTGTAGATATTTCCATGTTTATAGAGATGACGGTCTAGATATTTCCAAGTTTACAGAGATAGTGGCGTAGTTATTTCCAAGTTTATAGAGACAGCGGTGTAGATATTTCCATGTTCATACAGATAGCGGTGTAGATATTTCCATGTTCATACAGTTAGGGGTGTAGATATTTCCATGTTCATACAAATGGCGGTGTAGATATTTCCATGTTTATAGAGATGGCGGTGAAGATATTTCCATGTTCATAAAGATGGCGGTGTAAATATTTCCATGTTCGTACGGATGGCAGTGTAGGTATTTCCATGTTCATCCAGGTGGCGGTGTATATATTTCCATGTTTATACAGATAGCTGTGTAGATATTTCCATGTTCATACAGATAGTGGTGTAGATATTTCCATGTTCATACTGATAACGGTGTAGATATTTCCATGTTCATACAGATAGCGATGTAGATATTTCCATGTTCATACTGTTAGGGGTGTAGATATTTCCATGTTCATACAAATGGCGGTGTAGATATTTCCATGTTTATACAGATAGCAGTGTAGATATTTCCATGTTTATAGAGATAGCAGTGTAGATATTTCCATTGATATACAGATAGCTGTGTAGATATTTGCATGTTCATACACATAGCGGTGTAGATATTTCCATGTTCATACAGATAGCGGTGTAGATATTTCCATGTTCGTACAGATGGCGGTGTAGATATTTCCACGTTTATAGAGATGGCGGTGTAGATATTTTCATGTTTACACAGATGGCGGTGTAGATATTTCCATGTTTACACAGATAGCGGTGTAGACATTTCCATGTTTACACAGATAGCGGTGTGGATATTTCCAGGTTTATGCAGATAGCGGTGTAGATATTTCCATGTTAATACAGATAGCGGTGCGGTTATTTCCATGTTTATACAGATAGTGGTGAAGATATTTCCATGTTTATACAGATAGCAGTGTAGATATTTCCATCTTATTACAGATGGCGGTGTAGATATGTCCATGTTCGTACAGATGGCGGTGTAGATATTTCCATGTTCATACAGATGGCGGTGTAGATATTTCGAAGTTTATAGAGATAGCGCTGTATTTATTTCCATATTTATAGAGAAATCTGTGTAGATATTTCCATGTATATGCAGATAGCTGTATAGATATTTCCATGTTCATACAGATAGCGGTGTAGATATTTCCATGTTCATAGAGATAACGGTGTAGATATTTACATCTTCATACAGATAGCGGTACAGATATTTCCATGTTCATACAGTAAGCGGTGTAGATATTTCCATGTTAATACAGATGGCAGTGTAGATATTTACATGTTCATTGATATGTCGGTGTAGATATTTCCATGTTCGTACAGATGGCGTTGTAGATATTTCCATGTTCATAGAGATGGCGGCGTAGATATTTCCATGTTTATGCAGATAGCGGTATAGATATTTCCATGTTTATACAGATGGTGGTGTAGATATTTCCATGTTTATACAGATGGCGGTCTGGATATTTCCATGTTTATAGAGATAGTGGTGCAGTTATTTCAAAGCTTATAGAGACAGCATTGTAGATATTTCCATGTTTACACAGATAGCGGTGAAGTTATTTCCATGTTTATACAGATAGCGGTGTAGATATTTCCATGTTTATACAGATAGCGGGGTAGATATTTCCATGTTTATAGACATACTGGGGTAGATAATTCCAATTTTATACAGAGAGCAGTGTAGATATTTCCAAGATCATACAGATAGCAGTGAAGATATTTCCACGTTTATAGAGATGGTTGTGTAGATATTTCCATGTTCATACAGATGGCGGTGTAGATATTTCCATGTTTATATAGATGGCCGTGTAGATATTTTCATGCTTACACAGATGGCATTGTAGATATTTCCATATTTACAAAGATAGCGGTGTAGGCATTTCTATGTTTACACAGATAGCGGTGTGGATACTTCCATGTTTATGCAGATAGCGGTGTAGATATTTCCATGTTTATACAGATAGCGGTGCGGTTATTTCCATGTTTATACAGATAGTCGTGCAGATATTTCCATGTTTATACAGATATCGGTGTAGATATTTCCTTCTTAAAACAGATGGAGGTGTAGATATGTCTATGTTCGTACAGATGGCGGTGTAGATATTTCCATGTTCATACAGATGGCGGTGTAGATATTTCGAAGTTTATAGAGATAGCGCTGTAGTTATTTCCATATTTATAGAGAAATCTGGGTAGATATTTCCATGTATATGCAGATAGCTGTGTAGATATTTCCATGTTCATGCAGATAGTGGTGTAGATATTTCGATGTTCATCGAGATGCCGGTGTACATATATCCATGTTCATATAGATAGCGGTGTAGATATTGCCATGTTCATACAGATAGCGGTGTAGATATTTCCATGTTCATACAGATAGCGGTGTAGGTATTTCCATGTTCATACAGATAGCGGTGTAGATATTTCCATGTTCATTCAGTTAGCGGTGTAGATATTTCCATGTTCATACAGAGGGCGGTGTATATATTAAAATGTTCATACAGACGGCGGTGTAGATATTTCCATGTTCATACAGATAGCGGTGTAGATATTTCCATGTTCGTACGGATGGCAGTGTAGATATTTCCATGTTCATAGAGATGGCGGTGTAGATATTTCCATGTTTATACAGATAGCAGTGTAGTTATTTCCATGTTTATAGAGATAGCAGTGTAGATATTTCCATTGATATACAGATAGCTGTGTAGATATTTGCATAGTCATACAGATAGCGGTGTAGATATTTCCACGTTTATAGAGATGGCGGTGTAGATATTTCCATGTTCATACAGAGGACGGTGTAGATATTTCCATGTTTATTGGGATGGCGGTGTAGATATTTTCATGTTTACTCAGATGGCGGTGTAGATATTTCCATGTTTACACAGATAGCGGTGTAGACATTTCCATGTTTACACAGATAGCGGTGTGGATATTTCCATGTTTAATCAGATAGCAGTGCGGATATTTCCATGTTTATACAGATAGTTGGGCAGATATTTCCATGTTTATACAGATAACGGTGTAGATATTTCCATCTTAATGCAGATGGCGGTGAAGATATGTCCATGTTTGTACAGATGGCGGTGTAGATATTTCCATGTTCATACAGATGGCGGTGTAGATATTTCGAAGTTTATAGAGATAGCGCTGTAGTTATTTCCATATTTATAGAGAAATCTGTGTAGATATTTCCATGTATATTCAGATAGCTGTGTAGATAGATCCATGTTCATGCACATAGCGGTGTAGATATTTCCATGTTCATCCAGATGCTGGTGTACATATATCCATGTTCATATAGATGGCGGTGAAGATATTTCCATGTTCATACAGATGGTGGTGTAGATATTTCCATGTTCATACTAATGGCGGTGTAGATATTTCCATGTTCATAGAGATGGCGCTGTAGATATTTCCATGTTCATACAAATGGCGGTGTAGATATTTCCAAGTTCATAGAGATGGCGGTGTTGATATTTCCATATTTATAGAGATAGCAGTGTAGTTATTTCCATGTTTATAGAGATAGTAGTGTAGATATTTCCATTTATATACAGATAGCTGTGTAGATATTTGCATGTTCATAGAGATAGCGGTGTAGATATTTCCATGTTCATACAGATAGCGGTGTAGATATTTCCATGTTCATACAGATAGCGGTGTAGATATTTCCATGTTCGTACAGATGGCGGTGTAGATATTTCCATGTTTATAGAGATGGCGGTGTAGATATTTTCATGTTTACACAGATGGCGGTGTAGATATTTCCATGTTTACACAGATAGCGGTGTAGACATTTCCATGTTTACACAGATAGCGGTGTGGATATTTCCAGGTTTATGCAGATAGCGGTGTAGATATTTCCATGTTTATACAGATAGCGGTGCGGTTATTTCCATTTTTATACAGATAGTGGTGGAGATATTTCCATGTTTATACACATAGCGGTGTAGATATTTCCATCTTATTACAGATGGCGGTGTAGGTATGTCCATGTTCATACAGATGGCGGTGTAGATATTTCCAAGTTCATACAGAGGGCGGTGTAGATATTTCAAAGTTTATAGAGATAGCGCTGTAGTTATTTCCATATTAACAGAGAAATCTGTGTAGATATTTCCATGTTCATAGAGATGGCGGCGTAGATATTTCCATGTTTATGCAGATAGCGGTATAGATATTTCCATGTTTATACAGATGGTGGTGTAGATATTTCCATGTTTATACAGATGGCGGTCTGGATATTTCCATGTTTATAGAGATAGTGGTGTAGTTATTTCAAAGCTTATAGAGACAGCATTGTAGATATTTCCATGTTTACACAGATAGCGGTGAAGTTATTTCAATGTTTATACAGATAGCGGTGTAGATATTTCCATGTTTATAGAGATAGCGGGGTAGATATTTCCATGTTTATAGACATACTGGGGTAGATAATTCCAATTTTATACAGAGAGCAGTGTAGATATTTCCAAGTTCATACAGATAGCAGTGTAGATATTTCCACGTTTATAGAGATGGCGGTGTAGATATTTCCATGTTCATACAGATGGCGGTGTGGATATTTCCATGTTTATATAGATGGCGGTGTAGATATTTTCATGCTTACACAGATGGCATTGTAGATATTTCCATGTTTACACAGATAGCGGTGTAGGCATTTCTATGTTTACACAGATAGCGGTGTGGATATTTCCATGTTTATGCAGATAGCGGTTTAGATATTTCCATGTTTATGCAGATAGCGGTGCGGTTATTTCCATGTTTATCCAGATAGTCGTGCAGATATTTCCATGTTTATACAGATATCGGTGTAGATATTTCCTTCTTAAAACAGATGGAGGTGTAGATATGTCCATGTTCGTACAGATGGCGGTGTAGATATTTCCATGTTCATACAGATGGCGGTGTAGATATTTCGAAGTTTATAGAGATAGCGCTGTAGTTATTTCCATATTTATAGAGAAATCTGTGTAGATATTTCCATGAATATGCAGATAGCTGTGTAGATATTTCCATGTTCATGCAGATAGCGGTGTAGATATTTCGATGTTCATCTAGATGCCGGTGTACATATATCCATGTTCATACAGATAGCGGTGTAGCTATTTCCATGTTCATACAGATAGCGGTGTAGATATTTCCATGTCCATTCAGATAGCGGTGTAGGTATTTCCATGTTCGTACAGATAGCGGTGTAGATATTTCCATGTTCATTCAGTTAGCGGTGTAGATATTTCCATGTTCGTACGGATGGCAGTGTAGATATTTCCATGTTCATACAGATGGCGGTGTAGATATTTCCATGTTCATACAGATAGCGGTGTAGATATTTCCATGTTCGTACGGATGGCAGTGTAGATATTTCCATGTTCATAGAGATGGCGGTGTAGATATTTCCATGTTTATACAGATAGCAGTGTAGTTATTTCCATGTTTATAGAGATAGCAGTGTAGATATTTCCATTGGTATACAGAAAGCTGTGTAGATATTTGCATGGTCATACAGATAGCGGTGTAGATATTTCCATGTTCGTACAGATAGCGGTGTAGATATTTCCACGTTGATACAGATAGCGGTGTATATATTTCCATGTTCCTACAGATAACGGTGTAGATATTTCCATGTTCATACAGATAGCGGTGTAGATATTTCCATGTTCATACAGTTAGCGGTGTAGATATTTCCATGTTCATACAGATGGCGGTGTAGATATTTCGAAGTTTATAGAGATAGCGCTGTAGTTATTTCCATATTTATAGAGAAATCTGTGTAGATATTTCCATGTATATTCAGATAGCTGTGTAGATAGATCCATGTTCATGCACATAGCGGTGTAGATATTTCCATGTTCATCCAGATGCTGGTGTACATATATCCATGTTCATATAGATGGCGGTGAAGATATTTCCATGTTCATACAGATGGTGGTGTAGATATTTCCATGTTCATACTAATGGCGGTGTAGATATTTCCATGTTCATAGAGATGGCGCTGTAGATATTTCCATGTTCATACAAATGGCGGTGTAGATATTTCCAAGTTCATAGAGATGGCGGTGTTGATATTTCCATATTTATAGAGATAGCAGTGTAGTTATTTCCATGTTTATAGAGATAGTAGTGTAGATATTTCCATTTATATACAGATAGCTGTGTAGATATTTGCATGTTCATAGAGATAGCGGTGTAGATATTTCCATGTTCATACAGATAGCGGTGTAGATATTTCCATGTTCATACAGATAGCGGTGTAGATATTTCCATGTTCGTACAGATGGCGGTGTAGATATTTCCATGTTTATAGAGATGGCGGTGTAGATATTTTCATGTTTACACAGATGGCGGTGTAGATATTTCCATGTTTACACAGATAGCGGTGTAGACATTTCCATGTTTACACAGATAGCGGTGTGGATATTTCCAGGTTTATGCAGATAGCGGTGTAGATATTTCCATGTTTATACAGATAGCGGTGCGGTTATTTCCATTTTTATACAGATAGTGGTGGAGATATTTCCATGTTTATACACATAGCGGTGTAGATATTTCCATCTTATTACAGATGGCGGTGTAGGTATGTCCATGTTCATACAGATGGCGGTGTAGATATTTCCAAGTTCATACAGAGGGCGGTGTAGATATTTCAAAGTTTATAGAGATAGCGCTGTAGTTATTTCCATATTAACAGAGAAATCTGTGTAGATATTTCCATGTTCATAGAGATGGCGGCGTAGATATTTCCATGTTTATGCAGATAGCGGTATAGATATTTCCATGTTTATACAGATGGTGGTGTAGATATTTCCATGTTTATACAGATGGCGGTCTGGATATTTCCATGTTTATAGAGATAGTGGTGTAGTTATTTCAAAGCTTATAGAGACAGCATTGTAGATATTTCCATGTTTACACAGATAGCGGTGAAGTTATTTCAATGTTTATACAGATAGCGGTGTAGATATTTCCATGTTTATAGAGATAGCGGGGTAGATATTTCCATGTTTATAGACATACTGGGGTAGATAATTCCAATTTTATACAGAGAGCAGTGTAGATATTTCCAAGTTCATACAGATAGCAGTGTAGATATTTCCACGTTTATAGAGATGGCGGTGTAGATATTTCCATGTTCATACAGATGGCGGTGTGGATATTTCCATGTTTATATAGATGGCGGTGTAGATATTTTCATGCTTACACAGATGGCATTGTAGATATTTCCATGTTTACACAGATAGCGGTGTAGGCATTTCTATGTTTACACAGATAGCGGTGTGGATATTTCCATGTTTATGCAGATAGCGGTTTAGATATTTCCATGTTTATGCAGATAGCGGTGCGGTTATTTCCATGTTTATCCAGATAGTCGTGCAGATATTTCCATGTTTATACAGATATCGGTGTAGATATTTCCTTCTTAAAACAGATGGAGGTGTAGATATGTCCATGTTCGTACAGATGGCGGTGTAGATATTTCCATGTTCATACAGATGGCGGTGTAGATATTTCGAAGTTTATAGAGATAGCGCTGTAGTTATTTCCATATTTATAGAGAAATCTGTGTAGATATTTCCATGAATATGCAGATAGCTGTGTAGATATTTCCATGTTCATGCAGATAGCGGTGTAGATATTTCGATGTTCATCTAGATGCCGGTGTACATATATCCATGTTCATACAGATAGCGGTGTAGCTATTTCCATGTTCATACAGATAGCGGTGTAGATATTTCCATGTCCATTCAGATAGCGGTGTAGGTATTTCCATGTTCGTACAGATAGCGGTGTAGATATTTCCATGTTCATTCAGTTAGCGGTGTAGATATTTCCATGTTCGTACGGATGGCAGTGTAGATATTTCCATGTTCATACAGATGGCGGTGTAGATATTTCCATGTTCATACAGATAGCGGTGTAGATATTTCCATGTTCGTACGGATGGCAGTGTAGATATTTCCATGTTCATAGAGATGGCGGTGTAGATATTTCCATGTTTATACAGATAGCAGTGTAGTTATTTCCATGTTTATAGAGATAGCAGTGTAGATATTTCCATTGGTATACAGAAAGCTGTGTAGATATTTGCATGGTCATACAGATAGCGGTGTAGATATTTCCATGTTCGTACAGATAGCGGTGTAGATATTTCCACGTTGATACAGATAGCGGTGTATATATTTCCATGTTCCTACAGATAACGGTGTAGATATTTCCATGTTCATACAGATAGCGGTGTAGATATTTCCATGTTCATACAGTTAGCGGTGTAGATATTTCCATGTTCATACAGATGGCGGTGTAGATATTTCGAAGTTTATAGAGATAGCGCTGTAGTTATTTCCATATTTATAGAGAAATCTGTGTAGATATTTCCATGTATATTCAGATAGCTGTGTAGATAGATCCATGTTCATGCACATAGCGGTGTAGATATTTCCATGTTCATCCAGATGCTGGTGTACATATATCCATGTTCATATAGATGGCGGTGAAGATATTTCCATGTTCATACAGATGGTGGTGTAGATATTTCCATGTTCATACTAATGGCGGTGTAGATATTTCCATGTTCATAGAGATGGCGCTGTAGATATTTCCATGTTCATACAAATGGCGGTGTAGATATTTCCAAGTTCATAGAGATGGCGGTGTTGATATTTCCATATTTATAGAGATAGCAGTGTAGTTATTTCCATGTTTATAGAGATAGTAGTGTAGATATTTCCATTTATATACAGATAGCTGTGTAGATATTTGCATGTTCATAGAGATAGCGGTGTAGATATTTCCATGTTCATACAGATAGCGGTGTAGATATTTCCATGTTCATACAGATAGCGGTGTAGATATTTCCATGTTCGTACAGATGGCGGTGTAGATATTTCCATGTTTATAGAGATGGCGGTGTAGATATTTTCATGTTTACACAGATGGCGGTGTAGATATTTCCATGTTTACACAGATAGCGGTGTAGACATTTCCATGTTTACACAGATAGCGGTGTGGATATTTCCAGGTTTATGCAGATAGCGGTGTAGATATTTCCATGTTTATACAGATAGCGGTGCGGTTATTTCCATTTTTATACAGATAGTGGTGGAGATATTTCCATGTTTATACACATAGCGGTGTAGATATTTCCATCTTATTACAGATGGCGGTGTAGGTATGTCCATGTTCATACAGATGGCGGTGTAGATATTTCCAAGTTCATACAGAGGGCGGTGTAGATATTTCAAAGTTTATAGAGATAGCGCTGTAGTTATTTCCATATTAACAGAGAAATCTGTGTAGATATTTCCATGTTCATAGAGATGGCGGCGTAGATATTTCCATGTTTATGCAGATAGCGGTATAGATATTTCCATGTTTATACAGATGGTGGTGTAGATATTTCCATGTTTATACAGATGGCGGTCTGGATATTTCCATGTTTATAGAGATAGTGGTGTAGTTATTTCAAAGCTTATAGAGACAGCATTGTAGATATTTCCATGTTTACACAGATAGCGGTGAAGTTATTTCCATGTTTATACAGATAGCGGTGTAGATATTTCCATGTTTATAGAGATAGCGGGGTAGATATTTCCATGTTTATAGACATACTGGGGTAGATAATTCCAATTTTATACAGAGAGCAGTGTAGATATTTCCAAGTTCATACAGATAGCAGTGTAGATATTTCCACGTTTATAGAGATGGCGGTGTAGATATTTCCATGTTCATACAGATGGCGGTGTGGATATTTCCATGTTTATATAGATGGCGGTGTAGATATTTTCATGCTTACACAGATGGCATTGTAGATATTTCCATGTTTACACAGATAGCGGTGTAGGCATTTCTATGTTTACACAGATAGCGGTGTGGATATTTCCATGTTTATGCAGATAGCGGTTTAGATATTTCCATGTTTATGCAGATAGCGGTGCGGTTATTTCCATGTTTATCCAGATAGTCGTGCAGATATTTCCATGTTTATACAGATATCGGTGTAGATATTTCCTTCTTAAAACAGATGGAGGTGTAGATATGTCCATGTTCGTACAGATGGCGGTGTAGATATTTCCATGTTCATAGAGATGGCGGTGTAGATATTTCGAAGTTTATAGAGATAGCGCTGTAGTTATTTCCATATTTATAGAGAAATCTGTGTAGATATTTCCATGAATATGCAGATAGCTGTGTAGATATTTCCATGTTCATGCAGATAGCGGTGTAGATATTTCGATGTTCATCGAGATGCCGGTGTACATATATCCATGTTCATACAGATAGCGGTGTAGCTATTTCCATGTTCATACAGATAGCGGTGTAGATATTTCCATGTCCATTCAGATAGCGGTGTAGGTATTTCCATGTTCGTACAGATAGCGGTGTAGATATTTCCATGTTCATTCAGTTAGCGGTGTAGATATTTCCATGTTCGTACGGATGGCAGTGTAGATATTTCCATGTTCATACAGATGGCGGTGTAGATATTTCCATGTTCATACAGATAGCGGTGTAGATATTTCCATGTTCGTACGGATGGCAGTGTAGATATTTCCATGTTCATAGAGATGGCGGTGTAGATATTTCCATGTTTATACAGATAGCAGTGTAGTTATTTCCATGTTTATAGAGATAGCAGTGTAGATATTTCCATTGGTATACAGAAAGCTGTGTAGATATTTGCATGGTCATACAGATAGCGGTGTAGATATTTCCATGTTCGTACAGATAGCGGTGTAGATATTTCCACGTTGATACAGATAGCGGTGTATATATTTCCATGTTCCTACAGATAACGGTGTAGATATTTCCATGTTCATACAGATAGCGGTGTAGATATTTCCATGTTCATACAGTTAGCGGTGTAGATATTTCCATGTTCATACAGATGGCGGTGTAGATATTTCGAAGTTTATAGAGATAGCGCTGTAGTTATTTCCATATTTATAGAGAAATCTGTGTAGATATTTCCATGTATATTCAGATAGCTGTGTAGATAGATCCATGTTCATGCACATAGCGGTGTAGATATTTCCATGTTCATCCAGATGCTGGTGTACATATATCCATGTTCATATAGATGGCGGTGAAGATATTTCCATGTTCATACAGATGGTGGTGTAGATATTTCCATGTTCATACTAATGGCGGTGTAGATATTTCCATGTTCATAGAGATGGCGCTGTAGATATTTCCATGTTCATACAAATGGCGGTGTAGATATTTCCAAGTTCATAGAGATGGCGGTGTTGATATTTCCATATTTATAGAGATAGCAGTGTAGTTATTTCCATGTTTATAGAGATAGTAGTGTAGATATTTCCATTTATATACAGATAGCTGTGTAGATATTTGCATGTTCATAGAGATAGCGGTGTAGATATTTCCATGTTCATACAGATAGCGGTGTAGATATTTCCATGTTCATACAGATAGCGGTGTAGATATTTCCATGTTCGTACAGATGGCGGTGTAGATATTTCCATGTTTATAGAGATGGCGGTGTAGATATTTTCATGTTTACACAGATGGCGGTGTAGATATTTCCATGTTTACACAGATAGCGGTGTAGACATTTCCATGTTTACACAGATAGCGGTGTGGATATTTCCAGGTTTATGCAGATAGCGGTGTAGATATTTCCATGTTTATACAGATAGCGGTGCGGTTATTTCCATTTTTATACAGATAGTGGTGGAGATATTTCCATGTTTATACACATAGCGGTGTAGATATTTCCATCTTATTACAGATGGCGGTGTAGGTATGTCCATGTTCATACAGATGGCGGTGTAGATATTTCCAAGTTCATACAGAGGGCGGTGTAGATATTTCAAAGTTTATAGAGATAGCGCTGTAGTTATTTCCATATTAACAGAGAAATCTGTGTAGATATTTCCATGTTCATAGAGATGGCGGCGTAGATATTTCCATGTTTATGCAGATAGCGGTATAGATATTTCCATGTTTATACAGATGGTGGTGTAGATATTTCCATGTTTATACAGATGGCGGTCTGGATATTTCCATGTTTATAGAGATAGTGGTGTAGTTATTTCAAAGCTTATAGAGACAGCATTGTAGATATTTCCATGTTTACACAGATAGCGGTGAAGTTATTTCCATGTTTATACAGATAGCGGTGTAGATATTTCCATGTTTATAGAGATAGCGGGGTAGATATTTCCATGTTTATAGACATACTGGGGTAGATAATTCCAATTTTATACAGAGAGCAGTGTAGATATTTCCAAGTTCATACAGATAGCAGTGTAGATATTTCCACGTTTATAGAGATGGCGGTGTAGATATTTCCATGTTCATACAGATGGCGGTGTGGATATTTCCATGTTTATATAGATGGCGGTGTAGATATTTTCATGCTTACACAGATGGCATTGTAGATATTTCCATGTTTACACAGATAGCGGTGTAGGCATTTCTATGTTTACACAGATAGCGGTGTGGATATTTCCATGTTTATGCAGATAGCGGTTTAGATATTTCCATGTTTATGCAGATAGCGGTGCGGTTATTTCCATGTTTATCCAGATAGTCGTGCAGATATTTCCATGTTTATACAGATATCGGTGTAGATATTTCCTTCTTAAAACAGATGGAGGTGTAGATATGTCCATGTTCGTACAGATGGCGGTGTAGATATTTCCATGTTCATACAGATGGCGGTGTAGATATTTCGAAGTTTATAGAGATAGCGCTGTAGTTATTTCCATATTTATAGAGAAATCTGTGTAGATATTTCCATGAATATGCAGATAGCTGTGTAGATATTTCCATGTTCATGCAGATAGCGGTGTAGATATTTCGATGTTCATCGAGATGCCGGTGTACATATATCCATGTTCATACAGATAGCGGTGTAGCTATTTCCATGTTCATACAGATAGCGGTGTAGATATTTCCATGTCCATTCAGATAGCGGTGTAGGTATTTCCATGTTCGTACAGATAGCGGTGTAGATATTTCCATGTTCATTCAGTTAGCGGTGTAGATATTTCCATGTTCGTACGGATGGCAGTGTAGATATTTCCATGTTCATACAGATGGCGGTGTAGATATTTCCATGTTCATACAGATAGCGGTGTAGATATTTCCATGTTCGTACGGATGGCAGTGTAGATATTTCCATGTTCATAGAGATGGCGGTGTAGATATTTCCATGTTTATACAGATAGCAGTGTAGTTATTTCCATGTTTATAGAGATAGCAGTGTAGATATTTCCATTGGTATACAGAAAGCTGTGTAGATATTTGCATGGTCATACAGATAGCGGTGTAGATATTTCCATGTTCGTACAGATAGCGGTGTAGATATTTCCACGTTGATACAGATAGCGGTGTATATATTTCCATGTTCCTACAGATAACGGTGTAGATATTTCCATGTTCATACAGATAGCGGTGTAGATATTTCCATGTTCATACAGTTAGCGGTGTAGATATTTCCATGTTCATACACATGGCGGTGTAGATATTTACATGTTCATACAGATGCGGGAAAGATATTTCCATGATCGTACAGATGGCGGTGTAGATATTTCCATGTTCATAGAGATGGCGGTGTAGATATTTCCATGTTTATGCAGATAGCGGTATAGATATTTCCATGTTTATAGAGATGGTGGTGTAGATATTTCCATGTTTATAGAGATGACGGTCTAGATATTTCCATGTTTACAGAGATAGTGGCGAAGTTATTTCCAAGTATATAGAGACAGCGTTGTAGATATTTAAATGTTTATACAGATAGCGGTGAAGATATTTCCATGTTTATACAGATTGCGGTGTAGATATTTCCATGTTTATACAGATAGCAGTGTAGATATTTCCATGTTTATAGAGATAGTGGTGTAGATAATTTCAATTTAATACAGAGAGCAGTGTAGGTATTTCCAAGTTCATACAGGTAGCGGTGTAGATATTTCCACGTTTATAGAGATGGCGGTGCAGATATTTCCATGTTCATACAGAGGACGGTGTAGATATTTCCATGTTTATTGGGATGGCGGTGTAGATATTTTCATGTTTACACACATGGCGGTGTAGATATTTCCATGTTTACACAGATAGCGGTGTAGACATTTTCATGTTTACACAGATAGCGGTGAGAATATTTCCATGTTTATGCAGATATCAGTGAAGATATTTCCATGTTTATACAGATAGCGGTGCGAATATTTCCATGTTTATTCAGATAGCGGTGCGGATATTTCCATGTTATACAGATATTTCGGCAGATATTTCCATGTTTATGCAGATAGCAGTGTAGATATTTCCATCTTAATACAGATGGCGGTGAAGATATGTCCATGTTTGTACAGATGGCGGTGTAGATATTTCCATGTTCATACAGATGGCTGTGAAGATATTTCGAAGTTTATAGAGATAGCGCTGTAGTTATTTCCATATTTATAGAGAAATCTGTGTAGATATTTCCATGTATATTCAGATAGCTGTGTAGATAGATCCATGTTCATGCAGATAGCGGTGTAGATATTTCCATGTTCATCCAGATGCCGGTGTACATATATCCATGTTCATATAGATGGCGGTGAAGATATTTCCATGTTCATACAGATGGAGGTGTAGATATTTCCATGTTCATACTAATGGCGGTGTAGATATTTCCATGTTCATAGAGATGGCGCTGTAGATATTACCATGTTCATACAAATGGCGGTGTAGATATTTCCAAGTTCATAGAGATGGCGGTGTTGATATTTCCATATTTATAGAGATAGCAGTGTAGTTATTTCCATGTTTATAGAGATAGTAGTGTAGATATTTACAGATAGCTGTGTAGATATTTGCATGTTCATAGAGATACCGGTGTAGATATTTCCATGTTCATACAGATAGCGGTGTAGATATTTCCATGTTCATACAGATAGCGGTGTAGATATTACCATGTTCATACAGATAGTGGTGTAGATATTTCCATGTTCATACAGATAGCGGTGTACATATTTCCATGTTCATACAGTTAGCGGTTTAGGTATTTCCATGTTCATAAAGATGGCCGTGTAGATATTTACATGTTCACACAGATGGCGGTGTAGGTATTTCCATGTTCATACAGATAGCGGTGTAGATATTTCCATGTTCATACAGATGGCGGTGTAGATATTTCCATGTTCATAAAGATAGCGGTGTAGATATTTCCATGTTCATACCAATAACGGTGTAGACATTTCCATGTTCATATATTTAGCGGTGTAGATATTTCCATGTTCATACAGATAGCGGTGTAGATATTTCCATGTTCATAGAGATGGCGGTGTAGATATTTCCATATTTATACAGATAGCAGTGTAGTTATTTCCATGTTAATAGAGATAGCAGTGTAGATATTGCCATTGATATACAGATAGCTGTGTAGATATTTGCATGGTCATACAGATAGCGGTGTAGATATTTCCATGTTCGTACAGATAGCGGTGTAGATATTTCCATGTTCATACAGATAGCGGTGTAGATATTTCCATGTTCATACAGATAACGGTGTAGATATTTCCATGTTCATACAGATAGCGGTGTAGATATTTCCATGTTCATACAGTTAGCGGTGTAGATATTTCCATGTTCATAGAGATGGCGGTGTAGATATTTCCATGTTTATGCAGATAGCGGTATGGATATTTCCATGTTTATACAGACGGTGGTGTAGATATTTCCATGTTTATAGAGATGGCGGCGTAGATATTTCCATGTTCATAAAGATGGCGGTGTAAATATTTCCATGTTCGTACGGATGGCAGTGTAGATATTTCCATGTTCATACAGGTGGCGGTGTATATATTTCCATGTTTATACAGATAGCTGTGTAGATATTTCCATGTTCATACAGATAGCGGTGTAGATATTTCCATGTTCATACAGATAACGGTGTAGATATTTCCATGTTCATACAGATAGCGGTGTAGATATTTCCATGTTCATACAGTTATGGGTGTAGATATTTCCATGTTCATACAAATGGCGGTGTACATATTTCCATGTTTATACAGATAGCAGTGTAGATATTTCCATGTTTATAGAGATAGCAGTGTAGATATTTCCATTGATATACAGATAGCTGTGTAGATATTTGCATGGTCATACAGATAGCGGTGTAGATATTTCCATGTTCGTACAGATAGCGGTGTAGATATTTCCATGTTGATACAGATAGCGGTGTAGATATTTCCATGTTCATACAGATAACGGTGTAGATATTTCCGTGTTCATAAAGATAGCGGTGTAGATATTTCCATGTTCATACAGTTAGCGGTGTAGATATTTACATGTTCATACAGATGGCGGTGTAGATATTTCCATGTTCATACAGATGGCGGTATAGATATTTCCATGTTCGTACAGATGGCGGTGTAGATATTTCCATGTTCATAGAGATGGCGGTGTAGATATTTCCATGTTTATGCAGAGAGCGGTATAGATATTTCCATGTTTATACAGATGGTGGTGTAGATATTTCCATGTTTATAGAGATGACGGTCTAGATATTTCCATGTTTACAGAGACAGTGGCGTAGTTATTTCCAAGTTTATAGAAACAGCGTTTTAGATATTTCCATGTTTATACAGATAGCGGTGAAGATATTTCCATGTTTATACAGATTGCGGTGTAGATATTTCCATGTTTATACAGATAGCAGTGTAGATATTTCCATGTTTATAGAGATAGTGGTGTAGATATTTTCAATTTAATACAGAGAGCAGTGTAGGTATTTCCAAGTTCATACAGATAGCGGTGTAGATATTTCCACGTTTATAGAGATGGCGGTGCAGATATTTCCATGTTCATACAGAGGACGGTGTAGATATTTCCATGTATATTGGGATGGCGGTGTAGATATTTTCATGTTTACACACATGGCGGTGTAGATATTTCCATGTTTACACAGATAGCGGTGTAGACATTTCCATGTTTACACAGATAGCGGTGTGGATATTTCCATGTTTATGCAGATATCAGTGTAGATATTTCCATGTTTATACAGATAGCGGTGCGAATATTTCCATGTTTATTCAGATAGCGGTGCGGATATTTCCATGTTTATACAGATATTTGGGCAGATATTTCCATGTTTATACAGATAGCTGTGTAGATATTTCCATCTTAATACAGATGGCGGTGAAGATATGTCCATGTTTGTACAGATGGCGGTGTAGATATTTCCATGTTCATACAGATGGCGGTGTAGATATTTCGAAGTTTATAGAGATAGCGCTGTAGTTATTTCCATATTTATAGAGAAATCTGTGTAGATATTTCCATGTATGTTCAGATAGCTGTGTAGATAGATCCATGTTCATGCAGATAGCGGTGTAGATATTTCCATGTTCATCCAGATGCCGGTGTACATATATCCATGTTCATATAGATGGCGGTGAAGATATTTCCATGTTCATACAGATGGTGGTGTAGATATTTCCATGTTCATACTAATGGCGGTGTAGATATTTCCATGTTCATAGAGATGGCGCTGTAGATATTACCATGTTCATACACATGGCGGTGTAGATATTTCCAAGTTCATAGAGATGGCGGTGTTGATATTTCCATATTTATAGAGATAGCAGGGTAATTATTTCCATGTTTATAGAGATAGTAGTGTAGATATTTCCATTTATTTACAGATAGCTGTGTAGATATTTGCATGTTCATAGAGATAGCGGTGTAGATATTTCCATGTTCATACAGATAGCGGTGTAGATATTTCCAAGTTCATGGAGATGGCGTTGTAGATATTTCCATGATAATGCAGATAGCGGTATAGATATTTCCATGTTTATACAGATGGTGGTGTAGATATTTCCATGTTTATAGAGATGGCGGTCTAGATATTTCCATGTTTATAGAGATAGTGGTGTAGTTATTTCCAAGTTTATAGAGACAGCATTGTAGATATTTCCATGTTTATACAGATAGCGGTGAAGTTATTTCCATGTTTATACAGATAGCGGTGTAGGTATTTCCATGTTTATAGAGATAGTGCTGTTGATTATTCCAATTTTATACAGATAGCAGAGTAGATGTTTCCAAGTTCATACAGATAGCAGTGTAGATATTTCCACGTTTATAGAGATGGCTGTGTAGATATTTCCATGTTCATACAGATGGCGGTGTAGATATTTCCATGTTTATAGAGATGACGGTGTAGATATTTTCAGGTTTAAACAGATGGCAGTGTAGATATTTCCATGTTTACACAGATAGCGGTGTAGACATTTCCATGTTTACACAGATAGCGGTGTGGATATTTTCATGTTTATGCAGATAGCGGTGTTGATATTTCCATGTTCATACAGATAGCGGTGTAGATATTTCCATGTTCGTACAGTTGGCGTTGTAGATATTTCCGTGTTCACACAGATAGCGGTGTTGATATTTCCATGTTAATACAGAAAGCGGTGTAGATATTTCCATGTTCATACAGATAGCGGTGTAGGTATTTCCATGTTCATACAGATAGCGGTGTAGATATTTCCATGTTCGTACAGTTAGTGGTGTAGATATTTCCATGTCCATTCAGAGGGCGGTGTAGATATTTACATGTTCATACAGATGGCGGTGTAGATATTTCCATGTTCATACAGATAGCGGTGTAGAGATTTCCATGTTCATACAGATAGCGGTGTAGATATTTCCATGTTCATACAGATAGTGGTCTAGATATTTCCAGGTTCATTCCAATAGCGGTGTAGACATTTCCATGTTCATACAGATAGCGGCGTTGATATTTCCATGTTCATACAGATGGCGGTGTAGATATTTCCATGTTCATACAGATGGTGGTGTAGATATTTACATGTTCATACAGATGGCGGTATAGATATTTCCATGTTCGTACAGATGGCGGTGTAGATATTTCCATGTTTATACAGATAGCAGTGTAGTTATTTCCATGTTTATAGAGATAGCAGTGTAGATATTTCCATTGATATACAGATAGCTCTGTAGATATTTGCATGGTCATACAGATAGCGGTGTAGATATTTCCATGTTTGTACAGATAGCGGTGTAGATATTTCCATGTTGATACAGGTAGCGGTGTAGATATTTCCATGTTCATACAGTTAGCGGTGTAGATATTTCCATGTTCATACAGATGGCGGTGTAGATATTTACATGTTCATACAGATGGTGGTGTAGATATTTCCATGTTTATAGAGATGACGGTCTAGATATTTCCATGTTTACAGAGATAGTGGCGTAGTTATTTCCAAGTTTATAGAGACAGCGTTGTAGATATTTCCATGTTTATACAGATAGCGATGAAGATATTTCCATGTTTATACAGATAGCGGTGTAGATATTTCCATGTTTATACAGATAGCAGTGTAGATATTTCCATGTTTATAGAGATAGTGGTGTAGATAATTTCAATTTTATACATAGAGCAGTGTAGATATTTCCACGTTCATACGGATAGCGGTGTAGATATTTCCTCGTTTATATAGATGGCGGTGCAGATATTTCCATGTTCATACAGAGGACGGTGTAGATATTTCCATGTTTATTGGGATGGCGGTGTAGATGTTTTCATGTTTACACAGATGGCGGTGTAGATATTTCCATGTTTACACAGATGGCGGTGTAGACATTTCCATGTTTACACAGACAGCGGTGTGGATATTTCCATGTTTATACAGATAGCAGTGTAGTTATTTCCATGTTTATACAGATAGCAGTGCGGATATTTCCATGTTTATTCAGATAGCGGTGCGGATATTTCCATGTTTATACAGATAGCAGTGTAGATATTTCCATCTTAATACAGATGGCGGTGAAGATATGTCCATGTTTGTACAGATGGCGGTGTAGATATTTCCATGTTCATACAGATGGCTGTGAAGATATTTCGAAGTTTATAGAGATAGCGCTGTAGTTATTTCCATATTTATAGAGAAATCTGTGTAGATATTTCCATGTATATTCAGATAGCTGTGTAGATAGATCCATGTTCATGCAGATAGCGGTGTAGATATTTCCATGTTCATCCAGATGCCGGTGTACATATATCCATGTTCATATAGATGGCGGTGAAGATATTTCCATGTTCATACAGATGGAGGTGTAGATATTTCCATGTTCATACTAATGGCGGTGTAGATATTTCCATGTTCATAGAGATGGCGCTGTAGATATTACCATGTTCATACAAATGGCGGTGTAGATATTTCCAAGTTCATAGAGATGGCGGTGTTGATATTTCCATATTTATAGAGATAGCAGTGTAGTTATTTCCATGTTTATAGAGATAGTGGTGTAGATATTTACAGATAGCTGTGTAGATATTTGCATGTTCATAGAGATACCGGTGTAGATATTTCCATGTTCATACAGATAGCGGTGTAGATATTTCCATGTTCATACAGATAGCGGTGTAGATATTACCATGTTCATACAGATAGTGGTGTAGATATTTCCATGTTCATACAGATAGCGGTGTACATATTTCCATGTTCATACAGTTAGCGGTTTAGGTATTTCCATGTTCATAAAGATGGCCGTGTAGATATTTACATGTTCACACAGATGGCGGTGTAGGTATTTCCATGTTCATACAGATAGCGGTGTAGATATTTCCATGTTCATACAGATGGCGGTGTAGATATTTCCATGTTCATAAAGATAGCGGTGTAGATATTTCCATGTTCATACCAATAACGGTGTAGACATTTCCATGTTCATATATTTAGCGGTGTAGATATTTCCATGTTCATACAGATGGCGGTGTAGATATTTCCATGTTCATAGAGATGGCGGTGTAGATATTTCCATATTTATACAGATAGCAGTGTAGTTATTTCCATGTTAATAGAGATAGCAGTGTAGATATTGCCATTGATATACAGATAGCTGTGTAGATATTTGCATGGTCATACAGATAGCGGTGTAGATATTTCCATGTTCGTACAGATAGCGGTGTAGATATTTCCATGTTCATACAGATAGCGGTGTAGATATTTCCATGTTCATACAGATAACGGTGTAGATATTTCCATGTTCATACAGATAGCGGTGTAGATATTTCCATGTTCATACAGTTAGCGGTGTAGATATTTCCATGTTCATAGAGATGGCGGTGTAGATATTTCCATGTTTATGCAGATAGCGGTATGGATATTTCCATGTTTATACAGACGGTGGTGTAGATATTTCCATGTTTATAGAGATGGCGGCGTAGATATTTCCATGTTCATAAAGATGGCGGTGTAAATATTTCCATGTTCGTACGGATGGCAGTGTAGATATTTCCATGTTCATACAGGTGGCGGTGTATATATTTCCATGTTTATACAGATAGCTGTGTAGATATTTCCATGTGCATACAGATAGCGGTGTAGATATTTCCATGTTCATACAGATAACGGTGTAGATATTTCCATGTTCATACAGATAGCGGTGTAGATATTTCCATGTTCATACAGTTAGGGGTGTAGATATTTCCATGTTCATACAAATGGCGGTGTACATATTTCCATGTTTATACAGATAGCAGTGTAGATATTTCCATGTTTATAGAGATAGCAGTGTAGATATTTCCATTGATATACAGATAGCTGTGTAGATATTTGCATGGTCATACAGATAGCGGTGTAGATATTTCCATGTTCGTACAGATAGCGGTGTAGATATTTCCATGTTGATACAGATAGCGGTGTAGATATTTCCATGTTCATACAGATAACGGTGTAGATATTTCCGTGTTCATAAAGATAGCGGTGTAGATATTTCCATGTTCATACAGTTAGCGGTGTAGATATTTACATGTTCATACAGATGGCGGTGTAGATATTTCCATGTTCATACAGATGGCGGTATAGATATTTCCATGTTCGTACAGATGGCGGTGTAGATATTTCCATGTTCATAGAGATGGCGGTGTAGATATTTCCATGTTTATGCAGAGAGCGGTATAGATATTTCCATGTTTATACAGATGGTGGTGTAGATATTTCCATGTTTATAGAGATGACGGTCTAGATATTTCCATGTTTACAGAGACAGTGGCGTAGTTATTTCCAAGTTTATAGAAACAGCGTTTTAGATATTTCCATGTTTATACAGATAGCGGTGAAGATATTTCCATGTTTATACAGATTGCGGTGTAGATATTTCCATGTTTATACAGATAGCAGTGTAGATATTTCCATGTTTATAGAGATAGTGGTGTAGATATTTTCAATTTAATACAGAGAGCAGTGTAGGTATTTCCAAGTTCATACAGATAGCGGTGTAGATATTTCCACGTTTATAGAGATGGCGGTGCAGATATTTCCATGTTCATACAGAGGACGGTGTAGATATTTCCATGTATATTGGGATGGCGGTGTAGATATTTTCATGTTTACACACATGGCGGTGTAGATATTTCCATGTTTACACAGATAGCGGTGTAGACATTTCCATGTTTACACAGATAGCGGTGTGGATATTTCCATGTTTATGCAGATATCAGTGTAGATATTTCCATGTTTATACAGATAGCGGTGCGAATATTTCCATGTTTATTCAGATAGCGGTGCGGATATTTCCATGTTTATACAGATATTTGGGCAGATATTTCCATGTTTATACAGATAGCTGTGTAGATATTTCCATCTTAATACAGATGGCGGTGAAGATATGTCCATGTTTGTACAGATGGCGGTGTAGATATTTCCATGTTCATACAGATGGCGGTGTAGATATTTCGAAGTTTATAGAGATAGCGCTGTAGTTATTTCCATATTTATAGAGAAATCTGTGTAGATATTTCCATGTATGTTCAGATAGCTGTGTAGATAGATCCATGTTCATGCAGATAGCGGTGTAGATATTTCCATGTTCATCCAGATGCCGGTGTACATATATCGATGTTCATATAGATGGCGGTGAAGATATTTCCATGTTCATACAGATGGTGGTGTAGATATTTCCATGTTCATACTAATGGCGGTGTAGATATTTCCATGTTCATAGAGATGGCGCTGTAGATATTACCATGTTCATACACATGGCGGTGTAGATATTTCCAAGTTCATAGAGATGGCGGTGTTGATATTTCCATATTTATAGAGATAGCAGGGTAATTATTTCCATGTTTATAGAGATAGTAGTGTAGATATTTCCATTTATTTACAGATAGCTGTGTAGATATTTGCATGTTCATAGAGATAGCGGTGTAGATATTTCCATGTTCATACAGATAGCGGTGTAGATATTTCCAAGTTCATGGAGATGGCGTTGTAGATATTTCCATGATAATGCAGATAGCGGTATAGATATTTCCATGTTTATACAGATGGTGGTGTAGATATTTCCATGTTTATAGAGATGGCGGTCTAGATATTTCCATGTTTATAGAGATAGTGGTGTAGTTATTTCCAAGTTTATAGAGACAGCATTGTAGATATTTCCATGTTTATACAGATAGCGGTGAAGTTATTTCCATGTTTATACAGATAGCGGTGTAGGTATTTCCATGTTTATAGAGATAGTGCTGTTGATTATTCCAATTTTATACAGATAGCAGAGTAGATGTTTCCAAGTTCATACAGATAGCAGTGTAGATATTTCCACGTTTATAGAGATGGCTGTGTAGATATTTCCATGTTCATACAGATGGCGGTGTAGATATTTCCATGTTTATAGAGATGACGGTGTAGATATTTTCAGGTTTAAACAGATGGCAGTGTAGATATTTCCATGTTTACACAGATAGCGGTGTAGACATTTCCATGTTTACACAGATAGCGGTGTGGATATTTTCATGTTTATGCAGATAGCGGTGTTGATATTTCCATGTTCATACAGATAGCGGTGTAGATATTTCCATGTTCGTACAGTTGGCGTTGTAGATATTTCCGTGTTCACACAGATAGCGGTGTTGATATTTCCATGTTAATACAGAAAGCGGTGTAGATATTTCCATGTTCATACAGATAGCGGTGTAGGTATTTCCATGTTCATACAGATAGCGGTGTAGATATTTCCATGTTCGTACAGTTAGTGGTGTAGATATTTCCATGTCCATTCAGAGGGCGGTGTAGATATTTACATGTTCATACAGATGGCGGTGTAGATATTTCCATGTTCATACAGATAGCGGTGTAGAGATTTCCATGTTCATACAGATAGCGGTGTAGATATTTCCATGTTCATACAGATAGTGGTCTAGATATTTCCAGGTTCATTCCAATAGCGGTGTAGACATTTCCATGTTCATACAGATAGCGGCGTTGATATTTCCATGTTCATACAGATGGCGGTGTAGATATTTCCATGTTCATACAGATGGCGGTGTAGATATTTACATGTTCATACAGATGGCGGTATAGATATTTCCATGTTCGTACAGATGGCGGTGTAGATATTTCCATGTTTATACAGATAGCAGTGTAGTTATTTCCATGTTTATAGAGATAGCAGTGTAGATATTTCCATTGATATACAGATAGCTCTGTAGATATTTGCATGGTCATACAGATAGCGGTGTAGATATTTCCATGTTTGTACAGATAGCGGTGTAGATATTTCCATGTTGATACAGGTAGCGGTGTAGATATTTCCATGTTCATACAGTTAGCGGTGTAGATATTTCCATGTTCATACAGATGGCGGTGTAGATATTTACATGTTCATACAGATGGTGGTGTAGATATTTCCATGTTTATAGAGATGACGGTCTAGATATTTCCATGTTTACAGAGATAGTGGCGTAGTTATTTCCAAGTTTATAGAGACAGCGTTGTAGATATTTCCATGTTTATACAGATAGCGATGAAGATATTTCCATGTTTATACAGATAGCGGTGTAGATATTTCCATGTTTATACAGATAGCAGTGTAGATATTTCCATGTTTATAGAGATAGTGGTGTAGATAATTTCAATTT
Source organism: Gorilla gorilla gorilla (assembly GCF_029281585.2). Lineage (NCBI taxonomy): Eukaryota > Metazoa > Chordata > Mammalia > Primates > Hominidae > Gorilla > Gorilla gorilla. The sequence continues at coordinate 79,979,837 of NC_073244.2, forward strand.
TATACATAGAGCAGTGTAGATATTTCCACGTTCATACGGATAGCGGTGTAGATATTTCCTCGTTTATATAGATGGCGGTGCAGATATTTCCATGTTCATACAGAGGACGGTGTAGATATTTCCATGTTTATTGGGATGGCGGTGTAGATGTTTTCATGTTTACACAGATGGCGGTGTAGATATTTCCATGTTTACACAGATGGCGGTGTAGACATTTCCATGTTTACACAGACAGCGGTGTGGATATTTCCATGTTTATACAGATAGCAGTGTAGTTATTTCCATGTTTATACAGATAGCAGTGCGGATATTTCCATGTTTATTCAGATAGCTGTGCGGATATTTCCATGTTTATACAGATAGTTGGGCAGATATTTCCATGTTTATACAGATAGCGGTGTAGAGATTTCCATCTTAATGCATATGGCAGTGTAGATATGTCCATGTTTGTACAGATGGCGGTGTAGATATTTCCATGTTCATACAGATGGCGGTGTAGATATTTCGAAGTTTATAGAGATAGCGCTGTAGTTATTTCCATATTTAAAGAGAAATCTGTGGAGATATTTCCATGTATATTCAGATAGCTGTGTAGATAGTTCCAGGTTCATGCAGATAGCGGTGTAGATATTTCCATGTTCATCCAGATGCCGGTGTACATATATCCATGTTCATACAGATGGCGGTGAAGATATTTCCATGTTCATACAGATGGTCGTGTAGATATTTCCATGTTCATACAAATGGCGGTGTAGATATTTCCATGTTCATAGAGATGGCGGTGTAGATATTTCCATGTTCATAAAAATGGCGGTGTAGATATTTCCATGTTCATAGAGATGGCGGTGTTGATGTTTCCATATTTATAGAGATAGCAGTGTAGTTATTTCCATGTTTATAGAGATAGTAGTGTAGATATTTCCATTGATATACAGATAGCTGTGTAGATATTCGCATGTTCATAAAGATACCAGTGTAGATATTTCCATGTTCATACAGATAGCGGTGTAGATATTTCCATGTTCCTACAGATAACGGTGTAGATATTTCCATGTTCATACAGATAGCGGTGTTGATATTTCCATGTTCAAACAGTTAGCGGTGTAGATATTTCCATGTTCATACAGATGGCGGTGTAGATATTTACATGTTCATACAGATGCGGGAAAGATATTTCCATGTTCGTACAGATGGCGGTGTAGATATTTCCATGTTCATAGAGATGGCGGTGTAGATATTTCCATGTTTATGCAGATAGCGGTATAGATATTTCCATGTTTATACAGATGGTAGTGTAGCTATTTCCATGTTTATAGAGATGACGGTCTAGATATTTCCAAGTTTACAGAGATAGTGGCATAGTTATTTCCAAGTATATAGAGACAGCGTTGTAGATATTTCCATGTTTATACAGACAGTGGTGAAGATATTTCCATGTTTATACAGATAGCGGTGTAGATATTTCCATGTTTATACAGATAGCAGTGTAGATATTTCCATGTTTATGGAGATAGTGGTGTAGATAATTTCAATTTTATACAGAGAGCAGTGTAGATATTTCCACGTTCATACAGATAGCGCTGTAGATATTTCCACGTTTATAGAGATGGCGGTGCAGATATGTCCATGTTCATACAGAGGACGGTGTAGATATTTCCGTGTTTATTGGGATGGCGGTGTAGACATTTCCATGTTTACACAGATAGCGGTGTGGATATTTCCATGTTTATGCAGATAGCGGTGTAGTTATTTCCTTGTTTATACAGAAAGCGGTGCGGATATTTCCATGTTAATACAGATAGTGGTGCAGATATTTCCATGTTTATACAGATAGCAGTGTAGATATTTCCATCTTAATACAGATGGCGGTGTAGATTCATCCATGTTCATACAGATAGCTGTTTATATATTTCCATGTTCGTACAGATAGTGGTGTAGATATTTCCATGTTGATACAGATAGCGGTGTAGATATTTCCATGTTCCTACAGATAACGGTGTAGATATTTCCATGTTCATGCAGATAGCGGTGTAGTTATTTCCATGTTCATCCAGATGCCGGTGTAGATTCATCCATGTTCATACAGATGGCGGTGAAGATATTTCCATGTTCATACAGATGGCTGTGTAGATATTTCCATGTTCATAGAGATGGCGGTGTAGATATTTCCATGTTGATACAGATAGCAGTGTAGTTATTTCCATGTTTATAAAGATAGCAGTGTAGATATTTCCATTGATATACAGAATGCAGTGTAGATATTTCCATGTTCATACAGATAGCGGTGTAGATATTTCCATGTTCATACAGATAGCAGTGTAGAGATTTCCATTTTCATACAGATAGCGGTGTAGATATTTCCATGTTCACACAGTTAGCGGTGTACATATTTCCATGTTCATACAGATGGCGGTGTAGATATTTACATGTTCATACAGATGGCGGTGTAGATATTTCCATGTTCGTACGGATGGCAGTGTAGATATTTCCATGTTCATACAGGTGGCGGTGTAGATATTTCCATGTTTATACAGATAGCAGTGTAGTTATTTCCATGTTTACAGAGATAGCAGTGAAGATATTTCCATTGATATACAGATAGCTGTGTAGATATTTGCATGTTCATACAGATAGCGGTGAAGATATTTCCATGTTCATACAGATAGCGGTGTAGATATTTCCATGTTCATACAGAGAGCGGTGTAGATATTTCCATGTTCATACAGATAGCGGTGTAGGTATTTCCATTTTCCTACAGATAGCGGTGTAGGTATTTCCATGTTCATACAGTTAGCGGTGTAGATATTTCCATGTTCATACAGTTGGCGGTTTAGATATTTACATGTTCATACAGATGGCGGTGTAAATATTTCCATGTTCTTACAGATGGCGGTGTAGATATTTCCATGTTCATAGAGATGGCGGTGTAGATATTTCCATGTTTATGCAGATAGCGGTATAGATATTTCCATCTTTGTACAGATAGCGGTGTAGATATTTCCATATTCATACAGATAACGGTGTAGATATTTCCATGTTCATACAGATAGCGGTGTAGATATTTCCATGTTCATACAGTTAGGGGTGTATATATTTCCATGTTCATACAGATGGCGGTGTAGATATTTCCATGTTTATACAGATAGCATTGTAGATATTTCCATGTTTATAGAGATAGCAGTGTAGATATTTCCATTGATATACAGATAGATGTCTAGATATTTGCATGTTCATACACATAGCGGTGTAGATATTTCCATGTTTATACACATAGCGGTGTAGATATTTCCATGTTCGTACAGATTGCGGTGTAGATATTTCCATGTTTATAGAGATGGCGGTGTAGATATTTTCATGTTTACACAGATGGCGGTGTAGATATTTCCACGTTTACACAGATAGCGGTGTAGACATTTCCATGTTTACACAGATAGCGGTGTGGATCTTTCCAGGTTTATGCAGATAGCGTTGTAGATATTTCCATGTTTATACAGATAGCGGTGTGGTTATTTCCATGTTTATACAGATAGTGGTGGAGATATTTCCATGTTTATACTGATAGCGGTGTAGATATTTCCATCTTATTACAGATGGCGGTGTAGATATGTCCATGTTCGCACAGATGGTGATGTAGATATTTCCATGTTCATACAGATGGCGGTGTAGATATTTCAAAGTTTATAGAGATAGCGCTGTAGTTATTTCCATATTTATAGAGAAATCTGTGTAGATATTTCCATGTATATGCAGATAGCTGTGTAGATATTTCCATGTTCATACAGATAGCGGTGTAGATATTTCCATGTTCATAGAGATAACGGTGTAGATATTTACATCTTCATACAGATATCGGTACAGATATTTCCATGTTCATACAGTAAGCGGTGTAGATATTTCCATGTGCATACAGATGGCAGTGTAGATATTTACATGTTCATTCAGATGTCGGTGTAGTTATTTCCATGTTCGTACAGATGGCGTTGTAGATATTTCCATGTTCATAGAGATGGCGGCGTAGGTATTTCCATGTTTATGCAGATAGCGGTATAGATATTTCCATGTTTATACAGATGGTGGTGTAGATATTTCCATGTTTCTACAGATGGCGGTCTGGATATTTCCATGTTTATAGAGATAGTGGTGTAGTTATTTCAGAGCTTATAGAGACAGCATTGTAGATATTTCCATGTTTACACAGATAGCGGTGAAGTTATTTCCATGTTTATACAGATAGCGGTGTAGATATTTCCATGTTTATACAGATAGCGGGGTAGATATTTCCATGTTTATAGACATACTGGGGTAGATAATTCCAATTTTATACAGATAGCAGTGTAGATATTTCCAAGTTCATACTGATAGCAGTGTAGATATTTCCACGTTTATAGAGATGGCGGTGTAGATATTTCCATGTTCATACAGATGGCGGTGTAGATATTTCCATGTTTATATAGATGGCGGTGTAGATACTTTCATGCTTACACAGATGGCATTGTAGATATTTCCATGTTTACACAGATAGCGGTGTAGGCATTTCTATGTTTACACAGATAGCGGTGTGGATATTTCCATGTTTATGCAGATAGCGGTGTAGATATTTCCATGTTTATACAGATAGCGGTGCGGTTATTTCCATGTTTATACAGATAGTCGTGCAGATATTTCCATGTTTATACTGATATCGGTGTAGATATTTCCTTCTTAAAACAGATGGAGGTGTAGATATGTCCATGTTCGTACAGATGGCGGTGTAGATATTTCCATGTTCATACAGATGGCGGTGTAGATATTTCGAAGTTTATAGAGATAGCGCTGTAGTTATTTCCATATTTATAGAGAAATCTGTGTAGATATTTCCATGTATATGCAGATAGCTGTGTAGATATTTCCATGTTCATGCAGATAGCGGTGTAGATATTTCGATGTTCATCGAGATGCCGGTGTACATATATCCATGTTCATACAGATAGCGGTGTAGATATTTCCATGTTCATACAGATAGCGGTGTAGATATTTCCATGTTCATACAGATAGCGGTGTAGGTATTTCCATGTTCATACAGATGGCGGTGTAGATATTTCCATGTTCATACAGATAGCGGTGTAGATATTTCCATGTTCGTACGGATGGCAGTGTAGATATTTCCATGTTCATAGAGATGGCGGTGTAGATATTTCCATGTTTATACAGATATCAGTGTAGTTATTTCCATGTTTATAGAGATAGCAGTGTAGATATTTCCATTGATATACAGATAGCTGTGTAGATATTTGCATGGTCATACAGATAGCGGTGTAGATATTTCCATGTTAGTACAGATAGCGGTGTAGATATTTCCATGTTGATACAGATAGCGGTGTAGATATTTCCATGTTCCTGCAGATAACGGTGTAGATATTTCCATGTTCATACAGATAGCGGTGTTGATATTTCCATGTTCAAACAGTTAGCGGTGTAGATATTTCCATGTTCATACAGATGGCGGTGTAGATATTTACATGTTCATACAGATGCGGGAAAGATATTTCCATGTTCGTACAGATGGCGGTGTAGATATTTCCATGTTCATAGAGATGGCGGTGTAGATATTTCCATGTTTATGCAGATAGCAGTGTAGATATTTCCATGTTTATAGAGATAGCAGTGTAGATATTTCCATTGATATACAGATAGATGTCTAGATATTTGCATGTTCATACACATAGCGGTGTAGATATTTCCATGTTTATACACATAGCGGTGTAGATATTTCCATGTTCGTACAGATGGCGGTGTAGATATTTCCATGTTTATAGAGATGGCGGTGTAGATATTTTCATGTTTACACAGATGGCGGTGTAGATATTTCCACGTTTACACAGATAGCGGTGTAGACATTTCCATGTTTACACAGATAGCGGTGTGGATCTTTCCAGGTTTATGCAGATAGCGTTGTAGATATTTCCATGTTTATACAGATAGCGGTGTGGTTATTTCCATGTTTATACAGATAGTGGTGGAGATATTTCCATGTTTATACTGATAGCGGTGTAGATATTTCCATCTTATTACAGATGGCGGTGTAGATATGTCCATGTTCGTACAGATGGCGATGTAGATATTTCCATGTTCATACAGATGGCGGTGTAGATATTTCAAAGTTTATAGAGATAACGCTGTAGTTATTTCCATATTTATAGAGAAATCTGTGTAGATATTTCCATGTATATGCAGATAGCTGTGTAGATATTTCCATGTTCATACAGATAGCGGTTTAGATATTTCCATGTTCATAGAGATAACGGTGTAGATATTTACATCTTCATACAGATAGCGGTACAGATATTTCCATGTTCATACAGTAAGCGGTGTAGATATTTCCATGTGCATACAGATGGCAGTGTAGATATTTACATGTTCATTCAGATGTCGGTGTAGATATTTCCATGTTCGTACAGATGGCGTTGTAGATATTTCCATGTTCATAGAGATGGCGGCGTAGATATTTCCATGTTTATGCAGATAGCGGTATAGATATTTCCATGTTTATACAGATGGTGGTGTAGATATTTCCATGTTTCTACACATGGCGGTCTGGATATTTCCATGTTTATAGAGATAGTGGTGTAGTTATTTCAGAGCTTATAGAGACAGCATTGTAGATATTTCCATGTTTACACAGATAGCGGTGAAGTTATTTCCATGTTTATACAGATAGCGGTGTAGATATTTCCATGTTTATACAGATAGCGGGGTAGATATTTCCATGTTTATAGACATACTGGGGTAGATAATTCCAATTTTATACAGATAGCAGTGTAGATATTTCCAAGTTCATACTGATAGCAGTGTAGATATTTCCACGTTTATAGAGATGGCGGTGTAGATATTTCCATGTTCATACAGATGGCGGTGTAGATATTTCCATGTTTATATAGATGGCGGTGTAGATATTTTCATGCTTACACAGATGGCATTGTAGATATTTCCATGTTTACACAGATAGCGGTGTAGGCATTTCTATGTTTACACAGATAGCGGTGTGGATATTTCCATGTTTATGCAGATAGCGGTGTAGATATTTCCATGTTTATACAGATAGCGGTGCGGTTATTTCCATGTTTATACAGATAGTCGTGCAGATATTTCCATGTTTATACTGATATCGGTGTAGATATTTCCTTCTTAAAACAGATGGAGGTGTAGATATGTCCATGTTCGTACAGATGGCGGTGTAGATATTTCCATGTTCATACAGATGGCGGTGTAGATATTTCGAAGTTTATAGAGATAGCGCTGTAGTTATTTCCATATTTATAGAGAAATCTGTGTAGATATTTCCATGTATATGCAGATAGCTGTGTAGATATTTCCATGTTCATGCAGATAGCGGTGTAGATATTTCGATGTTCATCGAGATGCCGGTGTACATATATCCATGTTCATACAGATAGCGGTGTAGATATTTCCATGTTCATACAGATAGCGGTGTAGATATTTCCATGTTCATACAGATAGCGGTGTAGGTATTTCCATGTTCATACAGATAGCGGTGTAGATATTTCCATGTTCATTCAGTTAGCGGTGTAGATATTTCCATGTTCATACAGAGGGCGGTGTAGATATTTACATGTTCATACAGATGGCGGTGTAGATATTTCCATGTTCATACAGATAGCGGTGTAGATATTTCCATGTTCGTACGGATGGCAGTGTAGATATTTCCATGTTCATAGAGATGGCGGTGTAGATATTTCCATGTTTATACAGATAGCAGTGTAGTTATTTCCATGTTTATAGAGATAGCAGTGTAGATATTTCCATTGATATACAGATAGCTGTGTAGATATTTGCATGGTCATACAGATAGCGGTGTAGATATTTCCATGTTAGTACAGATAGCGGTGTAGATATTTCCATGTTGATACAGATAGCGGTGTAGATATTTCCATGTTCCTACAGATAACGGTGTAGATATTTCCATGTTCATACAGATAGCGGTGTTGATATTTCCATGTTCAAACAGTTAGCGGTGTAGATATTTCCATGTTCATACAGATGGCGGTGTAGATATTTACATGTTCATACAGATGCGGGAAAGATATTTCCATGTTCGTACAGATGGCGGTGTAGATATTTCCATGTTCATAGAGATGGCAGTGTAGATATTTCCATGTTTATGCAGATAGCGGTATAGATATTTCCATGTTTATACAGATGGTGGTGTAGATATTTCCATGTTTATAGAGATGGCAGTGCAGATATGTCCATGATCATACAGAGGACGGTGTAGATATTTACATGTTCATACAGATGGCGGTGTAGATATTTCCATGTTCGTACGGATGGCAGTGTAGATATTTCCATGTTCGTACAGAGAACGGTGTAGATATTTCCATGTTCATACAGACAGCCGTGTAGATATTTCCATGTTCATACAGATAGCAGTGTAGGTATTTCCATGTTCATTCAGTTAGCGGTGTATATATTTCCATGTTCATACAGGTGGCGGTTTAGATATTTACATGTTCATACAGATGGCGGTGCAAATATTTATAAGTTCTTACAGATGGCGGTGTAGATATTTCCATGTTCATACAGATGGTGGTGTAGGTATTTCCATGTTCATACAAATGGCAGTTTAGATATTTCCATGTTCATAGAGATGGCGGTGTAGATATTTCCAGGTTCATACAAATGGCGGTGCAGATATTTCCATGTTCATAGAGATGGCCGTGTAGATATTTCCATGTTTATACAGATAGCAGTGTAGTTATTTCCATGTTTATAGAGATACCAGTGTGGATATTTCCATTGATATACAGATAGCTGTGTAGATATTTACATGTTTATACAGATAGCGGTGTAGATATTTCCATGTTTATACAGATAGCGGGGTAGATATTTCCATGTTTATAGACATACTGGGGTAGATAATTCCAATTTTATACAGATAGCAGTGTAGATATTTCCAAGTTCATACTGATAGCAGTGTAGATATTTCCACGTTTATAGAGATGGCGGTGTAGATATTTCCATGTTCATACAGATGGCGGTGTAGATATTTCCATGTTTATATAGATGGCGGTGTAGATATTTTCATGCTTACACAGATGGCATTGTAGATATTTCCATGTTTACACAGATAGCGGTGTAGGCATTTCTATGTTTACACAGATAGCGGTGTGGATATTTCCATGTTTATGCAGATAGCGGTGTAGATATTTCCATGTTTATACAGATAGCGGTGCGGTTATTTCCATGTTTATACAGATAGTCGTGCAGATATTTCCATGTTTATACTGATATCGGTGTAGATATTTCCTTCTTAAAACAGATGGAGGTGTAGATATGTCCATGTTCGTACAGATGGCGGTGTAGATATTTCCATGTTCATACAGATGGCGGTGTAGATATTTCGAAGTTTATAGAGATAGCGCTGTAGTTATTTCCATATTTATAGAGAAATCTGTGTAGATATTTCCATGTATATGCAGATAGCTGTGTAGATATTTCCATGTTCATGCAGATAGCGGTGTAGATATTTCGATGTTCATCGAGATGCCGGTGTACATATATCCATGTTCATACAGATAGCGGTGTAGATATTTCCATGTTCATACAGATAGCGGTGTAGATATTTCCATGTTCATACAGATAGCGGTGTAGGTATTTCCATGTTCATACAGATAGCGGTGTAGATATTTCCATGTTCATTCAGTTAGCGGTGTAGATATTTCCATGTTCATACAGAGGGCGGTGTAGATATTTACATGTTCATACAGATGGCGGTGTAGATATTTCCATGTTCATACAGATAGCGGTGTAGATATTTCCATGTTCGTACGGATGGCAGTGTAGATATTTCCATGTTCATAGAGATGGCGGTGTAGATATTTCCATGTTTATACAGATAGCAGTGTAGTTATTTCCATGTTTATAGAGATAGCAGTGTAGATATTTCCATTGATATACAGATAGCTGTGTAGATATTTGCATGGTCATACAGATAGCGGTGTAGATATTTCCATGTTAGTACAGATAGCGGTGTAGATATTTCCATGTTGATACAGATAGCGGTGTAGATATTTCCATGTTCCTACAGATAACGGTGTAGATATTTCCATGTTCATACAGATAGCGGTGTTGATATTTCCATGTTCAAACAGTTAGCGGTGTAGATATTTCCATGTTCATACAGATGGCGGTGTAGATATTTACATGTTCATACAGATGCGGGAAAGATATTTCCATGTTCGTACAGATGGCGGTGTAGATATTTCCATGTTCATAGAGATGGCAGTGTAGATATTTCCATGTTTATGCAGATAGCGGTATAGATATTTCCATGTTTATACAGATGGTGGTGTAGATATTTCCATGTTTATAGAGATGGCGGTGCAGATATGTCCATGATCATACAGAGGACGGTGTAGTTATTTACATGTTCATACAGATGGCGGTGTAGATATTTCCATGTTCGTACGGATGGCAGTGTAGATATTTCCATGTTCATACAGAGAGCGGTGTAGATATTTCCATGTTCGTACAGAGAACGGTGTAGATATTTCCATGTTCATACAGACAGCCGTGTAGATATTTCCATGTTCATACAGATAGCAGTGTAGGTATTTCCATGTTCATTCAGTTAGCGGTGTATATATTTCCATGTTCATACAGGTGGCGGTTTAGATATTTACATGTTCATACAGATGGCGGTGCAAATATTTATAAGTTCTTACAGATGGCGGTGTAGATATTTCCATGTTCATACAGATGGTGGTGTAGGTATTTCCATGTTCATACAAATGGCAGTTTAGATATTTCCATGTTCATAGAGATGGCGGTGTAGATATTTCCAGGTTCATACAAATGGCGGTGTAGATATTTCCATGTTCATAGAGATGGCCTTGTAGATATTTCCATGTTTATACAGATAGCAGTGTAGTTATTTCCATGTTTATAGAGATACCAGTGTGGATATTTCCATTGATATACAGATAGCTGTGTAGATATTTACATGTTCATACAGATAGCGGTGTAGATATTTCCATGTTCATACAGATAGCGGTGTAGATATTTCCATGTTCATACAGATAGCGGTGTAGATATTTCCATGTTCATACAGATAGCGGTGTAGATATTTCCATGTTCATACAGATAGCGGTGTAGATATTTCCATGTTCATACAGTTAGCGGTGTAGATATTTCCAGGTTCATACCAATAGCGGTGTAGACATTTCCATGTTCATACAGTTAGCGGTGTAGATATTTCCATGTTCATACAGATGGCGGTGTAGATATTTACATGTTCTTACAGATGGCGGTATAGATATTTCCAAGTTCGTACAGATGGCGGTGTAGATATTTCCATGTTTATACAGATAGCAGTGTATTTATTTCCATGTTTATAGAGATAGCAGTGTAGATATTTCCATTGATATACAGATAGCTGTGTAGATATTTGCATGGTCATAGAGATAGCGGTGTAGATATTTCCATGTTCGTACAGATAGCTGTGTAGATATTTCCATGTTGATACAGATAGCGGTGTAGATATTTCCATGTTCATACAGATAACGGTGTAGATATTTCCGTGTTCATACAGATAGCGGTGTAGATATTTCCATGTTCATACAGTTAGCGGTGTAGATATTTACATGTTCATACAGATGGCGGTGTAGTTATTTACATGTTCATACAGATGGCGGTATAGATATTTCCATGTTGGTACAGATGGTGGTGTAGATATTTCCATGTTCATAGAGATGGCGGTGTAGATTTTTCCATGTTTATGCAGATAGCGGTATAGATATTTCCATGTTTATACAGATGGTGGTGTAGATATATCCATGTACCTACAGATAACGGTGTAGATATTTCCATGTTCATGCAGATAGCGGTGTAGTTATTTCCATGTTCATCCAGATGCCGGTGTAGATTCATCCATGTTCATACAGATGGCGGTGAAGATATTTCCATGTTCATACAGATGGCTGTGTAGATATTTCCATGTTCATAGAGATGGCGGTGTAGATATTTCCATGTTGATACAGATAGCGGTGTAGTTATTTCCATGTTTATAAAGATAGCAGTGTAGATATTTCCATTGATATACAGAATGCGGTGTAGATATTTCCATGTTCATACAGATAGCGGTGTAGATATTTCCATGTTCATACAGATAGCAGTGTAGATATTTCCATTTTCATACAGATAGCGGTGTAGCTATTTCCATGTTCACACAGTTAGCGGTGTAGATATTTCCATGTTCATACAGATGGCGGTGTAAATATTTACATGTTCATACAGATGGCGGTGTAGATATTTCCATGTTCATAGAGATGGCGGTGTAGATATTTCCATGTTTATGCAGATAGCGGTATAGATATTTCCATGTTTATACAGATGGTGGTGTAGATATTTCCATGTTTATAGAGATGGCGGTCTAGATATTTCCATGTTTATAGAGATAGTGGTGTAGTTATTTCCAAGTTTATAGAGACAGCATTGTAGATATTTCCATGTTTATACAGATAGCGGTGAAGTTATTGCCATGTTTATACAGATAGCGGTGTAGGTATTTCCTTTTTTATAGAGATAGTGCTGTAGATAATTCCAATTTTATACAGATAGCAGAGAAGATGTTTCCAAGTTCATACAGATAGCAGTGTAGATATTTCCACGTTTATAGAGACGGCTGTGTAGATATTTCCATGTTCATACAGATGGCGGTGTAGATATTTCCATGTTTATAGAGATGACGTTGTAGATATTTTCAGGTTTAAACAGATGGCAGTGTAGATATTTCCATGTTTACACTGATAGCGGTGTAGACATTTCCATGTTTACACAGATAGCGGTGTGGATATTTTCATGTTTATGCAGATAGCGGTGTTTATATTTCCATGTTCATACAGATAGCGGTGTAGATATTTCCATGTTCATACCAATAGCGGTGTAGATATTTCCATGTTCATACAGATAGCGGTGTAGATATTTCCATGTTCATACGAATAGCGGTGTAGACATTTCCATGTTCATGTATTTAGCGGTGTAGATATTTCCATGTTCATACCGATGGCGAAGATATTTCCATGTTCATACAGATAGCGGTGTAGATATTTCCATGTACGAACAGATTGCGGTGTAGATATTTCCATGTTCGTACAGATGGCAGTGTAGATATTTCCATGTTCATACAGATAGCGGTGTAGATATTTCCATGTTCATACCAATAGCGGTGTAGATATTTCCATGTTCATACAGTTTGCGGTATAGATATTTCCATGTTTATACAGATGGTGGTGTAGATATTTCCATGTTTATGCAGATGGCGGTATACATATTTCCATGTTTATACAGATGGTGGTGTAGATATTTCCATGTTCATACAGATGGCAGTGTAGATATTTCGAAATTTATATAGATAGCGCTGTAGTTATTTCTATATTTATATAGAAATCTGTGTAGATATTTTCATGTATATGCAGATAGCTGTGTAGATATTTCCACGTTCATGCAGATTGCGGTGTAGTTATTTCCATGTTCATCCAGATGCCGGTGTAGATACATCCATGTTCATAGAGATGGCGGTGAAGATATTTCCATGTTCATACAGATAGCTGTGTAGATATTTCCATGTTCATAGTGATGGCGGTGTAGATATTTCCATGTTGATACAGATAGCAGTGTAGTTATTTCCATGTTTATAGAGATAACAGTGTAGATATTTCCATTGATATACAGATATCGGTGTAGATATTTCCATGTTCATACAGATAGCGGTGTAGATATTTCCAAGTTCATACAGAGAGCGGTGTAGATATTTCCATGTTCATACAGATAGCTGTGTAGATATTTCCATGTTCATACAGATAGCTGTGTAGATAGTTCCATTTTCATACAGATAGCGGTGTAGATATTTCCATGTTCATACAGTTAGCGGTGTAGATATTTCCATGTTCATACAGATGGCGGTGTAGATATTTACATGTTCATACACATGGCGGGGTTGATATTTCCATGTTCGTACGGATGGCAGTGTAGATATTTCCATGTTCATACAGGTGGCGGTGTAGATATTTCCATGTTTATACAGATAGCACTTTAGTTATTTCCATGTTTACAGAGATAGCAGTATAGATATTACCATTGATATACAGATAGCTGTGTAGATATTTGCATGTTCATACAGATAGCAGTGTAGATATTTCCATATTCATACAGATAGCGGTGCAGATATTTCCATGTTCATACAGAGAACGGTGTAGATATTTCCATGTTCATACAGACAGCGGTGTAGATATTTCCATGTTCATACAGATGGTGGTGTAGGTATTTCCATGTTCATACAAATGGCGGTGTAGATATTTCCATGTTCATAGAGATGGCGGTGTAGATATTTCCATTTTCATACAAATGGCGGTGTAGATATTTCCATGTTCATAGAGATGGCCGTGTAGATATTTCCATGTTTATACAGATAGCAGTGTAGTTACTTCCATGTTTATAGAGATACCAGTGTGGATATTTCCATTGATATACAGATAGCTGTGTAGATATTTACATGTTCATACAGATAGCGGTGTAGATATTTCCATGTTCATACAGATAGCGGTGTAGATATTTCCATGTTCATACAGATAGCGGTGTAGATATTTCCATGTTCACACAGATAGCGGTGTAGATATTTCCATGTTCATACAGATAGCGGTGTAGATATTTCCATGTTCATACAGTTAGCGGTGTAGATATTTCCATCTTCACACAGATGGCGGTGTAGATATTTACATGTTCATACAGATGGCGGTGTAGATATTTCCATGTTCATACAGATAGCGGTGTAGATATTTCCATGTTCATACATATAGCGGTGTAGATATTTCCATGTTGATACAGATAGCGGTCTAGATATTTCCAGGTTCATACCAATAGCGGTGTAGACATTTCCATGTTCATACAGTTAGCGGTGTAGATATTTCCATGTTCATACAGATGGGGGTGTAGATATTTACATGTTCCTACAGATGGCGGTATAGATATTTCCATGTTCGTACAGATGGCGGCGTAGATATTTCCATGTTTATACAGATAGCAGTGTATTTATTTCCATGTTTATAGAGATAGCAGTGTACATATTTCCATTGATATACAGATAGCTGTGTAGATATTTGCATGGTCATACAGATAGCGGTGTAGACATTTCCATGTTCGTACAGATAGCTGTGTAGATATTTCCATGTTGATACAGATAGCGGTATAGATATTTCCATGTTCATACAGATAACGGTGTAGATATTTCCGTGTTCATACAGATAGCGGTGTAGGTATTTCCATGTTCATACAGTTAGCGGTGTAGATATTTACATGTTCATACAGATGGCGGTGTAGATATTTACATGTTCATACAGATGGCGGTATAGATATTTCCATGTTAGTACAGATGGTGGTGTAGATATTTCCATGTTCATAGAGATGGCGGTGTAGATATTTCCAAGTTTATGCAGATAGCGGTATAGATATTTCCATGTTTATACAGATGGTGGTGTAGATATTTCCATGTTTATAGAGATGACGGTCTAGATATTTCCATGTTTACAGAGATAGTGGCGTAGTTATTTCCAAGTTTATAGAGACAGCGTTGTAGATATTTCCATGTTTATACAGATAGCGGTGAAGATATTTCCATGTTTATACAGATTGCGGTGTAGATATTTCCATGTTTATACAGATAGCAGTGTAGATATTTCCATGTTTATAGAGATAGTGGTGTAGATAATTTCAATTTAATACAGAGAGCAGTGTAGGTATTTCCAAGTTCATACAGATAGCGGTGTAGATATTTCCACGTTTATAGAGATGGCGGTGCAGATATTTCCATGTTCATACAGAGGACGGTGTAGATATTTCCATGTTTATAGGGATGGCGGTGTAGATATTTCCATGTTCATAGAGATGGCGGTGTTGATGTTTCCATATTTATAGAGATAGCAGTGTAGTTATTTCCATGTTTATAGAGATAGTAGTGTAGATATTTCCATTGATATACAGATAGCTGTGTAGATATTTGCGTGTTCATAGAGATATCAGTGTAGATATTTCCATGTTCATACAGATAGCGCTGTAGATATTTCCATGTTCATACAGATAGCGGTGTAGATATTTCCATGTTCATACAGATAGCGGTGTAGATATTTCCATGTTCATACAGATAGCGGTGTAGATATTTCCATGTTCATACAGTTAGCGGTTTAGATATTTCCATGTTCATACAGATGGCGGTGTAGATATTTACATGTTTATACACATGGCGGTGTAGTTATTTCCATGTTCATACAGATAGCGGTGTAGATATTTCCATCTTCATACAGATAGCGGTATAGATATTTCCATGTTTATACAGATGGTGGTGTAGATATTTCCATGTTTATAGAGATGGTGGTCTAGATATTTCCATGTTTACAGAGATAGTGGTGTAGTTATTTCCAAGTTTATAGAGACAGCGTTGTAGATATTTCCTTGTTTATACAGATAGCGGTGAAGATATTTCCATGTTTATACAGATAGCGGTGTAGATATCTCCATGTTTATACAGATAGCAGTGTAGATATTTCCATGTTTATAGAGATAGTGTTGTAGATAATTTCAATTTCATACAGATAGCGGTGTAGATATTTCCACGTTTATAGAGATGGCGGTGCAGATATTTCCATGTTCATACAGTGGACGGTGTAGGTATTTCCATGTTTATAGGGATGGCGGTGTAGATATTTTCATGTTTACACAGATGGTGGTGTAGATATTTCCATGTTTACACAGATAGCGGTGTAGACATTTCCATGTTTACACAGATGGCGGTGTGGATATTTCCATGTTTATGCAGATAGCAGTGTATATATTTCCATGTTTATACAGATAGCGGTGCGGATATTTCCATGTTTATTCAGATACCGGTGCGGATATTTCCATGTTTATACAGATAGTTGGGCAGATATTTCCATGTTTATACAGATAGCGGTGTAGATATTTCCATCTGAATACAGATGGCGGTGTAGATATGTCCATGATCGTACAGATGGCGGTGTAGATATTTCCATGTTCATACAGAATGCGGTGTAGATATGTCGAAGTTTATAGAGATAGCGATGTAGTTATTTCCATATTTATAGAGAAATCTGTGTAGATATTTCCATGTATATTCAGATAGCTGTGTAGATATTTCCATGTTCATCCAGATGCCGTTGTACATATATCCATGTTCATACAAATGGCGGTGAAGATATTTCCATGTTCATACAGATGGCGGTGTAGGTATTTCCATGTTCATACAAATGGCGGTGTAGATATTTCCATATTCATAGAGATGGCGGTGTAGATATTTCCAGGTTCATACAAATGGCGGTGTAGATATTTCCATGTTCATAGAGATGGCGGTGTAGATATTTCCATGTTTATACAGATAGCAGTGTAGTTATTTCCATGTTTATAGAGATACCAGTCTAGATTTTTCCATTGATATACAGATAGCTGTGTAGATATTTGCATGTTCATACAGATAGCGGTGAAGATATTTCCATGTTCATACAGATAGAGGTGTAGATATTTCCATGTTCATACAGATATCGGTTAGATATTTCCATGTTGATACAGATAGCGGTGTAGATATTTCCATGTTCATACAGATAGCGGTGTAGATATTTAAATGTTCATAGAGTTAGCGGTGTAGATATTTCCATGTTCATATAGATGGCGGTGTATATATTTACATGTTGATACAGATGGCCGTGTAGATATTTCCATGTTCATACAGATAGCGGTGTAGATATTTTCATGTTCATACAGATAGCGGTGTAGATATTTCCATGTTCATACAGATAACGGTGTAGATATTTCCATGTTCATACCAATAGCGGTGTAGACATTTCCATGTTCATACATTTAGCGGTGTAGATATTTCCAAGTTCATACAGATGGCGGTGAAGATATTTACATGTTCATGCAGATGGCGGTGTAGATATTTCCATGTTTGTACGGATGGCAGTGTAGATATTTCCATGTTCATACAGGTGGCGGTGTAGATATTTCCATGTTTATACAGATAGCAGTGTAGTTATTTCCATGTTAACAGAGATAGCGGTGTAGATATTTCCATTGATATACACATAGCTGTGTAGATATTTGGATGTTCATACAGATATCGGTGTAGATATTTCCATGTTCATACAGATAGCGGTGTAGATATTTCCATGTTCATACAGATAGCCGTGTAGATATTTCCATGTTCATACAGTTAGCGGTGAAGATATTTCCATGTTCATTCACATGGCGGTGTAGATATTTACATGTTCATACAGATGGCGGTGTAGATATTTCCATGTTCGTACGGTTGGCAGTGTAGATATTTCCATGTTCATACAGGTGGTGGTGTAGATATTTCCATGTTTATACAGATAGCAGTGTACTTATTTCCATGTTTATAGAGACAGCTGTGTATATATTTCCATTGATATACAGATAGCGGTGTAGATATTTGCATGTTCATACAGATAGCGGTGTAGATATTTCCATGTTCATACAGATAGCGGTTTAGATATTTCCATGTTCATACAGATAGCGGTGTAGATATTTCCATGTTCATACAGATAACGGTGTAGATATTTCCATGTTCATACAGATAGCAGTGTAGATATTTCCATGTTCATACAGATGGCGGTGTAGACATTTACATGTTCATACAGATGGCGGTATAGATATTTCCATGTTCGTACAGATGGCGGTGTAGGTATTTGCATGTTCATAGAGATGTCGGTGTAGATATTTCCATGTTTATGCACATAGCGGTATAGATATTTCCATGTTCGTACAGTTAGCGGTGTAGATATTTCCATGTTCATACAGATGGCAGTGTAGATATTTACATGTTCATTCAGATGTCGGTGTAGATATTTCCATATTCGTACAGATGGTGTTGTAGATATTTCCTTGTTCATACAGATGGCGGTATAGATATTTCCATGTTCGTACAGATGGCGGTGTAGATATTTCCATGTTTATACAGATAGCAGTGTAGTTATTTCCATGTTTATAGAGATAGCAGTGTAGATATTTCCATTGATATACAGATAGCTGTGTAGATATTTGCATGGTCATACAGATAGCGGTGTAGATATTTCCATGTTCGTACAGATAGCGTTGTAGATATTTCCATGTTGATACAGATAGCGGTGTAGATATTTCCATGTTCATACAGATAACGGTGTAGATATTTCCATGTTCATACAGATAGCGGTGTAGATATTTCCATGTTCATACAGTTAGCGGTGTAGATATTTCCATGTTCATACAGATGGCGGTGTAGATATTTACATGTTCATACAGATGGTGGTGTAGATATTTCCATGTTTATAGAGATGACGGTCTAGATATTTCCATGTTTACAGAGATAGTGGCGTAGTTATTTCCAAGTTTATAGAGACAGCGTTGTAGATATTTCCATGTTTATACAGATAGCGGTGAAGATATTTCCATGTTTATACAGATATCGGTGTAGATATTACCATGTTTATACAGATAGCCGTGTAGATATTTCCATGTTTATAGAGATAGTGGTGTAGATAATTTCAATTTTATACAGAGATCAGTGTAGATATTTCCACGTTCATACCGATAGCGGTGTAGATATTTCCACGTTTATAGAGATGGCGGTGCAGATATTTCCATGCTCATACAGAGGACGGTGTAGATATTTCCATGTTTATTGGGATGGCGGTGTAGATGTTTTCATGTTTACACAGATGGCGGTGTAGATATTTCCATGTTTGCACAGATGGCGGTGTAGACATTTCCATGTTTACACAGATAGCGGTGTGGATATTTCCATGTTTATGCAGATAGCAGTGTATATATTTCCATGTTTATACAGAGAGCGGTGCGGATATTTCCATGTTTATTCAGATAGCGGTGCGGATATTTCCATGTTTATGCAGATAGTTGGGCAGATATTTCCATGTTTATACAGATAGCGGTGTAGATATTTCCATCTTAATACAGATGGCGGTGTAGATATGTCCATGTTTGTACAGATGGCGGTGTAGATATTTCCATGTTCATACAGATGGCGGTGTAGATATTTCGAAGTTTATAGAGATAGCGCTGTAGTTATTTCCATATTTATAGAGAAATCTGTGGAGATATTTCCATGTATATTCAGATAGCTGTGTAGATAGATCCAGGTTCATGTAGATAGCGGTGTAGATATTTCCATGTTCATCCAGATGCCGGTGTACATATATCCATGTTCATACAGATGGCGGTGTAGATATTTACCTGTGCATACAGATGGCAGTATTGATATTTTCATGTTCGCAGAGATGGCGGTGTAGATATTTGCATGTTCATAGAGATGGCGGTGTAGATATTTCCATGTTCATAAAAATGGCGGTGTAGATATTTCCATGTTCCTAGAGATGGTTGTGTTGATGTTTCCATATTTATAGAGATAGCAGTGTAGTTATTTCCATGTTTATAGAGATAGTAGTGTAGATATTTCCATTGATATACAGATAGCTGTGTAGATATTTGCATGTTCATAAAGATACCAGTGTAGATATTTCCATGTTCATACAGATAGTTGTGTAGATATTTCCATGTTCATACAGATAGCGGTTTAGATATTTCCATGTTCATACAGATAGCGGTGTAGATATTTCCATGTTCATAGAGATGGTGGTATAAATATTTCCATGTTTATGCAGATAGCGGTATAGATATTTCCATGTTTATACAGATGGTGGTGTAGATATTTCCATGTTTATGGAGATGGCGGTGTAGATATTTCCATGTTCATGGAGATGGCGGTGTAAATATTTCCATGTTTATAGGGATGGCGGAGTAGATATTTTCATGTTTACACAGATGGCGGTGTAGATATTTCCAAGTTTACACAGATAGCGGTGTAGACATTTCCATGTTTACACAGATAGCGGTGTGGATATTTCCATGTTTATGCAGATAGCGGTGTAGATATTTCCATGTTTATACAGATAGCGGTGCGGATATTTCCATGTTTATGCAGATAGTTGGGCAGATATTTCCATGTTTATACAGATAGCGGTGTAGATATTTCCATCTTAATACAGATGGCGGTGTAGATATGTCCATGTTTGTACAGATGGCGGTGTAGATATTTCCATGTTCATACAGATGGCGGTGTAGATATTTCGAAGTTTATAGAGATAGCGCTGTAGTTATTTCCATATTTATAGAGAAATCTGTGGAGATATTTCCATGTATATTCAGATAGCTGTGTAGATAGATCCAGGTTCATGTAGATAGCGGTGTAGATATTTCCATGTTCATCCAGATGCCGGTGTACATATATCCATGTTCATACAGATGGCGGTGTAGATATTTACCTGTGCATACAGATGGCAGTATTGATATTTTCATGTTCGCAGAGATGGCGGTGTAGATATTTGCATGTTCATAGAGATGGCGGTGTAGATATTTCCATGTTCATAAAAATGGCGGTGTAGATATTTCCATGTTCCTAGAGATGGTGGTGTTGATGTTTCCATATTTATAGAGATAGCAGTGTAGTTATTTCCATGTTTATAGAGATAGTAGTGTAGATATTTCCATTGATATACAGATAGCTGTGTAGATATTTGCATGTTCATAAAGATACCAGTGTAGATATTTCCATGTTCATACAGATAGTTGTGTAGATATTTCCATGTTCATACAGATAGCGGTTTAGATATTTCCATGTTCATACAGATAGCGGTGTAGATATTTCCATGTTCATAGAGATGGTGGTATAAATATTTCCATGTTTATGCAGATAGCGGTATAGATATTTCCATGTTTATACAGATGGTGGTGTAGATATTTCCATGTTTATGGAGATGGCGGTGTAGATATTTCCATGTTCATGGAGATGGCGGTGTAAATATTTCCATGTTTATAGGGATGGCGGAGTAGATATTTTCATGTTTACACAGATGGCGGTGTAGATATTTCCAAGTTTACACAGATAGCGGTGTAGACATTTCCATGTTTACACAGATAGCGGTGTGGATATTTCCATGTTTATGCAGATAGCGGTGTAGATATTTCCATGTTTATACAGATAGCGGTGCGGATATTTCCATGTTTATGCAGATAGTTGGGCAGATATTTCCATGTTTATACAGATAGCGGTGTAGATATTTCCATCTTAATACAGATGGCGGTGTAGATATGTCCATGTTTGTACAGATGGCGGTGTAGATATTTCCATGTTCATACAGATGGCGGTGTAGATATTTCGAAGTTTATAGAGATAGCGCTGTAGTTATTTCCATATTTATAGAGAAATCTGTGTAGATATTTCCGTGTATATTCAGATAGCTGTGTAGATATTTGCATGTTCATGCAGATAGCGGTGTAGATATTTCCATGTTCATCCAGATGCCGGTGTACATATATCCATGTTCATACAGATGGCGGTGAAGATATTTCCATGTTCATACAGATGGTGGTGTAGATATTTCCATGTTCATACAAATGGCGGTGTAGAAATTTCCATGTTCATAGAGATGGCGGTGTAGATATTTCCATGTTTATACAAATGGCGGTGTAGATATTTACATGTTCATACAGATGGCGGTGTAGATATTTCCATGTTCATACAGATAGCAGTGTAGATATTTCTATGTTCATACAGATAGCGGTGTAGCTATTTCCATGTTCATACAGGTAGCGGTGTAGATATTTCCATGTTCATACCGATAGCAGTGTAGATATTTCCATGTTCATACAGTTAGCGGTGTAGTTATTTCCATGTTCATACAGATGGCGGTGTAGATATTTACAAGTTCATACAGATGGCGGTGTAGATATTTCCATGTTCATACGGATGGCAGTGTAGATATTTCCATGTTCATACAGGTGGCGGTGTAGATATTTCCATGTTTATACAAATAGCAGTGTAGTTATTTCCATGTTCATAGAGACAGCTGTGTAGATATTTCCATTGATATACATATAGCTGTGTAGATATTTGCATGTTCATACAGATAGCGGTGCAGATATTTCCATGTTCATACAGATAGCGGTGTAGATATTTCCATGTTCATACAGATATCGGTGTAGATATTTCCATGTTCATACAGATAACGGTGTAGATATTTCCATGTTCATACAGATAGCAGTGTAGATATTTCCATGTTCATACAGTTAGTGGTGTAGATATTTCCATGTTCATACAGATGGCGGTGTAGATATTTACATGTTCATACAGATGGCAGTATAGATATTTGCATGTTCGCACAGTTGGCGGTGTAGATATTTGCATGTTCATAGAGATGGCGGTGTAGATATTTCCATGTTTATGCACATAGCGGTATAGATATTTCCATGTTTATACAGATGGTGGTGTAGATATTTCCATGTTTATAGAGATGGTGGTCTAGATATTTCCATGTTTACAGAGATAGTGGTGTAGTTATTTCCAAGTTTATAGAGACAGCATTGTAGATATTTCCTTGTTTATACAGATAGCGGTGAAGATATTTCCATGTTTATACAGATAGCGGTGTAGATATATCCATGTTTATACAGATAGCAGTGTAGATATTTCCATGTTTATAGAGATAGTGTTGTAGATAATTTCCATTTCATACAGAGAGCAGTGTAGATATTTCCAAGTTCATACAGATAGCGGTGTAGATATTTCCACGTTTATAGAGATGGCGGTGTAGATATTTCCATGTTCATACAGAGGACGGTGTAGGTATTTCCATGTTTATAGGGATGGCGGTGTAGATATTTTCATGTTTACACAGATGGCGGTGTAGATATTTCCATGTTTACACAGATAGCGGTGTTGACATTTCCATGTTTACACAGATAGCGGTGTGGATATTTGCATGTTTATGCAGATAGCAGTGTATATATTTCCATGTTTAAACAGATACCGGTGCGGATATTTCCATGTTTATACAGATAGTTGGGCAGATATTTCCATGTTTATACAGATAGCGGTGTAGATATTTCCATCTGAATACAGATGGCGGTGTAGATATGTCCATGATCGTACAGATGGCGGTGTAGATATTTCCATGTTTACACAGATAGCGGTGTGGATATTTCCATGTTTATGCAGATAGCAGTGTAGATATTTCCATGTTCATACAGATGGCGGTGTAGATATTTACATGTTCATACAGATGGCGGTGTAGGTATTTCCATGTTCATACAGATAGCGGTGTAGATATTTCCATGTTCATACAGATAGCGGTTTAGATATATCCATGTTCATACAGATAGCGGTGTAGATATTTCCATATTCATACCAATAGCGGTGTAGACATTTCCATGTTCATACATTTAGCGGTGTAGATATATCCATGTTTATACAGATGGCGGTGAAGTTATTTCCATGTTTATACAGACGGCAGTGTAGATATTTCCATGTTTGTACGGATTCCAGTGTAGATATTTCCATGTTCATACAGGAGGCGGTGTAGATATTTCCATGTTTATACTGATAGCAGTGTAGTTATTTCCATGTTAATAGAGATAGCTGTGTGGATATTTCCATTGATATACAGATAGCTGTGTAGATATTTGCATGTTCATACAGATAGCGGTGTAGATATCTCCATGTTCGTATAGATAGCGGTGTAGATATTTCCATGTTCATACAGTTAGCGGTGTAGATATTTCCATGTTCATACAGATGGCGGTATAGATATTTCCATGTCCATACAGACGGCGGTATAGATATCTCCATGTTCGTACAGGTAGCGGTGTAGATATTTCCATGTTCATACAGTTAGCGGTGTAGATATTTCCATGTTCATACAGATGGCGGTGTAGATATTTCCATGTCCATACAGATGGCGGTGTAGATATTTCCATGTTCATACAGATAGCGGTGTAGATATTTCCATGATCCTACAGATAGCGGTGTAGATATTTCCATGTTCATACAGATAGAGGCGTAGATATTTCCATGTTCATACCAATAGCGGTGTAAACATTTCCATGTTCATACATTTAGCGGTGTAGATATTTCCATGTTCATACAGATGGCGGTGTAGATATTTCCATGTTCATACAGATGGCGGAGTAGATATTTCCATGTTTGTACGGATGGCAGTGTAGATATTTCCATGTTCATACAGGTGGCGGTGTACATATTTCCATGTTTATACAGATAGCAGTGTAGTTATTTCCATGTTAATAGAGATATCTGTGTAGATATTTCCGTTGATATACAGATAGCTGTGTAGATATTTGCATGTTCATACAGATAGCTTTGTAGATATTTCCATGTTCGTACAGATAGCGGTGTAGATATTTCCATGTTCATACAGATAGCGGTGTAGATATTTCCATGTTCATACAGATAACGGTGTAGACATTTCCATGTTCATACAGACAGCAGTGTAGATATTTCCATGTTCATACAGTTAGCGGTGTAGATATTTCCATGTTCATACAGTTAGCTGTGTAGATATTTCCATGTTCATGCAGATAGCAGTGTAGATATTTCCATGTTCATCCAGATGCTAGTGTACATATATCCATGTTCATACAGATGGCGGTGAAGATATTTCCATGTTCATACAGATGGTGGTGTATATATTTCCATGTTCATACAGATAGTGGTGTAGATCTTTCCATGTTCATACAAATGGCGGTGTAGATAGTTCCATGTTCATGGAGATGGCGGTGTAGATATTTCCATGTTCATACAAATGGCGGTGTAGATATTTCCATGTTCATAGAGATGGCGGGATAGATATTTCCATATTTATAGAGATAGCAGTGTAGATATTTCCATTTTTATAGAGATAGCAGTGTAGATATTTCCATTGATATACACATAGCTGTGTAGATATTTGCATGTTCATAGAGATAGCGGTGTAGATATTTCCATGTTCATAAAGATAGCGGTGAAGATATTTCCATGTTCATACAGATAGCAGTGTAGATATTTCCATGTTCATACAGATAGCGGTGTAGATATTTCCTTGTTCATACAGTTAGCGGTATAGATATTTCCATGTTCATACAGATGGCGGTGTAGATATTTACATGTTCATATAGATGGCGGTGTAGATATTTCCATGTTCATACAGATAGCGCCATAGATATTTCCATGTTCATACCAATAGCGGTGTAGACATTTCCATGTTCATACATTTAGCGGTGTAGATATTTCCATGTTCATACAGATGGCGGTGAAGATATTCATATGTTCATACAGATGGCGGTGTAGATATTTCCATGTTTGTACGGATGGCAGTGTAGATATTTCCATGTTCATACAGGTGGCGGTGTAGATATTTCCATGTTTATACAGATAGCAGTGTAGTTATTTCCATGTTTATAGACATAGCAGTGTAGATATTGCCATTGATATACAGATAGCTGTGTAGATATTTGCATGGTCATACAGATAGCGGTGTAGATATTTCCATGTTCGTACAGATAGCGGTGTAGATATTTCCATGTTGATACAGATAGCGGTGTAGATGTTTCCATGTTCCTACAGATAACGGTGTAGATATTTCCATGTTCATACAGATAGCGGTGTAGATTTTTCCATGTTCATACAGTTAGCGGTGTAGATATTTCCATGTTCATACAGATGGCGGTGTAGATATTTACATGTTCATACAGATGCGGGAAAGATATTTCCATGTTGGTACAGATGGCGGTGTAGATATTTCCATGTTCATAGAGATGGCGGTGTAGATATTTCCATGTTTATGCAGATAGCGGTATAGATATTTCCATGTTTATACAGATGGCGGTGTAGATATTTCCATGTTTATAGAGATGACGGTCTAGATATTTCCAAGTTTACAGAGATAGTGGCGTAGTTATTTCCAAGTTTATAGAGACAGCGGTGTAGATATTTCCATGTTCATACAGATAGCGGTGTAGATATTTCCATGTTCATACAGTTAGGGGTGTAGATATTTCCATGTTCATACAAATGGCGGTGTAGATATTTCCATGTTTATAGAGATGGCGGTGAAGATATTTCCATGTTCATAAAGATGGCGGTGTAAATATTTCCATGTTCGTACGGATGGCAGTGTAGGTATTTCCATGTTCATCCAGGTGGCGGTGTATATATTTCCATGTTTATGCAGATAGCTGTGTAGATATTTCCATGTTCATACAGATAGTGGTGTAGATATTTCCATGTTCATACTGATAACGGTGTAGATATTTCCATGTTCATACAGATAGCGATGTAGATATTTCCATGTTCATACAGTTAGGGGTGTAGATATTTCCATGTTCATACAAATGGCGGTGTAGATATTTCCATGTTTATACAGATAGCAGTGTAGATATTTCCATGTTTATAGAGATAGCAGTGTAGATATTTCCATTGATATACAGATAGCTGTGTAGATATTTGCATGTTCATACACATAGCGGTGTAGATATTTCCATGTTCATACAGATAGCGGTGTAGATATTTCCATGTTCGTACAGATGGCGGTGTAGATATTTCCACGTTTATAGAGATGGCGGTGTAGATATTTTCATGTTTACACAGATGGCGGTGTAGATATTTCCATGTTTACACAGATAGCGGTGTAGACATTTCCATGTTTACACAGATAGCGGTGTGGATATTTCCAGGTTTATGCAGATAGCGGTGTAGATATTTCCATGTTAATACAGATAGCGGTGCGGTTATTTCCATGTTTATACAGATAGTGGTGAAGATATTTCCATGTTTATACAGATAGCAGTGTAGATATTTCCATCTTATTACAGATGGCGGTGTAGATATGTCCATGTTCGTACAGATGGCGGTGTAGATATTTCCATGTTCATACAGATGGCGGTGTAGATATTTCGAAGTTTATAGAGATAGCGCTGTATTTATTTCCATATTTATAGAGAAATCTGTGTAGATATTTCCATGTATATGCAGATAGCTGTATAGATATTTCCATGTTCATACAGATAGCGGTGTAGATATTTCCATGTTCATAGAGATAACGGTGTAGATATTTACATCTTCATACAGATAGCGGTACAGATATTTCCATGTTCATACAGTAAGCGGTGTAGATATTTCCATGTTAATACAGATGGCAGTGTAGATATTTACATGTTCATTGATATGTCGGTGTAGATATTTCCATGTTCGTACAGATGGCGTTGTAGATATTTCCATGTTCATAGAGATGGCGGCGTAGATATTTCCATGTTTATGCAGATAGCGGTATAGATATTTCCATGTTTATACAGATGGTGGTGTAGATATTTCCATGTTTATACAGATGGCGGTCTGGATATTTCCATGTTTATAGAGATAGTGGTGTAGTTATTTCAAAGCTTATAGAGACAGCATTGTAGATATTTCCATGTTTACACAGATAGCGGTGAAGTTATTTCCATGTTTATACAGATAGCGGTGTAGATATTTCCATGTTTATACAGATAGCGGGGTAGATATTTCCATGTTTATAGACATACTGGGGTAGATAATTCCAATTTTATACAGAGAGCAGTGTAGATATTTCCAAGATCATACAGATAGCAGTGAAGATATTTCCACGTTTATAGAGATGGTGGTGTAGATATTTCCATGTTCATACAGATGGCGGTGTAGATATTTCCATGTTTATATAGATGGCCGTGTAGATATTTTCATGCTTACACAGATGGCATTGTAGATATTTCCATATTTACAAAGATAGCGGTGTAGGCATTTCTATGTTTACACAGATAGCGGTGTGGATACTTCCATGTTTATGCAGATAGCGGTGTAGATATTTCCATGTTTATACAGATAGCGGTGCGGTTATTTCCATGTTTATACAGATAGTCGTGCAGATATTTCCATGTTTATACAGATATCGGTGTAGATATTTCCTTCTTAAAACAGATGGAGGTGTAGATATGTCTATGTTCGTACAGATGGCGGTGTAGATATTTCCATGTTCATACAGATGGCGGTGTAGATATTTCGAAGTTTATAGAGATAGCGCTGTAGTTATTTCCATATTTATAGAGAAATCTGGGTAGATATTTCCATGTATATGCAGATAGCTGTGTAGATATTTCCATGTTCATGCAGACAGTGGTGTAGATATTTCGATGTTCATCGAGATGCCGGTGTACATATATCCATGTTCATATAGATAGCGGTGTAGATATTGCCATGTTCATACAGATAGCGGTGTAGATATTTCCATGTTCATACAGATAGCGGTGTAGGTATTTCCATGTTCATACAGATAGCGGTGTAGATATTTCCATGTTCATTCAGTTAGCGGTGTAGATATTTCCATGTTCATACAGAGGGCGGTGTATATATTAAAATGTTCATACAGACGGCGGTGTAGATATTTCCATGTTCATACAGATAGCGGTGTAGATATTTCCATGTTCGTACGGATGGCAGTGTAGATATTTCCATGTTCATAGAGATGGCGGTGTAGATATTTCCATGTTTATACAGATAGCAGTGTAGTTATTTCCATGTTTATAGAGATAGCAGTGTAGATATTTCCATTGATATACAGATAGCTGTGTAGATATTTGCATAGTCATACAGATAGCGGTGTAGATATTTCCACGTTTATAGAGATGGCGGTGTAGATATTTCCATGTTCATACAGAGGACGGTGTAGATATTTCCATGTTTATTGGGATGGCGGTGTAGATATTTTCATGTTTACTCAGATGGCGGTGTAGATATTTCCATGTTTACACAGATAGCGGTGTAGACATTTCCATGTTTACACAGATAGCGGTGTGGATATTTCCATGTTTAATCAGATAGCAGTGCGGATATTTCCATGTTTATACAGATAGTTGGGCAGATATTTCCATGTTTATACAGATAACGGTGTAGATATTTCCATCTTAATGCAGATGGCGGTGAAGATATGTCCATGTTTGTACAGATGGCGGTGTAGATATTTCCATGTTCATACAGATGGCGGTGTAGATATTTCGAAGTTTATAGAGATAGCGCTGTAGTTATTTCCATATTTATAGAGAAATCTGTGTAGATATTTCCATGTATATTCAGATAGCTGTGTAGATAGATCCATGTTCATGCACATAGCGGTGTAGATATTTCCATGTTCATCCAGATGCCGGTGTACATATATCCATGTTCATATAGATGGCGGTGAAGATATTTCCATGTTCATACAGATGGTGGTGTAGATATTTCCATGTTCATACTAATGGCGGTGTAGATATTTCCATGTTCATAGAGATGGCGCTGTAGATATTTCCATGTTCATACAAATGGTGGTGTAGATATTTCCAAGTTCATAGAGATGGCGGTGTTGATATTTCCATATTTATAGAGATAGCAGTGTAGTTATTTCCATGTTTATAGAGATAGTAGTGTAGATATTTCCATTTATATACAGATAGCTGTGTAGATATTTGCATGTTCATAGAGATAGCGGTGTAGATATTTCCATGTTCATACAGATAGCGGTGTAGATATTTCCATGTTCATACAGATAGCGGTGTAGATATTTCCATGTTCGTACAGATGGCGGTGTAGATATTTCCATGTTTATAGAGATGGCGGTGTAGATATTTTCATGTTTACACAGATGGCGGTGTAGATATTTCCATGTTTACACAGATAGCGGTGTAGACATTTCCATGTTTACACAGATAGCGGTGTGGATATTTCCAGGTTTATGCAGATAGCGGTGTAGATATTTCCATGTTTATACAGATAGCGGTGCGGTTATTTCCATTTTTATACAGATAGTGGTGGAGATATTTCCATGTTTATACACATAGCGGTGTAGATATTTCCATCTTATTACAGATGGCGGTGTAGGTATGTCCATGTTCATACAGATGGCGGTGTAGATATTTCCAAGTTCATACAGAGGGCGGTGTAGATATTTCAAAGTTTATAGAGATAGCGCTGTAGTTATTTCCATATTAACAGAGAAATCTGTGTAGATATTTCCATGTTCATAGAGATGGCGGCGTAGATATTTCCATGTTTATGCAGATAGCGGTATAGATATTTCCATGTTTATACAGATGGTGGTGTAGATATTTCCATGTTTATACAGATGGCGGTCTGGATATTTCCATGTTTATAGAGATAGTGGTGTAGTTATTTCAAAGCTTATAGAGACAGCATTGTAGATATTTCCATGTTTACACAGATAGCGGTGAAGTTATTTCCATGTTTATACAGATAGCGGTGTAGATATTTCCATGTTTATAGAGATAGCGGGGTAGATATTTCCATATTTATAGACATACTGGGGTAGATAATTCCAATTTTATACAGAGAGCAGTGTAGATATTTCCAAGTTCATACAGATAGCAGTGTAGATATTTCCACGTTTATAGAGATGGCGGTGTAGATATTTCCATGTTCATACAGATGGCGGTGTGGATATTTCCATGTTTATATAGATGGCGGTGTAGATATTTTCATGCTTACACAGATGGCATTGTAGATATTTCCATGTATACACAGATAGCGGTGTAGGCATTTCTATGTTTACACAGATAGCGGTGTGGATATTTCCATGTTTATGCAGATAGCGGTTTAGATATTTCCATGTTTATGCAGATAGCGGTGCGGTTATTTCCATGTTTATCCAGATAGTCGTGCAGATATTTCCATGTTTATACAGATATCGGTGTAGATATTTCCTTCTTAAAACAGATGGAGGTGTAGATATGTCCATGTTCGTACAGATGGCGGTGTAGATATTTCCATGTTCATACAGATGGCGGTGTAGATATTTCGAAGTTTATAGAGATAGCGCTGTAGTTATTTCCATATTTATAGAGAAATCTGTGTAGATATTTCCATGAATATGCAGATAGCTGTGTAGATATTTCCATGTTCATGCAGATAGCGGTGTAGATATTTCGATGTTCATCGAGATGCCGGTGTACATATATCCATGTTCATACAGATAGCGGTGTAGCTATTTCCATGTTCATACAGATAGCGGTGTAGATATTTCCATGTCCATTCAGATAGCGGTGTAGGTATTTCCATGTTCGTACAGATAGCGGTGTAGATATTTCCATGTTCATTCAGTTAGCGGTGTAGATATTTCCATGTTCGTACGGATGGCAGTGTAGATATTTCCATGTTCATACAGATGGCGGTGTAGATATTTCCATGTTCATACAGATAGCGGTGTAGATATTTCCATGTTCGTACGGATGGCAGTGTAGATATTTCCATGTTCATAGAGATGGCGGTGTAGATATTTCCATGTTTATACAGATAGCAGTGTAGTTATTTCCATGTTTATAGAGATAGCAGTGTAGATATTTCCATTGGTATACAGAAAGCTGTGTAGATATTTGCATGGTCATACAGATAGCGGTGTAGATATTTCCATGTTCGTACAGATAGCGGTGTAGATATTTCCACGTTGATACAGATAGCGGTGTATATATTTCCATGTTCCTACAGATAACGGTGTAGATATTTCCATGTTCATACAGATAGCGGTGTAGATATTTCCATGTTCATACAGTTAGCGGTGTAGATATTTCCATGTTCATACACATGGCGGTGTAGATATTTACATGTTCATACAGATGCGGGAAAGATATTTCCATGATCGTACAGATGGCGGTGTAGATATTTCCATGTTCATAGAGATGGCGGTGTAGATATTTCCATGTTTATGCAGATAGCGGTATAGATATTTCCATGTTTATACAGATGGTGGTGTAGATATTTCCATGTTTATAGAGATGGCAGTCTAGATATTTCCATGTTTACAGAGATAGTGGCGTTGTTATTTCCAAGTTTATAGAGACAGCGTTGTAGATATTTCCATGTTTATACAGATAGCGGTGAAGATATTTCCATGTTTATACAGATAGCGGTGTAGATATTTCCATGTTTATACAGATAGCAGTGTAGATATTTCCATGTTTATAGAGATAGTGGTGTAGATAATTTCAATTTAATACAGAGAGCAGTGTAGGTATTTCCAAGTTCATACAGATAGCGGTGTAGATATCTCCACGTTTATAGAGATGGCGGTGTAGATATTTCCATGTTCATACAGAGGACGGTGTAGATATTTCCATGTTTATTGGGACGGCGGTGTAGATATTTTCATGTTTACACAGATGGCGGTGTAGATATTTCCATGTTTACACAGATAGCGGTGAAGACATTTCCATGTTTACACAGATAGCGGTGTGGATATTTCCATGTTTAATCAGATAGCAGTGCGGATATTTCCATGTTTATACAGATAGTTGGGCAGATATTTCCATGTTTATACAGATAGCGGTGTAGATATTTCCATCTTAATGCAGATGGCGGTGAAGATATGTCCATGTTTGTACAGATGGCGGTGTAGATATTTCCATGTTCATACAGATGGCAGTGTAGATATTTCGAAGTTTATAGAGATAGCGCTGTAGTTATTTCCATATTTATAGAGAAATCTGTGTAGATATTTCCATGTATATTCAGATAGCTGTGTAGATAGATCCATGTTCATGCACATAGCGGTGTAGATATTTCCATGTTCATCCAGATGCCGGTGTACATATATCCATTTTCATATAGATGGCGGTGAAGATATTTCCATGTTCATACAGATGGTGGTGTAGATATTTCCATGTTCATACTAATGGCGGTGTAGATATTTCCATGTTCATAGAGATGGCGCTGTAGATATTTCCATGTTCATACAAATGGCGGTGTAGATATTTCCATGTTCATAGAGATGGCGGTGTTGATATTTCCATATTTATAGAGATAGCAGTGTAGTTATTTCCATGTTTATAGAGATAGTAGTGTAGATATTTCCATTTATATACAGATAGCTGTGTAGATATTTGCATGTTCATAGAGATAGCGGTGTAGATATTTCCATGTTCATACAGATAGCGGTGTAGATATTTCCATGTTCATACAGATAGCGGTGTAGATATTTCCATGTTCATACAGATATCGGTGGAGATATTTCCCTGTTCATACAGATAGCGGTGTACATATTTCCATGTTCATACAGTTTGCGGTTTAGATATTTCCATGTTCATACAGATGGCGGTGTAGATATTTACATGTTCATACAGATGGGGGTGTAGTTATTTCCATGTTCATAGAGATAGCGGTGTAGATATTTCCATGTTCATACAGATAGCGGTGTAGATATTTCCATGTTCATACAGATAGCGGTGTAGATATTTCCATTTTCATACCAATAGCAGTGTAGACATTTCCATGTTCATATATTTAGCGGTGTAGATATTTCCATGTTCATACACATGGCGGTGTAGATATTTCCATGTTTATAGAGCTGGCGGTGTAGATATTTTCATGCTTACGCAGATGGCAGTGTAGATATTTCCATGTTTCCGCAGATAGCGGTGTAGACATTTCTATGTTTACACAGATAGCGGTGTGGATATTTCCATGTTTATGCAGATAGCGGTGTTGATATTTCCATGTTTATACAGATAGCGGTGCGGTTATTTCCATGTTTGTACAGACAGTCGTGCAGATATTTACATGTTTATACAGATAACGGTGTAGATATTTCCATCTTAAAACAGATGGAGGTGTAGATATGTCCATGTTCGTACAGATGGCGGTGTAGATATTTCCATGTTCATACAGATGGCGGTGTAGATATTTCGAAGTTTAAAGAGATAGCACTGTAGTTATTTCCATATTTATAGAGAAATCTGTGTAGATATTTCCATGTATATGCAGATAGCTGTGTAGATATTTCCATGTTCTTGCAGATAGCGGTGTAGATATTTCCATGTTCATCCAGATGCCGGTGTACATATATCCATGCTCATACAGATGGCGGTGAAGATATTTCCATGTTCATACAGATGGTGGTGTAGGTATTTCCATGTTCATACAAATGGCCCTGTAGATATTTCCATGTTCATAGAGATGGCGGTGTAGATATTTCCAGGTTCATACAAATGGCGGTGTAGATATTTCCATGTTCATAGAGATGGCCGTGTAGATATTTCCATGTTTATACATATAGCAGTGTAGTTATTTCCATGTTTATAGAGATACCAGTGTGGATATTTCCATTGATATACAGATAGCTGTGTAGATATTTACATGTTCATACAGATAGTGGTGTAGATATTTCCATGTTCATACAGATAGCGGTGTAGATATTTCCATGTTCATACAGATCGCGGTGTAGATATTTCCATGTTCATACAGATAGCGGTGTAGATATTTCCATATTCATACAGATAGCGGTGTAGATATTTCCATATACATACAGTTAGCGGTGTAGTTATTTCCATGTTCATACAGATGGCGGTGTAGATATTTACATGTTCATACAGATGGCAGTGTAGATATTTCCATGTTCATACAGATAGCGGTGTAGAGATTTCCATGTTCATACATATAGCGGTGTAGATATTTCCATGTTGATACAGATAGCGGTCTAGATATTTCCAGGTTCATACCAATAGCGGTGTAGACATTTCCATGTTCATACAGTTAGCGGTGTAGATATTTCCATGTTCATACAGATGGTGGTGTAGATATTTACATGTTCATACAGATGGCGGTGTAGATATTTCCATGTTCGTACGGATGCCAGTGTAGTTATTTCCATGTTCATACAGGTGGCGGTGTAGATATTTCCATGTTTTTTACAGATAGCAGTGTAGTTATTTCCATGTTTATAGAGATAGCAGTGTAGATATTTCCATTGATATAGAGATATCTGTGTAGATATTTGCATGGTCATACAGGTAGCGGTGTAGATATTTCCATGTTCGTACAGATAGCGTTGTAGATATTTCCATGTTCATACAGATAGCGGTGTAGATATTTCCATGTTCATATAGATAACGGTGTAGATATTTCCATGTTCATACAGTTAGCGGTGTAGATATTTCCACGTTTATACAGATGGCGGTGTAGATATTTCCATGTTCATACAGATGGCGGTGTAGATATTTCCATGTTCATACAGAGGACGGTGTAGATATTTCAATGTTTATTGGGATGGCGGTGTAGATATTTTCATGTTTACACAGATGGCGGTGTAGGTATTTCCATGTTTACACAGATAGCGGTGTAGACATTTCCATGTTTACACAGATAGCGGTGTGGATATTTCCATGTTTATTCAGAAAGCAGTGTGGATATTTCCATGTTTGTACAGATAGTTGGGCAGATATTTCCATGTTTATACAGATAGCGGTGTAGATATTTCCATCTTAATGCAGATGGCGGTGAAGATATGTCCATGTTTGTACAGATGGCGGTGTAGGTATTTCCATGTTCATACAGATGGCGGTGTAGATATTTCGAAGTTTATAGAGATAGCGCTGTAGTTATTTCCATATTTATAGAGAAATCTGTGTAGATAATTCCATGTATATTCAGATAGCTGTGTTGATAGATCCATGTTCATGCACATAGCGGTGTAGATATTTCCATGTTCATCCAGATGCCCGTGTACATAAATCCATGTTCATATAGATGGCTGTGAAGATATTTCCATGTTCATACAGATGGTGGTGTATATATTTCCATGTTCAAACTAATGGCGGTGTAGATATTTCCATGTTCATAGAGATGGCGCTGTAGATATTTCCATGTTCATACAAATGGCGGTGTAGATATTTCCAAGTTTTTAGAGATGGCTGTGTTGATATTTCCATATTTATAGAGATAGCAGTGTAGTTATTTTCGTGTTTATAGAGATAGTAGTGTAGATATTTCCATTTATATACAGATAGCTGTGTAGATATTTGCATGTTCATAGAGATAGCGGTGTAGATATTTCCATGTTCATACAGATAGCGATGTAGATATTTCCATGTTCATACAGATAGCGGTGTAGATATTTCCATGTTCATACAGATAGCGGTGTAGATATTTCCCTGTTCATACAGATAGCGGTGTACATATTTCCATGTTCATACAGTTTGCGGTTTAGATATTTCCATGTTCATACAGATGGCGCTGTAGATATTTACATGTTCATACAGATGGCGGTGTAGTTATTTCCATGTTCATACAGATAGCGGTGTAGATATTTCCATGTTCATACAGATAGCGGTGTAGATATTTCCGAGTTCATACAGATAGCGGTGAAGGTATTTCCATTTTCATACCAATAGCAGTGTAGACATTTCCATGTTCATACATTTAGCGGTGTAGATATTTCCATGTTCATACAGATGGCGGTGTAGATATTTCCATATTTATACAGATAGCAGTGTAGTTATTTCCATGTTTATAGAGATAGCAGTGTAGATATTTCCATTGATATACAGATAGCTGTGTAGATATTTGCATGTTCACACAGATAGCGGTGTAGATATTTCCATGTTCGTACAGATAGCGGTGTAGATATTTCCATGTTGATACAGATAGCGGTGTAGATATTTCCATGTTCCTACAGATTACGGTGTAGATATTTCCATGTTCATACAGATAGCGGTGTTGATATTTCCATGTTCATACAGTTAGCAGTGTAGATATTTCCATGTTCATACAGATGTCGGTGTAGATATTTACATGTTCATACAGATGGCGGTATAGGTATTTCCATGTTCGTACAGATGGCGGTGTAGATATTTCCATTTTCATAGAGATGGCGGTGTAGATATTTCCATGTTTATGCAGATAGCGGTATAGATATTTCCATGTTTATACAGATGGTGGTGTAGATATTTCCATGTTTATAGAGATGGCAGTCTAGATATTTCCATGTTTACAGAGATAGTGGCGTTGTTATTTCCAAGTTTATAGAGACAGCGTTGTAGATATTTCCATGTTTATACAGATAGCGGTGAAGATATTTCCATGTTTATACAGATAGCGGTGTAGATATTTCCATGTTTATACAGATAGCAGTGTAGATATTTCCATGTTTATAGAGATAGTGGTGTAGATAATTTCAATTTAATACAGAGAGCAGTGTAGGTATTTCCAAGTTCATACAGATAGCGGTGTAGATATCTCCACGTTTATAGAGATGGCGGTGTAGATATTTCCATGTTCATACAGAGGACGGTGTAGATATTTCCATGTTTATTGGGACGGCGGTGTAGATATTTTCATGTTTACACAGATGGCGGTGTAGATATTTCCATGTTTACACAGATAGCGGTGAAGACATTTCCATGTTTACACAGATAGCGGTGTGGATATTTCCATGTTTAATCAGATAGCAGTGCGGATATTTCCATGTTTATACAGATAGTTGGGCAGATATTTCCATGTTTATACAGATAGCGGTGTAGATATTTCCATCTTAATGCAGATGGCGGTGAAGATATGTCCATGTTTGTACAGATGGCGGTGTAGATATTTCCATGTTCATACAGATGGCAGTGTAGATATTTCGAAGTTTATAGAGATAGCGCTGTAGTTATTTCCATATTTATAGAGAAATCTGTGTAGATATTTCCATGTATATTCAGATAGCTGTGTAGATAGATCCATGTTCATGCACATAGCGGTGTAGATATTTCCATGTTCATCCAGATGCCGGTGTACATATATCCATTTTCATATAGATGGCGGTGAAGATATTTCCATGTTCATACAGATGGTGGTGTAGATATTTCCATGTTCATACTAATGGCGGTGTAGATATTTCCATGTTCATAGAGATGGCGCTGTAGATATTTCCATGTTCATACAAATGGCGGTGTAGATATTTCCATGTTCATAGAGATGGCGGTGTTGATATTTCCATATTTATAGAGATAGCAGTGTAGTTATTTCCATGTTTATAGAGATAGTAGTGTAGATATTTCCATTTATATACAGATAGCTGTGTAGATATTTGCATGTTCATAGAGATAGCGGTGTAGATATTTCCATGTTCATACAGATTGCGGTGTAGATATTTCCATGTTCATACAGATAGCGGTGTAGATATTTCCATGTTCATACAGATATCGGTGGAGATATTTCCCTGTTCATACAGATAGCGGTGTACATATTTCCATGTTCATACAGTTTGCGGTTTAGATATTTCCATGTTCATACAGATGGCGGTGTAGATATTTACATGTTCATACAGATGGGGGTGTAGTTATTTCCATGTTCATAGAGATAGC
This sequence comes from Gorilla gorilla gorilla, assembly GCF_029281585.2. Classification (NCBI taxonomy): domain Eukaryota; kingdom Metazoa; phylum Chordata; class Mammalia; order Primates; family Hominidae; genus Gorilla; species Gorilla gorilla. The sequence continues at coordinate 80,018,912 of NC_073244.2, forward strand.
GGTGTAGATATTTCCATGTTCATACAGATAGCGGTGTAGATATTTCCATGTTCATACAGATAGCGGTGTAGATATTTCCATTTTCATACCAATAGCAGTGTAGACATTTCCATGTTCATATATTTAGCGGTGTAGATATTTCCATGTTCATACAGATGGCGGTGTCGATATTTCCATGTTCATAGAGATGGCGGTGTAGATATTTCCATATTTATACAGATAGCAGTGTAGTTATTTCCATGTTTATAGACATAGCAGTGTAGATATTGCCATTGATATACAGATAGCTGTGTAGATATTTGCATGGTCATACAGATAGCGGTGTAGATATTTCCATGTTCGTACAGATAGCGGTGTAGATATTTCCATGTTGATACAGATAGCGGTGTAGATGTTTCCATGTTCCTACAGATAACGGTGTAGATATTTCCATGTTCATACAGATAGCGGTGTAGATTTTTCCATGTTCATACAGTTAGCGGTGTAGATATTTCCATGTTCATACAGATGGCGGTGTAGATATTTACATGTTCATACAGATGCGGGAAAGATATTTCCATGTTGGTACAGATGGCGGTGTAGATATTTCCATGTTCATAGAGATGGCGGTGTAGATATTTCCATGTTTATGCAGATAGCGGTATAGATATTTCCATGTTTATACAGATGGCGGTGTAGATATTTCCATGTTTATAGAGATGACGGTCTAGATATTTCCAAGTTTACAGAGATAGTGGCGTAGTTATTTCCAAGTTTATAGAGACAGCGGTGTAGATATTTCCATGTTCATACAGATAGCGGTGTAGATATTTCCATGTTCATACAGTTAGGGGTGTAGATATTTCCATGTTCATACAAATGGCGGTGTAGATATTTCCATGTTTATAGAGATGGCGGTGAAGATATTTCCATGTTCATAAAGATGGCGGTGTAAATATTTCCATGTTCGTACGGATGGCAGTGTAGGTATTTCCATGTTCATCCAGGTGGCGGTGTATATATTTCCATGTTTATACAGATAGCTGTGTAGATATTTCCATGTTCATACAGATAGTGGTGTAGATATTTCCATGTTCATACTGATAACGGTGTAGATATTTCCATGTTCATACAGATAGCGATGTAGATATTTCCATGTTCATACTGTTAGGGGTGTAGATATTTCAATGTTCATACAAATGGCGGTGTAGATATTTCCATGTTTATACAGATAGCAGTGTAGATATTTCCATGTTTATAGAGATAGCAGTGTAGATATTTCCATTGATATACAGATAGCTGTGTAGATATTTGCATGTTCATACACATAGCGGTGTAGATATTTCCATGTTCATACAGATAGCGGTGTAGATATTTCCATGTTCGTACAGATGGCGGTGTAGATATTTCCACGTTTATAGAGATGGCGGTGTAGATATTTTCATGTTTACACAGATGGCGGTGTAGATATTTCCATGTTTACACAGATAGCGGTGTAGACATTTCCATGTTTACACAGATAGCGGTGTGGATATTTCCAGGTTTATGCAGATAGCGGTGTAGATATTTCCATGTTAATACAGATAGCGGTGCGGTTATTTCCATGTTTATACAGATAGTGGTGAAGATATTTCCATGTTTATACAGATAGCAGTGTAGATATTTCCATCTTATTACAGATGGCGGTGTAGATATGTCCATGTTCGTACAGATGGCGGTGTAGATATTTCCATGTTCATACAGATGGCGGTGTAGATATTTCGAAGTTTATAGAGATAGCGCTGTATTTATTTCCATATTTATAGAGAAATCTGTGTAGATATTTCCATGTATATGCAGATAGCTGTATAGATATTTCCATGTTCATACAGATAGCGGTGTAGATATTTCCATGTTCATAGAGATAACGGTGTAGATATTTACATCTTCATACAGATAGCGGTACAGATATTTCCATGTTCATACAGTAAGCGGTGTAGATATTTCCATGTTAATACAGATGGCAGTGTAGATATTTACATGTTCATTGATATGTCGGTGTAGATATTTCCATGTTCGTACAGATGGCGTTGTAGATATTTCCATGTTCATAGAGATGGCGGCGTAGATATTTCCATGTTTATGCAGATAGCGGTATAGATATTTCCATGTTTATACAGATGGTGGTGTAGATATTTCCATGTTTATACAGATGGCGGTCTGGATATTTCCATGTTTATAGAGATAGTGGTGCAGTTATTTCAAAGCTTATAGAGACAGCATTGTAGATATTTCCATGTTTACACAGATAGCGGTGAAGTTATTTCCATGTTTATACAGATAGCGGTGTAGATATTTCCATGTTTATACAGATAGCGGGGTAGATATTTCCATGTTTATAGACATACTGGGGTAGATAATTCCAATTTTATACAGAGAGCAGTGTAGATATTTCCAAGATCATACAGATAGCAGTGAAGATATTTCCACGTTTATAGAGATGGTTGTGTAGATATTTCCATGTTCATACAGATGGCGGTGTAGATATTTCCATGTTTATATAGATGGCCGTGTAGATATTTTCATGCTTACACAGATGGCATTGTAGATATTTCCATATTTACAAAGATAGCGGTGTAGGCATTTCTATGTTTACACAGATAGCGGTGTGGATACTTCCATGTTTATGCAGATAGCGGTGTAGATATTTCCATGTTTATACAGATAGCGGTGCGGTTATTTCCATGTTTATACAGATAGTCGTGCAGATATTTCCATGTTTATACAGATATCGGTGTAGATATTTCCTTCTTAAAACAGATGGAGGTGTAGATATGTCTATGTTCGTACAGATGGCGGTGTAGATATTTCCATGTTCATACAGATGGCGGTGTAGATATTTCGAAGTTTATAGAGATAGCGCTGTAGTTATTTCCATATTTATAGAGAAATCTGGGTAGATATTTCCATGTATATGCAGATAGCTGTGTAGATATTTCCATGTTCATGCAGATAGTGGTGTAGATATTTCGATGTTCATCGAGATGCCGGTGTACATATATCCATGTTCATATAGATAGCGGTGTAGATATTGCCATGTTCATACAGATAGCGGTGTAGATATTTCCATGTTCATACAGATAGCGGTGTAGGTATTTCCATGTTCATACAGATAGCGGTGTAGATATTTCCATGTTCATTCAGTTAGCGGTGTAGATATTTCCATGTTCATACAGAGGGCGGTGTATATATTAAAATGTTCATACAGACGGCGGTGTAGATATTTCCATGTTCATACAGATAGCGGTGTAGATATTTCCATGTTCGTACGGATGGCAGTGTAGATATTTCCATGTTCATAGAGATGGCGGTGTAGATATTTCCATGTTTATACAGATAGCAGTGTAGTTATTTCCATGTTTATAGAGATAGCAGTGTAGATATTTCCATTGATATACAGATAGCTGTGTAGATATTTGCATAGTCATACAGATAGCGGTGTAGATATTTCCACGTTTATAGAGATGGCGGTGTAGATATTTCCATGTTCATACAGAGGACGGTGTAGATATTTCCATGTTTATTGGGATGGCGGTGTAGATATTTTCATGTTTACTCAGATGGCGGTGTAGATATTTCCATGTTTACACAGATAGCGGTGTAGACATTTCCATGTTTACACAGATAGCGGTGTGGATATTTCCATGTTTAATCAGATAGCAGTGCGGATATTTCCATGTTTATACAGATAGTTGGGCAGATATTTCCATGTTTATACAGATAACGGTGTAGATATTTCCATCTTAATGCAGATGGCGGTGAAGATATGTCCATGTTTGTACAGATGGCGGTGTAGATATTTCCATGTTCATACAGATGGCGGTGTAGATATTTCGAAGTTTATAGAGATAGCGCTGTAGTTATTTCCATATTTATAGAGAAATCTGTGTAGATATTTCCATGTATATTCAGATAGCTGTGTAGATAGATCCATGTTCATGCACATAGCGGTGTAGATATTTCCATGTTCATCCAGATGCTGGTGTACATATATCCATGTTCATATAGATGGCGGTGAAGATATTTCCATGTTCATACAGATGGTGGTGTAGATATTTCCATGTTCATACTAATGGCGGTGTAGATATTTCCATGTTCATAGAGATGGCGCTGTAGATATTTCCATGTTCATACAAATGGCGGTGTAGATATTTCCAAGTTCATAGAGATGGCGGTGTTGATATTTCCATATTTATAGAGATAGCAGTGTAGTTATTTCCATGTTTATAGAGATAGTAGTGTAGATATTTCCATTTATATACAGATAGCTGTGTAGATATTTGCATGTTCATAGAGATAGCGGTGTAGATATTTCCATGTTCATACAGATAGCGGTGTAGATATTTCCATGTTCATACAGATAGCGGTGTAGATATTTCCATGTTCGTACAGATGGCGGTGTAGATATTTCCATGTTTATAGAGATGGCGGTGTAGATATTTTCATGTTTACACAGATGGCGGTGTAGATATTTCCATGTTTACACAGATAGCGGTGTAGACATTTCCATGTTTACACAGATAGCGGTGTGGATATTTCCAGGTTTATGCAGATAGCGGTGTAGATATTTCCATGTTTATACAGATAGCGGTGCGGTTATTTCCATTTTTATACAGATAGTGGTGGAGATATTTCCATGTTTATACACATAGCGGTGTAGATATTTCCATCTTATTACAGATGGCGGTGTAGGTATGTCCATGTTCATACAGATGGCGGTGTAGATATTTCCAAGTTCATACAGAGGGCGGTGTAGATATTTCAAAGTTTATAGAGATAGCGCTGTAGTTATTTCCATATTAACAGAGAAATCTGTGTAGATATTTCCATGTTCATAGAGATGGCGGCGTAGATATTTCCATGTTTATGCAGATAGCGGTATAGATATTTCCATGTTTATACAGATGGTGGTGTAGATATTTCCATGTTTATACAGATGGCGGTCTGGATATTTCCATGTTTATAGAGATAGTGGTGTAGTTATTTCAAAGCTTATAGAGACAGCATTGTAGATATTTCCATGTTTACACAGATAGCGGTGAAGTTATTTCCATGTTTATACAGATAGCGGTGTAGATATTTCCATGTTTATAGAGATAGCGGGGTAGATATTTCCATGTTTATAGACATACTGGGGTAGATAATTCCAATTTTATACAGAGAGCAGTGTAGATATTTCCAAGTTCATACAGATAGCAGTGTAGATATTTCCACGTTTATAGAGATGGCGGTGTAGATATTTCCATGTTCATACAGATGGCGGTGTGGATATTTCCATGTTTATATAGATGGCGGTGTAGATATTTTCATGCTTACACAGATGGCATTGTAGATATTTCCATGTTTACACAGATAGCGGTGTAGGCATTTCTATGTTTACACAGATAGCGGTGTGGATATTTCCATGTTTATGCAGATAGCGGTTTAGATATTTCCATGTTTATGCAGATAGCGGTGCGGTTATTTCCATGTTTATCCAGATAGTCGTGCAGATATTTCCATGTTTATACAGATATCGGTGTAGATATTTCCTTCTTAAAACAGATGGAGGTGTAGATATGTCCATGTTCGTACAGATGGCGGTGTAGATATTTCCATGTTCATACAGATGGCGGTGTAGATATTTCGAAGTTTATAGAGATAGCGCTGTAGTTATTTCCATATTTATAGAGAAATCTGTGTAGATATTTCCATGAATATGCAGATAGCTGTGTAGATATTTCCATGTTCATGCAGATAGCGGTGTAGATATTTCGATGTTCATCTAGATGCCGGTGTACATATATCCATGTTCATACAGATAGCGGTGTAGCTATTTCCATGTTCATACAGATAGCGGTGTAGATATTTCCATGTCCATTCAGATAGCGGTGTAGGTATTTCCATGTTCGTACAGATAGCGGTGTAGATATTTCCATGTTCATTCAGTTAGCGGTGTAGATATTTCCATGTTCGTACGGATGGCAGTGTAGATATTTCCATGTTCATACAGATGGCGGTGTAGATATTTCCATGTTCATACAGATAGCGGTGTAGATATTTCCATGTTCGTACGGATGGCAGTGTAGATATTTCCATGTTCATAGAGATGGCGGTGTAGATATTTCCATGTTTATACAGATAGCAGTGTAGTTATTTCCATGTTTATAGAGATAGCAGTGTAGATATTTCCATTGGTATACAGAAAGCTGTGTAGATATTTGCATGGTCATACAGATAGCGGTGTAGATATTTCCATGTTCGTACAGATAGCGGTGTAGATATTTCCACGTTGATACAGATAGCGGTGTATATATTTCCATGTTCCTACAGATAACGGTGTAGATATTTCCATGTTCATACAGATAGCGGTGTAGATATTTCCATGTTCATACAGTTAGCGGTGTAGATATTTCCATGTTCATACAGATGGCGGTGTAGATATTTCGAAGTTTATAGAGATAGCGCTGTAGTTATTTCCATATTTATAGAGAAATCTGTGTAGATATTTCCATGTATATTCAGATAGCTGTGTAGATAGATCCATGTTCATGCACATAGCGGTGTAGATATTTCCATGTTCATCCAGATGCTGGTGTACATATATCCATGTTCATATAGATGGCGGTGAAGATATTTCCATGTTCATACAGATGGTGGTGTAGATATTTCCATGTTCATACTAATGGCGGTGTAGATATTTCCATGTTCATAGAGATGGCGCTGTAGATATTTCCATGTTCATACAAATGGCGGTGTAGATATTTCCAAGTTCATAGAGATGGCGGTGTTGATATTTCCATATTTATAGAGATAGCAGTGTAGTTATTTCCATGTTTATAGAGATAGTAGTGTAGATATTTCCATTTATATACAGATAGCTGTGTAGATATTTGCATGTTCATAGAGATAGCGGTGTAGATATTTCCATGTTCATACAGATAGCGGTGTAGATATTTCCATGTTCATACAGATAGCGGTGTAGATATTTCCATGTTCGTACAGATGGCGGTGTAGATATTTCCATGTTTATAGAGATGGCGGTGTAGATATTTTCATGTTTACACAGATGGCGGTGTAGATATTTCCATGTTTACACAGATAGCGGTGTAGACATTTCCATGTTTACACAGATAGCGGTGTGGATATTTCCAGGTTTATGCAGATAGCGGTGTAGATATTTCCATGTTTATACAGATAGCGGTGCGGTTATTTCCATTTTTATACAGATAGTGGTGGAGATATTTCCATGTTTATACACATAGCGGTGTAGATATTTCCATCTTATTACAGATGGCGGTGTAGGTATGTCCATGTTCATACAGATGGCGGTGTAGATATTTCCAAGTTCATACAGAGGGCGGTGTAGATATTTCAAAGTTTATAGAGATAGCGCTGTAGTTATTTCCATATTAACAGAGAAATCTGTGTAGATATTTCCATGTTCATAGAGATGGCGGCGTAGATATTTCCATGTTTATGCAGATAGCGGTATAGATATTTCCATGTTTATACAGATGGTGGTGTAGATATTTCCATGTTTATACAGATGGCGGTCTGGATATTTCCATGTTTATAGAGATAGTGGTGTAGTTATTTCAAAGCTTATAGAGACAGCATTGTAGATATTTCCATGTTTACACAGATAGCGGTGAAGTTATTTCCATGTTTATACAGATAGCGGTGTAGATATTTCCATGTTTATAGAGATAGCGGGGTAGATATTTCCATGTTTATAGACATACTGGGGTAGATAATTCCAATTTTATACAGAGAGCAGTGTAGATATTTCCAAGTTCATACAGATAGCAGTGTAGATATTTCCACGTTTATAGAGATGGCGGTGTAGATATTTCCATGTTCATACAGATGGCGGTGTGGATATTTCCATGTTTATATAGATGGCGGTGTAGATATTTTCATGCTTACACAGATGGCATTGTAGATATTTCCATGTTTACACAGATAGCGGTGTAGGCATTTCTATGTTTACACAGATAGCGGTGTGGATATTTCCATGTTTATGCAGATAGCGGTTTAGATATTTCCATGTTTATGCAGATAGCGGTGCGGTTATTTCCATGTTTATCCAGATAGTCGTGCAGATATTTCCATGTTTATACAGATATCGGTGTAGATATTTCCTTCTTAAAACAGATGGAGGTGTAGATATGTCCATGTTCGTACAGATGGCGGTGTAGATATTTCCATGTTCATACAGATGGCGGTGTAGATATTTCGAAGTTTATAGAGATAGCGCTGTAGTTATTTCCATATTTATAGAGAAATCTGTGTAGATATTTCCATGAATATGCAGATAGCTGTGTAGATATTTCCATGTTCATGCAGATAGCGGTGTAGATATTTCGATGTTCATCTAGATGCCGGTGTACATATATCCATGTTCATACAGATAGCGGTGTAGCTATTTCCATGTTCATACAGATAGCGGTGTAGATATTTCCATGTCCATTCAGATAGCGGTGTAGGTATTTCCATGTTCGTACAGATAGCGGTGTAGATATTTCCATGTTCATTCAGTTAGCGGTGTAGATATTTCCATGTTCGTACGGATGGCAGTGTAGATATTTCCATGTTCATACAGATGGCGGTGTAGATATTTCCATGTTCATACAGATAGCGGTGTAGATATTTCCATGTTCGTACGGATGGCAGTGTAGATATTTCCATGTTCATAGAGATGGCGGTGTAGATATTTCCATGTTTATACAGATAGCAGTGTAGTTATTTCCATGTTTATAGAGATAGCAGTGTAGATATTTCCATTGGTATACAGAAAGCTGTGTAGATATTTGCATGGTCATACAGATAGCGGTGTAGATATTTCCATGTTCGTACAGATAGCGGTGTAGATATTTCCACGTTGATACAGATAGCGGTGTATATATTTCCATGTTCCTACAGATAACGGTGTAGATATTTCCATGTTCATACAGATAGCGGTGTAGATATTTCCATGTTCATACAGTTAGCGGTGTAGATATTTCCATGTTCATACACATGGCGGTGTAGATATTTACATGTTCATACAGATGCGGGAAAGATATTTCCATGATCGTACAGATGGCGGTGTAGATATTTCCATGTTCATAGAGATGGCGGTGTAGATATTTCCATGTTTATGCAGATAGCGGTATAGATATTTCCATGTTTATAGAGATGGTGGTGTAGATATTTCCATGTTTATAGAGATGACGGTCTAGATATTTCCATGTTTACAGAGATAGTGGCGAAGTTATTTCCAAGTATATAGAGACAGCGTTGTAGATATTTAAATGTTTATACAGATAGCGGTGAAGATATTTCCATGTTTATACAGATTGCGGTGTAGATATTTCCATGTTTATACAGATAGCAGTGTAGATATTTCCATGTTTATAGAGATAGTGGTGTAGATAATTTCAATTTAATACAGAGAGCAGTGTAGGTATTTCCAAGTTCATACAGGTAGCGGTGTAGATATTTCCACGTTTATAGAGATGGCGGTGCAGATATTTCCATGTTCATACAGAGGACGGTGTAGATATTTCCATGTTTATTGGGATGGCGGTGTAGATATTTTCATGTTTACACACATGGCGGTGTAGATATTTCCATGTTTACACAGATAGCGGTGTAGACATTTTCATGTTTACACAGATAGCGGTGAGAATATTTCCATGTTTATGCAGATATCAGTGAAGATATTTCCATGTTTATACAGATAGCGGTGCGAATATTTCCATGTTTATTCAGATAGCGGTGCGGATATTTCCATGTTATACAGATATTTCGGCAGATATTTCCATGTTTATACAGATAGCAGTGTAGATATTTCCATCTTAATACAGATGGCGGTGAAGATATGTCCATGTTTGTACAGATGGCGGTGTAGATATTTCCATGTTCATACAGATGGCTGTGAAGATATTTCGAAGTTTATAGAGATAGCGCTGTAGTTATTTCCATATTTATAGAGAAATCTGTGTAGATATTTCCATGTATATTCAGATAGCTGTGTAGATAGATCCATGTTCATGCAGATAGCGGTGTAGATATTTCCATGTTCATCCAGATGCCGGTGTACATATATCCATGTTCATATAGATGGCGGTGAAGATATTTCCATGTTCATACAGATGGAGGTGTAGATATTTCCATGTTCATACTAATGGCGGTGTAGATATTTCCATGTTCATAGAGATGGCGCTGTAGATATTACCATGTTCATACAAATGGCGGTGTAGATATTTCCAAGTTCATAGAGATGGCGGTGTTGATATTTCCATATTTATAGAGATAGCAGTGTAGTTATTTCCATGTTTATAGAGATAGTAGTGTAGATATTTACAGATAGCTGTGTAGATATTTGCATGTTCATAGAGATACCGGTGTAGATATTTCCATGTTCATACAGATAGCGGTGTAGATATTTCCATGTTCATACAGATAGCGGTGTAGATATTACCATGTTCATACAGATAGTGGTGTAGATATTTCCATGTTCATACAGATAGCGGTGTACATATTTCCATGTTCATACAGTTAGCGGTTTAGGTATTTCCATGTTCATAAAGATGGCCGTGTAGATATTTACATGTTCACACAGATGGCGGTGTAGGTATTTCCATGTTCATACAGATAGCGGTGTAGATATTTCCATGTTCATACAGATGGCGGTGTAGATATTTCCATGTTCATAAAGATAGCGGTGTAGATATTTCCATGTTCATACCAATAACGGTGTAGACATTTCCATGTTCATATATTTAGCGGTGTAGATATTTCCATGTTCATACAGATGGCGGTGTAGATATTTCCATGTTCATAGAGATGGCGGTGTAGATATTTCCATATTTATACAGATAGCAGTGTAGTTATTTCCATGTTAATAGAGATAGCAGTGTAGATATTGCCATTGATATACAGATAGCTGTGTAGATATTTGCATGGTCATACAGATAGCGGTGTAGATATTTCCATGTTCGTACAGATAGCGGTGTAGATATTTCCATGTTCATACAGATAGCGGTGTAGATATTTCCATGTTCATACAGATAACGGTGTAGATATTTCCATGTTCATACAGATAGCGGTGTAGATATTTCCATGTTCATACAGTTAGCGGTGTAGATATTTCCATGTTCATAGAGATGGCGGTGTAGATATTTCCATGTTTATGCAGATAGCGGTATGGATATTTCCATGTTTATACAGACGGTGGTGTAGATATTTCCATGTTTATAGAGATGGCGGCGTAGATATTTCCATGTTCATAAAGATGGCGTTGTAAATATTTCCATGTTCGTACGGATGGCAGTGTAGATATTTCCATGTTCATACAGGTGGCGGTGTATATATTTCCATGTTTATACAGATAGCTGTGTAGATATTTCCATGTTCATACAGATAGCGGTGTAGATATTTCCATGTTCATACAGATAACGGTGTAGATATTTCCATGTTCATACAGATAGCGGTGTAGATATTTCCATGTTCATACAGTTAGGGGTGTAGATATTTCCATGTTCATACAAATGGCGGTGTACATATTTCCATGTTTATACAGATAGCAGTGTAGATATTTCCATGTTTATAGAGATAGCAGTGTAGATATTTCCATTGATATACAGATAGCTGTGTAGATATTTGCATGGTCATACAGATAGCGGTGTAGATATTTCCATGTTCGTACAGATAGCGGTGTAGATATTTCCATGTTGATACAGATAGCGGTGTAGATATTTCCATGTTCATACAGATAACGGTGTAGATATTTCCGTGTTCATAAAGATAGCGGTGTAGATATTTCCATGTTCATACAGTTAGCGGTGTAGATATTTACATGTTCATACAGATGGCGGTGTAGATATTTCCATGTTCATACAGATGGCGGTATAGATATTTCCATGTTCGTACAGATGGCGGTGTAGATATTTCCATGTTCATAGAGATGGCGGTGTAGATATTTCCATGTTTATGCAGAGAGCGGTATAGATATTTCCATGTTTATACAGATGGTGGTGTAGATATTTCCATGTTTATAGAGATGACGGTCTAGATATTTCCATGTTTACAGAGACAGTGGCGTAGTTATTTCCAAGTTTATAGAAACAGCGTTTTAGATATTTCCATGTTTATACAGATAGCGGTGAAGATATTTCCATGTTTATACAGATTGCGGTGTAGATATTTCCATGTTTATACAGATAGCAGTGTAGATATTTCCATGTTTATAGAGATAGTGGTGTAGATATTTTCAATTTAATACAGAGAGCAGTGTAGGTATTTCCAAGTTCATACAGATAGCGGTGTAGATATTTCCACGTTTATAGAGATGGCGGTGCAGATATTTCCATGTTCATACAGAGGACGGTGTAGATATTTCCATGTATATTGGGATGGCGGTGTAGATATTTTCATGTTTACACACATGGCGGTGTAGATATTTCCATGTTTACACAGATAGCGGTGTAGACATTTCCATGTTTACACAGATAGCGGTGTGGATATTTCCATGTTTATGCAGATATCAGTGTAGATATTTCCATGTTTATACAGATAGCGGTGCGAATATTTCCATGTTTATTCAGATAGCGGTGCGGATATTTCCATGTTTATACAGATATTTGGGCAGATATTTCCATGTTTATACAGATAGCTGTGTAGATATTTCCATCTTAATACAGATGGCGGTGAAGATATGTCCATGTTTGTACAGATGGCGGTGTAGATATTTCCATGTTCATACAGATGGCGGTGTAGATATTTCGAAGTTTATAGAGATAGCGCTGTAGTTATTTCCATATTTATAGAGAAATCTGTGTAGATATTTCCATGTATGTTCAGATAGCTGTGTAGATAGATCCATGTTCATGCAGATAGCGGTGTAGATATTTCCATGTTCATCCAGATGCCGGTGTACATATATCCATGTTCATATAGATGGCGGTGAAGATATTTCCATGTTCATACAGATGGTGGTGTAGATATTTCCATGTTCATACTAATGGCGGTGTAGATATTTCCATGTTCATAGAGATGGCGCTGTAGATATTACCATGTTCATACACATGGCGGTGTAGATATTTCCAAGTTCATAGAGATGGCGGTGTTGATATTTCCATATTTATAGAGATAGCAGGGTAATTATTTCCATGTTTATAGAGATAGTAGTGTAGATATTTCCATTTATTTACAGATAGCTGTGTAGATATTTGCATGTTCATAGAGATAGCGGTGTAGATATTTCCATGTTCATACAGATAGCGGTGTAGATATTTCCAAGTTCATGGAGATGGCGTTGTAGATATTTCCATGATAATGCAGATAGCGGTATAGATATTTCCATGTTTATACAGATGGTGGTGTAGATATTTCCATGTTTATAGAGATGGCGGTCTAGATATTTCCATGTTTATAGAGATAGTGGTGTAGTTATTTCCAAGTTTATAGAGACAGCATTGTAGATATTTCCATGTTTATACAGATAGCGGTGAAGTTATTTCCATGTTTATACAGATAGCGGTGTAGGTATTTCCATGTTTATAGAGATAGTGCTGTTGATTATTCCAATTTTATACAGATAGCAGAGTAGATGTTTCCAAGTTCATACAGATAGCAGTGTAGATATTTCCACGTTTATAGAGATGGCTGTGTAGATATTTCCATGTTCATACAGATGGCGGTGTAGATATTTCCATGTTTATAGAGATGACGGTGTAGATATTTTCAGGTTTAAACAGATGGCAGTGTAGATATTTCCATGTTTACACAGATAGCGGTGTAGACATTTCCATGTTTACACAGATAGCGGTGTGGATATTTTCATGTTTATGCAGATAGCGGTGTTGATATTTCCATGTTCATACAGATAGCGGTGTAGATATTTCCATGTTCGTACAGTTGGCGTTGTAGATATTTCCGTGTTCACACAGATAGCGGTGTTGATATTTCCATGTTAATACAGAAAGCGGTGTAGATATTTCCATGTTCATACAGATAGCGGTGTAGGTATTTCCATGTTCATACAGATAGCGGTGTAGATATTTCCATGTTCGTACAGTTAGTGGTGTAGATATTTCCATGTCCATTCAGAGGGCGGTGTAGATATTTACATGTTCATACAGATGGCGGTGTAGATATTTCCATGTTCATACAGATAGCGGTGTAGAGATTTCCATGTTCATACAGATAGCGGTGTAGATATTTCCATGTTCATACAGATAGTGGTCTAGATATTTCCAGGTTCATTCCAATAGCGGTGTAGACATTTCCATGTTCATACAGATAGCGGCGTTGATATTTCCATGTTCATACAGATGGCGGTGTAGATATTTCCATGTTCATACAGATGGCGGTGTAGATATTTACATGTTCATACAGATGGCGGTATAGATATTTCCATGTTCGTACAGATGGCGGTGTAGATATTTCCATGTTTATACAGATAGCAGTGTAGTTATTTCCATGTTTATAGAGATAGCAGTGTAGATATTTCCATTGATATACAGATAGCTCTGTAGATATTTGCATGGTCATACAGATAGCGGTGTAGATATTTCCATGTTTGTACAGATAGCGGTGTAGATATTTCCATGTTGATACAGGTAGCGGTGTAGATATTTCCATGTTCATACAGTTAGCGGTGTAGATATTTCCATGTTCATACAGATGGCGGTGTAGATATTTACATGTTCATACAGATGGTGGTGTAGATATTTCCATGTTTATAGAGATGACGGTCTAGATATTTCCATGTTTACAGAGATAGTGGCGTAGTTATTTCCAAGTTTATAGAGACAGCGTTGTAGATATTTCCATGTTTATACAGATAGCGATGAAGATATTTCCATGTTTATACAGATAGCGGTGTAGATATTTCCATGTTTATACAGATAGCAGTGTAGATATTTCCATGTTTATAGAGATAGTGGTGTAGATAATTTCAATTTTATACATAGAGCAGTGTAGATATTTCCACGTTCATACGGATAGCGGTGTAGATATTTCCTCGTTTATATAGATGGCGGTGCAGATATTTCCATGTTCATACAGAGGACGGTGTAGATATTTCCATGTTTATTGGGATGGCGGTGTAGATGTTTTCATGTTTACACAGATGGCGGTGTAGATATTTCCATGTTTACACAGATGGCGGTGTAGACATTTCCATGTTTACACAGACAGCGGTGTGGATATTTCCATGTTTATACAGATAGCAGTGTAGTTATTTCCATGTTTATACAGATAGCAGTGCGGATATTTCCATGTTTATTCAGATAGCGGTGCGGATATTTCCATGTTTATACAGATAGCAGTGTAGATATTTCCATCTTAATACAGATGGCGGTGAAGATATGTCCATGTTTGTACAGATGGCGGTGTAGATATTTCCATGTTCATACAGATGGCTGTGAAGATATTTCGAAGTTTATAGAGATAGCGCTGTAGTTATTTCCATATTTATAGAGAAATCTGTGTAGATATTTCCATGTATATTCAGATAGCTGTGTAGATAGATCCATGTTCATGCAGATAGCGGTGTAGATATTTCCATGTTCATCCAGATGCCGGTGTACATATATCCATGTTCATATAGATGGCGGTGAAGATATTTCCATGTTCATACAGATGGAGGTGTAGATATTTCCATGTTCATACTAATGGCGGTGTAGATATTTCCATGTTCATAGAGATGGCGCTGTAGATATTACCATGTTCATACAAATGGCGGTGTAGATATTTCCAAGTTCATAGAGATGGCGGTGTTGATATTTCCATATTTATAGAGATAGCAGTGTAGTTATTTCCATGTTTATAGAGATAGTGGTGTAGATATTTACAGATAGCTGTGTAGATATTTGCATGTTCATAGAGATACCGGTGTAGATATTTCCATGTTCATACAGATAGCGGTGTAGATATTTCCATGTTCATACAGATAGCGGTGTAGATATTACCATGTTCATACAGATAGTGGTGTAGATATTTCCATGTTCATACAGATAGCGGTGTACATATTTCCATGTTCATACAGTTAGCGGTTTAGGTATTTCCATGTTCATAAAGATGGCCGTGTAGATATTTACATGTTCACACAGATGGCGGTGTAGGTATTTCCATGTTCATACAGATAGCGGTGTAGATATTTCCATGTTCATACAGATGGCGGTGTAGATATTTCCATGTTCATAAAGATAGCGGTGTAGATATTTCCATGTTCATACCAATAACGGTGTAGACATTTCCATGTTCATATATTTAGCGGTGTAGATATTTCCATGTTCATACAGATGGCGGTGTAGATATTTCCATGTTCATAGAGATGGCGGTGTAGATATTTCCATATTTATACAGATAGCAGTGTAGTTATTTCCATGTTAATAGAGATAGCAGTGTAGATATTGCCATTGATATACAGATAGCTGTGTAGATATTTGCATGGTCATACAGATAGCGGTGTAGATATTTCCATGTTCGTACAGATAGCGGTGTAGATATTTCCATGTTCATACAGATAGCGGTGTAGATATTTCCATGTTCATACAGATAACGGTGTAGATATTTCCATGTTCATACAGATAGCGGTGTAGATATTTCCATGTTCATACAGTTAGCGGTGTAGATATTTCCATGTTCATAGAGATGGCGGTGTAGATATTTCCATGTTTATGCAGATAGCGGTATGGATATTTCCATGTTTATACAGACGGTGGTGTAGATATTTCCATGTTTATAGAGATGGCGGCGTAGATATTTCCATGTTCATAAAGATGGCGGTGTAAATATTTCCATGTTCGTACGGATGGCAGTGTAGATATTTCCATGTTCATACAGGTGGCGGTGTATATATTTCCATGTTTATACAGATAGCTGTGTAGATATTTCCATGTTCATACAGATAGCGGTGTAGATATTTCCATGTTCATACAGATAACGGTGTAGATATTTCCATGTTCATACAGATAGCGGTGTAGATATTTCCATGTTCATACAGTTAGGGGTGTAGATATTTCCATGTTCATACAAATGGCGGTGTACATATTTCCATGTTTATACAGATAGCAGTGTAGATATTTCCATGTTTATAGAGATAGCAGTGTAGATATTTCCATTGATATACAGATAGCTGTGTAGATATTTGCATGGTCATACAGATAGCGGTGTAGATATTTCCATGTTCGTACAGATAGCGGTGTAGATATTTCCATGTTGATACAGATAGCGGTGTAGATATTTCCATGTTCATACAGATAACGGTGTAGATATTTCCGTGTTCATAAAGATAGCGGTGTAGATATTTCCATGTTCATACAGTTAGCGGTGTAGATATTTACATGTTCATACAGATGGCGGTGTAGATATTTCCATGTTCATACAGATGGCGGTATAGATATTTCCATGTTCGTACAGATGGCGGTGTAGATATTTCCATGTTCATAGAGATGGCGGTGTAGATATTTCCATGTTTATGCAGAGAGCGGTATAGATATTTCCATGTTTATACAGATGGTGGTGTAGATATTTCCATGTTTATAGAGATGACGGTCTAGATATTTCCATGTTTACAGAGACAGTGGCGTAGTTATTTCCAAGTTTATAGAAACAGCGTTTTAGATATTTCCATGTTTATACAGATAGCGGTGAAGATATTTCCATGTTTATACAGATTGCGGTGTAGATATTTCCATGTTTATACAGATAGCAGTGTAGATATTTCCATGTTTATAGAGATAGTGGTGTAGATATTTTCAATTTAATACAGAGAGCAGTGTAGGTATTTCCAAGTTCATACAGATAGCGGTGTAGATATTTCCACGTTTATAGAGATGGCGGTGCAGATATTTCCATGTTCATACAGAGGACGGTGTAGATATTTCCATGTATATTGGGATGGCGGTGTAGATATTTTCATGTTTACACACATGGCGGTGTAGATATTTCCATGTTTACACAGATAGCGGTGTAGACATTTCCATGTTTACACAGATAGCGGTGTGGATATTTCCATGTTTATGCAGATATCAGTGTAGATATTTCCATGTTTATACAGATAGCGGTGCGAATATTTCCATGTTTATTCAGATAGCGGTGCGGATATTTCCATGTTTATACAGATATTTGGGCAGATATTTCCATGTTTATACAGATAGCTGTGTAGATATTTCCATCTTAATACAGATGGCGGTGAAGATATGTCCATGTTTGTACAGATGGCGGTGTAGATATTTCCATGTTCATACAGATGGCGGTGTAGATATTTCGAAGTTTATAGAGATAGCGCTGTAGTTATTTCCATATTTATAGAGAAATCTGTGTAGATATTTCCATGTATGTTCAGATAGCTGTGTAGATAGATCCATGTTCATGCAGATAGCGGTGTAGATATTTCCATGTTCATCCAGATGCCGGTGTACATATATCGATGTTCATATAGATGGCGGTGAAGATATTTCCATGTTCATACAGATGGTGGTGTAGATATTTCCATGTTCATACTAATGGCGGTGTAGATATTTCCATGTTCATAGAGATGGCGCTGTAGATATTACCATGTTCATACACATGGCGGTGTAGATATTTCCAAGTTCATAGAGATGGCGGTGTTGATATTTCCATATTTATAGAGATAGCAGGGTAATTATTTCCATGTTTATAGAGATAGTAGTGTAGATATTTCCATTTATTTACAGATAGCTGTGTAGATATTTGCATGTTCATAGAGATAGCGGTGTAGATATTTCCATGTTCATACAGATAGCGGTGTAGATATTTCCAAGTTCATGGAGATGGCGTTGTAGATATTTCCATGATAATGCAGATAGCGGTATAGATATTTCCATGTTTATACAGATGGTGGTGTAGATATTTCCATGTTTATAGAGATGGCGGTCTAGATATTTCCATGTTTATAGAGATAGTGGTGTAGTTATTTCCAAGTTTATAGAGACAGCATTGTAGATATTTCCATGTTTATACAGATAGCGGTGAAGTTATTTCCATGTTTATACAGATAGCGGTGTAGGTATTTCCATGTTTATAGAGATAGTGCTGTTGATTATTCCAATTTTATACAGATAGCAGAGTAGATGTTTCCAAGTTCATACAGATAGCAGTGTAGATATTTCCACGTTTATAGAGATGGCTGTGTAGATATTTCCATGTTCATACAGATGGCGGTGTAGATATTTCCATGTTTATAGAGATGACGGTGTAGATATTTTCAGGTTTAAACAGATGGCAGTGTAGATATTTCCATGTTTACACAGATAGCGGTGTAGACATTTCCATGTTTACACAGATAGCGGTGTGGATATTTTCATGTTTATGCAGATAGCGGTGTTGATATTTCCATGTTCATACAGATAGCGGTGTAGATATTTCCATGTTCGTACAGTTGGCGTTGTAGATATTTCCGTGTTCACACAGATAGCGGTGTTGATATTTCCATGTTAATACAGAAAGCGGTGTAGATATTTCCATGTTCATACAGATAGCGGTGTAGGTATTTCCATGTTCATACAGATAGCGGTGTAGATATTTCCATGTTCGTACAGTTAGTGGTGTAGATATTTCCATGTCCATTCAGAGGGCGGTGTAGATATTTACATGTTCATACAGATGGCGGTGTAGATATTTCCATGTTCATACAGATAGCGGTGTAGAGATTTCCATGTTCATACAGATAGCGGTGTAGATATTTCCATGTTCATACAGATAGTGGTCTAGATATTTCCAGGTTCATTCCAATAGCGGTGTAGACATTTCCATGTTCATACAGATAGCGGCGTTGATATTTCCATGTTCATACAGATGGCGGTGTAGATATTTCCATGTTCATACAGATGGCGGTGTAGATATTTACATGTTCATACAGATGGCGGTATAGATATTTCCATGTTCGTACAGATGGCGGTGTAGATATTTCCATGTTTATACAGATAGCAGTGTAGTTATTTCCATGTTTATAGAGATAGCAGTGTAGATATTTCCATTGATATACAGATAGCTCTGTAGATATTTGCATGGTCATACAGATAGCGGTGTAGATATTTCCATGTTTGTACAGATAGCGGTGTAGATATTTCCATGTTGATACAGGTAGCGGTGTAGATATTTCCATGTTCATACAGTTAGCGGTGTAGATATTTCCATGTTCATACAGATGGCGGTGTAGATATTTACATGTTCATACAGATGGTGGTGTAGATATTTCCATGTTTATAGAGATGACGGTCTAGATATTTCCATGTTTACAGAGATAGTGGCGTAGTTATTTCCAAGTTTATAGAGACAGCGTTGTAGATATTTCCATGTTTATACAGATAGCGATGAAGATATTTCCATGTTTATACAGATAGCGGTGTAGATATTTCCATGTTTATACAGATAGCAGTGTAGATATTTCCATGTTTATAGAGATAGTGGTGTAGATAATTTCAATTTTATACATAGAGCAGTGTAGATATTTCCACGTTCATACGGATAGCGGTGTAGATATTTCCTCGTTTATATAGATGGCGGTGCAGATATTTCCATGTTCATACAGAGGACGGTGTAGATATTTCCATGTTTATTGGGATGGAGGTGTAGATGTTTTCATGTTTACACAGATGGCGGTGTAGATATTTCCATGTTTACACAGATGGCGGTGTAGACATTTCCATGTTTACACAGACAGCGGTGTGGATATTTCCATGTTTATACAGATAGCAGTGTAGTTATTTCCATGTTTATACAGATAGCAGTGCGGATATTTCCATGTTTATTCAGATAGCGGTGCGGATATTTCCATGTTTATACAGATAGTTGGGCAGATATTTCCATGTTTATACAGATAGCGGTGTAGAGATTTCCATCTTAATGCATATGGCAGTGTAGATATGTCCATGTTTGTACAGATGGCGGTGTAGATATTTCCATGTTCATACAGATGGCGGTGTAGATATTTCGAAGTTTATAGAGATAGCGCTGTAGTTATTTCCATATTTAAAGAGAAATCTGTGGAGATATTTCCATGTATATTCAGATAGCTGTGTAGATAGTTCCAGGTTCATGCAGATAGCGGTGTAGATATTTCCATGTTCATCCAGATGCCGGTGTACATATATCCATGTTCATACAGATGGCGGTGAAGATATTTCCATGTTCATACAGATGGTCGTGTAGATATTTCCATGTTCATACAAATGGCGGTGTAGATATTTCCATGTTCATAGAGATGGCGGTGTAGATATTTCCATGTTCATAAAAATGGCGGTGTAGATATTTCCATGTTCATAGAGATGGCGGTGTTGATGTTTCCATATTTATAGAGATAGCAGTGTAGTTATTTCCATGTTTATAGAGATAGTAGTGTAGATATTTCCATTGATATACAGATAGCTGTGTAGATATTCGCATGTTCATAAAGATACCAGTGTAGATATTTCCATGTTCATACAGATAGCGGTGTAGATATTTCCATGTTCCTACAGATAACGGTGTAGATATTTCCATGTTCATACAGATAGCGGTGTTGATATTTCCATGTTCAAACAGTTAGCGGTGTAGATATTTCCATGTTCATACAGATGGCGGTGTAGATATTTACATGTTCATACAGATGCGGGAAAGATATTTCCATGTTCGTACAGATGGCGGTGTAGATATTTCCATGTTCATAGAGATGGCGGTGTAGATATTTCCATGTTTATGCAGATAGCGGTATAGATATTTCCATGTTTATACAGATGGTAGTGTAGCTATTTCCATGTTTATAGAGATGACGGTCTAGATATTTCCAAGTTTACAGAGATAGTGGCATAGTTATTTCCAAGTATATAGAGACAGCGTTGTAGATATTTCCATGTTTATACAGACAGTGGTGAAGATATTTCCATGTTTATACAGATAGCGGTGTAGATATTTCCATGTTTATACAGATAGCAGTGTAGATATTTCCATGTTTATGGAGATAGTGGTGTAGATAATTTCAATTTTATACAGAGAGCAGTGTAGATATTTCCACGTTCATACAGATAGCGCTGTAGATATTTCCACGTTTATAGAGATGGCGGTGCAGATATGTCCATGTTCATACAGAGGACGGTGTAGATATTTCCGTGTTTATTGGGATGGCGGTGTAGACATTTCCATGTTTACACAGATAGCGGTGTGGATATTTCCATGTTTATGCAGATAGCGGTGTAGTTATTTCCTTGTTTATACAGAAAGCGGTGCGGATATTTCCATGTTAATACAGATAGTGGTGCAGATATTTCCATGTTTATACAGATAGCAGTGTAGATATTTCCATCTTAATACAGATGGCGGTGTAGATTCATCCATGTTCATACAGATAGCTGTTTATATATTTCCATGTTCGTACAGATAGTGGTGTAGATATTTCCATGTTGATACAGATAGCGGTGTAGATATTTCCATGTTCCTACAGATAACGGTGTAGATATTTCCATGTTCATGCAGATAGCGGTGTAGTTATTTCCATGTTCATCCAGATGCCGGTGTAGATTCATCCATGTTCATACAGATGGCGGTGAAGATATTTCCATGTTCATACAGATGGCTGTGTAGATATTTCCATGTTCATAGAGATGGCGGTGTAGATATTTCCATGTTGATACAGATAGCAGTGTAGTTATTTCCATGTTTATAAAGATAGCAGTGTAGATATTTCCATTGATATACAGAATGCAGTGTAGATATTTCCATGTTCATACAGATAGCGGTGTAGATATTTCCATGTTCATACAGATAGCAGTGTAGAGATTTCCATTTTCATACAGATAGCGGTGTAGATATTTCCATGTTCACACAGTTAGCGGTGTACATATTTCCATGTTCATACAGATGGCGGTGTAGATATTTACATGTTCATACAGATGGCGGTGTAGATATTTCCATGTTCGTACGGATGGCAGTGTAGATATTTCCATGTTCATACAGGTGGCGGTGTAGATATTTCCATGTTTATACAGATAGCAGTGTAGTTATTTCCATGTTTACAGAGATAGCAGTGAAGATATTTCCATTGATATACAGATAGCTGTGTAGATATTTGCATGTTCATACAGATAGCGGTGAAGATATTTCCATGTTCATACAGATAGCGGTGTAGATATTTCCATGTTCATACAGAGAGCGGTGTAGATATTTCCATGTTCATACAGATAGCGGTGTAGGTATTTCCATTTTCCTACAGATAGCGGTGTAGGTATTTCCATGTTCATACAGTTAGCGGTGTAGATATTTCCATGTTCATACAGTTGGCGGTTTAGATATTTACATGTTCATACAGATGGCGGTGTAAATATTTCCATGTTCTTACAGATGGCGGTGTAGATATTTCCATGTTCATAGAGATGGCGGTGTAGATATTTCCATGTTTATGCAGATAGCGGTATAGATATTTCCATCTTTGTACAGATAGCGGTGTAGATATTTCCATATTCATACAGATAACGGTGTAGATATTTCCATGTTCATACAGATAGCGGTGTAGATATTTCCATGTTCATACAGTTAGGGGTGTATATATTTCCATGTTCATACAGATGGCGGTGTAGATATTTCCATGTTTATACAGATAGCATTGTAGATATTTCCATGTTTATAGAGATAGCAGTGTAGATATTTCCATTGATATACAGATAGATGTCTAGATATTTGCATGTTCATACACATAGCGGTGTAGATATTTCCATGTTTATACACATAGCGGTGTAGATATTTCCATGTTCGTACAGATGGCGGTGTAGATATTTCCATGTTTATAGAGATGGCGGTGTAGATATTTTCATGTTTACACAGATGGCGGTGTAGATATTTCCACGTTTACACAGATAGCGGTGTAGACATTTCCATGTTTACACAGATAGCGGTGTGGATCTTTCCAGGTTTATGCAGATAGCGTTGTAGATATTTCCATGTTTATACAGATAGCGGTGTGGTTATTTCCATGTTTATACAGATAGTGGTGGAGATATTTCCATGTTTATACTGATAGCGGTGTAGATATTTCCATCTTATTACAGATGGCGGTGTAGATATGTCCATGTTCGTACAGATGGTGATGTAGATATTTCCATGTTCATACAGATGGCGGTGTAGATATTTCAAAGTTTATAGAGATAGCGCTGTAGTTATTTCCATATTTATAGAGAAATCTGTGTAGATATTTCCATGTATATGCAGATAGCTGTGTAGATATTTCCATGTTCATACAGATAGCGGTGTAGATATTTCCATGTTCATAGAGATAACGGTGTAGATATTTACATCTTCATACAGATATCGGTACAGATATTTCCATGTTCATACAGTAAGCGGTGTAGATATTTCCATGTGCATACAGATGGCAGTGTAGATATTTACATGTTCATTCAGATGTCGGTGTAGTTATTTCCATGTTCGTACAGATGGCGTTGTAGATATTTCCATGTTCATAGAGATGGCGGCGTAGATATTTCCATGTTTATGCAGATAGCGGTATAGATATTTCCATGTTTATACAGATGGTGGTGTAGATATTTCCATGTTTCTACAGATGGCGGTCTGGATATTTCCATGTTTATAGAGATAGTGGTGTAGTTATTTCAGAGCTTATAGAGACAGCATTGTAGATATTTCCATGTTTACACAGATAGCGGTGAAGTTATTTCCATGTTTATACAGATAGCGGTGTAGATATTTCCATGTTTATACAGATAGCGGGGTAGATATTTCCATGTTTATAGACATACTGGGGTAGATAATTCCAATTTTATACAGATAGCAGTGTAGATATTTCCAAGTTCATACTGATAGCAGTGTAGATATTTCCACGTTTATAGAGATGGCGGTGTAGATATTTCCATGTTCATACAGATGGCGGTGTAGATATTTCCATGTTTATATAGATGGCGGTGTAGATACTTTCATGCTTACACAGATGGCATTGTAGATATTTCCATGTTTACACAGATAGCGGTGTAGGCATTTCTATGTTTACACAGATAGCGGTGTGGATATTTCCATGTTTATGCAGATAGCGGTGTAGATATTTCCATGTTTATACAGATAGCGGTGCGGTTATTTCCATGTTTATACAGATAGTCGTGCAGATATTTCCATGTTTATACTGATATCGGTGTAGATATTTCCTTCTTAAAACAGATGGAGGTGTAGATATGTCCATGTTCGTACAGATGGCGGTGTAGATATTTCCATGTTCATACAGATGGCGGTGTAGATATTTCGAAGTTTATAGAGATAGCGCTGTAGTTATTTCCATATTTATAGAGAAATCTGTGTAGATATTTCCATGTATATGCAGATAGCTGTGTAGATATTTCCATGTTCATGCAGATAGCGGTGTAGATATTTCGATGTTCATCGAGATGCCGGTGTACATATATCCATGTTCATACAGATAGCGGTGTAGATATTTCCATGTTCATACAGATAGCGGTGTAGATATTTCCATGTTCATACAGATAGCGGTGTAGGTATTTCCATGTTCATACAGATAGCGGTGTAGATATTTCCATGTTCATTCAGTTAGCGGTGTAGATATTTCCATGTTCATACAGAGGGCGGTGTAGATATTTACATGTTCATACAGATGGCGGTGTAGATATTTCCATGTTCATACAGATAGCGGTGTAGATATTTCCATGTTCGTACGGATGGCAGTGTAGATATTTCCATGTTCATAGAGATGGCGGTGTAGATATTTCCATGTTTATACAGATATCAGTGTAGTTATTTCCATGTTTATAGAGATAGCAGTGTAGATATTTCCATTGATATACAGATAGCTGTGTAGATATTTGCATGGTCATACAGATAGCGGTGTAGATATTTCCATGTTAGTACAGATAGCGGTGTAGATATTTCCATGTTGATACAGATAGCGGTGTAGATATTTCCATGTTCCTGCAGATAACGGTGTAGATATTTCCATGTTCATACAGATAGCGGTGTTGATATTTCCATGTTCAAACAGTTAGCGGTGTAGATATTTCCATGTTCATACAGATGGCGGTGTAGATATTTACATGTTCATACAGATGCGGGAAAGATATTTCCATGTTCGTACAGATGGCGGTGTAGATATTTCCATGTTCATAGAGATGGCGGTGTAGATATTTCCATGTTTATGCAGATAGCAGTGTAGATATTTCCATGTTTATAGAGATAGCAGTGTAGATATTTCCATTGATATACAGATAGATGTCTAGATATTTGCATGTTCATACACATAGCGGTGTAGATATTTCCATGTTTATACACATAGCGGTGTAGATATTTCCATGTTCGTACAGATGGCGGTGTAGATATTTCCATGTTTATAGAGATGGCGGTGTAGATATTTTCATGTTTACACAGATGGCGGTGTAGATATTTCCACGTTTACACAGATAGCGGTGTAGACATTTCCATGTTTACACAGATAGCGGTGTGGATCTTTCCAGGTTTATGCAGATAGCGTTGTAGATATTTCCATGTTTATACAGATAGCGGTGTGGTTATTTCCATGTTTATACAGATAGTGGTGGAGATATTTCCATGTTTATACTGATAGCGGTGTAGATATTTCCATCTTATTACAGATGGCGGTGTAGATATGTCCATGTTCGTACAGATGGCGATGTAGATATTTCCATGTTCATACAGATGGCGGTGTAGATATTTCAAAGTTTATAGAGATAACGCTGTAGTTATTTCCATATTTATAGAGAAATCTGTGTAGATATTTCCATGTATATGCAGATAGCTGTGTAGATATTTCCATGTTCATACAGATAGCGGTTTAGATATTTCCATGTTCATAGAGATAACGGTGTAGATATTTACATCTTCATACAGATAGCGGTACAGATATTTCCATGTTCATACAGTAAGCGGTGTAGATATTTCCATGTGCATACAGATGGCAGTGTAGATATTTACATGTTCATTCAGATGTCGGTGTAGATATTTCCATGTTCGTACAGATGGCGTTGTAGATATTTCCATGTTCATAGAGATGGCGGCGTAGATATTTCCATGTTTATGCAGATAGCGGTATAGATATTTCCATGTTTATACAGATGGTGGTGTAGATATTTCCATGTTTCTACACATGGCGGTCTGGATATTTCCATGTTTATAGAGATAGTGGTGTAGTTATTTCAGAGCTTATAGAGACAGCATTGTAGATATTTCCATGTTTACACAGATAGCGGTGAAGTTATTTCCATGTTTATACAGATAGCGGTGTAGATATTTCCATGTTTATACAGATAGCGGGGTAGATATTTCCATGTTTATAGACATACTGGGGTAGATAATTCCAATTTTATACAGATAGCAGTGTAGATATTTCCAAGTTCATACTGATAGCAGTGTAGATATTTCCACGTTTATAGAGATGGCGGTGTAGATATTTCCATGTTCATACAGATGGCGGTGTAGATATTTCCATGTTTATATAGATGGCGGTGTAGATATTTTCATGCTTACACAGATGGCATTGTAGATATTTCCATGTTTACACAGATAGCGGTGTAGGCATTTCTATGTTTACACAGATAGCGGTGTGGATATTTCCATGTTTATGCAGATAGCGGTGTAGATATTTCCATGTTTATACAGATAGCGGTGCGGTTATTTCCATGTTTATACAGATAGTCGTGCAGATATTTCCATGTTTATACTGATATCGGTGTAGATATTTCCTTCTTAAAACAGATGGAGGTGTAGATATGTCCATGTTCGTACAGATGGCGGTGTAGATATTTCCATGTTCATACAGATGGCGGTGTAGATATTTCGAAGTTTATAGAGATAGCGCTGTAGTTATTTCCATATTTATAGAGAAATCTGTGTAGATATTTCCATGTATATGCAGATAGCTGTGTAGATATTTCCATGTTCATGCAGATAGCGGTGTAGATATTTCGATGTTCATCGAGATGCCGGTGTACATATATCCATGTTCATACAGATAGCGGTGTAGATATTTCCATGTTCATACAGATAGCGGTGTAGATATTTCCATGTTCATACAGATAGCGGTGTAGGTATTTCCATGTTCATACAGATAGCGGTGTAGATATTTCCATGTTCATTCAGTTAGCGGTGTAGATATTTCCATGTTCATACAGAGGGCGGTGTAGATATTTACATGTTCATACAGATGGCGGTGTAGATATTTCCATGTTCATACAGATAGCGGTGTAGATATTTCCATGTTCGTACGGATGGCAGTGTAGATATTTCCATGTTCATAGAGATGGCGGTGTAGATATTTCCATGTTTATACAGATAGCAGTGTAGTTATTTCCATGTTTATAGAGATAGCAGTGTAGATATTTCCATTGATATACAGATAGCTGTGTAGATATTTGCATGGTCATACAGATAGCGGTGTAGATATTTCCATGTTAGTACAGATAGCGGTGTAGATATTTCCATGTTGATACAGATAGCGGTGTAGATATTTCCATGTTCCTACAGATAACGGTGTAGATATTTCCATGTTCATACAGATAGCGGTGTTGATATTTCCATGTTCAAACAGTTAGCGGTGTAGATATTTCCATGTTCATACAGATGGCGGTGTAGATATTTACATGTTCATACAGATGCGGGAAAGATATTTCCATGTTCGTACAGATGGCGGTGTAGATATTTCCATGTTCATAGAGATGGCAGTGTAGATATTTCCATGTTTATGCAGATAGCGGTATAGATATTTCCATGTTTATACAGATGGTGGTGTAGATATTTCCATGTTTATAGAGATGGCGGTGCAGATATGTCCATGATCATACAGAGGACGGTGTAGATATTTACATGTTCATACAGATGGCGGTGTAGATATTTCCATGTTCGTACGGATGGCAGTGTAGATATTTCCATGTTCATACAGAGAGCGGTGTAGATATTTCCATGTTCGTACAGAGAACGGTGTAGATATTTCCATGTTCATACAGACAGCCGTGTAGATATTTCCATGTTCATACAGATAGCAGTGTAGGTATTTCCATGTTCATTCAGTTAGCGGTGTATATATTTCCATGTTCATACAGGTGGCGGTTTAGATATTTACATGTTCATACAGATGGCGGTGCAAATATTTATAAGTTCTTACAGATGGCGGTGTAGATATTTCCATGTTCATACAGATGGTGGTGTAGGTATTTCCATGTTCATACAAATGGCAGTTTAGATATTTCCATGTTCATAGAGATGGCGGTGTAGATATTTCCAGGTTCATACAAATGGCGGTGTAGATATTTCCATGTTCATAGAGATGGCCGTGTAGATATTTCCATGTTTATACAGATAGCAGTGTAGTTATTTCCATGTTTATAGAGATACCAGTGTGGATATTTCCATTGATATACAGATAGCTGTGTAGATATTTACATGTTTATACAGATAGCGGTGTAGATATTTCCATGTTTATACAGATAGCGGGGTAGATATTTCCATGTTTATAGACATACTGGGGTAGATAATTCCAATTTTATACAGATAGCAGTGTAGATATTTCCAAGTTCATACTGATAGCAGTGTAGATATTTCCACGTTTATAGAGATGGCGGTGTAGATATTTCCATGTTCATACAGATGGCGGTGTAGATATTTCCATGTTTATATAGATGGCGGTGTAGATATTTTCATGCTTACACAGATGGCATTGTAGATATTTCCATGTTTACACAGATAGCGGTGTAGGCATTTCTATGTTTACACAGATAGCGGTGTGGATATTTCCATGTTTATGCAGATAGCGGTGTAGATATTTCCATGTTTATACAGATAGCGGTGCGGTTATTTCCATGTTTATACAGATAGTCGTGCAGATATTTCCATGTTTATACTGATATCGGTGTAGATATTTCCTTCTTAAAACAGATGGAGGTGTAGATATGTCCATGTTCGTACAGATGGCGGTGTAGATATTTCCATGTTCATACAGATGGCGGTGTAGATATTTCGAAGTTTATAGAGATAGCGCTGTAGTTATTTCCATATTTATAGAGAAATCTGTGTAGATATTTCCATGTATATGCAGATAGCTGTGTAGATATTTCCATGTTCATGCAGATAGCGGTGTAGATATTTCGATGTTCATCGAGATGCCGGTGTACATATATCCATGTTCATACAGATAGCGGTGTAGATATTTCCATGTTCATACAGATAGCGGTGTAGATATTTCCATGTTCATACAGATAGCGGTGTAGGTATTTCCATGTTCATACAGATAGCGGTGTAGATATTTCCATGTTCATTCAGTTAGCGGTGTAGATATTTCCATGTTCATACAGAGGGCGGTGTAGATATTTACATGTTCATACAGATGGCGGTGTAGATATTTCCATGTTCATACAGATAGCGGTGTAGATATTTCCATGTTCGTACGGATGGCAGTGTAGATATTTCCATGTTCATAGAGATGGCGGTGTAGATATTTCCATGTTTATACAGATAGCAGTGTAGTTATTTCCATGTTTATAGAGATAGCAGTGTAGATATTTCCATTGATATACAGATAGCTGTGTAGATATTTGCATGGTCATACAGATAGCGGTGTAGATATTTCCATGTTAGTACAGATAGCGGTGTAGATATTTCCATGTTGATACAGATAGCGGTGTAGATATTTCCATGTTCCTACAGATAACGGTGTAGATATTTCCATGTTCATACAGATAGCGGTGTTGATATTTCCATGTTCAAACAGTTAGCGGTGTAGATATTTCCATGTTCATACAGATGGCGGTGTAGATATTTCCATGTTCATAGAGATGGCAGTGTAGATATTTCCATGTTTATGCAGATAGCGGTATAGATATTTCCATGTTTATACAGATGGTGGTGTAGATATTTCCATGTTTATAGAGATGGCGGTGCAGATATGTCCATGATCATACAGAGGACGGTGTAGATATTTACATGTTCATACAGATGGCGGTGTAGATATTTCCATGTTCGTACGGATGGCAGTGTAGATATTTCCATGTTCATACAGAGAGCGGTGTAGATATTTCCATGTTCGTACAGAGAACGGTGTAGATATTTCCATGTTCATACAGACAGCCGTGTAGATATTTCCATGTTCATACAGATAGCAGTGTAGGTATTTCCATGTTCATTCAGTTAGCGGTGTATATATTTCCATGTTCATACAGGTGGCGGTTTAGATATTTACATGTTCATACAGATGGCGGTGCAAATATTTATAAGTTCTTACAGATGGCGGTGTAGATATTTCCATGTTCATACAGATGGTGGTGTAGGTATTTCCATGTTCATACAAATGGCAGTTTAGATATTTCCATGTTCATAGAGATGGCGGTGTAGATATTTCCAGGTTCATACAAATGGCGGTGTAGATATTTCCATGTTCATAGAGATGGCCTTGTAGATATTTCCATGTTTATACAGATAGCAGTGTAGTTATTTCCATGTTTATAGAGATACCAGTGTGGATATTTCCATTGATATACAGATAGCTGTGTAGATATTTACATGTTCATACATATAGCGGTGTAGATATTTCCATGTTCATACAGATAGCGGTGTAGATATTTCCATGTTCATACAGATAGCGGTGTAGATATTTCCATGTTCATACAGATAGCGGTGTAGATATTTCCATGTTCATACAGATAGCGGTGTAGATATTTCCATGTTCATACAGTTAGCGGTGTAGATATTTCCAGGTTCACACAGATGGCGGTGTAGATATTTACATGTTCATACAGATGGCGGTGTAGATATTTCCATGTTCATACAGATAGCGGTGTAGAGATTTCCATGTTCATACATATAGCGGTGTAGACATTTCCATATTGATACAGATAGCGGTCTAGATATTTCCAGGTTCATACCAATAGCGGTGTAGACATTTCCATGTTCATACAGTTAGCGGTGTAGATATTTCCATGTTCATACAGATGGCGGTGTAGATATTTACATGTTCTTACAGATGGCGGTATAGATATTTCCAAGTTCGTACAGATGGCGGTGTAGATATTTCCATGTTTATACAGATAGCAGTGTATTTATTTCCATGTTTATAGAGATAGCAGTGTAGATATTTCCATTGATATACAGATAGCTGTGTAGATATTTGCATGGTCATAGAGATAGCGGTGTAGATATTTCCATGTTCGTACAGATAGCTGTGTAGATATTTCCATGTTGATACAGATAGCGGTGTAGATATTTCCATGTTCATACAGATAACGGTGTAGATATTTCCGTGTTCATACAGATAGCGGTGTAGATATTTCCATGTTCATACAGTTAGCGGTGTAGATATTTACATGTTCATACAGATGGCGGTGTAGTTATTTACATGTTCATACAGATGGCGGTATAGATATTTCCATGTTGGTACAGATGGTGGTGTAGATATTTCCATGTTCATAGAGATGGCGGTGTAGATTTTTCCATGTTTATGCAGATAGCGGTATAGAT
This sequence comes from Gorilla gorilla gorilla, assembly GCF_029281585.2. Lineage (NCBI taxonomy): Eukaryota > Metazoa > Chordata > Mammalia > Primates > Hominidae > Gorilla > Gorilla gorilla. The sequence goes on from NC_073244.2 coordinate 80,051,375, forward strand.
ATTTCCATGTTTATACAGATGGTGGTGTAGATATATCCATGTACCTAAAGATAACGGTGTAGATATTTCCATGTTCATGCAGATAGCGGTGTAGTTATTTCCATGTTCATCCAGATGCCGGTGTAGATTCATCCATGTTCATACAGATGGCGGTGAAGATATTTCCATGTTCATACAGATGGCTGTGTAGATATTTCCATGTTCATAGAGATGGCGGTGTAGATATTTCCATGTTGATACAGATAGCGGTGTAGTTATTTCCATGTTTATAAAGATAGCAGTGTAGATATTTCCATTGATATACAGAATGCGGTGTAGATATTTCCATGTTCATACAGATAGCGGTGTAGATATTTCCATGTTCATACAGATAGCAGTGTAGATATTTCCATTTTCATACAGATAGCGGTGTAGCTATTTCCATGTTCACACAGTTAGCGGTGTAGATATTTCCATGTTCATACAGATGGCGGTGTAAATATTTACATGTTCATACAGATGGCGGTGTAGATATTTCCATGTTCGTACGGATGGCAGTGTAGATATTTCCATGTTCATACAGGTGGCGGTGTAGATATTTCCATGTTTATACAGATAGCAGTGTAGTTATTTCCATGTTTACAGAGATAGCAGTGAAGATATTTCCATTGATATACAGATAGCTGTGTAGATATTTGCATGTTCATACAGATAGCGGTGTAGATATTTCCATGTTCATACAGATAGCGGTGTAGATATTTCCATGTTCATACAGAGAGCGGTGTAGATATTTCCATGTTCATACAGATAGCGGTGTAGGTATTTCCATTTTCCTACAGATAGCGGTGTAGGTATTTCCATGTTCATACAGTTAGCGGTGTAGATATTTCCATGTTCATACAGATGGCGGTTTAGATATTTTCATGTTCATACAGATGGCGGTGTAAATATTTCCAAGTTCTTACAGATGGCGGTGTAGATATTTCCATGTTCATAGAGATGGCGGTGTAGATATTTCCATGTTTATGCAGATAGCGGTATAGATATTTCCATGTTTATACAGATGGTGGTGTAGATATTTCCATGTTTATAGAGATGGCGGTCTAGATATTTCCATGTTTATAGAGATAGTGGTGTAGTTATTTCCAAGTTTATAGAGACAGCATTGTAGATATTTCCATGTTTATACAGATAGCGGTGAAGTTATTGCCATGTTTATACAGATAGCGGTGTAGGTATTTCCTTTTTTATAGAGATAGTGCTGTAGATAATTCCAATTTTATACAGATAGCAGAGAAGATGTTTCCAAGTTCATACAGATAGCAGTGTAGATATTTCCACGTTTATAGAGACGGCTGTGTAGATATTTCCATGTTCATACAGATGGCGGTGTAGATATTTCCATGTTTATAGAGATGACGTTGTAGATATTTTCAGGTTTAAACAGATGGCAGTGTAGATATTTCCATGTTTACACTGATAGCGGTGTAGACATTTCCATGTTTACACAGATAGCGGTGTGGATATTTTCATGTTTATGCAGATAGCGGTGTTTATATTTCCATGTTCATACAGATAGCGGTGTAGATATTTCCATGTTCATACCAATAGCGGTGTAGATATTTCCATGTTCATACAGATAGCGGTGTAGATATTTCCATGTTCATACGAATAGCGGTGTAGACATTTCCATGTTCATGTATTTAGCGGTGTAGATATTTCCATGTTCATACCGATGGCGAAGATATTTCCATGTTCATACAGATAGCGGTGTAGATATTTCCATGTACGAACAGATTGCGGTGTAGATATTTCCATGTTCGTACAGATGGCAGTGTAGATATTTCCATGTTCATACAGATAGCGGTGTAGATATTTCCATGTTCATACCAATAGCGGTGTAGATATTTCCATGTTCATACAGTTTGCGGTATAGATATTTCCATGTTTATACAGATGGTGGTGTAGATATTTCCATGTTTATGCAGATGGCGGTATACATATTTCCATGTTTATACAGATGGTGGTGTAGATATTTCCATGTTCATACAGATGGCAGTGTAGATATTTCGAAATTTATATAGATAGCGCTGTAGTTATTTCTATATTTATATAGAAATCTGTGTAGATATTTTCATGTATATGCAGATAGCTGTGTAGATATTTCCACGTTCATGCAGATTGCGGTGTAGTTATTTCCATGTTCATCCAGATGCCGGTGTAGATACATCCATGTTCATAGAGATGGCGGTGAAGATATTTCCATGTTCATACAGATAGCTGTGTAGATATTTCCATGTTCATAGTGATGGCGGTGTAGATATTTCCATGTTGATACAGATAGCAGTGTAGTTATTTCCATGTTTATAGAGATAACAGTGTAGATATTTCCATTGATATACAGATATCGGTGTAGATATTTCCATGTTCATACAGATAGCGGTGTAGATATTTCCATGTTCATACAGAGAGCGGTGTAGATATTTCCATGTTCATACAGATAGCTGTGTAGATATTTCCATGTTCATACAGATAGCTGTGTAGATAGTTCCATTTTCATACAGATAGCGGTGTAGATATTTCCATGTTCATACAGTTAGCGGTGTAGATATTTCCATGTTCATACAGATGGCGGTGTAGATATTTACATGTTCATACACATGGCGGGGTTGATATTTCCATGTTCGTACGGATGGCAGTGTAGATATTTCCATGTTCATACAGGTGGCGGTGTAGATATTTCCATGTTTATACAGATAGCACTTTAGTTATTTCCATGTTTACAGAGATAGCAGTATAGATATTACCATTGATATACAGATAGCTGTGTAGATATTTGCATGTTCATACAGATAGCAGTGTAGATATTTCCATATTCATACAGATAGCGGTGCAGATATTTCCATGTTCATACAGAGAACGGTGTAGATATTTCCATGTTCATACAGACAGCGGTGTAGATATTTCCATGTTCATACAGATGGTGGTGTAGGTATTTCCATGTTCATACAAATGGCGGTGTAGATATTTCCATGTTCATAGAGATGGCGGTGTAGATATTTCCATTTTCATACAAATGGCGGTGTAGATATTTCCATGTTCATAGAGATGGCCGTGTAGATATTTCCATGTTTATACAGATAGCAGTGTAGTTACTTCCATGTTTATAGAGATACCAGTGTGGATATTTCCATTGATATACAGATAGCTGTGTAGATATTTACATGTTCATACAGATAGCGGTGTAGATATTTCCATGTTCATACAGATAGCGGTGTAGATATTTCCATGTTCATACAGATAGCGGTGTAGATATTTCCATGTTCACACAGATAGCGGTGTAGATATTTCCATGTTCATACAGATAGCGGTGTAGATATTTCCATGTTCATACAGTTAGCGGTGTAGATATTTCCATCTTCACACAGATGGCGGTGTAGATATTTACATGTTCATACAGATGGCGGTGTAGATATTTCCATGTTCATACAGATAGCGGTGTAGATATTTCCATGTTCATACATATAGCGGTGTAGATATTTCCATGTTGATACAGATAGCGGTCTAGATATTTCCAGGTTCATACCAATAGCGGTGTAGACATTTCCATGTTCATACAGTTAGCGGTGTAGATATTTCCATGTTCATACAGATGGGGGTGTAGATATTTACATGTTCCTACAGATGGCGGTATAGATATTTCCATGTTCGTACAGATGGCGGCGTAGATATTTCCATGTTTATACAGATAGCAGTGTATTTATTTCCATGTTTATAGAGATAGCAGTGTACATATTTCCATTGATATACAGATAGCTGTGTAGATATTTGCATGGTCATACAGATAGCGGTGTAGACATTTCCATGTTCGTACAGATAGCTGTGTAGATATTTCCATGTTGATACAGATAGCGGTATAGATATTTCCATGTTCATACAGATAACGGTGTAGATATTTCCGTGTTCATACAGATAGCGGTGTAGGTATTTCCATGTTCATACAGTTAGCGGTGTAGATATTTACATGTTCATACAGATGGCGGTGTAGATATTTACATGTTCATACAGATGGCGGTATAGATATTTCCATGTTAGTACAGATGGTGGTGTAGATATTTCCATGTTCATAGAGATGGCGGTGTAGATATTTCCAAGTTTATGCAGATAGCGGTATAGATATTTCCATGTTTATACAGATGGTGGTGTAGATATTTCCATGTTTATAGAGATGACGGTCTAGATATTTCCATGTTTACAGAGATAGTGGCGTAGTTATTTCCAAGTTTATAGAGACAGCGTTGTAGATATTTCCATGTTTATACAGATAGCGGTGAAGATATTTCCATGTTTATACAGATTGCGGTGTAGATATTTCCATGTTTATACAGATAGCAGTGTAGATATTTCCATGTTTATAGAGATAGTGGTGTAGATAATTTCAATTTAATACAGAGAGCAGTGTAGGTATTTCCAAGTTCATACAGATAGCGGTGTAGATATTTCCACGTTTATAGAGATGGCGGTGCAGATATTTCCATGTTCATACAGAGGACGGTGTAGATATTTCCATGTTTATAGGGATGGCGGTGTAGATATTTCCATGTTCATAGAGATGGCGGTGTTGATGTTTCCATATTTATAGAGATAGCAGTGTAGTTATTTCCATGTTTATAGAGATAGTAGTGTAGATATTTCCATTGATATACAGATAGCTGTGTAGATATTTGCGTGTTCATAGAGATATCAGTGTAGATATTTCCATGTTCATACAGATAGCGCTGTAGATATTTCCATGTTCATACAGATAGCGGTGTAGATATTTCCATGTTCATACAGATAGCGGTGTAGATATTTCCATGTTCATACAGATAGCGGTGTAGATATTTCCATGTTCATACAGTTAGCGGTTTAGATATTTCCATGTTCATACAGATGGCGGTGTAGATATTTACATGTTTATACACATGGCGGTGTAGTTATTTCCATGTTCATACAGATAGCGGTGTAGATATTTCCATCTTCATACAGATAGCGGTATAGATATTTCCATGTTTATACAGATGGTGGTGTAGATATTTCCATGTTTATAGAGATGGTGGTCTAGATATTTCCATGTTTACAGAGATAGTGGTGTAGTTATTTCCAAGTTTATAGAGACAGCGTTGTAGATATTTCCTTGTTTATACAGATAGCGGTGAAGATATTTCCATGTTTATACAGATAGCGGTGTAGATATCTCCATGTTTATACAGATAGCAGTGTAGATATTTCCATGTTTATAGAGATAGTGTTGTAGATAATTTCAATTTCATACAGATAGCGGTGTAGATATTTCCACGTTTATAGAGATGGCGGTGCAGATATTTCCATGTTCATACAGTGGACGGTGTAGGTATTTCCATGTTTATAGGGATGGCGGTGTAGATATTTTCATGTTTACACAGATGGTGGTGTAGATATTTCCATGTTTACACAGATAGCGGTGTAGACATTTCCATGTTTACACAGATGGCGGTGTGGATATTTCCATGTTTATGCAGATAGCAGTGTATATATTTCCATGTTTATACAGATAGCGGTGCGGATATTTCCATGTTTATTCAGATACCGGTGCGGATATTTCCATGTTTATACAGATAGTTGGGCAGATATTTCCATGTTTATACAGATAGCGGTGTAGATATTTCCATCTGAATACAGATGGCGGTGTAGATATGTCCATGATCGTACAGATGGCGGTGTAGATATTTCCATGTTCATACAGAATGCGGTGTAGATATGTCGAAGTTTATAGAGATAGCGATGTAGTTATTTCCATATTTATAGAGAAATCTGTGTAGATATTTCCATGTATATTCAGATAGCTGTGTAGATATTTCCATGTTCATCCAGATGCCGTTGTACATATATCCATGTTCATACAAATGGCGGTGAAGATATTTCCATGTTCATACAGATGGCGGTGTAGGTATTTCCATGTTCATACAAATGGCGGTGTAGATATTTCCATATTCATAGAGATGGCGGTGTAGATATTTCCAGGTTCATACAAATGGCGGTGTAGATATTTCCATGTTCATAGAGATGGCGGTGTAGATATTTCCATGTTTATACAGATAGCAGTGTAGTTATTTCCATGTTTATAGAGATACCAGTCTAGATTTTTCCATTGATATACAGATAGCTGTGTAGATATTTGCATGTTCATACAGATAGCGGTGAAGATATTTCCATGTTCATACAGATAGTGGTGTAGATATTTCCATGTTCATACAGATATCGGTTAGATATTTCCATGTTGATACAGATAGCGGTGTAGATATTTCCATGTTCATACAGATAGCGGTGTAGATATTTAAATGTTCATAGAGTTAGCGGTGTAGATATTTCCATGTTCATATAGATGGCGGTGTATATATTTACATGTTGATACAGATGGCCGTGTAGATATTTCCATGTTCATACAGATAGCGGTGTAGATATTTTCATGTTCATACAGATAGCGGTGTAGATATTTCCATGTTCATACAGATAACGGTGTAGATATTTCCATGTTCATACCAATAGCGGTGTAGACATTTCCATGTTCATACATTTAGCGGTGTAGATATTTCCAAGTTCATACAGATGGCGGTGAAGATATTTACATGTTCATGCAGATGGCGGTGTAGATATTTCCATGTTTGTACGGATGGCAGTGTAGATATTTCCATGTTCATACAGGTGGCGGTGTAGATATTTCCATGTTTATACAGATAGCAGTGTAGTTATTTCCATGTTAACAGAGATAGCGGTGTAGATATTTCCATTGATATACACATAGCTGTGTAGATATTTGGATGTTCATACAGATATCGGTGTAGATATTTCCATGTTCATACAGATAGCGGTGTAGATATTTCCATGTTCATACAGATAGCCGTGTAGATATTTCCATGTTCATACAGTTAGCGGTGAAGATATTTCCATGTTCATACACATGGCGGTGTAGATATTTACATGTTCATACAGATGGCGGTGTAGATATTTCCATGTTCGTACGGTTGGCAGTGTAGATATTTCCATGTTCATACAGGTGGTGGTGTAGATATTTCCATGTTTATACAGATAGCAGTGTACTTATTTCCATGTTTATAGAGACAGCTGTGTATATATTTCCATTGATATACAGATAGCGGTGTAGATATTTGCATGTTCATACAGATAGCGGTGTAGATATTTCCATGTTCATACAGATAGCGGTTTAGATATTTCCAAGTTCATACAGATAGCGGTGTAGATATTTCCATGTTCATACAGATAACGGTGTAGATATTTCCATGTTCATACAGATAGCAGTGTAGATATTTCCATGTTCATACAGATGGCGGTGTAGACATTTACATGTTCATACAGATGGCGGTATAGATATTTCCATGTTGGTACAGATGGCGGTGTAGGTATTTGCATGTTCATAGAGATGTCGGTGTAGATATTTCCATGTTTATGCACATAGCGGTATAGATATTTCCATGTTCGTACAGTTAGCGGTGTAGATATTTCCATTTTCATACAGATGGCAGTGTAGATATTTACATGTTCATTCAGATGTCGGTGTAGATATTTCCATATTCGTACAGATGGTGTTGTAGATATTTCCTTGTTCATACAGATGGCGGTATAGATATTTCCATGTTCGTACAGATGGCGGTGTAGATATTTCCATGTTTATACAGATAGCAGTGTAGTTATTTCCATGTTTATAGAGATAGCAGTGTAGATATTTCCATTGATATACAGATAGCTGTGTAGATATTTGCATGGTCATACAGATAGCGGTGTAGATATTTCCATGTTCGTACAGATAGCGTTGTAGATATTTCCATGTTGATACAGATAGCGGTGTAGATATTTCCATGTTCATACAGATAACGGTGTAGATATTTCCATGTTCATACAGATAGCGGTGTAGATATTTCCATGTTCATACAGTTAGCGGTGTAGATATTTCCATGTTCATACAGATGGCGGTGTAGATATTTACATGTTCATACAGATGGTGGTGTAGATATTTCCATGTTTATAGAGATGACGGTCTAGATATTTCCATGTTTACAGAGATAGTGGCGTAGTTATTTCCAAGTTTATAGAGACAGCGTTGTAGATATTTCCATGTTTATACAGATAGCGGTGAAGATATTTCCATGTTTATACAGATATCGGTGTAGATATTACCATGTTTATACAGATAGCCGTGTAGATATTTCCATGTTTATAGAGATAGTGGTGTAGATAATTTCAATTTTATACAGAGATCAGTGTAGATATTTCCACGTTCATACCGATAGCGGTGTAGATATTTCCACGTTTATAGAGATGGCGGTGCAGATATTTCCATGTTCATACAGAGGACGGTGTAGATATTTCCATGTTTATTGGGATGGCGGTGTAGATGTTTTCATGTTTACACAGATGGCGGTGTAGATATTTCCATGTTTGCACAGATGGCGGTGTAGACATTTCCATGTTTACACAGATAGCGGTGTGGATATTTCCATGTTTATACAGATAGCGGTGTAGATATTTCCATCTTAATACAGATGGCGGTGTAGATATGTCCATGTTTGTACAGATGGCGGTGTAGATATTTCCATGTTCATACAGATGGCGGTGTAGATATTTCGAAGTTTATAGAGATAGCGCTGTAGTTATTTCCATATTTATAGAGAAATCTGTGGAGATATTTCCATGTATATTCAGATAGCTGTGTAGATAGATCCAGGTTCATGTAGATAGCGGTGTAGATATTTCCATGTTCATCCAGATGCCGGTGTACATATATCCATGTTCATACAGATGGCGGTGTAGATATTTACCTGTGCATACAGATGGCAGTATTGATATTTTCATGTTCGCAGAGATGGCGGTGTAGATATTTGCATGTTCATAGAGATGGCGGTGTAGATATTTCCATGTTCATAAAAATGGCGGTGTAGATATTTCCATGTTCCTAGAGATGGTTGTGTTGATGTTTCCATATTTATAGAGATAGCAGTGTAGTTATTTCCATGTTTATAGAGATAGTAGTGTAGATATTTCCATTGATATACAGATAGCTGTGTAGATATTTGCATGTTCATAAAGATACCAGTGTAGATATTTCCATGTTCATACAGATAGTTGTGTAGATATTTCCATGTTCATACAGATAGCGGTTTAGATATTTCCATGTTCATACAGATAGCGGTGTAGATATTTCCATGTTCATAGAGATGGTGGTATAAATATTTCCATGTTTATGCAGATAGCGGTATAGATATTTCCATGTTTATACAGATGGTGGTGTAGATATTTCCATGTTTATGGAGATGGCGGTGTAGATATTTCCATGTTCATGGAGATGGCGGTGTAAATATTTCCATGTTTATAGGGATGGCGGAGTAGATATTTTCATGTTTACACAGATGGCGGTGTAGATATTTCCAAGTTTACACAGATAGCGGTGTAGACATTTCCATGTTTACACAGATAGCGGTGTGGATATTTCCATGTTTATGCAGATAGCGGTGTAGATATTTCCATGTTTATACAGATAGCGGTGCGGATATTTCCATGTTTATGCAGATAGTTGGGCAGATATTTCCATGTTTATACAGATAGCGGTGTAGATATTTCCATCTTAATACAGATGGCGGTGTAGATATGTCCATGTTTGTACAGATGGCGGTGTAGATATTTCCATGTTCATACAGATGGCGGTGTAGATATTTCGAAGTTTATAGAGATAGCGCTGTAGTTATTTCCATATTTATAGAGAAATCTGTGGAGATATTTCCATGTATATTCAGATAGCTGTGGAGATAGATCCAGGTTCATGTAGATAGCGGTGTAGATATTTCCATGTTCATCCAGATGCCGGTGTACATATATCCATGTTCATACAGATGGCGGTGTAGATATTTACCTGTGCATACAGATGGCAGTATTGATATTTTCATGTTCGCAGAGATGGCGGTGTAGATATTTGCATGTTCATAGAGATGGCGGTGTAGATATTTCCATGTTCATAAAAATGGCGGTGTAGATATTTCCATGTTCCTAGAGATGGTGGTGTTGATGTTTCCATATTTATAGAGATAGCAGTGTAGTTATTTCCATGTTTATAGAGATAGTAGTGTAGATATTTCCATTGATATACAGATAGCTGTGTAGATATTTGCATGTTCATAAAGATACCAGTGTAGATATTTCCATGTTCATACAGATAGTTGTGTAGATATTTCCATGTTCATACAGATAGCGGTTTAGATATTTCCATGTTCATACAGATAGCGGTGTAGATATTTCCATGTTCATAGAGATGGTGGTATAAATATTTCCATGTTTATGCAGATAGCGGTATAGATATTTCCATGTTTATACAGATGGTGGTGTAGATATTTCCATGTTTATGGAGATGGCGGTGTAGATATTTCCATGTTCATGGAGATGGCGGTGTAAATATTTCCATGTTTATAGGGATGGCGGAGTAGATATTTTCATGTTTACACAGATGGCGGTGTAGATATTTCCAAGTTTACACAGATAGCGGTGTAGACATTTCCATGTTTACACAGATAGCGGTGTGGATATTTCCATGTTTATGCAGATAGCGGTGTAGATATTTCCATGTTTATACAGATAGCGGTGCGGATATTTCCATGTTTATGCAGATAGTTGGGCAGATATTTCCATGTTTATACAGATAGCGGTGTAGATATTTCCATCTTAATACAGATGGCGGTGTAGATATGTCCATGTTTGTACAGATGGCGGTGTAGATATTTCCATGTTCATACAGATGGCGGTGTAGATATTTCGAAGTTTATAGAGATAGCGCTGTAGTTATTTCCATATTTATAGAGAAATCTGTGTAGATATTTCCGTGTATATTCAGATAGCTGTGTAGATATTTGCATGTTCATGCAGATAGCGGTGTAGATATTTCCATGTTCATCCAGATGCCGGTGTACATATATCCATGTTCATACAGATGGCGGTGAAGATATTTCCATGTTCATACAGATGGTGGTGTAGATATTTCCATGTTCATACAAATGGCGGTGTAGAAATTTCCATGTTCATAGAGATGGCGGTGTAGATATTTCCATGTTTATACAAATGGCGGTGTAGATATTTACATGTTCATACAGATGGCGGTGTAGATATTTCCATGTTCATACAGATAGCAGTGTAGATATTTCTATGTTGATACAGATAGCGGTGTAGCTATTTCCATGTTCATACAGGTAGCGGTGTAGATATTTCCATGTTCATACCGATAGCAGTGTAGATATTTCCATGTTCATACAGTTAGCGGTGTAGTTATTTCCATGTTCATACAGATGGCGGTGTAGATATTTACAAGTTCATACAGATGGCGGTGTAGATATTTCCATGTTCATACGGATGGCAGTGTAGATATTTCCATGTTCATACAGGTGGCGGTGTAGATATTTCCATGTTTATACAAATAGCAGTGTAGTTATTTCCATGTTCATAGAGACAGCTGTGTAGATATTTCCATTGATATACATATAGCTGTGTAGATATTTGCATGTTCATACAGATAGCGGTGCAGATATTTCCATGTTCATACAGATAGCGGTGTAGATATTTCCATGTTAATACAGATATCGGTGTAGATATTTCCATGTTCATACAGATAACGGTGTAGATATTTCCATGTTTATACAGATAGCAGTGTAGATATTTCCATGTTCATACAGTTAGTGGTGTAGATATTTCCATGTTCATACAGATGGCGGTGTAGATATTTACATGTTCATACAGATGGCAGTATAGATATTTGCATGTTCGCACAGTTGGCGGTGTAGATATTTGCATGTTCATAGAGATGGCGGTGTAGATATTTCCATGTTTATGCACATAGCGGTATAGATATTTCCATGTTTATACAGATGGTGGTGTAGATATTTCCATGTTTATAGAGATGGTGGTCTAGATATTTCCATGTTTACAGAGATAGTGGTGTAGTTATTTCCAAGTTTATAGAGACAGCATTGTAGATATTTCCTTGTTTATACAGATAGCGGTGAAGATATTTCCATGTTTATACAGATAGCGGTGTAGATATATCCATGTTTATACAGATAGCAGTGTAGATATTTCCATGTTTATAGAGATAGTGTTGTAGATAATTTCCATTTCATACAGAGAGCAGTGTAGATATTTCCAAGTTCATACAGATAGCGGTGTAGATATTTCCACGTTTATAGAGATGGCGGTGTAGATATTTCCATGTTCATACAGAGGACGGTGTAGGTATTTCCATGTTTATAGGGATGGCGGTGTAGATATTTTCATGTTTACACAGATGGCGGTGTAGATATTTCCATGTTTACACAGATAGCGGTGTTGACATTTCCATGTTTACACAGATAGCGGTGTGGATATTTGCATGTTTATGCAGATAGCAGTGTATATATTTCCATGTTTAAACAGATACCGGTGCGGATATTTCCATGTTTATACAGATAGTTGGGCAGATATTTCCATGTTTATACAGATAGCGGTGTAGATATTTCCATCTGAATACAGATGGCGGTGTAGATATGTCCATGATCGTACAGATGGCGGTGTAGATATTTCCATGTTTACACAGATAGCGGTGTGGATATTTCCATGTTTATGCAGATAGCAGTGTAGATACTTCCATGTTCATACAGATGGCGGTGTAGATATTTACATGTTCATACAGATGGCGGTGTAGGTATTTCCATGTTCATACAGATAGCGGTGTAGATATTTCCATGTTCATACAGATAGCGGTTTAGATATATCCATGTTCATACAGATAGCGGTGTAGATATTTCCATATTCATACCAATAGCGGTGTAGACATTTCCATGTTCATACATTTAGCGGTGTAGATATATCCATGTTTATACAGATGGCGGTGAAGTTATTTCCATGTTTATACAGACGGCAGTGTAGATATTTCCATGTTTGTACGGATTCCAGTGTAGATATTTCCATGTTCATACAGGAGGCGGTGTAGATATTTCCATGTTTATACTGATAGCAGTGTAGTTATTTCCATGTTAATAGAGATAGCTGTGTGGATATTTCCATTGATATACAGATAGCTGTGTAGATATTTGCATGTTCATACAGATAGCGGTGTAGATATCTCCATGTTCGTATAGATAGCGGTGTAGATATTTCCATGTTCATACAGTTAGCGGTGTAGATATTTCCATGTTCATACAGATGGCGGTATAGATATTTCCATGTCCATACAGACGGCGGTATAGATATCTCCATGTTCGTACAGGTAGCGGTGTAGATATTTCCATGTTCATACAGTTAGCGGTGTAGATATTTCCATGTTCATACAGATGGCGGTGTAGATATTTCCATGTCCATACAGATGGCGGTGTAGATATTTCCATGTTCATACAGATAGCGGTGTAGATATTTCCATGATCCTACAGATAGCGGTGTAGATATTTCCATGTTCATACAGATAGAGGCGTAGATATTTCCATGTTCATACCAATAGCGGTGTAAACATTTCCATGTTCATACATTTAGCGGTGTAGATATTTCCATGTTCATACAGATGGCGGTGTAGATATTTCCATGTTCATACAGATGGCGGAGTAGATATTTCCATGTTTGTACGGATGGCAGTGTAGATATTTCCATGTTCATACAGGTGGCGGTGTACATATTTCCATGTTTATACAGATAGCAGTGTAGTTATTTCCATGTTAATAGAGATATCTGTGTAGATATTTCCGTTGATATACAGATAGCTGTGTAGATATTTGCATGTTCATACAGATAGCTTTGTAGATATTTCCATGTTCGTACAGATAGCGGTGTAGATATTTCCATGTTCATACAGATAGCGGTGTAGATATTTCCATGTTCATACAGATAACGGTGTAGACATTTCCATGTTCATACAGACAGCAGTGTAGATATTTCCATGTTCATACAGTTAGCGGTGTAGATATTTCCATGTTCATACAGTTAGCTGTGTAGATATTTCCATGTTCATGCAGATAGCAGTGTAGATATTTCCATGTTCATCCAGATGCTAGTGTACATATATCCATGTTCATACAGATGGCGGTGAAGATATTTCCATGTTCATACAGATGGTGGTGTATATATTTCCATGTTCATACAGATAGTGGTGTAGATCTTTCCATGTTCATACAAATGGCGGTGTAGATAGTTCCATGTTCATGGAGATGGCGGTGTAGATATTTCCATGTTCATACAAATGGCGGTGTAGATATTTCCATGTTCATAGAGATGGCGGGATAGATATTTCCATATTTATAGAGATAGCAGTGTAGATATTTCCATTTTTATAGAGATAGCAGTGTAGATATTTCCATTGATATACACATAGCTGTGTAGATATTTGCATGTTCATAGAGATAGCGGTGTAGATATTTCCATGTTCATAAAGATAGCGGTGAAGATATTTCCATGTTCATACAGATAGCAGTGTAGATATTTCCATGTTCATACAGATAGCGGTGTAGATATTTCCTTGTTCATACAGTTAGCGGTATAGATATTTCCATGTTCATACAGATGGCGGTGTAGATATTTACATGTTCATATAGATGGCGGTGTAGATATTTCCATGTTCATACAGATAGCGCCATAGATATTTCCATGTTCATACCAATAGCGGTGTAGACATTTCCATGTTCATACATTTAGCGGTGTAGATATTTCCATGTTCATACAGATGGCGGTGAAGATATTCATATGTTCATACAGATGGCGGTGTAGATATTTCCATGTTTGTACGGATGGCAGTGTAGATATTTCCATGTTCATACAGGTGGCGGTGTAGATATTTCCATGTTTATACAGATAGCAGTGTAGTTATTTCCATGTTTATAGACATAGCAGTGTAGATATTGCCATTGATATACAGATAGCTGTGTAGATATTTGCATGGTCATACAGATAGCGGTGTAGATATTTCCATGTTCGTACAGATAGCGGTGTAGATATTTCCATGTTGATACAGATAGCGGTGTAGATGTTTCCATGTTCCTACAGATAACGGTGTAGATATTTCCATGTTCATACAGATAGCGGTGTAGATTTTTCCATGTTCATACAGTTAGCGGTGTAGATATTTCCATGTTCATACAGATGGCGGTGTAGATATTTACATGTTCATACAGATGCGGGAAAGATATTTCCATGTTGGTACAGATGGCGGTGTAGATATTTCCATGTTCATAGAGATGGCGGTGTAGATATTTCCATGTTTATGCAGATAGCGGTATAGATATTTCCATGTTTATACAGATGGCGGTGTAGATATTTCCATGTTTATAGAGATGACGGTCTAGATATTTCCAAGTTTACAGAGATAGTGGCGTAGTTATTTCCAAGTTTATAGAGACAGCGGTGTAGATATTTCCATGTTCATACAGATAGCGGTGTAGATATTTCCATGTTCATACAGTTAGGGGTGTAGATATTTCCATGTTCATACAAATGGCGGTGTAGATATTTCCATGTTTATAGAGATGGCGGTGAAGATATTTCCATGTTCATAAAGATGGCGGTGTAAATATTTCCATGTTCGTACGGATGGCAGTGTAGGTATTTCCATGTTCATCCAGGTGGCGGTGTATATATTTCCATGTTTATGCAGATAGCTGTGTAGATATTTCCATGTTCATACAGATAGTGGTGTAGATATTTCCATGTTCATACTGATAACGGTGTAGATATTTCCATGTTCATACAGATAGCGATGTAGATATTTCCATGTTCATACAGTTAGGGGTGTAGATATTTCCATGTTCATACAAATGGCGGTGTAGATATTTCCATGTTTATACAGATAGCAGTGTAGATATTTCCATGTTTATAGAGATAGCAGTGTAGATATTTCCATTGATATACAGATAGCTGTGTAGATATTTGCATGTTCATACACATAGCGGTGTAGATATTTCCATGTTCATACAGATAGCGGTGTAGATATTTCCATGTTCGTACAGATGGCGGTGTAGATATTTCCACGTTTATAGAGATGGCGGTGTAGATATTTTCATGTTTACACAGATGGCGGTGTAGATATTTCCATGTTTACACAGATAGCGGTGTAGACATTTCCATGTTTACACAGATAGCGGTGTGGATATTTCCAGGTTTATGCAGATAGCGGTGTAGATATTTCCATGTTAATACAGATAGCGGTGCGGTTATTTCCATGTTTATACAGATAGTGGTGAAGATATTTCCATGTTTATACAGATAGCAGTGTAGATATTTCCATCTTATTACAGATGGCGGTGTAGATATGTCCATGTTCGTACAGATGGCGGTGTAGATATTTCCATGTTCATACAGATGGCGGTGTAGATATTTCGAAGTTTATAGAGATAGCGCTGTATTTATTTCCATATTTATAGAGAAATCTGTGTAGATATTTCCATGTATATGCAGATAGCTGTATAGATATTTCCATGTTCATACAGATAGCGGTGTAGATATTTCCATGTTCATAGAGATAACGGTGTAGATATTTACATCTTCATACAGATAGCGGTACAGATATTTCCATGTTCATACAGTAAGCGGTGTAGATATTTCCATGTTAATACAGATGGCAGTGTAGATATTTACATGTTCATTGATATGTCGGTGTAGATATTTCCATGTTCGTACAGATGGCGTTGTAGATATTTCCATGTTCATAGAGATGGCGGCGTAGATATTTCCATGTTTATGCAGATAGCGGTATAGATATTTCCATGTTTATACAGATGGTGGTGTAGATATTTCCATGTTTATACAGATGGCGGTCTGGATATTTCCATGTTTATAGAGATAGTGGTGTAGTTATTTCAAAGCTTATAGAGACAGCATTGTAGATATTTCCATGTTTACACAGATAGCGGTGAAGTTATTTCCATGTTTATACAGATAGCGGTGTAGATATTTCCATGTTTATACAGATAGCGGGGTAGATATTTCCATGTTTATAGACATACTGGGGTAGATAATTCCAATTTTATACAGAGAGCAGTGTAGATATTTCCAAGATCATACAGATAGCAGTGAAGATATTTCCACGTTTATAGAGATGGTGGTGTAGATATTTCCATGTTCATACAGATGGCGGTGTAGATATTTCCATGTTTATATAGATGGCCGTGTAGATATTTTCATGCTTACACAGATGGCATTGTAGATATTTCCATATTTACAAAGATAGCGGTGTAGGCATTTCTATGTTTACACAGATAGCGGTGTGGATACTTCCATGTTTATGCAGATAGCGGTGTAGATATTTCCATGTTTATACAGATAGCGGTGCGGTTATTTCCATGTTTATACAGATAGTCGTGCAGATATTTCCATGTTTATACAGATATCGGTGTAGATATTTCCTTCTTAAAACAGATGGAGGTGTAGATATGTCTATGTTCGTACAGATGGCGGTGTAGATATTTCCATGTTCATACAGATGGCGGTGTAGATATTTCGAAGTTTATAGAGATAGCGCTGTAGTTATTTCCATATTTATAGAGAAATCTGGGTAGATATTTCCATGTATATGCAGATAGCTGTGTAGATATTTCCATGTTCATGCAGACAGTGGTGTAGATATTTCGATGTTCATCGAGATGCCGGTGTACATATATCCATGTTCATATAGATAGCGGTGTAGATATTGCCATGTTCATACAGATAGCGGTGTAGATATTTCCATGTTCATACAGATAGCGGTGTAGGTATTTCCATGTTCATACAGATAGCGGTGTAGATATTTCCATGTTCATTCAGTTAGCGGTGTAGATATTTCCATGTTCATACAGAGGGCGGTGTATATATTAAAATGTTCATACAGACGGCGGTGTAGATATTTCCATGTTCATACAGATAGCGGTGTAGATATTTCCATGTTCGTACGGATGGCAGTGTAGATATTTCCATGTTCATAGAGATGGCGGTGTAGATATTTCCATGTTTATACAGATAGCAGTGTAGTTATTTCCATGTTTATAGAGATAGCAGTGTAGATATTTCCATTGATATACAGATAGCTGTGTAGATATTTGCATAGTCATACAGATAGCGGTGTAGATATTTCCACGTTTATAGAGATGGCGGTGTAGATATTTCCATGTTCATACAGAGGACGGTGTAGATATTTCCATGTTTATTGGGATGGCGGTGTAGATATTTTCATGTTTACTCAGATGGCGGTGTAGATATTTCCATGTTTACACAGATAGCGGTGTAGACATTTCCATGTTTACACAGATAGCGGTGTGGATATTTCCATGTTTAATCAGATAGCAGTGCGGATATTTCCATGTTTATACAGATAGTTGGGCAGATATTTCCATGTTTATACAGATAACGGTGTAGATATTTCCATCTTAATGCAGATGGCGGTGAAGATATGTCCATGTTTGTACAGATGGCGGTGTAGATATTTCCATGTTCATACAGATGGCGGTGTAGATATTTCGAAGTTTATAGAGATAGCGCTGTAGTTATTTCCATATTTATAGAGAAATCTGTGTAGATATTTCCATGTATATTCAGATAGCTGTGTAGATAGATCCATGTTCATGCACATAGCGGTGTAGATATTTCCATGTTCATCCAGATGCCGGTGTACATATATCCATGTTCATATAGATGGCGGTGAAGATATTTCCATGTTCATACAGATGGTGGTGTAGATATTTCCATGTTCATACTAATGGCGGTGTAGATATTTCCATGTTCATAGAGATGGCGCTGTAGATATTTCCATGTTCATACAAATGGCGGTGTAGATATTTCCAAGTTCATAGAGATGGCGGTGTTGATATTTCCATATTTATAGAGATAGCAGTGTAGTTATTTCCATGTTTATAGAGATAGTAGTGTAGATATTTCCATTTATATACAGATAGCTGTGTAGATATTTGCATGTTCATAGAGATAGCGGTGTAGATATTTCCATGTTCATACAGATAGCGGTGTAGATATTTCCATGTTCATACAGATAGCGGTGTAGATATTTCCATGTTCGTACAGATGGCGGTGTAGATATTTCCATGTTTATAGAGATGGCGGTGTAGATATTTTCATGTTTACACAGATGGCGGTGTAGATATTTCCATGTTTACACAGATAGCGGTGTAGACATTTCCATGTTTACACAGATAGCGGTGTGGATATTTCCAGGTTTATGCAGATAGCGGTGTAGATATTTCCATGTTTATACAGATAGCGGTGCGGTTATTTCCATTTTTATACAGATAGTGGTGGAGATATTTCCATGTTTATACACATAGCGGTGTAGATATTTCCATCTTATTACAGATGGCGGTGTAGGTATGTCCATGTTCATACAGATGGCGGTGTAGATATTTCCAAGTTCATACAGAGGGCGGTGTAGATATTTCAAAGTTTATAGAGATAGCGCTGTAGTTATTTCCATATTAACAGAGAAATCTGTGTAGATATTTCCATGTTCATAGAGATGGCGGCGTAGATATTTCCATGTTTATGCAGATAGCGGTATAGATATTTCCATGTTTATACAGATGGTGGTGTAGATATTTCCATGTTTATACAGATGGCGGTCTGGATATTTCCATGTTTATAGAGATAGTGGTGTAGTTATTTCAAAGCTTATAGAGACAGCATTGTAGATATTTCCATGTTTACACAGATAGCGGTGAAGTTATTTCCATGTTTATACAGATAGCGGTGTAGATATTTCCATGTTTATAGAGATAGCGGGGTAGATATTTCCATATTTATAGACATACTGGGGTAGATAATTCCAATTTTATACAGAGAGCAGTGTAGATATTTCCAAGTTCATACAGATAGCAGTGTAGATATTTCCACGTTTATAGAGATGGCGGTGTAGATATTTCCATGTTCATACAGATGGCGGTGTGGATATTTCCATGTTTATATAGATGGCGGTGTAGATATTTTCATGCTTACACAGATGGCATTGTAGATATTTCCATGTTTACACAGATAGCGGTGTAGGCATTTCTATGTTTACACAGATAGCGGTGTGGATATTTCCATGTTTATGCAGATAGCGGTTTAGATATTTCCATGTTTATGCAGATAGCGGTGCGGTTATTTCCATGTTTATCCAGATAGTCGTGCAGATATTTCCATGTTTATACAGATATCGGTGTAGATATTTCCTTCTTAAAACAGATGGAGGTGTAGATATGTCCATGTTCGTACAGATGGCGGTGTAGATATTTCCATGTTCATACAGATGGCGGTGTAGATATTTCGAAGTTTATAGAGATAGCGCTGTAGTTATTTCCATATTTATAGAGAAATCTGTGTAGATATTTCCATGAATATGCAGATAGCTGTGTAGATATTTCCATGTTCATGCAGATAGCGGTGTAGATATTTCGATGTTCATCGAGATGCCGGTGTACATATATCCATGTTCATACAGATAGCGGTGTAGCTATTTCCATGTTCATACAGATAGCGGTGTAGATATTTCCATGTCCATTCAGATAGCGGTGTAGGTATTTCCATGTTCGTACAGATAGCGGTGTAGATATTTCCATGTTCATTCAGTTAGCGGTGTAGATATTTCCATGTTCGTACGGATGGCAGTGTAGATATTTCCATGTTCATACAGATGGCGGTGTAGATATTTCCATGTTCATACAGATAGCGGTGTAGATATTTCCATGTTCGTACGGATGGCAGTGTAGATATTTCCATGTTCATAGAGATGGCGGTGTAGATATTTCCATGTTTATACAGATAGCAGTGTAGTTATTTCCATGTTTATAGAGATAGCAGTGTAGATATTTCCATTGGTATACAGAAAGCTGTGTAGATATTTGCATGGTCATACAGATAGCGGTGTAGATATTTCCATGTTCGTACAGATAGCGGTGTAGATATTTCCACGTTGATACAGATAGCGGTGTATATATTTCCATGTTCCTACAGATAACGGTGTAGATATTTCCATGTTCATACAGATAGCGGTGTAGATATTTCCATGTTCATACAGTTAGCGGTGTAGATATTTCCATGTTCATACACATGGCGGTGTAGATATTTACATGTTCATACAGATGCGGGAAAGATATTTCCATGATCGTACAGATGGCGGTGTAGATATTTCCATGTTCATAGAGATGGCGGTGTAGATATTTCCATGTTTATGCAGATAGCGGTATAGATATTTCCATGTTTATACAGATGGTGGTGTAGATATTTCCATGTTTATAGAGATGGCAGTCTAGATATTTCCATGTTTACAGAGATAGTGGCGTTGTTATTTCCAAGTTTATAGAGACAGCGTTGTAGATATTTCCATGTTTATACAGATAGCGGTGAAGATATTTCCATGTTTATACAGATAGCGGTGTAGATATTTCCATGTTTATACAGATAGCAGTGTAGATATTTCCATGTTTATAGAGATAGTGGTGTAGATAATTTCAATTTAATACAGAGAGCAGTGTAGGTATTTCCAAGTTCATACAGATAGCGGTGTAGATATCTCCACGTTTATAGAGATGGCGGTGTAGATATTTCCATGTTCATACAGAGGACGGTGTAGATATTTCCATGTTTATTGGGACGGCGGTGTAGATATTTTCATGTTTACACAGATGGCGGTGTAGATATTTCCATGTTTACACAGATAGCGGTGAAGACATTTCCATGTTTACACAGATAGCGGTGTGGATATTTCCATGTTTAATCAGATAGCAGTGCGGATATTTCCATGTTTATACAGATAGTTGGGCAGATATTTCCATGTTTATACAGATAGCGGTGTAGATATTTCCATCTTAATGCAGATGGCGGTGAAGATATGTCCATGTTTGTACAGATGGCGGTGTAGATATTTCCATGTTCATACAGATGGCAGTGTAGATATTTCGAAGTTCATAGAGATAGCGCTGTAGTTATTTCCATATTTATAGAGAAATCTGTGTAGATATTTCCATGTATATTCAGATAGCTGTGTAGATAGATCCATGTTCATGCACATAGCGGTGTAGATATTTCCATGTTCATCCAGATGCCGGTGTACATATATCCATTTTCATATAGATGGCGGTGAAGATATTTCCATGTTCATACAGATGGTGGTGTAGATATTTCCATGTTCATACTAATGGCGGTGTAGATATTTCCATGTTCATAGAGATGGCGCTGTAGATATTTCCATGTTCATACAAATGGCGGTGTAGATATTTCCATGTTCATAGAGATGGCGGTGTTGATATTTCCATATTTATAGAGATAGCAGTGTAGTTATTTCCATGTTTATAGAGATAGTAGTGTAGATATTTCCATTTATATACAGATAGCTGTGTAGATATTTGCATGTTCATAGAGATAGCGGTGTAGATATTTCCATGTTCATACAGATAGCGGTGTAGATATTTCCATGTTCATACAGATAGCGGTGTAGATATTTCCATGTTCATACAGATATCGGTGGAGATATTTCCCTGTTCATACAGATAGCGGTGTACATATTTCCATGTTCATACAGTTTGCGGTTTAGATATTTCCATGTTCATACAGATGGCGGTGTAGATATTTACATGTTCATACAGATGGGGGTGTAGTTATTTCCATGTTCATAGAGATAGCGGTGTAGATATTTCCATGTTCATACAGATAGCGGTGTAGATATTTCCATGTTCATACAGATAGCGGTGTAGATATTTCCATTTTCATACCAATAGCAGTGTAGACATTTCCATGTTCATATATTTAGCGGTGTAGATATTTCCATGTTCATACACATGGCGGTGTAGATATTTCCATGTTTATAGAGCTGGCGGTGTAGATATTTTCATGCTTACGCAGATGGCAGTGTAGATATTTCCATGTTTCCGCAGATAGCGGTGTAGACATTTCTATGTTTACACAGATAGCGGTGTGGATATTTCCATGTTTATGCAGATAGCGGTGTTGATATTTCCATGTTTATACAGATAGCGGTGCGGTTATTTCCATGTTTGTACAGACAGTCGTGCAGATATTTACATGTTTATACAGATAACGGTGTAGATATTTCCATCTTAAAACAGATGGAGGTGTAGATATGTCCATGTTCGTACAGATGGCGTTGTAGATATTTCCATGTTCATACAGATGGCGGTGTAGATATTTCGAAGTTTAAAGAGATAGCACTGTAGTTATTTCCATATTTATAGAGAAATCTGTGTAGATATTTCCATGTATATGCAGATAGCTGTGTAGATATTTCCATGTTCTTGCAGATAGCGGTGTAGATATTTCCATGTTCATCCAGATGCCGGTGTACATATATCCATGCTCATACAGATGGCGGTGAAGATATTTCCATGTTCATACAGATGGTGGTGTAGGTATTTCTATGTTCATACAAATGGCCCTGTAGATATTTCCATGTTCATAGAGATGGCGGTGTAGATATTTCCAGGTTCATACAAATGGCGGTGTAGATATTTCCATGTTCATAGAGATGGCCGTGTAGATATTTCCATGTTTATACATATAGCAGTGTAGTTATTTCCATGTTTATAGAGATACCAGTGTGGATATTTCCATTGATATACAGATAGCTGTGTAGATATTTACATGTTCATACAGATAGTGGTGTAGATATTTCCATGTTCATACAGATAGCGGTGTAGATATTTCCATGTTCATACAGATCGCGGTGTAGATATTTCCATGTTCATACAGATAGCGGTGTAGATATTTCCATATTCATACAGATAGCGGTGTAGATATTTCCATATACATACAGTTAGCGGTGTAGTTATTTCCATGTTCATACAGATGGCGGTGTAGATATTTACATGTTCATACAGATGGCAGTGTAGATATTTCCATGTTCATACAGATAGCGGTGTAGAGATTTCCATGTTCATACATATAGCGGTGTAGATATTTCCATGTTGATACAGATAGCGGTCTAGATATTTCCAGGTTCATACCAATAGCGGTGTAGACATTTCCATGTTCATACAGTTAGCGGTGTAGATATTTCCATGTTCATACAGATGGTGGTGTAGATATTTACATGTTCATACAGATGGCGGTGTAGATATTTCCATGTTCGTACGGATGCCAGTGTAGTTATTTCCATGTTCATACAGGTGGCGGTGTAGATATTTCCATGTTTTTTACAGATAGCAGTGTAGTTATTTCCATGTTTATAGAGATAGCAGTGTAGATATTTCCATTGATATAGAGATATCTGTGTAGATATTTGCATGGTCATACAGGTAGCGGTGTAGATATTTCCATGTTCGTACAGATAGCGTTGTAGATATTTCCATGTTCATACAGATAGCGGTGTAGATATTTCCATGTTCATATAGATAACGGTGTAGATATTTCCATGTTCATACAGTTAGCGGTGTAGATATTTCCACGTTTATACAGATGGCGGTGTAGATATTTCCATGTTCATACAGAGGACGGTGTAGATATTTCAATGTTTATTGGGATGGCGGTGTAGATATTTTCATGTTTACACAGATGGCGGTGTAGGTATTTCCATGTTTACACAGATAGCGGTGTAGACATTTCCATGTTTACACAGATAGCGGTGTGGATATTTCCATGTTTATTCAGAAAGCAGTGTGGATATTTCCATGTTTGTACAGATAGTTGGGCAGATATTTCCATGTTTATACAGATAGCGGTGTAGATATTTCCATCTTAATGCAGATGGCGGTGAAGATATGTCCATGTTTGTACAGATGGCGGTGTAGGTATTTCCATGTTCATACAGATGGCGGTGTAGATATTTCGAAGTTTATAGAGATAGCGCTGTAGTTATTTCCATATTTATAGAGAAATCTGTGTAGATAATTCCATGTATATTCAGATAGCTGTGTTGATAGATCCATGTTCATGCACATAGCGGTGTAGATATTTCCATGTTCATCCAGATGCCCGTGTACATAAATCCATGTTCATATAGATGGCTGTGAAGATATTTCCATGTTCATACAGATGGTGGTGTATATATTTCCATGTTCAAACTAATGGCGGTGTAGATATTTCCATGTTCATAGAGATGGCGCTGTAGATATTTCCATGTTCATACAAATGGCGGTGTAGATATTTCCAAGTTTTTAGAGATGGCTGTGTTGATATTTCCATATTTATAGAGATAGCAGTGTAGTTATTTTCGTGTTTATAGAGATAGTAGTGTAGATATTTCCATTTATATACAGATAGCTGTGTAGATATTTGCATGTTCATAGAGATAGCGGTGTAGATATTTCCATGTTCATACAGATAGCGATGTAGATATTTCCATGTTCATACAGATAGCGGTGTAGATATTTCCATGTTCATACAGATAGCGGTGTAGATATTTCCCTGTTCATACAGATAGCGGTGTACATATTTCCATGTTCATACAGTTTGCGGTTTAGATATTTCCATGTTCATACAGATGGCGCTGTAGATATTTACATGTTCATACAGATGGCGGTGTAGTTATTTCCATGTTCATACAGATAGCGGTGTAGATATTTCCATGTTCATACAGATAGTGGTGTAGATATTTCCGAGTTCATACAGATAGCGGTGAAGGTATTTCCATTTTCATACCAATAGCAGTGTAGACATTTCCATGTTCATACATTTAGCGGTGTAGATATTTCCATGTTCATACAGATGGCGGTGTAGATATTTCCATATTTATACAGATAGCAGTGTAGTTATTTCCATGTTTATAGAGATAGCAGTGTAGATATTTCCATTGATATACAGATAGCTGTGTAGATATTTGCATGTTCACACAGATAGCGGTGTAGATATTTCCATGTTCGTACAGATAGCGGTGTAGATATTTCCATGTTGATACAGATAGCGGTGTAGATATTTCCATGTTCCTACAGATTACGGTGTAGATATTTCCATGTTCATACAGATAGCGGTGTTGATATTTCCATGTTCATACAGTTAGCAGTGTAGATATTTCCATGTTCATACAGATGTCGGTGTAGATATTTACATGTTCATACAGATGGCGGTATAGGTATTTCCATGTTCGTACAGATGGCGGTGTAGATATTTCCATTTTCATAGAGATGGCGGTGTAGATATTTCCATGTTTATGCAGATAGCGGTATAGATATTTCCATGTTTATACAGATGGTGGTGTAGATATTTCCATGTTTATAGAGATGGCAGTCTAGATATTTCCATGTTTACAGAGATAGTGGCGTTGTTATTTCCAAGTTTATAGAGACAGCGTTGTAGATATTTCCATGTTTATACAGATAGCGGTGAAGATATTTCCATGTTTATACAGATAGCGGTGTAGATATTTCCATGTTTATACAGATAGCAGTGTAGATATTTCCATGTTTATAGAGATAGTGGTGTAGATAATTTCAATTTAATACAGAGAGCAGTGTAGGTATTTCCAAGTTCATACAGATAGCGGTGTAGATATCTCCACGTTTATAGAGATGGCGGTGTAGATATTTCCATGTTCATACAGAGGACGGTGTAGATATTTCCATGTTTATTGGGACGGCGGTGTAGATATTTTCATGTTTACACAGATGGCGGTGTAGATATTTCCATGTTTACACAGATAGCGGTGAAGACATTTCCATGTTTACACAGATAGCGGTGTGGATATTTCCATGTTTAATCAGATAGCAGTGCGGATATTTCCATGTTTATACAGATAGTTGGGCAGATATTTCCATGTTTATACAGATAGCGGTGTAGATATTTCCATCTTAATGCAGATGGCGGTGAAGATATGTCCATGTTTGTACAGATGGCGGTGTAGATATTTCCATGTTCATACAGATGGCAGTGTAGATATTTCGAAGTTTATAGAGATAGCGCTGTAGTTATTTCCATATTTATAGAGAAATCTGTGTAGATATTTCCATGTATATTCAGATAGCTGTGTAGATAGATCCATGTTCATGCACATAGCGGTGTAGATATTTCCATGTTCATCCAGATGCCGGTGTACATATATCCATTTTCATATAGATGGCGGTGAAGATATTTCCATGTTCATACAGATGGTGGTGTAGATATTTCCATGTTCATACTAATGGCGGTGTAGATATTTCCATGTTCATAGAGATGGCGCTGTAGATATTTCCATGTTCATACAAATGGCGGTGTAGATATTTCCATGTTCATAGAGATGGCGGTGTTGATATTTCCATATTTATAGAGATAGCAGTGTAGTTATTTCCATGTTTATAGAGATAGTAGTGTAGATATTTCCATTTATATACAGATAGCTGTGTAGATATTTGCATGTTCATAGAGATAGCGGTGTAGATATTTCCATGTTCATACAGATTGCGGTGTAGATATTTCCATGTTCATACAGATAGCGGTGTAGATATTTCCATGTTCATACAGATATCGGTGGAGATATTTCCCTGTTCATACAGATAGCGGTGTACATATTTCCATGTTCATACAGTTTGCGGTTTAGATATTTCCATGTTCATACAGATGGCGGTGTAGATATTTACATGTTCATACAGATGGGGGTGTAGTTATTTCCATGTTCATAGAGATAGCGGTGTAGATATTTCCATGTTCATACAGATAGCGGTGTAGATATTTCCATGTTCATACAGATAGCGGTGTAGATATTTCCATTTTCATACCAATAGCAGTGTAGACATTTCCATGTTCATATATTTAGCGGTGTAGATATTTCCATGTTCATACAGATGGCGGTGTCGATATTTCCATGTTCATAGAGATTGCGGTGTAGATATTTCCATATTTATACAGATAGCAGTGTAGTTATTTCCATGTTTATAGACATAGCAGTGTAGATATTGCCATTGATATACAGATAGCTGTGTAGATATTTGCATGGTCATACAGATAGCGGTGTAGATATTTCCATGTTCGTACAGATAGCGGTGTAGATATTTCCATGTTGATACAGATAGCGGTGTAGATGTTTCCATGTTCCTACAGATAACGGTGTAGATATTTCCATGTTCATACAGATAGCGGTGTAGATTTTTCCATGTTCATACAGTTAGCGGTGTAGATATTTCCATGTTCATACAGATGGCGGTGTAGATATTTACATGTTCATACAGATGCGGGAAAGATATTTCCATGTTGGTACAGATGGCGGTGTAGATATTTCCATGTTCATAGAGATGGCGGTGTAGATATTTCCATGTTTATGCAGATAGCGGTATAGATATTTCCATGTTTATACAGATGGCGGTGTAGATATTTCCATGTTTATAGAGATGACGGTCTAGATATTTCCAAGTTTACAGAGATAGTGGCGTAGTTATTTCCAAGTTTATAGAGACAGCGGTGTAGATATTTCCATGTTCATACAGATAGCGGTGTAGATATTTCCATGTTCATACAGTTAGGGGTGTAGATATTTCCATGTTCATACAAATGGCGGTGTAGATATTTCCATGTTTATAGAGATGGCGGTGAAGATATTTCCATGTTCATAAAGATGGCGGTGTAAATATTTCCATGTTCGTACGGATGGCAGTGTAGGTATTTCCATGTTCATCCAGGTGGCGGTGTATATATTTCCATGTTTATACAGATAGCTGTGTAGATATTTCCATGTTCATACAGATAGTGGTGTAGATATTTCCATGTTCATACTGATAACGGT
The DNA here is from genome assembly GCF_029281585.2 of Gorilla gorilla gorilla. Taxonomy (NCBI): domain Eukaryota; kingdom Metazoa; phylum Chordata; class Mammalia; order Primates; family Hominidae; genus Gorilla; species Gorilla gorilla. The sequence goes on from NC_073244.2 coordinate 80,080,035, forward strand.
GTAGATATTTCCATGTTCATACAGATAGCGATGTAGATATTTCCATGTTCATACTGTTAGGGGTGTAGATATTTCAATGTTCATACAAATGGCGGTGTAGATATTTCCATGTTTATACAGATAGCAGTGTAGATATTTCCATGTTTATAGAGATAGCAGTGTAGATATTTCCATTGATATACAGATAGCTGTGTAGATATTTGCATGTTCATACACATAGCGGTGTAGATATTTCCATGTTCATACAGATAGCGGTGTAGATATTTCCATGTTCGTACAGATGGCGGTGTAGATATTTCCACGTTTATAGAGATGGCGGTGTAGATATTTTCATGTTTACACAGATGGCGGTGTAGATATTTCCATGTTTACACAGATAGCGGTGTGGATATTTCCAGGTTTATGCAGATAGCGGTGTAGATATTTCCATGTTAATACAGATAGCGGTGCGGTTATTTCCATGTTTATACAGATAGTGGTGAAGATATTTCCATGTTTATACAGATAGCAGTGTAGATATTTCCATCTTATTACAGATGGCGGTGTAGATATGTCCATGTTCGTACAGATGGCGGTGTAGATATTTCCATGTTCATACAGATGGCGGTGTAGATATTTCGAAGTTTATAGAGATAGCGCTGTATTTATTTCCATATTTATAGAGAAATCTGTGTAGATATTTCCATGTATATGCAGATAGCTGTATAGATATTTCCATGTTCATACAGATAGCGGTGTAGATATTTCCATGTTCATAGAGATAACGGTGTAGATATTTACATCTTCATACAGATAGCGGTACAGATATTTCCATGTTCATACAGTAAGCGGTGTAGATATTTCCATGTTAATACAGATGGCAGTGTAGATATTTACATGTTCATTGATATGTCGGTGTAGATATTTCCATGTTCGTACAGATGGCGTTGTAGATATTTCCATGTTCATAGAGATGGCGGCGTAGATATTTCCATGTTTATGCAGATAGCGGTATAGATATTTCCATGTTTATACAGATGGTGGTGTAGATATTTCCATGTTTATACAGATGGCGGTCTGGATATTTCCATGTTTATAGAGATAGTGGTGCAGTTATTTCAAAGCTTATAGAGACAGCATTGTAGATATTTCCATGTTTACACAGATAGCGGTGAAGTTATTTCCATGTTTATACAGATAGCGGTGTAGATATTTCCATGTTTATACAGATAGCGGGGTAGATATTTCCATGTTTATAGACATACTGGGGTAGATAATTCCAATTTTATACAGAGAGCAGTGTAGATATTTCCAAGATCATACAGATAGCAGTGAAGATATTTCCACGTTTATAGAGATGGTTGTGTAGATATTTCCATGTTCATACAGATGGCGGTGTAGATATTTCCATGTTTATATAGATGGCCGTGTAGATATTTTCATGCTTACACAGATGGCATTGTAGATATTTCCATATTTACAAAGATAGCGGTGTAGGCATTTCTATGTTTACACAGATAGCGGTGTGGATACTTCCATGTTTATGCAGATAGCGGTGTAGATATTTCCATGTTTATACAGATAGCGGTGCGGTTATTTCCATGTTTATACAGATAGTCGTGCAGATATTTCCATGTTTATACAGATATCGGTGTAGATATTTCCTTCTTAAAACAGATGGAGGTGTAGATATGTCTATGTTCGTACAGATGGCGGTGTAGATATTTCCATGTTCATACAGATGGCGGTGTAGATATTTCGAAGTTTATAGAGATAGCGCTGTAGTTATTTCCATATTTATAGAGAAATCTGGGTAGATATTTCCATGTATATGCAGATAGCTGTGTAGATATTTCCATGTTCATGCAGATAGTGGTGTAGATATTTCGATGTTCATCGAGATGCCGGTGTACATATATCCATGTTCATATAGATAGCGGTGTAGATATTGCCATGTTCATACAGATAGCGGTGTAGATATTTCCATGTTCATACAGATAGCGGTGTAGGTATTTCCATGTTCATACAGATAGCGGTGTAGATATTTCCATGTTCATTCAGTTAGCGGTGTAGATATTTCCATGTTCATACAGAGGGCGGTGTATATATTAAAATGTTCATACAGACGGCGGTGTAGATATTTCCATGTTCATACAGATAGCGGTGTAGATATTTCCATGTTCGTACGGATGGCAGTGTAGATATTTCCATGTTCATAGAGATGGCGGTGTAGATATTTCCATGTTTATACAGATAGCAGTGTAGTTATTTCCATGTTTATAGAGATAGCAGTGTAGATATTTCCATTGATATACAGATAGCTGTGTAGATATTTGCATAGTCATACAGATAGCGGTGTAGATATTTCCACGTTTATAGAGATGGCGGTGTAGATATTTCCATGTTCATACAGAGGACGGTGTAGATATTTCCATGTTTATTGGGATGGCGGTGTAGATATTTTCATGTTTACTCAGATGGCGGTGTAGATATTTCCATGTTTACACAGATAGCGGTGTAGACATTTCCATGTTTACACAGATAGCGGTGTGGATATTTCCATGTTTAATCAGATAGCAGTGCGGATATTTCCATGTTTATACAGATAGTTGGGCAGATATTTCCATGTTTATACAGATAACGGTGTAGATATTTCCATCTTAATGCAGATGGCGGTGAAGATATGTCCATGTTTGTACAGATGGCGGTGTAGATATTTCCATGTTCATACAGATGGCGGTGTAGATATTTCGAAGTTTATAGAGATAGCGCTGTATTTATTTCCATATTTATAGAGAAATCTGTGTAGATATTTCCATGTATATTCAGATAGCTGTGTAGATAGATCCATGTTCATGCACATAGCGGTGTAGATATTTCCATGTTCATCCAGATGCTGGTGTACATATATCCATGTTCATATAGATGGCGGTGAAGATATTTCCATGTTCATACAGATGGTGGTGTAGATATTTCCATGTTCATACTAATGGCGGTGTAGATATTTCCATGTTCATAGAGATGGCGCTGTAGATATTTCCATGTTCATACAAATGGCGGTGTAGATATTTCCAAGTTCATAGAGATGGCGGTGTTGATATTTCCATATTTATAGAGATAGCAGTGTAGTTATTTCCATGTTTATAGAGATAGTAGTGTAGATATTTCCATTTATATACAGATAGCTGTGTAGATATTTGCATGTTCATAGAGATAGCGGTGTAGATATTTCCATGTTCATACAGATAGCGGTGTAGATATTTCCATGTTCATACAGATAGCGGTGTAGATATTTCCATGTTCGTACAGATGGCGGTGTAGATATTTCCATGTTTATAGAGATGGCGGTGTAGATATTTTCATGTTTACACAGATGGCGGTGTAGATATTTCCATGTTTACACAGATAGCGGTGTAGACATTTCCATGTTTACACAGATAGCGGTGTGGATATTTCCAGGTTTATGCAGATAGCGGTGTAGATATTTCCATGTTTATACAGATAGCGGTGCGGTTATTTCCATTTTTATACAGATAGTGGTGGAGATATTTCCATGTTTATACACATAGCGGTGTAGATATTTCCATCTTATTACAGATGGCGGTGTAGGTATGTCCATGTTCATACAGATGGCGGTGTAGATATTTCCAAGTTCATACAGAGGGCGGTGTAGATATTTCAAAGTTTATAGAGATAGCGCTGTAGTTATTTCCATATTAACAGAGAAATCTGTGTAGATATTTCCATGTTCATAGAGATGGCGGCGTAGATATTTCCATGTTTATGCAGATAGCGGTATAGATATTTCCATGTTTATACAGATGGTGGTGTAGATATTTCCATGTTTATACAGATGGCGGTCTGGATATTTCCATGTTTATAGAGATAGTGGTGTAGTTATTTCAAAGCTTATAGAGACAGCATTGTAGATATTTCCATGTTTACACAGATAGCGGTGAAGTTATTTCAATGTTTATACAGATAGCGGTGTAGATATTTCCATGTTTATAGAGATAGCGGGGTAGATATTTCCATGTTTATAGACATACTGGGGTAGATAATTCCAATTTTATACAGAGAGCAGTGTAGATATTTCCAAGTTCATACAGATAGCAGTGTAGATATTTCCACGTTTATAGAGATGGCGGTGTAGATATTTCCATGTTCATACAGATGGCGGTGTGGATATTTCCATGTTTATATAGATGGCGGTGTAGATATTTTCATGCTTACACAGATGGCATTGTAGATATTTCCATGTTTACACAGATAGCGGTGTAGGCATTTCTATGTTTACACAGATAGCGGTGTGGATATTTCCATGTTTATGCAGATAGCGGTTTAGATATTTCCATGTTTATGCAGATAGCGGTGCGGTTATTTCCATGTTTATCCAGATAGTCGTGCAGATATTTCCATGTTTATACAGATATCGGTGTAGATATTTCCTTCTTAAAACAGATGGAGGTGTAGATATGTCCATGTTCGTACAGATGGCGGTGTAGATATTTCCATGTTCATACAGATGGCGGTGTAGATATTTCGAAGTTTATAGAGATAGCGCTGTAGTTATTTCCATATTTATAGAGAAATCTGTGTAGATATTTCCATGAATATGCAGATAGCTGTGTAGATATTTCCATGTTCATGCAGATAGCGGTGTAGATATTTCGATGTTCATCTAGATGCCGGTGTACATATATCCATGTTCATACAGATAGCGGTGTAGCTATTTCCATGTTCATACAGATAGCGGTGTAGATATTTCCATGTCCATTCAGATAGCGGTGTAGGTATTTCCATGTTCGTACAGATAGCGGTGTAGATATTTCCATGTTCATTCAGTTAGCGGTGTAGATATTTCCATGTTCGTACGGATGGCAGTGTAGATATTTCCATGTTCATACAGATGGCGGTGTAGATATTTCCATGTTCATACAGATAGCGGTGTAGATATTTCCATGTTCGTACGGATGGCAGTGTAGATATTTCCATGTTCATAGAGATGGCGGTGTAGATATTTCCATGTTTATACAGATAGCAGTGTAGTTATTTCCATGTTTATAGAGATAGCAGTGTAGATATTTCCATTGGTATACAGAAAGCTGTGTAGATATTTGCATGGTCATACAGATAGCGGTGTAGATATTTCCATGTTCGTACAGATAGCGGTGTAGATATTTCCACGTTGATACAGATAGCGGTGTATATATTTCCATGTTCCTACAGATAACGGTGTAGATATTTCCATGTTCATACAGATAGCGGTGTAGATATTTCCATGTTCATACAGTTAGCGGTGTAGATATTTCCATGTTCATACAGATGGCGGTGTAGATATTTCGAAGTTTATAGAGATAGCGCTGTAGTTATTTCCATATTTATAGAGAAATCTGTGTAGATATTTCCATGTATATTCAGATAGCTGTGTAGATAGATCCATGTTCATGCACATAGCGGTGTAGATATTTCCATGTTCATCCAGATGCTGGTGTACATATATCCATGTTCATATAGATGGCGGTGAAGATATTTCCATGTTCATACAGATGGTGGTGTAGATATTTCCATGTTCATACTAATGGCGGTGTAGATATTTCCATGTTCATAGAGATGGCGCTGTAGATATTTCCATGTTCATACAAATGGCGGTGTAGATATTTCCAAGTTCATAGAGATGGCGGTGTTGATATTTCCATATTTATAGAGATAGCAGTGTAGTTATTTCCATGTTTATAGAGATAGTAGTGTAGATATTTCCATTTATATACAGATAGCTGTGTAGATATTTGCATGTTCATAGAGATAGCGGTGTAGATATTTCCATGTTCATACAGATAGCGGTGTAGATATTTCCATGTTCATACAGATAGCGGTGTAGATATTTCCATGTTCGTACAGATGGCGGTGTAGATATTTCCATGTTTATAGAGATGGCGGTGTAGATATTTTCATGTTTACACAGATGGCGGTGTAGATATTTCCATGTTTACACAGATAGCGGTGTAGACATTTCCATGTTTACACAGATAGCGGTGTGGATATTTCCAGGTTTATGCAGATAGCGGTGTAGATATTTCCATGTTTATACAGATAGCGGTGCGGTTATTTCCATTTTTATACAGATAGTGGTGGAGATATTTCCATGTTTATACACATAGCGGTGTAGATATTTCCATCTTATTACAGATGGCGGTGTAGGTATGTCCATGTTCATACAGATGGCGGTGTAGATATTTCCAAGTTCATACAGAGGGCGGTGTAGATATTTCAAAGTTTATAGAGATAGCGCTGTAGTTATTTCCATATTAACAGAGAAATCTGTGTAGATATTTCCATGTTCATAGAGATGGCGGCGTAGATATTTCCATGTTTATGCAGATAGCGGTATAGATATTTCCATGTTTATACAGATGGTGGTGTAGATATTTCCATGTTTATACAGATGGCGGTCTGGATATTTCCATGTTTATAGAGATAGTGGTGTAGTTATTTCAAAGCTTATAGAGACAGCATTGTAGATATTTCCATGTTTACACAGATAGCGGTGAAGTTATTTCAATGTTTATACAGATAGCGGTGTAGATATTTCCATGTTTATAGAGATAGCGGGGTAGATATTTCCATGTTTATAGACATACTGGGGTAGATAATTCCAATTTTATACAGAGAGCAGTGTAGATATTTCCAAGTTCATACAGATAGCAGTGTAGATATTTCCACGTTTATAGAGATGGCGGTGTAGATATTTCCATGTTCATACAGATGGCGGTGTGGATATTTCCATGTTTATATAGATGGCGGTGTAGATATTTTCATGCTTACACAGATGGCATTGTAGATATTTCCATGTTTACACAGATAGCGGTGTAGGCATTTCTATGTTTACACAGATAGCGGTGTGGATATTTCCATGTTTATGCAGATAGCGGTTTAGATATTTCCATGTTTATGCAGATAGCGGTGCGGTTATTTCCATGTTTATCCAGATAGTCGTGCAGATATTTCCATGTTTATACAGATATCGGTGTAGATATTTCCTTCTTAAAACAGATGGAGGTGTAGATATGTCCATGTTCGTACAGATGGCGGTGTAGATATTTCCATGTTCATACAGATGGCGGTGTAGATATTTCGAAGTTTATAGAGATAGCGCTGTAGTTATTTCCATATTTATAGAGAAATCTGTGTAGATATTTCCATGAATATGCAGATAGCTGTGTAGATATTTCCATGTTCATGCAGATAGCGGTGTAGATATTTCGATGTTCATCTAGATGCCGGTGTACATATATCCATGTTCATACAGATAGCGGTGTAGCTATTTCCATGTTCATACAGATAGCGGTGTAGATATTTCCATGTCCATTCAGATAGCGGTGTAGGTATTTCCATGTTCGTACAGATAGCGGTGTAGATATTTCCATGTTCATTCAGTTAGCGGTGTAGATATTTCCATGTTCGTACGGATGGCAGTGTAGATATTTCCATGTTCATACAGATGGCGGTGTAGATATTTCCATGTTCATACAGATAGCGGTGTAGATATTTCCATGTTCGTACGGATGGCAGTGTAGATATTTCCATGTTCATAGAGATGGCGGTGTAGATATTTCCATGTTTATACAGATAGCAGTGTAGTTATTTCCATGTTTATAGAGATAGCAGTGTAGATATTTCCATTGGTATACAGAAAGCTGTGTAGATATTTGCATGGTCATACAGATAGCGGTGTAGATATTTCCATGTTCGTACAGATAGCGGTGTAGATATTTCCACGTTGATACAGATAGCGGTGTATATATTTCCATGTTCCTACAGATAACGGTGTAGATATTTCCATGTTCATACAGATAGCGGTGTAGATATTTCCATGTTCATACAGTTAGCGGTGTAGATATTTCCATGTTCATACAGATGGCGGTGTAGATATTTCGAAGTTTATAGAGATAGCGCTGTAGTTATTTCCATATTTATAGAGAAATCTGTGTAGATATTTCCATGTATATTCAGATAGCTGTGTAGATAGATCCATGTTCATGCACATAGCGGTGTAGATATTTCCATGTTCATCCAGATGCTGGTGTACATATATCCATGTTCATATAGATGGCGGTGAAGATATTTCCATGTTCATACAGATGGTGGTGTAGATATTTCCATGTTCATACTAATGGCGGTGTAGATATTTCCATGTTCATAGAGATGGCGCTGTAGATATTTCCATGTTCATACAAATGGCGGTGTAGATATTTCCAAGTTCATAGAGATGGCGGTGTTGATATTTCCATATTTATAGAGATAGCAGTGTAGTTATTTCCATGTTTATAGAGATAGTAGTGTAGATATTTCCATTTATATACAGATAGCTGTGTAGATATTTGCATGTTCATAGAGATAGCGGTGTAGATATTTCCATGTTCATACAGATAGCGGTGTAGATATTTCCATGTTCATACAGATAGCGGTGTAGATATTTCCATGTTCGTACAGATGGCGGTGTAGATATTTCCATGTTTATAGAGATGGCGGTGTAGATATTTTCATGTTTACACAGATGGCGGTGTAGATATTTCCATGTTTACACAGATAGCGGTGTAGACATTTCCATGTTTACACAGATAGCGGTGTGGATATTTCCAGGTTTATGCAGATAGCGGTGTAGATATTTCCATGTTTATACAGATAGCGGTGCGGTTATTTCCATTTTTATACAGATAGTGGTGGAGATATTTCCATGTTTATACACATAGCGGTGTAGATATTTCCATCTTATTACAGATGGCGGTGTAGGTATGTCCATGTTCATACAGATGGCGGTGTAGATATTTCCAAGTTCATACAGAGGGCGGTGTAGATATTTCAAAGTTTATAGAGATAGCGCTGTAGTTATTTCCATATTAACAGAGAAATCTGTGTAGATATTTCCATGTTCATAGAGATGGCGGCGTAGATATTTCCATGTTTATGCAGATAGCGGTATAGATATTTCCATGTTTATACAGATGGTGGTGTAGATATTTCCATGTTTATACAGATGGCGGTCTGGATATTTCCATGTTTATAGAGATAGTGGTGTAGTTATTTCAAAGCTTATAGAGACAGCATTGTAGATATTTCCATGTTTACACAGATAGCGGTGAAGTTATTTCCATGTTTATACAGATAGCGGTGTAGATATTTCCATGTTTATAGAGATAGCGGGGTAGATATTTCCATGTTTATAGACATACTGGGGTAGATAATTCCAATTTTATACAGAGAGCAGTGTAGATATTTCCAAGTTCATACAGATAGCAGTGTAGATATTTCCACGTTTATAGAGATGGCGGTGTAGATATTTCCATGTTCATACAGATGGCGGTGTGGATATTTCCATGTTTATATAGATGGCGGTGTAGATATTTTCATGCTTACACAGATGGCATTGTAGATATTTCCATGTTTACACAGATAGCGGTGTAGGCATTTCTATGTTTACACAGATAGCGGTGTGGATATTTCCATGTTTATGCAGATAGCGGTTTAGATATTTCCATGTTTATGCAGATAGCGGTGCGGTTATTTCCATGTTTATCCAGATAGTCGTGCAGATATTTCCATGTTTATACAGATATCGGTGTAGATATTTCCTTCTTAAAACAGATGGAGGTGTAGATATGTCCATGTTCGTACAGATGGCGGTGTAGATATTTCCATGTTCATACAGATGGCGGTGTAGATATTTCGAAGTTTATAGAGATAGCGCTGTAGTTATTTCCATATTTATAGAGAAATCTGTGTAGATATTTCCATGAATATGCAGATAGCTGTGTAGATATTTCCATGTTCATGCAGATAGCGGTGTAGATATTTCGATGTTCATCGAGATGCCGGTGTACATATATCCATGTTCATACAGATAGCGGTGTAGCTATTTCCATGTTCATACAGATAGCGGTGTAGATATTTCCATGTCCATTCAGATAGCGGTGTAGGTATTTCCATGTTCGTACAGATAGCGGTGTAGATATTTCCATGTTCATTCAGTTAGCGGTGTAGATATTTCCATGTTCGTACGGATGGCAGTGTAGATATTTCCATGTTCATACAGATGGCGGTGTAGATATTTCCATGTTCATACAGATAGCGGTGTAGATATTTCCATGTTCGTACGGATGGCAGTGTAGATATTTCCATGTTCATAGAGATGGCGGTGTAGATATTTCCATGTTTATACAGATAGCAGTGTAGTTATTTCCATGTTTATAGAGATAGCAGTGTAGATATTTCCATTGGTATACAGAAAGCTGTGTAGATATTTGCATGGTCATACAGATAGCGGTGTAGATATTTCCATGTTCGTACAGATAGCGGTGTAGATATTTCCACGTTGATACAGATAGCGGTGTATATATTTCCATGTTCCTACAGATAACGGTGTAGATATTTCCATGTTCATACAGATAGCGGTGTAGATATTTCCATGTTCATACAGTTAGCGGTGTAGATATTTCCATGTTCATACACATGGCGGTGTAGATATTTACATGTTCATACAGATGCGGGAAAGATATTTCCATGATCGTACAGATGGCGGTGTAGATATTTCCATGTTCATAGAGATGGCGGTGTAGATATTTCCATGTTTATGCAGATAGCGGTATAGATATTTCCATGTTTATAGAGATGGTGGTGTAGATATTTCCATGTTTATAGAGATGACGGTCTAGATATTTCCATGTTTACAGAGATAGTGGCGAAGTTATTTCCAAGTATATAGAGACAGCGTTGTAGATATTTAAATGTTTATACAGATAGCGGTGAAGATATTTCCATGTTTATACAGATTGCGGTGTAGATATTTCCATGTTTATACAGATAGCAGTGTAGATATTTCCATGTTTATAGAGATAGTGGTGTAGATAATTTCAATTTAATACAGAGAGCAGTGTAGGTATTTCCAAGTTCATACAGGTAGCGGTGTAGATATTTCCACGTTTATAGAGATGGCGGTGCAGATATTTCCATGTTCATACAGAGGACGGTGTAGATATTTCCATGTTTATTGGGATGGCGGTGTAGATATTTTCATGTTTACACACATGGCGGTGTAGATATTTCCATGTTTACACAGATAGCGGTGTAGACATTTTCATGTTTACACAGATAGCGGTGAGAATATTTCCATGTTTATGCAGATATCAGTGAAGATATTTCCATGTTTATACAGATAGCGGTGCGAATATTTCCATGTTTATTCAGATAGCGGTGCGGATATTTCCATGTTATACAGATATTTCGGCAGATATTTCCATGTTTATACAGATAGCAGTGTAGATATTTCCATCTTAATACAGATGGCGGTGAAGATATGTCCATGTTTGTACAGATGGCGGTGTAGATATTTCCATGTTCATACAGATGGCTGTGAAGATATTTCGAAGTTTATAGAGATAGCGCTGTAGTTATTTCCATATTTATAGAGAAATCTGTGTAGATATTTCCATGTATATTCAGATAGCTGTGTAGATAGATCCATGTTCATGCAGATAGCGGTGTAGATATTTCCATGTTCATCCAGATGCCGGTGTACATATATCCATGTTCATATAGATGGCGGTGAAGATATTTCCATGTTCATACAGATGGAGGTGTAGATATTTCCATGTTCATACTAATGGCGGTGTAGATATTTCCATGTTCATAGAGATGGCGCTGTAGATATTACCATGTTCATACAAATGGCGGTGTAGATATTTCCAAGTTCATAGAGATGGCGGTGTTGATATTTCCATATTTATAGAGATAGCAGTGTAGTTATTTCCATGTTTATAGAGATAGTAGTGTAGATATTTACAGATAGCTGTGTAGATATTTGCATGTTCATAGAGATACCGGTGTAGATATTTCCATGTTCATACAGATAGCGGTGTAGATATTTCCATGTTCATACAGATAGCGGTGTAGATATTACCATGTTCATACAGATAGTGGTGTAGATATTTCCATGTTCATACAGATAGCGGTGTACATATTTCCATGTTCATACAGTTAGCGGTTTAGGTATTTCCATGTTCATAAAGATGGCCGTGTAGATATTTACATGTTCACACAGATGGCGGTGTAGGTATTTCCATGTTCATACAGATAGCGGTGTAGATATTTCCATGTTCATACAGATGGCGGTGTAGATATTTCCATGTTCATAAAGATAGCGGTGTAGATATTTCCATGTTCATACCAATAACGGTGTAGACATTTCCATGTTCATATATTTAGCGGTGTAGATATTTCCATGTTCATACAGATGGCGGTGTAGATATTTCCATGTTCATAGAGATGGCGGTGTAGATATTTCCATATTTATACAGATAGCAGTGTAGTTATTTCCATGTTAATAGAGATAGCAGTGTAGATATTGCCATTGATATACAGATAGCTGTGTAGATATTTGCATGGTCATACAGATAGCGGTGTAGATATTTCCATGTTCGTACAGATAGCGGTGTAGATATTTCCATGTTCATACAGATAGCGGTGTAGATATTTCCATGTTCATACAGATAACGGTGTAGATATTTCCATGTTCATACAGATAGCGGTGTAGATATTTCCATGTTCATACAGTTAGCGGTGTAGATATTTCCATGTTCACAGAGATGGCGGTGTAGATATTTCCATGTTTATGCAGATAGCGGTATGGATATTTCCATGTTTATACAGACGGTGGTGTAGATATTTCCATGTTTATAGAGATGGCGGCGTAGATATTTCCATGTTCATAAAGATGGCGGTGTAAATATTTCCATGTTCGTACGGATGGCAGTGTAGATATTTCCATGTTCATACAGGTGGCGGTGTATATATTTCCATGTTTATACAGATAGCTGTGTAGATATTTCCATGTTCATACAGATAGCGGTGTAGATATTTCCATGTTCATACAGATAACGGTGTAGATATTTCCATGTTCATACAGATAGCGGTGTAGATATTTCCATGTTCATACAGTTAGGGGTGTAGATATTTCCATGTTCATACAAATGGCGGTGTACATATTTCCATGTTTATACAGATAGCAGTGTAGATATTTCCATGTTTATAGAGATAGCAGTGTAGATATTTCCATTGATATACAGATAGCTGTGTAGATATTTGCATGGTCATACAGATAGCGGTGTAGATATTTCCATGTTCGTACAGATAGCGGTGTAGATATTTCCATGTTGATACAGATAGCGGTGTAGATATTTCCATGTTCATACAGATAACGGTGTAGATATTTCCGTGTTCATAAAGATAGCGGTGTAGATATTTCCATGTTCATACAGTTAGCGGTGTAGATATTTACATGTTCATACAGATGGCGGTGTAGATATTTCCATGTTCATACAGATGGCGGTATAGATATTTCCATGTTCGTACAGATGGCGGTGTAGATATTTCCATGTTCATAGAGATGGCGGTGTAGATATTTCCATGTTTATGCAGAGAGCGGTATAGATATTTCCATGTTTATACAGATGGTGGTGTAGATATTTCCATGTTTATAGAGATGACGGTCTAGATATTTCCATGTTTACAGAGACAGTGGCGTAGTTATTTCCAAGTTTATAGAAACAGCGTTTTAGATATTTCCATGTTTATACAGATAGCGGTGAAGATATTTCCATGTTTATACAGATTGCGGTGTAGATATTTCCATGTTTATACAGATAGCAGTGTAGATATTTCCATGTTTATAGAGATAGTGGTGTAGATATTTTCAATTTAATACAGAGAGCAGTGTAGGTATTTCCAAGTTCATACAGATAGCGGTGTAGATATTTCCACGTTTATAGAGATGGCGGTGCAGATATTTCCATGTTCATACAGAGGACGGTGTAGATATTTCCATGTATATTGGGATGGCGGTGTAGATATTTTCATGTTTACACACATGGCGGTGTAGATATTTCCATGTTTACACAGATAGCGGTGTAGACATTTCCATGTTTACACAGATAGCGGTGTGGATATTTCCATGTTTATGCAGATATCAGTGTAGATATTTCCATGTTTATACAGATAGCGGTGCGAATATTTCCATGTTTATTCAGATAGTGGTGCGGATATTTCCATGTTTATACAGATATTTGGGCAGATATTTCCATGTTTATACAGATAGCTGTGTAGATATTTCCATCTTAATACAGATGGCGGTGAAGATATGTCCATGTTTGTACAGATGGCGGTGTAGATATTTCCATGTTCATACAGATGGCGGTGTAGATATTTCGAAGTTTATAGAGATAGCGCTGTAGTTATTTCCATATTTATAGAGAAATCTGTGTAGATATTTCCATGTATGTTCAGATAGCTGTGTAGATAGATCCATGTTCATGCAGATAGCGGTGTAGATATTTCCATGTTCATCCAGATGCCGGTGTACATATATCCATGTTCATATAGATGGCGGTGAAGATATTTCCATGTTCATACAGATGGTGGTGTAGATATTTCCATGTTCATACTAATGGCGGTGTAGATATTTCCATGTTCATAGAGATGGCGCTGTAGATATTACCATGTTCATACACATGGCGGTGTAGATATTTCCAAGTTCATAGAGATGGCGGTGTTGATATTTCCATATTTATAGAGATAGCAGGGTAATTATTTCCATGTTTATAGAGATAGTAGTGTAGATATTTCCATTTATTTACAGATAGCTGTGTAGATATTTGCATGTTCATAGAGATAGCGGTGTAGATATTTCCATGTTCATACAGATAGCGGTGTAGATATTTCCAAGTTCATGGAGATGGCGTTGTAGATATTTCCATGATAATGCAGATAGCGGTATAGATATTTCCATGTTTATACAGATGGTGGTGTAGATATTTCCATGTTTATAGAGATGGCGGTCTAGATATTTCCATGTTTATAGAGATAGTGGTGTAGTTATTTCCAAGTTTATAGAGACAGCATTGTAGATATTTCCATGTTTATACAGATAGCGGTGAAGTTATTTCCATGTTTATACAGATAGCGGTGTAGGTATTTCCATGTTTATAGAGATAGTGCTGTTGATTATTCCAATTTTATACAGATAGCAGAGTAGATGTTTCCAAGTTCATACAGATAGCAGTGTAGATATTTCCACGTTTATAGAGATGGCTGTGTAGATATTTCCATGTTCATACAGATGGCGGTGTAGATATTTCCATGTTTATAGAGATGACGGTGTAGATATTTTCAGGTTTAAACAGATGGCAGTGTAGATATTTCCATGTTTACACAGATAGC
Organism: Gorilla gorilla gorilla; assembly: GCF_029281585.2. Taxonomy (NCBI): domain Eukaryota; kingdom Metazoa; phylum Chordata; class Mammalia; order Primates; family Hominidae; genus Gorilla; species Gorilla gorilla. The sequence continues at coordinate 80,095,284 of NC_073244.2, forward strand.
GGTGTAGACATTTCCATGTTTACACAGATAGCGGTGTGGATATTTTCATGTTTATGCAGATAGCGGTGTTGATATTTCCATGTTCATACAGATAGCGGTGTAGATATTTCCATGTTCGTACAGTTGGCGTTGTAGATATTTCCGTGTTCACACAGATAGCGGTGTTGATATTTCCATGTTAATACAGAAAGCGGTGTAGATATTTCCATGTTCATACAGATAGCGGTGTAGGTATTTCCATGTTCATACAGATAGCGGTGTAGATATTTCCATGTTCGTACAGTTAGTGGTGTAGATATTTCCATGTCCATTCAGAGGGCGGTGTAGATATTTACATGTTCATACAGATGGCGGTGTAGATATTTCCATGTTCATACAGATAGCGGTGTAGAGATTTCCATGTTCATACAGATAGCGGTGTAGATATTTCCATGTTCATACAGATAGTGGTCTAGATATTTCCAGGTTCATTCCAATAGCGGTGTAGACATTTCCATGTTCATACAGATAGCGGCGTTGATATTTCCATGTTCATACAGATGGCGGTGTAGATATTTCCATGTTCATACAGATGGCGGTGTAGATATTTACATGTTCATACAGATGGCGGTATAGATATTTCCATGTTCGTACAGATGGCGGTGTAGATATTTCCATGTTTATACAGATAGCAGTGTAGTTATTTCCATGTTTATAGAGATAGCAGTGTAGATATTTCCATTGATATACAGATAGCTCTGTAGATATTTGCATGGTCATACAGATAGCGGTGTAGATATTTCCATGTTTGTACAGATAGCGGTGTAGATATTTCCATGTTGATACAGGTAGCGGTGTAGATATTTCCATGTTCATACAGTTAGCGGTGTAGATATTTCCATGTTCATACAGATGGCGGTGTAGATATTTACATGTTCATACAGATGGTGGTGTAGATATTTCCATGTTTATAGAGATGACGGTCTAGATATTTCCATGTTTACAGAGATAGTGGCGTAGTTATTTCCAAGTTTATAGAGACAGCGTTGTAGATATTTCCATGTTTATACAGATAGCGATGAAGATATTTCCATGTTTATACAGATAGCGGTGTAGATATTTCCATGTTTATACAGATAGCAGTGTAGATATTTCCATGTTTATAGAGATAGTGGTGTAGATAATTTCAATTTTATACATAGAGCAGTGTAGATATTTCCACGTTCATACGGATAGCGGTGTAGATATTTCCTCGTTTATATAGATGGCGGTGCAGATATTTCCATGTTCATACAGAGGACGGTGTAGATATTTCCATGTTTATTGGGATGGCGGTGTAGATGTTTTCATGTTTACACAGATGGCGGTGTAGATATTTCCATGTTTACACAGATGGCGGTGTAGACATTTCCATGTTTACACAGACAGCGGTGTGGATATTTCCATGTTTATACAGATAGCAGTGTAGTTATTTCCATGTTTATACAGATAGCAGTGCGGATATTTCCATGTTTATTCAGATAGCGGTGCGGATATTTCCATGTTTATACAGATAGCAGTGTAGATATTTCCATCTTAATACAGATGGCGGTGAAGATATGTCCATGTTTGTACAGATGGCGGTGTAGATATTTCCATGTTCATACAGATGGCTGTGAAGATATTTCGAAGTTTATAGAGATAGCGCTGTAGTTATTTCCATATTTATAGAGAAATCTGTGTAGATATTTCCATGTATATTCAGATAGCTGTGTAGATAGATCCATGTTCATGCAGATAGCGGTGTAGATATTTCCATGTTCATCCAGATGCCGGTGTACATATATCCATGTTCATATAGATGGCGGTGAAGATATTTCCATGTTCATACAGATGGAGGTGTAGATATTTCCATGTTCATACTAATGGCGGTGTAGATATTTCCATGTTCATAGAGATGGCGCTGTAGATATTACCATGTTCATACAAATGGCGGTGTAGATATTTCCAAGTTCATAGAGATGGCGGTGTTGATATTTCCATATTTATAGAGATAGCAGTGTAGTTATTTCCATGTTTATAGAGATAGTGGTGTAGATATTTACAGATAGCTGTGTAGATATTTGCATGTTCATAGAGATACCGGTGTAGATATTTCCATGTTCATACAGATAGCGGTGTAGATATTTCCATGTTCATACAGATAGCGGTGTAGATATTACCATGTTCATACAGATAGTGGTGTAGATATTTCCATGTTCATACAGATAGCGGTGTACATATTTCCATGTTCATACAGTTAGCGGTTTAGGTATTTCCATGTTCATAAAGATGGCCGTGTAGATATTTACATGTTCACACAGATGGCGGTGTAGGTATTTCCATGTTCATACAGATAGCGGTGTAGATATTTCCATGTTCATACAGATGGCGGTGTAGATATTTCCATGTTCATAAAGATAGCGGTGTAGATATTTCCATGTTCATACCAATAACGGTGTAGACATTTCCATGTTCATATATTTAGCGGTGTAGATATTTCCATGTTCATACAGATGGCGGTGTAGATATTTCCATGTTCATAGAGATGGCGGTGTAGATATTTCCATATTTATACAGATAGCAGTGTAGTTATTTCCATGTTAATAGAGATAGCAGTGTAGATATTGCCATTGATATACAGATAGCTGTGTAGATATTTGCATGGTCATACAGATAGCGGTGTAGATATTTCCATGTTCGTACAGATAGCGGTGTAGATATTTCCATGTTCATACAGATAGCGGTGTAGATATTTCCATGTTCATACAGATAACGGTGTAGATATTTCCATGTTCATACAGATAGCGGTGTAGATATTTCCATGTTCATACAGTTAGCGGTGTAGATATTTCCATGTTCATAGAGATGGCGGTGTAGATATTTCCATGTTTATGCAGATAGCGGTATGGATATTTCCATGTTTATACAGACGGTGGTGTAGATATTTCCATGTTTATAGAGATGGCGGCGTAGATATTTCCATGTTCATAAAGATGGCGGTGTAAATATTTCCATGTTCGTACGGATGGCAGTGTAGATATTTCCATGTTCATACAGGTGGCGGTGTATATATTTCCATGTTTATACAGATAGCTGTGTAGATATTTCCATGTTCATACAGATAGCGGTGTAGATATTTCCATGTTCATACAGATAACGGTGTAGATATTTCCATGTTCATACAGATAGCGGTGTAGATATTTCCATGTTCATACAGTTAGGGGTGTAGATATTTCCATGTTCATACAAATGGCGGTGTACATATTTCCATGTTTATACAGATAGCAGTGTAGATATTTCCATGTTTATAGAGATAGCAGTGTAGATATTTCCATTGATATACAGATAGCTGTGTAGATATTTGCATGGTCATACAGATAGCGGTGTAGATATTTCCATGTTCGTACAGATAGCGGTGTAGATATTTCCATGTTCATACAGATAGCGGTGTAGATATTTCCATGTTCATACAGATAACGGTGTAGATATTTCCGTGTTCATAAAGATAGCGGTGTAGATATTTCCATGTTCATACAGTTAGCGGTGTAGATATTTACATGTTCATACAGATGGCGGTGTAGATATTTCCATGTTCATACAGATGGCGGTATAGATATTTCCATGTTCGTACAGATGGCGGTGTAGATATTTCCATGTTCATAGAGATGGCGGTGTAGATATTTCCATGTTTATGCAGAGAGCGGTATAGATATTTCCATGTTTATACAGATGGTGGTGTAGATATTTCCATGTTTATAGAGATGACGGTCTAGATATTTCCATGTTTACAGAGACAGTGGCGTAGTTATTTCCAAGTTTATAGAAACAGCGTTTTAGATATTTCCATGTTTATACAGATAGCGGTGAAGATATTTCCATGTTTATACAGATTGCGGTGTAGATATTTCCATGTTTATACAGATAGCAGTGTAGATATTTCCATGTTTATAGAGATAGTGGTGTAGATATTTTCAATTTAATACAGAGAGCAGTGTAGGTATTTCCAAGTTCATACAGATAGCGGTGTAGATATTTCCACGTTTATAGAGATGGCGGTGCAGATATTTCCATGTTCATACAGAGGACGGTGTAGATATTTCCATGTATATTGGGATGGCGGTGTAGATATTTTCATGTTTACACACATGGCGGTGTAGATATTTCCATGTTTACACAGATAGCGGTGTAGACATTTCCATGTTTACACAGATAGCGGTGTGGATATTTCCATGTTTATGCAGATATCAGTGTAGATATTTCCATGTTTATACAGATAGCGGTGCGAATATTTCCATGTTTATTCAGATAGCGGTGCGGATATTTCCATGTTTATACAGATATTTGGGCAGATATTTCCATGTTTATACAGATAGCTGTGTAGATATTTCCATCTTAATACAGATGGCGGTGAAGATATGTCCATGTTTGTACAGATGGCGGTGTAGATATTTCCATGTTCATACAGATGGCGGTGTAGATATTTCGAAGTTTATAGAGATAGCGCTGTAGTTATTTCCATATTTATAGAGAAATCTGTGTAGATATTTCCATGTATGTTCAGATAGCTGTGTAGATAGATCCATGTTCATGCAGATAGCGGTGTAGATATTTCCATGTTCATCCAGATGCCGGTGTACATATATCGATGTTCATATAGATGGCGGTGAAGATATTTCCATGTTCATACAGATGGTGGTGTAGATATTTCCATGTTCATACTAATGGCGGTGTAGATATTTCCATGTTCATAGAGATGGCGCTGTAGATATTACCATGTTCATACACATGGCGGTGTAGATATTTCCAAGTTCATAGAGATGGCGGTGTTGATATTTCCATATTTATAGAGATAGCAGGGTAATTATTTCCATGTTTATAGAGATAGTAGTGTAGATATTTCCATTTATTTACAGATAGCTGTGTAGATATTTGCATGTTCATAGAGATAGCGGTGTAGATATTTCCATGTTCATACAGATAGCGGTGTAGATATTTCCAAGTTCATGGAGATGGCGTTGTAGATATTTCCATGATAATGCAGATAGCGGTATAGATATTTCCATGTTTATACAGATGGTGGTGTAGATATTTCCATGTTTATAGAGATGGCGGTCTAGATATTTCCATGTTTATAGAGATAGTGGTGTAGTTATTTCCAAGTTTATAGAGACAGCATTGTAGATATTTCCATGTTTATACAGATAGCGGTGAAGTTATTTCCATGTTTATACAGATAGCGGTGTAGGTATTTCCATGTTTATAGAGATAGTGCTGTTGATTATTCCAATTTTATACAGATAGCAGAGTAGATGTTTCCAAGTTCATACAGATAGCAGTGTAGATATTTCCACGTTTATAGAGATGGCTGTGTAGATATTTCCATGTTCATACAGATGGCGGTGTAGATATTTCCATGTTTATAGAGATGACGGTGTAGATATTTTCAGGTTTAAACAGATGGCAGTGTAGATATTTCCATGTTTACACAGATAGCGGTGTAGACATTTCCATGTTTACACAGATAGCGGTGTGGATATTTTCATGTTTATGCAGATAGCGGTGTTGATATTTCCATGTTCATACAGATAGCGGTGTAGATATTTCCATGTTCGTACAGTTGGCGTTGTAGATATTTCCGTGTTCACACAGATAGCGGTGTTGATATTTCCATGTTAATACAGAAAGCGGTGTAGATATTTCCATGTTCATACAGATAGCGGTGTAGGTATTTCCATGTTCATACAGATAGCGGTGTAGATATTTCCATGTTCGTACAGTTAGTGGTGTAGATATTTCCATGTCCATTCAGACGGCGGTGTAGATATTTACATGTTCATACAGATGGCGGTGTAGATATTTCCATGTTCATACAGATAGCGGTGTAGAGATTTCCATGTTCATACAGATAGCGGTGTAGATATTTCCATGTTCATACAGATAGTGGTCTAGATATTTCCAGGTTCATTCCAATAGCGGTGTAGACATTTCCATGTTCATACAGATAGCGGCGTTGATATTTCCATGTTCATACAGATGGCGGTGTAGATATTTCCATGTTCATACAGATGGCGGTGTAGATATTTACATGTTCATACAGATGGCGGTATAGATATTTCCATGTTCGTACAGATGGCGGTGTAGATATTTCCATGTTTATACAGATAGCAGTGTAGTTATTTCCATGTTTATAGAGATAGCAGTGTAGATATTTCCATTGATATACAGATAGCTCTGTAGATATTTGCATGGTCATACAGATAGCGGTGTAGATATTTCCATGTTTGTACAGATAGCGGTGTAGATATTTCCATGTTGATACAGGTAGCGGTGTAGATATTTCCATGTTCATACAGTTAGCGGTGTAGATATTTCCATGTTCATACAGATGGCGGTGTAGATATTTACATGTTCATACAGATGGTGGTGTAGATATTTCCATGTTTATAGAGATGACGGTCTAGATATTTCCATGTTTACAGAGATAGTGGCGTAGTTATTTCCAAGTTTATAGAGACAGCGTTGTAGATATTTCCATGTTTATACAGATAGCGATGAAGATATTTCCATGTTTATACAGATAGCGGTGTAGATATTTCCATGTTTATACAGATAGCAGTGTAGATATTTCCATGTTTATAGAGATAGTGGTGTAGATAATTTCAATTTTATACATAGAGCAGTGTAGATATTTCCACGTTCATACGGATAGCGGTGTAGATATTTCCTCGTTTATATAGATGGCGGTGCAGATATTTCCATGTTCATACAGAGGACGGTGTAGATATTTCCATGTTTATTGGGATGGAGGTGTAGATGTTTTCATGTTTACACAGATGGCGGTGTAGATATTTCCATGTTTACACAGATGGCGGTGTAGACATTTCCATGTTTACACAGACAGCGGTGTGGATATTTCCATGTTTATACAGATAGCAGTGTAGTTATTTCCATGTTTATACAGATAGCAGTGCGGATATTTCCATGTTTATTCAGATAGCGGTGCGGATATTTCCATGTTTATACAGATAGTTGGGCAGATATTTCCATGTTTATACAGATAGCGGTGTAGAGATTTCCATCTTAATGCATATGGCAGTGTAGATATGTCCATGTTTGTACAGATGGCGGTGTAGATATTTCCATGTTCATACAGATGGCGGTGTAGATATTTCGAAGTTTATAGAGATAGCGCTGTAGTTATTTCCATATTTGAAGAGAAATCTGTGGAGATATTTCCATGTATATTCAGATAGCTGTGTAGATAGTTCCAGGTTCATGCAGATAGCGGTGTAGATATTTCCATGTTCATCCAGATGCCGGTGTACATATATCCATGTTCATACAGATGGCGGTGAAGATATTTCCATGTTCATACAGATGGTCGTGTAGATATTTCCATGTTCATACAAATGGCGGTGTAGATATTTCCATGTTCATAGAGATGGCGGTGTAGATATTTCCATGTTCATAAAAATGGCGGTGTAGATATTTCCATGTTCATAGAGATGGCGGTGTTGATGTTTCCATATTTATAGAGATAGCAGTGTAGTTATTTCCATGTTTATAGAGATAGTAGTGTAGATATTTCCATTGATATACAGATAGCTGTGTAGATATTCGCATGTTCATAAAGATACCAGTGTAGATATTTCCATGTTCATACAGATAGCGGTGTAGATATTTCCATGTTCCTACAGATAACGGTGTAGATATTTCCATGTTCATACAGATAGCGGTGTTGATATTTCCATGTTCAAACAGTTAGCGGTGTAGATATTTCCATGTTCATACAGATGGCGGTGTAGATATTTACATGTTCATACAGATGCGGGAAAGATATTTCCATGTTCGTACAGATGGCGGTGTAGATATTTCCATGTTCATAGAGATGGCGGTGTAGATATTTCCATGTTTATGCAGATAGCGGTATAGATATTTCCATGTTTATACAGATGGTAGTGTAGCTATTTCCATGTTTATAGAGATGACGGTCTAGATATTTCCAAGTTTACAGAGATAGTGGCATAGTTATTTCCAAGTATATAGAGACAGCGTTGTAGATATTTCCATGTTTATACAGACAGTGGTGAAGATATTTCCATGTTTATACAGATAGCGGTGTAGATATTTCCATGTTTATACAGATAGCAGTGTAGATATTTCCATGTTTATGGAGATAGTGGTGTAGATAATTTCAATTTTATACAGAGAGCAGTGTAGATATTTCCACGTTCATACAGATAGCGCTGTTGATATTTCCACGTTTATAGAGATGGCGGTGCAGATATGTCCATGTTCATACAGAGGACGGTGTAGATATTTCCGTGTTTATTGGGATGGCGGTGTAGACATTTCCATGTTTACACAGATAGCGGTGTGGATATTTCCATGTTTATGCAGATAGCGGTGTAGTTATTTCCTTGTTTATACAGAAAGCGGTGCGGATATTTCCATGTTAATACAGATAGTGGTGCAGATATTTCCATGTTTATACAGATAGCAGTGTAGATATTTCCATCTTAATACAGATGGCGGTGTAGATTCATCCATGTTCATACAGATAGCTGTTTATATATTTCCATGTTCGTACAGATAGTGGTGTAGATATTTCCATGTTGATACAGATAGCGGTGTAGATATTTCCATGTTCCTACAGATAACGGTGTAGATATTTCCATGTTCATGCAGATAGCGGTGTAGTTATTTCCATGTTCATCCAGATGCCGGTGTAGATTCATCCATGTTCATACAGATGGCGGTGAAGATATTTCCATGTTCATACAGATGGCTGTGTAGATATTTCCATGTTCATAGAGATGGCGGTGTAGATATTTCCATGTTGATACAGATAGCAGTGTAGTTATTTCCATGTTTATAAAGATAGCAGTGTAGATATTTCCATTGATATACAGAATGCAGTGTAGATATTTCCATGTTCATACAGATAGCGGTGTAGATATTTCCATGTTCATACAGATAGCAGTGTAGAGATTTCCATTTTCATACAGATAGCGGTGTAGATATTTCCATGTTCACACAGTTAGCGGTGTACATATTTCCATGTTCATACAGATGGCGGTGTAGATATTTACATGTTCATACAGATGGCGGTGTAGATATTTCCATGTTCGTACGGATGGCAGTGTAGATATTTCCATGTTCATACAGGTGGCGGTGTAGATATTTCCATGTTTATACAGATAGCAGTGTAGTTATTTCCATGTTTACAGAGATAGCAGTGAAGATATTTCCATTGATATACAGATAGCTGTGTAGATATTTGCATGTTCATACAGATAGCGGTGAAGATATTTCCATGTTCATACAGATAGCGGTGTAGATATTTCCATGTTCATACAGAGAGCAGTGTAGATATTTCCATGTTCATACAGATAGCGGTGTAGGTATTTCCATTTTCCTACAGATAGCGGTGTAGGTATTTCCATGTTCATACAGTTAGCGGTGTAGATATTTCCATGTTCATACAGTTGGCGGTTTAGATATTTACATGTTCATACAGATGGCGGTGTAAATATTTCCATGTTCTTACAGATGGCGGTGTAGATATTTCCATGTTCATAGAGATGGCGGTGTAGATATTTCCATGTTTATGCAGATAGCGGTATAGATATTTCCATCTTTGTACAGATAGCGGTGTAGATATTTCCATATTCATACAGATAACGGTGTAGATATTTCCATGTTCATACAGATAGCGGTGTAGATATTTCCATGTTCATACAGTTAGGGGTGTATATATTTCCATGTTCATACAGATGGCGGTGTAGATATTTCCATGTTTATACAGATAGCATTGTAGATATTTCCATGTTTATAGAGATAGCAGTGTAGATATTTCCATTGATATACAGATAGATGTCTAGATATTTGCATGTTCATACACATAGCGGTGTAGATATTTCCATGTTTATACACATAGCGGTGTAGATATTTCCATGTTCGTACAGATGGCGGTGTAGATATTTCCATGTTTATAGAGATGGCGGTGTAGATATTTTCATGTTTACACAGATGGCGGTGTAGATATTTCCACGTTTACACAGATAGCGGTGTAGACATTTCCATGTTTACACAGATAGCGGTGTGGATCTTTCCAGGTTTATGCAGATAGCGTTGTAGATATTTCCATGTTTATACAGATAGCGGTGTGGTTATTTCCATGTTTATACAGATAGTGGTGGAGATATTTCCATGTTTATACTGATAGCGGTGTAGATATTTCCATCTTATTACAGATGGCGGTGTAGATATGTCCATGTTCGTACAGATGGTGATGTAGATATTTCCATGTTCATACAGATGGCGGTGTAGATATTTCAAAGTTTATAGAGATAGCGCTGTAGTTATTTCCATATTTATAGAGAAATCTGTGTAGATATTTCCATGTATATGCAGATAGCTGTGTAGATATTTCCATGTTCATACAGATAGCGGTGTAGATATTTCCATGTTCATAGAGATAACGGTGTAGATATTTACATCTTCATACAGATATCGGTACAGATATTTCCATGTTCATACAGTAAGCGGTGTAGATATTTCCATGTGCATACAGATGGCAGTGTAGATATTTACATGTTCATTCAGATGTCGGTGTAGTTATTTCCATGTTCGTACAGATGGCGTTGTAGATATTTCCATGTTCATAGAGATGGCGGCGTAGATATTTCCATGTTTATGCAGATAGCGGTATAGATATTTCCATGTTTATACAGATGGTGGTGTAGATATTTCCATGTTTCTACAGATGGCGGTCTGGATATTTCCATGTTTATAGAGATAGTGGTGTAGTTATTTCAGAGCTTATAGAGACAGCATTGTAGATATTTCCATGTTTACACAGATAGCGGTGAAGTTATTTCCATGTTTATACAGATAGCGGTGTAGATATTTCCATGTTTATACAGATAGCGGGGTAGATATTTCCATGTTTATAGACATACTGGGGTAGATAATTCCAATTTTATACAGATAGCAGTGTAGATATTTCCAAGTTCATACTGATAGCAGTGTAGATATTTCCACGTTTATAGAGATGGCGGTGTAGATATTTCCATGTTCATACAGATGGCGGTGTAGATATTTCCATGTTTATATAGATGGCGGTGTAGATACTTTCATGCTTACACAGATGGCATTGTAGATATTTCCATGTTTACACAGATAGCGGTGTAGGCATTTCTATGTTTACACAGATAGCGGTGTGGATATTTCCATGTTTATGCAGATAGCGGTGTAGATATTTCCATGTTTATACAGATAGCGGTGCGGTTATTTCCATGTTTATACAGATAGTCGTGCAGATATTTCCATGTTTATACTGATATCGGTGTAGATATTTCCTTCTTAAAACAGATGGAGGTGTAGATATGTCCATGTTCGTACAGATGGCGGTGTAGATATTTCCATGTTCATACAGATGGCGGTGTAGATATTTCGAAGTTTATAGAGATAGCGCTGTAGTTATTTCCATATTTATAGAGAAATCTGTGTAGATATTTCCATGTATATGCAGATAGCTGTGTAGATATTTCCATGTTCATGCAGATAGCGGTGTAGATATTTCGATGTTCATCGAGATGCCGGTGTACATATATCCATGTTCATACAGATAGCGGTGTAGATATTTCCATGTTCATACAGATAGCGGTGTAGATATTTCCATGTTCATACAGATAGCGGTGTAGGTATTTCCATGTTCATACAGATAGCGGTGTAGATATTTCCATGTTCATTCAGTTAGCGGTGTAGATATTTCCATGTTCATACAGAGGGCGGTGTAGATATTTACATGTTCATACAGATGGCGGTGTAGATATTTCCATGTTCATACAGATAGCGGTGTAGATATTTCCATGTTCGTACGGATGGCAGTGTAGATATTTCCATGTTCATAGAGATGGCGGTGTAGATATTTCCATGTTTATACAGATATCAGTGTAGTTATTTCCATGTTTATAGAGATAGCAGTGTAGATATTTCCATTGATATACAGATAGCTGTGTAGATATTTGCATGGTCATACAGATAGCGGTGTAGATATTTCCATGTTAGTACAGATAGCGGTGTAGATATTTCCATGTTGATACAGATAGCGGTGTAGATATTTCCATGTTCCTGCAGATAACGGTGTAGATATTTCCATGTTCATACAGATAGCGGTGTTGATATTTCCATGTTCAAACAGTTAGCGGTGTAGATATTTCCATGTTCATACAGATGGCGGTGTAGATATTTACATGTTCATACAGATGCGGGAAAGATATTTCCATGTTCGTACAGATGGCGGTGTAGATATTTCCATGTTCATAGAGATGGCGGTGTAGATATTTCCATGTTTATGCAGATAGCAGTGTAGATATTTCCATGTTTATAGAGATAGCAGTGTAGATATTTCCATTGATATACAGATAGATGTCTAGATATTTGCATGTTCATACACATAGCGGTGTAGATATTTCCATGTTTATACACATAGCGGTGTAGATATTTCCATGTTCGTACAGATGGCGGTGTAGATATTTCCATGTTTATAGAGATGGCGGTGTAGATATTTTCATGTTTACACAGATGGCGGTGTAGATATTTCCACGTTTACACAGATAGCGGTGTAGACATTTCCATGTTTACACAGATAGCGGTGTGGATCTTTCCAGGTTTATGCAGATAGCGTTGTAGATATTTCCATGTTTATACAGATAGCGGTGTGGTTATTTCCATGTTTATACAGATAGTGGTGGAGATATTTCCATGTTTATACTGATAGCGGTGTAGATATTTCCATCTTATTACAGATGGCGGTGTAGATATGTCCATGTTCGTACAGATGGCGATGTAGATATTTCCATGTTCATACAGATGGCGGTGTAGATATTTCAAAGTTTATAGAGATAACGCTGTAGTTATTTCCATATTTATAGAGAAATCTGTGTAGATATTTCCATGTATATGCAGATAGCTGTGTAGATATTTCCATGTTCATACAGATAGCGGTTTAGATATTTCCATGTTCATAGAGATAACGGTGTAGATATTTACATCTTCATACAGATAGCGGTACAGATATTTCCATGTTCATACAGTAAGCGGTGTAGATATTTCCATGTGCATACAGATGGCAGTGTAGATATTTACATGTTCATTCAGATGTCGGTGTAGATATTTCCATGTTCGTACAGATGGCGTTGTAGATATTTCCATGTTCATAGAGATGGCGGCGTAGATATTTCCATGTTTATGCAGATAGCGGTATAGATATTTCCATGTTTATACAGATGGTGGTGTAGATATTTCCATGTTTCTACACATGGCGGTCTGGATATTTCCATGTTTATAGAGATAGTGGTGTAGTTATTTCAGAGCTTATAGAGACAGCATTGTAGATATTTCCATGTTTACACAGATAGCGGTGAAGTTATTTCCATGTTTATACAGATAGCGGTGTAGATATTTCCATGTTTATACAGATAGCGGGGTAGATATTTCCATGTTTATAGACATACTGGGGTAGATAATTCCAATTTTATACAGATAGCAGTGTAGATATTTCCAAGTTCATACTGATAGCAGTGTAGATATTTCCACGTTTATAGAGATGGCGGTGTAGATATTTCCATGTTCATACAGATGGCGGTGTAGATATTTCCATGTTTATATAGATGGCGGTGTAGATATTTTCATGCTTACACAGATGGCATTGTAGATATTTCCATGTTTACACAGATAGCGGTGTAGGCATTTCTATGTTTACACAGATAGCGGTGTGGATATTTCCATGTTTATGCAGATAGCGGTGTAGATATTTCCATGTTTATACAGATAGCGGTGCGGTTATTTCCATGTTTATACAGATAGTCGTGCAGATATTTCCATGTTTATACTGATATCGGTGTAGATATTTCCTTCTTAAAACAGATGGAGGTGTAGATATGTCCATGTTCGTACAGATGGCGGTGTAGATATTTCCATGTTCATACAGATGGCGGTGTAGATATTTCGAAGTTTATAGAGATAGCGCTGTAGTTATTTCCATATTTATAGAGAAATCTGTGTAGATATTTCCATGTATATGCAGATAGCTGTGTAGATATTTCCATGTTCATGCAGATAGCGGTGTAGATATTTCGATGTTCATCGAGATGCCGGTGTACATATATCCATGTTCATACAGATAGCGGTGTAGATATTTCCATGTTCATACAGATAGCGGTGTAGATATTTCCATGTTCATACAGATAGCGGTGTAGGTATTTCCATGTTCATACAGATAGCGGTGTAGATATTTCCATGTTCATTCAGTTAGCGGTGTAGATATTTCCATGTTCATACAGAGGGCGGTGTAGATATTTACATGTTCATACAGATGGCGGTGTAGATATTTCCATGTTCATACAGATAGCGGTGTAGATATTTCCATGTTCGTACGGATGGCAGTGTAGATATTTCCATGTTCATAGAGATGGCGGTGTAGATATTTCCATGTTTATACAGATAGCAGTGTAGTTATTTCCATGTTTATAGAGATAGCAGTGTAGATATTTCCATTGATATACAGATAGCTGTGTAGATATTTGCATGGTCATACAGATAGCGGTATAGATATTTCCATGTTAGTACAGATAGCGGTGTAGATATTTCCATGTTGATACAGATAGCGGTGTAGATATTTCCATGTTCCTACAGATAACGGTGTAGATATTTCCATGTTCATACAGATAGCGGTGTTGATATTTCCATGTTCAAACAGTTAGCGGTGTAGATATTTCCATGTTCATACAGATGGCGGTGTAGATATTTACATGTTCATACAGATGCGGGAAAGATATTTCCATGTTCGTACAGATGGCGGTGTAGATATTTCCATGTTCATAGAGATGGCAGTGTAGATATTTCCATGTTTATGCAGATAGCGGTATAGATATTTCCATGTTTATACAGATGGTGGTGTAGATATTTCCATGTTTATAGAGATGGCGGTGCAGATATGTCCATGATCATACAGAGGACGGTGTAGATATTTACATGTTCATACAGATGGCGGTGTAGATATTTCCATGTTCGTACGGATGGCAGTGTAGATATTTCCATGTTCATACAGAGAGCGGTGTAGATATTTCCATGTTCGTACAGAGAACGGTGTAGATATTTCCATGTTCATACAGACAGCCGTGTAGATATTTCCATGTTCATACAGATAGCAGTGTAGGTATTTCCATGTTCATTCAGTTAGCGGTGTATATATTTCCATGTTCATACAGGTGGCGGTTTAGATATTTACATGTTCATACAGATGGCGGTGCAAATATTTATAAGTTCTTACAGATGGCGGTGTAGATATTTCCATGTTCATACAGATGGTGGTGTAGGTATTTCCATGTTCATACAAATGGCAGTTTAGATATTTCCATGTTCATAGAGATGGCGGTGTAGATATTTCCAGGTTCATACAAATGGCGGTGTAGATATTTCCATGTTCATAGAGATGGCCGTGTAGATATTTCCATGTTTATACAGATAGCAGTGTAGTTATTTCCATGTTTATAGAGATACCAGTGTGGATATTTCCATTGATATACAGATAGCTGTGTAGATATTTACATGTTTATACAGATAGCGGTGTAGATATTTCCATGTTTATACAGATAGCGGGGTAGATATTTCCATGTTTATAGACATACTGGGGTAGATAATTCCAATTTTATACAGATAGCAGTGTAGATATTTCCAAGTTCATACTGATAGCAGTGTAGATATTTCCACGTTTATAGAGATGGCGGTGTAGATATTTCCATGTTCATACAGATGGCGGTGTAGATATTTCCATGTTTATATAGATGGCGGTGTAGATATTTTCATGCTTACACAGATGGCATTGTAGATATTTCCATGTTTACACAGATAGCGGTGTAGGCATTTCTATGTTTACACAGATAGCGGTGTGGATATTTCCATGTTTATGCAGATAGCGGTGTAGATATTTCCATGTTTATACAGATAGCGGTGCGGTTATTTCCATGTTTATACAGATAGTCGTGCAGATATTTCCATGTTTATACTGATATCGGTGTAGATATTTCCTTCTTAAAACAGATGGAGGTGTAGATATGTCCATGTTCGTACAGATGGCGGTGTAGATATTTCCATGTTCATACAGATGGCGGTGTAGATATTTCGAAGTTTATAGAGATAGCGCTGTAGTTATTTCCATATTTATAGAGAAATCTGTGTAGATATTTCCATGTATATGCAGATAGCTGTGTAGATATTTCCATGTTCATGCAGATAGCGGTGTAGATATTTCGATGTTCATCGAGATGCCGGTGTACATATATCCATGTTCATACAGATAGCGGTGTAGATATTTCCATGTTCATACAGATAGCGGTGTAGATATTTCCATGTTCATACAGATAGCGGTGTAGGTATTTCCATGTTCATACAGATAGCGGTGTAGATATTTCCATGTTCATTCAGTTAGCGGTGTAGATATTTCCATGTTCATACAGAGGGCGGTGTAGATATTTACATGTTCATACAGATGGCGGTGTAGATATTTCCATGTTCATACAGATAGCGGTGTAGATATTTCCATGTTCGTACGGATGGCAGTGTAGATATTTCCATGTTCATAGAGATGGCGGTGTAGATATTTCCATGTTTATACAGATAGCAGTGTAGTTATTTCCATGTTTATAGAGATAGCAGTGTAGATATTTCCATTGATATACAGATAGCTGTGTAGATATTTGCATGGTCATACAGATAGCGGTGTAGATATTTCCATGTTAGTACAGATAGCGGTGTAGATATTTCCATGTTGATACAGATAGCGGTGTAGATATTTCCATGTTCCTACAGATAACGGTGTAGATATTTCCATGTTCATACAGATAGCGGTGTTGATATTTCCATGTTCAAACAGTTAGCGGTGTAGATATTTCCATGTTCATACAGATGGCGGTGTAGATATTTCCATGTTCATAGAGATGGCAGTGTAGATATTTCCATGTTTATGCAGATAGCGGTATAGATATTTCCATGTTTATACAGATGGTGGTGTAGATATTTCCATGTTTATAGAGATGGCGGTGCAGATATGTCCATGATCATACAGAGGACGGTGTAGATATTTACATGTTCATACAGATGGCGTTGTAGATATTTCCATGTTCGTACGGATGGCAGTGTAGATATTTCCATGTTCATACAGAGAGCGGTGTAGATATTTCCATGTTCGTACAGAGAACGGTGTAGATATTTCCATGTTCATACAGACAGCCGTGTAGATATTTCCATGTTCATACAGATAGCAGTGTAGGTATTTCCATGTTCATTCAGTTAGCGGTGTATATATTTCCATGTTCATACAGGTGGCGGTTTAGATATTTACATGTTCATACAGATGGCGGTGCAAATATTTATAAGTTCTTACAGATGGCGGTGTAGATATTTCCATGTTCATACAGATGGTGGTGTAGGTATTTCCATGTTCATACAAATGGCAGTTTAGATATTTCCATGTTCATAGAGATGGCGGTGTAGATATTTCCAGGTTCATACAAATGGCGGTGTAGATATTTCCATGTTCATAGAGATGGCCTTGTAGATATTTCCATGTTTATACAGATAGCAGTGTAGTTATTTCCATGTTTATAGAGATACCAGTGTGGATATTTCCATTGATATACAGATAGCTGTGTAGATATTTACATGTTCATACAGATAGCGGTGTAGATATTTCCATGTTCATACAGATAGCGGTGTAGATATTTCCATGTTCATACAGATAGCGGTGTAGATATTTCCATGTTCATACAGATAGCGGTGTAGATATTTCCATGTTCATACAGATAGCGGTGTAGATATTTCCATGTTCATACAGTTAGCGGTGTAGATATTTCCAGGTTCACACAGATGGCGGTGTAGATATTTACATGTTCATACAGATGGCGGTGTAGATATTTCCATGTTCATACAGATAGCGGTGTAGAGATTTCCATGTTCATACATATAGCGGTGTAGACATTTCCATATTGATACAGATAGCGGTCTAGATATTTCCAGGTTCATGCCAATAGCGGTGTAGACATTTCCATGTTCATACAGTTAGCGGTGTAGATATTTCCATGTTCATACAGATGGCGGTGTAGATATTTACATGTTCTTACAGATGGCGGTATAGATATTTCCAAGTTCGTACAGATGGCGGTGTAGATATTTCCATGTTTATACAGATAGCAGTGTATTTATTTCCATGTTTATAGAGATAGCAGTGTAGATATTTCCATTGATATACAGATAGCTGTGTAGATATTTGCATGGTCATAGAGATAGCGGTGTAGATATTTCCATGTTCGTACAGATAGCTGTGTAGATATTTCCATGTTGATACAGATAGCGGTGTAGATATTTCCATGTTCATACAGATAACGGTGTAGATATTTCCGTGTTCATACAGATAGCGGTGTAGATATTTCCATGTTCATACAGTTAGCGGTGTAGATATTTACATGTTCATACAGATGGCGGTGTAGTTATTTACATGTTCATACAGATGGCGGTATAGATATTTCCATGTTGGTACAGATGGTGGTGTAGATATTTCCATGTTCATAGAGATGGCGGTGTAGATTTTTCCATGTTTATGCAGATAGCGGTATAGATATTTCCATGTTTATACAGATGGTGGTGTAGATATATCCATGTACCTAAAGATAACGGTGTAGATATTTCCATGTTCATGCAGATAGCGGTGTAGTTATTTCCATGTTCATCCAGATGCCGGTGTAGATTCATCCATGTTCATACAGATGGCGGTGAAGATATTTCCATGTTCATACAGATGGCTGTGTAGATATTTCCATGTTCATAGAGATGGCGGTGTAGATATTTCCATGTTGATACAGATAGCGGTGTAGTTATTTCCATGTTTATAAAGATAGCAGTGTAGATATTTCCATTGATATACAGAATGCGGTGTAGATATTTCCATGTTCATACAGATAGCGGTGTAGATATTTCCATGTTCATACAGATAGCAGTGTAGATATTTCCATTTTCATACAGATAGCGGTGTAGCTATTTCCATGTTCACACAGTTAGCGGTGTAGATATTTCCATGTTCATACAGATGGCGGTGTAAATATTTACATGTTCATACAGATGGCGGTGTAGATATTTCCATGTTCGTACGGATGGCAGTGTAGATATTTCCATGTTCATACAGGTGGCGGTGTAGATATTTCCATGTTTATACAGATAGCAGTGTAGTTATTTCCATGTTTACAGAGATAGCAGTGAAGATATTTCCATTGATATACAGATAGCTGTGTAGATATTTGCATGTTCATACAGATAGCGGTGTAGATATTTCCATGTTCATACAGATAGCGGTGTAGATATTTCCATGTTCATACAGAGAGCGGTGTAGATATTTCCATGTTCATACAGATAGCGGTGTAGGTATTTCCATTTTCCTACAGATAGCGGTGTAGGTATTTCCATGTTCATACAGTTAGCGGTGTAGATATTTCCATGTTCATACAGATGGCGGTTTAGATATTTTCATGTTCATACAGATGGCGGTGTAAATATTTCCAAGTTCTTACAGATGGCGGTGTAGATATTTCCATGTTCATAGAGATGGCGGTGTAGATATTTCCATGTTTATGCAGATAGCGGTATAGATATTTCCATGTTTATACAGATGGTGGTGTAGATATTTCCATGTTTATAGAGATGGCGGTCTAGATATTTCCATGTTTATAGAGATAGTGGTGTAGTTATTTCCAAGTTTATAGAGACAGCATTGTAGATATTTCCATGTTTATACAGATAGCGGTGAAGTTATTGCCATGTTTATACAGATAGCGGTGTAGGTATTTCCTTTTTTATAGAGATAGTGCTGTAGATAATTCCAATTTTATACAGATAGCAGAGAAGATGTTTCCAAGTTCATACAGATAGCAGTGTAGATATTTCCACGTTTATAGAGACGGCTGTGTAGATATTTCCATGTTCATACAGATGGCGGTGTAGATATTTCCATGTTTATAGAGATGACGTTGTAGATATTTTCAGGTTTAAACAGATGGCAGTGTAGATATTTCCATGTTTACACTGATAGCGGTGTAGACATTTCCATGTTTACACAGATAGCGGTGTGGATATTTTCATGTTTATGCAGATAGCGGTGTTTATATTTCCATGTTCATACAGATAGCGGTGTAGATATTTCCATGTTCATACCAATAGCGGTGTAGATATTTCCATGTTCATACAGATAGCGGTGTAGATATTTCCATGTTCATACGAATAGCGGTGTAGACATTTCCATGTTCATGTATTTAGCGGTGTAGATATTTCCATGTTCATACCGATGGCGAAGATATTTCCATGTTCATACAGATAGCGGTGTAGATATTTCCATGTACGAACAGATTGCGGTGTAGATATTTCCATGTTCGTACAGATGGCAGTGTAGATATTTCCATGTTCATACAGATAGCGGTGTAGATATTTCCATGTTCATACCAATAGCGGTGTAGATATTTCCATGTTCATACAGTTTGCGGTATAGATATTTCCATGTTTATACAGATGGTGGTGTAGATATTTCCATGTTTATGCAGATGGCGGTATACATATTTCCATGTTTATACAGATGGTGGTGTAGATATTTCCATGTTCATACAGATGGCAGTGTAGATATTTCGAAATTTATATAGATAGTGCTGTAGTTATTTCTATATTTATATAGAAATCTGTGTAGATATTTTCATGTATATGCAGATAGCTGTGTAGATATTTCCACGTTCATGCAGATTGCGGTGTAGTTATTTCCATGTTCATCCAGATGCCGGTGTAGATACATCCATGTTCATAGAGATGGCGGTGAAGATATTTCCATGTTCATACAGATAGCTGTGTAGATATTTCCATGTTCATAGTGATGGCGGTGTAGATATTTCCATGTTGATACAGATAGCAGTGTAGTTATTTCCATGTTTATAGAGATAACAGTGTAGATATTTCCATTGATATACAGATATCGGTGTAGATATTTCCATGTTCATACAGATAGCGGTGTAGATATTTCCATGTTCATACAGAGAGCGGTGTAGATATTTCCATGTTCATACAGATAGCTGTGTAGATATTTCCATGTTCATACAGATAGCTGTGTAGATAGTTCCATTTTCATACAGATAGCGGTGTAGATATTTCCATGTTCATACAGTTAGCGGTGTAGATATTTCCATGTTCATACAGATGGCGGTGTAGATATTTACATGTTCATACACATGGCGGGGTTGATATTTCCATGTTCGTACGGATGGCAGTGTAGATATTTCCATGTTCATACAGGTGGCGGTGTAGATATTTCCATGTTTATACAGATAGCACTTTAGTTATTTCCATGTTTACAGAGATAGCAGTATAGATATTACCATTGATATACAGATAGCTGTGTAGATATTTGCATGTTCATACAGATAGCAGTGTAGATATTTCCATATTCATACAGATAGCGGTGCAGATATTTCCATGTTCATACAGAGAACGGTGTAGATATTTCCATGTTCATACAGACAGCGGTGTAGATATTTCCATGTTCATACAGATGGTGGTGTAGGTATTTCCATGTTCATACAAATGGCGGTGTAGATATTTCCATGTTCATAGAGATGGCGGTGTAGATATTTCCATTTTCATACAAATGGCGGTGTAGATATTTCCATGTTCATAGAGATGGCCGTGTAGATATTTCCATGTTTATACAGATAGCAGTGTAGTTACTTCCATGTTTATAGAGATACCAGTGTGGATATTTCCATTGATATACAGATAGCTGTGTAGATATTTACATGTTCATACAGATAGCGGTGTAGATATTTCCATGTTCATACAGATAGCGGTGTAGATATTTCCATGTTCATACAGATAGCGGTGTAGATATTTCCATGTTCACACAGATAGCGGTGTAGATATTTCCATGTTCATACAGATAGCGGTGTAGATATTTCCATGTTCATACAGTTAGCGGTGTAGATATTTCCATCTTCACACAGATGGCGGTGTAGATATTTACATGTTCATACAGATGGCGGTGTAGATATTTCCATGTTCATACAGATAGCGGTGTAGATATTTCCATGTTCATACATATAGCGGTGTAGATATTTCCATGTTGATACAGATAGCGGTCTAGATATTTCCAGGTTCATACCAATAGCGGTGTAGACATTTCCATGTTCATACAGTTAGCGGTGTAGATATTTCCATGTTCATACAGATGGGGGTGTAGATATTTACATGTTCCTACAGATGGCGGTATAGATATTTCCATGTTCGTACAGATGGCGGCGTAGATATTTCCATGTTTATACAGATAGCAGTGTATTTATTTCCATGTTTATAGAGATAGCAGTGTACATATTTCCATTGATATACAGATAGCTGTGTAGATATTTGCATGGTCATACAGATAGCGGTGTAGACATTTCCATGTTCGTACAGATAGCTGTGTAGATATTTCCATGTTGATACAGATAGCGGTATAGATATTTCCATGTTCATACAGATAACGGTGTAGATATTTCCGTGTTCATACAGATAGCGGTGTAGGTATTTCCATGTTCATACAGTTAGCGGTGTAGATATTTACATGTTCATACAGATGGCGGTGTAGATATTTACATGTTCATACAGATGGCGGTATAGATATTTCCATGTTAGTACAGATGGTGGTGTAGATATTTCCATGTTCATAGAGATTGCGGTGTAGATATTTCCAAGTTTATGCAGATAGCGGTATAGATATTTCCATGTTTATACAGATGGTGGTGTAGATATTTCCATGTTTATAGAGATGACGGTCTAGATATTTCCATGTTTACAGAGATAGTGGCGTAGTTATTTCCAAGTTTATAGAGACAGCGTTGTAGATATTTCCATGTTTATACAGATAGCGGTGAAGATATTTCCATGTTTATACAGATTGCGGTGTAGATATTTCCATGTTTATACAGATAGCAGTGTAGATATTTCCATGTTTATAGAGATAGTGGTGTAGATAATTTCAATTTAATACAGAGAGCAGTGTAGGTATTTCCAAGTTCATACAGATAGCGGTGTAGATATTTCCACGTTTATAGAGATGGCGGTGCAGATATTTCCATGTTCATACAGAGGACGGTGTAGATATTTCCATGTTTATAGGGATGGCGGTGTAGATATTTCCATGTTCATAGAGATGGCGGTGTTGATGTTTCCATATTTATAGAGATAGCAGTGTAGTTATTTCCATGTTTATAGAGATAGTAGTGTAGATATTTCCATTGATATACAGATAGCTGTGTAGATATTTGCGTGTTCATAGAGATATCAGTGTAGATATTTCCATGTTCATACAGATAGCGCTGTAGATATTTCCATGTTCATACAGATAGCGGTGTAGATATTTCCATGTTCATACAGATAGCGGTGTAGATATTTCCATGTTCATACAGATAGCGGTGTAGATATTTCCATGTTCATACAGTTAGCGGTTTAGATATTTCCATGTTCATACAGATGGCGGTGTAGATATTTACATGTTTATACACATGGCGGTGTAGTTATTTCCATGTTCATACAGATAGCGGTGTAGATATTTCCATCTTCATACAGATAGCGGTATAGATATTTCCATGTTTATACAGATGGTGGTGTAGATATTTCCATGTTTATAGAGATGGTGGTCTAGATATTTCCATGTTTACAGAGATAGTGGTGTAGTTATTTCCAAGTTTATAGAGACAGCGTTGTAGATATTTCCTTGTTTATACAGATAGCGGTGAAGATATTTCCATGTTTATACAGATAGCGGTGTAGATATCTCCATGTTTATACAGATAGCAGTGTAGATATTTCCATGTTTATAGAGATAGTGTTGTAGATAATTTCAATTTCATACAGATAGCGGTGTAGATATTTCCACGTTTATAGAGATGGCGGTGCAGATATTTCCATGTTCATACAGTGGACGGTGTAGGTATTTCCATGTTTATAGGGATGGCGGTGTAGATATTTTCATGTTTACACAGATGGTGGTGTAGATATTTCCATGTTTACACAGATAGCGGTGTAGACATTTCCATGTTTACACAGATGGCGGTGTGGATATTTCCATGTTTATGCAGATAGCAGTGTATATATTTCCATGTTTATACAGATAGCGGTGCGGATATTTCCATGTTTATTCAGATACCGGTGCGGATATTTCCATGTTTATACAGATAGTTGGGCAGATATTTCCATGTTTATACAGATAGCGGTGTAGATATTTCCATCTGAATACAGATGGCGGTGTAGATATGTCCATGATCGTACAGATGGCGGTGTAGATATTTCCATGTTCATACAGAATGCGGTGTAGATATGTCGAAGTTTATAGAGATAGCGATGTAGTTATTTCCATATTTATAGAGAAATCTGTGTAGATATTTCCATGTATATTCAGATAGCTGTGTAGATATTTCCATGTTCATCCAGATGCCGTTGTACATATATCCATGTTCATACAAATGGCGGTGAAGATATTTCCATGTTCATACAGATGGCGGTGTAGGTATTTCCATGTTCATACAAATGGCGGTGTAGATATTTCCATATTCATAGAGATGGCGGTGTAGATATTTCCAGGTTCATACAAATGGCGGTGTAGATATTTCCATGTTCATAGAGATGGCGGTGTAGATATTTCCATGTTTATACAGATAGCAGTGTAGTTATTTCCATGTTTATAGAGATACCAGTCTAGATTTTTCCATTGATATACAGATAGCTGTGTAGATATTTGCATGTTCATACAGATAGCGGTGAAGATATTTCCATGTTCATACAGATAGTGGTGTAGATATTTCCATGTTCATACAGATATCGGTTAGATATTTCCATGTTGATACAGATAGCGGTGTAGATATTTCCATGTTCATACAGATAGCGGTGTAGATATTTAAATGTTCATAGAGTTAGCGGTGTAGATATTTCCATGTTCATATAGATGGCGGTGTATATATTTACATGTTGATACAGATGGCCGTGTAGATATTTCCATGTTCATACAGATAGCGGTGTAGATATTTTCATGTTCATACAGATAGCGGTGTAGATATTTCCATGTTCATACAGATAACGGTGTAGATATTTCCATGTTCATACCAATAGCGGTGTAGACATTTCCATGTTCATACATTTAGCGGTGTAGATATTTCCAAGTTCATACAGATGGCGGTGAAGATATTTACATGTTCATGCAGATGGCGGTGTAGATATTTCCATGTTTGTACGGATGGCAGTGTAGATATTTCCATGTTCATACAGGTGGCGGTGTAGATATTTCCATGTTTATACAGATAGCAGTGTAGTTATTTCCATGTTAACAGAGATAGCGGTGTAGATATTTCCATTGATATACACATAGCTGTGTAGATATTTGGATGTTCATACAGATATCGGTGTAGATATTTCCATGTTCATACAGATAGCGGTGTAGATATTTCCATGTTCATACAGATAGCCGTGTAGATATTTCCATGTTCATACAGTTAGCGGTGAAGATATTTCCATGTTCATACACATGGCGGTGTAGATATTTACATGTTCATACAGATGGCGGTGTAGATATTTCCATGTTCGTACGGTTGGCAGTGTAGATATTTCCATGTTCATACAGGTGGTGGTGTAGATATTTCCATGTTTATACAGATAGCAGTGTACTTATTTCCATGTTTATAGAGACAGCTGTGTATATATTTCCATTGATATACAGATAGCGGTGTAGATATTTGCATGTTCATACAGATAGCGGTGTAGATATTTCCATGTTCATACAGATAGCGGTTTAGATATTTCCAAGTTCATACAGATAGCGGTGTAGATATTTCCATGTTCATACAGATAACGGTGTAGATATTTCCATGTTCATACAGATAGCAGTGTAGATATTTCCATGTTCATACAGATGGCGGTGTAGACATTTACATGTTCATACAGATGGCGGTATAGATATTTCCATGTTGGTACAGATGGCGGTGTAGGTATTTGCATGTTCATAGAGATGTCGGTGTAGATATTTCCATGTTTATGCACATAGCGGTATAGATATTTCCATGTTCGTACAGTTAGCGGTGTAGATATTTCCATGTTCATACAGATGGCAGTGTAGATATTTACATGTTCATTCAGATGTCGGTGTAGATATTTCCATATTCGTACAGATGGTGTTGTAGATATTTCCTTGTTCATACAGATGGCGGTATAGATATTTCCATGTTCGTACAGATGGCGGTGTAGATATTTCCATGTTTATACAGATAGCAGTGTAGTTATTTCCATGTTTATAGAGATAGCAGTGTAGATATTTCCATTGATATACAGATAGCTGTGTAGACATTTGCATGGTCATACAGATAGCGGTGTAGATATTTCCATGTTCGTACAGATAGCGTTGTAGATATTTCCATGTTGATACAGATAGCGGTGTAGATATTTCCATGTTCATACAGATAACGGTGTAGATATTTCCATGTTCATACAGATAGCGGTGTAGATATTTCCATGTTCATACAGTTAGCGGTGTAGATATTTCCATGTTCATACAGATGGCGGTGTAGATATTTACATGTTCATACAGATGGTGGTGTAGATATTTCCATGTTTATAGAGATGACGGTCTAGATATTTCCATGTTTACAGAGATAGTGGCGTAGTTATTTCCAAGTTTATAGAGACAGCGTTGTAGATATTTCCATGTTTATACAGATAGCGGTGAAGATATTTCCATGTTTATACAGATATCGGTGTAGATATTACCATGTTTATACAGATAGCCGTGTAGATATTTCCATGTTTATAGAGATAGTGGTGTAGATAATTTCAATTTTATACAGAGATCAGTGTAGATATTTCCACGTTCATACCGATAGCGGTGTAGATATTTCCACGTTTATAGAGATGGCGGTGCAGATATTTCCATGTTCATACAGAGGACGGTGTAGATATTTCCATGTTTATTGGGATGGCGGTGTAGATGTTTTCATGTTTACACAGATGGCGGTGTAGATATTTCCATGTTTGCACAGATGGCGGTGTAGACATTTCCATGTTTACACAGATAGCGGTGTGGATATTTCCATGTTTATGCAGATAGCAGTGTATATATTTCCATGTTTATACAGAGAGCGGTGCGGATATTTCCATGTTTATTCAGATAGCGGTGCGGATATTTCCATGTTTATGCAGATAGTTGGGCAGATATTTCCATGTTTATACAGATAGCGGTGTAGATATTTCCATCTTAATACAGATGGCGGTGTAGATATGTCCATGTTTGTACAGATGGCGGTGTAGATATTTCCATGTTCATACAGATGGCGGTGTAGATATTTCGAAGTTTATAGAGATAGCGCTGTAGTTATTTCCATATTTATAGAGAAATCTGTGGAGATATTTCCATGTATATTCAGATAGCTGTGTAGATAGATCCAGGTTCATGTAGATAGCGGTGTAGATATTTCCATGTTCATCCAGATGCCGGTGTACATATATCCATGTTCATACAGATGGCGGTGTAGATATTTACCTGTGCATACAGATGGCAGTATTGATATTTTCATGTTCGCAGAGATGGCGGTGTAGATATTTGCATGTTCATAGAGATGGCGGTGTAGATATTTCCATGTTCATAAAAATGGCGGTGTAGATATTTCCATGTTCCTAGAGATGGTTGTGTTGATGTTTCCATATTTATAGAGATAGCAGTGTAGTTATTTCCATGTTTATAGAGATAGTAGTGTAGATATTTCCATTGATATACAGATAGCTGTGTAGATATTTGCATGTTCATAAAGATACCAGTGTAGATATTTCCATGTTCATACAGATAGTTGTGTAGATATTTCCATGTTCATACAGATAGCGGTTTAGATATTTCCATGTTCATACAGATAGCGGTGTAGATATTTCCATGTTCATAGAGATGGTGGTATAAATATTTCCATGTTTATGCAGATAGCGGTATAGATATTTCCATGTTTATACAGATGGTGGTGTAGATATTTCCATGTTTATGGAGATGGCGGTGTAGATATTTCCATGTTCATGGAGATGGCGGTGTAAATATTTCCATGTTTATAGGGATGGCGGAGTAGATATTTTCATGTTTACACAGATGGCGGTGTAGATATTTCCAAGTTTACACAGATAGCGGTGTAGACATTTCCATGTTTACACAGATAGCGGTGTGGATATTTCCATGTTTATGCAGATAGCGGTGTAGATATTTCCATGTTTATACAGATAGCGGTGCGGATATTTCCATGTTTATGCAGATAGTTGGGCAGATATTTCCATGTTTATACAGATAGCGGTGTAGATATTTCCATCTTAATACAGATGGCGGTGTAGATATGTCCATGTTTGTACAGATGGCGGTGTAGATATTTCCATGTTCATACAGATGGCGGTGTAGATATTTCGAAGTTTATAGAGATAGCGCTGTAGTTATTTCCATATTTATAGAGAAATCTGTGGAGATATTTCCATGTATATTCAGATAGCTGTGTAGATAGATCCAGGTTCATGTAGATAGCGGTGTAGATATTTCCATGTTCATCCAGATGCCGGTGTACATATATCCATGTTCATACAGATGGCGGTGTAGATATTTACCTGTGCATACAGATGGCAGTATTGATATTTTCATGTTCGCAGAGATGGCGGTGTAGATATTTGCATGTTCATAGAGATGGCGGTGTAGATATTTCCATGTTCATAAAAATGGCGGTGTAGATATTTCCATGTTCCTAGAGATGGTGGTGTTGATGTTTCCATATTTATAGAGATAGCAGTGTAGTTATTTCCATGTTTATAGAGATAGTAGTGTAGATATTTCCATTGATATACAGATAGCTGTGTAGATATTTGCATGTTCATAAAGATACCAGTGTAGATATTTCCATGTTCATACAGATAGTTGTGTAGATATTTCCATGTTCATACAGATAGCGGTTTAGATATTTCCATGTTCATACAGATAGCGGTGTAGATATTTCCATGTTCATAGAGATGGTGGTATAAATATTTCCATGTTTATGCAGATAGCGGTATAGATATTTCCATGTTTATACAGATGGTGGTGTAGATATTTCCATGTTTATGGAGATGGCGGTGTAGATATTTCCATGTTCATGGAGATGGCGGTGTAAATATTTCCATGTTTATAGGGATGGCGGAGTAGATATTTTCATGTTTACACAGATGGCGGTGTAGATATTTCCAAGTTTACACAGATAGCGGTGTAGACATTTCCATGTTTACACAGATAGCGGTGTGGATATTTCCATGTTTATGCAGATAGCGGTGTAGATATTTCCATGTTTATACAGATAGCGGTGCGGATATTTCCATGTTTATGCAGATAGTTGGGCAGATATTTCCATGTTTATACAGATAGCGGTGTAGATATTTCCATCTTAATACAGATGGCGGTGTAGATATGTCCATGTTTGTACAGATGGCGGTGTAGATATTTCCATGTTCATACAGATGGCGGTGTAGATATTTCGAAGTTTATAGAGATAGCGCTGTAGTTATTTCCATATTTATAGAGAAATCTGTGTAGATATTTCCGTGTATATTCAGATAGCTGTGTAGATATTTGCATGTTCATGCAGATAGCGGTGTAGATATTTCCATGTTCATCCAGATGCCGGTGTACATATATCCATGTTCATACAGATGGCGGTGAAGATATTTCCATGTTCATACAGATGGTGGTGTAGATATTTCCATGTTCATACAAATGGCGGTGTAGAAATTTCCATGTTCATAGAGATGGCGGTGTAGATATTTCCATGTTTATACAAATGGCGGTGTAGATATTTACATGTTCATACAGATGGCGGTGTAGATATTTCCATGTTCATACAGATAGCAGTGTAGATATTTCTATGTTCATACAGATAGCGGTGTAGCTATTTCCATGTTCATACAGGTAGCGGTGTAGATATTTCCATGTTCATACCGATAGCAGTGTAGATATTTCCATGTTCATACAGTTAGCGGTGTAGTTATTTCCATGTTCATACAGATGGCGGTGTAGATATTTACAAGTTCATACAGATGGCGGTGTAGATATTTCCATGTTCATACGGATGGCAGTGTAGATATTTCCATGTTCATACAGGTGGCGGTGTAGATATTTCCATGTTTATACAAATAGCAGTGTAGTTATTTCCATGTTCATAGAGACAGCTGTGTAGATATTTCCATTGATATACATATAGCTGTGTAGATATTTGCATGTTCATACAGATAGCGGTGCAGATATTTCCATGTTCATACAGATAGCGGTGTAGATATTTCCATGTTCATACAGATATCGGTGTAGATATTTCCATGTTCATACAGATAACGGTGTAGATATTTCCATGTTCATACAGATAGCAGTGTAGATATTTCCATGTTCATACAGTTAGTGGTGTAGATATTTCCATGTTCATACAGATGGCGGTGTAGATATTTACATGTTCATACAGATGGCAGTATAGATATTTGCATGTTCGCACAGTTGGCGGTGTAGATATTTGCATGTTCATAGAGATGGCGGTGTAGATATTTCCATGTTTATGCACATAGCGGTATAGATATTTCCATGTTTATACAGATGGTGGTGTAGATATTTCCATGTTTATAGAGATGGTGGTCTAGATATTTCCATGTTTACAGAGATAGTGGTGTAGTTATTTCCAAGTTTATAGAGACAGCATTGTAGATATTTCCTTGTTTATACAGATAGCGGTGAAGATATTTCCATGTTTATACAGATAGTGGTGTAGATATATCCATGTTTATACAGATAGCAGTGTAGATATTTCCATGTTTATAGAGATAGTGTTGTAGATAATTTCCATTTCATACAGAGAGCAGTGTAGATATTTCCAAGTTCATACAGATAGCGGTGTAGATATTTCCACGTTTATAGAGATGGCGGTGTAGATATTTCCATGTTCATACAGAGGACGGTGTAGGTATTTCCATGTTTATAGGGATGGCGGTGTAGATATTTTCATGTTTACACAGATGGCGGTGTAGATATTTCCATGTTTACACAGATAGCGGTGTTGACATTTCCATGTTTACACAGATAGCGGTGTGGATATTTGCATGTTTATGCAGATAGCAGTGTATATATTTCCATGTTTAAACAGATACCGGTGCGGATATTTCCATGTTTATACAGATAGTTGGGCAGATATTTCCATGTTTATACAGATAGCGGTGTAGATATTTCCATCTGAATACAGATGGCGGTGTAGATATGTCCATGATCGTACAGATGGCGGTGTAGATATTTCCATGTTTACACAGATAGCGGTGTGGATATTTCCATGTTTATGCAGATAGCAGTGTAGATATTTCCATGTTCATACAGATGGCGGTGTAGATATTTACATGTTCATACAGATGGCGGTGTAGGTATTTCCATGTTCATACAGATAGCGGTGTAGATATTTCCATGTTCATACAGATAGCGGTTTAGATATATCCATGTTCATACAGATAGCGGTGTAGATATTTCCATATTCATACCAATAGCGGTGTAGACATTTCCATGTTCATACATTTAGCGGTGTAGATATATCCATGTTTATACAGATGGCGGTGAAGTTATTTCCATGTTTATACAGACGGCAGTGTAGATATTTCCATGTTTGTACGGATTCCAGTGTAGATATTTCCATGTTCATACAGGAGGCGGTGTAGATATTTCCATGTTTATACTGATAGCAGTGTAGTTATTTCCATGTTAATAGAGATAGCTGTGTGGATATTTCCATTGATATACAGATAGCTGTGTAGATATTTGCATGTTCATACAGATAGCGGTGTAGATATCTCCATGTTCGTATAGATAGCGGTGTAGATATTTCCATGTTCATACAGTTAGCGGTGTAGATATTTCCATGTTCATACAGATGGCGGTATAGATATTTCCATGTCCATACAGACGGCGGTATAGATATCTCCATGTTCGTACAGGTAGCGGTGTAGATATTTCCATGTTCATACAGTTAGCGGTGTAGATATTTCCATGTTCATACAGATGGCGGTGTAGATATTTCCATGTCCATACAGATGGCGGTGTAGATATTTCCATGTTCATACAGATAGCGGTGTAGATATTTCCATGATCCTACAGATAGCGGTGTAGATATTTCCATGTTCATACAGATAGAGGCGTAGATATTTCCATGTTCATACCAATAGCGGTGTAAACATTTCCATGTTCATACATTTAGCGGTGTAGATATTTCCATGTTCATACAGATGGCGGTGTAGATATTTCCATGTTCATACAGATGGCGGAGTAGATATTTCCATGTTTGTACGGATGGCAGTGTAGATATTTCCATGTTCATACAGGTGGCGGTGTACATATTTCCATGTTTATACAGATAGCAGTGTAGTTATTTCCATGTTAATAGAGATATCTGTGTAGATATTTCCGTTGATATACAGATAGCTGTGTAGATATTTGCATGTTCATACAGATAGCTTTGTAGATATTTCCATGTTCGTACAGATAGCGGTGTAGATATTTCCATGTTCATACAGATAGCGGTGTAGATATTTCCATGTTCATACAGATAACGGTGTAGACATTTCCATGTTCATACAGACAGCAGTGTAGATATTTCCATGTTCATACAGTTAGCGGTGTAGATATTTCCATGTTCATACAGTTAGCTGTGTAGATATTTCCATGTTCATGCAGATAGCAGTGTAGATATTTCCATGTTCATCCAGATGCTAGTGTACATATATCCATGTTCATACAGATGGCGGTGAAGATATTTCCATGTTCATACAGATGGTGGTGTATATATTTCCATGTTCATACAGATAGTGGTGTAGATCTTTCCATGTTCATACAAATGGCGGTGTAGATAGTTCCATGTTCATGGAGATGGCGGTGTAGATATTTCCATGTTCATACAAATGGCGGTGTAGATATTTCCATGTTCATAGAGATGGCGGGATAGATATTTCCATATTTATAGAGATAGCAGTGTAGATATTTCCATTTTTATAGAGATAGCAGTGTAGATATTTCCATTGATATACACATAGCTGTGTAGATATTTGCATGTTCATAGAGATAGCGGTGTAGATATTTCCATGTTCATAAAGATAGCGGTGAAGATATTTCCATGTTCATACAGATAGCAGTGTAGATATTTCCATGTTCATACAGATAGCGGTGTAGATATTTCCTTGTTCATACAGTTAGCGGTATAGATATTTCCATGTTCATACAGATGGCGGTGTAGATATTTACATGTTCATATAGATGGCGGTGTAGATATTTCCATGTTCATACAGATAGCGCCATAGATATTTCCATGTTCATACCAATAGCGGTGTAGACATTTCCATGTTCATACATTTAGCGGTGTAGATATTTCCATGTTCATACAGATGGCGGTGAAGATATTCATATGTTCATACAGATGGCGGTGTAGATATTTCCATGTTTGTACGGATGGCAGTGTAGATATTTCCATGTTCATACAGGTGGCGGTGTAGATATTTCCATGTTTATACAGATAGCAGTGTAGTTATTTCCATGTTTATAGACATAGCAGTGTAGATATTGCCATTGATATACAGATAGCTGTGTAGATATTTGCATGGTCATACAGATAGCGGTGTAGATATTTCCATGTTCGTACAGATAGCGGTGTAGATATTTCCATGTTGATACAGATAGCGGTGTAGATGTTTCCATGTTCCTACAGATAACGGTGTAGATATTTCCATGTTCATACAGATAGCGGTGTAGATTTTTCCATGTTCATACAGTTAGCGGTGTAGATATTTCCATGTTCATACAGATGGCGGTGTAGATATTTACATGTTCATACAGATGCGGGAAAGATATTTCCATGTTGGTACAGATGGCGGTGTAGATATTTCCATGTTTATGCAGATAGCGGTATAGATATTTCCATGTTTATACAGATGGCGGTGTAGATATTTCCATGTTTATAGAGATGACGGTCTAGATATTTCCAAGTTTACAGAGATAGTGGCGTAGTTATTTCCAAGTTTATAGAGACAGCGGTGTAGATATTTCCATGTTCATACAGATAGCGGTGTAGATATTTCCATGTTCATACAGTTAGGGGTGTAGATATTTCCATGTTCATACAAATGGCGGTGTAGATATTTCCATGTTTATAGAGATGGCGGTGAAGATATTTCCATGTTCATAAAGATGGCGGTGTAAATATTTCCATGTTCGTACGGATGGCAGTGTAGGTATTTCCATGTTCATCCAGGTGGCGGTGTATATATTTCCATGTTTATGCAGATAGCTGTGTAGATATTTCCATGTTCATACAGATAGTGGTGTAGATATTTCCATGTTCATACTGATAACGGTGTAGATATTTCCATGTTCATACAGATAGCGATGTAGATATTTCCATGTTCATACAGTTAGGGGTGTAGATATTTCCATGTTCATACAAATGGCGGTGTAGATATTTCCATGTTTATACAGATAGCAGTGTAGATATTTCCATGTTTATAGAGATAGCAGTGTAGATATTTCCATTGATATACAGATAGCTGTGTAGATATTTGCATGTTCATACACATAGCGGTGTAGATATTTCCATGTTCATACAGATAGCGGTGTAGATATTTCCATGTTCGTACAGATGGCGGTGTAGATATTTCCACGTTTATAGAGATGGCGGTGTAGATATTTTCATGTTTACACAGATGGCGGTGTAGATATTTCCATGTTTACACAGATAGCGGTGTAGACATTTCCATGTTTACACAGATAGCGGTGTGGATATTTCCAGGTTTATGCAGATAGCGGTGTAGATATTTCCATGTTAATACAGATAGCGGTGCGGTTATTTCCATGTTTATACAGATAGTGGTGAAGATATTTCCATGTTTATACAGATAGCAGTGTAGATATTTCCATCTTATTACAGATGGCGGTGTAGATATGTCCATGTTCGTACAGATGGCGGTGTAGATATTTCCATGTTCATACAGATGGCGGTGTAGATATTTCGAAGTTTATAGAGATAGCGCTGTATTTATTTCCATATTTATAGAGAAATCTGTGTAGATATTTCCATGTATATGCAGATAGCTGTATAGATATTTCCATGTTCATACAGATAGCGGTGTAGATATTTCCATGTTCATAGAGATAACGGTGTAGATATTTACATCTTCATACAGATAGCGGTACAGATATTTCCATGTTCATACAGTAAGCGGTGTAGATATTTCCATGTTAATACAGATGGCAGTGTAGATATTTACATGTTCATTGATATGTCGGTGTAGATATTTCCATGTTCGTACAGATGGCGTTGTAGATATTTCCATGTTCATAGAGATGGCGGCGTAGATATTTCCATGTTTATGCAGATAGCGGTATAGATATTTCCATGTTTATACAGATGGTGGTGTAGATATTTCCATGTTTATACAGATGGCGGTCTGGATATTTCCATGTTTATAGAGATAGTGGTGTAGTTATTTCAAAGCTTATAGAGACAGCATTGTAGATATTTCCATGTTTACACAGATAGCGGTGAAGTTATTTCCATGTTTATACAGATAGCGGTGTAGATATTTCCATGTTTATACAGATAGCGGGGTAGATATTTCCATGTTTATAGACATACTGGGGTAGATAATTCCAATTTTATACAGAGAGCAGTGTAGATATTTCCAAGATCATACAGATAGCAGTGAAGATATTTCCACGTTTATAGAGATGGTGGTGTAGATATTTCCATGTTCATACAGATGGCGGTGTAGATATTTCCATGTTTATATAGATGGCCGTGTAGATATTTTCATGCTTACACAGATGGCATTGTAGATATTTCCATATTTACAAAGATAGCGGTGTAGGCATTTCTATGTTTACACAGATAGCGGTGTGGATACTTCCATGTTTATGCAGATAGCGGTGTAGATATTTCCATGTTTATACAGATAGCGGTGCGGTTATTTCCATGTTTATACAGATAGTCGTGCAGATATTTCCATGTTTATACAGATATCGGTGTAGATATTTCCTTCTTAAAACAGATGGAGGTGTAGATATGTCTATGTTCGTACAGATGGCTGTGTAGATATTTCCATGTTCATACAGATGGCGGTGTAGATATTTCGAAGTTTATAGAGATAGCGCTGTAGTTATTTCCATATTTATAGAGAAATCTGGGTAGATATTTCCATGTATATGCAGATAGCTGTGTAGATATTTCCATGTTCATGCAGACAGTGGTGTAGATATTTCGATGTTCATCGAGATGCCGGTGTACATATATCCATGTTCATATAGATAGCGGTGTAGATATTGCCATGTTCATACAGATAGCGGTGTAGATATTTCCATGTTCATACAGATAGCGGTGTAGGTATTTCCATGTTCATACAGATAGCGGTGTAGATATTTCCATGTTCATTCAGTTAGCGGTGTAGATATTTCCATGTTCATACAGAGGGCGGTGTATATATTAAAATGTTCATACAGACGGCGGTGTAGATATTTCCATGTTCATACAGATAGCGGTGTAGATATTTCCATGTTCGTACGGATGGCAGTGTAGATATTTCCATGTTCATAGAGATGGCGGTGTAGATATTTCCATGTTTATACAGATAGCAGTGTAGTTATTTCCATGTTTATAGAGATAGCAGTGTAGATATTTCCATTGATATACAGATAGCTGTGTAGATATTTGCATAGTCATACAGATAGCGGTGTAGATATTTCCACGTTTATAGAGATGGCGGTGTAGATATTTCCATGTTCATACAGAGGACGGTGTAGATATTTCCATGTTTATTGGGATGGCGGTGTAGATATTTTCATGTTTACTCAGATGGCGGTGTAGATATTTCCATGTTTACACAGATAGCGGTGTAGACATTTCCATGTTTACACAGATAGCGGTGTGGATATTTCCATGTTTAATCAGATAGCAGTGCGGATATTTCCATGTTTATACAGATAGTTGGGCAGATATTTCCATGTTTATACAGATAACGGTGTAGATATTTCCATCTTAATGCAGATGGCGGTGAAGATATGTCCATGTTTGTACAGATGGCGGTGTAGATATTTCCATGTTCATACAGATGGCGGTGTAGATATTTCGAAGTTTATAGAGATAGCGCTGTAGTTATTTCCATATTTATAGAGAAATCTGTGTAGATATTTCCATGTATATTCAGATAGCTGTGTAGATAGATCCATGTTCATGCACATAGCGGTGTAGATATTTCCATGTTCATCCAGATGCCGGTGTACATATATCCATGTTCATATAGATGGCGGTGAAGATATTTCCATGTTCATACAGATGGTGGTGTAGATATTTCCATGTTCATACTAATGGCGGTGTAGATATTTCCATGTTCATAGAGATGGCGCTGTAGATATTTCCATGTTCATACAAATGGCGGTGTAGATATTTCCAAGTTCATAGAGATGGCGGTGTTGATATTTCCATATTTATAGAGATAGCAGTGTAGTTATTTCCATGTTTATAGAGATAGTAGTGTAGATATTTCCATTTATATACAGATAGCTGTGTAGATATTTGCATGTTCATAGAGATAGCGGTGTAGATATTTCCATGTTCATACAGATAGCGGTGTAGATATTTCCATGTTCATACAGATAGCGGTGTAGATATTTCCATGTTCGTACAGATGGCGGTGTAGATATTTCCATGTTTATAGAGATGGCGGTGTAGATATTTTCATGTTTACACAGATGGCGGTGTAGATATTTCCATGTTTACACAGATAGCGGTGTAGACATTTCCATGTTTACACAGATAGCGGTGTGGATATTTCCAGGTTTATGCAGATAGCGGTGTAGATATTTCCATGTTTATACAGATAGCGGTGCGGTTATTTCCATTTTTATACAGATAGTGGTGGAGATATTTCCATGTTTATACACATAGCGGTGTAGATATTTCCATCTTATTACAGATGGCGGTGTAGGTATGTCCATGTTCATACAGATGGCGGTGTAGATATTTCCAAGTTCATACAGAGGGCGGTGTAGATATTTCAAAGTTTATAGAGATAGCGCTGTAGTTATTTCCATATTAACAGAGAAATCTGTGTAGATATTTCCATGTTCATAGAGATGGCGGCGTAGATATTTCCATGTTTATGCAGATAGCGGTATAGATATTTCCATGTTTATACAGATGGTGGTGTAGATATTTCCATGTTTATACAGATGGCGGTCTGGATATTTCCATGTTTATAGAGATAGTGGTGTAGTTATTTCAAAGCTTATAGAGACAGCATTGTAGATATTTCCATGTTTACACAGATAGCGGTGAAGTTATTTCCATGTTTATACAGATAGCGGTGTAGATATTTCCATGTTTATAGAGATAGCGGGGTAGATATTTCCATATTTATAGACATACTGGGGTAGATAATTCCAATTTTATACAGAGAGCAGTGTAGATATTTCCAAGTTCATACAGATAGCAGTGTAGATATTTCCACGTTTATAGAGATGGCGGTGTAGATATTTCCATGTTCATACAGATGGCGGTGTGGATATTTCCATGTTTATATAGATGGCGGTGTAGATATTTTCATGCTTACACAGATGGCATTGTAGATATTTCCATGTTTACACAGATAGCGGTGTAGGCATTTCTATGTTTACACAGATAGCGGTGTGGATATTTCCATGTTTATGCAGATAGCGGTTTAGATATTTCCATGTTTATGCAGATAGCGGTGCGGTTATTTCCATGTTTATCCAGATAGTCGTGCAGATATTTCCATGTTTATACAGATATCGGTGTAGATATTTCCTTCTTAAAACAGATGGAGGTG
This sequence comes from Gorilla gorilla gorilla, assembly GCF_029281585.2. NCBI lineage: Eukaryota > Metazoa > Chordata > Mammalia > Primates > Hominidae > Gorilla > Gorilla gorilla. Next base: position 80,134,278 of record NC_073244.2, read on the forward strand.
TAGATATGTCCATGTTCGTACAGATGGCGGTGTAGATATTTCCATGTTCATACAGATGGCGGTGTAGATATTTCGAAGTTTATAGAGATAGCGCTGTAGTTATTTCCATATTTATAGAGAAATCTGTGTAGATATTTCCATGAATATGCAGATAGCTGTGTAGATATTTCCATGTTCATGCAGATAGCGGTGTAGATATTTCGATGTTCATCGAGATGCCGGTGTACATATATCCATGTTCATACAGATAGCGGTGTAGCTATTTCCATGTTCATACAGATAGCGGTGTAGATATTTCCATGTCCATTCAGATAGCGGTGTAGGTATTTCCATGTTCGTACAGATAGCGGTGTAGATATTTCCATGTTCATTCAGTTAGCGGTGTAGATATTTCCATGTTCGTACGGATGGCAGTGTAGATATTTCCATGTTCATACAGATGGCGGTGTAGATATTTCCATGTTCATACAGATAGCGGTGTAGATATTTCCATGTTCGTACGGATGGCAGTGTAGATATTTCCATGTTCATAGAGATGGCGGTGTAGATATTTCCATGTTTATACAGATAGCAGTGTAGTTATTTCCATGTTTATAGAGATAGCAGTGTAGATATTTCCATTGGTATACAGAAAGCTGTGTAGATATTTGCATGGTCATACAGATAGCGGTGTAGATATTTCCATGTTCGTACAGATAGCGGTGTAGATATTTCCACGTTGATACAGATAGCGGTGTATATATTTCCATGTTCCTACAGATAACGGTGTAGATATTTCCATGTTCATACAGATAGCTGTGTAGATATTTCCATGTTCATACAGTTAGCGGTGTAGATATTTCCATGTTCATACACATGGCGGTGTAGATATTTACATGTTCATACAGATGCGGGAAAGATATTTCCATGATCGTACAGATGGCGGTGTAGATATTTCCATGTTCATAGAGATGGCGGTGTAGATATTTCCATGTTTATGCAGATAGCGGTATAGATATTTCCATGTTTATACAGATGGTGGTGTAGATATTTCCATGTTTATAGAGATGACGGTCTAGATATTTCCATGTTTACAGAGATAGTGGCGAAGTTATTTCCAAGTATATAGAGACAGCGTTGTAGATATTTAAATGTTTATACAGATAGCGGTGAAGATATTTCCATGTTTATACAGATTGCGGTGTAGATATTTCCATGTTTATACAGATAGCAGTGTAGATATTTCCATGTTTATAGAGATAGTGGTGTAGATAATTTCAATTTAATACAGAGAGCAGTGTAGGTATTTCCAAGTTCATACAGGTAGCGGTGTAGATATTTCCACGTTTATAGAGATGGCGGTGCAGATATTTCCATGTTCATACAGAGGACGGTGTAGATATTTCCATGTTTATTGGGATGGCGGTGTAGATATTTTCATGTTTACACACATGGCGGTGTAGATATTTCCATGTTTACACAGATAGCGGTGTAGACATTTTCATGTTTACACAGATAGCGGTGAGAATATTTCCATGTTTATGCAGATATCAGTGAAGATATTTCCATGTTTATACAGATAGCGGTGCGAATATTTCCATGTTTATTCAGATAGCGGTGCGGATATTTCCATGTTATACAGATATTTGGGCAGATATTTCCATGTTTATACAGATAGCAGTGTAGATATTTCCATCTTAATACAGATGGCGGTGAAGATATGTCCATGTTTGTACAGATGGCGGTGTAGATATTTCCATGTTCATACAGATGGCTGTGAAGATATTTCGAAGTTTATAGAGATAGCGCTGTAGTTATTTCCATATTTATAGAGAAATCTGTGTAGATATTTCCATGTATATTCAGACAGCTGTGTAGATAGATCCATGTTCATGCAGATAGCGGTGTAGATATTTCCATGTTCATCCAGATGCCGGTGTACATATATCCATGTTCATATAGATGGCGGTGAAGATATTTCCATGTTCATACAGATGGAGGTGTAGATATTTCCATGTTCATACTAATGGCGGTGTAGATATTTCCATGTTCATAGAGATGGCGCTGTAGATATTACCATGTTCATACAAATGGCGGTGTAGATATTTCCAAGTTCATAGAGATGGCGGTGTTGATATTTCCATATTTATAGAGATAGCAGTGTAGTTATTTCCATGTTTATAGAGATAGTAGTGTAGATATTTACAGATAGCTGTGTAGATATTTGCATGTTCATAGAGATACCGGTGTAGATATTTCCATGTTCATACAGATAGCGGTGTAGATATTTCCATGTTCATACAGATAGCGGTGTAGATATTACCATGTTCATACAGATAGTGGTGTAGATATTTCCATGTTCATACAGATAGAGGTGTACATATTTCCATGTTCATACAGTTAGCGGTTTAGGTATTTCCATGTTCATAAAGATGGCCGTGTAGATATTTACATGTTCATACAGATGGCGGTGTAGGTATTTCCATGTTCATACAGATAGCGGTGTAGATATTTCCATGTTCATACAGATGGCGGTGTAGATATTTCCATGTTCATAAAGATAGCGGTGTAGATATTTCCATGTTCATACCAATAACGGTGTAGACATTTCCATGTTCATATATTTAGCGGTGTAGATATTTCCATGTTCATACAGATGGCGGTGTAGATATTTCCATGTTCATAGAGATGGCGGTGTAGATATTTCCATATTTATACAGATAGCAGTGTAGTTATTTCCATGTTAATAGAGATAGCAGTGTAGATATTGCCATTGATATACAGATAGCTGTGTAGATATTTGCATGGTCATACAGATAGCGGTGTAGATATTTCCATGTTCGTACAGATAGCGGTGTAGATATTTCCATGTTCATACAGATAGCGGTGTAGATATTTCCATGTTCATACAGATAACGGTGTAGATATTTCCATGTTCATACAGATAGCGGTGTAGATATTTCCATCTTCATACAGTTAGCGGTGTAGATATTTCCATGTTCATAGAGATGGCGGTGTAGATATTTCCATGTTTATGCAGATAGCGGTATGGATATTTCCATGTTTATACAGACGGTGGTGTAGATATTTCCATGTTTATAGAGATGGCGGCGTAGATATTTCCATGTTCATAAAGATGGCGGTGTAAATATTTCCATGTTCGTACGGATGGCAGTGTAGATATTTCCATGTTCATACAGGTGGCGGTGTATATATTTCCATGTTTATACAGATAGCTGTGTAGATATTTCCATGTTCATACAGATAGCGGTGTAGATATTTCCATGTTCATACAGATAACGGTGTAGATATTTCCATGTTCATACAGATAGCGGTGTAGATATTTCCATGTTCATACAGTTAGGGGTGTAGATATTTCCATGTTCATACAAATGGCGGTGTACATATTTCCATGTTTATACAGATAGCAGTGTAGATATTTCCATGTTTATAGAGATAGCAGTGTAGATATTTCCATTGATATACAGATAGCTGTGTAGATATTTGCATGGTCATACAGATAGCGGTGTAGATATTTCCATGTTCGTACAGATAGCGGTGTAGATATTTCCATGTTGATACAGATAGCGGTGTAGATATTTCCATGTTCATACAGATAACGGTGTAGATATTTCCGTGTTCATAAAGATAGCGGTGTAGATATTTCCATGTTCATACAGTTAGCGGTGTAGATATTTACATGTTCATACAGATGGCGGTGTAGATATTTACATGTTCATACAGATGGTGGTATAGATATTTCCATGTTCGTACAGATGGCGGTGTAGATATTTCCATGTTCATAGAGATGGCGGTGTAGATATTTCCATGTTTATGCAGAGAGCGGTATAGATATTTCCATGATTATACAGATGGTGGTGTAGATATTTCCATGTTTATAGAGATGACGGTCTAGATATTTCCATGTTTACAGAGACAGTGGCGTAGTTATTTCCAAGTTTATAGAAACAGCGTTTTAGATATTTCCATGTTTATACAGATAGCGGTGAAGATATTTCCATGTTTATACAGATTGCGGTGTAGATATTTCCATGTTTATACAGATAGCAGTGTAGATATTTCCATGTTTATAGAGATAGTGGTGTAGATATTTTCAATTTAATACAGACAGCAGTGTAGGTATTTCCAAGTTCATACAGATAGCGGTGTAGATATTTCCACGTTTATAGAGATGGCGGTGCAGATATTTCCATGTTCATACAGAGGACGGTGTAGATATTTCCATGTATATTGGGATGGCGGTGTAGATATTTTCATGTTTACACACATGGCGGTGTAGATATTTCCATGTTTACACAGATAGCGGTGTAGACATTTCCATGTTTACACAGATAGCGGTGTGGATATTTCCATGTTTATGCAGATATCAGTGTAGATATTTCCATGTTTATACAGATAGCGGTGCGAATATTTCCATGTTTATTCAGATAGCGGTGCGGATATTTCCATGTTTATACAGATATTTGGGCAGATATTTCCATGTTTATACAGATAGCTGTGTAGATATTTCCATCTTAATACAGATGGCGGTGAAGATATGTCCATGTTTGTACAGATGGCGGTGTAGATATTTCCATGTTCATACAGATGGCGGTGTAGATATTTCGAAGTTTATAGAGATAGCGCTGTAGTTATTTCCATATTTATAGAGAAATCTGTGTAGATACTTCCATGTATGTTCAGATAGCTGTGTAGATAGATCCATGTTCATGCAGATAGCGGTGTAGATATTTCCATGTTCATCCAGATGCCGGTGTACATATATCGATGTTCATATAGATGGCGGTGAAGATATTTCCATGTTCATACAGATGGTGGTGTAGATATTTCCATGTTCATACTAATGGCGGTGTAGATATTTCCATGTTCATAGAGATGGCGCTGTAGATATTACCATGTTCATACACATGGCGGTGTAGATATTTCCAAGTTCATAGAGATGGCGGTGTTGATATTTCCATATTTATAGAGATAGCAGGGTAATTATTTCCATGTTTATAGAGATAGTAGTGTAGATATTTCCATTTATTTACAGATAGCTGTGTAGATATTTGCATGTTCATAGAGATAGCGGTGTAGATATTTCCATGTTCATACAGATAGCGGTGTAGATATTTCCAAGTTCATGGAGATGGCGTTGTAGATATTTCCATGATAATGCAGATAGCGGTATAGATATTTCCATGTTTATACAGATGGTGGTGTAGATATTTCCATGTTTATAGAGATGGCGGTCTAGATATTTCCATGTTTATAGAGATAGTGGTGTAGTTATTTCCAAGTTTATAGAGACAGCATTGTAGATATTTCCATGTTTATACAGATAGCGGTGAAGTTATTTCCATGTTTATACAGATAGCGGTGTAGGTATTTCCATGTTTATAGAGATAGTGCTGTTGATTATTCCAATTTTATACAGATAGCAGAGTAGATGTTTCCAAGTTCATACAGATAGCAGTGTAGATATTTCCACGTTTATAGAGATGGCTGTGTAGATATTTCCATGTTCATACAGATGGCGGTGTAGATATTTCCATGTTTATAGAGATGACGGTGTAGATATTTTCAGGTTTAAACAGATGGCAGTGTAGATATTTCCATGTTTACACAGATAGCGGTGTAGACATTTCCATGTTTACACAGATAGCGGTGTGGATATTTTCATGTTTATGCAGATAGCGGTGTTGATATTTCCATGTTCATACAGATAGCGGTGTAGATATTTCCATGTTCGTACAGTTGGCGTTGTAGATATTTCCGTGTTCACACAGATAGCGGTGTTGATATTTCCATGTTAATACAGAAAGCGGTGTAGATATTTCCATGTTCATACAGATAGCGGTGTAGGTATTTCCATGTTCATACAGATAGCGGTGTGGATATTTCCATGTTCGTACAGTTAGTGGTGTAGATATTTCCATGTCCATTCAGAGGGCGGTGTAGATATTTACATGTTCATACAGATGGCGGTGTAGATATTTCCATGTTCATACAGATAGCGGTGTAGAGATTTCCATGTTCATACAGATAGCGGTGTAGATATTTCCATGTTCATACAGATAGTGGTCTAGATATTTCCAGGTTCATTCCAATAGCGGTGTAGACATTTCCATGTTCATACAGATAGCGGCATTGATATTTCCATGTTCATACAGATGGCGGTGTAGATATTTCCATGTTAATACAGATGGCAGTGTAGATATTTACATGTTCATTGATATGTCGGTGTAGATATTTCCATGTTCGTACAGATGGCGTTGTAGATATTTCCATGTTCATAGAGATGGCGGCGTAGATATTTCCATGTTTATGCAGATAGCGGTATAGATATTTCCATGTTTATACAGATGGTGGTGTAGATATTTCCATGTTTATACAGATGGCGGTCTGGATATTTCCATGTTTATAGAGATAGTGGTGTAGTTATTTCAAAGCTTATAGAGACAGCATTGTAGATATTTCCATGTTTACACAGATAGCGGTGAAGTTATTTCCATGTTTATACAGATAGCGGTGTAGATATTTCCATGTTTATACAGATAGCGGGGTAGATATTTCCATGTTTATAGACATACTGGGGTAGATAATTCCAATTTTATACAGAGAGCAGTGTAGATATTTCCAAGATCATACAGATAGCAGTGAAGATATTTCCACGTTTATAGAGATGGTGGTGTAGATATTTCCATGTTCATACAGATGGCGGTGTAGATATTTCCATGTTTATATAGATGGCCGTGTAGATATTTTCATGCTTACACAGATGGCATTGTAGATATTTCCATATTTACAAAGATAGCGGTGTAGGCATTTCTATGTTTACACAGATAGCGGTGTGGATACTTCCATGTTTATGCAGATAGCGGTGTAGATATTTCCATGTTTATACAGATAGCGGTGCGGTTATTTCCATGTTTATACAGATAGTCGTGCAGATATTTCCATGTTTATACAGATATCGGTGTAGATATTTCCTTCTTAAAACAGATGGAGGTGTAGATATGTCTATGTTCGTACAGATGGCGGTGTAGATATTTCCATGTTCATACAGATGGCGGTGTAGATATTTCGAAGTTTATAGAGATAGCGCTGTAGTTATTTCCATATTTATAGAGAAATCTGGGTAGATATTTCCATGTATATGCAGATAGCTGTGTAGATATTTCCATGTTCATGCAGACAGTGGTGTAGATATTTCGATGTTCATCGAGATGCCGGTGTACATATATCCATGTTCATATAGATAGCGGTGTAGATATTGCCATGTTCATACAGATAGCGGTGTAGATATTTCCATGTTCATACAGATAGCGGTGTAGGTATTTCCATGTTCATACAGATAGCGGTGTAGATATTTCCATGTTCATTCAGTTAGCGGTGTAGATATTTCCATGTTCATACAGAGGGCGGTGTATATATTAAAATGTTCATACAGACGGCGGTGTAGATATTTCCATGTTCATACAGATAGCGGTGTAGATATTTCCATGTTCGTACGGATGGCAGTGTAGATATTTCCATGTTCATAGAGATGGCGGTGTAGATATTTCCATGTTTATACAGATAGCAGTGTAGTTATTTCCATGTTTATAGAGATAGCAGTGTAGATATTTCCATTGATATACAGATAGCTGTGTAGATATTTGCATAGTCATACAGATAGCGGTGTAGATATTTCCACGTTTATAGAGATGGCGGTGTAGATATTTCCATGTTCATACAGAGGACGGTGTAGATATTTCCATGTTTATTGGGATGGCGGTGTAGATATTTTCATGTTTACTCAGATGGCGGTGTAGATATTTCCATGTTTACACAGATAGCGGTGTAGACATTTCCATGTTTACACAGATAGCGGTGTGGATATTTCCATGTTTAATCAGATAGCAGTGCGGATATTTCCATGTTTATACAGATAGTTGGGCAGATATTTCCATGTTTATACAGATAACGGTGTAGATATTTCCATCTTAATGCAGATGGCGGTGAAGATATGTCCATGTTTGTACAGATGGCGGTGTAGATATTTCCATGTTCATACAGATGGCGGTGTAGATATTTCGAAGTTTATAGAGATAGCGCTGTAGTTATTTCCATATTTATAGAGAAATCTGTGTAGATATTTCCATGTATATTCAGATAGCTGTGTAGATAGATCCATGTTCATGCAGATAGCGGTGTAGATATTTCCATGTTCATCCAGATGCCGGTGTACATATATCGATGTTCATATAGATGGCGGTGAAGATATTTCCATGTTCATACAGATGGTGGTGTAGATATTTCCATGTTCATACTAATGGCGGTGTAGATATTTCCATGTTCATAGAGATGGCGCTGTAGATATTTCCATGTTCATACAAATGGCGGTGTAGATATTTCCAAGTTCATAGAGATGGCGGTGTTGATATTTCCATATTTATAGAGATAGCAGTGTAGTTATTTCCATGTTTATAGAGATAGTAGTGTAGATATTTCCATTTATATACAGATAGCTGTGTAGATATTTGCATGTTCATAGAGATAGCGGTGTAGATATTTCCATGTTCATACAGATAGCGGTGTAGATATTTCCATGTTCATACAGATAGCGGTGTAGATATTTCCATGTTCGTACAGATGGCGGTGTAGATATTTCCATGTTTATAGAGATGGCGGTGTAGATATTTTCATGTTTACACAGATGGCGGTGTAGATATTTCCATGTTTACACAGATAGCGGTGTAGACATTTCCATGTTTACACAGATAGCGGTGTGGATATTTCCAGGTTTATGCAGATAGCGGTGTAGATATTTCCATGTTTATACAGATAGCGGTGCGGTTATTTCCATTTTTATACAGATAGTGGTGGAGATATTTCCATGTTTATACACATAGCGGTGTAGATATTTCCATCTTATTACAGATGGCGGTGTAGGTATGTCCATGTTCATACAGATGGCGGTGTAGATATTTCCAAGTTCATACAGAGGGCGGTGTAGATATTTCAAAGTTTATAGAGATAGCGCTGTAGTTATTTCCATATTAACAGAGAAATCTGTGTAGATATTTCCATGTTCATAGAGATGGCGGCGTAGATATTTCCATGTTTATGCAGATAGCGGTATAGATATTTCCATGTTTATACAGATGGTGGTGTAGATATTTCCATGTTTATACAGATGGCGGTCTGGATATTTCCATGTTTATAGAGATAGTGGTGTAGTTATTTCAAAGCTTATAGAGACAGCATTGTAGATATTTCCATGTTTACACAGATAGCGGTGAAGTTATTTCCATGTTTATACAGATAGCGGTGTAGATATTTCCATGTTTATAGAGATAGCGGGGTAGATATTTCCATATTTATAGACATACTGGGGTAGATAATTCCAATTTTATACAGAGAGCAGTGTAGATATTTCCAAGTTCATACAGATAGCAGTGTAGATATTTCCACGTTTATAGAGATGGCGGTGTAGATATTTCCATGTTCATACAGATGGCGGTGTGGATATTTCCATGTTTATATAGATGGCGGTGTAGATATTTTCATGCTTACACAGATGGCATTGTAGATATTTCCATGTTTACACAGATAGCGGTGTAGGCATTTCTATGTTTACACAGATAGCGGTGTGGATATTTCCATGTTTATGCAGATAGCGGTTTAGATATTTCCATGTTTATGCAGATAGCGGTGCGGTTATTTCCATGTTTATCCAGATAGTCGTGCAGATATTTCCATGTTTATACAGATATCGGTGTAGATATTTCCTTCTTAAAACAGATGGAGGTGTAGATATGTCCATGTTCGTACAGATGGCGGTGTAGATATTTCCATGTTCATACAGATGGCGGTGTAGATATTTCGAAGTTTATAGAGATAGCGCTGTAGTTATTTCCATATTTATAGAGAAATCTGTGTAGATATTTCCATGAATATGCAGATAGCTGTGTAGATATTTCCATGTTCATGCAGATAGCGGTGTAGATATTTCGATGTTCATCGAGATGCCGGTGTACATATATCCATGTTCATACAGATAGCGGTGTAGCTATTTCCATGTTCATACAGATAGCGGTGTAGATATTTCCATGTCCATTCAGATAGCGGTGTAGGTATTTCCATGTTCGTACAGATAGCGGTGTAGATATTTCCATGTTCATTCAGTTAGCGGTGTAGATATTTCCATGTTCGTACGGATGGCAGTGTAGATATTTCCATGTTCATACAGATGGCGGTGTAGATATTTCCATGTTCATACAGATAGCGGTGTAGATATTTCCATGTTCGTACGGATGGCAGTGTAGATATTTCCATGTTCATAGAGATGGCGGTGTAGATATTTCCATGTTTATACAGATAGCAGTGTAGTTATTTCCATGTTTATAGAGATAGCAGTGTAGATATTTCCATTGGTATACAGAAAGCTGTGTAGATATTTGCATGGTCATACAGATAGCGGTGTAGATATTTCCATGTTCGTACAGATAGCGGTGTAGATATTTCCACGTTGATACAGATAGCGGTGTATATATTTCCATGTTCCTACAGATAACGGTGTAGATATTTCCATGTTCATACAGATAGCGGTGTAGATATTTCCATGTTCATACAGTTAGCGGTGTAGATATTTCCATGTTCATACACATGGCGGTGTAGATATTTACATGTTCATACAGATGCGGGAAAGATATTTCCATGATCGTACAGATGGCGGTGTAGATATTTCCATGTTCATAGAGATGGCGGTGTAGATATTTCCATGTTTATGCAGATAGCGGTATAGATATTTCCATGTTTATACAGATGGTGGTGTAGATATTTCCATGTTTATAGAGATGACGGTCTAGATATTTCCATGTTTACAGAGATAGTGGCGAAGTTATTTCCAAGTATATAGAGACAGCGTTGTAGATATTTAAATGTTTATACAGATAGCGGTGAAGATATTTCCATGTTTATACAGATTGCGGTGTAGATATTTCCATGTTTATACAGATAGCAGTGTAGATATTTCCATGTTTATAGAGATAGTGGTGTAGATAATTTCAATTTAATACAGAGAGCAGTGTAGGTATTTCCAAGTTCATACAGGTAGCGGTGTAGATATTTCCACGTTTATAGAGATGGCGGTGCAGATATTTCCATGTTCATACAGAGGACGGTGTAGATATTTCCATGTTTATTGGGATGGCGGTGTAGATATTTTCATGTTTACACACATGGCGGTGTAGATATTTCCATGTTTACACAGATAGCGGTGTAGACATTTTCATGTTTACACAGATAGCGGTGAGAATATTTCCATGTTTATGCAGATATCAGTGAAGATATTTCCATGTTTATACAGATAGCGGTGCGAATATTTCCATGTTTATTCAGATAGCGGTGCGGATATTTCCATGTTATACAGATATTTGGGCAGATATTTCCATGTTTATACAGATAGCAGTGTAGATATTTCCATCTTAATACAGATGGCGGTGAAGATATGTCCATGTTTGTACAGATGGCGGTGTAGATATTTCCATGTTCATACAGATGGCTGTGAAGATATTTCGAAGTTTATAGAGATAGCGCTGTAGTTATTTCCATATTTATAGAGAAATCTGTGTAGATATTTCCATGTATATTCAGACAGCTGTGTAGATAGATCCATGTTCATGCAGATAGCGGTGTAGATATTTCCATGTTCATCCAGATGCCGGTGTACATATATCCATGTTCATATAGATGGCAGTGAAGATATTTCCATGTTCATACAGATGGAGGTGTAGATATTTCCATGTTCATACTAATGGCGGTGTAGATATTTCCATGTTCATAGAGATGGCGCTGTAGATATTACCATGTTCATACAAATGGCGGTGTAGATATTTCCAAGTTCATAGAGATGGCGGTGTTGATATTTCCATATTTATAGAGATAGCAGTGTAGTTATTTCCATGTTTATAGAGATAGTAGTGTAGATATTTACAGATAGCTGTGTAGATATTTGCATGTTCATAGAGATACCGGTGTAGATATTTCCATGTTCATACAGGTGGCGGTGTATATATTTCCATGTTTATACAGATAGCTGTGTAGATATTTCCATGTTCATACAGATAGCGGTGTAGATATTTCCATGTTCATACAGATAACGGTGTAGATATTTCCATGTTCATACAGATAGCGGTGTAGATATTTCCATGTTCATACAGTTAGGGGTGTAGATATTTCCATGTTCATACAAATGGCGGTGTACATATTTCCATGTTTATACAGATAGCAGTGTAGATATTTCCATGTTTATAGAGATAGCAGTGTAGATATTTCCATTGATATACAGATAGCTGTGTAGATATTTGCATGGTCATACAGATAGCGGTGTAGATATTTCCATGTTCGTACAGATAGCGGTGTAGATATTTCCATGTTGATACAGATAGCGGTGTAGATATTTCCATGTTCATACAGATAACGGTGTAGATATTTCCGTGTTCATAAAGATAGCGGTGTAGATATTTCCATGTTCATACAGTTAGCGGTGTAGATATTTACATGTTCATACAGATGGCGGTGTAGATATTTACATGTTCATACAGATGGTGGTATAGATATTTCCATGTTCGTACAGATGGCGGTGTAGATATTTCCATGTTCATAGAGATGGCGGTGTAGATATTTCCATGTTTATGCAGAGAGCGGTATAGATATTTCCATGATTATACAGATGGTGGTGTAGATATTTCCATGTTTATAGAGATGACGGTCTAGATATTTCCATGTTTACAGAGACAGTGGCGTAGTTATTTCCAAGTTTATAGAAACAGCGTTTTAGATATTTCCATGTTTATACAGATAGCGGTGAAGATATTTCCATGTTTATACAGATTGCGGTGTAGATATTTCCATGTTTATACAGATAGCAGTGTAGATATTTCCATGTTTATAGAGATAGTGGTGTAGATATTTTCAATTTAATACAGAGAGCAGTGTAGGTATTTCCAAGTTCATACAGATAGCGGTGTAGATATTTCCACGTTTATAGAGATGGCGGTGCAGATATTTCCATGTTCATACAGAGGACGGTGTAGATATTTCCATGTATATTGGGATGGCGGTGTAGATATTTTCATGTTTACACACATGGCGGTGTAGATATTTCCATGTTTACACAGATAGCGGTGTAGACATTTCCATGTTTACACAGATAGCGGTGTGGATATTTCCATGTTTATGCAGATATCAGTGTAGATATTTCCATGTTTATACAGATAGCGGTGCGAATATTTCCATGTTTATTCAGATAGCGGTGCGGATATTTCCATGTTTATACAGATATTTGGGCAGATATTTCCATGTTTATACAGATAGCTGTGTAGATATTTCCATCTTAATACAGATGGCGGTGAAGATATGTCCATGTTTGTACAGATGGCGGTGTAGATATTTCCATGTTCATACAGATGGCGGTGTAGATATTTCGAAGTTTATAGAGATAGCGCTGTAGTTATTTCCATATTTATAGAGAAATCTGTGTAGATATTTCCATGTATGTTCAGATAGCTGTGTAGATAGATCCATGTTCATGCAGATAGCGGTGTAGATATTTCCATGTTCATCCAGATGCCGGTGTACATATATCGATGTTCATATAGATGGCGGTGAAGATATTTCCATGTTCATACAGATGGTGGTGTAGATATTTCCATGTTCATACTAATGGCGGTGTAGATATTTCCATGTTCATAGAGATGGCGCTGTAGATATTACCATGTTCATACACATGGCGGTGTAGATATTTCCAAGTTCATAGAGATGGCGGTGTTGATATTTCCATATTTATAGAGATAGCAGGGTAATTATTTCCATGTTTATAGAGATAGTAGTGTAGATATTTCCATTTATTTACAGATAGCTGTGTAGATATTTGCATGTTCATAGAGATAGCGGTGTAGATATTTCCATGTTCATACAGATAGCGGTGTAGATATTTCCAAGTTCATGGAGATGGCGTTGTAGATATTTCCATGATAATGCAGATAGCGGTATAGATATTTCCATGTTTATACAGATGGTGGTGTAGATATTTCCATGTTTATAGAGATGGCGGTCTAGATATTTCCATGTTTATAGAGATAGTGGTGTAGTTATTTCCAAGTTTATAGAGACAGCATTGTAGATATTTCCATGTTTATACAGATAGCGGTGAAGTTATTTCCATGTTTATACAGATAGCGGTGTAGGTATTTCCATGTTTATAGAGATAGTGCTGTTGATTATTCCAATTTTATACAGATAGCAGAGTAGATGTTTCCAAGTTCATACAGATAGCAGTGTAGATATTTCCACGTTTATAGAGATGGCTGTGTAGATATTTCCATGTTCATACAGACGGCGGTGTAGATATTTCCATGTTTATAGAGATGACGGTGTAGATATTTTCAGGTTTAAACAGATGGCAGTGTAGATATTTCCATGTTTACACAGATAGCGGTGTAGACATTTCCATGTTTACACAGATAGCGGTGTGGATATTTTCATGTTTATGCAGATAGCGGTGTTGATATTTCCATGTTCATACAGATAGCGGTGTAGATATTTCCATGTTCGTACAGATGGCGTTGTAGATATTTCCGTGTTCACACAGATAGCGGTGTTGATATTTCCATGTTAATACAGAAAGCGGTGTAGATATTTCCATGTTCATACAGATAGCGGTGTAGGTATTTCCATGTTCATACAGATAGCGGTGTAGATATTTCCATGTTCGTACAGTTAGTGGTGTAGATATTTCCATGTCCATTCAGAGGGCGGTGTAGATATTTCCATGTTCATACAGATGGCGGTGTAGATATTTCCATGTTCATACAGATAGCGGTGTAGAGATTTCCATGTTCATACAGATAGCGGTGTAGATATTTCCATGTTCATACAGATAGTGGTCTAGATATTTCCAGGTTCATTCCAATAGCGGTGTAGACATTTCCATGTTCATACAGATAGCGGCGTTGATATTTCCATGTTCATACAGATGGCGGTGTAGATATTTCCATGTTCATACAGATGGCGGTGTAGATATTTACATGTTCATACAGATGGCGGTATAGATATTTCCATGTTCGTACAGATGGCGGTGTAGATATTTCCATGTTTATACAGATAGCAGTGTATTTATTTCCATGTTTATAGAGATAGCAGTGTAGATATTTCCATTGATATACAGATAGCTCTGTAGATATTTGCATGGTCATACAGATAGCGGTGTAGATATTTCCATGTTTGTACAGATAGCGGTGTAGATATTTCCATGTTGATACAGGTAGCGGTGTAGATATTTCCATGTTCATACAGTTAGCGGTGTAGATATTTCCATGTTCATACAGATGGCGGTGTAGATATTTACATGTTCATACAGATGGTGGTGTAGATATTTCCATGTTTATAGAGATGACGGTCTAGATATTTCCATGTTTACAGAGATAGTGGCGTAGTTATTTCCAAGTTTATAGAGACAGCGTTGTAGATATTTCCATGTTTATACAGATAGCGATGAAGATATTTCCATGTTTATACAGATAGCGGTGTAGATATTTCCATGTTTATACAGATAGCAGTGTAGATATTTCCATGTTTATAGAGATAGTGGTGTAGATAATTTCAATTTTATACATAGAGCAGTGTAGATATTTCCACGTTCATACGGATAGCGGTGTAGATATTTCCTCGTTTATATAGATGGCGGTGCAGATATTTCCATGTTCATACAGAGGACGGTGTAGATATTTCCATGTTTATTGGGATGGCGGTGTAGATGTTTTCATGTTTACACAGATGGCGGTGTAGATATTTCCATGTTTACACAGATGGCGGTGTAGACATTTCCATGTTTACACAGACAGCGGTGTGGATATTTCCATGTTTATACAGATAGCAGTGTAGTTATTTCCATGTTTATACAGATAGCAGTGCGGATATTTCCATGTTTATTCAGATAGCGGTGCGGATATTTCCATGTTTATACAGATAGTTGGGCAGATATTTCCATGTTTATACAGATAGCGGTGTAGAGATTTCCATCTTAATGCATATGGCAGTGTAGATATGTCCATGTTTGTACAGATGGCGGTGTAGATATTTCCATGTTCATACAGATGGCGGTGTAGATATTTCGAAGTTTATAGAGATAGCGCTGTAGTTATTTCCATATTTAAAGAGAAATCTGTGGAGATATTTCCATGTATATTCAGATAGCTGTGTAGATAGTTCCAGGTTCATGCAGATAGCGGTGTAGATATTTCCATGTTCATCCAGATGCCGGTGTACATATATCCATGTTCATACAGATGGCGGTGAAGATATTTCCATGTTCATACAGATGGTCGTGTAGATATTTCCATGTTCATACAAATGGCGGTGTAGATATTTCCATGTTCATAGAGATGGCGGTGTAGATATTTCCATGTTCATAAAAATGGCGGTGTATATATTTCCATGTTCATAGAGATGGCGGTGTTGATGTTTCCATATTTATAGAGATAGCAGTGTAGTTATTTCCATGTTTATAGAGATAGTAGTGTAGATATTTCCATTGATATACAGATAGCTGTGTAGATATTCGCATGTTCATAAAGATACCAGTGTAGATATTTCCATGTTCATACAGATAGCGGTGTAGATATTTCCATGTTCCTACAGATAACGGTGTAGATATTTCCATGTTCATACAGATAGCGGTGTTGATATTTCCATGTTCAAACAGTTAGCGGTGTAGATATTTCCATGTTCATACAGATGGCGGTGTAGATATTTACATGTTCATACAGATGCGGGAAAGATATTTCCATGTTCGTACAGATGGCGGTGTAGATATTTCCATGTTCATAGAGATGGCGGTGTAGATATTTCCATGTTTATGCAGATAGCGGTATAGATATTTCCATGTTTATACAGATGGTAGTGTAGATATTTCCATGTTTATAGAGATGACGGTCTAGATATTTCCAAGTTTACAGAGATAGTGGCATAGTTATTTCCAAGTATATAGAGACAGCGTTGTAGATATTTCCATGTTTATACAGACAGTGGTGAAGATATTTCCATGTTTATACAGATAGCGGTGTAGATATTTCCATGTTTATACAGATAGCAGTGTAGATATTTCCATGTTTATGGAGATAGTGGTGTAGATAATTTCAATTTTATACAGAGAGCAGTGTAGATATTTCCACGTTCATACAGATAGCGCTGTAGATATTTCCACGTTTATAGAGATGGCGGTGCAGATATGTCCATGTTCATACAGAGGACGGTGTAGATATTTCCGTGTTTATTGGGATGGCGGTGTAGACATTTCCATGTTTACACAGATAGCGGTGTGGATATTTCCATGTTTATGCAGATAGCGGTGTAGTTATTTCCTTGTTTATACAGAAAGCGGTGCGGATATTTCCATGTTAATACAGATAGTGGTGCAGATATTTCCATGTTTATACAGATAGCAGTGTAGATATTTCCATCTTAATACAGATGGCGGTGTAGATTCATCCATGTTCATACAGATAGCTGTTTATATATTTCCATGTTCGTACAGATAGTGGTGTAGATATTTCCATGTTGATACAGATAGCGGTGTAGATATTTCCATGTTCCTACAGATAACGGTGTAGATATTTCCATGTTCATGCAGATAGCGGTGTAGTTATTTCCATGTTCATCCAGATGCCGGTGTAGATTCATCCATGTTCATACAGATGGCGGTGAAGATATTTCCATGTTCATACAGATGGCTGTGTAGATATTTCCATGTTCATAGAGATGGCGGTGTAGATATTTCCATGTTGATACAGATAGCAGTGTAGTTATTTCCATGTTTATAAAGATAGCAGTGTAGATATTTCCATTGATATACAGAATGCAGTGTAGATATTTCCATGTTCATACAGATAGCGGTGTAGATATTTCCATGTTCATACAGATAGTAGTGTAGAGATTTCCATTTTCATACAGATAGCGGTGTAGATATTTCCATGTTCACACAGTTAGCGGTGTACATATTTCCATGTTCATACAGATGGCGGTGTAGATATTTACATGTTCATACAGATGGCGGTGTAGATATTTCCATGTTCGTACGGATGGCAGTGTAGATATTTCCATGTTCATACAGGTGGCGGTGTAGATATTTCCATGTTTATACAGATAGCAGTGTAGTTATTTCCATGTTTACAGAGATAGCAGTGAAGATATTTCCATTGATATACAGATAGCTGTGTAGATATTTGCATGTTCATACAGATAGCGGTGAAGATATTTCCATGTTCATACAGATAGCGGTGTAGATATTTCCATGTTCATACAGAGAGCGGTGTAGATATTTCCATGTTCATACAGATAGCGGTGTAGGTATTTCCATTTTCCTACAGATAGCGGTGTAGGTATTTCCATGTTCATACAGTTAGCGGTGTAGATATTTCCATGTTCATACAGATGGCGGTTTAGATATTTACATGTTCATACTGATGGCGGTGTAAATATTTCCATGTTCTTCCAGATGGCGGTGTAGATATTTCCATGTACATAGAGATGGCGGTGTAGATATTTCCATGTTTATGCAGATAGCGGTATAGATATTTCCATCTTTGTACAGATAGCGGTGTAGATATTTCCATGTTCATACAGATAACGGTGTAGATATTTCCATGTTCATACAGATAGCGGTGTAGATATTTCCATGTTCATACAGTTAGGGGTGTATATATTTCCATGTTTATACAGATTGCGGTGTAGATATTTCCATGTTTATACAGATAGCAGTGTAGATATTTCCATGTTTATAGAGATAGCAGTGTAGATATTTCCATTGATATACAGATAGATGTCTAGATATTTGCATGTTCATACACATAGCGGTGTAGATATTTCCATGTTTATACACATAGCGGTGTAGATATTTCCATGTTCGTACAGATGGCGGTGTAGATATTTCCATGTTTATAGAGATGGCGGTGTAGATATTTTCATGTTTACACAGAAGGCGGTGTAGATATTTCCACGTTTACACAGATAGCGGTGTAGACATTTCCATGTTTACACAGATAGCGGTGTGGATCTTTCCAGGTTTATGCAGATAGCGTTGTAGATATTTCCATGTTTATACAGATAGCGGTGTGGTTATTTCCATGTTTATACAGATAGTGGTGGAGATATTTCCATGTTTATACTGATAGCGGTGTAGATATTTCCATCTTATTACAGATGGCGGTGTAGATATGTCCATGTTCGTACAGATGGCGATGTAGATATTTCCATGTTCATACAGATGGCGGTGTAGATATTTCAAAGTTTATAGAGATAGCGCTGTAGTTATTTCCATATTTATAGAGAAATCTGTGTAGATATTTCCATGTATATGCAGATAGCTGTGTAGATATTTCCATGTTCATACAGATAGCGGTGTAGATATTTCCATGTTCATAGAGATAACGGTGTAGATATTTACATCTTCATACAGATATCGGTACAGATATTTCCATGTTCATACAGTAAGCGGTGTAGATATTTCCATGTGCATACAGATGGCAGTGTAGATATTTACATGTTCATTCAGATGTCGGTGTAGATATTTCCATGTTCGTACAGATGGCGTTGTAGATATTTCCATGTTCATAGAGATGGCGGCGTAGATATTTCCATGTTTATGCAGATAGCGGTATAGATATTTCCATGTTTATACAGATGGTGGTGTAGATATTTCCATGTTTATACAGATGGCGGACTGGATATTTCCATGTTTATAGAGATAGTGGTGTAGTTATTTCAGAGCTTATAGAGACAGCATTGTAGATATTTCCATGTTTACACAGATAGCGGTGAAGTTATTTCCATGTTTATACAGATAGCGGTGTAGATATTTCCATGTTTATACAGATAGCGGGGTAGATATTTCCATGTTTATAGACATACTGGGGTAGATAATTCCAATTTTATACAGATAGCAGTGTAGATATTTCCAAGTTCATACTGATAGCAGTGTAGATATTTCCACGTTTATAGAGATGGCGGTGTAGATATTTCCATGTTCATACAGATGGCGGTGTAGATATTTCCATGTTTATATAGATGGCGGTGTAGATATTTTCATGCTTACACAGATGGCATTGTAGATATTTCCATGTTTACACAGATAGCGGTGTAGGCATTTCTAAGTTTACACAGATAGCGGTGTGGATATTTCCATGTTTATGCAGATAGCGGTGTAGATATTTCCATGTTTATACAGATAGCGGTGCGGTTATTTCCATGTTTATACAGATAGTCGTGCAGATATTTCCATGTTTATACTGATATCGGTGTAGATATTTCCTTCTTAAAACAGATGGAGGTGTAGATATGTCCATGTTCGTACAGATGGCGGTGTAGATATTTCCATGTTCATACAGATGGCGGTGTAGATATTTCGAAGTTTATAGAGATAGCGCTGTAGTTATTTCCATATTTATAGAGAAATCTGTGTAGATATTTCCATGTATATGCAGATAGCTGTGTAGATATTTCCATGTTCATGCAGATAGCGGTGTAGATATTTCGATGTTCATCGAGATGCCGGTGTACATATATCCATGTTCATACAGATAGCGGTGTAGATATTTCCATGTTCATACAGATAGCGGTGTAGATATTTCCATGTTCATACAGATAGCGGTGTAGGTATTTCCATGTTCATACAGATAGCGGTGTAGATATTTCCATGTTCATTCAGTTAGCGGTGTAGATATTTCCATGTTCATACAGAGGGCGGTGTAGATATTTACATGTTCATACAGATGGCGGTGTAGATATTTCCATGTTCATTCAGATAGCGGTGTAGATATTTCCATGTTCGTACGGATGGCAGTGTAGATATTTCCATGTTCATAGAGATGGCGGTGTAGATATTTCCATGTTTATACAGATATCAGTGTAGTTATTTCCATGTTTATAGAGATAGCAGTGTAGATATTTCCATTGATATACAGATAGCTGTGTAGATATTTGCATGGTCATACAGATAGCGGTGTAGATATTTCCATGTTAGTACAGATAGCGGTGTAGATATTTCCATGTTGATACAGATAGCGGTGTAGATATTTCCATGTTCCTACAGATAACGGTGTAGATATTTCCATGTTCATACAGATAGCGGTGTTGATATTTCCATGTTCAAACAGTTAGCGGTGTAGATATTTCCATGTTCATACAGATGGCGGTGTAGATATTTACATGTTCATACAGATGCGGGAAAGATATTTCCATGTTCGTACAGATGGCGGTGTAGATATTTCCATGTTCATAGAGATGGCGGTGTAGATATTTCCATGTTTATGCAGATAGCAGTGTAGATATTTCCATGTTTATAGAGATAGCAGTGTAGATATTTCCATTGATATACAGATACATGTCTAGATATTTGCATGTTCATACACATAGCGGTGTAGATATTTCCATGTTTATACACATAGCGGTGTAGATATTTCCATGTTCGTACAGATGGCGGTGTAGATATTTCCATGTTTATAGAGATGGCGGTGTAGATATTTTCATGTTTACACAGATGGCGGTGTAGATATTTCCACGTTTACACAGATAGCGGTGTAGACATTTCCATGTTTACACAGATAGCGGTGTGGATCTTTCCAGGTTTATGCAGATAGCGTTGTAGATATTTCCATGTTTATACAGATAGCGGTGTGGTTATTTCCATGTTTATACAGATAGTGGTGGAGATATTTCCATGTTTATACTGATAGCGGTGTAGATATTTCCATCTTATTACAGATGGCGGTGTAGATATGTCCATGTTCGTACAGATGGCGATGTAGATATTTCCATGTTCATACAGATGGCGGTGTAGATATTTCAAAGTTTATAGAGATAACGCTGTAGTTATTTCCATATTTATAGAGAAATCTGTGTAGATATTTCCATGTATATGCAGATAGCTGTGTAGATATTTCCATGTTCATACAGATAGCGGTTTAGATATTTCCATGTTCATAGAGATAACGGTGTAGATATTTACATCTTCATACAGATAGCGGTACAGATATTTCCATGTTCATACAGTAAGCGGTGTAGATATTTCCATGTGCATACAGATGGCAGTGTAGATATTTACATGTTCATTCAGATGTCGGTGTAGGTATTTCCATGTTCGTACAGATGGCGTTGTAGATATTTCCATGTTCATAGAGATGGCGGCGTAGATATTTCCATGTTTATGCAGATAGCGGTATAGATATTTCCATGTTTATACAGATGGTGGTGTAGATATTTCCATGTTTCTACAGATGGCGGTCTGGATATTTCCATGTTTATAGAGATAGTGGTGTAGTTATTTCAGAGCTTATAGAGACAGCATTGTAGATATTTCCATGTTTACACAGATAGCGGTGAAGTTATTTCCATGTTTATACAGATAGCGGTGTAGATATTTCCATGTTTATACAGATAGCGGGGTAGATATTTCCATGTTTATAGACATACTGGGGTAGATAATTCCAATTTTATACAGATAGCAGTGTAGATATTTCCAAGTTCATACTGATAGCAGTGTAGATATTTCCACGTTTATAGAGATGGCGGTGTAGATATTTCCATGTTCATACAGATGGCGGTGTAGATATTTCCATGTTTATATAGATGGCGGTGTAGATATTTTCATGCTTACACAGATGGCATTGTAGATATTTCCATGTTTACACAGATAGCGGTGTAGGCATTTCTATGTTTACACAGATAGCGGTGTGGATATTTCCATGTTTATGCAGATAGCGGTGTAGATATTTCCATGTTTATACAGATAGCGGTGCGGTTATTTCCATGTTTTTACAGATAGTCGTGCAGATATTTCCATGTTTATACTGATATCGGTGTAGATATTTCCTTCTTAAAACAGATGGAGGTGTAGATATGTCCATGTTCGTACAGATGGCGGTGTAGATATTTCCATGTTCATACAGATGGCGGTGTAGATATTTCGAAGTTTATAGAGATAGCGCTGTAGTTATTTCCATATTTATAGAGAAATCTGTGTAGATATTTCCATGTATATGCAGATAGCTGTGTAGATATTTCCATGTTCATGCAGATAGCGGTGTAGATATTTCGATGTTCATCGAGATGCCGGTGTACATATATCCATGTTCATACAGATAGCGGTGTAGATATTTCCATGTTCATACAGATAGCGGTGTAGATATTTCCATGTTCATACAGATAGCGGTGTAGGTATTTCCATGTTCATACAGATAGCGGTGTAGATATTTCCATGTTCATTCAGTTAGCGGTGTAGATATTTCCATGTTCATACAGAGGGCGGTGTAGATATTTACATGTTCATACAGATGGCTGTGTAGATATTTCCATGTTCATACAGATAGCGGTGTAGATATTTCCATGTTCGTACGGATGGCAGTGTAGATATTTCCATGTTCATAGAGATGGCGGTGTAGATATTTCCATGTTTATACAGATAGCAGTGTAGTTATTTCCATGTTTATAGAGATAGCAGTGTAGATATTTCCATTGATATACAGATAGCTGTGTAGATATTTGCATGGTCATACAGATAGCGGTGTAGATATTTCCATGTTAGTACAGATAGCGGTGTAGATATTTCCATGTTAATACAGATAGCGGTGTAGATATTTCCATGTTCCTACAGATAACGGTGTAGATATTTCCATGTTCATACAGATAGCGGTGTTGATATTTCCATGTTCAAACAGTTAGCGGTGTAGATATTTTCATGTTCATACAGATGGCGGTGTAGATATTTACATGTTCATACAGATGCGGGAAAGATATTTCCATGTTCGTACAGATGGCGGTGTAGATATTTCCATGTTCATAGAGATGGCAGTGTAGATATTTCCATGTTTATGCAGATAGCGGTATAGATATTTCCATGTTTATACAGATGGAGGTGTAGATATTTCCATGTTTATAGAGATGGCGGTGCAGATATGTCCATGATCATACAGAGGACGGTGTAGATATTTACATGTTCATACAGATGGCGGTGTAGATATTTCCATGTTCGTACGGATGGCAGTGTAGATATTTCCATGTTCATACAGGTGGCGGTGTAGATATTTCCATGTTTATACAGATAGCAGTGTAGTTATTTCCATGTTTACAGAGATAGCAGTGAAGATATTTCCATTGATATACAGATAGCTGCGTAGATATTTGCATGTTCATACAGATAGCGGTGTAGATATTTCCATGTTCATACAGATAGCGGTGTAGATATTTCCATGTTCATACAGAGAGCGGTGTAGATATTTCCATGTTCATACAGATAGCGGTGAAGGTATTTCCATTTTCCTACAGATAGCGGTGTAGGTATTTCCATGTTCATACAGTTAGCGGTGTAGATATTTCCATGTTCATACAGATGGCGGTTTAGATATTTACATGTTCATACAGATGGCGGTGTAAATATTTCCAAGTTCTTACAGATGGCGGTGTAGATATTTCCATGTTCATAGAGATGGCGGTGTAGATATTTCCATGTTTATGCAGATAGCGGTATAGATATTTCCATGTTTATACAGATGGTGCTGTAGATATTTCCATGTTTATAGAGATGGCGGTCTAGATATTTCCATGTTTATAGAGATAGTGGTGTAGTTATTTCCAAGTTTATAGAGACAGCATTGTAGATATTTCCATGTTTATACAGATAGCGGTGAAGTTATTGCCATGTTTATACAGATAGCGGTGTAGGTATTTCCATGTTTATAGAGATAGTGCTGTAGATAATTCCAATTTTATACAGATAGCAGAGAAGATGTTTCCAAGTTCATACAGATAGCAGTGTAGATATTTCCACGTTTATAGAGATGGCTGTGTAGATATTTCCATGTTCATACAGATGGCGGTGTAGATATTTCCATTGTTATAGAGATGACGGTGTAGATATTTTCAGGTTTAAACAGATGGCAGTGTAGATATTTCCATGTTTACACTGATAGCGGTGTAGACATTTCCATGTTTACACAGATAGCGGTGTGGATATTTTCATGTTTATGCAGATAGCGGTGTTGATATTTCCATGTTCATACAGATAGCGGTGTAGATATTTCCATGTTCATACCAATAGCGGTGTAGATATTTCCATGTTTATACAGATAGCAGTGTAGATATTTCCATGTTTATGGAGATAGTGGTGTAGATAATTTCAATTTTATACAGAGAGCAGTGTAGATATTTCCACGTTCATACAGATAGCGCTGTAGATATTTCCACGTTTATAGAGATGGCGGTGCAGATATGTCCATGTTCATACAGAGGACGGTGTAGATATTTCCGTGTTTATTGTGATGGCGGTGTAGACATTTCCATGTTTACACAGATAGCGGTGTGGATATTTCCATGTTTATGCAGATAGCGGTGTAGTTATTTCCTTGTTTATACAGAAAGCGGTGCGGATATTTCCATGTTAATACAGATAGTGGTGCAGATATTTCCATGTTTATACAGATAGCAGTGTAGATATTTCCATCTTAATACAGATGGCGGTGTAGATTCATCCATGTTCATACAGATAGCTGTGTATATATTTCCATGTTCGTACAGATAGTGGTGTAGATATTTCCATGTTGATACAGATAGCGGTGTAGATATTTCCATGTTCCTACAGATAACGGTGTAGATATTTCCATGTTCATGCAGATAGCGGTGTAGTTATTTCCATGTTCATCCAGATGCCGGTGTAGATTCATCCATGTTCATACAGATGGCGGTGAAGATATTTCCATGTTCATACAGATGGCTGTGTAGATATTTCCATGTTCATAGAGATGGCGGTGTAGATATTTCCATGTTGATACAGATAGCAGTGTAGTTATTTCCATGTTTATAAAGATAGCAGTGTAGATATTTCCATTGATATACAGAATGCAGTGTAGATATTTCCATGTTCATACAGATAGCGGTGTAGATATTTCCATGTTCATACAGATAGCAGTGTAGAGATTTCCATTTTCATACAGATAGCGGTGTAGATATTTCCATGTTCACACAGTTAGCGGTGTACATATTTCCATGTTCATACAGATGGCGGTGTAGATATTTACATGTTCATACAGATGGCGGTGTAGATATTTCCATGTTCGTACGGATGGCAGTGTAGATATTTCCATGTTCATACAGGTGGCGGTGTAGATATTTCCATGTTTATACAGATAGCAGTGTAGTTATTTCCATGTTTACAGAGATAGCAGTGAAGATATTTCCATTGATATACAGATAGCTGTGTAGATATTTGCATGTTCATACAGATAGCGGTGAAGATATTTCCATGTTCATACAGATAGCGGTGTAGATATTTCCATGTTCATACAGAGAGCGGTGTAGATATTTCCATGTTCATACAGATAGCGGTGTAGGTATTTCCATTTTCCTACAGATAGCGGTGTAGGTATTTCCATGTTCATACAGTTAGCGGTGTAGATATTTCCATGTTCATACAGTTGGCGGTTTAGATATTTACATGTTCATACAGATGGCGGTGTAAATATTTCCATGTTCTTACAGATGGCGGTGTAGATATTTCCATGTTCATAGAGATGGCGGTGTAGATATTTCCATGTTTATGCAGATAGCGGTATAGATATTTCCATCTTTGTACAGATAGCGGTGTAGATATTTCCATGTTCATACAGATAACGGTGTAGATATTTCCATGTTCATACAGATAGCGGTGTAGATATTTCCATGTTCATACAGTTAGGGGTGTATATATTTCCATGTTCATACAGATGGCGGTGTAGATATTTCCATGTTTATACAGATAGCAGTGTAGATATTTCCATGTTTATAGAGATAGCAGTGTAGATATTTCCATTGATATACAGATAGATGTCTAGATATTTGCATGTTCATACACATAGCGGTGTAGATATTTCCATGTTTATACACATAGCGGTGTAGATATTTCCATGTTCGTACAGATGGCGGTGTAGATATTTCCATGTTTATAGAGATGGCGGTGTAGATATTTTCATGTTTACACAGATGGCGGTGTAGATATTTCCACGTTTACACAGATAGCGGTGTAGACATTTCCATGTTTACACAGATAGCGGTGTGGATCTTTCCAGGTTTATGCAGATAGCGTTGTAGATATTTCCATGTTTATACAGATAGCGGTGTGGTTATTTCCATGTTTATACAGATAGTGGTGGAGATATTTCCATGTTTATACTGATAGCGGTGTAGATATTTCCATCTTATTACAGATGGCGGTGTAGATATGTCCATGTTCGTACAGATGGTGATGTAGATATTTCCATGTTCATACAGATGGCGGTGTAGATATTTCAAAGTTTATAGAGATAGCGCTGTAGTTATTTCCATATTTATAGAGAAATCTGTGTAGATATTTCCATGTATATGCAGATAGCTGTGTAGATATTTCCATGTTCATACAGATAGCGGTGTAGATATTTCCATGTTCATAGAGATAACGGTGTAGATATTTACATCTTCATACAGATATCGGTACAGATATTTCCATGTTCATACAGTAAGCGGTGTAGATATTTCCATGTGCATACAGATGGCAGTGTAGATATTTACATGTTCATTCAGATGTCGGTGTAGTTATTTCCATGTTCGTACAGATGGCGTTGTAGATATTTCCATGTTCATAGAGATGGCGGCGTAGATATTTCCATGTTTATGCAGATAGCGGTATAGATATTTCCATGTTTATACAGATGGTGGTGTAGATATTTCCATGTTTCTACAGATGGCGGTCTGGATATTTCCATGTTTATAGAGATAGTGGTGTAGTTATTTCAGAGCTTATAGAGACAGCATTGTAGATATTTCCATGTTTACACAGATAGCGGTGAAGTTATTTCCATGTTTATACAGATAGCGGTGTAGATATTTCCATGTTTATACAGATAGCGGGGTAGATATTTCCATGTTTATAGACATACTGGGGTAGATAATTCCAATTTTATACAGATAGCAGTGTAGATATTTCCAAGTTCATACTGATAGCAGTGTAGATATTTCCACTTTTATAGAGATGGCGGTGTAGATATTTCCATGTTCATACAGATGGCGGTGTAGATATTTCCATGTTTATATAGATGGCGGTGTAGATATTTTCATGCTTACACAGATGGCATTGTAGATATTTCCATGTTTACACAGATAGCGGTGTAGGCATTTCTATGTTTACACAGATAGCGGTGTGGATATTTCCATGTTTATGCAGATAGCGGTGTAGATATTTCCATGTTTATACAGATAGCGGTGCGGTTATTTCCATGTTTATACAGATAGTCGTGCAGATATTTCCATGTTTATACTGATATCGGTGTAGATATTTCCTTCTTAAAACAGATGGAGGTGTAGATATGTCCATGTTCGTACAGATGGCGGTGTAGATATTTCCATGTTCATACAGATGG
The DNA here is from genome assembly GCF_029281585.2 of Gorilla gorilla gorilla. Taxonomy (NCBI): domain Eukaryota; kingdom Metazoa; phylum Chordata; class Mammalia; order Primates; family Hominidae; genus Gorilla; species Gorilla gorilla. Next base: position 80,162,726 of record NC_073244.2, read on the forward strand.
CGGTGTAGATATTTCGAAGTTTATAGAGATAGCGCTGTAGTTATTTCCATATTTATAGAGAAATCTGTGTAGATATTTCCATGTATATGCAGATAGCTGTGTAGATATTTCCATGTTCATGCAGATAGCGGTGTAGATATTTCGATGTTCATCGAGATGCCGGTGTACATATATCCATGTTCATACAGATAGCGGTGTAGATATTTCCATGTTCATACAGATAGCGGTGTAGATATTTCCATGTTCATACAGATAGCGGTGTAGGTATTTCCATGTTCATACAGATAGCGGTGTAGATATTTCCATGTTCATTCAGTTAGCGGTGTAGATATTTCCATGTTCATACAGAGGGCGGTGTAGATATTTACATGTTCATACAGATGGCGGTGTAGATATTTCCATGTTCATACAGATAGCGGTGTAGATATTTCCATGTTCGTACGGATGGCAGTGTAGATATTTCCATGTTCATAGAGATGGCGGTGTAGATATTTCCATGTTTATACAGATAGCAGTGTAGTTATTTCCATGTTTATAGAGATAGCAGTGTAGATATTTCCATTGATATACAGATAGCTGTGTAGATATTTGCATGGTCATACAGATAGCGGTGTAGATATTTCCATGTTAGTACAGATAGCGGTGTAGATATTTCCATGTTGATACAGATAGCGGTGTAGATATTTCCATGTTCCTACAGATAACGGTGTAGATATTTCCATGTTCATACAGATAGCGGTGTTGATATTTCCATGTTCAAACAGTTAGCGGTGTAGATATTTCCATGTTCATACAGATGGCGGTGTAGATATTTACATGTTCATACAGATGCGGGAAAGATATTTCCATGTTCGTACAGATGGCGGTGTAGATATTTCCATGTTCATAGAGATGGCGGTGTAGATATTTCCATGTTTATGCAGATAGCAGTGTAGATATTTCCATGTTTATAGAGATAGCAGTGTAGATATTTCCATTGATATACAGATAGATGTCTAGATATTTGCATGTTCATACACATAGCGGTGTAGATATTTCCATGTTTATACACATAGCGGTGTAGATATTTCCATGTTCGTACAGATGGCGGTGTAGATATTTCCATGTTTATAGAGATGGCGGTGTAGATATTTTCATGTTTACACAGATGGCGGTGTAGATATTTCCACGTTTACACAGATAGCGGTGTAGACATTTCCATGTTTACACAGATAGCGGTGTGGATCTTTCCAGGTTTATGCAGATAGCGTTGTAGATATTTCCATGTTTATACAGATAGCGGTGTGGTTATTTCCATGTTTATACAGATAGTGGTGGAGATATTTCCATGTTTATACTGATAGCGGTGTAGATATTTCCATCTTATTACAGATGGCGGTGTAGATATGTCCATGTTCGTACAGATGGCGATGTAGATATTTCCATGTTCATACAGATGGCGGTGTAGATATTTCAAAGTTTATAGAGATAACGCTGTAGTTATTTCCATATTTATAGAGAAATCTGTGTAGATATTTCCATGTATATGCAGATAGCTGTGTAGATATTTCCATGTTCATACAGATAGCGGTTTAGATATTTCCATGTTCATAGAGATAACGGTGTAGATATTTACATCTTCATACAGATAGCGGTACAGATATTTCCATGTTCATACAGTAAGCGGTGTAGATATTTCCATGTGCATACAGATGGCAGTGTAGATATTTACATGTTCATTCAGATGTCGGTGTAGATATTTCCATGTTCGTACAGATGGCGTTGTAGATATTTCCATGTTCATAGAGATGGCGGCGTAGATATTTCCATGTTTATGCAGATAGCGGTATAGATATTTCCATGTTTATACAGATGGTGGTGTAGATATTTCCATGTTTCTACAGATGGCGGTCTGGATTTTCCATGTTTATAGAGATAGTGGTGTAGTTATTTCAGAGCTTATAGAGACAGCATTGTAGATATTTCCATGTTTACACAGATAGCGGTGAAGTTATTTCCATGTTTATACAGATAGCGGTGTAGATATTTCCATGTTTATACAGATAGCGGGGTAGATATTTCCATGTTTATAGACATACTGGGGTAGATAATTCCAATTTTATACAGATAGCAGTGTAGATATTTCCAAGTTCATACTGATAGCAGTGTAGATATTTCCACGTTTATAGAGATGGCGGTGTAGATATTTCCATGTTCATACAGATGGCGGTGTAGATATTTCCATGTTTATATAGATGGCGGTGTAGATATTTTCATGCTTACACAGATGGCATTGTAGATATTTCCATGTTTACACAGATAGCGGTGTAGGCATTTCTATGTTTACACAGATAGCGGTGTGGATATTTCCATGTTTATGCAGATAGCGGTGTAGATATTTCCATGTTTATACAGATAGCGGTGCGGTTATTTCCATGTTTATACAGATAGTCGTGCAGATATTTCCATGTTTATACTGATATCGGTGTAGATATTTCCTTCTTAAAACAGATGGAGGTGTAGATATGTCCATGTTCGTACAGATGGCGGTGTAGATATTTCCATGTTCATACAGATGGCGGTGTAGATATTTCGAAGTTTATAGAGATAGCGCTGTAGTTATTTCCATATTTATAGAGAAATCTGTGTAGATATTTCCATGTATATGCAGATAGCTGTGTAGATATTTCCATGTTCATGCAGATAGCGGTGTAGATATTTCGATGTTCATCGAGATGCCGGTGTACATATATCCATGTTCATACAGATAGCGGTGTAGATATTTCCATGTTCATACAGATAGCGGTGTAGATATTTCCATGTTCATACAGATAGCGGTGTAGGTATTTCCATGTTCATACAGATAGCGGTGTAGATATTTCCATGTTCATTCAGTTAGCGGTGTAGATATTTCCATGTTCATACAGAGGGCGGTGTAGATATTTACATGTTCATACAGATGGCGGTGTAGATATTTCCATGTTCATACAGATAGCGGTGTAGATATTTCCATGTTCGTACGGATGGCAGTGTAGATATTTCCATGTTCATAGAGATGGCGGTGTAGATATTTCCATGTTTATACAGATAGCAGTGTAGTTATTTCCATGTTTATAGAGATAGCAGTGTAGATATTTCCATTGATATACAGATAGCTGTGTAGATATTTGCATGGTCATACAGATAGCGGTGTAGATATTTCCATGTTAGTACAGATAGCGGTGTAGATATTTCCATGTTGATACAGATAGCGGTGTAGATATTTCCATGTTCCTACAGATAACGGTGTAGATATTTCCATGTTCATACAGATAGCGGTGTTGATATTTCCATGTTCAAACAGTTAGCGGTGTAGATATTTCCATGTTCATACAGATGGCGGTGTAGATATTTACATGTTCATACAGATGCGGGAAAGATATTTCCATGTTCGTACAGATGGCGGTGTAGATATTTCCATGTTCATAGAGATGGCAGTGTAGATATTTCCATGTTTATGCAGATAGCGGTATAGATATTTCCATGTTTATACAGATGGTGGTGTAGATATTTCCATGTTTATAGAGATGGCGGTGCAGATATGTCCATGATCATACAGAGGACGGTGTAGATATTTACATGTTCATACAGATGGCGGTGTAGATATTTCCATGTTCGTACGGATGGCAGTGTAGATATTTCCATGTTCATACAGGTGGCGGTGTAGATATTTCCATGTTTATACAGATAGCAGTGTAGTTATTTCCATGTTTACAGAGATAGCAGTGAAGATATTTCCATTGATATACAGATAGCTGCGTAGATATTTGCATGTTCATACAGATAGCGGTGTAGATATTTCCATGTTCATACAGATAGCGGTGTAGATATTTCCATGTTCATACAGAGAGCGGTGTAGATATTTCCATGTTCATACAGATAGCGGTGTAGGTATTTCCATTTTCCTACAGATAGCGGTGTAGGTATTTCCATGTTCATACAGTTAGCGGTGTAGATATTTCCATGTTCATACAGATGGCGGTTTAGATATTTACATGTTCATACAGATGGCGGTGTAAATATTTCCAAGTTCTTACAGATGGCGGTGTAGATATTTCCATGTTCATAGAGATGGCGGTGTAGATATTTCCATGTTTATGCAGATAGCGGTATAGATATTTCCATGTTTATACAGATGGTTCTGTAGATATTTCCATGTTTATAGAGATGGCGGTCTAGATATTTCCATGTTTATAGAGATAGTGGTGTAGTTATTTCCAAGTTTATAGAGACAGCATTGTAGATATTTCCATGTTTATACAGATAGCGGTGAAGTTATTGCCATGTTTATACAGATAGCGGTGTAGGTATTTCCATGTTTATAGAGATAGTGCTGTAGATAATTCCAATTTTATACAGATAGCAGAGAAGATGTTTCCAAGTTCATACAGATAGCAGTGTAGATATTTCCACGTTTATAGAGATGGCTGTGTAGATATTTCCATGTTCATACAGATGGCGGTGTAGATATTTCCATTGTTATAGAGATGACGGTGTAGATATTTTCAGGTTTAAACAGATGGCAGTGTAGATATTTCCATGTTTACACTGATAGCGGTGTAGACATTTCCATGTTTACACAGATAGCGGTGTGGATATTTTCATGTTTATGCAGATAGCGGTGTTGATATTTCCATGTTCATACAGATAGCGGTGTAGATATTTCCATGTTCATACCAATAGCGGTGTAGATATTTCCATGTTCATACAGTTAGCGGTATAGATATTTCCATGTTTATACAGATGGTGGTGTAGATATTTCCATGTTTATGCAGATGGCGGTATAGATATTTCCATGTTTATACAGATGGTGGTTTAGATATTTCCATGTTCATACAGATGGCAGTGTAGATATTTCGAAATTTATATAGATAGCGCTGTAGTTATTTCTATATTTATATAGAAATCTGTGTAGATATTTTCATGTATATGCAGATAGCTGTGTAGATATTTCCACGTTCATGCAGATTGCGGTGTAGTTATTTCCATGTTCATCCAGATGCCGGTGTAGATACATCCATGTTCATAGAGATGGCGGTGAAGATATTTCCATGTTCATACAGATAGCTGTGTAGATATTTCCATGTTCATAGTGATGGCAGTGTAGATATTTCCATGTTGATACAGATAGCAGTGTAGTTATTTCCATGTTTATAGAGATAACAGTGTAGATATTTCCATTGATATACAGATATCGGTGTAGATATTTCCATGTTCATACAGATAGCGGTGTAGATATTTCCATGTTCATACAGAGAGCGGTGTAGATATTTCCATGTTCATACAGATAGCTGTGTAGATATTTCCATGTTCATACAGATAGCTGTGTAGATATTTCAATTTTCATACAGATAGCGGTGTAGATATTTCCATGTTCATACAGTTAGCGGTGTAGATATTTCCATTTTCATACAGATGGCGGTGTAGATATTTACATGTTCATACAGATGGCGGGGTAGATATTTCCATGTTCGTACGGAAGGCAGTGTAGATATTTCCATGTTCATACAGGTGGCGGTGTAGATATTTCCATGTTTATACAGATAGCACTTTAGTTATTTCCATGTTTACAGAGATAGCAGGATAGATATTTCCATTGATATACAGATAGCTGTGTAGATATTTGCATGTTCATACAGATAGCAGTGTAGATATTTCCATATTCATACAGATAGCGGTGCAGATATTTCCATGTTCGTACAGAGAACGGTGTAGATATTTCCATGTTCATACAGACAGCCGTGTAGATATTTCCATGTTCATACAGATAGCAGTGTAGGTATTTCCATGTTCATACAGTTAGCGGTGTATATATTTCCATGTTCATACAGGTGGCGGTTTAGATATTTACATGTTCATACAGATGGCGGTGCAAATATTTATAAGTTCTTACAGATGGCGGTGTAGATATTTCCATGTTCATACAGATGGTGGTGTAGGTATTTCCATGTTCATACAAATGGCAGTTTAGATATTTCCATGTTCATAGAGATGGCGGTGTAGATATTTCCAGGTTCATACAAATGGCGGTGTAGATATTTCCATGTTCATAGAGATGGCCGTGTAGATATTTCCATGTTTATACAGATAGCAGTGTAGTTATTTCCATGTTTATAGAGATACCAGTGTGGATATTTCCATTGATATACAGATAGCTGTGTAGATATTTACATGTTCATACAGATAGCGGTGTAGATATTTCCATGTTCATACAGATAGCGGTGTAGATATTTCCATGTTCATACAGATAGCGGTGTAGATATTTCCATGTTCATACAGATAGCGGTGTAGATATTTCCATGTTCATACAGATAGCGGTTTAGATATTTCCATGTTCATAGAGATAACGGTGTAGATATTTACATCTTCATACAGATAGCGGTACAGATATTTCCATGTTCATACAGTAAGCGGTGTAGATATTTCCATGTGCATACAGATGGCAGTGTAGATATTTACATGTTCATTCAGATGTCGGTGTAGATATTTCCATGTTCGTACAGATGGCGTTGTAGATATTTCCATGTTCATAGAGATGGCGTCGTAGATATTTCCATGTTTATGCAGATAGCGGTATAGATATTTCCATGTTTATACAGATGGTGGTGTAGATATTTCCATGTTTCTACAGATGGCGGTCTGGATATTTCCATGTTTATAGAGATAGTGGTGTAGTTATTTCAGAGCTTATAGAGACAGCATTGTAGATATTTCCATGTTTACACAGATAGCGGTGAAGTTATTTCCATGTTTATACAGATAGCGGTGTAGATATTTCCATGTTTATACAGATAGCGGGGTAGATATTTCCATGTTTATAGACATACTGGGGTAGATAATTCCAATTTTATACAGATAGCAGTGTAGATATTTCCAAGTTCATACTGATAGCAGTGTAGATATTTCCACGTTTATAGAGATGGCGGTGTAGATATTTCCATGTTCATACAGATGGCGGTGTAGATATTTCCATGTTTATATAGATGGCGGTGTAGATATTTTCATGCTTACACAGATGGCATTGTAGATATTTCCATGTTTACACAGATAGCGGTGTAGGCATTTCTATGTTTACACAGATAGCGGTGTGGATATTTCCATGTTTATGCAGATAGCGGTGTAGATATTTCCATGTTTATACAGATAGCGGTGCGGTTATTTCCATGTTTATACAGATAGTCGTGCAGATATTTCCATGTTTATACTGATATCGGTGTAGATATTTCCTTCTTAAAACAGATGGAGGTGTAGATATGTCCATGTTCGTACAGATGGCGGTGTAGATATTTCCATGTTCATACAGATGGCGGTGTAGATATTTCGAAGTTTATAGAGATAGCGCTGTAGTTATTTCCATATTTATAGAGAAATCTGTGTAGATATTTCCATGTATATGCAGATAGCTGTGTAGATATTTCCATGTTCATGCAGATAGCGGTGTAGATATTTCGATGTTCATCGAGATGCCGGTGTACATATATCCATGTTCATACAGATAGCGGTGTAGATATTTCCATGTTCATACAGATAGCGGTGTAGATATTTCCATGTTCATACAGATAGCGGTGTAGGTATTTCCATGTTCATACAGATAGCGGTGTAGATATTTCCATGTTCATTCAGTTAGCGGTGTAGATATTTCCATGTTCATACAGAGGGCGGTGTAGATATTTACATGTTCATACAGATGGCGGTGTAGATATTTCCATGTTCATACAGATAGCGGTGTAGATATTTCCATGTTCGTACGGATGGCAGTGTAGATATTTCCATGTTCATAGAGATGGCGGTGTAGATATTTCCATGTTTATACAGATAGCAGTGTAGTTATTTCCATGTTTATAGAGATAGCAGTGTAGATATTTCCATTGATATACAGATAGCTGTGTAGATATTTGCATGGTCATACAGATAGCGGTGTAGATATTTCCATGTTAGTACAGATAGCGGTGTAGATATTTCCATGTTCATACAGATAGCGGTGTAGATATTTCCATGTTCCTACAGATAACGGTGTAGATATTTCCATGTTCATACAGATAGCGGTGTTGATATTTCCATGTTCAAACAGTTAGCGGTGTAGATATTTCCATGTTCATACAGATGGCGGTGTAGATATTTACATGTTCATACAGATGCGGGAAAGATATTTCCATGTTCGTACAGATGGCGGTGTAGATATTTCCATGTTCATAGAGATGGCAGTGTAGATATTTCCATGTTTATGCAGATAGCGGTATAGATATTTCCATGTTTATACAGATGGTGGTGTAGATATTTCCATGTTTATAGAGATGGCGGTGCAGATATGTCCATGATCATACAGAGGACGGTGTAGATATTTACATGTTCATACAGATGGCGGTGTAGATATTTCCATGTTCGTACGGATGGCAGTGTAGATATTTCCATGTTCATACAGGTGGCGGTGTAGATATTTCCATGTTTATACAGATAGCAGTGTAGTTATTTCCATGTTTACAGAGATAGCAGTGAAGATATTTCCATTGATATACAGATAGCTGCGTAGATATTTGCATGTTCATACAGATAGCGGTGTAGATATTTCCATGTTCATACAGATAGCGGTGTAGATATTTCCATGTTCATACAGAGAGCGGTGTAGATATTTCCATGTTCATACAGATAGCGGTGTAGGTATTTCCATTTTCCTACAGATAGCGGTGTAGGTATTTCCATGTTCATACAGTTAGCGGTGTAGATATTTCCATGTTCATACAGATGTCGGTTTAGATATTTACATGTTCATACAGATGGCGGTGTAAATATTTCCAAGTTCTTACAGATGGCGGTGTAGATATTTCCATGTTCATAGAGATGGCGGTGTAGATATTTCCATGTTTATGCAGATAGCGGTATAGATATTTCCATGTTTATACAGATGGTGCTGTAGATATTTCCATGTTTATAGAGATGGCGGTCTAGATATTTCCATGTTTATAGAGATAGTGGTGTAGTTATTTCCAAGTTTATAGAGACAGCATTGTAGATATTTCCATGTTTATACAGATAGCGGTGAAGTTATTGCCATGTTTATACAGATAGCGGTGTAGGTATTTCCATGTTTATAGAGATAGTGCTGTAGATAATTCCAATTTTATGCAGATAGCAGAGAAGATGTTTCCAAGTTCATACAGATAGCAGTGTAGATATTTCCACGTTTATAGAGATGGCTGTGTAGATATTTCCATGTTCATACAGATGGCGGTGTAGATATTTCCATTGTTATAGAGATGACGGTGTAGATATTTTCAGGTTTAAACAGATGGCAGTGTAGATATTTCCATGTTTACACTGATAGCGGTGTAGACATTTCCATGTTTACACAGATAGCGGTGTGGATATTTTCATGTTTATGCAGATAGCGGTGTTGATATTTCCATGTTCATACAGATAGCGGTGTAGATATTTCCATGTTCATACCAATAGCGGTGTAGATATTTCCATGTTCATACAGTTAGCGGTATAGATATTTCCATGTTTATACAGATGGTGGTGTAGATATTTCCATGTTTATGCAGATGGCGGTATAGATATTTCCATGTTTATACAGATGGTGGTTTAGATATTTCCATGTTCATACAGATGGCAGTGTAGATATTTCGAAATTTATATAGATAGCGCTGTAGTTATTTCTATATTTATATAGAAATCTGTGTAGATATTTTCATGTATATGCAGATAGCTGTGTAGATATTTCCACGTTCATGCAGATTGCGGTGTAGTTATTTCCATGTTCATCCAGATGCCGGTGTAGATACATCCATGTTCATAGAGATGGCGGTGAAGATATTTCCATGTTCATACAGATAGCTGTGTAGATATTTCCATGTTCATAGTGATGGCAGTGTAGATATTTCCATGTTGATACAGATAGCAGTGTAGTTATTTCCATGTTTATAGAGATAACAGTGTAGATATTTCCATTGATATACAGATATCGGTGTAGATATTTCCATGTTCATACAGATAGCGGTGTAGATATTTCCATGTTCATACAGAGAGCGGTGTAGATATTTCCATGTTCATACAGATAGCTGTGTAGATATTTCCATGTTCATACAGATAGCTGTGTAGATATTTCAATTTTCATACAGATAGCGGTGTAGATATTTCCATGTTCATACAGTTAGCGGTGTAGATATTTCCATTTTCATACAGATGGCGGTGTAGATATTTACATGTTCATACAGATGGCGGGGTAGATATTTCCATGTTCGTACGGATGGCAGTGTAGATATTTCCATGTTCATACAGGTGGCGGTGTAGATATTTCCATGTTTATACAGATAGCACTTTAGTTATTTCCATGTTTACAGAGATAGCAGGATAGATATTTCCATTGATATACAGATAGCTGTGTAGATATTTGCATGTTCATACAGATAGCAGTGTAGATATTTCCATATTCATACAGATAGCGGTGCAGATATTTCCATGTTCGTACAGAGAACGGTGTAGATATTTCCATGTTCATACAGACAGCCGTGTAGATATTTCCATGTTCATACAGATAGCAGTGTAGGTATTTCCATGTTCATACAGTTAGCGGTGTATATATTTCCATGTTCATACAGGTGGCGGTTTAGATATTTACATGTTCATACAGATGGCGGTGCAAATATTTATAAGTTCTTACAGATGGCGGTGTAGATATTTCCATGTTCATACAGATGGTGGTGTAGGTATTTCCATGTTCATACAAATGGCAGTTTAGATATTTCCATGTTCATAGAGATGGCGGTGTAGATATTTCCAGGTTCATACAAATGGCGGTGTAGATATTTCCATGTTCATAGAGATGGCCGTGTAGATATTTCCATGTTTATACAGATAGCAGTGTAGTTATTTCCATGTTTATAGAGATACCAGTGTGGATATTTCCATTGATATACAGATAGCTGTGTAGATATTTACATGTTCATACAGATAGCGGTGTAGATATTTCCATGTTCATACAGATAGCGGTGTAGATATTTCCATGTTCATACAGATAGCGGTGTAGATATTTCCATGTTCATACAGATAGCGGTGTAGATATTTCCATGTTCATACAGATAGCGGTGTAGATATTTCCATGTTCATACAGTTAGCAGTGTAGATATTTCCAGGTTCACACAGATGGCGGTGTAGATATTTACATGTTCATACAGATGGCGATGTAGATATTTCCATGTTCATACAGATAGCGGTGTAGAGATTTCCATGTTCATACATATAGCGGTGTAGATATTTCCATATTGATACAGATAGCGGTCTAGATATTTCCAGGTTCATACCAATAGCGGTGTAGACATTTCCATGTTCATACAGTTAGCGGTGTAGATATTTCCATGTTCATACAGATGGCGGTGTAGATATTTACATGTTCTTACAGATGGCGGTATAGATATTTCCAAGTTCGTACAGATGGCGGTGTAGATATTTCCATGTTTATACAGATAGCAGTGTATTTATTTCCATGTTTATAGAGATAGCAGTGTAGATATTTCCATTGATATACAGATAGCTGTGTAGATATTTGCATGGTCATAGAGATAGCGGTGTAGATATTTCCATGTTCGTACAGATAGCTGTGTAGATATTTCCATGTTGATACAGATAGCGGTGTAGATATTTCCATGTTCATACAGATAACGGTGTAGATATTTCCGTGTTCATACAGATAGCGGTGTAGATATTTCCATGTTCATACAGATGGCGGTGTAGATATTTACATGTTCATACAGATGGTGGTGTAGATATTTCCATGTTTATAGAGATGACGGTCTAGATATTTCCATGTTTACAGAGATAGTGGCGTAGTTATTTCCAAGTTTATAGAGACAGCGTTGTAGATATTTCCATGTTTATACAGATAGCGATGAAGATATTTCCATGTTTATACAGATAGCGGTGTAGATATTTCCATGTTTATACAGATAGCAGTGTAGATATTTCCATGTTTATAGAGATAGTGGTGTAGATAATTTCAATTTTATACATAGAGCAGTGTAGATATTTCCACGTTCATACGGATAGCGGTGTAGATATTTCCTCGTTTATATAGATGGCGGTGCAGATATTTCCATGTTCATACAGAGGACGGTGTAGATATTTCCATGTTTATTGGGATGGCGGTGTAGATGTTTTCATGTTTACACAGATGGCGGTGTAGATATTTCCATGTTTACACAGATGGCGGTGTAGACATTTCCATGTTTACACAGACAGCGGTGTGGATATTTCCATGTTTATACAGATAGCAGTGTAGTTATTTCCATGTTTATACAGATAGCAGTGCGGATATTTCCATGTTTATTCAGATAGCGGTGCGGATATTTCCATGTTTATACAGATAGTTGGGCAGATATTTCCATGTTTATACAGATAGCGGTGTAGAGATTTCCATCTTAATGCATATGGCAGTGTAGATATGTCCATGTTTGTACAGATGGCGGTGTAGATATTTCCATGTTCATACAGATGGCGGTGTAGATATTTCGAAGTTTATAGAGATAGCGCTGTAGTTATTTCCATATTTAAAGAGAAATCTGTGGAGATATTTCCATGTATATTCAGATAGCTGTGTAGATAGTTCCAGGTTCATGCAGATAGCGGTGTAGATATTTCCATGTTCATCCAGATGCCGGTGTACATATATCCATGTTCATACAGATGGCGGTGAAGATATTTCCATGTTCATACAGATGGTCGTGTAGATATTTCCATGTTCATACAAATGGCGGTGTAGATATTTCCATGTTCATAGAGATGGCGGTGTAGATATTTCCATGTTCATAAAAATGGCGGTGTAGATATTTCCATGTTCATAGAGATGGCGGTGTTGATGTTTCCATATTTATAGAGATAGCAGTGTAGTTATTTCCATGTTTATAGAGATAGTAGTGTAGATATTTCCATTGATATACAGATAGCTGTGTAGATATTCGCATGTTCATAAAGATACCAGTGTAGATATTTCCATGTTCATACAGATAGCGGTGTAGATATTTCCATGTTCCTACAGATAACGGTGTAGATATTTCCATGTTCATACAGATAGCGGTGTTGATATTTCCATGTTCAAACAGTTAGCGGTGTAGATATTTCCATGTTCATACAGATGGCGGTGTAGATATTTACATGTTCATACAGATGCGGGAAAGATATTTCCATGTTCGTACAGATGGCGGTGTAGATATTTCCATGTTCATAGAGATGGCGGTGTAGATATTTCCATGTTTATGCAGATAGCGGTATAGATATTTCCATGTTTATACAGATGGTAGTGTAGATATTTCCATGTTTATAGAGATGACGGTCTAGATATTTCCAAGTTTACAGAGATAGTGGCATAGTTATTTCCAAGTATATAGAGACAGCGTTGTAGATATTTCCATGTTTATACAGACAGTGGTGAAGATATTTCCATGTTTATACAGATAGCGGTGTAGATATTTCCATGTTTATACAGATAGCAGTGTAGATATTTCCATGTTTATGGAGATAGTGGTGTAGGTAATTTCAATTTTATACAGAGAGCAGTGTAGATATTTCCACGTTCATACAGATAGCGCTGTAGATATTTCCACGTTTATAGAGATGGCGGTGCAGATATGTCCATGTTCATACAGAGGACGGTGTAGATATTTCCGTGTTTATTGGGATGGCGGTGTAGACATTTCCATGTTTACACAGATAGCGGTGTGGATATTTCCATGTTTATGCAGATAGCGGTGTAGTTATTTCCTTGTTTATACAGAAAGCGGTGCGGATATTTCCATGTTAATACAGATAGTGGTGCAGATATTTCCATGTTTATACAGATAGCAGTGTAGATATTTCCATCTTAATACAGATGGCGGTGTAGATTCATCCATGTTCATACAGATAGCTGTTTATATATTTCCATGTTCGTACAGATAGTGGTGTAGATATTTCCATGTTGATACAGATAGCGGTGTAGATATTTCCATGTTCCTACAGATAACGGTGTAGATATTTCCATGTTCATGCAGATAGCGGTGTAGTTATTTCCATGTTCATCCAGATGCCGGTGTAGATTCATCCATGTTCATACAGATGGCGGTGAAGATATTTCCATGTTCATACAGATGGCTGTGTAGATATTTCCATGTTCATAGAGATGGCGGTGTAGATATTTCCATGTTGATACAGATAGCAGTGTAGTTATTTCCATGTTTATAAAGATAGCAGTGTAGATATTTCCATTGATATACAGAATGCAGTGTAGATATTTCCATGTTCATACAGATAGCGGTGTAGATATTTCCATGTTCATACAGATAGCAGTGTAGAGATTTCCATTTTCATACAGATAGCGGTGTAGATATTTCCATGTTCACACAGTTAGCGGTGTACATATTTCCATGTTCATACAGATGGCGGTGTAGATATTTACATGTTCATACAGATGGCGGTGTAGATATTTCCATGTTCGTACGGATGGCAGTGTAGATATTTCCATGTTCATACAGGTGGCGGTGTAGATATTTCCATGTTTATACAGATAGCAGTGTAGTTATTTCCATGTTTACAGAGATAGCAGTGAAGATATTTCCATTGATATACAGATAGCTGTGTAGATATTTGCATGTTCATACAGATAGCGGTGAAGATATTTCCATGTTCATACAGATAGCGGTGTAGATATTTCCATGTTCATACAGAGAGCGGTGTAGATATTTCCATGTTCATACAGATAGCGGTGTAGGTATTTCCATTTTCCTACAGATAGCGGTGTAGGTATTTCCATGTTCATACAGTTAGCGGTGTAGATATTTCCATGTTCATACAGTTGGCGGTTTAGATATTTACATGTTCATACAGATGGCGGTGTAAATATTTCCATGTTCTTACAGATGGCGGTGTAGATATTTCCATGTTCATAGAGATGGCGGTGTAGATATTTCCATGTTTATGCAGATAGCGGTATAGATATTTCCATCTTTGTACAGATAGCGGTGTAGATATTTCCATGTTCATACAGATAACGGTGTAGATATTTCCATGTTCATACAGATAGCGGTGTAGATATTTCCATGTTCATACAGTTAGGGGTGTATATATTTCCATGTTCATACAGATGGCGGTGTAGATATTTCCATGTTTATACAGATAGCAGTGTAGATATTTCCATGTTTATAGAGATAGCAGTGTAGATATTTCCATTGATATACAGATAGATGTCTAGATATTTGCATGTTCATACACATAGCGGTGTAGATATTTCCATGTTTATACACATAGCGGTGTAGATATTTCCATGTTCGTACAGATGGCGGTGTAGATATTTCCATGTTTATAGAGATGGCGGTGTAGATATTTTCATGTTTACACAGATGGCGGTGTAGATATTTCCACGTTTACACAGATAGCGGTGTAGACATTTCCATGTTTACACAGATAGCGGTGTGGATCTTTCCAGGTTTATGCAGATAGCGTTGTAGATATTTCCATGTTTATACAGATAGCGGTGTGGTTATTTCCATGTTTATACAGATAGTGGTGGAGATATTTCCATGTTTATACTGATAGCGGTGTAGATATTTCCATCTTATTACAGATGGCGGTGTAGATATATCCATGTTCGTACAGATGGCGATGTAGATATTTCCATGTTCATACAGATGGCGGTGTAGATATTTCAAAGTTTATAGAGATAGCGCTGTAGTTATTTCCATATTTATAGAGAAATCTGTGTAGATATTTCCATGTATATGCAGATAGCTGTGTAGATATTTCCATGTTCATACAGATAGCGGTGTAGATATTTCCATGTTCATAGAGATAACGGTGTAGATATTTACATCTTCATACAGATATCGGTACAGATATTTCCATGTTCATACAGTAAGCGGTGTAGATATTTCCATGTGCATACAGATGGCAGTGTAGATATTTACATGTTCATTCAGATGTCGGTGTAGTTATTTCCATGTTCGTACAGATGGCGTTGTAGATATTTCCATGTTCATAGAGATGGCGGCGTAGATATTTCCATGTTTATGCAGATAGCGGTATAGATATTTCCATGTTTATACAGATGGTGGTGTAGATATTTCCATGTTTCTACAGATGGCGGTCTGGATATTTCCATGTTTATAGAGATAGTGGTGTAGTTATTTCAGAGCTTATAGAGACAGCATTGTAGATATTTCCATGTTTACACAGATAGCGGTGAAGTTATTTCCATGTTTATACAGATAGCGGTGTAGATATTTCCATGTTTATACAGATAGCGGGGTAGATATTTCCATGTTTATAGACATACTGGGGTAGATAATTCCAATTTTATACAGATAGCAGTGTAGATATTTCCAAGTTCATACTGATAGCAGTGTAGATATTTCCACTTTTATAGAGATGGCGGTGTAGATATTTCCATGTTCATACAGATGGCGGTGTAGATATTTCCATGTTTATATAGATGGCGGTGTAGATATTTTCATGCTTACACAGATGGCATTGTAGATATTTCCATGTTTACACAGATAGCGGTGTAGGCATTTCTATGTTTACACAGATAGCGGTGTGGATATTTCCATGTTTATGCAGATAGCGGTGTAGATATTTCCATGTTTATACAGATAGCGGTGCGGTTATTTCCATGTTTATACAGATAGTCGTGCAGATATTTCCATGTTTATACTGATATCGGTGTAGATATTTCCTTCTTAAAACAGATGGAGGTGTAGATATGTCCATGTTCGTACAGATGGCGGTGTAGATATTTCCATGTTCATACAGATGGCGGTGTAGATATTTCGAAGTTTATAGAGATAGCGCTGTAGTTATTTCCATATTTATAGAGAAATCTGTGTAGATATTTCCATGTATATGCAGATAGCTGTGTAGATATTTCCATGTTCATGCAGATAGCGGTGTAGATATTTCGATGTTCATCGAGATGCCGGTGTACATATATCCATGTTCATACAGATAGCGGTGTAGATATTTCCATGTTCATACAGATAGCGGTGTAGATATTTCCATGTTCATACAGATAGCGGTGTAGGTATTTCCATGTTCATACAGATAGCGGTGTAGATATTTCCATGTTCATTCAGTTAGCGGTGTAGATATTTCCATGTTCATACAGAGGGCGGTGTAGATATTTACATGTTCATACAGATGGCGGTGTAGATATTTCCATGTTCATACAGATAGCGGTGTAGATATTTCCATGTTCGTACGGATGGCAGTGTAGATATTTCCATGTTCATAGAGATGGCGGTGTAGATATTTCCATGTTTATACAGATAGCAGTGTAGTTATTTCCATGTTTATAGAGATAGCAGTGTAGATATTTCCATTGATATACAGATAGCTGTGTAGATATTTGCATGGTCATACAGATAGCGGTGTAGATATTTCCATGTTAGTACAGATAGCGGTGTAGATATTTCCATGTTGATACAGATAGCGGTGTAGATATTTCCATGTTCCTACAGATAACGGTGTAGATATTTCCATGTTCATACAGATAGCGGTGTTGATATTTCCATGTTCAAACAGTTAGCGGTGTAGATATTTCCATGTTCATACAGATGGCGGTGTAGATATTTACATGTTCATACAGATGCGGGAAAGATATTTCCATGTTCGTACAGATGGCGGTGTAGATATTTCCATGTTCATAGAGATGGCGGTGTAGATATTTCCATGTTTATGCAGATAGCAGTGTAGATATTTCCATGTTTATAGAGATAGCAGTGTAGATATTTCCATTGATATACAGATAGATGTCTAGATATTTGCATGTTCATACACATAGCGGTGTAGATATTTCCATGTTTATACACATAGCGGTGTAGATATTTCCATGTTCGTACAGATGGCGGTGTAGATATTTCCATGTTTATAGAGATGGCGGTGTAGATATTTTCATGTTTACACAGATGGCGGTGTAGATATTTCCACGTTTACACAGATAGCGGTGTAGACATTTCCATGTTTACACAGATAGCGGTGTGGATCTTTCCAGGTTTATGCAGATAGCGTTGTAGATATTTCCATGTTTATACAGATAGCGGTGTGGTTATTTCCATGTTTATACAGATAGTGGTGGAGATATTTCCATGTTTATACTGATAGCGGTGTAGATATTTCCATCTTATTACAGATGGCGGTGTAGATATGTCCATGTTCGTACAGATGGCGATGTAGATATTTCCATGTTCATACAGATGGCGGTGTAGATATTTCAAAGTTTATAGAGATAACGCTGTAGTTATTTCCATATTTATAGAGAAATCTGTGTAGATATTTCCATGTATATGCAGATAGCTGTGTAGATATTTCCATGTTCATACAGATAGCGGTTTAGATATTTCCATGTTCATAGAGATAACGGTGTAGATATTTACATCTTCATACAGATAGCGGTACAGATATTTCCATGTTCATACAGTAAGCGGTGTAGATATTTCCATGTGCATACAGATGGCAGTGTAGATATTTACATGTTCATTCAGATGTCGGTGTAGATATTTCCATGTTCGTACAGATGGCGTTGTAGATATTTCCATGTTCATAGAGATGGCGGCGTAGATATTTCCATGTTTATGCAGATAGCGGTATAGATATTTCCATGTTTATACAGATGGTGGTGTAGATATTTCCATGTTTCTACAGATGGCGGTCTGGATATTTCCATGTTTATAGAGATAGTGGTGTAGTTATTTCAGAGCTTATAGAGACAGCATTGTAGATATTTCCATGTTTACACAGATAGCGGTGAAGTTATTTCCATGTTTATACAGATAGCGGTGTAGATATTTCCATGTTTATACAGATAGCGGGGTAGATATTTCCATGTTTATAGACATACTGGGGTAGATAATTCCAATTTTATACAGATAGCAGTGTAGATATTTCCAAGTTCATACTGATAGCAGTGTAGATATTTCCACTTTTATAGAGATGGCGGTGTAGATATTTCCATGTTCATACAGATGGCGGTGTAGATATTTCCATGTTTATATAGATGGCGGTGTAGATATTTTCATGCTTACACAGATGGCATTGTAGATATTTCCATGTTTACACAGATAGCGGTGTAGGCATTTCTATGTTTACACAGATAGCGGTGTGGATATTTCCATGTTTATGCAGATAGCGGTGTAGATATTTCCATGTTTATACAGATAGCGGTGCGGTTATTTCCATGTTTATACAGATAGTCGTGCAGATATTTCCATGTTTATACTGATATCGGTGTAGATATTTCCTTCTTAAAACAGATGGAGGTGTAGATATGTCCATGTTCGTACAGATGGCGGTGTAGATATTTCCATGTTCATACAGATGGCGGTGTAGATATTTCGAAGTTTATAGAGATAGCGCTGTAGTTATTTCCATATTTATAGAGAAATCTGTGTAGATATTTCCATGTATATGCAGATAGCTGTGTAGATATTTCCATGTTCATGCAGATAGCGGTGTAGATATTTCGATGTTCATCGAGATGCCGGTGTACATATATCCATGTTCATACAGATAGCGGTGTAGATATTTCCATGTTCATACAGATAGCGGTGTAGATATTTCCATGTTCATACAGATAGCGGTGTAGGTATTTCCATGTTCATACAGATAGCGGTGTAGATATTTCCATGTTCATTCAGTTAGCGGTGTAGATATTTCCATGTTCATACAGAGGGCGGTGTAGATATTTACATGTTCATACAGATGGCGGTGTAGATATTTCCATGTTCATACAGATAGCGGTGTAGATATTTCCATGTTCGTACGGATGGCAGTGTAGATATTTCCATGTTCATAGAGATGGCGGTGTAGATATTTCCATGTTTATACAGATAGCAGTGTAGTTATTTCCATGTTTATAGAGATAGCAGTGTAGATATTTCCATTGATATACAGATAGCTGTGTAGATATTTGCATGGTCATACAGATAGCGGTGTAGATATTTCCATGTTAGTACAGATAGCGGTGTAGATATTTCCATGTTGATACAGATAGCGGTGTAGATATTTCCATGTTCCTACAGATAACGGTGTAGATATTTCCATGTTCATACAGATAGCGGTGTTGATATTTCCATGTTCAAACAGTTAGCGGTGTAGATATTTCCATGTTCATACAGATGGCGGTGTAGATATTTACATGTTCATACAGATGCGGGAAAGATATTTCCATGTTCGTACAGATGGCGGTGTAGATATTTCCATGTTCATAGAGATGGCAGTGTAGATATTTCCATGTTTATGCAGATAGCGGTATAGATATTTCCATGTTTATACAGATGGTGGTGTAGATATTTCCATGTTTATAGAGATGGCGGTGCAGATATGTCCATGATCATACAGAGGACGGTGTAGATATTTACATGTTCATACAGATGGCGGTGTAGATATTTCCATGTTCGTACGGATGGCAGTGTAGATATTTCCATGTTCATACAGGTGGCGGTGTAGATATTTCCATGTTTATACAGATAGCAGTGTAGTTATTTCCATGTTTACAGAGATAGCAGTGAAGATATTTCCATTGATATACAGATAGCTGCGTAGATATTTGCATGTTCATACAGATAGCGGTGTAGATATTTCCATGTTCATACAGATAGCGGTGTAGATATTTCCATGTTCATACAGAGAGCGGTGTAGATATTTCCATGTTCATACAGATAGCGGTGTAGGTATTTCCATTTTCCTACAGATAGCGGTGTAGGTATTTCCATGTTCATACAGTTAGCGGTGTAGATATTTCCATGTTCATACAGATGGCGGTTTAGCTATTTACATGTTCATACAGATGGCGGTGTAAATATTTCCAAGTTCTTACAGATGGCGGTGTAGATATTTCCATGTTCATAGAGATGGCGGTGTAGATATTTCCATGTTTATGCAGATAGCGGTATAGATATTTCCATGTTTATACAGATGGTGCTGTAGATATTTCCATGTTTATAGAGATGGCGGTCTAGATATTTCCATGTTTATAGAGATAGTGGTGTAGTTATTTCCAAGTTTATAGAGACAGCATTGTAGATATTTCCATGTTTATACAGATAGCGGTGAAGTTATTGCCATGTTTATACAGATAGCGGTGTAGGTATTTCCATGTTTATAGAGATAGTGCTGTAGATAATTCCAATTTTATACAGATAGCAGAGAAGATGTTTCCAAGTTCATACAGATAGCAGTGTAGATATTTCCACGTTTATAGAGATGGCTGTGTAGATATTTCCATGTTCATACAGATGGCGGTGTAGATATTTCCATTGTTATAGAGATGACGGTGTAGATATTTTCAGGTTTAAACAGATGGCAGTGTAGATATTTCCATGTTTACACTGATAGCGGTGTAGACATTTCCATGTTTACACAGATAGCGGTGTGGATATTTTCATGTTTATGCAGATAGCGGTGTTGATATTTCCATGTTCATACAGATAGCGGTGTAGATATTTCCATGTTCATACCAATAGCGGTGTAGATATTTCCATGTTTATACAGATAGCAGAGAAGATATTTCCATGTTTATGGAGATAGTGGTGTAGATAATTTCAATTTTATACAGAGAGCAGTGTAGATATTTCCACGTTCATACAGATAGCGCTGTAGATATTTCCACGTTTATAGAGATGGCGGTGCAGACATGTCCATGTTCATACAGAGGACGGTGTAGATATTTCCGTGTTTATTGGGATGGCGGTGTAGACATTTCCATGTTTACACAGATAGCGGTGTGGATATTTCCATGTTTATGAAGATAGCGGTGTAGTTATTTCCTTGTTTATACAGAAAGCGGTGCGGATATTTCCATGTTAATACAGATAGTGGTGCAGATATTTCCATGTTTATACAGATAGCAGTGTAGATATTTCCATCTTAATACAGATGGCGGTGTAGATTCATCCATGTTCATACAGATAGCTGTGTATATATTTCCATGTTCGTACAGATAGTGGTGTAGATATTTCCATGTTGATACAGATAGCGGTGTAGATATTTCCATGTTCCTACAGATAACGGTGTAGATATTTCCATGTTCATGCAGATAGCGGTGTAGTTATTTCCATGTTCATCCAGATGCCGGTGTAGATTCATCCATGTTCATACAGATGGCGTTGAAGATATTTCCATGTTCATACAGATGGCTGTGTAGATATTTCCATGTTCATAGAGATGGCGGTGTAGATATTTCCATGTTGATACAGATAGCAGTGTAGTTATTTCCATGTTTATAAAGATAGCAGTGTAGATATTTCCATTGATATACAGAATGCAGTGTAGATATTTCCATGTTCATACAGATAGCGGTGTAGATATTTCCATGTTCATACAGATAGCAGTGTAGAGATTTCCATTTTCATACAGATAGCGGTGTAGATATTTCCATGTTCACACAGTTAGCGGTGTACATATTTCCATGTTCATACAGATGGCGGTGTAGATATTTACATGTTCATACAGATGGCGGTGTAGATATTTCCATGTTCGTACGGATGGCAGTGTAGATATTTCCATGTTCATACAGGTGGCGGTGTAGATATTTCCATGTTTATACAGATAGCAGTGTAGTTATTTCCATGTTTACAGAGATAGCTGTGAAGATATTTCCATTGATATACAGATAGCTGTGTAGATATTTGCATGTTCATACAGATAGCGGTGAAGATATTTCCATGTTCATACAGATAGCGGTGTAGATATTTCCATGTTCATACAGAGAGCGGTGTAGATATTTCCATGTTCATACAGATAGCGGTGTAGGTATTTCCATTTTCCTACAGATAGCGGTGTAGGTATTTCCATGTTCATACAGTTAGCGGTGTAGATATTTCCATGTTCATACAGTTGGCGGTTTAGATATTTACATGTTCATACAGATGGCGGTGTAAATATTTCCATGTTCTTACAGATGGCGGTGTAGATATTTCCATGTTCATAGAGATGGCGGTGTAGATATTTCCATGTTTATGCAGATAGCGGTATAGATATTTCCATCTTTGTACAGATAGCGGTGTAGATATTTCCATGTTCATACAGATAACGGTGTAGATATTTCCATGTTCATACAGATAGCGGTGTAGATATTTCCATGTTCATACAGTTAGGGGTGTATATATTTCCATGTTCATACAGATGGCGGTGTAGATATTTCCATGTTTATACAGATAGCAGTGTAGATATTTCCATGTTTATAGAGATAGCAGTGTAGATATTTCCATTGATATACAGATAGATGTCTAGATATTTGCATGTTCATACACATAGCGGTGTAGATATTTCCATGTTTATACACATAGCGGTGTAGATATTTCCATGTTCGTACAGATGGCGGTGTAGATATTTCCATGTTTATAGAGATGGCGGTGTAGATATTTTCATGTTTACACAGATGGCGGTGTAGATATTTCCACGTTTACACAGATAGCGGTGTAGACATTTCCATGTTTACACAGATAGCGGTGTGGATCTTTCCAGGTTTATGCAGATAGCGTTGTAGATATTTCCATGTTTATACAGATAGCGGTGTGGTTATTTCCATGTTTATACAGATAGTGGTGGAGATATTTCCATGTTTATACTGATAGCGGTGTAGATATTTCCATCTTATTACAGATGGCGGTGTAGATATGTCCATGTTCGTACAGATGGTGATGTAGATATTTCCATGTTCATACAGATGGCGGTGTAGATATTTCAAAGTTTATAGAGATAGCGCTGTAGTTATTTCCATATTTATAGAGAAATCTGTGTAGATATTTCCATGTATATGCAGATAGCTGTGTAGATATTTCCATGTTCATACAGATAGCGGTGTAGATATTTCCATGTTCATAGAGATAACGGTGTAGATATTTACATCTTCATACAGATATCGGTACAGATATTTCCATGTTCATACAGTAAGCGGTGTAGATATTTCCATGTGCATACAGATGGCAGTGTAGATATTTACATGTTCATTCAGATGTCGGTGTAGTTATTTCCATGTTCGTACAGATGGCGTTGTAGATATTTCCATGTTCATAGAGATGGCGGCGTAGATATTTCCATGTTTATGCAGATAGTGGTATAGATATTTCCATGTTTATACAGATGGTGGTGTAGATATTTCCATGTTTCTACAGATGGCGGTCTGGATATTTCCATGTTTATAGAGATAGTGGTGTAGTTATTTCAGAGCTTATAGAGACAGCATTGTAGATATTTCCATGTTTACACAGATAGCGGTGAAGTTATTTCCATGTTTATACAGATAGCGGTGTAGATATTTCCATGTTTATACAGATAGCGGGGTAGATATTTCCATGTTTATAGACATACTGGGGTAGATAATTCCAATTTTATACAGATAGCAGTGTAGATATTTCCAAGTTCATACTGATAGCAGTGTAGATATTTCCACGTTTATAGAGATGGCGGTGTAGATATTTCCATGTTCATACAGATGGCGGTGTAGATATTTCCATGTTTATATAGATGGCGGTGTAGATATTTTCATGCTTACACAGATGGCATTGTAGATATTTCCATGTTTACACAGATAGCGGTGTAGGCATTTCTATGTTTACACAGATAGCGGTGTGGATATTTCCATGTTTATGCAGATAGCGGTGTAGATATTTCCATGTTTATACAGATAGCGGTGTGGTTATTTCCATGTTTATACAGATAGTCGTGCAGATATTTCCATGTTTATACTGATATCGGTGTAGATATTTCCTTCTTAAAACAGATGGAGGTGTAGATATGTCCATGTTCGTACAGATGGCGGTGTAGATATTTCCATGTTCATACAGATGGCGGTGTAGATATTTCGAAGTTTATAGAGATAGCGCTGTAGTTATTTCCATATTTATAGAGAAATCTGTGTAGATATTTCCATGTATATGCAGATAGCTGTGTAGATATTTCCATGTTCATGCAGATAGCGGTGTAGATATTTCGATGTTCATCGAGATGCCGGTGTACATATATCCATGTTCATACAGATAGCGGTGTAGATATTTCCATGTTCATACAGATAGCGGTGTAGATATTTCCATGTTCATACAGATAGCGGTGTAGGTATTTCCATGTTCATACAGATAGCGGTGTAGATATTTCCATGTTCATTCAGTTAGCGGTGTAGATATTTCCATGTTCATACAGAGGGCGGTGTAGATATTTACATGTTCATACAGATGGCGGTGTAGATATTTCCATGTTCATACAGATAGCGGTGTAGATATTTCCATGTTCGTACGGATGGCAGTGTAGATATTTCCATGTTCATAGAGATGGCGGTGTAGATATTTCCATGTTTATACAGATAGCAGTGTAGTTATTTCCATGTTTATAGAGATAGCAGTGTAGATATTTCCATTGATATACAGATAGCTGTGTAGATATTTGCATGGTCATACAGATAGCGGTGTAGATATTTCCATGTTAGTACAGATAGCGGTGTAGATATTTCCATGTTGATACAGATAGCGGTGTAGATATTTCCATGTTCCTACAGATAACGGTGTAGATATTTCCATGTTCATACAGATAGCGGTGTTGATATTTCCATGTTCAAACAGTTAGCGGTGTAGATATTTCCATGTTCATACAGATGGCGGTGTAGATATTTACATGTTCATACAGATGCGGGAAAGATATTTCCATGTTCGTACAGATGGCGGTGTAGATATTTCCATGTTCATAGAGATGGCGGTGTAGATATTTCCATGTTTATGCAGATAGCAGTGTAGATATTTCCATGTTTATAGAGATAGCAGTGTAGATATTTCCATTGATATACAGATAGATGTCTAGATATTTGCATGTTCATACACATAGCGGTGTAGATATTTCCATGTTTATACACATAGCGGAGTAGATATTTCCATGTTCGTACAGATGGCGGTGTAGATATTTCCATGTTTATAGAGATGGCGGTGTAGATATTTTCATGTTTACACAGATGGCGGTGTGGATATTTCCACGTTTACACAGATAGCGGTGTAGACATTTCCATGTTTACACAGATAGCGGTGTGGATCTTTCCAGGTTTATGCAGATAGCGTTGTAGATATTTCCATGTTTATACAGATAGCGGTGTGGTTATTTCCATGTTTATACAGATAGTGGTGGAGATATTTCCATGTTTATACTGATAGCGGTGTAGATATTTCCATCTTATTACAGATGGCGGTGTAGATATGTCCATGTTCGTACAGATGGCGATGTAGATATTTCCATGTTCATACAGATGGCGGTGTAGATATTTCAAAGTTTATAGAGATAACGCTGTAGTTATTTCCATATTTATAGAGAAATCTGTGTAGATATTTCCATGTATATGCAGATAGCTGTGTAGATATTTCCATGTTCATACAGATAGCGGTTTAGATATTTCCATGTTCATAGAGATAACGGTGTAGATATTTACATCTTCATACAGATAGCGGTACAGATATTTCCATGTTCATACAGTAAGCGGTGTAGATATTTCCATGTGCATACAGATGGCAGTGTAGATATTTACATGTTCATTCAGATGTCGGTGTAGATATTTCCATGTTCGTACAGATGGCGTTGTAGATATTTCCATGTTCATAGAGATGGCGGCGTAGATATTTCCATGTTTATGCAGATAGCGGTATAGATATTTCCATGTTTATACAGATGGTGGTGTAGATATTTCCATGTTTCTACAGATGGCGGTCTGGATATTTCCATGTTTATAGAGATAGTGGTGTAGTTATTTCAGAGCTTATAGAGACAGCATTGTAGATATTTCCATGTTTACACAGATAGCGGTGAAGTTATTTCCATGTTTATACAGATAGCGGTGTAGATATTTCCATGTTTATACAGATAGCGGGGTAGATATTTCCATGTTTATAGACATACTGGGGTAGATAATTCCAATTTTATACAGATAGCAGTGTAGATATTTCCAAGTTCATACTGATAGCAGTGTAGATATTTCCACGTTTATAGAGATGGCGGTGTAGATATTTCCATGTTCATACAGATGGCGGTGTAGATATTTCCATGTTTATATAGATGGCGGTGTAGATATTTTCATGCTTACACAGATGGCATTGTAGATATTTCCATGTTTACACAGATAGCGGTGTAGGCATTTCTATGTTTACACAGATAGCGGTGTGGATATTTCCATGTTTATGCAGATAGCGGTGTAGATATTTCCATGTTTATACAGATAGCGGTGCGGTTATTTCCATGTTTATACAGATAGTCGTGCAGATATTTCCATGTTTATACTGATATCGGTGTAGATATTTCCTTCTTAAAACAGATGGAGGTGTAGATATGTCCATGTTCGTACAGATGGCGGTGTAGATATTTCCATGTTCATACAGATGGCGGTGTAGATATTTCGAAGTTTATAGAGATAGCGCTGTAGTTATTTCCATATTTATAGAGAAATCTGTGTAGATATTTCCATGTATATGCAGATAGCTGTGTAGATATTTCCATGTTCATGCAGATAGCGGTGTAGATATTTCGATGTTCATCGAGATGCCGGTGTACATATATCCATGTTCATACAGATAGCGGTGTAGATATTTCCATGTTCATACAGATAGCGGTGTAGATATTTCCATGTTCATACAGATAGCGGTGTAGGTATTTCCATGTTCATACAGATAGCGGTGTAGATATTTCCATGTTCATTCAGTTAGCGGTGTAGATATTTCCATGTTCATACAGAGGGCGGTGTAGATATTTACATGTTCATACAGATGGCGGTGTAGATATTTCCATGTTCATACAGATAGCGGTGTAGATATTTCCATGTTCGTACGGATGGCAGTGTAGATATTTCCATGTTCATAGAGATGGCGGTGTAGATATTTCCATGTTTATACAGATAGCAGTGTAGTTATTTCCATGTTTATAGAGATAGCAGTGTAGATATTTCCATTGATATACAGATAGCTGTGTAGATATTTGCATGGTCATACAGATAGCGGTGTAGATATTTCCATGTTAGTACAGATAGCGGTGTAGATATTTCCATGTTGATACAGATAGCGGTGTAGATATTTCCATGTTCCTACAGATAACGGTGTAGATATTTCCATGTTCATACAGATAGCGGTGTTGATATTTCCATGTTCAAACAGTTAGCGGTGTAGATATTTCCATGTTCATACAGATGGCGGTGTAGATATTTACATGTTCATACAGATGCGGGAAAGATATTTCCATGTTCGTACAGATGGCGGTGTAGATATTTCCATGTTCATAGAGATGGCAGTGTAGATATTTCCATGTTTATGCAGATAGCGGTATAGATATTTCCATGTTTATACAGATGGTGGTGTAGATATTTCCATGTTTATAGAGATGGCGGTGCAGATATGTCCATGATCATACAGAGGACGGTGTAGATATTTACATGTTCATACAGATGGCGGTGTAGATATTTCCATGTTCGTACGGATGGCAGTGTAGATATTTCCATGTTCATACAGGTGGCGGTGTAGATATTTCCATGTTTATACAGATAGCAGTGTAGTTATTTCCATGTTTACAGAGATAGCAGTGAAGATATTTCCATTGATATACAGATAGCTGCGTAGATATTTGCATGTTCATACAGATAGCGGTGTAGATATTTCCATGTTCATACAGATAGCGGTGTAGATATTTCCATGTTCATACAGAGAGCGGTGTAGATATTTCCATGTTCATACAGATAGCAGTGTAGGTATTTCCATTTTCCTACAGATAGCGGTGTAGGTATTTCCATGTTCATACAGTTAGCGGTGTAGATATTTCCATGTTCATACAGATGGCGGTTTAGATATTTACATGTTCATACAGATGGCGGTGTAAATATTTCCAAGTTCTTACAGATGGCGGTGTAGATATTTCCATGTTCATAGAGATGGCGGTGTAGATATTTCCATGTTTATGCAGATAGCGGTATAGATATTTCCATGTTTATACAGATGGTGGTGTAGATATTTCCATGTTTATAGAGATGGCGGTCTAGATATTTCCATGTTTATAGATATAGTGGTGTAGTTATTTCCAAGTTTATAGAGACAGCATTGTAGATATTTCCATGTTTATACAGATAGCGGTGAAGTTATTGCCATGTTTATACAGATAGCGGTGTAGGTATTTCCATGTTTATAGAGATAGTGCTGTAGATAATTCCAATTTTATACAGATAGCAGAGAAGATGTTTCCAAGTTCATACAGATAGCAGTGTAGATATTTCCACGTTTATAGAGATGGCTGTGTAGATATTTCCATGTTCATACAGATGGCGGTGTAGATATTTCCATTGTTATAGAGATGACGGTGTAGATATTTTCAGGTTTAAACAGATGGCAGTGTAGATATTTCCATGTTTACACTGATAGCGGTGTAGACATTTCCATGTTTACACAGATAGCGGTGTGGATATTTTCATGTTTATGCAGATAGCGGTGTTGATATTTCCATGTTCATACAGATAGCGGTGTAGATATTTCCATTTTCATACCAATAGCGGTGTAGATATTTCCATGTTCATACAGTTAGCGGTATAGATATTTCCATGTTTATACAGATGGTGGTGTAGATATTTCCATGTTTATGCAGATGGCGGTATAGATATTTCCATGTTTATACAGATGGTGGTTTAGATATTTCCATGTTCATACAGATGGCAGTGTAGATATTTCGAAATTTATATAGATAGCGCTGTAGTTATTTCTATATTTATATAGAAATCTGTGTAGATATTTTCATGTATATGCAGATAGCTGTGTAGATATTTCCACGTTCATGCAGATTGCGGTGTAGTTATTTCCATGTTCATCCAGATGCCGGTGTAGATACATCCATGTTCATAGAGATGGCGGTGAAGATATTTCCATGTTCATACAGATAGCTGTGTAGATATTTCCATGTTCATAGTGATGGCAGTGTAGATATTTCCATGTTGATACAGATAGCAGTGTAGTTATTTCCATGTTTATAGAGATAACAGTGTAGATATTTCCATTGATATACAGATATCGGTGTAGATATTTCCATGTTCATACAGATAGTGGTGTAGATATTTCCATGTTCATACAGAGAGCGGTGTAGATATTTCCATGTTCATACAGATAGCTGTGTAGATATTTCCATGTTCATACAGATAGCTGTGTAGATATTTCAATTTTCATACAGATAGCGGTGTAGATATTTCCATGTTCATACAGTTAGCGGTGTAGATATTTCCATTTTCATACAGATGGCGGTGTAGATATTTACATGTTCATACAGATGGCGGGGTAGATATTTCCATGTTCGTACGGATGGCAGTGTAGATATTTCCATGTTCATACAGGTGGCGGTGTAGATATTTCCATGTTTATACAGATAGCACTTTAGTTATTTCCATGTTTACAGAGATAGCAGGATAGATATTTCCATTGATATACAGATAGCTGTGTAGATATTTGCATGTTCATACAGATAGCAGTGTAGATATTTCCATATTCATACAGATAGCGGTGCAGATATTTCCATGTTCGTACAGAGAACGGTGTAGATATTTCCATGTTCATACAGACAGCCGTGTAGATATTTCCATGTTCATACAGATAGCAGTGTAGGTATTTCCATGTTCATACAGTTAGCGGTGTATATATTTCCATGTTCATACAGGTGGCTGTTTAGATATTTACATGTTCATACAGATGGCGGTGCAAATATTTATAAGTTCTTACAGATGGCGGTGTAGATATTTCCATGTTCATACAGATGGTGGTGTAGGTATTTCCATGTTCATACAAATGGCAGTTTAGATATTTCCATGTTCATAGAGATGGCGGTGTAGATATTTCCAGGTTCATACAAATGGCGGTGTAGATATTTCCATGTTCATAGAGATGGCCGTGTAGATATTTCCATGTTTATACAGATAGCAGTGTAGTTATTTCCATGTTTATAGAGATACCAGTGTGGATATTTCCATTGATATACAGATAGCTGTGTAGATATTTACATGTTCATACAGATAGCGGTGTAGATATTTCCATGTTCATACAGATAGCGGTGTAGATATTTCCATGTTCATACAGATAGCGGTGTAGATATTTCCATGTTCATACAGATAGCGGTGTAGATATTTCCATGTTCATACAGATAGCGGTGTAGATATTTCCATGTTCATACAGTTAGCAGTGTAGATATTTCCAGGTTCACACAGATGGCGGTGTAGATATTTACATGTTCATACAGATGGCGGTGTAGATATTTCCATGTTCATACAGATAGCGGTGTAGAGATTTCCATGTTCATACATATAGCGGTGTAGATATTTCCATATTGATACAGATAGCGGTCTAGATATTTCCATGTTCATACAGATGGCGGTGTAGATATTTACATGTTCTTACAGATGGCGGTATAGATATTTCCAAGTTCGTACAGATGGCGGTGTAGATATTTCCATGTTTATACAGATAGCAGTGTATTTATTTCCATGTTTATAGAGATAGCAGTGTAGATATTTCCATTGATATACAGATAGCTGTGTAGATATTTGCATGGTCATAGAGATAGCGGTGTAGATATTTCCATGTTCGTACAGATAGCTGTGTAGATATTTCCATGTTGATACAGATAGCGGTGTAGATATTTCCATGTTCATACAGATAACGGTGTAGATATTTCCGTGTTCATACAGATAGCGGTGTAGATATTTCCATGTTCATACAGTTAGCGGTGTAGATATTTACATGTTCATACAGATGGCGGTGTAGATATTTACATGTTCATACAGATGGCGGTATAGATATTTCCATGTTGGTACAGATGGTGGTGTAGATATTT
Source organism: Gorilla gorilla gorilla (assembly GCF_029281585.2). Lineage (NCBI taxonomy): Eukaryota > Metazoa > Chordata > Mammalia > Primates > Hominidae > Gorilla > Gorilla gorilla. The sequence goes on from NC_073244.2 coordinate 80,194,571, forward strand.
CCATGTTCATAGAGATGGCGGTGTAGATTTTTCCATGTTTATGCAGATAGCGGTATAGATATTTCCATGTTTATACAGATGGTGGTGTAGATATATCCATGTACCTACAGATAACGGTGTAGATATTTCCATGTTCATGCAGATAGCGGTGTAGTTATTTCCATGTTCATCCAGATGCCGGTGTAGATTCATCCATGTTCATACAGATGGCGGTGAAGATATTTCCATGTTCATACAGATGGCTGTGTAGATATTTCCATGTTCATAGAGATGGCGGTGTAGATATTTCCATGTTGATACAGATAGCGGTGTAGTTATTTCCATGTTTATAAAGATAGCAGTGTAGATATTTCCATTGATATACAGAATGCGGTGTAGATATTTCCATGTTCATACAGATAGCGGTGTAGATATTTCCATGTTCATACAGATAGCAGTGTAGATATTTCCATTTTCATACAGATAGCGGTGTAGCTATTTCCATGTTCACACAGTTAGCGGTGTAGATATTTCCATATTCATACAGATGGCGGTGTAAATATTTACATGTTCATACAGATGGCGGTGTAGATATTTCCATGTTCGTACGGATGGCAGTGTAGATATTTCCATGTTCATACAGGTGGCGGTGTAGATATTTCCATGTTTATACAGATAGCAGTGTAGTTATTTCCATGTTTACAGAGATAGCAGTGAAGATATTTCCATTGATATACAGATAGCTGTGTAGATATTTGCATGTTCATACAGATAGCGGTGTAGATATTTCCATGTTCATACAGATAGCGGTGTAGATATTTCCATGTTCATACAGAGAGCGGTGTAGATATTTCCATGTTCATACAGATAGCGGTGTAGGTATTTCCATTTTCCTACAGATAGCGGTGTAGGTATTTCCATGTTCATACAGTTAGCGGTGTAGATATTTCCATGTTCATACAGATGGCGGTTTAGATATTTACATGTTCATACAGATGGCGGTGTAAATATTTCCAAGTTCTTACAGATGGCGGTGTAGATATTTCCATGTTCATAGAGATGGCGGTGTAGATATTTCCATGTTTATGCAGATAGCGGTATAGATATTTCCATGTTTATACAGATGGTGGTGTAGATATTTCCATGTTTATAGAGATGGCGGTCTAGATATTTCCATGTTTATAGAGATAGTGGTGTAGTTATTTCCAAGTTTATAGAGACAGCATTGTAGATATTTCCATGTTTATACAGATAGCGGTGAAGTTATTGCCATGTTTATACAGATAGCGGTGTAGGTATTTCCTTTTTTATAGAGATAGTGCTGTAGATAATTCCAATTTTATACAGATAGCAGAGAAGATGTTTCCAAGTTCATACAGATAGCAGTGTAGATATTTCCACGTTTATAGAGACGGCTGTGTAGATATTTCCATGTTCATACAGATGGCGGTGTAGATATTTCCATGTTTATAGAGATGACGTTGTAGATATTTTCAGGTTTAAACAGATGGCAGTGTAGATATTTCCATGTTTACACTGATAGCGGTGTAGACATTTCCATGTTTACACAGATAGCGGTGTGGATATTTTCATGTTTATGCAGATAGCGGTGTTTATATTTCCATGTTCATACAGATAGCGGTGTAGATATTTCCATGTTCATACCTATAGCGGTGTAGATATTTCCATGTTCATACAGATAGCGGTGTAGATATTTCCATGTTCATACGAATAGCGGTGTAGAAATTTCCATGTTCATGTATTTAGCGGTGTAGATATTTCCATGTTCATACAGATGGAGAAGATATTTCCATGTTCATACAGATGGCGGTGTAGATATTTCCATGTACGTACAGATTGCGGTGTAGATATTTCCATGTTCGTACAGATGGCAGTGTAGATATTTCCATGTTCATACAGATAGCGGTGTAGATATTTCCATGTTCATACCAATAGCGGTGTAGATATTTCCATGTTCATACAGTTTGCGGTATAGATATTTCCATGTTTATACAGATGGTGGTGTAGATATTTCCATGTTTATGCAGATGGCGGTATACATATTTCCATGTTTATACAGATGGTGGTGTAGATATTTCCATGTTCATACAGATGGCAGTGTAGATATTTCGAAATTTATATAGATAGCGCTGTAGTTATTTCTATATTTATATAGAAATCTGTGTAGATATTTTCATGTATATGCAGATAGCTGTGTAGATATTTCCACGTTCATGCAGATTGCGGTGTAGTTATTTCCATGTTCATCCAGATGCCGGTGTAGATACATCCATGTTCATAGAGATGGCGGTGAAGATATTTCCATGTTCATACAGATAGCTGTGTAGATATTTCCATGTTCATAGTGATGGCGGTGTAGATATTTCCATGTTGATACAGATAGCAGTGTAGTTATTTCCATGTTTATAGAGATAACAGTGTAGATATTTCCATTGATATACAGATATCGGTGTAGATATTTCCATGTTCATACAGATAGCGGTGTAGATATTTCCATGTTCATACAGAGAGCGGTGTAGATATTTCCATGTTCATACAGATAGCTGTGTAGATATTTCCATGTTCATACAGATGGCGGTGTAGATATTTACATGTTCATACAGATGGCGGTGTAGATATTTCCATGTTCATACAGATAGCGGTGTAGATATTTCCATGTTCATACAGAGAGCGGTGTAGATATTTCCATGTTCATACAGATAGCTGTGTAGATATTTCCATGTTCATACAGATAGCTGTGTAGATAGTTCCATTTTCATACAGATAGCGGTGTAGATATTTCCATGTTCATACAGTTAGCGGTGTAGATATTTCCATGTTCATACAGATGGCGGTGTAGATATTTACATGTTCATACACATGGCGGGGTAGATATTTCCATGTTCGTACGGATGGCAGTGTAGATATTTCCATGTTCATACAGGTGGCGGTGTAGGTATTTCCATGTTTATACAGATAGCACTTTAGTTATTTCCATGTTTACAGAGATAGCAGTATAGATATTACCATTGATATACAGATAGCTGTGTAGATATTTGCATGTTCATACAGATAGCAGTGTAGATATTTCCATATTCATACAGATAGCGGTGCAGATATTTCCATGTTCATACAGAGAACGGTGTAGATATTTCCATGTTCATACAGACAGCGGTGTAGATATTTCCATGTTCATACAGATGGTGGTGTAGGTATTTCCATGTTCATACAAATGGCGGTGTAGATATTTCCATGTTCATAGAGATGGCGGTGTAGATATTTCCATTTTCATACAAATGGCGGTGTAGATATTTCCATGTTCATAGAGATGGCCGTGTAGATATTTCCATGTTTATACAGATAGCAGTGTAGTTACTTCCATGTTTATAGAGATACCAGTGTGGATATTTCCATTGATATACAGATAGCTGTGTAGATATTTACATGTTCATACAGATAGCGGTGTAGATATTTCCATGTTCATACAGATAGCGGTGTAGATATTTCCATGTTCATACAGATAGCGGTGTAGATATTTCCATGTTCATACAGATAGCGGTGTAGATATTTCCATGTTCATACAGATAGCGGTGTAGATATTTCCATGTTCATACAGTTAGCGGTGTAGATATTTCCATCTTCACACAGATGGCGGTGTAGATATTTACATGTTCATACAGATGGCGGTGTAGATATTTCCATGTTCATACAGATAGCGGTGTAGATATTTCCATGTTCATACATATAGCGGTGTAGATATTTCCATGTTGATACAGATAGCGGTCTAGATATTTCCAGGTTCATACCAATAGCGGTGTAGACATTTCCATGTTCATACAGTTAGCGGTGTAGATATTTCCATGTTCATACAGATGGGGGTGTAGATATTTACATATTCCTACAGATGGCGGTATAGATATTTCCATGTTCGTACAGATGGCGGCGTAGATATTTCCATGTTTATACAGATAGCAGTGTATTTATTTCCATGTTTATAGAGATAGCAGTGTACATATTTCCATTGATATACAGATAGCTGTGTAGATATTTGCATGGTCATACAGATAGCGGTGTAGACATTTCCATGTTCGTACAGATAGCTGTGTAGATATTTCCATGTTGATACAGATAGCGGTATAGATATTTCCATGTTCATACAGATAACGGTGTAGATATTTCCGTGTTCATACAGATAGCGGTGTAGGTATTTCCATGTTCATACAGTTAGCGGTGTAGATATTTACATGTTCATACAGATGGCGGTGTAGATATTTACATGTTCATACAGATGGCGGTATAGATATTTCCATGTTCGTACAGATGGTGGTGTAGATATTTCCATGTTCATAGAGATGGCGGTGTAGATATTTCCAAGTTTATGCAGATAGCGGTATAGATATTTCCATGTTTATACAGATGGTGGTGTAGATATTTCCATGTTTATAGAGATGACGGTCTAGATATTTCCATGTTTACAGAGATAGTGGCGTAGTTATTTCCAAGTTTATAGAGACAGCGTTGTAGATATTTCCTTGTTTATACAGATAGCGGTGAAGATATTTCCATGTTTATACAGATTGCGGTGTAGATATTTCCATGTTTATACAGATAGCAGTGTAGATATTTCCATGTTTATAGAGATAGTGGTGTAGATAATTTCAATTTAATACAGAGAGCAGTGTAGGTATTTCCAAGTTCATACAGATAGCGGTGTAGATATTTCCACGTTTATAGAGATGGCGGTGCAGATATTTCCATGTTCATACAGAGGACGGTGTAGATATTTCCATGTTTATAGGGATGGCGGTGTAGATATTTCCATGTTCATAGAGATGGCGGTGTTGATGTTTCCATATTTATAGAGATAGCAGTGTAGTTATTTCCATGTTTATAGAGATAGTAGTGTAGATATTTCCATTGATATACAGATAGCTGTGTAGATATTTGCGTGTTCATAGAGATATCAGTGTAGATATTTCCATGTTCATACAGATAGCGCTGTAGATATTTCCATGTTCATACAGATAGCGGTGTAGATATTTCCATGTTCATACAGATAGCGGTGTAGATATTTCCATGTTCATACAGATAGCGGTGTAGATATTTCCATGTTCATACAGTTAGCGGTTTAGATATTTCCATGTTCATACAGATGGCGGTGTAGATATTTTCATGTTTATACACATGGCGGTGTAGTTATTTCCATGTTCATACAGATAGCGGTGTAGATATTTCCATCTTCATACAGATAGCGGTGTAGATATTTCCATGTTCATACAGATAGCGGTGTAGATATTTCCATGTTCATACGAATAGCGGTGTAGACATTTCCATGTTCATGTATTTAGCGGTGTAGATATTTCCATGTTCATACAGATGGCGAAGATATTTCCATGTTCATACAGATAGCGGTGTAGATATTTCCATGTTCATACAGTTAGCGGTGTAGATATTTCCATGTTCATAGAGATGGCGGTGTAGATATTTCCATGTTCATAGTGATGGCGGTGTAGATATTTCCATATTTATACAGATAGCAGTGTAGTTATTTCCATGTTTATAGAGATAGCAGTGTAGATATTTCCATTGATATACAGATAGCTGTGTAGATATTTGCATGGTCATAAATATAGCGCTGTAGATATTTCCATGTTCGTACAGATAGCGGTGTAGATATTTCCATGTTCATACAGATAGCATTGTAGATATTTCCATGTTCATACAGATAACGGTGTAGATAATTCCATGTTCATACAGATAGCGGTGTAGATGTTTCCATGTTCATACAGTTAGCGGTGTAGATATTTCCATGTTCATACAAATGGCGGTGTAGATATTTCCATGTTCATACAGATGGCGGTATAGATATTTCCACGTTCGTACAGATGGCGTTGTAGATATTTCCATGTTCATAGAGATGGTGGTATAAATATTTCCATGTTTATGCAGATAGCGGTATAGATATTTCCATGTTTATACAGATTGTGGTGTAGATATTTCCATGTTTATGGAGATGGCGGTGTAGATATTTCCATGTTCATGGAGATGTCGGTGTAAATATTTCCATGTTTATAGGGATGGCGGAGTAGATATTTTCATGTTTACACAGATGGCGGTGTAGATATTTCCATGTTTACACAGAAAGCGGTGTAGACATTTCCATGTTTACACAGATAGCGGTGTGGATATTTCCATGTTTATGCAGATAGCGGTGTAGATATTTCCATGTTTATACAGATAGCGGTGCGGATATTTCCATTTTATACAGATAGTTGGGCAGATATTTCCATGTTTATACAGATAGCGGTGTAGATATTTCCATCTTAATACAGATGGCGGTGTAGATATGTCCATGTTTGTACAGATTGCGGTGTAGATATTTCCATGTTCATACAGATGGCGGTGTAGATATTTCGAAGTTTATAGAGATAGCGCTGTAGTTATTTCCATATTTATAGAGAAATCTGTGTAGATATTTCCGTGTATATTCAGATAGCTGTGTAGATATTTGCATGTTCGTGCAGATAGCGGTGTAGATATTTCCATGTTCATCCAGATGCCTGTGTACATATATCCATGTTCATACAGATGGCGGTGAAGATATTTCCATGTTCATACAGATGGTGGTGTAGATATTTCCATGTTCATACAGATGGTGGTGTAGATATTTCCATGTTCATAGAGATGGCGGTGTAGATATTTCCATGTTTATACAAATGGCGGTGTAGCTATTTACATGTTCATACAGATGGCGGTGTAGATATTTCCATGTTCATACAGATAGCAGTGTAGATATTTCTATGTTCATACAGATAGCGGTGTAGATATTTCCATGTTCATACAGGTAGCGGTGTATATATTTCCATGTTCATACCGATAGCGGTGTAGATATTTCCATGTTCATACAGTTAGCGGTGTAGATATTTCCATGTTCATACAGATGGCGGTGTAGATATTTACAAGTTCATACAGATGGCGGTGTAGATATTTCCATGTTCATACGGATGGCAGTGTAGATATTTCCATGTTCATACAGGTGGCGGTGTAGATATTTCCATGTTTATACAAATAGCAGTGTAGTTATTTCCATGTTCATAGAGACAGCTGTGTAGATATTTCCATTGATATACAGATAGCTGTGTAGATATTTGCATGTTCATACAGATAGAGGTGCAGGTATTTCCATGTTCATACAGATAGCGGTGTAGATATTTCCATGTTCATACAGATATCGGTGTAGATATTTCCATGTTCATACAGATAACGGTGTAGATATTTCCATGTTCATACAGATAGCAGTGTAGATATTTCCATGTTCATACAGTTAGTGGTGTAGATATTTCCATGTTCATACAGATGGCGGTGTAGATATTTACATGTTCATACAGATGGCAGTATAGATATTTGCATGTTCGCACAGATGGCGGTGTAGATATTTGCATGTTCATAGAGATGGCGGTGTAGATATTTCCATGTTTATGCACATAGCGGTATAAATATTTCCATGTTTATAAAGATGGTGGTGTAGATATTTCCATGTTTATAGAGATGGTGGTCTAGATATTTCCATGTTTACAGAGATAGTGGTGTAGTTATTTCCAAGTTTATAGAGACAGCGTTGTAGATATTTCCTTGTTTATACAGATAGCGGTGAAGATATTTCCATGTTTATACAGATAGCGGTGTAGATATCTCCATGTTTATACAGATAGCAGTGTAGATATTTCCATGTTTATAGAGATAGTGTTGTAGATAATTTCAATTTCATACAGATAGCGGTGTAGATATTTCCACGTTTATAGAGATGGCGGTGCAGATATTTCCATGTTCATACAGAGGACGGTGTAGGTATTTCCATGTTTATAGGGATGGCGGTGTAGATATTTTCATGTTTACACAGATGGTGGTGTAGATATTTCCATGTTTACACAGATAGCGGTGTAGACATTTCCATGTTTACACAGATGGCGGTTTGGATATTTCCATGTTTATGCAGATAGCAGTGTATATATTTCCATGTTTATACAGATAGCGGTGCGGATATTTCCATGTTTATTCAGATACCGGTGCGGATATTTCCATGTTTATACAGATAGTTGGGCAGATATTTCCATGTTTATACAGATAGCGGTGTAGATATTTCCATCTGAATACAGATGGCGGTGTAGATATGTCCATGATCGTACAGATGGCGGTGTAGATATTTCCATGTTCATACAGAATGCGGTGTAGATATGTCGAAGTTTATAGAGATAGCGATGTAGTTATTTCCATATTTATAGAGAAATCTGTGTAGATATTTCCATGTATATTCAGATAGCTGTGTAGATATTTCCATGTTCATCCAGATGCCGTTGTACATATATCCATGTTCATACAAATGGCGGTGAAGATATTTCCATGTTCATACAGATGGCGGTGTAGGTATTTCCATGTTCATACAAATGGCGGTGTAGAATTTCCATATTCATAGAGATGGCGGTGTAGATATTTCCAGGTTCATACAAATGGCGGTGTAGATATTTCCATGTTCATAGAGATGGCGGTGTAGATATTTCCATGTTTATACAGATAGCAGTGTAGTTATTTCCATGTTTATAGAGATACCAGTCTAGATATTTCCATTGATATACAGATAGCTGTGTAGATATTTGCATGTTCATGCAGATAGCGGTGAAGATATTTCCATGTTCATACAGATAGTGGTGTAGATATTTCCATGTTCATACAGATATCGGTTAGATATTTCCATGTTGATACAGATAGCGGTGTAGATATTTCCATGTTCATACAGATAGCGGTGTAGATATTTAAATGTTCATAGAGTTAGCGGTGTAGATATTTCCATGTTCATATAGATGGCGGTGTAGATATTTACATGTTGATACAGATGGCCGTGTAGATATTTCCATGTTCATACAGATAGCGGTGTAGATATTTTCATGTTCATACAGATAGCGGTGTAGATATTTCCATGTTCATACAGATAGCGGTGTAGATATTTCCATGTTCATACCAATAGCGGTGTAGACATTTCCATGTTCATACATTTAGCGGTGTAGATATTTCCAAGTTCATACAGATGGCGGTGAAGATATTTACATGTTCATGCAGATGGCGGTGTAGATATTTCCATGTTTGTACGGATGGCAGTGTAGATATTTCCATGTTCATACAGGTGGCGGTGTAGATATTTCCATGTTTATACAGATAGCAGTGTAGTTATTTCCATGTTAACAGAGATAGCGGTGTAGATATTTCCATTGATATACACATAGCTGTGTAGATATTTGGATGTTCATACAGATATCGGTGTAGATATTTCCATGTTCATACAGATAGCGGTGTAGATATTTCCATGTTCATACAGATAGCCGTGTAGATATTTCCATGTTCATACAGTTAGCGGTGAAGATATTTCCATGTTCATACACATGGCGGTGTAGATATTTACATGTTCATACAGATGGCGGTGTAGATATTTCCATGTTCGTACGGTTGGCAGTGTAGATATTTCCATGTTCATACAGGTGGTGGTGTAGATATTTCCATGTTTATACAGATAGCAGTGTACTTATTTCCATGTTTATAGAGACAGCTGTGTATATATTTCCATTGATATACAGATAGCGGTGTAGATATTTGCATGTTCATACAGATAGCGGTGTAGATATTTCCATGTTCATACAGATAGCGGTTTAGATATTTCCATGTTCATACAGATAGCGGTGTAGATATTTCCATGTTCATACAGATAACGGTGTAGATATTTCCATGTTCATACAGATAGCAGTGTAGATATTTCCATGTTCATACAGATGGCGGTGTAGACATTTACATGTTCATACAGATGGCGGTATAGATATTTCCATGTTCGTACAGATGGCGGTGTAGGTATTTGCATGTTCATAGAGATGTCGGTGTAGATATTTCCATGTTTATGCACATAGCGGTATAGATATTTCCATGTTCGTACAGTTAGCGGTGTAGATATTTCCATGTTCATACAGATGGCAGTGTAGATATTTACATGTTCATTCAGATGTCGGTGTAGATATTTCCATATTCGTACAGATGGTGTTGTAGATATTTCCATGTTCATACAGATGGCGGTATAGATATTTCCATGTTCGTACAGATGGCGGTGTAGATATTTCCATGTTTATACAGATAGCAGTGTAGTTATTTCCATGTTTATAGAGATAGCAGTGTAGATATTTCCATTGATATACAGATAGCTGTGTAGATATTTGCATGGTCATACAGATAGCGGTGTAGATATTTCCATGTTCGTACAGATAGCGTTGTAGATATTTCCATGTTGATACAGATAGCGGTGTAGATATTTCCATGTTCATACAGATAACGGTGTAGATATTTCCATGTTCATACAGATAGCGGTGTAGATATTTCCATGTTCATACAGTTAGCGGTGTAGATATTTCCATGTTCATACAGATGGCGGTGTAGATATTTACATGTTCATACAGATGGTGGTGTAGATATTTCCATGTTTATAGAGATGACGGTCTAGATATTTCCATGTTTACAGAGATAGTGGCGTAGTTATTTCCAAGTTTATAGAGACAGCGTTGTAGATATTTCCATGTTTATACAGATAGCGGTGAAGATATTTCCATGTTTATACAGATATCGGTGTAGATATTACCATGTTTATACAGATAGCCGTGTAGATATTTCCATGTTTATAGAGATAGTGGTGTAGATAATTTCAATTTTATACAGAGATCAGTGTAGATATTTCCACGTTCATACCGATAGCGGTGTAGATATTTCCACGTTTATAGAGATGGCGGTGCAGATATTTCCATGTTCATACAGAGGACGGTGTAGATATTTCCATGTTTATTGGGATGGCGGTGTAGATGTTTTCATGTTTACACAGATGGCGGTGTAGATATTTCCATGTTTGCACAGATGGCGGTGTAGACATTTCCATGTTTACACAGATAGCGGTGTGGATATTTCCATGTTTATGCAGATAGCAGTGTATATATTTCCATGTTTATACAGAGAGCGGTGCGGATATTTCCATGTTTATTCAGATAGCGGTGCGGATATTTCCATGTTTATGCAGATAGTTGGGCAGATATTTCCATGTTTATACAGATAGCGGTGTAGATATTTCCATCTTAATACAGATGGCGGTGTAGATATGTCCATGTTTGTACAGATGGCGGTGTAGATATTTCCATGTTCATACAGATGGCGGTGTAGATATTTCGAAGTTTATAGAGATAGCGCTGTAGTTATTTCCATATTTATAGAGAAATCTGTGGAGATATTTCCATGTATATTCAGATAGCTGTGTAGATAGATCCAGGTTCATGTAGATAGCGGTGTAGATATTTCCATGTTCATCCAGATGCCGGTGTACATATATCCATGTTCATACAGATGGCGGTGTAGATATTTACCTGTGCATACAGATGGCAGTATTGATATTTTCATGTTCGCAGAGATGGCGGTGTAGATATTTGCATGTTCATAGAGATGGCGGTGTAGATATTTCCATGTTCATAAAAATGGCGGTGTAGATATTTCCATGTTCCTAGAGATGGTGGTGTTGATGTTTCCATATTTATAGAGATAGCAGTGTAGTTATTTCCATGTTTATAGAGATAGTAGTGTAGATATTTCCATTGATATACAGATAGCTGTGTAGATATTTGCATGTTCATAAAGATACCAGTGTAGATATTTCCATGTTCATACAGATAGTTGTGTAGATATTTCCATGTTCATACAGATAGCGGTTTAGATATTTCCATGTTCATACAGATAGCGGTGTAGATATTTCCATGTTCATAGAGATGGTGGTATAAATATTTCCATGTTTATGCAGATAGCGGTATAGATATTTCCATGTTTATACAGATGGTGGTGTAGATATTTCCATGTTTATGGAGATGGCGGTGTAGATATTTCCATGTTCATGGAGATGGCGGTGTAAATATTTCCATGTTTATAGGGATGGCGGAGTAGATATTTTCATGTTTACACAGATGGCGGTGTAGATATTTCCAAGTTTACACAGATAGCGGTGTAGACATTTCCATGTTTACACAGATAGCGGTGTGGATATTTCCATGTTTATGCAGATAGCGGTGTAGATATTTCCATGTTTATACAGATAGCGGTGCGGATATTTCCATGTTTATGCAGATAGTTGGGCAGATATTTCCATGTTTATACAGATAGCGGTGTAGATATTTCCATCTTAATACAGATGGCGGTGTAGATATGTCCATGTTTGTACAGATGGCGGTGTAGATATTTCCATGTTCATACAGATGGCGGTGTAGATATTTCGAAGTTTATAGAGATAGCGCTGTAGTTATTTCCATATTTATAGAGAAATCTGTGGAGATATTTCCATGTATATTCAGATAGCTGTGTAGATAGATCCAGGTTCATGTAGATAGCGGTGTAGATATTTCCATGTTCATCCATATGCCGGTGTACATATATCCATGTTCATACAGATGGCGCTGTAGATATTTACCTGTGCATACAGATGGCAGTATTGATATTTTCATGTTCGCAGAGATGGCGGTGTAGATATTTGCATGTTCATAGAGATGGCGGTGTAGATATTTCCATGTTCATAAAAATGGCGGTGTAGATATTTCCATGTTCCTAGAGATGGTGGTGTTGATGTTTCCATATTTATAGAGATAGCAGTGTAGTTATTTCCATGTTTATAGAGATAGTAGTGTAGATATTTCCATTGATATACAGATAGCTGTGTAGATATTTGCATGTTCATAAAGATACCAGTGTAGATATTTCCATGTTCATACAGATAGTTGTGTAGATATTTCCATGTTCATACAGATAGCGGTTTAGATATTTCCATGTTCATACAGATAGCGGTGTAGATATTTCCATGTTCATAGAGATGGTGGTATAAATATTTCCATGTTTATGCAGATAGCGGTATAGATATTTCCATGTTTATACAGATGGTGGTGTAGATATTTCCATGTTTATGGAGATGGCGGTGTAGATATTTCCATGTTCATGGAGATGGCGGTGTAAATATTTCCATGTTTATAGGGATGGCGGAGTAGATATTTTCATGTTTACACAGATGGCGGTGTAGATATTTCCAAGTTTACACAGATAGCGGTGTAGACATTTCCATGTTTACACAGATAGCGGTGTGGATATTTCCATGTTTATGCAGATAGCGGTGTAGATATTTCCATGTTTATACAGATAGCGGTGCGGATATTTCCATGTTTATGCAGATAGTTGGGCAGATATTTCCATGTTTATACAGATAGCGGTGTAGATATTTCCATCTTAATACAGATGGCGGTGTAGATATGTCCATGTTTGTACAGATGGCGGTGTAGATATTTCCATGTTCATACAGATGGCGGTGTAGATATTTCGAAGTTTATAGAGATAGCGCTGTAGTTATTTCCATATTTATAGAGAAATCTGTGTAGATATTTCCGTGTATATTCAGATAGCTGTGTAGATATTTGCATGTTCATGCAGATAGCGGTGTAGATATTTCCATGTTCATCCAGATGCCGGTGTACATATATCCATGTTCATACAGATGGCGGTGAAGATATTTCCATGTTCATACAGATGGTGGTGTAGATATTTCCATGTTCATACAAATGGCGGTGTAGAAATTTCCATGTTCATAGAGATGGCGGTGTAGATATTTCCATGTTTATACAAATGGCGGTGTAGATATTTACATGTTCATACAGATGGCGGTGTAGATATTTCCATGTTCATACAGATAGCAGTGTAGATATTTCTATGTTCATACAGATAGCGGTGTAGCTATTTCCATGTTCATACAGGTAGCGGTGTAGATATTTCCATGTTCATACCGATAGCAGTGTAGATATTTCCATGTTCATACAGTTAGCGGTGTAGTTATTTCCATGTTCATACAGATGGCGGTGTAGATATTTACAAGTTCATACAGATGGCGGTGTAGATATTTCCATGTTCATACGGATGGCAGTGTAGATATTTCCATGTTCATACAGGTGGCGGTGTAGATATTTCCATGTTTATACAAATAGCAGTGTAGTTATTTCCATGTTCATAGAGACAGCTGTGTAGATATTTCCATTGATATACAGATAGCTGTGTAGATATTTGCATGTTCATACAGATAGCGGTGCAGATATTTCCATGTTCATACAGATAGTGGTGTAGATATTTCCATGTTCATACAGATATCGGTGTAGATATTTCCATGTTCATACAGATAACGGTGTAGATATTTCCATGTTCATACAGATAGCAGTGTAGATATTTCCATGTTCATACAGTTAGTGGTGTAGATATTTCCATGTTCATACAGATGGCGGTGTAGATATTTACATGTTCATACAGATGGCAGTATAGATATTTGCATGTTCGCACAGTTGGCGGTGTAGATATTTGCATGTTCATAGAGATGGCGGTGTAGATATTTCCATGTTTATGCACATAGCGGTATAGATATTTCCATGTTTATACAGATGGTGGTGTAGATATTTCCATGTTTATAGAGATGGTGGTCTAGATATTTCCATGTTTACAGAGATAGTGGTGTAGTTATTTCCAAGTTTATAGAGACAGCATTGTAGATATTTCCTTGTTTATACAGATAGCGGTGAAGATATTTCCATGTTTATACAGATAGCGGTGTAGATATATCCATGTTTATACAGATAGCAGTGTAGTTATTTCCATGTTTATAGAGATAGTGTTGTAGATAATTTCCATTTCATACAGAGAGCAGTGTAGATATTTCCAAGTTCATACAGATAGCGGTGTAGATATTTCCACGTTTATAGAGATGGCGGTGTAGATATTTCCATGTTCATACAGAGGACGGTGTAGGTATTTCCATGTTTATAGGGATGGCGGTGTAGATATTTTCATGTTTACACAGATGGCGGTGTAGATATTTCCATGTTTACACAGATAGCGGTGTTGACATTTCCATGTTTACACAGATAGCGGTGTGGATATTTGCATGTTTATGCAGATAGCAGTGTATATATTTCCATGTTTAAACAGATACCGGTGCGGATATTTCCATGTTTATACAGATAGTTGGGCAGATATTTCCATGTTTATACAGATAGCGGTGTAGATATTTCCATCTGAATACAGATGGCGGTGTAGATATGTCCATGATCGTACAGATGGCGGTGTAGATATTTCCATGTTTACACAGATAGCGGTGTGGATATTTCCATGTTTATGCAGATAGCAGTGTAGATATTTCCATGTTCATACAGATGGCGGTGTAGATATTTACATGTTCATACAGATGGCGGTGTAGGTATTTCCATGTTCATACAGATAGCGGTGTAGATATTTCCATGTTCATACAGATAGCGGTGTAGATATATCCATGTTCATACAGATAGCGGTGTAGATATTTCCATATTCATACCAATAGCGGTGTAGACATTTCCATGTTCATACATTTAGCGGTGTAGATATATCCATGTTTATACAGATGGCGGTGAAGTTATTTCCATGTTTATACAGACGGCAGTGTAGATATTTCCATGTTTGTACGGATTCCAGTGTAGATATTTCCATGTTCATACAGGAGGCGGTGTAGATATTTCCATGTTTATACTGATAGCAGTGTAGTTATTTCCATGTTAATAGAGATAGCTGTGTGGATATTTCCATTGATATACAGATAGCTGTGTAGATATTTGCATGTTCATACAGATAGCGGTGTAGATATCTCCATGTTCGTATAGATAGCGGTGTAGATATTTCCATGTTCATACAGTTAGCGGTGTAGATATTTCCATGTTCATACAGATGGCGGTATAGATATTTCCATGTCCATACAGACGGCGGTATAGATATCTCCATGTTCGTACAGGTAGCGGTGTAGATATTTCCATGTTCATACAGTTAGCGGTGTAGATATTTCCATGTTCATACAGATGGCGGTGTAGATATTTCCATGTCCATACAGATGGCGGTGTAGATATTTCCATGTTCATACAGATAGCGGTGTAGATATTTCCATGATCCTACAGATAGCGGTGTAGATATTTCCATGTTCATACAGATAGAGGCGTAGATATTTCCATGTTCATACCAATAGCGGTGTAAACATTTCCATGTTCATACATTTAGCGGTGTAGATATTTCCATGTTCATACAGATGGCGGTGTAGATATTTCCATGTTCATACAGATGGCGGAGTAGATATTTCCATGTTTGTACGGATGGCAGTGTAGATATTTCCATGTTCATACAGGTGGCGGTGTACATATTTCCATGTTTATACAGATAGCAGTGTAGTTATTTCCATGTTAATAGAGATATCTGTGTAGATATTTCCATTGATATACAGATAGCTGTGTAGATATTTGCATGTTCATACAGATAGCTTTGTAGATATTTCCATGTTCGTACAGATAGCGGTGTAGATAATTCCATGTTCATACAGATAGCGGTGTAGATATTTCCATGTTCATACAGATAACGGTGTAGACATTTCCATGTTCATACAGACAGCAGTGTAGATATTTCCATGTTCATACAGTTAGTGGTGTAGATATTTCCATGTTCATACAGTTAGCTGTGTAGATATTTCCATGTTCATGCAGATAGCAGTGTAGATATTTCCATGTTCATCCAGATGCTAGTGTACATATATCCATGTTCATACAGATGGCGGTGAAGATATTTCCATGTTCATACAGATGGTGGTGTATATATTTCCATGTTCATACAGATAGTGGTGTAGATCTTTCCATGTTCATACAAATGGCGGTGTAGATAGTTCCATGTTCATGGAGATGGCGGTGTAGATATTTCCATGTTCATACAAATGGCGGTGTAGATATTTCCATGTTCATAGAGATGGCGGGATAGATATTTCCATATTTATAGAGATAGCAGTGTAGATATTTCCATTTTTATAGAGATAGCAGTGTAGATATTTCCATTGATATACACATAGCTGTGTAGATATTTGCATGTTCATAGAGATAGCGGTGTAGATATTTCCATGTTCATAAAGATAGCGGTGAAGATATTTCCATGTTCATACAGATAGCAGTGTAGATATTTCCATGTTCATACAGATAGCGGTGTAGATATTTCCTTGTTCATACAGTTAGCGGTATAGATATTTCCATGTTCATACAGATGGCGGTGTAGATATTTACATGTTCATATAGATGGCGGTGTAGATATTTCCATGTTCATACAGATAGCGCCGTAGATATTTCCATGTTCATACCAATAGCGGTGTAGACATTTCCATGTTCATACATTTAGCGGTGTAGATATTTCCATGTTCATACAGATGGCGGTGAAGATATTCATATGTTCATACAGATGGCGGTGTAGATATTTCCATGTTTGTACGGATGGCAGTGTAGATATTTCCATGTTCATACAGGTGGCGGTGTAGATATTTCCATGTTTATACAGATAGCAGTGTAGTTATTTCCATGTTAATAGAGATAGTTGTGTAGATATTTCCATTGATATACAGATAGCTGTGTAGATATTTGCATGTTCATACAGATAGCGCCATAGATATTTCCATGTTCGTACAGATAGCGTTGTAGATATTTCCATGTTCATTCAGATAGCGGTGTAGATATTTCCATGTTCATACAGATAACGGTGTAGATATTTCCATGTTCATACAGACAGCGGTGTAGATATTTCCATGTTCATACAGTTAGCGGTGTAGATATTTCCATGTTCATACAGATGGCGGTGTAGATATTTTCATGTTCATACAGATGGCGGTATAGATATTTCCATGTTCGTACAGATGGCGATGTAGATATTTCCATGTTCATAGAGATGGTGGTGTAGATATTTCCATGTTTATGCAGATAGCGGTATAGATATTTCCAAGTTTATAGAGACAGCGTTGTAGATATTTCCGTGTTTATACAGATAGCGGTGAAGTTATTTCCATGTTTATACAGATAGCGGTGTAGATATTTCCATTTTTATACAGATAACAGTGTAGATATTTCCATGTATATAGAGATAGTGGTGTAGATATTTCCATGTTTATACAGATAGCGGTGCTGATATTTCCATGTTTATACAGGTAGCGGTGTAGATATTTCCATGTTTATACAAATAGCGGTGTAGATATTTCCATGTTTATACAGATAGCGGTGCGGATATTTCCATGTTTATTCAGATAGCGGTGCGGATATTTCCATGTTTATACAGATAGTTGGGCAGATATTTCCATGTTTATACAGATAGCGGTGTAGATATTTCCATCTTAATACAGATGGCGGTGTAGATATGTCCATGTTTGTACAGATGGCGGTGTAGATATTTCCATGTTCTTACAGATGGCGGTGTAGATATTTCGAAGTTTATTGAGATAGCGTTGTAGTTATTTCCATAATTATAGAGAAATCTGTGTAGATATTTCCATGTATATTCAGATAGCTGTGTAGATATTTCCATGTTCATGCAGATAGCGGTGTAGATATTTCCATCTTCATCCAGATGCCGGTGTACATATATCCATGATCATACAGATGGCGGTGAAGATATTTCCATGTTCATACAGATGGTGGTGTAGGTATTTCCATGTTCATACAAATGGCGGTGTAGATATTTCCATGTTCATAGAGATGGTGGTGTAGATATTTCCATGTTCATACAAATGGTGGTGTAGATATTTCCATGTTCATAGAGATGGCGGTGTAGATATTTCCATATTTATAGAGATAGCAGTGTAGTTATTTCCATGTTTATAGAGATAGCAGTGTTGATATTTCCATTGATATACAGATAGCTGTGTAGATATTTGCATGTTCATAGAGATAGCGGTGTAGATATTTCCATGTTCATGCAGATAGCGGTGTAGATATTTCCATGTTCATACAGATACCGGTGTAGATAATTCCATGTTCAAACAGATAGCGGTGTAGATATTTCCATGCTCATACAGATGGCGGTGTAGACAATTCCATGTTCATACAGTTAGCGGTGTTGATATTTCCATGTTCATACAGATAGCGGTGTAGATAATTCCATGTTCATACAGTTAGCTCTGTAGATATTTCCATGTTCATACAGATGGCGGTGTAGGTATTTGTATGTTCATACAGATGGCGGTGTAGATATTTCCATGTTCATACAGATAGCGGTGTAGATATTTCCATGTTCATACAGATAGCGGTGTAGATATATCCATCTTCATACCAATAGCGGTGTAGACATTTCCATGTTCATACATTTAGCGGTGTAGATATTTCCATGTTCATACAGATGGCGGTGAAGTTATTTCCATGTTTATACAGATGGCAGTGTAGATATTTCCATGTTTGTATGGATGGCAGTGTAGATATTTCCATGTTCATACAGGAGGCGGTGTAGATATTTCCATGTTTATACTGATAGCAGTGTAGTTATTTCCATGTTAATAGAGATAGCTGTGTGGATATTTCCATTGATATACAGATAGCTGTGTAGATATTTGAATGTTCATACAGATAGCGGTGTAGATATTTCCAGGTTCGTACAGATAGCGGTGTAGATATTTCCATGTTCATACAGTTAGCGGTGTAGATATTTCCATGTTCATACAGATGGCGGTATAGATATTTCCATGTCCATACAGTCGGTGGTATAGATATTTCTAAGTTCGTGCAGATAGCGGTGTAGATATTTCCATGTTCATACAGTTAGCGGTGTAGATATTTCCATGTTCATACAGATGGCAGTGTAGATATTTCCATGTTTATTCAGATAGCGGTGCGGATATTTCCATGTTTATACAGATAGTTGGGCAGATATTTCCATGTTTATACAGATAGTGGTGTAGATATTTCCATCTTAATACAGATGGCGGTGTAGATATGTCCATGTTCGTACAGATGGCGGTGTAGATATTTCCATGTTCATACAGATGGCGGTGTAGATATTTCGAAGTTTATAGAGATAGCGTTGTAGTTATTTCCATAATTATAGAGAAATCTGTGTAGATATTTCCATGTATATTCAGATAGCTGTGTAGATATTTCCATGTTCATGCAGATAGCGGTGTAGATATTTCCATCTTCATCCAGATGCCGGTGTACATATAACCATGTTCATACAGATGGCGGTGAAGATATTTCCATGTTCATACAGATGGTGGTGTAGATATTTCCATGTTCTTACAAATGGCGGTGTAGATATTTCCATGTTCATAGAGATGGTGGTGTAGATATTTCCATGTTCATACAAATGGTGGTGTAGATATTTCCATGTTCATAGAGATGGCGGTGTAGATATTTCCATATTTATAGAGATAGCAGTGTAGTTATTTCCATGTTTATAGAGATAGCAGTGTTGATATTTCCATTGATATACAGATAGCTGTGTAGATATTTGCATGTTCATAGAGATAGCGGTGTAGATATTTCCATGTTCATGCAGATAGCGGTGTAGATATTTCCATGTTCATACAGATACCGGTGTAGATAATTCCATGTTCATACAGATAGCGGTGTAGATATTTCCATGCTCATACAGATAGCGGTGTAGATACTTCCATGTTCATACTGTTAGCGGTGTTGATATTTCCATGTTCATACAGATAGCGGTGTAGGTAATTCCATGTTCATACAGTTAGCTCTGTAGATATTTCCATGTTCATACAGACGGCGGTGTAGGTATTTGTATGTTCATACAGATGGCGGTGTAGATATTTCCATGTTCATACAGATAGCGGTGTAGATATTTCCA
This sequence comes from Gorilla gorilla gorilla, assembly GCF_029281585.2. NCBI lineage: Eukaryota > Metazoa > Chordata > Mammalia > Primates > Hominidae > Gorilla > Gorilla gorilla. Next base: position 80,215,301 of record NC_073244.2, read on the forward strand.
TGTTCATACAGATAGCGGTGTAGATATATCCATCTTCATACCAATAGCGGTGTAGACATTTCCATGTTCATACATTTAGCGGTGTAGATATTTCCATGTTCATACAGATGGCGGTGAAGTTATTTCCATGTTTATACAGATGGAAGTGTAGATATTTCCATGTTTGTATGGATGGCAGTGTAGATATTTCCATGTTCATACAGGAGGCGGTGTAGATATTTCCATGTTTATACTGATAGCAGTGTAGTTATTTCCATGTTAATAGAGATAGCTTTGTGGATATTTCCATTGATATACAGATAGCTGTGTAGATATTTGCATGTTCATACAGATAGCGGTGTAGATATTTCCATGTTCGTACAGATAGCGGTGTAGATATTTCCGTGTTCATACAGACAGCGGTGTAGATACTTCCATGTTCATACAGATGGCGGTGTAGATATTTACATGTTCATACAAATGGCGGTATAGATATTTCCATGTTCGTACAGATGGCGGTGAAGATATTTCCATGTTCATACAGATAGCGGTATAGATATTTCCATATTTATACAGATGGTGGTGTAGATATTTCCATGTATATAGAGATGGCGGTCTAGATATTTCCATGTTTACAGAGATAGTGGTGTAGTTATTTCCAAGTTTATAGAGACCGCGTTGTATATATTTCCATGTTTATACAGATAGCAGTGAAGGTATTTCCATGTTTATACAGATAGCGGTGTAGACATTTCCATGTTTATGCAGATAGCAGTGAAGATATTTCCATGTTTATAGAGATAGTGGTGTAGATAATTTCAATTTTATACAAAGTGCAGTGTAGATATTTCCAAGTTCATACAGATAGTGGTGTAGATATTTCCAGGTTCATACAAATGGCGGTGTAGATATTTACATGTTCATACAAATGGCGGTATAGTTATTTCCATGTTCGTACAGATGGCGGTGTGGATATTTCCATGTTCATACCAATAGCGGTGTAGATATTTCCATGTTCATACAGTTAGCGGTGTAGATATTTCCATGTTCATACAGAAGGCGGTGTAGATATTTACATGTTCATACAGATGGCGGTGTAGATATTTCCATGTTCGTACGGATGGCAGTGTAGATGTTTCCATGTTCATACAGGTGGCGGTGTAGATATTTCCATGTTCATACAGATAGCGGTGTAGATATTTCCATGTTCATACAGATAGCGGTGTAGATAATTCCATGTTCATGCAGTTAGCTCTGTAGATATTTCCATGTTCATACAGATGGCGGTGTATTTATTTACATGTTCATACAGATGGCGGTGTAGATATTTCCATGTTCATACAGATAGCGGTGTAGATATTTCCATGTTCATACAGATAGCGGTGTAGATATTTCCATGTTCATTCAGATAGCGGTATAGATATTTCCATGTTCATACAGATAACGGTGAAGATATTTCCATGTTCATACAGATGGCGGTGTAGATATTTCCATGTATGTACGGACGGCAGTGTAGATATTTCCATGTTCATACAGGTGGGGGTGTAGATATTTCCATGTTTATACAGATAGCAGTGTAGTTATTTCCATGTTAATAGAGATAGCTGTGTGGATATTTCCATTGATATACAGATAGCTGTGTAGGTATTTGCATGTTCAAACAGATAGCGGTGTAGATATTTCCATGTTCGTACAGATAGAAGTGAAGATATTTCCATGTTTATACAGATAGCGGCGTAGATATTTCCATGTTTATACAGATAGCAGTGTAGATATTTCCATGTTTATAGAGATAGTGGTGTAGATAATTTCAATTTTATACAGAGAGCAGTGTAGATATTTCCAAGTTCATACAGATAGTGGTGTCGATATTTCCAGGTTCATACAAATGGCGGTGTAGATATTTCCATGTTCTTCCAGATAGCGGTGTAGTTATTTCCATGTTCATTCAGATAGCGGTGTTGATATTTCCATGTTCATACAGATAACGGTGTACATATTTCCATGTTCATACAGATAGCGGTATAGATATTTCCATGTTCGTACAGATGGCGGTGTAGATATTTCCATGTTCATAGAGATGGCGGTGTAGATATTTCCATGTTTATGCAGATAGCGGTATAGATATTTCCATGTTTATTCAGATGGTGGTGTAGATATTTCCATGTTTATAGAGATGGAGGTCTAGATATTTCCATGTTTACAGAGATAGTGGTGTAGTTATTTCCAAGTTTATAGAGACAGCGTGGTAAATATTTCCATGTTTATACAGATAGCTGTGAAGATATTTCCTTGTTTATACAGAGAGCGGTGTAGATATTTCCATGTTTATACAGATAGCAGTGTAGATATTTCCATGTTTATAGAGATAGTGGTGTAGATAATTTCAATTTTATACAGAGAGCAGTGTAGATATTTCCAAGTTCATACAGATAGCGGTGTAGATATTTCCACGTTTATAGAGATGGCGGTGTAGATATTTCCATGTTCATACAGATGGCGGTGTATATATTTCCATGTTTATAGGTATGGCGGTGTAGATATTTTCATGTTTACACAGATGGCGGTGTAGATATTTCCATGTTTACACAGATAGCGGTGTAGACATTTCCATGTTTACACAGATAGCGGTGTGGATATTTCCATGTTTATGCAGATAACAGTGTAGATATTTCCATGTTTATACAGATAGCGGTGCGGATATTTCCATGTTTATACAGATAGTTGGGCAGATATTTCCATGTTTATACAAATAGGGGTGTAGATATTTCCATCTTAATACAGATGGCGGTGTAGATATGTCCATGTTCGTACAGATGGCGGTGTAGAATTTCCATGTTCATACAGATGGCGGTGTAGATATTTCGAAGTTTATAGAGATAGCGCTGTAGTTATTTCCATATTTATAGAGAAATCGGTGTAGATATTTCCATGTATATTCAGATAGCTGTGTAGATATTTCCATGTTCATGCAGATAGCGGTGTAGATATTTCCATGTTCATCCAGATGCCGGTGTACATATATCCATGTTCATACCGATGGCGGTGAAGATATTTCCATGTTCATACAGATGGCGGTTTAGGTTTTTCCATGTTCATACAAATGGCGGTGTAGATATTTCCATGTTCATAGAGATGGCGGTGTAGATATTTCCAGGTTCATACAAATTGCGGTGTAGATATTTCCATGTTCATAGAGATGGCGGTGTAGATATTTCCAAGTTTATACAGATAGCAGTGTAGTTATTTCCATGTTTATAGAGATACCAGTCTGGATATTTCCATTGATATACAGATAGCTGTGTAGATATTTGCATGTTCATACAGATAGCGGTGTAGATATTTCCATGTTGATACAGATAGCGGTGTAGATATTTCCATGTTCATACCAATAGCGTTGTAGACATTTCCATGTTCATACAGTTAGCGGTGTAGATATTTCCATGTTCATACAGATAGCGGTGTCGATATTTCCATGTTCATACAGATAGCGGTGTAGATATTTCCATGTTCATACAGATAGCGGTGTAGATATTTCCATGTTCACACAGATAGCTGTGTAGATAATTCCATGTTCATACAGTTAGCGGTGTAGATATTTCCATGTTCATACAGAGGGCGGTGTAGATATTTACATGTTCATACATATGGCGGTGTAGGTATTTCCATGTTCATACAGATAGCGGTGTAGGTATTTCCATGTTCATACAGATAGTGGTGTAGATAATTCCATGTTCATACAGTTAGCTCTGTAGATATTTCCATGTTCATACAGATGGCGGTGTAGATATTTACATGTTCATACAGATGGCGGTGTAGATATTTCCAGGTTCACACAGATGGCGGTGTAGATATTTCCATGTTCATACCAATAGCGCTGTAGACATTTCCATGTTCATACATTTAGCGTTGTAGATATTTCCATGTTCATACAGATGGCGGTGAAGATATTTCCAGGTTCATACAGATGGCGGTGTAGATATTTCCATGTTTGTACTAATGGCTGTGTAGATATTTCCATGTTCATACAGGTGGCTGTGTAGATATTTCCATGTTTATACAGATAGCAGTGTTGTTATTTCCATGTTAATAGAGATAGCTTTGTGGATATTTCCATTGATATACAGATAGCTGTGTAGATATTTGCATGTTCATACAGATAGCGGTGTAGATATTTCCATGTTCGTACAGATAGCGGTGTAGATATTTCCATGTTCATACAGATAACGGTGTAGATATTTCCATGTTCATACAGACAGCGGTGTAGATACTTCCATGTTCATACAGATGGCGGTGTAGATATTTACATGTTCATACAAATGGCGGTATAGATATTTCCATGTTCGTACAGATGGCGGTGAAGATATTTCCATGTTCATACAGATAGCGGTATAGATATTTCCATATTTATACAGATGGTGGTGTAGATATTTCCATGTATATAGAGATGGCGGTCTAGATATTTCCATGTTTACAGAGATAGTGGTGTAGTTATTTCCAAGTTTATAGAGACAGCGTTGTAGATATTTCCATGTTTATACAGATAGCGGTGAAGATATTTCCATGTTTATACAGATAGCGGTGTAGATATTTCCATGTTTATACAGATAGCAGTGTAGATATTTCCATGTTTATAGAGATAGTGGTGTAGATAATTTCCATTTTATACAGAGAGCAGTGTAGATATTTCCAAGTTCATACAGATAGCGGTGTAGATATTTCCACATTTATAGAGATGGTGGTGTAGATATTTCCATGTTCATACAGAAGACGGTGTAGATATTTCCATGTTTACAGGGATGGCGGTGTAGACATTTTCATGTTTACACAGATGGCGGTGTAGATATTTCCATGTTTACATGGATAGAGGTGTAGACATTTCCATGTTTACACAGATAGCGGTGTGGATATTTCCATGTTTATGCAGATAGCAGTGTAGATATTTCCATGTTTATACAGATAGCGGTGCGGATATTTCCATGTTTATTCAGATAGCGGTGCGGATATTTCCATGTTTATACAGATAGTTGGGCAGATATTTCCATGTTTATACAGATAGCGGTGTAGATATTTCCATCTTAATACAGATGGCGGTGTAGATATGTCCATGTTTGTACAGATGGCGGTGTAGATATTTCCATGTTCATACAGATGGCGGTGTAGATATTTCGAAGTTTATAGAGATAGCGTTGTATTTATTTCCATAATTATAGAGAAATCTGTGTAGATATTTCCATGTATATTCAGATAGCTTTGTAGATATTTCCATGTTCATGCAGATAGCGGTGTAGATATTTCCATCTTCATCCAGATGCAGGTGTACATATATCCATGTTCATACAGATGGCGGTGAAGATATTTCCAGGTTCATACAAATGGCGGTGTAGATATTTCCATGTTCATAGAGATGGCGGTGTAGATATTTCCATATTTATGGAGATAGCAGTGTAGTTATTTCCATGTTTATAGAGATAGCAGTGTTGATATTTCCATTGATATACAGATAGCTGTGTAGATATTTGCAGGTTCATAGAGATAGCGGTGTAGATATTTCCATGTTCATACATATAGCGGTGTAGATATTTCCATGTTCGTACAGATACCGGTGTAGATATTTCCATGTTCATACAGATAGCGGGGTAGATATTTCCATGCTCATACAGATAGCGGTGTAGATAATTCCATGTTCATACAGTTAGCGGTGTTGATATTTCCATGTTCATACAGATGGCGGTGTAGATATTTACATGTTCATACAGATGGCGGTGTAGATATTTCCATGTTCATACAGAAAGCGATGTAGATATTTCCATGTTCATACAGATAGCGGTGCAGATAATTCCATGTTCATACAGTTAGCTCTGTAGATGTTTCCATGTTCATACAGATGGCGGTGTAGGTATTTGTATGTTCATACACATGGCGGTGTAGATATTTCCATGTTCATACAGATAGCGGTGTAGATATTTCCATGTTCATACAGATAGCGGTGTAGATATATCCATGTTCATACAGATAGCGGTGTAGATATTTCCATGTTCATACCAATAGCAGTGTAGACATTTCCATGTTCATACATTTAGCGGTGTAGATATTTCCATGTTCATATAGATGGCGGTGAAGTTATTTCCATGTTTATACAGATGGCCGTGTAGATATTTCCATGTTTGTACGGATGGCAGTGTAGATATTTCCATGTTCATACAGGAGGCGGTGTAGATATTTCCATGTTTATACGGGTAGAAGTGTATTTATTTCCATGTTAATAGAGATAGCTGTGTGGATATTTCCATTGATATACAGATAGCTGTGTAGATATTTGCATGTTCATACATATAGCGGTGTAGATATTTCCATGTTCGTACAGATAGCGGTGTAGATATTTCCATGTTCATACAGTTAGCGGTGTAGATATTTCCATGTTCATACAGATGGCGGTGTAGATATTTCCATGTCCATACAGATGGCGGTATAGATATTTAAATGTTCGTACAGATAGCAGTGTAGATATTTCCATGTTCATACAGTTAGCGGTGTAGATATTTCCATGTCCATACAGATGGCGGTATAGATATTTCCATGTTCGTACAGATAGCGGTGTAGATATTTCCATGTTCATACAGATAGCGGTATAGATATTTCCATGTTTATACACATGGTGGTGTGGATATTTCCATGTATATAGAGATGGCGGTCTAGATATTTCCATGTTTACAGATATAGTGGTGTAGTTATTTCCAAGTTTATAGAGACAGCGTTGTAGATATTTCCATGTTTATACAGATAGCAGTGAAGATATTTCCATGTTTATACAGATAGCGGTGTAGACATTTCCATGTTAATGCAGATAGCAGTGAAGCTATTTCCAAGTTTATTGAGATAGTGGTGTAGATAATTTCAATTTTATACAAAGTGCAGTGTAGATATTTCCAAGTTCATACAGATAGTGGTGTAGATATTTCCAGGTTCATACAAATGGCGGTGTAGATATTTACATGTTCATACAAATGGCGGTATAGTTATTTCCATGTTCGTACAGATGGCGGTGTGGATATTTCCATGTTTATACCAATAGCGGTGAAGATTTTTCCATGTTCATACAGTTAGCGGTGTAGATATTTCCATGTTCATACAGAAGGCGGTGTAGATATTTACATGTTCATACAGATGGCGGTGTAGATATTTCCATGTTCGTACGGATGGCAGTGTAGATATTTCCATGTTCATACAGGTGGCGGTGTAGATATTTCCATGTTTATACAGATAGCAGTGTAGTTATTTCCATGTTTATAGAGACAGCTGTGTAGATATTTCCATTGATATACAGATAGCTGTGTAGATATTTGCATGTTCATACAGATATCGGTGTAGATATTTCCATGTTCGTACAGATGGCGGTGTAGATATTTCCCTGTTCGTACAGATGGCGGTGTAGATATTTCCATGTTCATACAGATAACGGTGTAGATATTTCCGTGTTCATACAGATAGCGGTGTAGATATTTCCATGTTCATACAGTTAGCGGTGTAGATATTTCCATCTTCATACAGATGGCGGTGTAGATATTTACATGTTCATACAAATGGCGGTATAGATATTTCCATGTTCGTACAGATGGCGGTGTACATATTTCCATGTTCATAGAGATGGCGGTGTAGATATTTCCATGTTTATGCAGAGAGCGGTATAGTTATTTCCATGTTTATACAGATGGTGGTGTAGATATTTCCATGTTTATAGAGATAGCGGTCTAGATATTTCCATGTTTACAGAGATAGTGGTGTAGTTATTTCCAAGTTTATAGAGACAGCGTTGTAAATATTTCCATGTTTATACAGATAGCTGTGAAGATATTTCCTTGTTTATACAGAGAGCGGTGTAGATATTTCCATGTTTATACAGATAGCAGTGTAGATATTTCCATGTTTATAGAGATAGTGGTGTAGATAATTTCAATTTTATACAGAGAGCAGTGTAGATATTTCCAAGTTCATACAGATAGCGGTGTAGATATTTCCACGTTTATAGAGATGGCGGTGTAGATATTTCCATGTTCATACAGATGGCGGTGTATATATTTCCATGTTTATAGGTATGGCGGTGTAGATATTTTCATGTTTACACAGGTGGCGGTGTAGATATTTCCATGTTTACACAGATAGCGGTGTAGACATTTCCATGTTTACACAGATAGCGGTGTGGATATTTCCATGTTTATGCAGATAACAGTGTAGGTATTTCCATGTTTATAAAGATAGCGGTGCGGATATTTCCATGTTTATACAGATAGTTGGGCAGATATTTCCATGTTTATACAAATAGGGGTGTAGATATTTCCATCTTAATACAGATGGCTGTGTAGATATGTCCATGTTCGTACAGATGGCGGTGTAGAATTTCCATGTTCATACAGATGGCGGTGTAGATATTTCGAAGTTTATAGAGATAGCGCTGTAGTTATTTCCATATTTATAGAGAAATCGGTGTAGATATTTCCATGTATATTCAGATAGCTGTGTAGATATTTCCATGTTCATGCAGATAGCGGTGTAGATGTTTCCATGTTCATCCAGATGCCGGTTTACATATATCCATGTTCATACCGATGGCGGTGAAGATATTTCCATGTTCATACAGATGGCGGTTTAGGTTTTTCCATGTTCATACAAATGGCGGTGTAGATATTTCCATGTTCATAGAGATGGCGGTGTAGATATTTCCAGGTTCATACAAATTGCGGTGTAGATATTTCCATGTTCATAGAGATGGCGGTGTAGATATTTCCAAGTTTATACAGATAGCAGTGTAGTTATTTCCATGTTTATAGAGATACCAGTCTGGATATTTCCATTGATATACAGATAGCTGTGTAGATATTTACATGTTCATACAGATAGCGGTGTAGATATTTCCATGTTGATACAGATAGCGGTGTAGATATTTCCATGTTCATACCAATAGCGTTGTAGACATTTCCATGTTCATACAGTTAGCGGTGTAGATATTTCCATGTTCATACAGATAGCGGTGTCGATATTTCCATGTTCATACAGATAGCGGTGTAGATATTTCCATGTTCATACAGATAGCGGTGTAGATATTTCCATGTTCACACAGATAGCTGTGTAGATAATTCCATGTTCATACAGTTAGCGGTGTAGATATTTCCATGTTCATACAGAGGGCGGTGTAGATATTTACATGTTCATACATATGGCGGTGTAGGTATTTCCATGTTCATACAGATAGCGGTGTAGGTATTTCCATGTTCATACAGATAGTGGTGTAGATAATTCCATGTTCATACAGTTAGCTCTGTAGATATTTCCATGTTCATACAGATGGCGGTGTAGATATTTACATGTTCATACAGATGGCGGTGTAGATATTTCCAGGTTCATACAGATGGCGGTGTAGATATTTCCATGTTCATACCAATAGCGGTGTAGACATTTCCATGTTCATACATTTAGCGTTGTAGATATTTCCATGTTCATACAGATGGCGGTGAAGATATTTCCATTTTCATACAGATGGCGGTGTAGATATTTCCATGTTTGTACTAATGGCTGTGTAGATATTTCCATGTTCATACAGGTGGCTGTGTAGATATTTCCATGTTTATACAGATAGCAGTGTAGTTATTTCCATGTTAATAGAGATAGCTTTGTGGATATTTCCATTGATATACAGATAGCTGTGTAGATATTTGCATGTTCATACAGATAGCGGTGTAGATATTTCCATGTTCGTACAGATAGCGGTGTAGATATTTCCATGTTCATACAGATAACGGTGTAGATATTTCCATGTTCATACAGACAGCGGTGTAGATACTTCCATGTTCATACAGATGGCGGTGTAGATATTTACATGTTCATACAAATGGCGGTATAGATATTTCCATGTTCGTACAGATGGCGGTGAAGATATTTCCATGTTCATACAGATAGCGGTATAGATATTTCCATATTTATACAGATGGTGGTGTAGATATTTCCATGTATATAGAGATGGCGGTCTAGATATTTCCATGTTTACAGAGATAGTGGTGTAGTTATTTCCAAGTTTATAGAGACAGCGTTGTAGATATTTCCATGTTTATACAGATAGCGGTGAAGATATTTCCATGTTTATACAGATAGCGGTGTAGATATTTCCATGTTTATACAGATAGCAGTGTAGATATTTCCATGTTTATAGAGATAGTGGTGTAGATAATTTCAATTTTATACAGAGAGCAGTGTAGATATTTCCAAGTTCATACAGATAGCGGTGTAGATATTTCCACATTTATAGAGATGGTGGTGTAGATATTTCCATGTTCATACAGAAGACGGTGTAGATATTTCCATGTTTACAGGGATGGCGGTGTAGACATTTTCATGTTTACACAGATGGCGGTGTAGATATTTCCATGTTTACATGGATAGAGGTGTAGACATTTCCATGTTTACACAGATAGCGGTGTGGATATTTCCATGTTTATGCAGATAGCAGTGTAGATATTTCCATGTTTATACAGATAGCGGTGCGGATATTTCCATGTTTATTCAGATAGCGGTGCAGATATTTCCATGTTTATACAGATAGTTGGGCACATATTTCCATGTTTATACAGATAGCGGTGTAGATATTTCCATCTTAATACAGATGGCGGTGTAGATATGTCCATGTTTGTACAGATGGCGGTGTAGATATTTCCATGTTCATACAGATGGCGGTGTAGATATTTCGAAGTTTATAGAGATAGCGTTGTAGTTATTTCCATAATTATAGAGAAATCTGTGTAGATATTTCCATGTATATTCAGATAGATGTGTAGATATTTCCATGTTCATGCAGATAGCGGTGTAGATATTTCCATCTTCATCCAGATGCAGGTGTACATATATCCATGTTCATACAGATGGCGGTGAAGATATTTCCAGGTTCATACAAATGGCGGTGTAGATATTTCCATGTTCATAGAGATGGCAGTGTAGATATTTCCATATTTATGGAGATAGCAGTGTAGTTATTTCCATGTTTATAGAGATAGCAGTGTTGATATTTCCATTGATATACAGATAGCTGTGTAGATATTTGCACGTTCATAGAGATAGCGGTGTAGATATTTCCATGTTCATACAGATAGCGGTGTAGATATTTCCATGTTCGTACAGATACCGGTGTAGATATTTCCATGTTCATACAGATAGCGGGGTAGATATTTCCATGCTCATACAGATAGCGGTGTAGATAATTCCATGTTCATACAGTTAGCGGTGTTGACATTTCCATGTTCATACAGATGGCGGTGTAGATATTTACATGTTCATACAGATGGCGGTGTAGATATTTCCATGTTCATACAGAAAGCGATGTAGATATTTCCATGTTCATACAGATAGCGGTGCAGATAATTCCATGTTCATACAGTTAGCTCTGTAGATGTTTCCATGTTCATACAGATGGCGGTGTAGGTATTTGTATGTTCATACAGATGGCGGTGTAGATATTTCCATGTTCATACAGATAGCGGTGTAGATATTTCCATGTTCATACAGATAGCGGTGTAGATATATCCATGTTCATACAGATAGCGGTGTAGATATTTCTATGTTCATACCAATAGCAGTGTAGACATTTCCATGTTCATACATTTAGCGGTGTAGATATTTCCATGTTCATATAGATGGCGGTGAAGTTATTTCCATGTTTATACAGATGGCCGTGTAGATATTTCCATGTTTGTACGGATGGCAGTGTAGATATTTCCATGTTCATACAGGAGGCGGTGTAGATATTTCCATGTTTATACGGGTAGAAGTGTATTTATTTCCATGTTAATAGAGATAGCTGTGTGGATATTTCCATTGATATACAGATAGCTGTGTAGATATTTGCATGTTCATACAGATAGCGGTGTAGATATTTCCATGTTCGTACAGATAGCGGTGTAGATATTTCCATGTTCATAGAGATGGCGGTGTAGATATTTCCAGGTTCATACAAATTGCGGTGTAGATATTTCCATGTTCATAGAGATGGCGGTGTAGATATTTCCAAGTTTATACAGATAGCAGTGTAGTTATATCCATGTTTATAGAGATACCAGTCTGGATATTTCCATTGATATACAGATAGCTGTGTAGATATTTGCATGTTCATACAGATAGCGGTGTAGATATTTCCATGTTCATACAGATAGCGGTGTCGATATTTCCATGTTCATACAGATAGCGGTGTAGATATTTCCATGTTCATACAGATAGCGGTGTAGATATTTCCATGTTCACACAGATAGCTGTGTAGATAATTCCATGTTCATACAGTTAGCGGTGTAGATATTTCCATGTTCATACAGAGGGCGGTGTAGATATTTACATGTTCATACATATGGCGGTGTAGGTATTTCCATGTTCATACAGATAGCGGTGTAGGTATTTCCATGTTCATACAGATAGTGGTGTAGATAATTCCATGTTCATACAGTTAGCTCTGTAGATATTTCCATGTTCATACAGATGGCGGTGTAGATATTTACATGTTCATACAGATGGCGGTGTAGATATGTCCATGTTCGTACAGATGGCGGTGTAGAATTTCCATGTTCATACAGATGGCGGTGTAGATATTTCGAAGTTTATAGAGATAGCGCTGTAGTTATTTCCATATTTATAGAGAAATCGTTGTAGATATTTCCATGTATATTCAGATAGCTGTGTAGATATTTCCATGTTCATGCAGATAGCGGTGTAGATATTTCCATGTTCATCCAGATGCCGGTGTACATATATCCATGTTCATACCGATGGCGGTGAAGATATTTCCATGTTCATACAGATGGCCGTTTAGGTTTTTCCATGTTCATACAAATGGCGGTGTAGATATTTCCATGTTCATAGAGATGGCGGTGTAGATATTTCCAGGTTCATACAAATTGCGGTGTAGATATTTCCATGTCCATAGAGATGGCGGTGTAGATATTTCCAAGTTTATACAGATAGCAGTGTAGTTATTTCCATGTTTATAGAGATACCAGTCTGGATATTTCCATTGATATACAGATAGCTGTGTAGATATTTGCATGTTCATACAGATAGCGGTGTAGATATTTCCATGTTGATACAGATAGCGGTGTAGATATTTCCATGTTCATACCAATAGCGTTGTAGACATTTCCATGTTCATACAGATAGCGGTGTAGATATTTCCATGTTCATACAGATAGCGGTGTAGATATATCCATGTTCATACAGATAGCGGTGTAGATATTTCCATGTTCATACCAATAGCAGTGTAGACATTTCCATGTTCATACATTTAGCGGTGTAGATATTTCCATGTTCATATAGATGGCGGTGAAGTTATTTCCATGTTGATACAGATGGCCGTGTAGATATTTCCATGTTTGTACGGATGGCAGTGTAGATATTTCCATGTTCATACAGGAGGCGGTGTAGATATTTCCATGTTTATACGGGTAGAAGTGTATTTATTTCCATGTTAATAGAGATAGCTGTGTGGATATTTCCATTGATATACAGATAGCTGTGTAGATATTTGCATGTTCATACATATAGCGGTGTAGATATTTCCATGTTCGTACAGATAGCGGTGTAGATATTTCCATGTTCATACAGTTAGCGGTGTAGATATTTCCATGTTCATACAGATGGCGGTGTAGATATTTCCATGTCCATACAGATGGCGGTATAGATATTTAAATGTTCGTACAGATAGCAGTGTAGATATTTCCATGTTCATACAGTTAGCGGTGTAGATATTTCCATGTCCATACAGATGGCGGTATAGATATTTCCATGTTCGTACAGATAGCGGTGTAGATATTTCCATGTTCATACAGATAGCGGTATAGATATTTCCATGTTTATACACATGGTGGTGTGGATATTTCCATGTATATAGAGATGGCGGTCTAGATATTTCCATGTTTACAGAGATAGTGGTGTAGTTATTTCCAAGTTTATAGAGACAGCGTTGTAGATATTTCCATGTTTATACAGATAGCAGTGAAGATATTTCCATGTTTATACAGATAGCGGTGTAGACATTTCCATGTTTATGCAGATAGCAGTGAAGATGTTTCCAAGTTTATTGAGATAGTGGTGTAGATAATTTCAATTTTATACAAAGTGCAGTGTAGATATTTCCAAGTTCATACAGATAGTGGTGTAGATATTTCCAGGTTCATACAAATGGCGGTGTAGATATTTACATGTTCATACAAATGGCGGTATAGTTATTTCCATGTTCGTACAGATGGCGGTGTGGATATTTCCATGTTTATACCAATAGCGGTGAAGATATTTCCATGTTCATACAGTTAGCGGTGTAGATATTTCCATGTTCATACAGAAGGCGGTGTAGATATTTACATGTTCATACAGATGGCGGTGTAGATATTTCCATGTTCGTACGGATGGCAGTGTAGATATTTCCATGTTCATACAGGTGGCGGTGTAGATATTTCCATGTTTATACAGATAGCAGTGTAGTTATTTCCATGTTTATAGAGACAGCTGTGTAGATATTTCCATTGATATACAGATAGCTGTGTAGATATTTGCATGTTCATACAGATATCGGTGTAGATATTTCCATGTTCGTACAGATGGCGGTGTAGATATTTCCCTGTTCGTACAGATAGCGGTGTAGATATTTCCATGTTCATACAGATAACGGTGTAGATATTTCCGTGTTCATACAGATAGCGGTGTAGATATTTCCATGTTCATACAGTTAGCGGTGTAGATATTTCCATCTTCATACAGATGGCGGTGTAGATATTTACATGTTCATACAAATGGCGGTATAGATATTTCCATGTTCGTACAGATGGCGGTGTACATATTTCCATGTTCATAGAGATGGCGGTGTAGATATTTCCATGTTTATGCAGAGAGCGGTATAGTTATTTCCATGTTTATACAGATGGTGGTGTAGATATTTCCATGTTTATAGAGATGGCGGTCTAGATATTTCCATGTTTACAGAGATAGTGGTGTAGTTATTTCCAAGTTTATAGAGACAGCGTTGTAAATATTTCCATGTTTATACAGATAGCTGTGAAGATATTTCCTTGTTTATACAGAGAGCGGTGTAGATATTTCCATGTTTATACAGATATCAGTGTAGATATTTCCAGGTTTATAGAGATAGTGGTGTAGATAATTTCAATTTTATACAGAGAGCAGTGTAGATATTTCCAAGTTCATACAGATAGCGGTGTAGATATTTCCACGTTTATAGAGATGGCGGTGTAGATATTTCCATGTTCATACAGATGGCGGTGTATATATTTCCATGTTTATAGGTATGGCGGTGTAGATATTTTCATGTTTACACAGATGGCGGTGTAGATATTTCCATGTTTACACAGATAGCGGTGTAGACATTTCCATGTTTACACAGATAGCGGTGTGGATATTTCCATGTTTATGCAGATAACAGTGTAGATATTTCCATGTTTATAAAGATAGCGGTGCGGATATTTCCATGTTTATACAGATAGTTGGGCAGATATTTCCATGTTTATACAAATAGGGGTGTAGATATTTCCATCTTAATACAGATGGCGGTGTAGATATGTCCATGTTCGTACAGATGGCGGTGTAGAATTTCCATGTTCATACAGATGGCGGTGTAGATATTTCGAAGTTTATAGAGATAGCGCTGTAGTTATTTCCATATTTATAGAGAAATCGGTGTAGATATTTCCATGTATATTCAGATAGCTGTGTAGATATTTCCATGTTCATGCAGATAGCGGTGTAGATATTTCCATGTTCATCCAGATGCCGGTGTACATATATCCATGTTCATACCGATGGCGGTGAAGATATTTCCATGTTCATACAGATGGCGGTTTAGGTTTTTCCATGTTCATACAAATGGCGGTGTAGATATTTCCATGTTCATAGAGATGGCGGTGTAGATATTTCCAGGTTCATACAAATTGCGGTGTAGATATTTCCATGTTCATAGAGATGGCGGTGTAGATATTTCCAAGTTTATACAGATAGCAGTGTAGTTATTTCCATGTTTATAGAGATACCAGTCTGGATATTTCCATTGATATACAGATAGCTGTGTAGATATTTACATGTTCATACAGATAGCGGTGTAGATATTTCCATGTTGATACAGATAGCGGTGTAGATATTTCCATGTTCATACCAATAGCGTTGTAGACATTTCCATGTTCATACAGTTAGCGGTGTAGATATTTCCATGTTCATACAGATAGCGGTGTCGATATTTCCATGTTCATACAGATAGCGGTGTAGATATTTCCATGTTCATACAGATAGCGGTGTAGATATTTCCATGTTCACACAGATAGCTGTGTAGATAATTCCATGTTCATACAGTTAGCGGTGTAGATATTTCCATGTTCATACAGAGGGCGGTGTAGATATTTACATGTTCATACATATGGCGGTGTAGGTATTTCCATGTTCATACAGATAGCGGTGTAGGTATTTCCATGTTCATACAGATAGTGGTGTAGATAATTCCATGTTCATACAGTTAGCTCTGTAGATATTTCCATGTTCATACAGATGGCGGTGTAGATATTTACATTTTCATACAGATGGCGGTGTAGATATTTCCAGGTTCATACAGATGGCGGTGTAGATATTTCCATGTTCATACCAATAGCGGTGTAGACATTTCCATGTTCATACATTTAGCGTTGTAGATATTTCCATGTTCATACAGATGGCGGTGAAGATATTTCCATTTTCATACAGATGGCGGTGTAGATATTTCCATGTTTGTACTAATGGCTGTGTAGATATTTCCATGTTCATACAGGTGGCTGTGTAGATATTTCCATGTTTATACAGATAGCAGTGTAGTTATTTCCATGTTAATAGAGATAGCTTTGTGGATATTTCCATTGATATACAGATAGCTGTGTAGATATTTGCATGTTCATACAGATAGCGGTGTAGATATTTCCATGTTCGTACAGATAGCGGTGTAGATATTTCCATGTTCATACAGATAACGGTGTAGATATTTCCATGTTCATACAGACAGCGGTGTAGATACTTCCATGTTCATACAGATGGCGGTGTAGATATTTACATGTTCATACAAATGGCGGTATAGATATTTCCATGTTCGTACAGATGGCGGTGAAGATATTTCCATGTTCATACAGATAGCGGTATAGATATTTCCATATTTATACAGATGGTGGTGTAGATATTTCCATGTATATAGAGATGGCGGTCTAGATATTTCCATGTTTACAGAGATAGTGGTGTAGTTATTTCCAAGTTTATAGAGACAGCGTTGTAGATATTTCCATGTTTATACAGATAGCGGTGAAGATATTTCCATGTTTATACAGATAGCGGTGTAGATATTTCCATGTTTATACAGATAGCAGTGTAGATATTTCCATGTTTATAGAGATAGTGGTGTAGATAATTTCAATTTTATACAGAGAGCAGTGTAGATATTTCCAAGTTCATACAGATAGCGGTGTAGATATTTCCACATTTATAGAGATGGTGGTGTAGATATTTCCATGTTCATACAGAAGACGGTGTAGATATTTCCATGTTTACAGGGATGGCGGTGTAGACATTTTCATGTTTACACAGATGGCGGTGTAGATATTTCCATGTTTACATGGATAGAGGTGTAGACATTTCCATGTTTACACAGATAGCGGTGTGGATATTTCCATGTTTATGCAGATAGCAGTGTAGATATTTCCATGTTTATACAGATAGCGGTGCGGATATTTCCATGTTTATTCAGATAGCGGTGCGGATATTTCCATGTTTATACAGATAGTTGGGCACATATTTCCATGTTTATACAGATAGCGGTGTAGATATTTCCATCTTAATACAGATGGCGGTGTAGATATGTCCATGTTTGTACAGATGGCGGTGTAGATATTTCCATGTTCATACAGATGGCGGTGTAGATATTTCGAAGTTTATAGAGATAGCGTTGTAGTTATTTCCATAATTATAGAGAAATCTGTGTAGATATTTCCATGTATATTCAGATAGTTGTGTAGATATTTCCATGTTCATGCAGATAGCGGTGTAGATATTTCCATCTTCATCCAGATGCAGGTGTACATATATCCATGTTCATACAGATGGCGGTGAAGATATTTCCAGGTTCATACAAATGGCGGTGTAGATATTTCCATGTTCATAGAGATGGCGGTGTAGATATTTCCATATTTATGGAGATAGCAGTGTAGTTATTTCCATGTTTATAGAGATAGCAGTGTTGATATTTCCATTGATATACAGATAGCTGTGTAGATATTTGCACGTTCATAGAGATAGCGGTGTAGATATTTCCATGTTCATACAGATAGCGGTGTAGATATTTCCATGTTCGTACAGATACCGGTGTAGATATTTCCATGTTCATACAGATAGCGGGGTAGATATTTCCATGCTCATACAGATAGCGGTGTAGATAATTCCATGTTCATACAGTTAGCGGTGTTGATATTTCCATGTTCATACAGATGGCGGTGTAGATATTTACATGTTCATACAGATGGCGGTGTAGATATTTCCATGTTCATACAGAAAGCGATGTAGATATTTCCATGTTCATACAGATAGCGGTGCAGATAATTCCATGTTCATACAGTTAGCTCTGTAGATGTTTCCATGTTCATACAGATGGCGGTGTAGGTATTTGTATGTTCATACAGATGGCGGTGTAGATATTTCCATGTTCATACAGATAGCGGTGTAGATATTTCCATGTTCATACAGATAGCGGTGTAGATATATCCATGTTCATACAGATAGCGGTGTAGATATTTCTATGTTCATACCAATAGCAGTGTAGACATTTCCATGTTCATACATTTAGCGGTGTAGATATTTCCATGTTCATATAGATGGCGGTGAAGTTATTTCCATGTTTATACAGATGGCCGTGTAGATATTTCCATGTTTGTACGGATGGCAGTGTAGATATTTCCATGTTCATACAGGAGGCGGTGTAGATATTTCCATGTTTATACGGGTAGAAGTGTATTTATTTCCATGTTAATAGAGATAGCTGTGTGGATATTTCCATTGATATACAGATAGCTGTGTAGATATTTGCATGTTCATACAGATAGCGGTGTAGATATTTCCATGTTCGTACAGATAGCGGTGTAGATATTTCCATGTTCATAGAGATGGCGGTGTAGATATTTCCAGGTTCATACAAATTGCGGTGTAGATATTTCCATGTTCATAGAGATGGCGGTGTAGATATTTCCAAGTTTATACAGATAGCAGTGTAGTTATTTCCATGTTTATAGAGATACCAGTCTGGATATTTCCATTGATATACAGATAGCTGTGTAGATATTTGCATGTTCATACAGATAGCGGTGTAGATATTTCCATGTTCATACAGATAGCGGTGTCGATATTTCCATGTTCATACAGATAGCGGTGTAGATATTTCCATGTTCATACAGATAGCGGTGTAGATATTTCCATGTTCACACAGATAGCTGTGTAGATAATTCCATGTTCATACAGTTAGCGGTGTAGATATTTCCATGTTCATACAGAGGGCGGTGTAGATATTTACATGTTCATACATATGGCGGTGTAGGTATTTCCATGTTCATACAGATAGCGGTGTAGGTATTTCCATGTTCATACAGATAGTGGTGTAGATAATTCCATGTTCATACAGTTAGCTCTGTAGATATTTCCATGTTCATACAGATGGCGGTGTAGATATTTACATGTTCATACAGATGGCGGTGTAGATATTTCCAGGTTCATACAGATGGCGGTGTAGATATTTCCATGTTCATACCAATAGCGGTGTAGACATTTCCATGTTCATACATTTAGCGTTGTAGATATTTCCATGTTCATACAGATGGCGGTGAAAATATTTCCAGGTTCATACAGATGGCGGTGTAGATATTTCCATGTTTGTACTAATGGCTGTGTAGATATTTCCATGTTCATACAGGTGGCTGTGTAGATATTTCCATGTTTATACAGATAGCAGTGTAGTTATTTCCATGTTAATAGAGATAGCTTTGTGGATATTTCCATTGATATACAGATAGCTGTGTAGATATTTGCATGTTCATACAGATAGCGGTGTAGATATTTCCATGTTCGTACAGATAGCGGTGTAGATATTTCCATGTTCATACAGATAACGGTGTAGATATTTCCATGTTCATACAGACAGCGGTGTAGATACTTCCATGTTCATACAGATGGCGGTGTAGATATTTACATGTTCATACAAATGGCGGTATAGATATTTCCATGTTCGTACAGATGGCGGTGAAGATATTTCCATGTTCATACAGATAGCGGTATAGATATTTCCATATTTATACAGATGGTGGTGTAGATATTTCCATGTATATAGAGATGGCGGTCTAGATATTTCCATGTTTACAGAGATAGTGGTGTAGTTATTTCCAAGTTTATAGAGACAGCGTTGTAGATATTTCCATGTTTATACAGATAGCGGTGAAGATATTTCCATGTTTATACAGATAGCGGTGTAGATATTTCCATGTTTATACAGATAGCAGTGTAGATATTTCCATGTTTATAGAGATAGTGGTGTAGATAATTTCAATTTTATACAGAGAGCAGTGTAGATATTTCCAAGTTCATACAGATAGCAGTGTAGATATTTCCACATTTATAGAGATGGTGGTGTAGATATTTCCATGTTCATACAGAAGACGGTGTAGATATTTCCATGTTTACAGGGATGGCGGTGTAGACATTTTCATGTTTACACAGATGGCGGTGTAGATATTTCCATGTTTACATGGATAGAGGTGTAGACATTTCCATGTTTACACAGATAGCGGTGTGGATATTTCCATGTTTATGCAGATAGCAGTGTAGATATTTCCATGTTTATACAGATAGCGGTGCGGATATTTCCATGTTTATTCAGATAGCGGTGCGGATATTTCCATGTTTATACAGATAGTTGGGCACATATTTCCATGTTTATACAGATAGCGGTGTAGATATTTCCATCTTAATACAGATGGCGGTGTAGATATGTCCATGTTTGTACAGATGGCGGTGTAGATATTTCCATGTTCATACAGATGGCGGTGTAGATATTTCGAAGTTTATAGAGATAGCGTTGTAGTTATTTCCATAATTATAGAGAAATCTGTGTAGATATTTCCATGTATATTCAGATAGCTGTGTAGATATTTCCATGTTCATGCAGATAGCGGTGTAGATATTTCCATCTTCATCCAGATGCAGGTGTACATATATCCATGTTCATACAGATGGCGGTGAAGATATTTCCAGGTTCATACAAATGGCGGTGTAGATATTTCCATGTTCATAGAGATGGCGGTGTAGATATTTCCATATTTATGGAGATAGCAGTGTAGTTATTTCCATGTTTATAGAGATAGCAGTGTTGATATTTCCATTGATATACAGATAGCTGTGTAGATATTTGCACGTTCATAGAGATAGCGGTGTAGATATTTCCATGTTCATACAGATAGCGGTGTAGATATTTCCATGTTCGTACAGATACCGGTGTAGATATTTCCATGTTCATACAGATAGCGGGGTAGATATTTCCATGCTCATACAGATAGCGGTGTAGATAATTCCATGTTCATACAGTTAGCGGTGTTGATATTTCCATGTTCATACAGATGGCGGTGTAGATATTTACATGTTCATACAGATGGCGGTGTAGATATTTCCATGTTCATACAGAAAGCGATGTAGATATTTCCATGTTCATACAGATAGCGGTGCAGATAATTCCATGTTCATACAGTTAGCTCTGTAGATGTTTCCATGTTCATACAGATGGCGGTGTAGGTATTTGTATGTTCATACAGATGGCGGTGTAGATATTTCCATGTTCATACAGATAGCGGTGTAGATATTTCCATGTTCATACAGATAGCGGTGTAGATATATCCATGTTCATACAGATAGCGGTGTAGATATTTCCATGTTCATACCAATAGCAGTGTAGACATTTCCATGTTCATACATTTAGCGGTGTAGATATTTCCATGTTCATATAGATGGCGGTGAAGTTATTTCCATGTTTATACAGATGGCCGTGTAGATATTTCCATGTTTGTACGGATGGCAGTGTAGATATTTCCATGTTCATACAGGAGGCGGTGTAGATATTTCCATGTTTATACGGGTAGAAGTGTATTTATTTCCATGTTAATAGAGATAGCTGTGTGGATATTTCCATTGATATACAGATAGCTGTGTAGATATTTGCATGTTCATACAGATAGCGGTGTAGATATTTCCATGTTCGTACAGATAGCGGTGTAGATATTTCCATGTTCATACAGTTAGCGGTGTAGATATTTCCATGTTCATACAGATGGCGGTGTAGATATTTCCATGTCCATACAGATGGCGGTATAGATATTTAAATGTTCGTACAGATAGCAGTGTAGATATTTCCATGTTCATACAGTTAGCGGTGTAGATATTTCCATGTCCATACAGATGGCGGTATAGATATTTCCATGTTCGTACAGATAGCGGTGTAGATATTTCCATGTTCATACAGATAGCGGTATAGATATTTCCATGTTTATTCTCATGGTGGTGTGGATATTTCCATGTATATAGAGATGGCGGTCTAGATATTTCCATGTTTACAGAGATAGTGGTGTAGTTATTTCCAAGTTTATAGAGACAGCGTTGTAGATATTTCCATGTTTATGCAGATAGCAGTGAAGATATTTCCATGTTTATACAGATAGCGGTGTAGACATTTCCATGTTTATGCAGATAGCAGTGAAGATATTTCCAAGTTTATAGAGATAGTGGTGTAGATAATTTCAATTTTATACAAAGTGCAGTGTAGATATTTCCAAGTTCATACAGATAGTGGTGTAGATATTTCCAGGTTCATACAAATGGCGGTGTAGATATTTACATGTTCATACAAATGGCGGTATAGTTATTTCCATGTTCGTACAGATGGCGGTGTGGATATTTCCATGTTTATACCAATAGCCGTGAAGATATTTCCATGTTCATACAGTTAGCGGTGTAGATATTTCCATGTTCATACAGAAGGCGGTGTAGATATTTACATGTTCATACAGATGGCGGTGTAGATATTTCCATGTTCGTACGGATGGCAGTGTAGATATTTCCATGTTCATACAGGTGGCGGTGTAGATATTTCCATGTTTATACAGATAGCAGTGTAGTTATTTCCATGTTTATAGAGACAGCTGTGTAGATATTTCCATTGATATACAGATAGCTGTGTAGATATTTGCATGTTCATACAGATATCGGTGTAGATATTTCCATGTTCGTACAGATGGCGGTGTAGATATTTCCCTGTTCGTACAGATGGCGGTGTAGATATTTCCATGTTCATACAGATAACGGTGTAGATATTTCCGTGTTCATACAGATAGCGGTGTAGATATTTCCATGTTCATACAGTTAGCGGTGTAGATATTTCCATCTTCATACAGATGGCGGTGTAGATATTTACATGTTCATACAAATGGCGGTATAGATATTTCCATGTTCGTACAGATGGCGGTGTACATATTTCCATGTTCATAGAGATGGCGGTGTAGATATTTCCATGTTTATGCAGACAGCGGTATAGTTATTTCCATGTTTATACAGATGGTGGTGTAGATATTTCCATGTTTATAGAGATGGCGGTCTAGATATTTCCATGTTTACAGAGATAGTGGTGTAGTTATTTCCAAGTTTATAGAGACAGCGTTGTAGATATTTCCATGTTTATACAGATAGCGGTGAAGATATTTCCATGTTTATACAGATAGCGGTGTAGATATTTCCATGTTTATACAGATAGCAGTGTAGATATTCCCATGTTTATAGAGATAGAGGTGTAGATAATTTCAATTTTATACAGAGAGCAGTGTAGATATTTCCAAGTTCATACAGATAGCGGTGTAGATATTTCCACATTTATAGAGATGGCGGTGTAGATATTTCCATGTTCATACAGAGGACGGTGCAGATATTTCCATGTTCATACGGATGGCGGTGTAGATATTTTCATGTTTACACAGATGGCGGTGTAGATATTTCCATGTTTACATGGATAGCGGTGTAGACATTTCCATGTTTACACAGATTACGGTGTGGATATTTCCATGTTTATGCAGATAGCAGTGTAGATATTTCCATGTTTATACAGATAGCGGTGCGGATATTTCCATGTTTATTCAGATAGCGGTGCGCATATTTCCATGTTTATACAGATAGTTGGGCAGATATTTCCATGTTTATACAGATAGCGGTGTCGATATTTCCATCTTTATACAGATGGCGGTGTAGATATGTCCATGTTCGTACAGATGGCGGTGTAGATATTTCCAAGTTCATACAGATGGCGGTGTAGATATTTCGAAGTTTATAGAGATAGCTCTGTAGTTATTTCCATATTTATTGAGAAATCGGTGTAGATATTTCCATGTATATTCAGATAGCTGTGTAGATATTTCCATGTTCATGCAGATAGCGGTGTAGATATCTCCATGTTCATCCAGATGCCGGTGTACATATATCCATGTTCATACAGATGGCGGTGAAGATATTTTTACATGTTCATACAGATGGCAGTTTAGGTATTTCCATATTCATACAAATGGCGGTGTAGATATTTCCATGTTCATAGAGATGGCGGTGTAGATATTTCCATGTTCGTACGGATGGCAGTGTAAATATTTCCATGTTCATACAGGTGGCGGTGTAGACATTTCCATGTTTATACAGATAGCAGTGTAGTTATTTCCATGTTTATAGAGATAGCAGTGTATACATTTCTATTGATATACAGATAGCTGTGTAGATATTTGCATGGTCACACAGATAGCGGTGTAGATATTTCCATGTTCATGCAGATAGCGGTGTAGATATTTCCATGTTCATACAGATAGCGGTGTAGATATTTCCATGTTCTTACAGATAACGGTGTAGATATTTCCATGTCCATACAGACGGCGGTATAGATATTTCCATGTTCGTACAGATAGCGGTGTAG
The DNA here is from genome assembly GCF_029281585.2 of Gorilla gorilla gorilla. Lineage (NCBI taxonomy): Eukaryota > Metazoa > Chordata > Mammalia > Primates > Hominidae > Gorilla > Gorilla gorilla. The sequence goes on from NC_073244.2 coordinate 80,240,346, forward strand.
ATATTTCCATGTTCATACAGATAGCGGTGTAGATATTTCCATGTTCTTACAGATAACGGTGTAGATATTTCCATGTCCATACAGATGGCGGTATAGATATTTCCATGTTCGTACAGATGGCGGTGTAGGTATTTCCATGTTCATACAGATGGCGGTGTAGATATTTCCATGTTTATGCAGATAGCGGTTTAGATATTTCCATGTTTATACAGATGGTGGTGTAGATATTTCCATGTTTATAGAGATGGCAGTCCAGATATTTCCATGTTTACAGAGATAGTGGTGTAGTTATTTCCAAGTTTATAGAGACAGCGTTGTAGATATTTCCTTGTTTATACAGATAGCGGTGAAGATATTTCCATGTTTATACAGATAGCGGTGTAGATATTTCCATGTTTACACAGATATCAGTGTAGATATTTCGATGTTTATGGAGATAGTGGCGTAGATAATTTCAATTTTATACAGAGAGCAGTGTAGATATTTCCAAGTTCATACGGATAGCGGTGTAGATATTTCCACGTTTATAGAGATGGCGGTGTAGATATTTCCATGTTCATACAGAGGACGGTGTAGATATTTCCATGTTTATAGGGATGACAGTGTAGATATTTTCATGTTTACACCGATGGCGGTGTAGATATTTCCATGTTTACACAGATAGCGGTGTAGACATTTCCATGTTTACCCAGATAGCGGTGTGGATATTTCCATGTTTATGCAGATAGCAGTGTAGATATTTCCATGTTTATACATATAGCGGTGTGGATATTTCCATGTTTATTCAGATAGCGGTGCGGATATTTCCATGTTTATACAGATAGTTGGGCAGATATTTCCATGTTTCTACAGATAGCGGTGTAGATATTTCCATCTTAATTCAGATGGCGGTGTAGATATGTCCATGTTTGTACAGATGGCGTTGTAGATATTTCCATGTTCATTCAGATGGTGGTGTAGATATTTCGAAGTTTATAGAGATAGCGTTGTAGTTATTTCCATAATTATAGAGAAATCTGTGTAGATATTTCCATGTATATTCAGATAGCGGTGTAGATATTTCCATCTTCATCCAGATGCCGGTGTACATATATCCATGATCATACAGATGGCGGTGAAGATATTTCCATGTTCATACAGATGGTGGTGTAGATATTTCCATGTTCATACAAATGGCGGTGTAGATATTTCCATGTTCATAGAGATGGTGGTGTAGATATTTCCATGTTCATACAAATGGTGGTGTAGATATTTCCATGTTCATAGAGATGGCGGTGTAGATATTTAAATATTTATAGAGATAGCAGTGTAGTTATTTCCATGTTTATAGAGATAGCAGTGTTGATATTTCCATTGATATACAGATAGCTGTGTAGATATTTGCATGTTCATAGAAATAGCGGTGTAGATATTTCCATGTTCATGCAGATAGCGGTGTAGATATTTCCATGTTCATACAGATACCGGTGTAGATAATTCCATGTTCAAACAGATAGCGGTGTAGATATTTCCATGCTCATACAGGTGGCGGTGTAGATAATTCCATGTTCATACAGTTAGCGGTGTTGATATTTCCATGTTCATACAGATAGCGGTGTAGATAATTCCATGTTCATACAGTTAGCTCTGTAGATATTTCCATGTTCATACAGATGGCGGTGTAGGTATTTGTATGTTCATACAGATGGCGGTGTAGATATTTCCATGTTCATACAGATAGCGGTGTAGATATTTCCATGTTCATACAGATAGCGGTGTAGATATATCCATCTTCATACCAATAGCGGTGTAGACATTTCCATGTTCATACATTTAGCGGTGTAGATATTTCCATGTTCATACAGATGGCGGTGAAGTTATTTCCATGTTTATACAGATGGCAGTGTAGATATTTCCATGTTTGTATGGATGGCAGTGTAGATATTTCCATGTTCATACAGGAGGCGGTGTAGATATTTCCATGTTTATACTGATAGCAGTGTAGTTATTTCCATGTTAATAGAGATAGCTGTGTGGATATTTCCATTGATATACAGATAGCTGTGTAGATATTTGCATGTTCATACAGATAGCGGTGTAGATATTTCCATGTTCGTACAGATAGCGGTGTAGATATTTCCATGTTCATACAGTTAGCGGTGTAGATATTTCCATGTTCATACAGATGGCGGTATAGACATTTCCATGTCCATACAGACGGCGGTATAGATATTTCTAAGTTCGTGCAGATACCGGTGTAGATATTTCCATGTTCATACAGTTAGCGGTGTAGATATTTCCATGTTCATACAGATGGCGGTGTAGATATTTCCATGTTTATTCAGATAGCGGTGCGGATATTTCCATGTTTATACAGATAGTTGGGCAGATATTTCCATGTTTATACAGATAGCGGTGTAGATATTTCCATCTTAATACAGATGGCGGTGTAGATATGTCCATGTTCGTACAGATGGCGGTGTAGATATTTCCATGTTCATACAGATGGCGGTGTAGATATTTCGAAGTTTATAGAGATAGCGTTGTAGTTATTTCCATAATTATAGAGAAATCTGTGTAGATATTTCCATGTATATTCAGATAGCTGTGTAGATATTTCCATGTTCATGCAGATAGCGGTGTAGATATTTCCATCTTCATCCAGATGCCGGTGTACATATATCCATGTTCATACAGATGGCGGTGAAGATATTTCCATGTTCATACAGATGGTGGTGTAGATATTTCCATGTTCTTACAAATGGCGGTGTAGGTATTTCCATGTTCATAGAGATGGTGGTGTAGATATTTCCATGTTCATACAAATGGTGGTGTAGATATTTCCATGTTCATAGAGATGGCGGTGTAGATATTTCCATATTTATAGAGATAGCAGTGTAGTTATTTCCATGTTTATAGAGATAGCAGTGTTGATATTTCCATTGATATACAGATAGCTGTGTAGATATTTGCATGTTCATAGAGATAGCGGTGTAGATATTTCCATGTTCATGCAGATAGCGGTGTAGATATTTCCATGTTCATACAGATACCGGTGTAGATAATTCCATGTTCATACAGATAGCGGTGTAGATATTTCCATGCTCATACAGATAGCGGTGTAGATAATTCCATGTTCATACTGTTAGCGGTGTTGATATTTCCATGTTCATACAGATAGCGGTGTAGATAATTCCATTTTCATACAGTTAGCTCTGTAGATATTTCCATGTTCATACAGACGGCGGTGTAGGTATTTGTATGTTCATACAGATGGCGGTGTAGATATTTCCATGTTCATACAGATAGCCGTGTAGATATTTCCATGTTCATACAGATAGCGGTGTAGATATATCCATCTTCATACCAATAGCGGTGTAGACATTTCCATGTTCATACATTTAGCGGTGTAGATATTTCCATGTTCATACAGATGGCGGTGAAGTTATTTCCATGTTTATACAGATGGCAGTGTAGATATTTCCATGTTTGTATGGATGGCAGTGTAGATATTTCCATGTTCATACAGGAGGCGGTGTAGATATTTCCATGTTTATACTGATAGCAGTGTAGTTATTTCCATGTTAATAGAGATAGCTGTGTGGATATTTCCATTGATATACAGATAGCTGTGTAGATATTTGCATGTTCATACAGATAGCGGTGTAGATATTTCCATGTTCATACAGATAGCGGTGTAGATATTTCCATGTTCATACAGTTAGCGGTGTAGATATTTCCATGTTCATACAGATGGCGGTATAGATATTTCCATGTCCATACAGACGGCGGTATAGATATTTCTAAGTTCGTGCAGATAGCGGTGTAGATATTTCCATGTTCATACAGTTAGCGGTGTAGATATTTCCATGTTCATACAGATGGTGGTGTAGATATTTCCATGTCCATACAGATGGCGGTATAGATATTTCCATGTTCGTACAGATAGCGGTGTAGATATTTCCATGTTCATACAGATAGCGGTATAGATATTTCCATGTTTATACAGATGGAGGTGTGGATATTTGCATGTATATAGAGATGGCGGTCTAGATACTTCCATGTTTACAGAGATAGCGGTGTAGTTATTTCCAAGTTTATAGAGACCGCGTTGTAGATATTTCCATGTTTATACAGATAGCAGTGAAGGTATTTCCATGTTTATACAGATAGCGGTGTAGACATTTCCATGTTTATGCAGATAGCAGTGAAGATATTTCCATGTTTATAGAGATAGTGGTGTAGGTAATTTCAATTTTATACAAAGTGCAGTGTAGATATTTCCAAGTTCATACAGATAGTGGTGTAGATATTTCCAGGTTCATACAAATGGCGGTGTAGATATTTACATGTTCATACAAATGGCGGTATAGTTATTTCCATGTTCGTACAGATGGCGGTGTGGATATTTCCATGTTCATACCAATAGCGGTGTAGATATTTCCATGTTCATACAGTTAGCGGTGTAGATATTTCCATGTTCATACAGCAGGCGGTGTAGATATTTACATGTTCATACAGATGGCGGTGTAGATATTTCCATGTTTGTACGGATGGCAGTGTAGATATTTCCATGTTCATACAGGTGGCGGTGTAGATATTTCCATGTTCATACAGATAGCGGTGTAGATATTTCCATGTTCATACAGATAGCGGTGTAGATAATTCCATGTTCATGCAGTTAGCTGTGTAGATATTTCCATGTTCATACAGATGGCGGTGTAGATATTTACATGTTCATACAGATGGCGGTGTAGATATTTCCATGTTCATACAGATAGCGGTGTAGATATTTCCATGTTCATACAGATAGCGGTGTAGATATTTCCATGTTCATTCAGATAGCGGTGTAGATATTTCCATGTTCATACAGATAACGGTGAAGATATTTCCATGTTCATACAGATGGCGGTGTAGATATTTCCATGTATGTACGGACGGCAGTGTAGATATTTCCATGTTCATACAGGTGGGGGTGTAGATATTTCCATGTTTATACAGATAGCAGTGTAGTTATTTCCATGTTAATAGAGATAGCTGTGTGGATATTTCCATTGATATACAGATAGCTGTGTAGATATTTGCATGTTCAAACAGATAGCGGTGTAGATATTTCCATGTTCGTACAGATAGAAGTGAAGATATTTCCATGTTTATACAGATAGCGGCGTAGATATTTCCATGTTTATACAGATAGCAGTGTAGATATTTCCATGTTTATAGAGATAGTGGTGTAGATAATTTCAACTTTATACAGAGAGCAGTGTAGATATTTCCAAGTTCATACAGATAGTGGTGTCGATATTTCCAGGTTCATACAAATGGCGGTGTAGATATTTCCATGTTCTTCCAGATAGCGGTGTAGTTATTTCCATGTTCATTCAGATAGCGGTGTTGATATTTCCATGTTCATACAGATAACGGTGTACATATTTCCATGTTCATACAGATAGCGGTATAGATATTTCCATGTTCGTACAGATGGCGGTGTAGATATTTCCATGTTCATAGAGATGGCGGTGTAGATATTTCCATGTTTATGCAGATAGCGGTATAGATATTTCCATGTTTATTCAGATGGTGGTGTAGATATTTCCATGTTTATAGAGATGGAGGTCTAGATATTTCCATGTTTACAGAGATAGTGGTGTAGTTATTTCCAAGTTTATAGAGACAGCGTTGTAAATATTTCCATGTTTATACAGATAGCTGTGAAGATATTTCCTTGTTTATACAGAGAGCGGTGTAGATATTTCCATGTTTATACAGATAGCAGTGTAGATATTTCCATGTTTATAGAGATAGTGGTGTAGATAATTTCAATTTTATACAGAGAGCAGTGTAGATATTTCCAAGTTCATACAGATAGCGGTGTAGATATTTCCACGTTTATAGAGATGGCGGTGTAGATATTTCCATGTTCATACAGATGGCGGTGTATATATTTCCATGTTTATAGGTATGGCGGTGTAGATATTTTCATGTTTACACAGATGGCGGTGTAGATATTTCCATGTTTACACAGATAGCGGTGTAGACATTTCCATGTTTACACAGATAGCGGTGTGGATATTTCCATGTTTATGCAGATAACAGTGTAGATATTTCCATGTTTATACAGATAGCGGTGCGGATATTTCCATGTTTATACAGATAGTTGGGCAGATATTTCCATGTTTATACAAATAGGGGTGTAGATATTTCCATCTTAATACAGATGGCGGTGTAGATATGTCCATGTTCGTACAGATGGCGGTGTAGAATTTCCATGTTCATACAGATGGCGGTGTAGATATTTCGAAGTTTATAGAGATAGCGCTGTAGTTATTTCCATATTTATAGAGAAATCGGTGTAGATATTTCCATGTATATTCAGATAGCTGTGTAGATATTTCCATGTTCATGCAGATAGCGGTGTAGATATTTCCATGTTCATCCAGATGCCGGTGTACATATATCCATGTTCATACCGATGGCGGTGAAGATATTTCCATGTTCATACAGATGGCGGTTTAGGTTTTTCCATGTTCATACAAATGGCGGTGTAGATATTTCCATGTTCATAGAGATGGCGGTGTAGATATTTCCAGGTTCATACAAATTGCGGTGTAGATATTTCCATGTTCATAGAGATGGCGGTGTAGATATTTCCAAGTTTATACAGATAGCAGTGTAGTTATTTCCATGTTTATAGAGATACCAGTCTGGATATTTCCATTGATATACAGATAGCTGTGTAGATATTTGCATGTTCATACAGATAGCGGTGTAGATATTTCCATGTTGATACAGATAGCGGTGTAGATATTTCCATGTTCATACCAATAGCGTTGTAGACATTTCCATGTTCATACAGTTAGCGGTGTAGATATTTCCATGTTCATACAGATAGCGGTGTCGATATTTCCATGTTCATACAGATAGCGGTGTAGATATTTCCATGTTCATACAGATAGCGGTGTAGATATTTCCATGTTCACACAGACAGCTGTGTAGATAATTCCATGTTCATACAGTTAGCGGTGTAGATATTTCCATGTTCATACAGAGGGCGGTGTAGATATTTACATGTTCATACATATGGCGGTGTAGGTATTTCCATGTTCATACAGATAGCGGTGTAGGTATTTCCATGTTCATACAGATAGTGGTGTAGATAATTCCATGTTCATACAGTTAGCTCTGTAGATATTTCCATGTTCATACAGATGGCGGTGTAGATATTTACATGTTCATACAGATGGCGGTGTAGATATTTCCAGGTTCATACAGATGGCGGTGTAGATATTTCCATGTTCATACCAATAGCGGTGTAGACATTTCCATGTTCATACATTTAGCGTTGTAGATATTTCCATGTTCATACAGATGGCGGTGAAGATATTTCCAGGTTCATACAGATGGCGGTGTAGATATTTCCATGTTTGTACTAATGGCTGTGTAGATATTTCCATGTTCATACAGGTGGCTGTGTAGATATTTCCATGTTTATACAGATAGCAGTGTAGTTATTTCCATGTTAATAGAGATAGCTTTGTGGATATTTCCATTGATATACAGATAGCTGTGTAGATATTTGCATGTTCATACAGATAGCGGTGTAGATATTTCCATGTTCGTACAGATAGCGGTGTAGATATTTCCATGTTCATACAGACAGCGGTGTAGATACTTCCATGTTCATACAGATGGCGGTGTAGATATTTACATGTTCATACAAATGGCGGTATAGATATTTCCATGTTCGTACAGATGGCGGTGAAGATATTTCCATGTTCATACAGATAGCGGTATAGATATTTGCATATTTATACAGATGGTGGTGTAGATATTTCCATGTATATAGAGATGGCGGTCTACATATTTCCATGTTTACAGAGATAGTGGTGTAGTTATTTCCAAGTTTATAGAGACCGCGTTGTAGATATTTCCATGTTTATACAGATAGCAGTGAAGGTATTTCCATGTTTATACAGATAGCGGTGTAGACATTTCCATGTTTATGCAGATAGCAGTGAAGATATTTCCATGTTTATAGAGATAGTGGTGTAGATAATTTCAATTTTATACAAAGTGCAGTGAAGATATTTCCAAGTTCATACAGATAGTGGTGTAGATATTTCCAGGTTCATACAAATGGCGGTGTAGATATTTACATGTTCATACAAATGGCGGTATAGTTATTTCCATGTTCGTACAGATGGCGGTGTGGATATTTCCATGTTCATACCAATAGCGGTGTAGATATTTCCATGTTCATACAGTTAGCGGTGTAGATATTTCCATGTTCATACAGAAGGCGGTGTAGATATTTACATGTTCATACAGATGGCGGTGTAGATATTTCCATGTTCGTACGTATGGCAGTGTAGATATTTCCATGTTCATACAGGTGGCGGTGTAGATATTTCCATGTTCATACAGATAGCGGTGTAGATATTTCCATGTTCATACAGATAGCGGTGTAGATAATTCCATGTTCATGCAGTTAGCTGTGTAGATATTTCCATGTTCATACAGATGGCGGTGTAGATATTTACATGTTCATACAGATGGTGGTGTAGATATTTCCATGTTCATACAGATAGCGGTGTAGATATTTCCATGTTCATACAGATAGCGGTGTAGATATTTCCATGTTCATTCAGATAGCGGTGTAGATATTTCCATGTTCATACAGATAACGGTGAAGATATTTCCATGTTCATACAGATGGCGGTGTAGATATTTCCATGTATGTACGGACGGCAGTGTAGATATTTCCATGTTCATACAGGTGGGGGTGTAGATATTTCCATGTTTATACAGATAGCAGTGTAGTTATTTCCATGTTAATAGAGATAGCTGTGTGGATATTTCCATTGATATACAGATAGCTGTGTAGATATTTGCATGTTCAAACAGATAGCGGTGTAGATATTTCCATGTTCGTACAGATAGAAGTGAAGATATTTCCATGTTTATACAGATAGCGGCGTAGATATTTCCATGTTTATACAGATAGCAGTGTAGATATTTCCATGTTTATAGAGATAGTGGTGTAGATAATTTCAATTTTATACAGAGAGCAGTGTAGATATTTCCAAGTTCATACAGATAGTGGTGTCGATATTTCCAGGTTCATACAAATGGCGGTGTAGATATTTCCATGTTCTTCCAGATAGCGGTGTAGTTATTTCCATGTTCATTCAGATAGCGGTGTTGATATTTCCATGTTCATACAGATAACGGTGTACATATTTCCATGTTCATACAGATAGCGGTATAGATATTTCCATGTTCGTACAGATGGCGGTGTAGATATTTCCATGTTCATAGAGATGGCGGTGTAGATATTTCCATGTTTATGCAGATAGCGGTATAGATATTTCCATGTTTATTCAGATGGTGGTGTAGATATTTCCATGTTTATAGAGATGGAGGTCTAGATATTTCCATGTTTACAGAGATAGTGGTGTAGTTATTTCCAAGTTTATAGAGACAGCGTTGTAAATATTTCCATGTTTATACAGATAGCTGTGAGGATATTTCCTTGTTTATACAGAGAGCGGTGTAGATATTTCCATGTTTATACAGATAGCAGTGTAGATATTTCCATGTTTATAGAGATAGTGGTGTAGATAATTTCAATTTTATACAGAGAGCAGTGTAGATATTTCCAAGTTCATACAGATAGCGGTGTAGATATTTCCACGTTTATAGAGATGGCGGTGTAGATATTTCCATGTTCATACAGAAGGCGGTGTATATATTTCCATGTTTATAGGTATGGCGGTGTAGATATTTTCATGTTTACACAGATGGCGGTGTAGATATTTCCATGTTTACACAGATAGCGGTGTAGACATTTCCATGTTTACACAGATAGCGGTGTGGATATTTCCATGTTTATGCAGATAACAGTGTAGATATTTCCATGTTTATACAGATAGCGGTGCGGATATTTCCATGTTTATACAGATAGTTGGGCAGATATTTCCATGTTTATACAAATAGGGGTGTAGATATTTCCATCTTAATACAGATGGCGGTGTAGATATGTCCATGTTCGTACAGATGGCGGTGTAGAATTTCCATGTTCATACAGATGGCGGTGTAGATATTTCGAAGTTTATAGAGATAGCGCTGTAGTTATTTCCATATTTATAGAGAAATCGGTGTAGATATTTCCATGTATATTCAGATAGCTGTGTAGATATTTCCATGTTCATGCAGATAGCGGTGTAGATATTTCCATGTTCATCCAGATGCCGGTGTACATATATCCATGTTCATACCGATGGCGGTGAAGATATTTCCATGTTCATACAGATGGCGGTTTAGGTTTTTCCATGTTCATACAAATGGCGGTGTAGATATTTCCATGTTCATAGAGATGGCGGTGTAGATATTTCCAGGTTCATACAAATTGCGGTGTAGATATTTCCATGTTCATAGAGATGGCGGTGTAGATATTTCCAAGTTTATACAGATAGCAGTGTAGTTATTTCCATGTTTATAGAGATACCAGTCTGGATATTTCCATTGATATGCAGATAGCTGTGTAGATATTTGCATGTTCATACAGATAGCGGTGTAGATATTTCCATGTTGATACAGATAGCGGTGTAGATATTTCCATGTTCATACCAATAGCGTTGTAGACATTTCCATGTTCATACAGTTAGCGGTGTAGATATTTCCATGTTCATACAGATAGCGATGTCGATATTTCCATGTTCATACAGATAGCGGTGTAGATATTTCCATGTTCATACAGATAGCGGTGTAGATATTTCCATGTTCACACAGATAGCTGTGTAGATAATTCCATGTTCATACAGTTAGCGGTGTAGATATTTCCATGTTCATACAGAGGGCGGTGTAGATATTTACATGTTCATACATATGGCGGTGTAGGTATTTCCATGTTCATACAGATAGCGCTGTAGGTATTTCCATGTTCATACAGATAGTGGTGTAGATAATTCCATGTTCATACAGTTAGCTCTGTTGATATTTCCATGTTCATACAGATGGCGGTGTAGATATTTACATGTTCATACAGATGGCGGTGTAGATATTTCCAGGTTCATACAGATGGCGGTGTAGATATTTCCATGTTCATACCAATAGCGGTGTAGACATTTCCATGTTCATACATTTAGCGTTGTAGATATTTCCATGTTCATACAGATGGCGGTGAAGATATTTCCAGGTTCATACAGATGGCGGTGTAGATATTTCCATGTTTGTACTAATGGCTGTGTAGATATTTCCATGTTCATACAGGTGGCTGTGTAGATATTTCCATGTTTATACAGATAGCAGTGTAGTTATTTCCATGTTAATAGAGATAGCTTTGTGGATATTTCCATTGATATACAGATAGCTGTGTAGATATTTGCATGTTCATACAGATAGCGGTGTAGATATTTCCATGTTCGTACAGATAGCGGTGTAGATATTTCCATGTTCATACAGATAACGGTGTAGGTATTTCCATGTTCATACAGACAGCGGTGTAGATACTTCCATGTTCATACAGATGGCGGTGTAGATATTTACATGTTCATACAAATGGCGGTATAGATATTTCCATGTTCGTACAGATGGCGGTGAAGATATTTCCATGTTCATACAGATAGCGGTATAGATATTTCCATATTTATACAGATGGTGGTGTAGATATTTCCATGTATATAGAGATGGCGGTCTAGATATTTCCATGTTTACAGAGATAGTGGTGTAGTTATTTCCAAGTTTATAGAGACAGCGTTGTAGATATTTCCATGTTTATACAGATAGCGGTGAAGATATTTCCATGTTTATACAGATAGCGGTGTAGATATTTCCATGTTTATACAGATAGCAGTGTAGATATTTCCATGTTTATAGAGATAGTGGTGTAGATAATTTCAATTTTATACAGAGAGCAGTGTAGATATTTCCAAGTTCATACAGATAGCGGTGTAGATATTTCCACATTTATAGAGATGGTGGTGTAGATATTTCCATGTTCATACAGAAGACGGTGTAGATATTTCCATGTTTACAGGGATGGCGGTGTAGACATTTTCATGTTTACACAGATGGCGGTGTAGATATTTCCATGTTTACATGGATAGAGGTGTAGACATTTCCATGTTTACACAGATAGCGGTGTGGATATTTCCATGTTTATGCAGATAGCAGTGTAGATATTTCCATGTTTATACAGATAGCGGTGCGGATATTTCCATGTTTATTCAGATAGCGGTGCGGATATTTCCATGTTTATACAGATAGTTGGGCAGATATTTCCATGTTTATACAGATAGCGGTGTAGATATTTCCATCTTAATACAGATGGCGGTGTAGATATGTCCATGTTTGTACAGATGGCGGTGTAGATATTTCCATGTTCATACAGATGGCGGTGTAGATATTTCGAAGTTTATAGAGATAGCGTTGTAGTTATTTCCATAATTATAGAGAAATCTGTGTAGATATTTCCATGTATATTCAGATAGCTGTGTAGATATTTCCATGTTCATGCAGATAGCGGTGTAGATATTTCCATCTTCATCCAGATGCAGGTGTACATATATCCATGTTCATACAGATGGCGGTGAAGATATTTCCAGGTTCATACAAATGGCAGTGTAGATATTTCCATGTTCATAGAGATGGCGGTGTAGATATTTCCATATTTATGGAGATAGCAGTGTAGTTATTTCCATGTTTATAGAGATAGCAGTGTTGATATTTCCATTGATATACAGATAGCTGTGTAGATATTTGCACGTTCATAGAGATAGCGGTGTAGATATTTCCATGTTCATACAGATAGCGGTGTAGATATTTCCATGTTCGTACAGATACCGGTGTAGATATTTCCATGTTCATACAGATAGCGGGGTAGATATTTCCATGCTCATACAGATAGCGGTGTAGATAATTCCATGTTCATACAGTTAGCGGTGTTGATATTTCCATGTTCATACAGATGGCGGTGTAGATATTTACATGTTCATACAGATGGCCGTGTAGATATTTCCATGTTCATACAGAAAGCGATGTAGATATTTCCATGTTCATACAGATAGCGGTGCAGATAATTCCATGTTCATACAGTTAGCTCTGTAGATGTTTCCATGTTCATACAGATGGCGGTGTAGGTATTTGTATGTTCATACAGATGGCGGTGTAGATATTTCCATGTTCATACAGATAGAGGTGTAGATATTTCCATGTTCATACAGATAGCGGTGTAGATATATCCATGTTCATACAGATAGCGGTGTAGATATTTCCATGTTCATACCAATAGCAGTGTAGACATTTCCATGTTCATACATTTAGCGGTGTAGATATTTCCATGTTCATATAGATGGCGGTGAAGTTATTTCCATGTTTATACAGATGGCCGTGTAGATATTTCCATGTTTGTACGGATGGCAGTGTAGATATTTCCATGTTCATACAGGAGGCGGTGTAGATATTTCCATGTTTATACGGGTAGAAGTGTATTTATTTCCATGTTAATAGAGATAGCTGTGTGGATATTTCCATTGATATACAGATAGCTGTGTAGATATTTGCATGTTCATACAGATAGCGGTGTAGATATTTCCATGTTCGTACAGATAGCGGTGTAGATATTTCCATGTTCATACAGTTAGCGGTGTAGATATTTCCAAGTTCATACAGATGGCGGTGTAGATATTTCCATGTCCATACAGATGGCGGTATAGATATTTAAATGTTCGTACAGATAGCAGTGTAGATATTTCCATGTTCATACAGTTAGCGGTGTAGATATTTCCATGTCCATACAGATGGCGGTATAGATATTTCCATGTTCGTACAGATAGCGGTGTAGATATTTCCATGTTCATACAGATAGCGGTATAGATATTTCCATGTTTATACACATGGTGGTGTGGATATTTCCATATATATAGAGATGGCGGTCTAGATATTTCCATGTTTACAGAGATAGTGGTGTAGTTATTTCCAAGTTTATAGAGACAGCGTTGTAGATATTTCCATGTTTATACAGATAGCAGTGAAGATATTTCCATGTTTATACAGATAGCGGTGTAGACATTTCCATGTTTATGCAGATAGCAGTGAAGATATTTCCAAGTTTATAGAGATAGTGGTGTAGATAATTTCAATTTTATACAAAGTGCAGTGTAGATATTTCCAAGTTCATACAGATAGTGGTGTAGATATTTCCAGGTTCATACAAATGGCGGTGTAGATATTTACATGTTCATACAAATGGCGGTATAGTTATTTCCATGTTCGTACAGATGGCGGTGTGGATATTTCCATGTTTATACCAATAGCGGTGAAGATATTTCCATGTTCATACAGTTAGCGGTGTAGATATTTCCATGTTCATACAGAAGGCGGTGTAGATATTTACATGTTCATACAGATGGCGGTGTAGATATTTCCATGTTCGTACGGATGGCAGTGTAGATATTTCCATGTTCATACAGGTGGCGGTGTAGATATTTCCATGTTTATACAGATAGCAGTGTAGTTATTTCCATGTTTATAGAGACAGCTGTGTAGATATTTCCATTGATATACAGATAGCTGTGTAGATATTTGCATGTTCATACAGATATCGGTGTAGATATTTCCATGTTCATACAGATGGCGGTGTAGATATTTCCCTGTTCGTACAGATGGCGGTGTAGATATTTCCATGTTCATACAGATAACGGTGTAGATATTTCCGTGTTCATACAGATAGCGGTGTAGATATTTCCATGTTCATACAGTTAGCGGTGTAGATATTTCCATCTTCATACAGATGGCGGTGTAGATATTTACATGTTCATACAAATGGCGGTATAGATATTTCCATGTTCGTACAGATGGCGGTGTACATATTTCCATGTTCATAGAGATGGCGGTGTAGATATTTCCATGTTTATGCAGAGAGCGGTATAGTTATTTCCATGTTTATACAGATGGTGGTGTAGATATTTCCATGTTTATAGAGATGGCGGTCTAGATATTTCCATGTTTACAGAGATAGTGGTGTAGTTATTTCCAAGTTTATAGAGACAGCGTTGTAGATATTTCCATGTTTATACAGATAGCGGTGAAGATATTTCCATGTTTATACAGATAGCGGTGTAGATATTTCCATGTTTATACAGATAGCAGTGTAGATATTCCCATGTTTATAGAGATAGTGGTGTAGATAATTTCAATTTTATACAGAGAGCAGTGTAGATATTTCCAAGTTCATACAGATAGCGGTGTAGATATTTCCACGTTTATAGAGATGGCGGTGTAGATATTTCCATGTTCATACAGAGGACGGTGCCGATATTTCCATGTTCATACAGATGGCGGTGTAGATATTTTCATGTTTACACAGATGGCGGTGTAGATATTTCCATGTTTACATGGATAGCGGTGTAGACATTTCCATGTTTACACAGATTACGGTGTGGATATTTCCATGTTTATGCAGATAGCAGTGTAGATATTTCCATGTTTATACAGATAGCGGTGCGGATATTTCCATGTTTATTCAGATAGCGGTGCGCATATTTCCATGTTTATACAGATAGTTGGGCAGATATTTCCATGTTTATACAGATAGCGGTGTAGATATTTCCATCTTTATACAGATGGCGGTGTAGATATGTCCATGTTCGTACAGATGGCGGTGTAGATATTTCCAAGTTCATACAGATGGCGGTGTAGATATTTCGAAGTTTATAGAGATAGCGCTGTAGTTATTTCCATATTTATTGAGAAATCGGTGTAGATATTTCCATGTATATTCAGATAGCTGTGTAGATATTTGCATGTTCATGCAGATAGCGGTGTAGATATTTCCATGTTCATCCAGATGCCGGTGTACATATATCCATGTTCATACAGATGGCGGTGAAGATATTTTTACATGTTCATACAGATGGCAGTTTAGGTATTTCCATATTCATACAAATGGCGGTGTAGATATTTCCATGTTCATAGAGATGGCGGTGTAGATATTTCCATGTTCGTACGGATGGCAGTGTAAATATTTCCATGTTCATACAGGTGGCGGTGTAGACATTTCCATGTTTATACAGATAGCAGTGTAGTTATTTCCATGTTTATAGAGATAGCAGTGTATACATTTCTATTGATATACAGATAGCTGTGTAGATATTTGCATGGTCACACAGATAGCGGTGTAGATATTTCCATGTTCGTACAGATAGCGGTGTAGATATTTCCATGTTCATACAGATAGCGGTGTAGATATTTCCATGTTCTTACAGATAACGGTGTAGATATTTCCATGTCCATACAGACGGCGGTATAGATATTTCCATGTTCGTACAGATAGCGGTGTAGATATTTCCATGTTCATACAGATAGCGGTGTAGATATTTCCATGTTCTTACAGATAACGGTGTAGATATTTCCATGTCCATACAGATGGCGGTATAGATATTTCCATGTTCGTACAGATGGCGGTGTAGGTATTTCCATGTTCATACAGATGGCGGTGTAGATATTTCCATGTTTATGCAGATAGCGGTTTAGATATTTCCATGTTTATACAGATGGTGGTGTAGATATTTCCATGTTTATAGAGATGGCAGTCCAGATATTTCCATGTTTACAGAGATAGTGGTGTAGTTATTTCCAAGTTTATAGAGACAGCGTTGTAGATATTTCCTTGTTTATACAGATAGCGGTGAAGATATTTCCATGTTTATACAGATAGCGGTGTAGATATTTCCATGTTTATACAGATATCAGTGTAGATATTTCGATGTTTATGGAGATAGTGGCGTAGATAATTTCAATTTTATACAGAGAGCAGTGTAGATATTTCCAAGTTCATACGGATAGCGGTGTAGATATTTCCACGTTTATAGAGATGGCGGTGTAGATATTTCCATGTTCATACAGAGGACGGTGTAGATATTTCCATGTTTATAGGGATGACGGTGTAGATATTTTCATGTTTACACCGATGGCGGTGTAGATATTTCCATGTTTACACAGATAGCGGTGTAGACATTTCCATGTTTACCCAGATAGCGGTGTGGATATTTCCATGTTTATGCAGATAGCAGTGTAGATATTTCCATGTTTATACATATAGCGGTGTGGATATTTCCATGTTTATTCAGATAGCGGTGCGGATATTTCCATGTTTATACAGATAGTTGGGCAGATATTTCCATGTTTCTACAGATAGCGGTGTAGATATTTCCATCTTAATTCAGATGGCGGTGTAGATATGTCCATGTTTGTACAGATGGCGGTGTAGATATTTCCATGTTCATTCAGATGGTGGCGTAGATATTTCGAAGTTTATAGAGATAGCGCTGTAGTTATTTCCATATTTATTGAGAAATCTGTGTAGATATTTCCATGTATATTCAGATAGCTGTGTAGATATTTCCATGTTCATGCAGAGAGCGGTGTAGATATTTCCATGTTCATCCAGATGCCGGTGTACATATATCCATGTTCATAAAGATGGCGGTGAAGATATTTCCATGTTCATACAGATGGTGGTGTAGATATTTCCGTGTCCATACAAATGGCGGTGTAGATATTTCCATGTTCATAGAGATGGCGGTGTAGATATTTCCATGTTCATACAAGTGGTGGTGTAGATATTTCCATGTTCATAGAGATGGCGGTGTAGATATTTCCATATTTATAGAGATAGCAGTGTAGTTATTACCATGTTTATAGAGATAGCAGTGTAGATATTTCCATTGATATACAGATAGCTGTGTAGATATTTGCATGTTCATAGAGATAGCGGTGTAGATATTTTCATGTTCATACAGATAGCGGTGTAGATATTTCCATGTTCATACAGTTAGCGGTGTAGATATTTCCATGTTCATACAGATAGCGGTGTAGATATTTCCATGTTCATACAGATAGCGGTGTAGATATTTCCATGTTCATACAGTTAGCTGTGTAGATATTTCCATGTTCATACAGATGGCGGTGTAGATATTTACATGTTCATACACATGGCGGTGTAGATATTTCCATGTTCATACAGATAGAGGCGTAGATATTTCCATGTTCATACCAATAGCGGTGTAGACATTTCCATGTTCATACATTTAGCGGTGTAGATATTTCCATGTTCATACAGATGGCGGTGAAGATATTTCCATGTTCATACAGATGGCGGTGTAGATATTTCCATGTTTGTACGGATGACAGTGTATATATTTCCATGTTCATACAGGTGGCGGTGTAGTTATTTCCATGTTTAAACAGATAGCAGTGTAGTTATTTCCATGTTAATAGAGATAGCTGTGTAGATATTTCCATTGATATACAGATAGCGGTGTAGATATTTCCATGTTCATACCAATAGCGGTGTAGACATTTCCATGTTCATTCAGTTAGCGGTGTTGATATTTCCATGTTCATACAGATGGCGGTGTAGATATTTACATGTTCACAGATGGCGGTGTAGATATTTCCATGTTCATACAGATGGCGGTGTAGATATTTCCATGTTCATACAGATAGCGGTGTAGATAATTCCATGTCCATACAGTTAGCTCTGTAGATATTTCCATGTTCATACAGATGGCGGTGTAGGTATTTACATGTTCATACAAATGGCGGTATAGTTATTTCCATGTTCTTACAGATGGCGGTGTGGATATTTCCATGTTCATACCAATAGCGGTGTAGATAATTCCATGTTCATACAGTTAGCGGTGTAGATATTTCCATGTTCATACAGAAGGCGGTGTAGATATTTCCATGTTCATACAGGTGGCGGTGTAGATATTTCCATGTTTATACAGATAGCAGTGTAGTTATTTCCATGTTTATAGAGACAGCTGTGAAGATATTTCCATTGATATACAGATAGCTGTGTAGATATTTGCATGTTCATACAGATATCGGTGTAGATATTTCCATGTTCGTACAGATAGCGGTGTAGATATTTCCATGTTCGTACAGATAGCGGTGTATATATTTCCATGTTCATACAGATAACGGTGTAGATATTTCCGTGTTCATACAGATAGTGGTGTAGATATTTCCACGTTCATACAGTTAGCGGTGTAGATATTTCCATGTTCATACAGATGGCGGTGTAGATATTTACATGTTCATAGAAATGGCGGTATAGATATTTCCATGTTCGTACAGATGGCGGTGTAGATATTTCCATGTTCATAGAGATGGCGGTGTGGATATTTCCATGTTTCTGCAGATAGCGGTATAGTTATTTCCATGTTTATACAGATGGTGGTGTAGATATTTCCATGTTTATAGAGATGGCGGTCTAGATATTTCCATGTTTACAGAGATAGTGGTGTAGTTATTTCCAAGTTTATAGAGACAGCGTTGTAGCTATTTCCATGTTTATACAGATAGCGGTGAAGATATTTCCATGTTTATACAGATAGCGGTGTAGATATTTCCATGTTTATACAGATAGCAGTGTAGATATTTCCATGTTTATAGAGATAGTGGTGTAGATAATTTCAATTTTATACAGAGAGCAGTGTAGATATTTCCAAGTTCATACAGATAGCGGTGTAGATATTTCCACGTTTATAGAGATGGCGGTGTAGATATTTCCATGTTCATACAGAGGACGATGTAGATATTTCCATGTTTATAGGGATGGCGGTGTAGATATTTTCATGTTTACGCAGATGGCGGTGTAGATATTTCCATGTTTACACGGATAGCGGTGTAAAGATTTCCATGTTTACACAGATAGCGGTTTGGATATTTCCAGGTTTATGCAGATAGCAGTGTAGATATTTCCATGTTTATACAGATAGCGGTGCGGATATTTCCATGTTTATTCAGATAGCGGTGCGGATATTTCCATGTTTATACAGATAGTTGGGCAGATATTTCCATGTTTATACAGATAGCGGTGTAGATATTTCCATCTTAATACAGATGGCGGTGTAGATATGTCCATGTTCGTACAGATGGCTGTGTAGATATTTCCAAGTTCATACAGATGGCGGTGTAGATATTTCCAAGTTTATAGAGGTAGCTCTGTAGTTATTTCCATATTTATTGAGAAATCGGTGTAGATATTTCCATGTATATTCAGATAGCTGTGTAGATATTTCCATGTTCATGCAGATAGCGGTGTAGATATTTCCATGTTCATCCAGATGCCGGTGTACATATATCCATGTTCATACAGATGGCGGTATAGATATTTCCATGTTCATACAGATGGCGGTTTAGGTATTTCCATGTTCATACAAATGGCGGTGTAGATATTTCCATGTTCATAGAGATGGCGGTGTAGATATTTCCAGGTTCATACAAATGGCGGTGTAGATATTTCCATGTTCATAGAGATGGCGGTGTAGATATTTCCATGTTTATACAGATACCAGTGTAGTTATTTCCATGTTTATAGAGATACCATTGTGGATATTTCCATTGATATACAGATAGCTGTGTAGATATTTGAATGTTCGTACAGATAGCGGTGTAGATATTTCCATGTTCATACAGATAGCGGTGTTGATATTTCCATGTTCATACAGATAGCGGTGTAGATATTTCCATGTTCATACAGATAGCGGTGTAGATATTTCCATGTTCATACAGATAGCGGTGTAGATATTTCCATGTTCATACAGATGGCGGTGTAAATATTTACATGTTCATACAGATGGCGGTGTAGATATTTCCATGTTCATACAGACGGCGGTGTAGAGATTTCCATGTTCGTACGGATGGCAGTGTAAATATTTCCATGTTCATTCAGGTGGCGGTGTAGATATTTCCATGTTTATACAGATAGCAGTGTAGTTATTTCCATGTTTATAGAGATAGCAGTGTATACATTTCCATTGATATACAGATAGCTGTGTAGATATTTGCATGGTCACACAGATAGCGGTGTAGATATTTCCATGTTCGTACAGATAGCGGTGTAGATATTTCCATGTTCATACAGATAGCGGTGTAGATATTTCCATGTTCTTACAGATAACGGTGTAGATATTTCCATGTCCATACAGACGGCGGTATAGATATTTCCATGTTCGTACAGATAGCGGTGTAGATATTTCCATGTTCATACAGTTAGCGGTGTAGATATTTCCATGTTCATACAGATGGCGGTGTAGATATTTACATGTTCATACAGATGGCGGTATAGATATTTCCATGTTCGTACAGATGGCGTTGTAGGTATTTCCATGTTCATAGAGATGGTGGTGTAGATATTTCCATGTTTATGCAGATGGCGGTTTAGATATTTCCATGTTTATACAGATGGTGGTGTAGATATTTCCATGTTTATAGAGATGGCAGTCCAGATATTTCCATGTTTACAGAGATAGTGGTGTAGTTATTTCCAAGTTTATAGAGACAGCGTTGTAGATATTTCCTTGTTTATACAGATAGTGGTGAAGATATTTCCATGTTTATACAGATAGCGGTGTAGATATTTCCATGTTTATACAGATAGCAGTGTAGATATTTCGATGTTTATGGAGATAGTGGTGTAGATAATTTCAATTTTATACAGAGAGCAGTGTAGATATTTCCAAGTTCATACAGATAGCGGTGTAGATATTTCCACGTTTATAGAGATGGCGGTGTAGATATTTCCATGTTCATACAGAGGACGGTGTAGATATTTCCATGTTTATAGGGATGGCGGTGTAGATATTTTCATGTTTACACCGATGGCGGTGTAGATATTTCCATGTTTACACAGATAGCGGTGTAGACATTTCCATGTTTACACAGATAGCGGTGTGGATATTTCCATGTTTATGCAGATAGCAGTGTAGATATTTCCATGTTTATACATATAGCGGTGTGGATATTTCCATGTTTATTCAGATAGCGGTGCGGATATTTCCATGTTTATACAGATAGCGGTGTAGATATTTCCATCTCAATACAGATGGCGGTGTAGATATGTCCATGTTTGTACAGATGGCGGTGTAGATATTTCCATGTTCATACAGATGGTGGTGTAGATATTTCGAAGTTTATAGAGATAGCGCTGTAGTTATTTCCATATTTATTGAGAAATCTGTGTAGATATTTCCATGTATATTCAGATAGCTGTGTAGATATTTCCATGTTCATGCAGAGAGCGGTGTAGATATTTCCATGTTCATCCAGATGCCGGTGTACATATATCCATGTTCATACAGATAGCGGTGTAGATAATTCCATGTCCTTACAGTTAGCTCTGTAGATATTTCCATGTTCATACAGATGGCGGTGTAGGTATTTGTATGTTCATACAGATGGCGGTGTAGATATTTCCATGTTCATACAGATAGCGGTGTAGATATTTCCATGTTCATACAGATAGCGGTGTAGATATATCCATGTTCATACAGATAGCGGTGTAGATATTTCCATGTTCATACCAATAGCGGTGTAGACATTTCCATGTTCATACATTTAGCGGTGTAGATATTTCCATGTTCATACAGATGGCGGTGAAGTTATTTCCATGTTTATACAGATGGCAGTGTAGATATTTCCATGTTTGTACGGATGGCTGTGTAGATATTTCCATGTTCATACAGGAGGCGGTGTAGATATTTCCATGTTTATACTGGTAGCAGTGTATTTATTTCCATGTTAATAGAGATAGCTGTGTGGATATTTCCAATGATATACAGATAGCTGTGTAGATATTTGCATGTTCATACAGATAGCGGTGTAGATATTTCCATGTTCGTACAGATAGCGGTGTAGATATTTCCATGTTCATACAGTTCGCGGTGTAGATATTTCCATGTTCATACAGATGGCGGTGTAGATATTTCCATGTCCATACAGATGGCGGTATAGATATTTCCATGTTCGTACAGATAGCGGTGTAGATATTTCCATGTTCATACAGTTAGCGGTGTAGATATTTCCATGTTCATACAGATGGCGGTGTAGATATTTCCATGCCCATACAGATGGCGGTATAGATATTTCCATGTTCGTACAGATAGCGGTGTAGATATTTCCATGTTCATACAGATAGCGGTATAGATATTTCCATGTTTATACAGATGGTGGTGTGGATATTTCCATGTATATAGAGATGGCGGTCTAGATATTTCCATGTTTACAGAGATAGTGGTGTAGGTATTTTCAAGTTTATAGAGACAGCGTTGTAGATATTTCCACGTTTATACAGATAGCAGTGAAGATATTTCCATGTTTTTACAGATAGCGGTGTAGACATTTCCATGTTTATGCAGATAGCAGTGAAGATATTTCCATGTTTATAGAGATAGTGGTGTAGATAATTTCAATTTTATACAAAGTGCAGTGTAGATATTTCCAAGTTCATACAGATAGTGGTGTAGATATTTCCAGGTTCATACAAATGGCGGTGTAGATATTTACATGTTCATACAAATGGCGGTATAGTTATTTCCATGTTCTTACAGATGGCGGTGTGGATATTTCCATGTTCATACCAATAGCGGTGTAGATAATTCCATGTTCATACAGTTAGCGGTGTAGATATTTCCATGTTCATACAGAAGGCGGTGTAGAATTTCCATGTTCATACAGATGGCGGTGTAGATATTTCGAAGTTTATAGAGATAGCGCTGTAGTTATTTCCATATTTATAGAGAAATCGGTGTAGATATTTCCATGTATATTCAGATAGCTGTGTAGATATTTCCATGTTCATGCAGATAGCGGTGTAGATATTTCCATGTTCATCCAGATGCCGGTGTACATATATCCATGTTCATACCGATGGCGGTGAAGATATTTCCATGTTCATACAGATGGCGGTTTAGGTTTTTCCATGTTCATACAAATGGCGGTGTAGATATTTCCATGTTCATAGAGATGGCGGTGTAGATATTTCCAGGTTCATACAAATTGCGGTGTAGATATTTCCATGTTCATAGAGATGGCGGTGTAGATATTTCCAAGTTTATACAGATAGCAGTGTAGTTATTTCCATGTTTATAGAGATACCAGTCTGGATATTTCCATTGATATACAGATAGCTGTGTAGATATTTGCATGTTCATACAGATAGCGGTGTAGATATTTCCATGTTGATACAGATAGCGGTGTAGATATTTCCATGTTCATACCAATAGCGTTGTAGACATTTCCATGTTCATACAGTTAGCGGTGTAGATATTTCCATGTTCATACAGATAGCGGTGTCGATATTTCCATGTTCATACAGATAGCGGTGTAGATATTTCCATGTTCATACAGATAGCGGTGTAGATATTTCCATGTTCACACAGACAGCTGTGTAGATAATTCCATGTTCATACAGTTAGCGGTGTAGATATTTCCATGTTCATACAGAGGGCGGTGTAGATATTTACATGTTCATACATATGGCGGTGTAGGTATTTCCATGTTCATACAGATAGCGGTGTAGGTATTTCCATGTTCATACAGATAGTGGTGTAGATAATTCCATGTTCATACAGTTAGCTCTGTAGATATTTCCATGTTCATACAGATGGCGGTGTAGATATTTACATGTTCATACAGATGGCGGTGTAGATATTTCCAGGTTCATACAGATGGCGGTGTAGATATTTCCATGTTCATACCAATAGCGGTGTAGACATTTCCATGTTCATACATTTAGCTTTGTAGATATTTCCATGTTCATACAGATGGCGGTGAAGATATTTCCAGGTTCATACAGATGGCGGTGTAGATATTTCCATGTTTGTACTAATGGCTGTGTAGATATTTCCATGTTCATACAGGTGGCTGTGTAGATATTTCCATGTTTATACAGATAGCAGTGTAGTTATTTCCATGTTAATAGAGATAGCTTTGTGGATATTTCCATTGATATACAGATAGCTGTGTAGATATTTGCATGTTCATACAGATAGCGGTGTAGATATTTCCATGTTCGTACAGATAGCGGTGTAGATATTTCCATGTTCATACAGACAGCGGTGTAGATACTTCCATGTTCATACAGATGGCGGTGTAGATATTTACATGTTCATACAAATGGCGGTATAGATATTTCCATGTTCGTACAGATGGCGGTGAAGATATTTCCATGTTCATACAGATAGCGGTATAGATATTTGCATATTTATACAGATGGTGGTGTAGATATTTCCATGTATATAGAGATGGCGGTCTACATATTTCCATGTTTACAGAGATAGTGGTGTAGTTATTTCCAAGTTTATAGAGACCGCGTTGTAGATATTTCCATGTTTATACAGATAGCAGTGAAGGTATTTCCATGTTTATACAGATAGCGGTGTAGACATTTCCATGTTTATGCAGATAGCAGTGAAGATATTTCCATGTTTATAGAGATAGTGGTGTAGATAATTTCAATTTTATACAAAGTGCAGTGAAGATATTTCCAAGTTCATACAGATAGTGGTGTAGATATTTCCAGGTTCATACAAATGGCGGTGTAGATATTTACATGTTCATACAAATGGCGGTATAGTTATTTCCATGTTCGTACAGATGGCGGTGTGGATATTTCCATGTTCATACCAATAGCGGTGTAGATATTTCCATGTTCATACCAATAGCGGTGTAGACATTTCCATGTTCATACATTTAGCGGTGTAGATATTTCCATGTTCATACAGATGGCGGTGAAGTTATTTCCATGTTTATACAGATGGCAGTGTAGATATTTCCATGTTTGTACGGATGGCTGTGTAGATATTTCCATGTTCATACAGGAGGCGGTGTAGATATTTCCATGTTTATACTGGTAGCAGTGTATTTATTTCCATGTTAATAGAGATAGCTGTGTGGATATTTCCAATGATATACAGATAGCTGTGTAGATATTTGCATGTTCATACAGATAGCGGTGTAGATATTTCCATGTTCGTACAGATAGCGGTGTAGATATTTCCATGTTCATACAGTTCGCGGTGTAGATATTTCCATGTTCATACAGATGGCGGTGTAGATATTTCCATGTCCATACAGATGGCGGTATAGATATTTCCATGTTCGTACAGATAGCGGTGTAGATATTTCCATGTTCATACAGTTAGCGGTGTAGATATTTCCATGTTCATACAGATGGCGGTGTAGATATTTCCATGCCCATACAGATGGCGGTATAGATATTTCCATGTTCGTACAGATAGCGGTGTAGATATTTCCATGTTCATACAGATAGCGGTATAGATATTTCCATGTTTATACAGATGGTGGTGTGGATATTTCCATGTATATAGAGATGGCGGTCTAGATATTTCCATGTTTACAGAGATAGTGGTGTAGGTATTTTCAAGTTTATAGAGACAGCGTTGTAGATATTTCCACGTTTATACAGATAGCAGTGAAGATATTTCCATGTTTTTACAGATAGCGGTGTAGACATTTCCATGTTTATGCAGATAGCAGTGAAGATATTTCCATGTTTATAGAGATAGTGGTGTAGATAATTTCAATTTTATACAAAGTGCAGTGTAGATATTTCCAAGTTCATACAGATAGTGGTGTAGATATTTCCAGGTTCATACAAATGGCGGTGTAGATATTTACATGTTCATACAAATGGCGGTATAGTTATTTCCATGTTCTTACAGATGGCGGTGTGGATATTTCCATGTTCATACCAATAGCGGTGTAGATAATTCCATGTTCATACAGTTAGCGGTGTAGATATTTCCATGTTCATACAGAAGGCGGTGTAGAATTTCCATGTTCATACAGATGGCGGTGTAGATATTTCGAAGTTTATAGAGATAGCGCTGTAGTTATTTCCATATTTATAGAGAAATCGGTGTAGATATTTCCATGTATATTCAGATAGCTGTGTAGATATTTCCATGTTCATGCAGATAGCGGTGTAGATATTTCCATGTTCATCCAGATGCCGGTGTACATATATCCATGTTCATACCGATGGCGGTGAAGATATTTCCATGTTCATACAGATGGCGGTTTAGGTTTTTCCATGTTCATACAAATGGCGGTGTAGATATTTCCATGTTCATAGAGATGGCGGTGTAGATATTTCCAGGTTCATACAAATTGCGGTGTAGATATTTCCATGTTCATAGAGATGGCGGTGTAGATATTTCCAAGTTTATACAGATAGCAGTGTAGTTATTTCCATGTTTATAGAGATACCAGTCTGGATATTTCCATTGATATACAGATAGCTGTGTAGATATTTGCATGTTCATACAGATAGCGGTGTAGATATTTCCATGTTGATACAGATAGCGGTGTAGATATTTCCATGTTCATACCAATAGCGTTGTAGACATTTCCATGTTCATACAGTTAGCGGTGTAGATATTTCCATGTTCATACAGATAGCGGTGTCGATATTTCCATGTTCATACAGATAGCGGTGTAGATATTTCCATGTTCATACAGATAGCGGTGTAGATATTTCCATGTTCACACAGACAGCTGTGTAGATAATTCCATGTTCATACAGTTAGCGGTGTAGATATTTCCATGTTCATACAGAGGGCGGTGTAGATATTTACATGTTCATACATATGGCGGTGTAGGTATTTCCATGTTCATACAGATAGCGGTGTAGGTATTTCCATGTTCATACAGATAGTGGTGTAGATAATTCCATGTTCATACAGTTAGCTCTGTAGATATTTCCATGTTCATACAGATGGCGGTGTAGATATTTACATGTTCATACAGATGGCGGTGTAGATATTTCCAGGTTCATACAGATGGCGGTGTAGATATTTCCATGTTCATACCAATAGCGGTGTAGACATTTCCATGTTCATACATTTAGCTTTGTAGATATTTCCATGTTCATACAGATGGCGGTGAAGATATTTCCAGGTTCATACAGATGGCGGTGTAGATATTTCCATGTTTGTACTAATGGCTGTGTAGATATTTCCATGTTCATACAGGTGGCTGTGTAGATATTTCCATGTTTATACAGATAGCAGTGTAGTTATTTCCATGTTAATAGAGATAGCTTTGTGGATATTTCCATTGATATACAGATAGCTGTGTAGATATTTGCATGTTCATACAGATAGCGGTGTAGATATTTCCATGTTCGTACAGATAGCGGTGTAGATATTTCCATGTTCATACAGACAGCGGTGTAGATACTTCCATGTTCATACAGATGGCGGTGTAGATATTTACATGTTCATACAAATGGCGGTATAGATATTTCCATGTTCGTACAGATGGCGGTGAAGATATTTCCATGTTCATACAGATAGCGGTATAGATATTTGCATATTTATACAGATGGTGGTGTAGATATTTCCATGTATATAGAGATGGCGGTCTACATATTTCCATGTTTACAGAGATAGTGGTGTAGTTATTTCCAAGTTTATAGAGACCGCGTTGTAGATATTTCCATGTTTATACAGATAGCAGTGAAGGTATTTCCATGTTTATACAGATAGCGGTGTAGACATTTCCATGTTTATGCAGATAGCAGTGAAGATATTTCCATGTTTATAGAGATAGTGGTGTAGATAATTTCAATTTTATACAAAGTGCAGTGAAGATATTTCCAAGTTCATACAGATAGTGGTGTAGATATTTCCAGGTTCATACAAATGGCGGTGTAGATATTTACATGTTCATACAAATGGCGGTATAGTTATTTCCATGTTCGTACAGATGGCGGTGTGGATATTTCCATGTTCATACCAATAGCGGTGTAGATATTTCCATGTTCATACAGTTAGCGGTGTAGGTATTTCCATGTTCATACAGAAGACGGTGTAGATATTTACATGTTCATACAGATGGCGGTGTAGATATTTCCATGTTCGTACGGATGGCAGTGTAGATATTTCCATGTTCATACAGGTGGCGGTGTAGATATTTCCATGTTCATACAGATAGCGGTGTAGATATTTCCATGTTCATACAGATAGCGGTGTAGATAATTCCATGTTCATGCAGTTAGCTGTGTAGATATTTCCATGTTCATACAGATGGCGGTGTAGATATTTACATGTTCATACAGATGGCGGTGTAGATATTTCCATGTTCATACAGATAGCGGTGTAGATATTTCCATGTTCATACAGATAGCGGTGTAGATATTTCCATGTTCATTCAGATAGCGGTGTAGATATTTCCATGTTCATACAGATAACGGTGAAGATATTTCCATGTTCATACAGATGGCGGTGTAGATATTTCCATGTATGTACGGACGGCAGTGTAGATATTTCCATGTTCATACAGGTGGGGGTGTAGATATTTCCATGTTTATACAGATAGCAGTGTAGTTATTTCCATGTTAATAGAGATAGCTGTGTGGATATTTCCATTGATATACAGATAGCTGTGTAGATATTTGCATGTTCAAACAGATAGCGGTGTAGATATTTCCATGTTCGTACAGATAGAAGTGAAGATATTTCCATGTTTATACAGATAGCGGCGTAGATATTTCCATGTTTATACAGATAGCAGTGTAGATATTTCCATGTTTATAGAGATAGTGGTGTAGATAATTTCAATTTTATACAGAGAGCAGTGTAGATATTTCCAAGTTCATACAGATAGTGGTGTCGATATTTCCAGGTTCATACAAATGGCGGTGTAGATATTTCCATGTTCTTCCAGATAGCGGTGTAGTTATTTCCATGTTCATTCAGATAGCGGTGTTGATATTTCCATGTTCATACAGATAACGGTGTACATATTTCCATGTTCATACAGATAGCGGTATAGATATTTCCATGTTCGTACAGATGGCGGTGTAGATATTTCCATGTTCATAGAGATGGCGGTGTAGATATTTCCATGTTTATGCAGATAGCGGTATAGATATTTCCATGTTTATTCAGATGGTGGTGTAGATATTTCCATGTTTATAGAGATGGAGGTCTAGATATTTCCATGTTTACAGAGATAGTGGTGTAGTTATTTCCAAGTTTATAGAGACAGCGTTGTAAATATTTCCATGTTTATACAGATAGCTGTGAGGATATTTCCTTGTTTATACAGAGAGCGGTGTAGATATTTCCATGTTTATACAGATAGCAGTGTAGATATTTCCATGTTTATAGAGATAGTGGTGTAGATAATTTCAATTTTATACAGAGAGCAGTGTAGATATTTCCAAGTTCATACAGATAGCGGTGTAGATATTTCCACGTTTATAGAGATGGCGGTGTAGATATTTCCATGTTCATACAGATGGCGGTGTATATATTTCCATGTTTATAGGTATGGCGGTGTAGATATTTTCATGTTTACACAGATGGCGGTGTAGATATTTCCATGTTTACACAGA
Organism: Gorilla gorilla gorilla; assembly: GCF_029281585.2. NCBI lineage: Eukaryota > Metazoa > Chordata > Mammalia > Primates > Hominidae > Gorilla > Gorilla gorilla. The sequence continues at coordinate 80,270,539 of NC_073244.2, forward strand.
TAGCGGTGTAGACATTTCCATGTTTACACAGATAGCGGTGTGGATATTTCCATGTTTATGCAGATAACAGTGTAGATATTTCCATGTTTATACAGATAGCGGTGCGGATATTTCCATGTTTATACAGATAGTGGGGCAGATATTTCCATGTTTATACAAATAGGGGTGTAGATATTTCCATCTTAATACAGATGGCGGTGTAGATATGTCCATGTTCGTACAGATGGCGGTGTAGAATTTCCATGTTCATACAGATGGCGGTGTAGATATTTCGAAGTTTATAGAGATAGCGCTGTAGTTATTTCCATATTTATAGAGAAATCGGTGTAGATATTTCCATGTATATTCAGATAGCTGTGTAGATATTTCCATGTTCATGCAGATAGCGGTGTAGATATTTCCATGTTCATCCAGATGCCGGTGTACATATATCCATGTTCATACCGATGGCGGTGAAGATATTTCCATGTTCATACAGATGGCGGTTTAGGTTTTTCCATGTTCATACAAATGGCGGTGTAGATATTTCCATGTTCATAGAGATGGCGGTGTAGATATTTCCAGGTTCATACAAATTGCGGTGTAGATATTTCCATGTTCATAGAGATGGCGGTGTAGATATTTCCAAGTTTATACAGATAGCAGTGTAGTTATTTCCATGTTTATAGAGATACCAGTCTGGATATTTCCATTGATATACAGATAGCTGTGTAGATATTTGCATGTTCATACAGATAGCGGTGTAGATATTTCCATGTTGATACAGATAGCGGTGTAGATATTTCCATGTTCATACCAATAGCGTTGTAGACATTTCCATGTTCATACAGTTAGCGGTGTAGATATTTCCATGTTCATACAGATAGCGGTGTCGATATTTCCATGTTCATACAGATAGCGGTGTAGATATTTCCATGTTCATACAGATAGCGGTGTAGATATTTCCATGTTCACACAGATAGCTGTGTAGATAATTCCATGTTCATACAGTTAGCGGTGTAGATATTTCTATGTTCATACAGAGGGCGGTGTAGATATTTACATGTTCATACATATGGCGGTGTAGGTATTTCCATGTTCATACAGATAGCGGTGTAGGTATTTCCATGTTCATACAGATAGTGGTGTAGATAATTCCATGTTCATACAGTTAGCTCTGTAGATATTTCCATGTTCATACAGATGGCGGTGTAGATATTTACATGTTCATACAGATGGCGGTGTAGATATTTCCAGGTTCATACAGATGGCGGTGTAGATATTTCCATGTTCATACCAATAGCGGTGTAGACATTTCCATGTTCATACATTTAGCGTTGTAGATATTTCCATGTTCATACAGATGGCGGTGAAGATATTTCCAGGTTCATACAGATGGCGGTGTAGATATTTCCATGTTTGTACTAATGGCTGTGTAGATATTTCCATGTTCATACAGGTGGCTGTGTAGATATTTCCATGTTTATACAGATAGCAGTGTAGTTATTTCCATGTTAATAGAGATAGCTTTGTGGATATTTCCATTGATATACAGATAGCTGTGTAGATATTTGCATGTTCATACAGATAGCGGTGTAGATATTTCCATGTTCGTACAGATAGCGGTGTAGATATTTCCATGTTCATACAGATAACGGTGTAGGTATTTCCATGTTCATACAGACAGCGGTGTAGATACTTCCATGTTCATACAGATGGCGGTGTAGATATTTACATGTTCATACAAATGGCGGTATAGATATTTCCATGTTCGTACAGATGGCGGTGAAGATATTTCCATGTTCATACAGATAGCGGTATAGATATTTCCATATTTATACAGATGGTGGTGTAGATATTTCCATGTATATAGAGATGGCGGTCTAGATATTTCCATGTTTACAGAGATAGTGGTGTAGTTATTTCCAAGTTTATAGAGACAGCGTTGTAGATATTTCCATGTTTATACAGATAGCGGTGAAGATATTTCCATGTTTATACAGATAGCGGTGTAGATATTTCCATGTTTATACAGATAGCAGTGTAGATATTTCCATGTTTATAGAGATAGTGGTGTAGATAATTTCAATTTTATACAGAGAGCAGTGTAGATATTTCCAAGTTCATACAGATAGCGGTGTAGATATTTCCACGTTTATAGAGATGGCGGTGTAGATATTTCCATGTTCATACAGAGGACGATGTAGATATTTCCATGTTTATAGGGATGGCGGTGTAGATATTTTCATGTTTACGCAGATGGCGGTGTAGATATTTCCATGTTTACACGGATAGCGGTGTAAAGATTTCCATGTTTACACAGATAGCGGTTTGGATATTTCCAGGTTTATGCAGATAGCAGTGTAGATATTTCCATGTTTATACAGATAGCGGTGCGGATATTTCCATGTTTATTCAGATAGCGGTGCGGATATTTCCATGTTTATACAGATAGTTGGGCAGATATTTCCATGTTTATACAGATAGCGGTGTAGATATTTCCATCTTAATACAGATGGCGGTGTAGATATGTCCATGTTCGTACAGATGGCTGTGTAGATATTTCCAAGTTCATACAGATGGCGGTGTAGATATTTCCAAGTTTATAGAGGTAGCTCTGTAGTTATTTCCATATTTATTGAGAAATCGGTGTAGATATTTCCATGTATATTCAGATAGCTGTGTAGATATTTCCATGTTCATGCAGATAGCGGTGTAGATATTTCCATGTTCATCCAGATGCCGGTGTACATATATCCATGTTCATACAGATGGCGGTATAGATATTTCCATGTTCATACAGATGGCGGTTTAGGTATTTCCATGTTCATACAAATGGCGGTGTAGATATTTCCATGTTCATAGAGATGGCGGTGTAGATATTTCCAGGTTCATACAAATGGCGGTGTAGATATTTCCATGTTCATAGAGATGGCGGTGTAGATATTTCCATGTTTATACAGATACCAGTGTAGTTATTTCCATGTTTATAGAGATACCATTGTGGATATTTCCATTGATATACAGATAGCTGTGTAGATATTTGAATGTTCGTACAGATAGCGGTGTAGATATTTCCATGTTCATACAGATAGCGGTGTTGATATTTCCATGTTCATACAGATAGCGGTGTAGATATTTCCATGTTCATACAGATAGCGGTGTAGATATTTCCATGTTCATACAGATAGCGGTGTAGATATTTCCATGTTCATACAGATGGCGGTGTAAATATTTACATGTTCATACAGATGGCGGTGTAGATATTTCCATGTTCATACAGATGGCGGTGTAGAGATTTCCATGTTCGTACGGATGGCAGTGTAAATATTTCCATGTTCATTCAGGTGGCGGTGTAGATATTTCCATGTTTATACAGATAGCAGTGTAGTTATTTCCATGTTTATAGAGATAGCAGTGTATACATTTCCATTGATATACAGATAGCTGTGTAGATATTTGCATGGTCACACAGATAGCGGTGTAGATATTTCCATGTTCGTACACATAGCGGTGTAGATATTTCCATGTTCATACAGATAGCGGTGTAGATATTTCCATGTTCTTACAGATAACGGTGTAGATATTTCCATGTCCATACAGACGGCGGTATAGATATTTCCATGTTCGTACAGATAGCGGTGTAGATATTTCCATGTTCATACAGTTAGCGGTGTAGATATTTCCATGTTCATACAGATGGCGGTGTAGATATTTACATGTTCATACAGATGGCGGTATAGATATTTCCATGTTCGTACAGATGGCGTTGTAGGTATTTCCATGTTCATAGAGATGGTGGTGTAGATATTTCCATGTTTATGCAGATGGCGGTTTAGATATTTCCATGTTTATACAGATGGTGGTGTAGATATTTCCATGTTTATAGAGATGGCAGTCCAGATATTTCCATGTTTACAGAGATAGTGGTGTAGTTATTTCCAAGTTTATAGAGACAGCGTTGTAGATATTTCCTTGTTTATACAGATAGTGGTGAAGATATTTCCATGTTTATACAGATAGCGGTGTAGATATTTCCATGTTTATACAGATAGCAGTGTAGATATTTCGATGTTTATGGAGATAGTGGTGTAGATAATTTCAATTTTATACAGAGAGCAGTGTAGATATTTCCAAGTTCATACAGATAGCGGTGTAGATATTTCCACGTTTATAGAGATGGCGGTGTAGATATTTCCATGTTCATACAGAGGACGGTGTAGATATTTCCATGTTTATAGGGATGGCGGTGTAGATATTTTCATGTTTACACCGATGGCGGTGTAGATATTTCCATGTTTACACAGATAGCGGTGTAGACATTTCCATGTTTACACAGATAGCGGTGTGGATATTTCCATGTTTATGCAGATAGCAGTGTAGATATTTCCATGTTTATACATATAGCGGTGTGGATATTTCCATGTTTATTCAGATAGCGGTGCGGATATTTCCATGTTTATACAGATAGCGGTGTAGATATTTCCATCTCAATACAGATGGCGGTGTAGATATGTCCATGTTTGTACAGATGGCGGTGTAGATATTTCCATGTTCATACAGATGGTGGTGTAGATATTTCGAAGTTTATAGAGATAGCGCTGTAGTTATTTCCATATTTATTGAGAAATCTGTGTAGATATTTCCATGTATATTCAGATAGCTGTGTAGATATTTCCATGTTCATGCAGAGAGCGGTGTAGATATTTCCATGTTCATCCAGATGCCGGTGTACATATATCCATGTTCATACAGATAGCGGTGTAGATAATTCCATGTCCTTACAGTTAGCTCTGTAGATATTTCCATGTTCATACAGATGGCGGTGTAGGTATTTGTATGTTCATACAGATGGCGGTGTAGATATTTCCATGTTCATACAGATAGCGGTGTAGATATTTCCATGTTCATACAGATAGCGGTGTAGATATATCCATGTTCATACAGATAGCGGTGTAGATATTTCCATGTTCATACCAATAGCGGTGTAGACATTTCCATGTTCATACATTTAGCGGTGTAGATATTTCCATGTTCATACAGATGGCGGTGAAGTTATTTCCATGTTTATACAGATGGCAGTGTAGATATTTCCATGTTTGTACGGATGGCTGTGTAGATATTTCCATGTTCATACAGGAGGCGGTGTAGATATTTCCATGTTTATACTGGTAGCAGTGTATTTATTTCCATGTTAATAGAGATAGCTGTGTGGATATTTCCAATGATATACAGATAGCTGTGTAGATATTTGCATGTTCATACAGATAGCGGTGTAGATATTTCCATGTTCGTACAGATAGCGGTGTAGATATTTCCATGTTCATACAGTTCGCGGTGTAGATATTTCCATGTTCATACAGATGGCGGTGTAGATATTTCCATGTCCATACAGATGGCGGTATAGATATTTCCATGTTCGTACAGATAGCGGTGTAGATATTTCCATGTTCATACAGTTAGCGGTGTAGATATTTCCATGTTCATACAGATGGCGGTGTAGATATTTCCATGCCCATACAGATGGCGGTATAGATATTTCCATGTTCGTACAGATAGCGGTGTAGATATTTCCATGTTCATACAGATAGCGGTATAGATATTTCCATGTTTATACAGATGGTGGTGTGGATATTTCCATGTATATAGAGATGGCGGTCTAGATATTTCCATGTTTACAGAGATAGTGGTGTAGGTATTTTCAAGTTTATAGAGACAGCGTTGTAGATATTTCCACGTTTATACAGATAGCAGTGAAGATATTTCCATGTTTTTACAGATAGCGGTGTAGACATTTCCATGTTTATGCAGATAGCAGTGAAGATATTTCCATGTTTATAGAGATAGTGGTGTAGATAATTTCAATTTTATACAAAGTGCAGTGTAGATATTTCCAAGTTCATACAGATAGTGGTGTAGATATTTCCAGGTTCATACAAATGGCGGTGTAGATATTTACATGTTCATACAAATGGCGGTATAGTTATTTCCATGTTCTTACAGATGGCGGTGTGGATATTTCCATGTTCATACCAATAGCGGTGTAGATAATTCCATGTTCATACAGTTAGCGGTGTAGATATTTCCATGTTCATACAGAAGGCGGTGTAGAATTTCCATGTTCATACAGATGGCGGTGTAGATATTTCGAAGTTTATAGAGATAGCGCTGTAGTTATTTCCATATTTATAGAGAAATCGGTGTAGATATTTCCATGTATATTCAGATAGCTGTGTAGATATTTCCATGTTCATGCAGATAGCGGTGTAGATATTTCCATGTTCATCCAGATGCCGGTGTACATATATCCATGTTCATACCGATGGCGGTGAAGATATTTCCATGTTCATACAGATGGCGGTTTAGGTTTTTCCATGTTCATACAAATGGCGGTGTAGATATTTCCATGTTCATAGAGATGGCGGTGTAGATATTTCCAGGTTCATACAAATTGCGGTGTAGATATTTCCATGTTCATAGAGATGGCGGTGTAGATATTTCCAAGTTTATACAGATAGCAGTGTAGTTATTTCCATGTTTATAGAGATACCAGTCTGGATATTTCCATTGATATACAGATAGCTGTGTAGATATTTGCATGTTCATACAGATAGCGGTGTAGATATTTCCATGTTGATACAGATAGCGGTGTAGATATTTCCATGTTCATACCAATAGCGTTGTAGACATTTCCATGTTCATACAGTTAGCGGTGTAGATATTTCCATGTTCATACAGATAGCGGTGTCGATATTTCCATGTTCATACAGATAGCGGTGTAGATATTTCCATGTTCATACAGATAGCGGTGTAGATATTTCCATGTTCACACAGACAGCTGTGTAGATAATTCCATGTTCATACAGTTAGCGGTGTAGATATTTCCATGTTCATACAGAGGGCGGTGTAGATATTTACATGTTCATACATATGGCGGTGTAGGTATTTCCATGTTCATACAGATAGCGGTGTAGGTATTTCCATGTTCATACAGATAGTGGTGTAGATAATTCCATGTTCATACAGTTAGCTCTGTAGATATTTCCATGTTCATACAGATGGCGGTGTAGATATTTACATGTTCATACAGATGGCGGTGTAGATATTTCCAGGTTCATACAGATGGCGGTGTAGATATTTCCATGTTCATACCAATAGCGGTGTAGACATTTCCATGTTCATACATTTAGCTTTGTAGATATTTCCATGTTCATACAGATGGCGGTGAAGATATTTCCAGGTTCATACAGATGGCGGTGTAGATATTTCCATGTTTGTACTAATGGCTGTGTAGATATTTCCATGTTCATACAGGTGGCTGTGTAGATATTTCCATGTTTATACAGATAGCAGTGTAGTTATTTCCATGTTAATAGAGATAGCTTTGTGGATATTTCCATTGATATACAGATAGCTGTGTAGATATTTGCATGTTCATACAGATAGCGGTGTAGATATTTCCATGTTCGTACAGATAGCGGTGTAGATATTTCCATGTTCATACAGACAGCGGTGTAGATACTTCCATGTTCATACAGATGGCGGTGTAGATATTTACATGTTCATACAAATGGCGGTATAGATATTTCCATGTTCGTACAGATGGCGGTGAAGATATTTCCATGTTCATACAGATAGCGGTATAGATATTTGCATATTTATACAGATGGTGGTGTAGATATTTCCATGTATATAGAGATGGCGGTCTACATATTTCCATGTTTACAGAGATAGTGGTGTAGTTATTTCCAAGTTTATAGAGACCGCGTTGTAGATATTTCCATGTTTATACAGATAGCAGTGAAGGTATTTCCATGTTTATACAGATAGCGGTGTAGACATTTCCATGTTTATGCAGATAGCAGTGAAGATATTTCCATGTTTATAGAGATAGTGGTGTAGATAATTTCAATTTTATACAAAGTGCAGTGAAGATATTTCCAAGTTCATACAGATAGTGGTGTAGATATTTCCAGGTTCATACAAATGGCGGTGTAGATATTTACATGTTCATACAAATGGCGGTATAGTTATTTCCATGTTCGTACAGATGGCGGTGTGGATATTTCCATGTTCATACCAATAGCGGTGTAGATATTTCCATGTTCATACCAATAGCGGTGTAGACATTTCCATGTTCATACATTTAGCGGTGTAGATATTTCCATGTTCATACAGATGGCGGTGAAGTTATTTCCATGTTTATACAGATGGCAGTGTAGATATTTCCATGTTTGTACGGATGGCTGTGTAGATATTTCCATGTTCATACAGGAGGCGGTGTAGATATTTCCATGTTTATACTGGTAGCAGTGTATTTATTTCCATGTTAATAGAGATAGCTGTGTGGATATTTCCAATGATATACAGATAGCTGTGTAGATATTTGCATGTTCATACAGATAGCGGTGTAGATATTTCCATGTTCGTACAGATAGCGGTGTAGATATTTCCATGTTCATACAGTTCGCGGTGTAGATATTTCCATGTTCATACAGATGGCGGTGTAGATATTTCCATGTCCATACAGATGGCGGTATAGATATTTCCATGTTCGTACAGATAGCGGTGTAGATATTTCCATGTTCATACAGTTAGCGGTGTAGATATTTCCATGTTCATACAGATGGCGGTGTAGATATTTCCATGCCCATACAGATGGCGGTATAGATATTTCCATGTTCGTACAGATAGCGGTGTAGATATTTCCATGTTCATACAGATAGCGGTATAGATATTTCCATGTTTATACAGATGGTGGTGTGGATATTTCCATGTATATAGAGATGGCGGTCTAGATATTTCCATGTTTACAGAGATAGTGGTGTAGGTATTTTCAAGTTTATAGAGACAGCGTTGTAGATATTTCCACGTTTATACAGATAGCAGTGAAGATATTTCCATGTTTTTACAGATAGCGGTGTAGACATTTCCATGTTTATGCAGATAGCAGTGAAGATATTTCCATGTTTATAGAGATAGTGGTGTAGATAATTTCAATTTTATACAAAGTGCAGTGTAGATATTTCCAAGTTCATACAGATAGTGGTGTAGATATTTCCAGGTTCATACAAATGGCGGTGTAGATATTTACATGTTCATACAAATGGCGGTATAGTTATTTCCATGTTCTTACAGATGGCGGTGTGGATATTTCCATGTTCATACCAATAGCGGTGTAGATAATTCCATGTTCATACAGTTAGCGGTGTAGATATTTCCATGTTCATACAGAAGGCGGTGTAGAATTTCCATGTTCATACAGATGGCGGTGTAGATATTTCGAAGTTTATAGAGATAGCGCTGTAGTTATTTCCATATTTATAGAGAAATCGGTGTAGATATTTCCATGTATATTCAGATAGCTGTGTAGATATTTCCATGTTCATGCAGATAGCGGTGTAGATATTTCCATGTTCATCCAGATGCCGGTGTACATATATCCATGTTCATACCGATGGCGGTGAAGATATTTCCATGTTCATACAGATGGCGGTTTAGGTTTTTCCATGTTCATACAAATGGCGGTGTAGATATTTCCATGTTCATAGAGATGGCGGTGTAGATATTTCCAGGTTCATACAAATTGCGGTGTAGATATTTCCATGTTCATAGAGATGGCGGTGTAGATATTTCCAAGTTTATACAGATAGCAGTGTAGTTATTTCCATGTTTATAGAGATACCAGTCTGGATATTTCCATTGATATACAGATAGCTGTGTAGATATTTGCATGTTCATACAGATAGCGGTGTAGATATTTCCATGTTGATACAGATAGCGGTGTAGATATTTCCATGTTCATACCAATAGCGTTGTAGACATTTCCATGTTCATACAGTTAGCGGTGTAGATATTTCCATGTTCATACAGATAGCGGTGTCGATATTTCCATGTTCATACAGATAGCGGTGTAGATATTTCCATGTTCATACAGATAGCGGTGTAGATATTTCCATGTTCACACAGACAGCTGTGTAGATAATTCCATGTTCATACAGTTAGCGGTGTAGATATTTCCATGTTCATACAGAGGGCGGTGTAGATATTTACATGTTCATACATATGGCGGTGTAGGTATTTCCATGTTCATACAGATAGCGGTGTAGGTATTTCCATGTTCATACAGATAGTGGTGTAGATAATTCCATGTTCATACAGTTAGCTCTGTAGATATTTCCATGTTCATACAGATGGCGGTGTAGATATTTACATGTTCATACAGATGGCGGTGTAGATATTTCCAGGTTCATACAGATGGCGGTGTAGATATTTCCATGTTCATACCAATAGCGGTGTAGACATTTCCATGTTCATACATTTAGCTTTGTAGATATTTCCATGTTCATACAGATGGCGGTGAAGATATTTCCAGGTTCATACAGATGGCGGTGTAGATATTTCCATGTTTGTACTAATGGCTGTGTAGATATTTCCATGTTCATACAGGTGGCTGTGTAGATATTTCCATGTTTATACAGATAGCAGTGTAGTTATTTCCATGTTAATAGAGATAGCTTTGTGGATATTTCCATTGATATACAGATAGCTGTGTAGATATTTGCATGTTCATACAGATAGCGGTGTAGATATTTCCATGTTCGTACAGATAGCGGTGTAGATATTTCCATGTTCATACAGACAGCGGTGTAGATACTTCCATGTTCATACAGATGGCGGTGTAGATATTTACATGTTCATACAAATGGCGGTATAGATATTTCCATGTTCGTACAGATGGCGGTGAAGATATTTCCATGTTCATACAGATAGCGGTATAGATATTTGCATATTTATACAGATGGTGGTGTAGATATTTCCATGTATATAGAGATGGCGGTCTACATATTTCCATGTTTACAGAGATAGTGGTGTAGTTATTTCCAAGTTTATAGAGACCGCGTTGTAGATATTTCCATGTTTATACAGATAGCAGTGAAGGTATTTCCATGTTTATACAGATAGCGGTGTAGACATTTCCATGTTTATGCAGATAGCAGTGAAGATATTTCCATGTTTATAGAGATAGTGGTGTAGATAATTTCAATTTTATACAAAGTGCAGTGAAGATATTTCCAAGTTCATACAGATAGTGGTGTAGATATTTCCAGGTTCATACAAATGGCGGTGTAGATATTTACATGTTCATACAAATGGCGGTATAGTTATTTCCATGTTCGTACAGATGGCGGTGTGGATATTTCCATGTTCATACCAATAGCGGTGTAGATATTTCCATGTTCATACAGTTAGCGGTGTAGGTATTTCCATGTTCATACAGAAGACGGTGTAGATATTTACATGTTCATACAGATGGCGGTGTAGATATTTCCATGTTCGTACGGATGGCAGTGTAGATATTTCCATGTTCATACAGGTGGCGGTGTAGATATTTCCATGTTCATACAGATAGCGGTGTAGATATTTCCATGTTCATACAGATAGCGGTGTAGATAATTCCATGTTCATGCAGTTAGCTGTGTAGATATTTCCATGTTCATACAGATGGCGGTGTAGATATTTACATGTTCATACAGATGGCGGTGTAGATATTTCCATGTTCATACAGATAGCGGTGTAGATATTTCCATGTTCATACAGATAGCGGTGTAGATATTTCCATGTTCATTCAGATAGCGGTGTAGATATTTCCATGTTCATACAGATAACGGTGAAGATATTTCCATGTTCATACAGATGGCGGTGTAGATATTTCCATGTATGTACGGACGGCAGTGTAGATATTTCCATGTTCATACAGGTGGGGCTGTAGATATTTCCATGTTTATACAGATAGCAGTGTAGTTATTTCCATGTTAATAGAGATAGCTGTGTGGATATTTCCATTGATATACAGATAGCTGTGTGGATATTTGCATGTTCAAACAGATAGCGGTGTAGATATTTCCATGTTCGTACAGATAGAAGTGAAGATATTTCCATGTTTATACAGATAGCGGCGTAGATATTTCCATGTTTATACAGATAGCAGTGTAGATATTTCCATGTTTATAGAGATAGTGGTGTAGATAATTTCAATTTTATACAGAGAGCAGTGTAGATATTTCCAAGTTCATACAGATAGTGGTGTCGATATTTCCAGGTTCATACAAATGGCGGTGTAGATATTTCCATGTTCTTCCAGATAGCGGTGTAGTTATTTCCATGTTCATTCAGATAGCGGTGTTGATATTTCCATGTTCATACAGATAACGGTGTACATATTTCCATGTTCATACAGATAGCGGTATAGATATTTCCATGTTCGTACAGATGGCGGTGTAGATATTTCCATGTTCATAGAGATGGCGGTGTAGATATTTCCATGTTTATGCAGATAGCGGTATAGATATTTCCATGTTTATTCAGATGGTGGTGTAGATATTTCCATGTTTATAGAGATGGAGGTCTAGATATTTCCATGTTTACAGAGATAGTGGTGTAGTTATTTCCAAGTTTATAGAGACAGCGTTGTAAATATTTCCATGTTTATACAGATAGCTGTGAGGATATTTCCTTGTTTATACAGAGAGCGGTGTAGATATTTCCATGTTTATACAGATAGCAGTGTAGATATTTCCATGTTTATAGAGATAGTGGTGTAGATAATTTCAATTTTATACAGAGAGCAGTGTAGATATTTCCAAGTTCATACAGATAGCGGTGTAGATATTTCCACGTTTATAGAGATGGCGGTGTAGATATTTCCATGTTCATACAGATGGCGGTGTATATATTTCCATGTTTATAGGTATGGCGGTGTAGATATTTTCATGTTTACACAGATGGCGGTGTAGATATTTCCATGTTTACACAGATAGCGGTGTAGACATTTCCATGTTTACACAGATAGCGGTGTGGATATTTCCATGTTTATGCAGATAACAGTGTAGATATTTCCATGTTTATACAGATAGCGGTGCGGATATTTCCATGTTTATACAGATAGTGGGGCAGATATTTCCATGTTTATACAAATAGGGGTGTAGATATTTCCATCTTAATACAGATGGCGGTGTAGATATGTCCATGTTCGTACAGATGGCGGTGTAGAATTTCCATGTTCATACAGATGGCGGTGTAGATATTTCGAAGTTTATAGAGATAGCGCTGTAGTTATTTCCATATTTATAGAGAAATCGGTGTAGATATTTCCATGTATATTCAGATAGCTGTGTAGATATTTCCATGTTCATGCAGATAGCGGTGTAGATATTTCCATGTTCATCCAGATGCCGGTGTACATATATCCATGTTCATACCGATGGCGGTGAAGATATTTCCATGTTCATACAGATGGCGGTTTAGGTTTTTCCATGTTCATACAAATGGCGGTGTAGATATTTCCATGTTCATAGAGATGGCGGTGTAGATATTTCCAGGTTCATACAAATTGCGGTGTAGATATTTCCATGTTCACAGAGATGGCGGTGTAGATATTTCCAAGTTTATACAGATAGCAGTGTAGTTATTTCCATGTTTATAGAGATACCAGTCTGGATATTTCCATTGATATACAGATAGCTGTGTAGATATTTGCATGTTCATACAGATAGCGGTGTAGATATTTCCATGTTGATACAGATAGCGGTGTAGATATTTCCATGTTCATACCAATAGCGTTGTAGACATTTCCATGTTCATACAGTTAGCGGTGTAGATATTTCCATATTTATACAGATGGTGGTGTAGATATTTCCATGTATATAGAGATGGCGGTCTAGATATTTCCATGTTTACAGAGATAGTGGTGTAGTTATTTCCAAGTTTATAGAGACAGCGTTGTAGATATTTCCATGTTTATACAGATAGCGGTGAAGATATTTCCATGTTTATACAGATAGCGGTGTAGATATTTCCATGTTTATACAGATAGCAGTGTAGATATTTCCATGTTTATAGAGATAGTGGTGTAGATAATTTCAATTTTATACAGAGAGCAGTGTAGATATTTCCAAGTTCATACAGATAGCGGTGTAGATATTTCCACATTTATAGAGATGGTGGTGTAGATATTTCCATGTTCATACAGAAGACGGTGTAGATATTTCCATGTTTACAGGGATGGCGGTGTAGACATTTTCATGTTTACACAGATGGCGGTGTAGATATTTCCATGTTTACATGGATAGAGGTGTAGACATTTCCATGTTTACACAGATAGCGGTGTGGATATTTCCATGTTTATGCAGATAGCAGTGTAGATATTTCCATGTTTATACAGATAGCGGTGCGGATATTTCCATGTTTATTCAGATAGCGGTGCGGATATTTCCATGTTTATACAGATAGTTGGGCAGATATTTCCATGTTTATACAGATAGCGGTGTAGATATTTCCATCTTAATACAGATGGCGGTGTAGATATGTCCATGTTTGTACAGATGGCGGTGTAGATATTTCCATGTTCATACAGATGGCGGTGTAGATATTTCGAAGTTTATAGAGATAGCGTTGTAGTTATTTCCATAATTATAGAGAAATCTGTGTAGATATTTCCATGTATATTCAGATAGCTGTGTAGATATTTCCATGTTCATGCAGATAGCGGTGTAGATATTTCCATCTTCATCCAGATGCAGGTGTACATATATCCATGTTCATACAGATTGCGGTGAAGATATTTCCAGGTTCATACAAATGGCGGTGTAGATATTTCCATGTTCATAGAGATGGCGGTGTAGATATTTCCATATTTATGGAGATAGAAGTGTAGTTATTTCCATGTTTATAGAGATAGCAGTGTTGATATTTCCATTGATATACAGATAGCTGTGTGGATATTTGCACGTTCATAGAGATAGCGGTGTAGATATTTCCATGTTCATACAGATAGCGGTGTAGATATTTCCATGTTCGTACAGATACCGGTGTAGATATTTCCATGTTCATACAGATAGCGGGGTAGATATTTCCATGCTCATACAGATAGCGGTGTAGATAATTCCATGTTCATACAGTTAGCGGTGTTGATATTTCCATGTTCATACAGATGGCGGTGTAGATATTTACATGTTCATACAGATGGCCGTGTAGATATTTCCATGTTCATACAGAAAGCGATGTAGATATTTCCATGTTCATACAGATAGCGGTGCAGATAATTCCATGTTCATACAGTTAGCTCTGTAGATGTTTCCATGTTCATACAGATGGCGGTGTAGGTATTTGTATGTTCATACAGATGGCGGTGTAGATATTTCCATGTTCATACAGATAGCGGTGTAGATATTTCCATGTTCATACAGATAGCGGTGTAGATATATCCATGTTCATACAGATAGCGGTGTAGATATTTCCATGTTCATACCAATAGCAGTGTAGACATTTCCATGTTCATACATTTAGCGGTGTAGATATTTCCATGTTCATATAGATGGCGGTGAAGTTATTTCCATGTTTATACAGATGGCCGTGTAGATATTTCCATGTTTGTACGGATGGCAGTGTAGATATTTCCATGTTCATACAGGAGGCGGTGTAGATATTTCCATGTTTATACGGGTAGAAGTGTATTTATTTCCATGTTAATAGAGATAGCTGTGTGGATATTTCCATTGATATACAGATAGCTGTGTAGATATTTGCATGTTCATACAGATAGCGGTGTAGATATTTCCATGTTCGTACAGATAGCGGTGTAGATATTTCCATGTTCATACAGTTAGCGGTGTAGATATTTCCATGTTCATACAGATGGCGGTGTAGATATTTCCATGTCCATACAGATGGCGGTATAGATATTTAAATGTTCGTACAGATAGCAGTGTAGATATTTCCATGTTCATACAGTTAGCGGTGTAGATATTTCCATGTCCATACAGATGGCGGTATAGATATTTCCATGTTCGTACAGATAGCGGTGTAGATATTTCCATGTTCATACAGATAGCGGTATAGATATTTCCATGTTTATACACATGGTGGTGTGGATATTTCCATGTATATAGAGATGGCGGTCTAGATATTTCCATGTTTACAGAGATAGTGGTGTAGTTATTTCCAAGTTTATAGAGACAGCGTTGTAGATATTTCCATGTTCATACAGATAGCAGTGAAGATATTTCCATGTTTATACAGATAGTGGTGTAGACATTTCCATGTTTATGCAGATAGCAGTGAAGATATTTCCAAGTTTATAGAGATAGTGGTGTAGATAATTTCAATTTTATACAAAGTGCAGTGTAGATATTTCCAAGTTCATACAGATAGTGGTGTAGATATTTCCAGGTTCATACAAATGGCGGTGTAGATATTTACATGTTCATACAAATGGCGGTATAGTTATTTCCATGTTCGTACAGATGGCGGTGTGGATATTTCCATGTTTATACCAATAGCGGTGAAGATATTTCCATGTTCATACAGTTAGCGGTGTAGATATTTCCATGTTCATACAGAAGGCGGTGTAGATATTTACATGTTCATACAGATGGCGGTGTAGATATTTCCATGTTCGTACGGATGGCAGTGTAGATATTTCCATGTTCATACAGGTGGCGGTGTAGATATTTCCATGTTTATACAGATAGCAGTGTAGTTATTTCCATGTTTATAGAGACAGCTGTGTAGATATTTCCATTGATATACAGATAGGTGTGTAGATATTTGCATGTTCATACAGATATCGGTGTAGATATTTCCATGTTCGTACAGATGGCGGTGTAGATATTTCCCTGTTCGTACAGATGGCGGTGTAGATATTTCCATGTTCATACAGATAACGGTGTAGATATTTCCGTGTTCATACAGATAGCGGTGTAGATATTTCCATGTTCATACAGTTAGCGGTGTAGATATTTCCATCTTCATACAGATGGCGGTGTAGATATTTACATGTTCATACAAATGGCGGTATAGTTATTTCCATGTTCGTACAGATGGCGGTGTACATATTTCCATGTTCATAGAGATGGCGGTGTAGATATTTCCAAGTTTATACAGATAGCAGTGTAGTTATTTCCATGTTTATAGAGATACCAGTCTGGATATTTCCATTGATATACAGATAGCTGTGTAGATATTTGCATGTTCATACAGATAGCGGTGTAGATATTTCCATGTTGATACAGATAGCGGTGTAGATATTTCCATGTTCATACCAATAGCGTTGTAGACATTTCCATGTTCATACAGTTAGCGGTGTAGATATTTCCATGTTCATACAGATAGCGGTGTCGATATTTCCATGTTCATACAGATAGCGGTGTAGATATTTCCATGTTCATACAGATAGCGGTGTAGATATTTCCATGTTCACACAGACAGCTGTGTAGATAATTCCATGTTCATACAGTTAGCGGTGTAGATATTTCCATGTTCATACAGAGGGCGGTGTAGATATTTACATGTTCATACATATGGCGGTGTAGGTATTTCCATGTTCATACAGATAGCGGTGTAGGTATTTCCATGTTCATACAGATAGTGGTGTAGATAATTCCATGTTCATACAGTTAGCTCTGTAGATATTTCCATGTTCATACAGATGGCGGTGTAGATATTTACATGTTCATACAGATGGCGGTGTAGATATTTCCAGGTTCATACAGATGGCGGTGTAGATATTTCCATGTTCATACCAATAGCGGTGTAGACATTTCCATGTTCATACATTTAGCGTTGTAGATATTTCCATGTTCATACAGATGGCGGTGAAGATATTTCCAGGTTCATACAGATGGCGGTGTAGATATTTCCATGTTTGTACTAATGGCTGTGTAGATATTTCCATGTTCATACAGGTGGCTGTGTAGATATTTCCATGTTTATACAGATAGCAGTGTAGTTATTTCCATGTTAATAGAGATAGCTTTGTGGATATTTCCATTGATATACAGATAGCTGTGTAGATATTTGCATGTTCATACAGATAGCGGTGTAGATATTTCCATGTTCGTACAGATAGCGGTGTAGATATTTCCATGTTCATACAGATAACGGTGTAGGTATTTCCATGTTCATACAGACAGCGGTGTAGATACTTCCATGTTCATACAGATGGCGGTGTAGATATTTACATGTTCATACAAATGGCGGTATAGATATTTCCATGTTCGTACAGATGGCGGTGAAGATATTTCCATGTTCATACAGATAGCGGTATAGATATTTCCATATTTATACAGATGGTGGTGTAGATATTTCCATGTATATAGAGATGGCGGTCTAGATATTTCCATGTTTACAGAGATAGTGGTGTAGTTATTTCCAAGTTTATAGAGACAGCGTTGTAGATATTTCCATGTTTATACAGATAGCGGTGAAGATATTTCCATGTTTATACAGATAGCGGTGTAGATATTTCCATGTTTATACAGATAGCAGTGTAGATATTTCCATGTTTATAGAGATAGTGGTGTAGATAATTTCAATTTTATACAGAGAGCAGTGTAGATATTTCCAAGTTCATACAGATAGCGGTGTAGATATTTCCACATTTATAGAGATGGTGGTGTAGATATTTCCATGTTCATACAGAAGACGGTGTAGATATTTCCATGTTTACAGGGATGGCGGTGTAGACATTTTCATGTTTACACAGATGGCGGTGTAGATATTTCCATGTTTACATGGATAGAGGTGTAGACATTTCCATGTTTACACAGATAGCGGTGTGGATATTTCCATGTTTATGCAGATAGCAGTGTAGATATTTCCATGTTTATACAGATAGCGGTGCGGATATTTCCATGTTTATTCAGATAGCGGTGCGGATATTTCCATGTTTATACAGATAGTTGGGCAGATATTTCCATGTTTATACAGATAGCGGTGTAGATATTTCCATCTTAATACAGATGGCGGTGTAGATATGTCCATGTTTGTACAGATGGCGGTGTAGATATTTCCATGTTCATACAGATGGCGGTGTAGATATTTCGAAGTTTATAGAGATAGCGTTGTAGTTATTTCCATAATTATAGAGAAATCTGTGTAGATATTTCCATGTATATTCAGATAGCTGTGTAGATATTTCCATGTTCATGCAGATAGCGGTGTAGATATTTCCATCTTCATCCAGATGCAGGTGTACATATATCCATGTTCATACAGATTGCGGTGAAGATATTTCCAGGTTCATACAAATGGCGGTGTAGATATTTCCATGTTCATAGAGATGGCGGTGTAGATATTTCCATATTTATGGAGATAGAAGTGTAGTTATTTCCATGTTTATAGAGATAGCAGTGTTGATATTTCCATTGATATACAGATAGCTGTGTGGATATTTGCACGTTCATAGAGATAGCGGTGTAGATATTTCCATGTTCATACAGATAGCGGTGTAGATATTTCCATGTTCGTACAGATACCGGTGTAGATATTTCCATGTTCATACAGATAGCGGGGTAGATATTTCCATGCTCATACAGATAGCGGTGTAGATAATTCCATGTTCATACAGTTAGCGGTGTTGATATTTCCATGTTCATACAGATGGCGGTGTAGATATTTACATGTTCATACAGATGGCCGTGTAGATATTTCCATGTTCATACAGAAAGCGATGTAGATATTTCCATGTTCATACAGATAGCGGTGCAGATAATTCCATGTTCATACAGTTAGCTCTGTAGATGTTTCCATGTTCATACAGATGGCGGTGTAGGTATTTGTATGTTCATACAGATGGCGGTGTAGATATTTCCATGTTCATACAGATAGCGGTGTAGATATTTCCATGTTCATACAGATAGCGGTGTAGATATATCCATGTTCATACAGATAGCGGTGTAGATATTTCCATGTTCATACCAATAGCAGTGTAGACATTTCCATGTTCATACATTTAGCGGTGTAGATATTTCCATGTTCATATAGATGGCGGTGAAGTTATTTCCATGTTTATACAGATGGCCGTGTAGATATTTCCATGTTTGTACGGATGGCAGTGTAGATATTTCCATGTTCATACAGGAGGCGGTGTAGATATTTCCATGTTTATACGGGTAGAAGTGTATTTATTTCCATGTTAATAGAGATAGCTGTGTGGATATTTCCATTGATATACAGATAGCTGTGTAGATATTTGCATGTTCATACAGATAGCGGTGTAGATATTTCCATGTTCGTACAGATAGCGGTGTAGATATTTCCATGTTCATACAGTTAGCGGTGTAGATATTTCCATGTTCATACAGATGGCGGTGTAGATATTTCCATGTCCATACAGATGGCGGTATAGATATTTAAATGTTCGTACAGATAGCAGTGTAGATATTTCCATGTTCATACAGTTAGCGGTGTAGATATTTCCATGTCCATACAGATGGCGGTATAGATATTTCCATGTTCGTACAGATAGCGGTGTAGATATTTCCATGTTCATACAGATAGCGGTATAGATATTTCCATGTTTATACACATGGTGGTGTGGATATTTCCATGTATATAGAGATGGCGGTCTAGATATTTCCATGTTTACAGAGATAGTGGTGTAGTTATTTCCAAGTTTATAGAGACAGCGTTGTAGATATTTCCATGTTCATACAGATAGCAGTGAAGATATTTCCATGTTTATACAGATAGTGGTGTAGACATTTCCATGTTTATGCAGATAGCAGTGAAGATATTTCCAAGTTTATAGAGATAGTGGTGTAGATAATTTCAATTTTATACAAAGTGCAGTGTAGATATTTCCAAGTTCATACAGATAGTGGTGTAGATATTTCCAGGTTCATACAAATGGCGGTGTAGATATTTACATGTTCATACAAATGGCGGTATAGTTATTTCCATGTTCGTACAGATGGCGGTGTGGATATTTCCATGTTTATACCAATAGCGGTGAAGATATTTCCATGTTCATACAGTTAGCGGTGTAGATATTTCCATGTTCATACAGAAGGCGGTGTAGATATTTACATGTTCATACAGATGGCGGTGTAGATATTTCCATGTTCGTACGGATGGCAGTGTAGATATTTCCATGTTCATACAGGTGGCGGTGTAGATATTTCCATGTTTATACAGATAGCAGTGTAGTTATTTCCATGTTTATAGAGACAGCTGTGTAGATATTTCCATTGATATACAGATAGGTGTGTAGATATTTGCATGTTCATACAGATATCGGTGTAGATATTTCCATGTTCGTACAGATGGCGGTGTAGATATTTCCCTGTTCGTACAGATGGCGGTGTAGATATTTCCATGTTCATACAGATAACGGTGTAGATATTTCCGTGTTCATACAGATAGCGGTGTAGATATTTCCATGTTCATACAGTTAGCGGTGTAGATATTTCCATCTTCATACAGATGGCGGTGTAGATATTTACATGTTCATACAAATGGCGGTATAGTTATTTCCATGTTCGTACAGATGGCGGTGTACATATTTCCATGTTCATAGAGATGGCGGTGTAGATATTTCCATGTTTATGCAGAGAGCGGTATAGTTATTTCCATGTTTATACAGATGGTGGTGTAGATATTTCCATGTTTATAGAGATGGCGGTCTAGATATTTCCATGTTTACAGAGATAGTGGTGTAGTTATTTCCAAGTTTATAGAGACAGCGTTGTAGATATTTCCATGTTTATACAGATAGCGGTGAAGATATTTCCATGTTTATACAGATAGCGGTGTAGATATTTCCATTTTTATACAGATAGCAGTGTAGATATTCCCATGTTTATAGAGATAGTGGTGTAGATAATTTCAATTTTATACAGAGAGCAGTGTAGATATTTCCAAGTTCATACAGATAGCGGTGTAGATATTTCCACGTTTATAGAGATGGCGGTGTAGATATTTCCATGTTCATATAGAGGACGGTGCAGATATTTCCATGTTCATACAGATGGCGGTGTAGATATTTTCATGTTTACACAGATGGCGGTGTAGATATTTCCATGTTTACATGGATAGCGGTGTAGACATTTCCATGTTTACACAGATTACGGTGTGGATATTTCCATGTTTATGCAGATAGCAGTGTAGATATTTCCATGTTTATACAGATAGCGGTGCGGATATTTCCATGTTTATTCAGATAGCGGTGCGCATATTTCCATGTTTATACAGATAGTTGGGCAGATATTTCCATGTTTATACAGATAGCGGTGTAGATATTTCCATCTTTATACAGATGGCGGTGTAGATATGTCCATGTTCGTACAGATGGCGGTGTAGATATTTCCAAGTTCATACAGATGGCGGTGTAGATATTTCGAAGTTTATAGAGATAGCGCTGTAGTTATTTCCATATTTATTGAGAAATCGGTGTAGATATTTCCATGTATATTCAGATAGCTGTGTAGATATTTGCATGTTCATGCAGATAGCGGTGTAGATATTTCCATGTTCATCCAGATGCCGGTGTACATATATCCATGTTCATACAGATGGCGGTGAAGATATTTTTACATGTTCATACAGATGGCAGTTTAGGTATTTCCATATTCATACAAATGGCGGTGTAGATATTTCCATGTTCATAGAGATGGCGGTGTAGATATTTCCATGTTCGTACGGATGGCAGTGTAAATATTTCCATGTTCATACAGGTGGCGGTGTAGACATTTCCATGTTTATACAGATAGCAGTGTAGTTATTTCCATGTTTATAGAGATAGCAGTGTATACATTTCTATTGATATACAGATAGCTGTGTAGATATTTGCATGGTCACACAGATAGCGGTGTAGATATTTCCATGTTCGTACAGATAGCGGTGTAGATATTTCCATGTTCATACAGATAGCGGTGTAGATATTTCCATGTTCTTACAGATAACGGTGTAGATATTTCCATGTCCATACAGACGGCGGTATAGATATTTCCATGTTCGTACAGATAGCGGTGTAGATATTTCCATGTTCATACAGATAGCGGTGTAGATATTTCCATGTTCTTACAGATAACGGTGTAGATATTTCCATGTCCATACAGATGGCGGTATAGATATTTCCATGTTCGTACAGATGGCGGTGTAGGTATTTCCATGTTCATACAGATGGCGGTGTAGATATTTCCATGTTTATGCAGATAGCGGTTTAGATATTTCCATGTTTATACAGATGGTGGTGTAGATATTTCCATGTTTATAGAGATGGCAGTCCAGATATTTCCATGTTTACAGAGATAGTGGTGTAGTTATTTCCAAGTTTATAGAGACAGCGTTGTAGATATTTCCTTGTTTATACAGATAGCGGTGAAGATATTTCCATGTTTATACAGATAGCGGTGTAGATATTTCCATGTTTATACAGATATCAGTGTAGATATTTCGATGTTTATGGAGATAGTGGCGTAGATAATTTCAATTTTATACAGAGAGCAGTGTAGATATTTCCAAGTTCATACGGATAGCGGTGTAGATATTTCCACGTTTATAGAGATGGCGGTGTAGATATTTCCATGTTCATACAGAGGACGGTGTAGATATTTCCATGTTTATAGGGATGACGGTGTAGATATTTTCATGTTTACACCGATGGCGGTGTAGATATTTCCATGTTTACACAGATAGCGGTGTAGACATTTCCATGTTTACCCAGATAGCGGTGTGGATATTTCCATGTTTATGCAGATAGCAGTGTAGATATTTCCATGTTTATACATATAGCGGTGTGGATATTTCCATGTTTATTCAGATAGCGGTGCGGATATTTCCATGTTTATACAGATAGTTGGGCAGATATTTCCATGTTTCTACAGATAGCGGTGTAGATATTTCCATCTTAATTCAGATGGCGGTGTAGATATGTCCATGTTTGTACAGATGGCGGTGTAGATATTTCCATGTTCATTCAGATGGTGGCGTAGATATTTCGAAGTTTATAGAGATAGCGCTGTAGTTATTTCCATATTTATTGAGAAATCTGTGTAGATATTTCCATGTATATTCAGATAGCTGTGTAGATATTTCCATGTTCATGCAGAGAGCGGTGTAGATATTTCCATGTTCATCCAGATGCCGGTGTACATATATCCATGTTCATAAAGATGGCGGTGAAGATATTTCCATGTTCATACAGATGGTGGTGTAGATATTTCCGTGTCCATACAAATGGCGGTGTAGATATTTCCATGTTCATAGAGATGGCGGTGTAGATATTTCCATGTTCATACAAGTGGTGGTGTAGATATTTCCATGTTCATAGAGATGGCGGTGTAGATATTTCCATATTTATAGAGATAGCAGTGTAGTTATTACCATGTTTATAGAGATAGCAGTGTAGATATTTCCATTGATATACAGATAGCTGTGTAGATATTTGCATGTTCATAGAGATAGCGGTGTAGATATTTTCATGTTCATACAGATAGCGGTGTAGATATTTCCATGTTCATACAGTTAGCGGTGTAGATATTTCCATGTTCATACAGATAGCGGTGTAGATATTTCCATGTTCATACAGATAGCGGTGTAGAGATTTCCATGTTCATACAGTTAGCTGTGTAGATATTTCCATGTTCAAACAGATGGCGGTGTAGATATTTACATGTTCATACACATGGCGGTGTAGATATTTCCATGTTCATACAGATAGAGGCGTAGATATTTCCATGTTCATACCAATAGCGGTGTAGACATTTCCATGTTCATACATTTAGCGGTGTAGATATTTCCATGTTCATACAGATGGCGGTGAAGATATTTCCATGTTCATACAGATGGCGGTGTAGATATTTCCATGTTTGTACGGATGACAGTGTATATATTTCCATGTTCATACAGGTGGCGGTGTAGTTATTTCCATGTTTAAACAGATAGCAGTGTAGTTATTTCCATGTTAATAGAGATAGCTGTGTAGATATTTCCATTGATATACAGATAGCGGTGTAGATATTTCCATGTTCATACCAATAGCGGTGTAGACATTTCCATGTTCATTCAGTTAGCGGTGTTGATATTTCCATGTTCATACAGATGGCGGTGTAGATATTTACATGTTCACAGATGGCGGTGTAGATATTTCCATGTTCATACAGATGGCGGTGTAGATATTTCCATGTTCATACAGATAGCGGTGTAGATAATTCCATGTCCATACAGTTAGCTCTGTAGATATTTCCATGTTCATACAGATGGCGGTGTAGGTATTTACATGTTCATACAAATGGCGGTATAGTTATTTCCATGTTCTTACAGATGGCGGTGTGGATATTTCCATGTTCATACCAACAGCGGTGTAGATAATTCCATGTTCATACAGTTAGCGGTGTAGATATTTCCATGTTCATACAGAAGGCGGTGTAGATATTTCCATGTTCATACAGGTGGCGGTGTAGATATTTCCATGTTTATACAGATAGCAGTGTAGTTATTTCCATGTTTATAGAGACAGCTGTGAAGATATTTCCATTGATATACAGATAGCTGTGTAGATATTTGCATGTTCATACAGATATCGGTGTAGATATTTCCATGTTCGTACAGATAGCGGTGTAGATATTTCCATGTTCGTACAGATAGCGGTGTATATATTTCCATGTTCATACAGATAACGGTGTAGATATTTCCGTGTTCATACAGATAGTGGTGTAGATATTTCCACGTTCATACAGTTAGCGGTGTAGATATTTCCATGTTCATACAGATGGCGGTGTAGATATTTACATGTTCATAGAAATGGCGGTATAGATATTTCCATGTTCGTACAGATGGCGGTGTAGATATTTCCATGTTCATAGAGATGGCGGTGTAGATATTTCCATGTTTCTGCAGATAGCGGTATAGTTATTTCCATGTTTATACAGATGGTGGTGTAGATATTTCCATGTTTATAGAGATGGCGGTCTAGATATTTCCATGTTTACAGAGATAGTGGTGTAGTTATTTCCAAGTTTATAGAGACAGCGTTGTAGATATTTCCATGTTTATACAGATAGCGGTGAAGATATTTCCATGTTTATACAGATAGCGGTGTAGATATTTCCATGTTTATACAGATAGCAGTGTAGATATTTCCATGTTTATAGAGATAGTGGTGTAGATAATTTCAATTTTATACAGAGAGCAGTGTAGATATTTCCAAGTTCATACAGATAGCGGTGTAGATATTTCCACGTTTATAGAGATGGCGGTGTAGATATTTCCATGTTCATACAGAGGACGATGTAGATATTTCCATGTTTATAGGGATGGCGGTGTAGATATTTTCATGTTTACGCAGATGGCGGTGTAGATATTTCCATGTTTACACGGATAGCGGTGTAAAGATTTCCATGTTTACACAGATAGCGGTTTGGATATTTCCAGGTTTATGCAGATAGCAGTGTAGATATTTCCATGTTTATACAGATAGCGGTGCGGATATTTCCATGTTTATTCAGATAGCGGTGCGGATATTTCCATGTTTATACAGATAGTTGGGCAGATATTTCCATGTTTATACAGATAGCGGTGTAGATATTTCCATCTTAATACAGATGGCGGTGTAGATATGTCCATGTTCGTACAGATGGCTGTGTAGATATTTCCAAGTTCATACAGATGGCGGTGTAGATATTTCCAAGTTTATAGAGGTAGCTCTGTAGTTATTTCCATATTTATTGAGAAATCGGTGTAGATATTTCCATGTATATTCAGATAGCTGTGTAGATATTTCCATGTTCATGCAGATAGCGGTGTAGATATTTCCATGTTCATCCAGATGCCGGTGTACATATATCCATGTTCATACAGATGGCGGTATAGATATTTCCATGTTCATACAGATGGCGGTTTAGGTATTTCCATGTTCATACAAATGGCGGTGTAGATATTTCCATGTTCATAGAGATGGCGGTGTAGATATTTCCAGGTTCATACAAATGGCGGTGTAGATATTTCCATGTTCATAGAGATGGCGGTGTAGATATTTCCATGTTTATACAGATACCAGTGTAGTTATTTCCATGTTTATAGAGATACCATTGTGGATATTTCCATTGATATACAGATAGCTGTGTAGATATTTGAATGTTCGTACAGATAGCGGTGTAGATATTTCCATGTTCATACAGATAGCGGTGTTGATATTTCCATGTTCATACAGATAGCGGTGTAGATATTTCCATGTTCATACAGATAGCGGTGTAGATATTTCCATGTTCATACAGATAGCGGTGTAGATATTTCCATGTTCATACAGATGGCGGTGTAAATATTTACATGTTCATACAGATGGCGGTGTAGATATTTCCATGTTCATACAGATGGCGGTGTAGAGATTTCCATGTTCGTACGGATGGCAGTGTAAATATTTCCATGTTCATTCAGGTGGCGGTGTAGATATTTCCATGTTTATACAGATAGCAGTGTAGTTATTTCCATGTTTATAGAGATAGCAGTGTATACATTTCCATTGATATACAGATAGCTGTGTAGATATTTGCATGGTCACACAGATAGCGGTGTAGATATTTCCATGTTCGTACAGATAGCGGTGTAGATATTTCCATGTTCATACAGATAGCGGTGTAGATATTTCCATGTTCTTACAGATAACGGTGTAGATATTTCCATGTCCATACAGACGGCGGTATAGATATTTCCATGTTCGTACAGATAGCGGTGTAGATATTTCCATGTTCATACAGTTAGCGGTGTAGATATTTCCATGTTCATACAGATGGCGGTGTAGATATTTACATGTTCATACAGACGGCGGTATAGATATTTCCATGTTCGTACAGATGGCGTTGTAGGTATTTCCATGTTCATAGAGATGGTGGTGTAGATATTTCCATGTTTATGCAGATGGCGGTTTAGATATTTCCATGTTTATACAGATGGTGTTGTAGATATTTCCATGTTTATAGAGATGGCAGTGCAGATATTTCCATGTTTACAGAGATAGTGGTGTAGTTATTTCCAAGTTTATAGAGACAGCGTTGTAGATATTTCCTTGTTTATACAGATAGCGGTGAAGATATTTCCATGTTTATACAGATAGCGGTGTAGATATTTCCATGTTTATACAGATAGCAGTGTAGATATTTCGATGTTTATGGAGATAGTGGTGTAGATAATTTCAATTTTATACAGAGAGCAGTGTAGATATTTCCAAGTTCATACAGATAGCGGTGTAGATATTTCCACGTTTATAGAGATGGCGGTGTAGATATTTCCATGTTCATACAGAGGACGGTGTAGATATTTCCATGTTTATAGGGATGGCGGTGTAGATATTTTCATGTTTACACCGATGGCGGTGTAGATATTTCCATGTTTACACAGATAGCGGTGTAGACATTTCCATGTTTACACAGATAGCGGTGTGGATATTTCCATGTTTATGCAGATAGCAGTGTAGATATTTCCATGTTTATACATATAGCGGTGTGGATATTTCCATGTTTATTCAGATAGCGGTGCGGATATTTCCATGTTTATACAGATAGCGGTGTAGATATTTCCATCTCAATACAGATGGCGGTGTAGATATGTCCATGTTTGTACAGATGGCGGTGTAGATATTTCCATGTTCATACAGATGGTGGTGTAGATATTTCGAAGTTTATAGAGATAGCGCTGTAGTTATTTCCATATTTATTGAGAAATCTGTGTAGATATTTCCATGTATATTCAGATAGCTGTGTAGATATTTCCATGTTCATGCAGAGAGCGGTGTAGATATTTCCATGTTCATCCAGATGCCGGTGTACATATATCCATGTTCATACAGATAGCGGTGTAGATAATTCCATGTCCATACAGTTAGCTCTGTAGATATTTCCATGTTCATACAGATGGCGGTGTAGGTATTTGTATGTTCATACAGATGGCGGTGTAGATATTTCCATGTTCATACAGATAGCGGTGTAGATATTTCCATGTTCATACAGATAGCGGTGTAGATATATCCATGTTCATACAGATAGCGGTGTAGATATTTCCATGTTCATACCAATAGCGGTGTAGACATTTCCATGTTCATACATTTAGCGGTGTAGATATTTCCATGTTCATACAGATGGCGGTGAAGTTATTTCCATGTTTATACAGATGGCAGTGTAGATATTTCCATGTTTGTACGGATGGCTGTGTAGATATTTCCATGTTTTACAGGAGGCGGTGTAGATATTTCCATGTTTATACTGGTAGCAGTGTATTTATTTCCATGTTAATAGAGATAGCTGTGTGGATATTTCCAATGATATACAGATAGCTGTGTAGATATTTGCATGTTCATACAGATAGCGGTGTAGATATTTCCATGTTCGTACAGATAGCGGTGTAGATATTTCCATGTTCATACAGTTCGCGGTGTAGATATTTCCATGTTCATACAGATGGCGGTGTAGATATTTCCATGTCCATACAGATGGCGGTATAGATATTTCCATGTTCGTACAGATAGCGGTGTAGATATTTCCATGTTCATACAGTTAGCGGTGTAGATATTTCCATGTTCATACAGATGGCGGTGTAGATATTTCCATGCCCATACAGATGGCGGTATAGATATTTCCATGTTCGTACAGATAGCGGTGTAGATATTTCCATGTTCATACAGATAGCGGTATAGATATTTCCATGTTTATACAGATGGTGGTGTGGATATTTCCATGTATATAGAGATGGCGGTCTAGATATTTCCATGTTTACAGAGATAGTGGTGTAGGTATTTTCAAGTTTATAGAGACAGCGTTGTAGATATTTCCACGTTTATACAGATAGCAGTGAAGATATTTCCATGTTTTTACAGATAGCGGTGTAGACATTTCCATGTTTATGCAGATAGCAGTGAAGATATTTCCATGTTTATAGAGATAGTGGTGTAGAT
This sequence comes from Gorilla gorilla gorilla, assembly GCF_029281585.2. Lineage (NCBI taxonomy): Eukaryota > Metazoa > Chordata > Mammalia > Primates > Hominidae > Gorilla > Gorilla gorilla. Next base: position 80,300,243 of record NC_073244.2, read on the forward strand.
AATTTCAATTTTATACAAAGTGCAGTGTAGATATTTCCAAGTTCATACAGATAGTGGTGTAGATATTTCCAGGTTCATACAAATGGCGGTGTAGATATTTACATGTTCATACAAATGGCGGTATAGTTATTTCCATGTTCTTACAGATGGCGGTGTGGATATTTCCATGTTCATACCAATAGCGGTGTAGATAATTCCATGTTCATACAGTTAGCGGTGTAGATATTTCCATGTTCATACAGAAGGCGGTGTAGATATTTCCATGTTCATACAGGTGGCGGTGTAGATATTTCCATGTTTATACAGATAGCAGTGTAGTTATTTCCATGTTTATAGAGACAGCTGTGAAGATATTTCCATTGATATACAGATAGCTGTGTAGATATTTGCATGTTCATACAGATATCGGTGTAGATATTTCCATGTTCGTACAGATAGCGGTGTAGATATTTCCATGTTCGTACAGATAGCGGTGTATATATTTCCATGTTCATACAGATAACGGTGTAGATATTTCCGTGTTCATACAGATAGTGGTGTAGATATTTCCACGTTCATACAGTTAGCGGTGTAGATATTTCCATGTTCATACAGATGGCGGTGTAGATATTTACATGTTCATAGAAATGGCGGTATAGATATTTCCATGTTCGTACAGATGGCGGTGTAGATATTTCCATGTTCATAGAGATGGCGGTGTAGATATTTCCATGTTTCTGCAGATAGCGGTATAGTTATTTCCATGTTTATACAGATGGTGGTGTAGATATTTCCATGTTTATAGAGATGGCGGTCTAGATATTTCCATGTTTACAGAGATAGTGGTGTAGTTATTTCCAAGTTTATAGAGACAGCGTTGTAGATATTTCCATGTTTATACAGATAGCGGTGAAGATATTTCCATGTTTATACAGATAGCGGTGTAGATATTTCCATGTTTATACAGATAGCAGTGTAGATATTTCCATGTTTATAGAGATAGTGGTGTAGATAATTTCAATTTTATACAGAGAGCAGTGTAGATATTTCCAAGTTCATACAGATAGCGGTGTAGATATTTCCACGTTTATAGAGATGGCGGTGTAGATATTTCCATGTTCATACAGAGGACGATGTAGATATTTCCATGTTTATAGGGATGGCGGTGTAGATATTTTCATGTTTACGCAGATGGCGGTGTAGATATTTCCATGTTTACACGGATAGCGGTGTAAAGATTTCCATGTTTACACAGATAGCGGTTTGGATATTTCCAGGTTTATGCAGATAGCAGTGTAGATATTTCCATGTTTATACAGATAGCGGTGCGGATATTTCCATGTTTATTCAGATAGCGGTGCGGATATTTCCATGTTTATACAGATAGTTGGGCAGATATTTCCATGTTTATACAGATAGCGGTGTAGATATTTCCATCTTAATACAGATGGCGGTGTAGATATGTCCATGTTCGTACAGATGGCTGTGTAGATATTTCCAAGTTCATACAGATGGCGGTGTAGATATTTCCAAGTTTATAGAGGTAGCTCTGTAGTTATTTCCATATTTATTGAGAAATCGGTGTAGATATTTCCATGTATATTCAGATAGCTGTGTAGATATTTCCATGTTCATGCAGATAGCGGTGTAGATATTTCCATGTTCATCCAGATGCCGGTGTACATATATCCATGTTCATACAGATGGCGGTATAGATATTTCCATGTTCATACAGATGGCGGTTTAGGTATTTCCATGTTCATACAAATGGCGGTGTAGATATTTCCATGTTCATAGAGATGGCGGTGTAGATATTTCCAGGTTCATACAAATGGCGGTGTAGATATTTCCATGTTCATAGAGATTGCGGTGTAGATATTTCCATGTTTATACAGATACCAGTGTAGTTATTTCCATGTTTATAGAGATACCATTGTGGATATTTCCATTGATATACAGATAGCTGTGTAGATATTTGAATGTTCGTACAGATAGCGGTGTAGATATTTCCATGTTCATACATATAGCGGTGTTGATATTTCCATGTTCATACAGATAGCGGTGTAGATATTTCCATGTTCATACAGATAGCGGTGTAGATATTTCCATGTTCATACAGATAGCGGTGTAGATATTTCCATGTTCATACAGATGGCGGTGTAAATATTTACATGTTCATACAGATGGCGGTGTAGATATTTCCATGTTCATACAGATGGCGGTGTAGAGATTTCCATGTTCATACAGATAGCGGTGTAGATATTTCCATGTTCATACAG